>NC_141687.1:1953423554-1954865100 GCF_964263255.1 Lissotriton vulgaris
GGGCGGACGGCGGCCACAGATCGGAGGGAGTGTTCGGCCCTCATGCTAAAGTCCTGCCCTGCATGCCTTGAGCCCAGCCACTGTCCCCTGCTCTCAATACCTCACCAAGGGAGCAAGTGATACCACGCTGTTCGCACCTGCACCTGGAGGGTCCTGCACATCTCGAGGCGCGTCCGCAGACACCCCCACCGCGCCCTGACTCGCGCTCTCCCACGTGACCGTGCCGCCACCCGCCTACTCCACTGCCAAGGCCGGTCTCACGTCGTCAGCCGCAACCACGTGCCTGCGCACCACTCGCCATGAGCGTACAACAAGCAGACGGCGGAGCCGCGGCTGTGGCGCCCGCGCAAAATCAAGCACTGCTGCCGCCTGGACCCCCTGCCCCGGCGCCGTCTCAAGCAGTTGCAAATGCCGCAGGCCCCGCAGCGGCCGCCGCACTGGCTCCCCCCGGGCACGGCCTGGCTGCGCCCCTGCCCCCATTCAGTGAACTCGCAAATCCATTTACGGCTGCAGCACGATGGCACCTGTGGATTGGGAGGCTGGAACACTATTTCATTGGAGTTCGGGAGACCGATGGCAGAGTCAAACGCTCTTTGCTCATGTGCTACGGTGGCGATGAACTGTATGAGCTCTTCGAGACATTACCAGACAGGGGTGGTGACCACGACTACGACGCCGCTGTCAGGGCACTAAATCTTTACTTCGACCCCAGGGTGAACCCTGATTTTGAATGGTTCAAACTGCGCCAGGCAGGGCAAGGCGAATCAGAATCCATCGACACCTTCTACGCAAGGCTGCGGAAACTGGCTCTTGCCTACGAACTCCCGGACCAGCGTCAGGAAATTCGCGCGCAGCTCATCCAAGGTTGCAGGTCAGTGCAACTCAGACGCCTCATTCTCCGACAACCACGAATCTCCCTGGATGAGATCCTTGTCCTTGCAAGATCGCATGAGCTTTCCAACGCCAGGGCCGATGAGATGCAGGCAGCCCTTGACTGGCCTGGTGTGGCGGTAAAAGCCACGCACATCAAAGAGGAGCACGTGGACCCGATTCAACGACGGCCACAACCCCAGAGAGGGAACCTCCAAGCGACACCTCGCAACTCTTGCGGGAACTGCAGCATGGATCACCCCGCTGGGGGAAAATGCTTTGCAAAAGGCAAGGTTTGCTCAAACTGTGGAAAAATTAACCATTTTGCAAAGATGTGTCGCAGCAGCGGCAACCGCCGCCCCGGACCGAGTGGAAAGAGTCCTGCACAGGCCATGCGACAGCTCTCACTGGAGGACCCCGGACCGTGCAGTGATGCTTCGAGATCGGCGTTTCGCCTCGAAGATGATGATGACAACGTCTTCTTTGTCTCCTTTGTAGGGAGAGAGGGTTAAAAAAAAAGGCCGCCCCCAATGTGCGAAATATCCATTGCTGGTTCGCCTGTACAGGCGCTCAACGACACAGGGGCGTCGGTGAATGTGATGGACAGTACTCAATACGAACAACTGTCTCCACGCCCTCCGTTATCTCCATCAAACGCCAAGATCTATACCTACGACAGTGATGACCCGCTCCCGCTACGTGGAGTGATTGAAGTTGTAGCCGCCTGTAATGACCAAGAGGTCAAGACAAGGTTCCATGTGACTGGTGGGCGACGTGGCATGCTCCTTAGCTGCCACATGGCCGAAGATCTTCAACTGGTTTTCTTTGCACGACAGGTGCATGAGTTGCACGCGGACGCAATGCTCAAAGACTTCCCATCCCTCTTTCGAGGACTCGGCTGCCTAAAGGGCAAAACCTTCAAACTGCACAAAGACCCCACCGTCAGACCGACAGCCCTCAGACACCGTAGGGTACCTTTTCACTTGCGGCCGCTAGTTGAGGAAGAACTGCGAAAGCTTGAAGACTTGGGCGTCATAGAAAAAGTATCAGGCCCGACGCCGTGGGTATCGCCCCTGGTGATAGCCCCATAACCGAAACAACCGGGTGCTATACGCCTGTGTGTGGACATGCGCCTACCCAATAAGGCAGTGAAAAGGGAGAGGCACCTGACGCCCACCATGGACGACATTGTAGCGGACCTCAACGGAGCCCGCTGGTTCTCGAAGCTGGACCTCAATGCCGGGTACCACTAGCTTGAGCTACACCCGGACAGCCGCAACATAACTACTTTCTCCACTCATGTGGGACTTCGAAGGTACAAGCGTTTGAGTTTTGGTGTGTCGTCGGCTGCCGAAGTATTTCAAAACGCCATTAGGGGAACACTCTCAGGACTGCCCGGAGTCATAAATCTAAGCGACGACATACTCGTTTTCTCAAAGACCCTAGAGAAACACCATACGCACCTCCGAGCCACCTTGCAACGCCTGGCTGATCACGGCCTCACCCTGCATCGAGACAAGTGCTCCTTTTACAAGGAGTCCGTGGATTTCTTTGGATACATATTCTCCAGGGAAGGGCTCCAAGTTGACCCGAAGAAAGCCGAAGCCATCCGAGCAGCACTCAAACCTACGTCGGCCACGGAGGTCAGGAGCTTCCTAGGGATGGCTACCTACTGTGGACGTTTCATCCCCGGCTTAGCATCCCTTTCGGAACCACTACGCGCCCTAACCAAGTCGGGCCAACCCTGGGCATGGTCTGCCAGAGAAGATGAGGCTTTCACGGCGATCAAGAACGCGCTGATAGATGACAAAGTCATGGCCTACTTCAGACCCCACCGGCGCACAGAAGTGGTTGTTGATGCAAGCCCCGTCGGTCTAGGGGCTGTCCTCATGCAGGAAACAGAGGCTCACGAATGGGTACCGACAGCGTATGCAAGCAGGGCGCTGACAGCAACTGAAATGAGGTATGCCCAAATAGAACTGGAGGCCCTGGCCATCAAGTGGGCATGCCAGCACTTTCACCTCTACCTGTACGGCCACGAGTTCAGAGTCGTATGTGAGGATGGTGTCACAAGAGGCTTGCCCGACTGCCCTCAGTCTGGAAGTCATCGGGAAGGCCACCGATGAGGATGAGTGCCTCAACAAGGTGAAAGTTACGCTAACAAATCGAAGCTGGAAGCACTTCCTGGACGGAGCCAGTGCTCTCACAGCCGCGGAACAGCAGTCAAGACAACCGTTGTGGAGAGCACAGAGCGAACTCAGTGTCGGACCCAATGGAGTAGTCCTCCGGGGAACGGCAATAGTGATTCCCACCAAGCTACAGAAGGAGTCGTGCGCCTGGCTCACCAAAGCCACCAAGGCGTGTCGAAAACAAAAGCAAGGCTACGCAGCAAAGTATGGTTCCCCGGAATGGATGCGGCGGTGGAAGAGGAAGTAAGCACCTGCCACTCGTGCACCATCACAAGCCAGGACCCGGCTCCTCACCCAGTGATAACCGAGGACCCGTGTTGCGAACCATGGTCCAAAGTGAGCATGGATTTTGGGTCTTTCCCCGATGGACGACATACCCTGGTGCTGATTGACTCTTACTCACGATTCCCCATCGTGGAGGTGGTGCCCTCCACCGCGTTCGCACATGTGAAGAAAGCCCTGGAAAAGGTCTTCGCCATGATGGGCCTGCCGGAAGAGATGAGGTCAGACAACGGCCCGCCATTCCAGGGAAAAGATTTTCAGGCCTACCTTGCCGCACGAGGCATCCATCACCGGAAAGTCACCCCGCAATGGCCCCAGGCAAATGGGGAAGTCGAGAGATTTATGCGAACTCTGAATCGCGCACTCCAGATTGGGGTAGAGAAGAGAGAGGATGCTGAAGAATGTCTGTCTCAATTTCTAAGTGCGTACCGGCAAACGCCACACTCCACCACGCGTTGTGCCCCGGCGCATTTACTCTTTATGCCAAGGGACTGTGTACCAGCAGCACCCTGGTGGTGCCCACCTGCAATGAACCAAAGTGCCGCCCAAGATCGCCGAAGACGCACTAAGGATAAAGCCAGTCAAGCACGGAGAGCCCAAGCTCGGTCCCTGGTGGTCGGAGACAAGGTGGTCCTTAAAAACAGACATCGGAATTCGAAGTATGACCCTGCTTTTGAACCTGAAGTGTGGGAGATTGTAAATGTCCAAGGCACCATGGTATCCGCGATCAGAGGCACGAGAGCCGTAACACAAAACGTGTCGTGGTTTAAGCGCATCCCTCGAGGGCATGAAAGTGCCAGCTCGCCATCCGAAGGAGTGGAGGACGAGGATCACGAACAGTGTGGAAATGAATCACCGACAAACCCGCGAGAAGAAGAAGAAGAAACAATTCCGCCGAGGCCGGAGCTGGAAGAGATCACCGATCCAACGAATGTCCCGAATGAAGTCTGAAATCCCCCAGAACGACACGAGGAAGTCGAGGACATGGAGAGCCAGTGAAGCCAGAGATACCACCTCCGGCCAAATCCAACTCCTAACCAGAGACTGAGAGACTATGCTTGGAGAATGGGTTCGCCCAAGAGACTCCCATGACCGGGACTATTGATCCGTGAATTTGGAGGGATATAGTAACGGAGCCACCCGGCCCGTTCACGTACGCACACACGCACGCATACACCTTAGGGGCGGGGTAGCCCCTGGGTATAAATAAACGGCCGGAAGACCGCTCGTGGTCTTTGGCCCTAATTAGCAGAGAGTGCCCGTGTGTTCATTGTACAGTTAATAAGGCCCCACTACGTGGCATAGGTCAACCCAACCCCTTGTGTCACAGACACCACAAGTGGTATGAAGAACCCTTTAAACTTAATGTATGGCTGTGTTTGAGGGTCTCTAGTAAGCCGCTAGACTGTCTCAAAACAAACTGCATGTTTAACCTCTTCCAAGCTTGGTGTTGCTTTCTCGTCTATGAACACCACAGAATCAGGAAGAGAAGTGACCCAATCTATAGGGTGCAGCTACAGTATGCGGTAGATAACGCTCATGCTCCACAGTGAAGTTGAGTAGCCAGAAAGGACCTTTTCGAGCCCATGACCTCAAGATACCTGAATGAAAGGCAGTGTTTCATTACTGAGCATGTTGTTTCTTCCCTAGCACCAACTCTGTGGTATCATTAGGCCTCTAGGAGCATAAAATAAACACTCTGGAACAGGGCGCACTTTGTAACTTCTTTATTCCATCTCAGTCTAACCTCGACAGCCTCCATGTCAACACGTCCTTGCCCCCGCCCCCGCCCCGCTCTGGAGGGCGTGTGTCCTGTCCTCTGCAGTGTTAGAGGCCCCAGGGTCCTAGTGCTGTTAATACATTACAGGCCCTACTCATACTAAGCCTAGCGAGAACACTTTTTGAAACTTGCTTAGTTACACCGGACCTCATTCACCATGCGCAACTATCCTCATTTACTGATGCAAATCCATACAGTGATTCATTAAACCTGAGTTTGCACTCCTCAATGGATCTATTCACACTCAAAAGGATGCTAGCATGGGGTAATTTTAAGTGTGCACAGATTTTGTCTTATGGGAAATTTGTGGGCATTGCTGAACAAGATTACCTCCTAACAGACTTGAACAGGCTGCGGGTATTCGCAACCCTTTTCAAGTACTTACCCTCCATAAAATCAGTTTCAGATTTGTGTCTTTTCAAGGGGAATGTAACTCCTGCTCTTGACAGGAGGGAAAAGGAAGTGGACAGCCCCAAAAAATGTCAGGTGTGGAGAAAGCAGTTTCTCCACATAGTAAAATATTCTCTCTATGAAGACAAATGAGATATTGTAAATGCACTAATGCATTGCGGGATGCATAAATGTACACTTTCTACATTTCGAAGTGAGTTAATGTCTGCACATGTGAGTACTCCTGGGAAGATGAAACTGATGCATTTTCCCTTAAGTACTCCTGGAATTCTTTGTGAATTTCAAGAAAGTGAATATATTTCCCCCTGTCTTTGTATATCAAGCCCAAGGCAACCAAAATGTAAATGTAAATGTAAATGTGGCGTATTTGTATAGCGCGAACAGTGACCCGGAGGCATCCCGGCGCTTGTACTCCTACCACAAGGGAACCCCTCCTGGCTTTTCCTTGTGGGGTGTCCACTCCTGGGCATCCCATGGTGAAACCAGGCATTCCTTGTGTATCAGGGGGCCTTTGTGGAGACTAAGCAAGCTATTGCCCAGAGTTGCAGCGTGGGACCCATGCTTAGAATCGGCACTGAGGCGAGAATATCCAGTCAGAGGAATTTAAGCCCGAAACCCGCCGAGGCGGGAATCGAACCCTGGTCCCTGGCCAGCGTTCTGCATCAAGGTCTGCCGCTCTAAGCATTGAGCCACACTTCTCCACACAATGTTACAGTTTTAAACATGTTAAACATGTCTCTGTAGCAGTCAGATAGAATCGGAACTAAGCCTTCACCAATACCCATTAGGGGCCACCACATGTCAAGGGGCACACTCATTTCAGCTTCCCTCTTGCGAGGGACATTACTTACTCATTGGTCCACCTTTTCCCCAACAACAGGTCAATAGGCAAGGCCTCCAGCACTCACTGATGTAAATAACAGTATATGTGTTACTGATGTAAACGACAGTATATGTGTTACTATAGCCAATATAGCTACAAATCTTTCTCAGATATCTATTTCTCAAGCACACACAATGTAACAAACCTTTACTAGTAGAATCGATCGCAGTGTAGGCAAAAATCACAATTTAGATTGGATTAGTAACAGATTGTTCTGCCAAAACAGTGGCTACAAATTACAATTCGATAATAAGTTACTTTCAGGGAGTGGTTTAGTTATCAGTTATCAAATTTAGTAATCATTTTATTCATATTTTTCATGAATGAAAAAATACCAAATAAGCGAGCAGGCATTGAAAGTACACAACCATTTTCAAAACTCTAACGAATACAAATTTATATTTATTTAACTTGGGTTTACTGCCTTCTGAGTCATTCTAATGTACAAACAATTCGCATTTGAAATGTATGTTTGGTAAATTAAGGTAAACATAAAAATAAATGCTGTTATCAGATTAAATTACATTCACAGTCCCCAAAGATAACTCTGTTAGTTGTACATTATCAAGAGCAGCCAAGAAGATTATTAAAATATGTGGATGAATTCCGTCTGCACAAAATCACTCTACAGGTTTCCCAAGGGGGAGCAAAAATCTTATAGGAAATTTGTATGCTAAACTGTAGAACACCATACCAAGTAGGACATTGCTTAGTGATTTTCCAGTTGATGCTATTACGACCTAATGTTGTAATGCTTTTCCAATCCTACCTAGTCATACTGCTTTGCTACTGTAATTTATACAAGCAGTATATACATGAGAAAATTGGCTGAGAGCCATTTTCTAATCTCTTAAATCTATCTTCTTAGGAGCTGCATCATCCATCTATGTGTCTGTCAATATCCATTTGAGAATCCAATGACAGTGAATGGACCTCAGAAGCTTCGAGCCTCGCACCACCTAGCACTCTGAAGGGGACACAAGGCAATATGTACAAAGTTACACAAAATCTCCAAATAAATAAACAGGAATAAGAATGCTAAACAATACTTTTTTTCTTTCTGCTCACCTAAAATCACTAGGACAGAAACATACAGGATGGGGTAAATAGCTTGGTACTAAAGTTTCCAAATATAAAAACCAGAGCATGATTAGGACTAGCAGGCACACACAGTAGTTCAAGACCTTACTAACTGTAATATGCCCTGAATGATGTCACTGTTTTCCTTTACTTGCAACCTCTGTGAGTGCCATGTAGTCATATGAACATAGTGTTGCACAGTCTGATTTTCCTTTGCATAATCCTTACACAGGTCAGAGCAATGGTTGTGAGAATATACACAATTTGGAGGAGCTGAAGAGCAAGATGGAGTTCATAGAGGCAGAACTTGAGAAAGGATACAAAGAAGAAGCCGCGACTATGAGTAGAACCTTGGAGAACATAACACGAGGCTATCTTACCAGGTAAAAGATGCAGTCTGGTGCATGACCTCGTTAATATGGTGATGGTTGTTGACTACACAGACAGCTATTAATAAAAAAAAAATGAAAATCATCCTTTCTGTCAAAAACACCTGATAAAAGTTAATATACTTCAATCGGTGGGGTGGGAGAGTAAAACAGACTTTTTAGATGTGTGCAAGGCAGCACAGCTCTACTAAAAGTTCATATGTATTGCAAGTTGAATGTCAGGTAATAAATGACGCAAATAGTGGTGGATTAAAAAATGCTGATGGTATGATATGAATATTTATTGGCATTTTGAAAATGGGATGTGGGTGGTTTGTGGCACTAGCATGGGAGACGGTCTGAAATCGGAGTGTTCTACCAGTAACCTTCTCACGAAGAGACAGGCTTAAAGTGCCTCAGCCGGTAAACGAATGAATGAAAGATCGAAGCTAGAGGCGGGGAGACCATAGCAGTCATTTTTAGAAATTCATGGGACTAAAAGCTATGACAATGATAACTGAATCCCAGAAGACAGCACTGAGGACTATGTTTCCTCAGGAAGGACTCACACAATGATCATCTGCAGAGTAAAATCAATGACTCTCTCTTCATACCCTTAATATTCCTACAGGGCCCAAAGGAACTGCTAGAAGTTGTCACTGGAAAGCATAATTCATCTGCCACAGCAACTTCCTTCATTGATCCTTCATCTACCTCTCCACCTATTCTTTCTTGTAGCAGAGTTACTACACACACACACAGATGTTAAACTTAACTAACCCAAATAACTTGGAGAAAAGTCTCTCCTCTGTTAAGAAAGAGGCTGACATTACAAAAGAACATTATAATCAATGGGGTTACCCAGTTAAGTCAAAGGAGCTGGGTGTATGTAAGGCATGCCCCTTAACCAAGGAACACAAACAATGTACTTATAACACCTATACACGTACAATGAGGCAGCACACTAACTGTAACTCTG
This sequence comes from Lissotriton vulgaris, assembly GCF_964263255.1. Taxonomy (NCBI): domain Eukaryota; kingdom Metazoa; phylum Chordata; class Amphibia; order Caudata; family Salamandridae; genus Lissotriton; species Lissotriton vulgaris. Next base: position 1,953,432,397 of record NC_141687.1, read on the forward strand.
CTGGAGTCATCTACGCCATAGTATGTCCATGTAATCTCCTACCACAACAAAAGAAATACCACCGGTCTATTAGTGCGTGAACTTATGAAGAAGAGGTATGTCTGTGGTGGATCTAGTTGTGTTGCAAGAAGCCATGAAATGAATCCCATCAGCCCACCCAATGGCAGAGCTTCATCATCTGGGATTTGCAAGACAGTGGTCTAAATATAGGCAACTCACTTGTTGTAATTGTGTGTTGCCTTAATACTAAACCACCAGTGATGGAACGTACCATACAGTGTGTGTGTATAGTGGTGGGCTACTGGTTTTGCAGTGAGAAATCAGTGGAAAAAGAGAAAAAAAGTGATCTTAAAATTGGCTACCATGACATTGAAGAAAAGGTTTTATTAAGGAAAAATCATGGTGTCAAGAGTAAAAGCAGGTGCAAACAGTTTGAAATAATAACTGTTGTAAGTTGGACATAAAGAGGTCTTCGGCTTAGGATTCGCCAGGGGTACCGACGGAGAGAGCGGGGCCTCCACACCTGAGCTGTTGCTGTTGCTGTTCCAGAGGGAATAGCATAAAAAGCTGCCCCTTCTGTGGGGAGCAATTCTGGCTGCTGTACCATGCGGGGACCTGGCTGGGGTCACGGGGCCCTGGGGCTCTCCTCCACAGCCGCTAGTGTGGTGTTTGGTGGGTGCCCTGGGAGGGCACTGAGGCACCCTCCAATTATTAATGGAGGCCCGTGGCATGGGGTCCCTGGGGCCTCAGGGAGAATGGGCACACTCCCCTTTTTAATAATTTACTGTCCTGGGGGATGGGTACCCCAGTACCCAATAAGGTTGGGGGAGGGGGTCCATGTCTCCATCTCCCCTTTATAATATCATGCAGTCCTGGGAAATGGGGTCCTCTGGTCCAAAAAGGTCCCCTCTCCTAATAAAAAAATCCATGGGGCCAGCAGTTGAGGTCCTCAGGACCTAATAAGGCTGGGAGAGAGGGTGGTTCAGCCTCTCCTTCCCTTTTTTGTCGTATTAGGCCCTGGAGGATGGGTTCCCAGGGACCTATTATGGCTTGTGGAGGGGGCTGGATGCCCCCCTTAGATTTTGGCCCTGGGGGATGGGGTCCCCAGGGCCAAAGAAGGCTCGGGAGGGGGATGTGTGCCCCCTCTCGTGCTAATTATATTTGGCCCCAGGAGATGGGGTCTTCGTGGCCTTCTAACTATTGGGGAGGGTGCCACACTGCCCCTTTCACTTTTTATTCAAACTGTCCCTGGGGGATAGGTTGTCTGAGGCCAATTAAGGCATGGGGAGAGGGGCTACATGCCCCCACCCTAGTATATATATATATATATATGCTTTGGCCTCAAGGGATGGGGTCCCCGGGGCCTCAAGTTCAACCCTACTCTGCGCATGCCAAAGGCTGTGTGCAGCGTGGGGTTGGCAGCCTGCTGGAGGTTTGGAGACAGGCCTGGTGGCGAGCCAAGCCCTGTGGCCTACCCCACAGTGTGCATGCACATTGTGGGGTTAGCTGCCTGTGAGGGGGTTTGCGAGAGGCCCTACGGCAAAACCTCTGCCGTGCATGGCTAAAGGGCATGCACGGGGACGGCTTTACGTATGGTAATAAAATACTACTTTAAATTAAATAAAACATTAGAAATTCATTGAAAAAAGTAAAGGTTAAAGTAATGTTATAGTTAGGTAAATATGTCAGTGACAACATTAATGTTTTGAGCTAAAAAAAACCACAGAAATTCACCAGTTATAGTTAGCAGAGCTAACTGTAACTTGTGCCCCGCTGTTAAAAATTAAGGTCTCTTGTTGGCAATGGTTTGCACCTTTGTCCAAGTAGGCACCCTTCTTCCTAGTCAGGGTAAGGGGGATACAGTTCAAAAGTAACTCCTGCTTAACCCCTTGGTAACTTGACACAAGCAGACAGGCTTATATTGGAGGCAGTGTGTGTAAAGCATTTGTGCATACATACAGTAACACAGTGAAAACACTACAAATGGACACCACACCAGTTATAATAAGTAATCTTTATCTAAACCAAACAAGACCAAAACAACAAAAATCCAAAATACAGTAATAAAAATATGACATTCAAAACATAGAAGCAGTTCTGTCCACAGCAAACATTAGATGCAACAATTTCAATACAAAGTTCCTTGGATGCACCAAAATCCTAAACAAAAACAGGGAAGGTGATGTGTCGGTCTCTTCGTGCAGGGAAGGTGATGAGTTGGTCCCTTACTCCAGGGGAGATGATGTGTTGGTTCCCTACTGACATGCAGGGGAAGTGATATGTCGGTTCCTTGCTGAAGGGGAGGTGATGCGTCGGTTTCTTACTGTGCGGGGAGGTGATGCATCGTTTCTTACTGCGGCCACAGTGTTGATGTTGACTTGGTGCCACAGTGCGATGCGTGAGGATCGGGGATGCGTCGGTTCTCGATGCGGTGGCAGCAACGGTGCTGTGTTGATTTCTTCAGCCGCAGCCCCACGATGCGTTGATTCTTACAGCCACACAGCAGGGCATGTCTCGGAATCGGTGCCATGATCGCGGCCTTCGTAGATCAGTGCACTTGATGGGGCGTGCTGCGCTTTATGGGTTTCTTCAACAATGCATCGGAAACAGGTATGGATGCGTCGCCTCGTTGCGATACTCTTCCAGCTCCCAACAGCAGGAACAACATCCAGAGTCCCGGAATAGCAACAGGCACCTCCTGGCAGGTCAGAACTCTCAGGAAGGGAGTTCAGAGTTCAGGGGAGCTGGAGGTGAAGTCTTTGTTTCCCTGAGAGTTCAAATCAGGAGGCAAGCTCTACTTCAAGACCATTTAGATCTTCCTCAAGCAGTCCTTGTCCTTGTCCTTTCTATGGCAGAAACAGCCACTGCAGGCCAACCCCAGACAGCACACAACAAAGGGGCAGTAATTTTCGATTTCTCCAGCTCTTCTCCTTGGCACAGGTTCCTCTTGAATTCCAGAAAATGATCTTTGAAGTCTTTCCTGTCCCTGAGACTTTCAACATCAGGGAGGCAAGCCCTACTTCAAGCCGCTAGAGGAAACTCTAACAGTTGGATGATGAAAGCATTGTCCAGTTATTTCCCTGCCCAAGACAGAAACAACCACTGCAGGTCAACCCCAACAGCACACAGCACAGGGCCAGTACTCCTCCTCCAGCTTTCCTGGTTCTTCTTCCTGGCACATTCCTTAGTTCAGCACTAAACTAATATTCTGGGGTCTGGGTCCCACTTTTTATAGCACAAATTCCTTTGTTCTCTGGTGGAAGATACATTCTTTGCCCAGCCAAAACCAGTTCTGTCCTCTCTGGTGCAGACGCCGGCAGGAGGTAGAGACAGCATTGTCCAAGGCAGAACAGGCCCATTCAGGTGTGAAAAAAATCTCCTCTACCTAATCTGAATGCAGCCCAGGTCTATTCAGCCCAGCACTGACTCTATCGGGAAAGTCAGAACACACATCAAACCCCCCACCTTCAGTGGCTGTCTGAGAGAATGCATATCCCCAGCCCGTCACTCCAAAACCAGAAAATCAATACACAAACCAGCAGAGGCACAGAGGATGGCTAAGCAAGAAAATATCCACTTTCTTAAAGTGGTATTTTCAAACACACAATATAAATATCATCCTCACTAAAAGATGTATTTCTATATTCTGAAATCAGGCATAATAAACTCCTTCTTTCTATCTTGTCCCAGTGCGAAGTTATATTTATAAGATTTTATAAATAAACTCCCATTCTATCCTCTAAGACAGATAGCCTTTCAATAGTAAAAACAAAATTGGCAGTATTTCACAATCAGGACATGAATCACACATCAGGGCATGTCCCATCTTTCAAAAACACTGTGCCCTGCCCACAGGGGTACCTTGGGCCTACCTTAGGGGTGACTCACATGTTAAAATAGAGAAGGTTAGGGCTTGGCAAATGGGTGCATTTGCCAGTTCGACATGGCAGCACCAAACTGCACACAGCCATTGCCGTGGCAGGTCTGAGTTACATTTACAGGCTGCTCTTGTGAGTGGCACAATCAGTACAGCAGGCCCACTAGCAGCATTCGACTTACAGGCCCTGGGCATCCACAGTGCACTGTAAGTGATAAAACAATTGGTAGTGGTGTTCCCTGAAAGGGAGTATCCGCACATCTAAGTATATATGAATATAGGAGAACTTGCTAATCAGGGCACAGAAATATCAAAATTGCTGTAATTACAGCAGGAGTGCTAGAGAGACCACTGTCACTCACTACCAAGAGTGACTAGAGCAAATCAATATGACCTGCTGGCACAGAAGATTGAAAGGGTCAGTACAGCACTATCCAAATTACAATGTTTAGAATAACTTATAGGTCACAAGATTGTTTCAACAATACAATTGTAATATGCACGTAATACATCAATACATTATTTCAAGACAAGATGGCCAAATCGAAATCTTTATGCATGTGATTTTCTTTTATTCATGTATTCAAATTCAGGTGTCAAAAGCAGCCAACATGTGTTTTGTCAGTACAAAGTTCGTACCCAGACTTCCTCAAGACTAAGGCGGTCAAAAGTATCTTAAATTAATCAGACCGCTTGAAGTTGTGGAATTGATAACCACAAAGAATTTGTCGGTCGCTGCAGGAAGTGGATATGGTAACAAATAGGCGATATCTACGCCTGAAAGGCCCCAGTATAAGATAAGACACAGGGAGAAGGTTCCTAAGGTCCGTGTGGATTGGCTAATTTAAGGAGACCCTCTTGCGTCCTCAGAGAGTGTCTCCGGTATGGGGTACAGGTCGGAAATAGGATTCCACTTTTCTGTTTATAATAGTAAATTGAAGTGTCCCCTCCTACATCCACAATTAGTGTCCAAAATCTTAGCTAGTCTAAAGAGTGATAAAACCGATCATGGTCCTGATCCCAAATGATGAGAAAAGGAGAACAAAATATAAGGGGCGCGACCTACTAATTGTAGAAATGTGAATGTGGTTAGATCAAGAACACCGACATTCGTAATCCTGAGCGACAGCGTCCTCCACGCCTAATAATGCGACTGAAGAGTCGCGTTATCAGGCGTGGGGGACTCTGTGGAGTGCTTCTCTAATAGGTTACCGCATGTTTGCATCAATAGACGGCGTCCCAGCCGCCGAGAACGCACCACCACAGGATAGCAAGGGGGCCACAAGGACTGGATATACCTACCTCAATGTGGAGCAGACTTGCAGGATTTAGGACCGGTTCACCTGCTGGGATTCATTCCGAGCCTGCATTGGGCAATAACAGTTATTGTAGTGTGCCTAATTATCGATGGAATTGAGGGCACTACAACTCCCAGAACTGCTTAAACGCCATCTCATTCGAGCAGACCAATTTGGGGCATGTCATAACTGCAACAAATAATGGGAGTGAATGTCCACCACAGCACGTACCTTCGCCATAGCCTTTGATATAGAGACTACTTTGAAACGCGTCAGGCATCACGAAAGGCTGTTTTATTCTTGCCAGTATGTTGAACTGTGTTCGTACTTAACATAAAGGCTGGTAACCTTCATCTTTGTTGACTGCTTCTCTAATGGGTTACCGCTTGTGTGTGAGTGTGTGTATATATATATATATATATATATATATATATATATATATATATATATATATATATATATATATATATATATATATATATATATATATATATATATATATATATATATATATAATTAATCAATCCACAATCCTGAAGAGCAAGGGAACGCACAGAAATCAGGTACAGACCACAGAAGTTAGGTGCAAGATGAGTGCTTTTATTCCAAAATGGGCAGCAACATGTATATATATATATATATATCCTTCCGCAGTTTTGCTCCGTCCGTTCTCCCAGGCCCGTTCGGTAGTTGGTACGCTAAAGCTGTCAGTACACACTGGAAATAGGGATTCTGTGTAGAACCAAGATGATCAAGACTATTTTGCAATCAAAACATGTTACTGGAATAAAACAACTGCCTGAAGGATTATCCCCTGATAGAAAAAAAGATATATATATATATATATATTCAATGAAAAAAACATAGGTTTCAGGCCTTATATAGTTAGGAATTAGCATTTAAAAAACCTTTGAAATTCACTCAATAAACTATAAGTTTTAGGGGTGTTATAGTAAGCTGGACATTTCACTCATACAAAACCATTGAAATTGCTCCTATATAGTTAGTTGGACTAACTATATTTCGCGCACCCGCAATCCACTGCTGATGATGTCACATATTACATCAATCATGACATTGTCAGTGACATCACTGATGACATCTCAAATGACATCACTGATGACATCATCCAGTGAATGTGGTTTGATTCGTTATTTAAATATACATTATATATAGCAATTTGCATTGAAGAATGAGTGGATATATAAAAATAAAATGTAATTGACTGTTTACTTTAACAATGTATAGTGTCTCACTAAATATAGTGGATAGTGACTAAACTGTGTGAATATGTGTATCACTTTGTCAGTTGTTGTGTAAACTGGTTCTCCAGTTGGTTACTAGCTATGTGAAAATCTATATTACTTATTAATTAGTTAACTGAGTATTTGTATTGGAGAGTGAATGTGTGTGTGGTTCGGTGGGGGGGGGGTGTGAGTGCCCAAAGATGTGTGAATAGTTGATTCAGTAGATATATGAAGTTAAAACTACATGTTATAATAGTTGTTTGGGTGAGTGAATATCTTCTTTGAAGTGGTGATGAGCAAATATATTTCTCTTTGGTGCATGTCCAACAAAGTAGAAAAATAAAAGGCAGTGTATTTGTCAGTTTATATGTCAGTTTTTGTATAAAAATAAGTATTCATAAGATTCAACGATTCTGTAAGTGACTATATGGATGACTGTATACTTGTAATAATGATTTTATAATACAGTAAGTATGACTTACTATGTAAATGAATAGATGAATTGGTGTTTGTATAAGTGTGTAGCTAAGTAAGTATGTTAGTATGATCCATTGTTTGCATAAGTGAGTAGGGGAAGTTAATATTTTAATAGGTTGTGTGCTGGTGTGTAATGACAATATAGGTGTATAAGTATTTTTCATAGTGTTCTATTTTTCATTGACAGCATGTATGATTGAATCTACAGGTAAGTGATTAGATGTGTTTATACATCTAGGAATCACTGAGTGGGTTTTTAGATACTTGTATTGCTGTGTCAATGGATTCAAATATGATGCTCTGTATTTTACAAAGAGTGATGAAAGATTTTACTAGTGTATGAAAAGGTGTATATGATTGTCACGTGGATGATGTCATCAGTGATGTCATTTGAGATGTCATCAGTGATGTCACTGACCATGTCATGAATGATGTAATATGTGACATCATCAGCAGTGGATTGCGGGTGCGCGAAATATAGTTAGTCCAACTAACTATATAGGAGCAATTTCATTGGTTTTGTATGAGTGAAATGTCCAGCTAACTATAACACCCCTAAAACTTATAGTTTATTGATTGAATTTCAAAGTTTTTTTAAATGCTAATTCCTAACTATATAAGGCCTGAAACCTATGGTTTTTTTCAGTGAATTTCAAAGGTTTTTTAAATGCTAATTCCTAACTATATAAGGCCTGAAACCTATGGTTTTTTCATTGAATTCGCAAGGTTTTTTAAATACTAATTCTATTAGCAGATAACGTTTATATATATTCTAACATTTTTTTAATGCTAATTCCTAACTATATAAGGCCTGAAACCTATGGTTTTTTCAGTGAATTTCAAAGGTTTTTTAAATGCTAATTTCTAACTATATAAGGCCTGAAACCTAGGGTTTTTTCAGTGAATTTCAAAAGTTTTTTAAATGCTAATTTCTAACTATATAAGGCCTGAAACCTTAGGTTTTTACATTGAATTCGCAAGGTTTTTTAAATGCTAATTCTATTAGCGGATAACGTTTTTATATATTCAAACTTTTTTTAATGCTAATTCCTAACTATATAAGGCCTGAAACCTATGATTTTTTCATTGAATTTGCAAGGTTTTTTAAATGCTAATTCTATTAGCGGATAACGTTTTTATACATTCAAACGTTTTTTTAATGCTAATTCCTAACTTTATAAGGCCTGAAACCTAAGGTTTTTTCAGTGAATTTCAAAGGTTTTTTAAATGCTAATTTCTAACTATATAAGGCCATAAACATATAGTTTTTTCAGTGAATTTGCAAGGTTTTTTAAATGCTAATTCTATTAGCGGATAACGTTTAAATATATTATTATCCTATTGGGACTACCTGAACAGCCCTAGGGGGTCAGGGTGTTTCTACCCTGCCCCCTTTTTGTGTTCTACATGTTTATTTTTCTGCTTTCTTGTGCCTCAGTCTACTGAGACCCAAGATGGATGCCAACACTTCCTGGTTAAAAGTGTTGACAGCCAATGAGTATACAGCTTTATCGGGAAGGCATGCTGATTGGCTGTCACTGTCTGTCAACACTAGCACAAGATGGATGCCAACACTTCCTGGTTAGAAGTGTTGACAGCCAATGACCAAGAAGCTTTCTCGGGAAGGCATGCTTATTGGCTGCCACTGTCTGTCAACACTCCAAACCAGGAAGTGTTGGCAGCCATCTTGTGCCTTGTTAGAACCAAGGCACAAGAAAGCAGTGAAACAAAGGTGTGAAACTGGCAAAGGGGCTAGAGTAGAAGCACCCTGACCCCCTAGGCCTCTCAGGGGGTCCCACAAGGACACCCATGGCAAAAAAAAAATGTTTGCCTTGGGTGTCCTTGTGGGACCCCCTGAGCAGGCCTAGGGGGTCAGGATGCTTCTACCCTGCCCCCTTTTTGAGTTCTACACATTTGTTTTTCTGCTTTCCTGTACCTCACTCTACCGAGGCACAAGATGGCTGCCCACAATTTCTGTTTTAGAGTGTTGACAGACAGTGGCAGCAAATCAGCATGCAGCTCGTGCACGTAGGGGTACGCGCACGTACGCGTACGGTACATGTACCGGTAAGCTTAGGAGTAAGCTTAGGGTGAGCTCATATAGATATATATGTGTTTTTTAAGTTAATTTTCATAAAAACCACTGGAGCAATTTTCACCAAACATGGCAAAGGCACATCTGCGTACCAGTCCCTACAATTTTGCCAAGTTTGGTGTAATTCCGTTCAGCGGTTCGGGCTGTAGTCTTGACAGACCGTCCTATGGAAATTAACATGGGGAAAAAACGTTTTGGGACCCCCCTTTTTTCTCGGCCCCTGCTTAACAAATCCCCACGAAACTTTCAGGGAAGGAGCGGAGCGCAGCGAGGCAAGTTTAAGGAAAATTACAGGCAGATCCCTCAATCGGCGCCAAAGTTATTCCCAATAGAATGTTCGGAATTTCCTATGGTAGCCAATCCTAACTATATATACCTACTGGCTATCGCCAGTAAGTAATATATATATATATATATATATATATATATATATATATATATATATATATATATATATATATATATATATATATATATATATATATATATATATATATATATATATATATATATATATATATATATATATATATATATGACACACAACTACTTGCTGCAAAGTAATCCAGGGACACAGCGGGGTTCACTTTGGGAGACTTTATTCACAGGTAATTACAGCAGTATGCATTTCGGCACCTATGCCTTCCTCAGATGCTGTTCATTAGTGGTTGTCACCTCCTCCCTCCTTCGAACTTGCTTGGGTACTCCCATTGGTGGGAGATCAACTGACCCTGCAGTAGTCCCGGCAGATGCAGTCTAGTAGACGACTTCTTCTCCCAGCATGCACCAGATAGTGTTGGTAAAACAGCAGGATCAATATTGTTCGCATGAGCGCTGAAAATACCACGCAAAGGGGGTCCGTGTAGCCGCAGGTGACCCGGTAAATACAGTGACACAGACTACTGCGTGTTTGCACAAATATTTATAAATATATATATATATATATATCCTTCTGCAGTTTTGCTCCTCCCATTCTCCCAAGCCCGTTCGGTAGTTGGTGTGCTAAAGCCGGGGGTGCACACCGGACATAGGGATTCTGTGTAGAGCCAAGGTGATTAAGCCTGTTTTGCAGTCGAAACGCGTTACTGGAATAAAACAACTGCCTGAAGGATTATCCCCTGAGTGTGCGCCTTATTTTGTCTCTTTCCAGAAAAAAAAAAATATATATATATATATATATATATATATATATATATATATATATATATATATATATATATATATATATATATATATATATATATATATATATATATATATATGCACACACATATAGAGTCATATAAAAACTTCTATTAGATCGCACAATGCTAGTTCTATGAATGTGACATGGTGTTGACTGATTTAGTTTTGACAGGCTCTGTGAAGTTCAGCCAGGGCAAGTGCATTCTTTGTGCCATCTGCACATTTTTTAGACAAGATCTGTGTGACTTCTCCATGCTCATGCTCCATACTTCCCAAAGCTACATTTCTTTAGAATCCCTAAAACCGTGGGTCTTCACCCAAACTTCTATCATCAAGCCAGCTGCTCCAGTCTCAGACACTCTCTGCCAAGATATGCAAAGTCCTAGTAGGAACACATGGCACAAGCCAATTCGAAAAGTGGGGTATCGTTTGTATTGTTCAATTAGAATTCAGGGTTCTTCAAAGTCGGTCCTGGAGGGCCGGATCCATGGCAGATTTGTAGCAAATCCCCATTTAGATAAATGTACTTATCTTAAACATCTGCCATGGATCTGGCCCTCTAGGACTGACTATGGAGAACCTTGATTTAGAAGAGCCAGTGGGTGTGTGGGTACGTGCCTCTCTTGAAAAGAACAAGGATGAACCATGTGGTACCATGTAAGTGGGATTACTAGTAGAGGGTTCAACCAGTTGCATGTATTTGGGGACCCAGATTTTAGAGGGAATAAATGGATCCAGTCGGCTTGTGCACATGGGATTCCACTTTATCACTATTAACAGATTGTTGTGTTCCACCCTGTCATAAGATGTGATCAGGTGTGCTTTTTTCTGGGAAAATGTTCTTTCTTCTAGCACAGTCTCCTTACCTCTTGTAGGTATGAAACCAATCGATAGTAACAGAACTGTGTATTTTGTTGCATGTGTTCCTTTAGTTATCTTCTAACTTCAATTTGCAAGATTTTGGTGGATATGAGATTGGTCGGTAATTGGCCAGGGCATGTGTATTAGCCATTGGTTTCTTCAAAAGCGAGGTGACTACAGCATGTTTTATGCATCTGGGTATTACCCCTTGTGCTAGGGACGCTTTGAAGAGATATCTGGAGCCAGGGTTTGGCAAGTTCCTTGATGACTGAAGCTGAACAGAGATGCACTGATAATTTACCGGCTACAAATGTATCTGCCCATTTCATCACCTTCTCTAGCTGCACGGGTTTTTAGGCACATTTGTCACTGCTCCCCTAAACCAGGGTAATGTTTGCAAATAAAATAAAGTTAATATGAGGATTTATAACATACAAAAGTTTATATTAAATTGTTAGCATTACCTATTGCAACAGTATTGTGCAAAATGTGCCACTTTATATTCAGCACAGTTCTGTCACCATACAACCAGAGAAAGGTATATCACAGATTACAGGAAAGGTGTGACAGAGCTGTTCTACTAGTATGTGGTGAAATCGCATGTGGAAGTACTGCCATCTACAGCTGGTCATGTTTTGGGAAAATGTTGCACAATCCCTCTGTCTGTCTCTCTCTAGCTCTCTCCCTAAGCCCATTCCTATCTCTCTATCTCTCTCTTCACTGTTTTTACTGGTTCTAGGCTGAATATTCAGCACTTCCATTCTCACATCTCCTGCGTTGTGGTTCTTTCTCTAACGGTTGTTAATGGTCATGATTCGGTTTTAGCACCTGGGGACACGTAAAAATCTTTTTTTTTTTGTGAGGTTGCAAATGGCCTGATTTGCAGAATCAGTCTATTTGTGAATGCAAAAAAAGCACTTTTTAATGTGCAAAAGCCGAATCATGATTCAGTAATTTGTTACCTAATTGCTATTTGGCTATGTGATTCGGTATTTGGAAGGAGAGTGTTTAGGGTGCCCCTTGCAAATACCAATTTGCAGTAGTATGTATTAATGTTTGGCAACTGAATTACAGTCGCAAACTGAACATTTTGTGCAGACACCGCGGAGGAGGTGGTAACCATTCACAAATGGGTACGGGTCCCCATGGAGCACCTTCCCCTTTGCGTATGTTAAAAAAATATATTAATTAAGAGCAGGCAGTAGTCCCACAGACCCTTGCCAACACTTAAGAAACAAAACGTATAAGTTTCATTTGTCTTTTGAAAAGCATCCCGTTTTCCTTTAAGGAAAATGGGCTTTATTTCAAAGAAAAAATGTTTGCTTTATTAAAAAGCAATCAGAGGTCATGGTGGTTTGCTGACGCCAGCAGGTCACCGTCCAGGTAATTGCTGTGATTCCTAATGGCTCTCAAACTGCGACCTACCTCATTAATATTTATGAGGTAGGTCGATTTACACCCAATAGGAATTGCTAATTGAAACTCAACAAGTTTTCTACATTAGGAATAGAGATTTCCTAATGGTGATTCTGAAACAAATGCAATTTAGAAATCACTATCTCAAAAATGTTTTATATCTAACTCCTGGTTCGGTTTGTGGGTGAACATCATTAGAAATTCTACACGGTTTCCTCCCATATCTTATATTTTGTTATTGACGATTTATTCAGTGCAGGGCACAACTAACAGGTGTTCTACTTTGATCACTCCGCCCAGGAAAATTGTGTTTGAAATGGGACACCTGCGTCACTGTAAACATGAGACCTTGCACTGGGTAAACTCTCTCTTGGTACAGCGTATTTCACTCTATCTCATCATTTTGGTCTCCAGTAGAGCCATCAGAAAGTTGCCATTCTCACACACCAGCCTCTCCGGAGCTCCGAGTCCCTCGTTAAGTTCTGAGCAAGGTGCACAAGCAATATACACCACTGCATTCCAAGATTTTGCACTTACAATTGCACATTTATGTTCGAACTAGAGCGTTGCACTCCGAGAGGGAAGCAACAAAGTATGTGTTGAACAAAAGGTTGTTGTTTACGAGCAAAGAAAGAAAACGATGGGTGTGGGAGGATGTCAGCTGCCACCAAGCATAAAATACATCACAAGTCAATAGAACGAGTCCTTTTGTGCATCGTGTATGAGAAAATGTTTTTGTCCTCCAGACTCCAGAGTTTGCAGAAGGAGCTGACGAGTGCCAACCATGAGCGCGAGCTGGCGGAGCAGCAGCATCGAGATGCCCAGAAAGACAAGGAGCGGCTGCTCCAAGAGAACTGGCAGCTCCTGCGAGCTCTCCGGCACCTCCGCCGCTCCACAGAGGAGCACAGGAGGCTCCAGCAGCAGAGGAAGAGCAGGAAGACGACGCCTCTGCACATAACGAGCTGGAAACACGTCCACTTCCCCCGCAGCCCACAGCAACATCTGTAATCGCATGTACCGTCTTGCAGCCATATGGTATTATCTGATATCAGACAGGGCCCACAGAACAGCAAATCAACCTGTAAAGTCCAGATATGGTTCAGTTCTTAAAGTAAGGACAACTACGCAGAGAGATCATCTAATTTCCCAATGACAAGCATTAGATGCATTGAAATAGAAGAAGGGCTTTAGGGCAACATATCAGAATCACAAGCATAAAATAGCTACGATGCTTGTCCACTGTTATCAGGGTGACAGCACTTCTCACAAGTTTGCCAACTTGCCACAAGTTGAACTATGCTCAGAGCTGCTTTCTAGAAAACCCGCATCATACGCCATTGATTGGCCCGTTGGCAGCAATAGTTGGGGCTAATAGCTGTTCATCCGTAGCTTATCAGATCTTTTATCCCTAGAAGGGTTCTTTGCAAGGTTTGAGTACAACATATTTCAGAAAAATACTTTTGTGGCGTGGGTCGGCATTGTGCAGAGCTATGAGCCAGGTGTGAGGGAAGGCCAAAAATCACAAAATAAGCTTTCAAAGAGGGATGAGGAATATTCACTCATTCAATCCTTCCATGCACTCAACTAGTCATCTAGTGGACGGACCAGTCACTCCCTCATTCACTCATCCATTCTACCGTCCATCTATGGAAAATTGGTCGATTTTAATGCATATCCATCACGCTGTTTTTATAAGACAATATGAAATGATGTCACATATATGTATCCTTTTATACATTTTTTACTGATGTGTGTACTGCTAAGATTTTAATTAATCAAGCAATAAACTTACTTACTTACCGTCCATCTATGCACTCAATCATTAATTTATCCATCCATCAATCTAGTGTCACTCACCAGAGCCGGTCTGGCTACCGGACGTTTTGGTGTGCTGCCAAGCTGGGGGCTGATTTAGTTGATAGGGACGTGTGCGTGCTTAAAACCATTCGTTTTGCTTTGTTTATTTAGAAGCACACGCAGGTCCCCATCAACTCAATCAGCCACCATCACAGTGAAATCAGCCCCCAGCTTGGCAGCACACCAAAACGCCCGGTAGCCAGTCCGGCCCTCTTACTCACCCTTTCATCCATGCATCCATTCATATATTTATCCTCGCTTTGAATCATTCTTATATTTACAAACTAACTAGTCTGGACAACCACACTCCCAAAGTGGCCAATCAAAGAAGAAGCACTTTCATTTTACAAAACAACAGACCTTTTGGCTTTGTCAAATCTTGCTTTGATGCTGTTGAATTAAATCCAGCGAGTAAGTATTTCAATTGCTGAAAGGTGATTGGAAGATCTGAATCTGCTTGGGCTTCTGTCAAGTAAAATTATAAAGATATGATAACGAGTTTCGAATATGGGCTGAAAGGGCATCTCGCTGGCAGTCACTTGGATCAAGTTCATCATGTGTCTTCTACACAAGCACTTAATTTATCACGTTTTTACTAATTATTGCTAACCATTATTTTACATTCACATTCCATTATTTATTATGACCACATTTAAAAAAACAATAAACCCATGTTTCAGATAAAAATTATTAGTAATCTAGTTTCCCTCCGGTTAAGTTTGCTTATTGTTCAATTCGTCTCCTGAGTTGCCTAGAGTTATAAGATTCAAACGCAGTAAAATTATTAAAGCATCTAAAATCCTAATAAGTGTCGTTAGTGCATCGATAGGTTTCAGATTTGGAATTTTCATCTGCAAAGCAATGAAAATGTGGTATTCCTCGGGCAATCATATGTAAAGAGCTGCAACTTTGTGGGGCAATTGTGCTTCTCCAATCGAAGAGAAGAATTAAAATATTTGTAAAGACAAACTATTCTTGATTTCTGAAAAGACCAGTTTGCTCAGGCTTCTCATTGCAAACTATTTGCAGCATGGCAGTCAGGCGTGTATATGATGGTGTGAAACATCTTACAGTCAACATTTTTATTAACATTAAAGATCTACATCGGTGACTCAAATATTGGTTTTCGGAGGAATTAAAAACACGACTAACACTTGGTGTTTTTTAAAGCCATCACACTTTTCTGGTCGGGCATTAGCCAAGAACATTTTGACGTTACTAAAATATGTTTTATTATTTTACATATAGGGATTTGCAGCCACCTCTCTTCGTCCATTGGTCTGTTGTGTGATTCACATTTTGCTTCTGCAATTGCAGCGTATAGCATGGGGCAGTGGGTCAGTTTAGTTAAGCCACTGGTTAACTTCACTTTAAGTGACTGCACTTTGCTTTCTCACAAGGTGCACATCGCACACAAGATAGTTCCCTTTTTGACTGTATTTTTGTTTGACTGCACTTTGCTCTCTCATAAGGTGCACATCCGCACACAAGGTAGTTTCCTTTTTGATTGTGTTTTTGTTTTTATTTTATAATTACTTTAGAGTTGTCTTTGTGTTTAGAGTACTATGTGAGAGCATGACGGTTCTGCTGCTCATTCCTTCTTTATCATAACCCATCTCCTCCCAATGCTGTTGTAAATTCCGTTTGGAGCGTTTTGCTATTCTGACTGCTGCTATTTTACAGCATACCAGATCGTGTATATTTGTAACGCTTCATTAAGTTGTGTACATTTTACTTTTTTCTTACTCTCCTCCTTCCTTCCTTCCTTCTTTTCTAATTTCTGTCATTTCTTCTTTACTTCTTTCTTTTTTCTTATTTGTTCTTACGTCTTTCTTTCTCTCTTTCCTTCTTTCATTCATGCCTTCTTTTATTCTTTTTTCTCTTTCCTCTTCTCTCCTTTTTCACTGTCTTTCCCTTTAATTTTTTCTTTCTTTTTTTCCTTCGTTCTTTCTTTTGTCTTTTTATCCTTCTTTCTGCCTCTCTTTCTTCCTTTCTCTGTCTTTCCTACCTTTTCTCATGTGCCTTTTTTCATACTTTTCTTCCTTCAGTCCTTCTTTCCTTTTTTCTTTCTGCCCTTTCTTCTCTCTTTATTTCCTTTTTTTTCCTCCTCTCTTTCCTGATCCCTTTTATTTCTTCTTTCTTTCCTTCTATGTCCTTCTCTCTTTCCTTTCTTTGCTTCTCTTTCTTTCCTTTTCATCTTTGTTTCTCTCTTTTTTCTTTCCTATCTCATTCCTTCCATCTTTCTCACTCTTTCTTTCTCTTCATTCCTGTCTTCTTCTCTGTATTTCTTTCTTTCTTTTTTCTAAAAGAGGAGCAGTTACTGCGAACCTTGCTTCTCGTAAGCAACATCTATAACTACAAAGTGCGTGTTTACGCACCGCGTGCAGGTTTTTAAAACACATAAATAAAAGGCATTGTCATTTACAGTGCCAATAGCTCAAACTCTCGCAAACCCGAGACCTATTGTAATAAAACGAGAATCCGGAATCCATTTGAACATAAACTTTATTTTACACCCACCGGAAAGTTTATCTGTGCCAGCAGCCAACATCAAACTGACACTCAGTCTCTTCGTATTAACATTCTCCCCTGATGTCATTAACCCCTCCCATGCTCATGACAAGCTGAGCTCGTCATGGCCCGTGGAACGCTCAGGTGCGGGGAGAATTCCCCTGCTGTGCTGAGCGTTCCACGGGAGCCGGTGAACCTGTAACGAGCTCAGCTCGTCATGAGCACAGGAGCGCCATGCCTCATGACGAGCTCAGCTAGTCATGAGCATGCGGGCGCTGTGCGCGCCCCCTCCCCCCCAGCACAGCGGGGAATTACCCCCGCAGCGAAGGGGTTAACATTCTTTAAAGCGAACACAGAAGTTAAAGGGCAATTTACAACACATCTCCCTTTTATAATAATTTTAAAATATGAAAAGAAAAAAGGATACAATAGTGATAAGAGAATAAGGGATGGCGAAAGGGAGAAAAGACACATTCACAAACAATTACTGAAGATAATAATCTTGTAAGTACAATGGTGATCTCCTAGCTCTGGTGCTGCGAGCAAGGAGATGAGAACCAACCCTGTTGTCAATACGCTGAGTGAAATCATTTTGAGACTGATTGGTCTGAGATTGAAATTTACCATTCCCATCCTGCCTTGCACATTTTGTCAAACGGGACATGCTCCAAACATGCCCACCAGCAAGCATAACAACATTTATCATCACTTTAATGATGCGCCTTGGGCCAAAATATTTGGTTTCACCTTTTGGTGACCAGACTGCTTTTTTTACAAATACAAAATCACCCACTTTCTATTGAGATTTCAGTGCCCCCATTTTGGTATAAAATCTGAAGTTATAGTTGTTTTGGTATTTCCTCACTTTCCAATTGTTCATAACACAATCCCTGTCCTTTATGCTCAACCATAAGGGATTCAATTTTGAACCAGCTGTCCTACCCTTGAGTTTTTTAAATGGGGAACAACCGGTCACACTGTTGGGGTATTCCTGTACGCCCATAATGTTTCTCTGAGGATGGGTTTGAGTGGAACTCTCATCTCTAAAGCAGTCTGGGCAAAGGCTCTGACTAGTTTATTCATGCTCTCCATCAAACCGTTAGCCTGGGGGGTATAAAGGCCAGTTATGTGATGTGCAATAGATAAATCTTTTAGAGAATCTGACATCTCTTGGGAAGTGAACTGAACTCCGTTATCTGATATAAGAATATCGGCGACAACCTCACAAGTGAAAGCATCCTTGAGCAACTCAATAATATTCTTCGTCACAATAGAACTCATGCAAGAGGCAGAACCCCATTTAAACGTGTAGTCAACAAGGACAACAACAAATCTCTCTGAGGTAGCTAAAGTGTCAAATGGGCCAACAATGTCCACTGCAAGCTTAGACCAGGGACATTCAGGTATGGCAACAGGTGAAAGAGGGCTAATCCTTGTTTTTCTCTATTTATCATTCCCTGCAAAAATGATACAATCCCTGACAGTCTCCTCAACTTGTCCGTCAACCTCCGGCCACCAATATGATTTCCTGACTCTTGCCTTTGTCAAACTACGACCAAGGTGCCCTTCATGTGCAAGATTGATCATTTTATCTCTGATCTTAAGTGGAGGTATCAATCTCTCGCCCTGAAAAAGCTCCCCTTGCAAAATACTCAATTCATCCCGAACATTCCAGTAACCTTTTGCACAATCAGGCACGTCACTCAAAGAAGGTCAACCATTGACAATTAAGTCCATGACTGGTCCCCTTGCTTTGTCACTCGCATAACCATTTTTCTACTCTTTTTTTATTAAGGGCTGACTCATTCAGCCAAGAAACAAGACAGTCAGGATTGCACACAATATTCTTTTCTAAAGGCATTCTAGAAAGAAAGTTAGCCGGGATATTTTTAAGGCCAGGCAAGTACTCCACTGAAAAGTTATATTCCCAGAGCCCCTCTATCCACCTCTTAATTCTGGGAGTGGTGCTCTCGACATTCCTACAGGAAAACATGTGCCTAAGGGGTTTGTGGTCGGTCCTAACCAAAAATAGTAGACCCCATAAGTAAAATCTAAAATGATTTATGGCCCAAAAGCAGGCTAAAGCCTCTCGTTCTATCACCAAGTAATACTCTTCTGATCCTTTTAATGAGCAGGAGGCAAAACCAATGACTCTTTCGCTGCCATCCACCATCTGAGATAAAACTGACCCTAAACCTCACACACTGGCATCAGTGGTCAGGATAGTCTTTTTGTGTATATCAAAATGACCTAAGGTCGGCATGCATGCAATTTAATTTTTCACTTTGTTAAAGGCATTGTCACAATCATCATTCCAATTAAAATCAGCACCCCTTTTCAATAATAGTCTTAAAGGTTGCATTACACTAGCAAAATTAAACACAAATTTCGAGTAGTATTCAGACAGTCCAAGAAAATACTTAACTTGGTCTTTGTAGAAGGAGGTGGTGCCTTTAATATTGGTTCTGCAAGGACAATCTTAGGACTGAGTCCCTCACCGGAGATGGAGGGTCCTAGATAAGATAAAGAGTTTACCCTGAATTTACACTTCTCACTCTTTAAGGTGAGTCCATGTTCCTCCAACCTTGATAGTACAATAAATAGAACCTCATAATGTTTGACTTTATCTTGTCTGTGGACAGCTATATCATCCTGGAAAAATAATACAGAGTCGATACCTGATAAAACATTTTTCATCACCTTCTGAAAACAAGCTGCAGCTCTTGCCAAACCAAATGGCATCCTAATGAATCTGTAAGCGCCTAAAGGGGTTACAAAAGAAGTTAAAGGTCTTGAATCTTCATGAAGTAGAGTTTGATGATATGCTGCTGATAAATCCATGACACTAAATAAGCAAGCACCTCCTAACTTTGTCCAAGCTTCATTGATATTCAGCAAAGGTTGCCTGTCAACACAGATTAAGTTATTTAAGCTCCTTAAGTCCACACACATCCTTATCTTTGTTCCCTTATCCTTAGGGGCTAAATCGATTGGAGCTAGCCATTCCGAGGTTCTATTTCCTCTATCACTCCCACTTTGAGCATTCTGTCAATTTCCTCCTGAAGTGGTTTCATCATGAGGTTTGGCACTTTCCTTACTTTGTGCACAATTGGTATTGCATTATCTTTGAGAATTGTCTTATGGCTGAAACCTTTAAGGAGACCAAGCTTCGCATTGAAAACTCCAGGATATTTTTCTATGATGTCATGAACATCACTCTGTAGTGAAACAAGCATAACCTCATCAGGAGCATTCGGGTTCAAGATAATGCAAAGGTCTCTTTGATGACGCCAACCCAGGAGATTGTCACCTCGTTTGGCAACATACATTTTGCCAACTATTTCTCTTCCTTTGAACATGATGGGCTGTACAGAATAACCTATCAAGTCAATGGTCTATCCTCCATACCCTACCGGGTTGATGTCAGGTGCCGAAAGTTTTATATTAGTTGTTTCAAAAGTGGAATACCAAAATGTATCGCTTAATAAGGTATACGGAGAAACTGAATTGGCTAAAACCGGGACAATTTTATCGTCAATGCACACATCACATTTTGGCATGGTCGACCATCAGTGTCCACCATCTTTACCTCATTTACAGGGTCAGGTATGCTAACAGTGCAAAGGATTTCTTGTGAGAAAATTCTTGGTCGTCTTCAACAAAGTTTACTTTAGTGTTTCTGCACATCCGGGTATAATGTCCTTTTTCCCCGCAATTGCTACAATTTATACTTCTAGCGAAGCAATTAGGAAAGTTAGGCCCATGATTTTGACTTCCACGCCTGGGACATTTGTACTTGCCATATTTGGGATGTATGACATTACAACGCATGCTTTTACCACGCATGCCTTTACAACGCGGTTTTTACAACGCAAACCTTTACAACGCATAGCGCTTTGGGGTGCTGGATAGTGAATAGTTTAATTTACTATTCCAACTCCAGTCCCCGTGGACACTAGGGAAGGTGTTGGATAGTAAATTAAGCTTATTCTATATCCTAGAGCGCCCCCTAGCGCAATGCGTTGTAATGGTTTGCGTTGTAAAAGTTGCGTCGTAAAGCCACTGCGTGGTAAAAGTGGCGTTGTAAAGGATGTTTCCCCCATATTTGTTTTGATTAAAGTTAAACTTTTACCTGTCAACCTTGATGAAACCTTTCTCTTGTTTAGGATTTATTTTGTTAACCGTTGCAATTTGAGTATCAGATGACACATTCTCGGAATAGTCTTTGTTGATATTAGCAACAGGGTCAACATGGGTTGTGCTTTTGCGCATCTCTTTAACCCAATGAGAGGTGTGTTCAATACTTTCTAAAATGGCTATGAGCTCTTTTAAATTTGGGTTTTTCGATAGCAACTTTCCTTGAATCCTCGGATCATTTGTGCACCGCACAAGTTGATCACGAATCAGAGAGTCAGTCAACTGTTCAAACTCACACGTTTGTGCTAATGACTTTAAGGCTGTCACATAGTTGCCAACTCTCTCTCCGTTTGCTTGTGTGCGCATAAGAAATTTGTGCCTTTCCATAACTACATTTAGACGTGCTCCAAAATGTGTTTGCAGCAGTTGGATACCCATTTCATAAACATCGCTTGGTTTTCCTGCTCCTCTACCTATAGGTATGGGATCCATAATGTCGTAAATGTTCCTACCTTCAATGCCAAGATTATGTAATAGAACACCATGCTTCCTGGCAGCAGAAAATGTTTCACCACCAATAGCTATAAGATAGGAATCAAAAAGTGGTTTCCATTTCTTTCATGGAAGGACAGGCTCACCCTGCTCACTTAAAAATTGTGGAGGTTGACTCATATCACTAGCCGTCGACATGCTGAAAGTTAAAATAACTTAACAAACTAACATAACAAGCTGGTACAATAATTTAAAATACTAATTTAAGATAAAGAAGAAAAAATAACAAGCTAACTAAAACTTGTTGATAAATTTATTTTTTGTGAGCATATATTCCAATAAGGTTAATACTTGCTGCTGTCACTCTCCATTGTTAAACATAACAAAGCTTGAAATGAAAACTAACATAATAAATTAAAATAAATAACTTATCTGAAGAGGAAGTTATTCATTTTAATTCATTCGCTCGTCTTCTTATTAAATGAAGTTGCAGCAACACCGGCAATTCTTGACTTCTGTCATAAATGATGAAAAATCAGGAGTAAATGGTAAACATATGTCATCGCGTCGCACTGCGCTGCCCACACACTTCGTTTTTTTTAGTGTATCTTATATAGCGCACGGCTACCCCAACGGTGTGTCCCGGCGCTTGCATTGGGAACCCGTCCTGGCTTTTCCCTGTGAGATAACCCATACTGGGCATCCCCAAGGTGAAAGCCAGGCATCCCGCCGCGGGGGGCCATAGTGGAGATTAAGCAAGCTATTGCCCAGAGTTGCAGAGTGTGAACCCGTGATTCGAGTAGGCACCGAAGTGAGAATTATCGAGTCCGTGGACACTTGGGCTCAGACCCTGCCGCGTCGGGAATTGAACCCTGGTCCCGGGTCTGACCTCAGCTTCCGGGTATGCCTCCTCTAACCATTGAGCCACACTTCTCCACCTTGCATGAAGGAATCAAAATCCCCTTAGCGCATGCGCATGTATCATCATACGTCAGGTCACACATTCTTCTGACGCCGCTCTATTATTTCTTCTGTGAAGATGTCAAGAGTTGCGAGCTTCCACACGCGCAGTGAGTTTGTCCGCACGTCCACAGCTTGCACTCAGTTTAAACAACGCGCACATGGTCTTGTAACTGTCATCGGTAATCGTTATAAATATTTGGTTTTGTTCCGCACATCCAAATATTATGTTCCGCTTGGCTTCAATAATTGTAAGTCTTCACGATAACTTTTCACAAGAAAAACTGCGCGCTACAACAATAAAGCACGAACCGACCTTGAGTCTAGACTTCACTGAGATTTCTTTGATGGCACGCTGGGTTCTTCGGTGGGTATAATCCTCTTAAATCATCGCCAGTAATAAAACAAGGATCCGGAATCCGTTTGAAGATAACTTTTATTTGACACCTACCGGAAAGTCTGTCTGTACCAGCAGCCAACATCAAACTGACACTCAGCCTCTCTGTATTAACATTCTCCACTGATGTCATTAACATTCTTTAAAGCAAACACAGAAGCCTGTAACCAGGCGAGGTCGCCCCCACACACCCCTGCTACTGCCTCCACCAGCTGTGCCCTTGCTGTGCCCTCTTCTGCCTCGCTGCTGCCTTCGTTTTTTTCTTCCTCGTTTTTTCTTCCTTCTGCTGTGCCCTCTGTTGTGCCCTTTGCTGCCTCGCTGCTGCCTTCGTTTTTTTCTTCCTCGTTTTTTTCCTCCATCTGCTGTGCTCTCTGTTGTGCCCTTGCTGCCTCGATGCTGACTTCATTTAATATCGTTTCTCTCCCTTTTTTTACCATTTTTCCCTTTCTTCACAGGGCGACCCAGCCGCCGCTGAGCCGGCCTCTGTCCTCCTTTCACGCCGCTGCCTCCCTGCGGCCCCGCCCCCCTCCTGCCCATTCGCCGCCCCGCTCCTGCCACCCAGCTGCTCCTCCCTCCCGGCTCCTTCTTATGTCGCCCCCACGTACGTGCGGCGTTGACGTGCAGCGGGCGCGCCGATTGTGCGCCGAAGGTGCGCCAAAGGTAAGCCCGTCCGCGCCTGGACCGCGCCCAGCGCCAGGACCCCTGGCCCCCACCGCCGATGCAAGACTACACGACGGACCTACGACACCACCACTCTCACCGCACTCAATACCGGCCGGTCCCCCACCTGCTGCCGGGCCGCCCCGAAACGCTTCCACGGACCCTTCACCTGCACAACCTGCAAGTTCACCTGCCTCCAAACATGCACCGCGCCCGCCAAGCCAAACCCCAGCAGCAACCTCAAGTGCATACTGCTCAACAGCCGCTTCGTCCACAGACACGCCGTCAAACTCTGGAACCTGCTCGACACAACATCACCAGACGTCGCGTTCCTCACTGAAACATGGATGAACGCCTCCTCAGCCCCCAACATCGCCATCGCCATCCCGGATGGATACAAGATCATCAGGAGGGACCGCGTCAACCAGACTGGAGGAGGCATCGCCATCGTCCACAAGAACACCATCCGCATCACGACCGACGCCGACGACACCTACACCGCCGCCGAACACCTCCACTTCCAGATTCACACCGACCCAAAGACGACCCTCAGAGGCACCCTCATCTACAGACCCCCGGGACCAAACACACAATTCAGTGAAGACATCACGGATTTCATCAGCCCACACGCCCTCCCCTCCGCCGACTACATCCTACTAGGGGACCTCAACTTCCACCTGGAGAACAACAAAGACCGCAACACCATCACCCTGCTGGACAACCTCGCCAACCTCGGACTCAAGCAACTGGTCAACACTCCCACCCACTACGCCGGCCACACGCTTGATCCCGTCTTCTCATCCAGCAAGCACATCACCTTCAGCCACTCCACCGGACTTCACTGGACAGGCCACAGTTGCGTCCACTTCAGCTTCTGAAAAACCACTACCCACCACTACCCGCAACAGGCTCCTCACAGAAGCTGGAGCAAGATCACCGCCGACCAGCTCACCACCTCCCTCAGCCAGAACCCACCTGCCAGCACACCGGACCCCAACGAAGCAGCCCGCAACTTCACGCAGTGGCTGACCGCCTGCGCCGACCACCTCGCACCACTGAAGAACCCTCCCAGCAAACCCAGAAGCAAGAAGGCCCCCTGGTTCACCGACGAACTCAAGGACTCCAAGAAGACCTGCCGCACCCTCGAGAAAGCCTGGCTCCTCGACCAGACCACTGACAACATGACCGCCCTCAAACACGCCACCAGCAAGCACCACCAGCTCATCCGCACCACCAAGAAGAAATCACTGAAGGATCAACTGAACAACAACGCCCACGACAGCAAGGAACTCTTCAGCATCGTCAAGGAGTTCTCCAACCCCAGCACCGGCAACAACGACATCACCCCATCGCAAGATCTCTGCGACTCCCTCGCCTCGTTCTTCCACCGCAAGATTGCCGACATCCACAACAGCTTCGGCGCACCATCCTCGCACCCAACCGTCGAACCAACACACCCCACCGCCACCCTCCGCACCTAGACCGCGGTGACCACCGAAGACACAGCCCGCACGATGAACAACATCCACTCCGGATCTCCGACTGACCCCTGCCCCCACCACGTCTTCAACAAGGCCGACTCCACCATCGCACCCCAACTCCGAGACATCATCAACACCTCCTTCGACACCACCACCTTCCCGGACAGCTGGAAGCATGCCGAGCTCAGCACCCTAATGAAGAAACCTACAGCGGACCCCACCGACCTCAAAAACTTCCGCCACATCTCGCTCCTCCCTTTTCCTGCCAAAGTCATCGAGAAGATCGCCAACAGACAGCTTGCCGCCTTCCTCGAGACAAATGGATCCCTCGACCCCTCGCAGTCCGGTTTCAGAGCCAACCACAGCACCGAGACCGCCCTCATCGCAGCCACCGACGACATCCGAGCCCTTCTCGACAACGGGGAAACAGCGGCACTCATCCTCCTGGACCTCTCCGCCGCGTTCGACACTGTCTGCCACCGCACCCTAGTCCAACGCCTCAGCAACACCGGCATCCAAGAGAAGGCACTGAAGTGGATCATCTCGTTCCTCGCTGGAAGAACACAGAGAGTCTGCCTCCCCCGTTTCGTTCCGAGGCCACCGAAGTCATCTGCGGCGTCCCGCAAGGATCATCACTCAGCCCCACCCTCTTCAACGTCTACATGAGACCTCTCGCAGCCATCGCACGCCAACACAACCTCAACATCATCTCCTACGCAGACGACACCCAGCTGATCCTCTCCCTCACCAGAGACCCCGACACCGCCAGAACCAGCCTCCACGAAGGGATGAGAGACGTCGCCGAGTGGATGAAGAACAGCCGCCTGAAACTGAACTCAGACAAGACGGAAGTCCTCATCCTGGGACCATCGGCCTCCGCCTGGGACGACTCCTGGTGGCCCCCAGCCCTGGGCACCGCCCCCAAGCCAATAGATCATGCACGCAACCTGGGCTTCATCCTGGACTCCTCCCTCTCGATGACCAGACAAGTCAACGCTGTCTCCTCTTCATGCTTTCACACCCTCCGCATGCTCCGCAAGATCTTCCGATGGATCCTGATCGAAACCAGGAAGACGGTCACCCAGGCCCTCGTCACCAGCCGTCTGGACTACGGAAACACCCTCTACGCCGGAACCACAGCCAAGCTACAAAAAAGACTCCAACGCATCCAGAACGCCTCCGCCCGACTCATCCTGGACATCCCCCGATGCAGCCACATCTCCGGCCACCTGAGGGACCTGCACTGGCTCCCTGTCAACAAGAGGATCACGTTCAGGCTCCTCACCCACGCACACAAGTCTCTCCACAACCTGGGCCCCAAGTACCTCAACGACCGCCTTACCTTCCACACGCCCACCCGCCAGCTACAGTCTGCCAGCTTCGCCCTCGCCGTCGTACCACGCATCCGAAGAGCCACCGCCGGAGGCAGATCCTTCTCCTACCTGACGGCCAAGACATGGAACTCCCTCCCCATCCACCTTCGGCTGACCCAGGACCACCTCGCCTTCAGGAGACAACTCAATACCTGGCTGTTCGAGCAGTAGCGGCCCCCTTCCCCCAAGCGCCTTGAGACCCTTCCGGGTGAGTAGCGCGCTATACAAGTGCTATGATTAATTGATTGATTGAAAGGACAAGTTACAACATATTGGATTGCAAATGCTTGTTATTTCATGTTGTCTGGTACAAAGGACAGCCCACAGTTCTTCTTCATAACTTCTAACTACCCTTTTCTTGTTGATAGAAACTACATGTTATGTATGGCTGCAGTAGAGAGCTACTAGCGTCAATAACTGGAATCAAATCCAGTAACTCACTACTATGACGTAGCAACATTTATTACCAAAAGCTGTTACCCACTGTTGCTACATCATAAAGGAATTCCACCCTGCTCACGCTGCGCTCTCTGAGTACCTATCAGAGCAGCGCTGTAAACCATAGAGAACAGCTTCTGGAGGAGATGACAAAGAGAGTGGAGGGGGTGGGAGGCAGGAGTCCAGGTATTAACTTTTTGAGAATAGAAGAGAAGCCATATTATGTGGGGCTCCTCTATTACTACCATGGCCCTGTGTAGTAGTTGGAAGCAAAGGCAGCTGGTTATGGAGGACATACACAACATAAAACTATACATGACTAAAAAGTGAATTAGGATATGTTTTTCACCTAAGGGTTCTGAATGACGTCATAGACAACTTGAACTTCACTGATGTTGTCTATGTGATGTTACTCGGACCCCACCAATAAAAAACATCCCTTTAATTCACTGTTAATTATCTATAATTCTATATGGTATGAATGGCTTACATTGGAGAACAGTAATGTGAATTCTGAATTCCAAATCTGGTTATTCTCTGCTTCCCTGCTACTACATCACAGCAGGGAGAACAAAAGTTTTTTCTCAGTGTTGTGACATCACAGGGAATTTCAGGCTGCGCTGACAGGGCAGCAATGACTCTCTTCTCCAACGAAGAGCAGAGAGCACACTTTCAGAATGAGAGGGTAGAGGTGGTACATTTGGCAGAAAACCAGATACCATTATTATATTTTTGGACACGCGAGGGGGTGCATTGCATCAAGGATGGTATGGTTGGGAAGCAGGAGCTCAGGTTTTATTTTATGATTTCGGCAGTTGGATTGCAAATGAGGAGGGTGTTGTGGCTGGATGGTCATTAACCAGGCATTGTTTTCTTTTATGTATGAGCGGTGTGGGGGGGCAGTAATTGGAAAGATGGTTATGAGGTTGTGGGGTAAGGTACTAGGTGAATGACCTGCAAGTGTGTTTTACTTAATTTAAAGAATGGGGAAGGGCAGTCACAGGCAAAGGTGATGCCATGTTTTTTATGGCTTCCCCACTCCTCTAATCCTGCATTGCATTGCTGATGACATCAGTGGAAGATGAAATGTAGGGACCGTACTTAACTTAAAATTAAAGATGGAATGTTTTTTAACTTAGAATTTCAAATGACATGAGAGATATCTCAAGTTTAATTCTTGTTGCATGTTTGTGCTGATAACCTTTTGGTGAATTTTTTTTTCATTATTCACAGTTACCCATATATAGGTCTATATAGTTTTGGTAATTCACACAATTGGTATCTGGGAAGGTACCATCTTAAATTCGGAAAGATTAGGCATATTTATTTATTTATTTATTTATTTATTTATTTATTTAGAAAGTTTTATATAGCGCTGATATATCTATTATATTCATTTACTACATACATTCAACCGACAAGAGCTATCTTCACCACCACTACAGAATATATGTTTTGTGAGATACCAGTAAGTGAATGGCATTGGTTACCATGATTGGAAGAAGTATAATCAGATATACACACTGGACGTAATTGTTGCTATATCACAGTGACTGGAACACACCTGCTGTAACAAGTTTAAAAGGAGATTACAAAACTAAGAGTTCTGGAGCATTTGTTTACATTTAAACATATTGGATTGTGAAACTAATGCAGCAAAAGTATCACACACTGTTAAGGTTTGAAGGACATGCTTGAATTGAAAAGGAACTATTTACTAAACACTAGAGCACCAATTTAGAACAATCCAGCTTTATAAATTGGCTGCAAAAATCGGAACTGAAAAGATATAAAAACAGAGATTAGAATATTCAGAAATGTTTGGGCTTATAAACTGGTGAGCTTGTTCAAGCATTTGAAATTTTGTGGAAATGCACCCTACTTCATCTATATTGGTCGACAGGTTTCACAACATTAACAACAACCACAGGGAGAGTACTGGAACTACCCCTGTAACAGGCATTCTGCGTGATTGCTAAAGCCAAAAGGAAAAAGATGCAGCATAAATTCCTTAAATTGGCATTAATGCTAGCAAGGAAGCGGGAGGCAATACTTCAACTGTCTTGGTGGCACAGAGATGTCCTGGAATGGGCCCCCACAGGGGAAACCCCTATGAAAGTAACTAGGAGGGATGAAAAAGTACAGGACAACTTGAAAACATGGGAAGTGCTGTTGGATGGATTTATAGAGGGGGAAAACGCAGATGCGGAACTGGACATGATCCCCTAAATCGGGAGGAGAAGCATTAAAGGGTTAGTAACATAGATCCTCATTAGACCTCAACATGTGAAGGGGTAAGCTGAGGGGTAAAGGAGGGGAAAAGATTCCATAATCTTAGATGATTCTGTCATGCAATAATGGACTAGCTATATTTCATTACCTGTATATGCACAATCACTGTCGACAACTGTTAAACATGGATGTTTTATGGTTACTTTTGTTTACTGTAGAAACTGAAAAAACATAACTAAAGTTTATAAAAGAAGTATCTGAAGTGTAATTATACATTGAATAATAAGTGAAAAATAAGATTTGAAAATCTTGCCACCCAGTTTCATATGATTACTTATTGTAATGAATGATGATATTTCAGAACCCTCTTATATTTACTAATGATTAAAGAAAAATAGTTTCTTTGTTTGTAACATTTATGTAATGGTCTTCTTTAAAGAATCAAATGTCAGAAATATCCAAATACAAAGAATAATGAATGCTCCAAAATTAGTGTAAGATAAAAGTCAGTGCTTTATAAAATATATAAATATATATATTTTGCTAATTTAACATTTGCTCAGTATAAATACATTGTCAAGTATAACGTTCAAAATAGTTTACAATTAACATGTTTGTGCATCTGCAAAACATTAAGCTACAAATTTTACTTTACAACCCTGCATACAGGATAGATGGGACATCTTCTTTACAGGGCAAGGAGGGACAGAGACATACCACTGCATACAAGGACGGTAGTCAGGGTTTGAAGGGATGCCACAAGATGCCTGGGCTGGACCACGAGACTCACGGGCTTGATGCCACTATGGCACAGTTGTTTATTGTCTGAAGTGGGGTGGCTCAAGGGTTTTAACACCTGGGAATTGCTGGGCATAGAACACTTGGGCGATGTCTGGAGGGACAAAGCCATTATCTGATTTGAAGACCTAAGACAAGAATATGCATTAGCTATCTCCAAGCATTTTTGAAACTTGCAGTTGGATCATGTTCTTTTCAATGTCACATGCAGAAAGGTGAGCAACTGCCTCAGTCCCCCCCCCCCCCCCCACCCCCAGAGAACCAAGTTCTCATGGTGGCACTGCAAGATAAAGGGGTGTCAACAATCTATCAAAAAGTGGTCAACTTGCCCACTTGGGCCACCGAAAAAGGCATGGCAAGGGTGCGTTGGTGACCTGGACAATGAGGACTGGGCTGAGGCTCTTCAGAGTCCACAAGAAATAGTCATACGTGCCTTTTTCAGACTGGTCAAAATGAAAATACTACACTGGTCATACTACTCAGAGACGCTACTGCGTATAATTGGCAGGGTTGCGCTTCTGCAGTGTAGGAGGGGATGCAGTGTTGAAGGAACCTTTTTTCACTCCCTCTGGGAGTGCCCACTTACACAGAATTTCTGAGGTACAATGACAGAGATAATGTCCTGGGTCACGCTGATGGAGGTGCAATTGGATTCGAAATGGCTGATTCTGGGATTACCGGGGAAACAACATGGCCTAGATACACCAAGATCTGGCTAAGATTGGCAGTGGGGATGGCCTAAAGGAACATCGCAAGGGCGTGGAGTTTAGTGGTATCCCCAGCTATTGTGGTCTGGGAAACGGACCTGGACTGGTAACGGGGGCGGAACAAGTGATATACAAAGCCAGATGATGTCCCACAAAGTGGGAGAAGTGTGGGGGCTTTGCAAGAGTACAGTAGATATGGCTGAATGGGGGAAGAGAGGGAAATTAGGGAGATGCATGTGCGCATTCCAAATGACAATGGGCCATCAAAGCACCACTTTTGAAAGGATAGAAATGTTTATCCTAAAATGTACCAAACCAAAGATTTATAGAAGGATAACAATTGCTGTCTCACTCTCTACTTTATGCGGTATAGAGTTTATGTTCAATAATAAGAGTTTTAAAAAAAAGATGTATTAAATTTGATCATCAGTGAATACTCCTAATCAGTGGTTCTCTGTTCAAAAAAGAATAAATGCATTACATTGGTTGGAATGAGGCTAAGATGCAATCCATCAGATTATATCTCGGATTAGGGCATTGCAAGAACCAATGGTTTATTGTGTATTAAGTTAAAACACCTGCTTTAGCAATTATATTAGGTTTAATACAACATTTGCCATGCTTATCCATGATGAACCAGTAGAGAAGGAACCACCAAGGTGTGGCATTAGTAAAGAGTCATATACTTACTTTGCGAAAATCCAGTATTACAATGAGTTGTGAGGTTAGCAAGAAGACAAATGTGCGATTATGTCTTGAAGGCCTACACATCATGAAATTTGGCTATCTTTTAAAAGAACTATACTTGTGTTTAGCTCCACATTATCTGACATTGAGATCTGACTTTGTCTTTGTTACTCTTGTCTTCGTTTGTTAATGTGTTTTTTTTATCTTTTACTTTACACATTACAGCAAACCTAGTTTGAGTAATGAAATGTTGAAGCAGGCATTTGTGTGGTAGAAAGCTTGTACGAAATCCATAATACCTTTATATTTTATTGTAGCTTTATGTCATTTATGTAATAAAATATATATTTGTTGGGGCATACCTCTCGATACACACCAATAGGAAAGTCAAAAATATACTGAACACTTATTTAAGAGGATGAGTAATGCTGCCAGTACCATGATTTTAGTTCTTTCAACTGCCTTTGGGAGACCTGCTGTTCGGGACACTCGCTGCTGCCTGCCACATGACGGGGTGCTGACCCCGAGGGGAACCGCTGTTTGGGCTTACTAATAATAATAATAATAATAATAACAAATTTATAAAGCGCCTGGTTACACTAAAACAGTGTGTCCCAGCGCTTTGAAGACCGGACCAGGCAGCTCGTCAACAATCAGGTAAAATAAAAGCAGAAGGAGGAGCTAACCCTGCTTTGGGAAAACGTAGGTTTTCAGTTTCTGACGCAACATCAACTCCGATGGTTCCATATGGAGCTCAATTTGTAGAGCATTCCATTGTTTACTGGCCAGATATCTGAAGGATCGACCGCCCATCCGTGCACAAGATACGGGGTACCTGGAAGAGCATACTCCCTAGGGATCTCAGAAGCCGCTTGGGCCGGTGCATGGTCAACAATTTTTACTACCACCGTCCACCACGCCAGGACACAGACGGGGACTACATCCCCCAGAAGCCTTTTTTGTCGCGGATTGCCGCCTCACACACCAGCGCCAGGAGGCGCTTAAATCCAGCTAAGCCCTCCCGCAGCGCGGGATGGTTCTTTGAACTGCCTTTGGGAGACATGCTGTTCAGGACACTCGCTGCTGCCTGCCACAGGACGGGGTGCTGACCCCGAGGGGAACCGCTGTTTGGGCTTACTACCACTGCCCACCATGCCGGGGACTACATCCCCCAGAAGCCTTTTGTGTCGTGGATTGCCGCGTCACACACCAGCGCCAGGAGGCGCTTAAATCCAGCTAAGCCCTCCTGCAGTGCACAATCATTCTTTGAACTGCCTTTGGGAGACCTGCTGTTCAGGACACTTGCTGCTGCCTGCCACAGGACGGGGTGCTGACCCCGAGGGGAACCACTGTTTGGGCTTACTACCACCGCCCACCACGCCGGGACACAGACGGGGAATACATCCCCCAGAAGCCTTTTGTGTTGCGGATTGCCGCGTCACACACCAGCTCCAGGAGGCGCTTAAATCCAGCTAAGCCCTCCCGCAGCGCAGGATGTGCGCTGGTGTGCCCGGGTTAAGGGCGGGCCCGTCCGCGCCCGTCAGAGACCGAGGAGGCCGGGCTGGGCCACCCCCTTAACATCGGTGCGCAGGACACTTCAGTAAGACTATTTTTTAGCCTTTTGATTCTCCTAGTTCAGGTTCTATATCTGTGAACGATTATTGGTATATGTTATAAGATTGTGTAACCTGGTAATACACTGGAACATATAAATAGGGGAAATTAATTCCCGACCAGGGAAAGGTAGGAAAGTAACAGTAGGTGGGAGTGTTACAGGGACCCTAGACCAGTTCATAACCAGGGCCGCTTCAGTTTTAGAACATGAGATAGCGATAACTGAACGTCGCTTGTCATTAGAACCCCTTTATAATAAACGTTCCTCTTTGGGACCCATACAGTCAGCCATCACTCCAACTAAACATGGCAAAGACATACCCTACATAAATGCCAATGAGGCAATCAGTAATCGCTCAAGCACTGTTAGCATCCTCAGAATTAAACACAAGTAGGGAGGCTAACCCCATTGATTTCAGTACTGAATCTGTCCTAGAAATTATTTCCAAAGAGTCCGCTCCATGCGTTCCCCCAAAGCCTACTGCCAAAAATAATGTGTCAAATTTAGTTCAAGGGCAAGGCCCCATACTAAATAGAAAACGTGGGGGGGGGGGGGGGATCGACACAAGGGCAGGTGCTGAAAAACAGCAAAAATAATGAAAACGCCTAAAACTGTAAACGTCAAGGCCACTCCTCTGTTTCCGTGTGATGCTAAAAAGGGGTCCACCTCCAGACTCCCCCAACTCTGGATGTATTAAACTCAGAGTAGTAAGGTAGTCAGGCGAGGCAAAAAATGTGTGAGGGAAGGACCCTCGGAAGTGAGATACCTGCAACAAAAGAACACAGTTTTAATACAAATCCTGTTAACCTTACTACTCTCATATATTCTCGCTAAAGCTCACTAGTACCTGTCCACTGTCCGAGGGATTCTGTAGTATAACATACATCACGTGGGAAATCAGCTTCTGTCTTCGAAGAATTCCTACAGCGATACACCACAATATTACAGAGACCTCTCGACACACACCCACATCACCAAAATGGGAAGAGTACAACAAGCATACATACCCGGCAAACAAACATCCAAATTATATAATTTCTGCTCCAACGAATATTGCCTCTTTCCTCATCCAAAGTTAGCCTTAGAAACAAGCCCACAAGGAAATGGAATATCGAGTAGAAGTTCAAACTCGAGGTAAAGGAAAAATAATAAACTCAGGGTCCAATGCAGGGAGTGGCATACTCCATAAAGTATTCAATAATCCAATATCAGTTGTCTTTTCCTTCAGTGTGAATGAAAGCAGATCAATTCCGAAATAAACATCCAGTGGAAAATACAGTCTTTTTTTTTCCTGGCCACGGAAAGATTACCTTCCAACTCAGCCGTGGACCCTTGAACCAAAGCGCTTCCCTCAGCGCGGACAGTCAGAAAGGAAACAAAACACTGCTACCGTCGGGAGCGTTTACGTCAACGCAAAATCCCAACCAGAAATGTATTTGCCGATAAGCGCTTCCTTCAGCGCGAAGGTATCGGCATCCTCACTGAACCAGGCAAAGTTGAACGGTGAAAATAACTCACCTAACAGTCCCGAATTAGTCACCACAGGAGCTCCGAGGAACACGCAAAGGAATCTCAGGAGACGCGCTGACCCAGCGTGCCGAGAGGATCCGAAGAAGAACTCCAAGGCAGAATCAGAAAGAGAGCCTCCACGCAACCCGCGTGAGACTCGATACGAAGGAAAACTGGAGCTACAGCAGATTACGCGCACCTCCGCCCGTGCGCTGTTGGATGAAATAGATGTTGCCCCTCCCCTACAGGCATTCAGGGAGTCGTAGTTCCAAATGCTGTGATCAATTCCAGGTAGGCGCTTCAGATACTGCTGAGCCCGGTCAGCGCCTGACAAAAACAGCTAAAGGCACTTTGATACTGCCACAGCCCGAACCGGTTATAACTACCACATTGAACAACATCTGCCCCCCAAAAGAATGCCCAAGAGAACCAGAGGAAAGTTTGGCAGAGGTCTCATCATCCCTGCCTCAATTCACTGAGGATTTAATGGAGAAACTTGAACATCTAATGAAATCTCTTTTAGTACCACTTTTGGAAAGAGTAAAACGAATTGGTGAGAAATTAGGGACCTTAGAGCAAGTGACAGCGTCAAATACTGAACTATTACAGAAATTAGCAGATTGTACACAGAATCAGACTATAGCTAGACAAACTATCATGAGAGAGCCAATCAGCGAACTTAATAGTGTGATTCCTCCGTCAACATCTCCTGTGAACACAAGGTCCCGTTGAAAACTTGACCTGGCCCGCAAGTAGGGACGAGCAAGGCGTTTAGGGCTCCAGGAGCCGTAGGACAGGCCAATAAACCGGGATATCCAGTTAAGGAACTACTAGTAGATGTAAAATCAAGGAGAATGCCTCAACGTATCGATTTGCCGCCAGAGGCAGCTCCATATGTAGTAGTTCTATCTGGTGTCCCTGAGTTAAATGATGGAAAAATAGAAGGAAACTAAAGAATAAGGTAACATATTGGTTAAATAAGAACAGACCACTCCCACCAAATACACATGGTGAAATCTTACATGTGAGGAGAGTAAGTTGGGTGGGGCATAGAGCAAAGGATTCACAGGCAGATTCTATCATTGTTAACTTTAGGGATAGACGAGTGACCAGCTACATCCAAGATTGGTATCACCAGAGAGGAGATGGTGGTATATATACTCGTGACTTAAGTCACTTCTATCCCCCATCAGCATCTATGCCACCAAATAGACATTGAGCTGGGAATCTCAATGGGGGTAGTGTGGTGGGCCCTAGATTTAGTATTCCCATGTTCAATCAACTTGATATGCTCTCAGAATTAGAGGGGATGGACTGACTCAGTATAGAGGCTCCCATGGACAATCTGACATTTAATCCACATGGTAATCGAGTGTGAAGGAGTAAATGAAGGAGTGTCTAGCCTAATGAAGGTTCTGAGTGAGGGCACAGTCGAATTTAACCCTGTTGAACTGGATACCCCAAGAGAGATGCTATAGAGGAGAACCAACATAGTGACATCTTAGAGAGGAGTGATCCCGCTAACCCCATGGCCCCACCAGACAACAGGGGAAGATGGCTGATAATGTTTTGGAATGTTGCAGGCCTAAAAACAAAATTGTCTAACAAGATATGGATTAATACCATAAATAATTGCGACATTGTGAGCCTCCAAGAAACTTGGGTAACAGAGTCCTGTCATCTATGTGGATTTAAAACCTTATTTTCACCAGCAATAAATTCAACACATGGCAAGGCAAAAGGGGGTTTGTGCACATATGTATCGAACCAGCTTAAATGTGAGAGAATTGAGCTAGTGTTTAATAATAGATATTATCACATGGTTAAGAAACATATTAGTAAATCATTGTGCCTAATAATTGTTAATTTTTATAATAACATTCCTGTGGAGATAATTGAAGGAACGTTGAAAACATTGGGTGCAGATATAAAATATGTGATGGAAAGATGTTCTAAAGAAGTAATTGTTATTTGGGGAGGGGACTTTAACTGTTCCATATGCAAAAGGTGAGAAAAAGGGGCCTGTGGTATTACGTTGGACCAGGATACCAGTATAACCCATTTTGAACACACCATATGCAGAGAATTTCTAAATGAGGTTATCTTTTCCTGTGATTTGGGATTTGCTAATCAAATTTGCCAATTGGAGGCCCCGTTCTTTCTGACATTTAATGGTAGAGGTGCATCCACAATAATTGATTTCATTCTATTCCCTGTTAGATATGGACGACAGGTTGAAACTTGTAAAACCCTTGGCATAGCACTCAGTGACCATTACCCTCTAACTATGGTGATCTTAAATCCACATTATGATCCTGGGGGAGATAAAACGGTGAGGCAGGTTATTCCTGATGTAACTATGAGTAGACAAAATGGATACTCTCTAAAATGGAGCAAGGTGGTCCCGGATGATTTTCTTTATAAATTGATTAAGAAATGCTTAATTAGCATTGAGGCTTGTCTGGATGAAAACTCAGATAGCCAGTGTATTAGTAAACACTTTTTACTAATTGCCACATATATCAAAAATAGCTTATGGGTGGAATTGAAAAACCACAAAGAAAAAAATGTGAGCTGGTTTGACACAGCATGCACGAAGGCCTACTCCAAACTTAAGCATGCTCTGAATGTTCATGCTCGTGACCCTATTTTGATTACGGAGCTGCGGAAAACTTATAATAAGACATTGAAAAGAAGAAAAGACGCTATTAAAAATTATGCCTGGGATTCTCTGTGCGAGGCCTCCCAGAGCAGGGACATAATGGCTTTCTGGAAAGCAGTGAATGCCCTGTTCTTTAATGATAATACTAAGGCACAGATAGAAATAGCGATCCCTGAGGATGAATGGGTAAATCACTATGCCCAATTGTATAGTGCATCGCGTGAAGTGCAGCAAATATAACCTAAAATGATTGCGGTCGAGAGGGCTGAAGGTACGATTAAGAAATTCGAACTAGATATCACTGTGGAAGAGGTAAACCGAAGTATAAAAGCGGGTCAGGGTGGAAAAGCTGCAGGTCCCGATGGAGTACCAGCTGATCTGTTTAAAAATAATACGGACCTGTGGGGGCCAATTCTCACGCAACTATTTAATGCGCCTTGTAATAGTGGCCTAACTCCATCATGGTTTGAGTCTATCATTGTCCCTATTTTTAAAAAGGGAGATAGACAGTGTTGTGCGTGTTACCGCCCGATCTCATTATTAGATTCATCCATTAAAATTTTTGGTAGAGTGATTTTAAGTAGATTACAAAGCTGGGCGGACGAACATTCAATTATTAGTGATCTCCAGTATGGGTTCAGGAAGGGCTTAGGTACTGTAGACCATGGTCTCAATTTGTTCATTCTACAAGAAAAATATACTAAGGTTAAGGGGGAACACATCTTTTTTACTTTTGTTGACTTAACGTCAGCTTTTGACTGCGTTACCCACAGGAAACTATGGTTGATATTAGAAAACCTGGGGGTGGAGAAAAATATAATCTATTTTCTTAGGGTAAGTAAGTAAACTTTTATTGCTTTAGGTTAATTAAAACCATTACAAAAATACATTGAAAGCACGTATCCTCAGGTAAAAGTTATAAGAAAAAGTTTAAAAACAAGAAAACTTATGTAGTGGTGCTAAAAACTGTATGATATGGGAGGTGAGCATTGTTCATTGCGTCTTGTCTTGGCCATAGTTCCTTTGGTCTAGTCTGGGCCGAATTCATGGCTTGTTAGTTTCAGCTCCACTAGCTTCAGGAATTTCACCAACTTCCTATTTAATGATGGAGACCTAGATCGAAACAGGCGAGAACTGCTTGTCTGCGTGTACGGATTCTTTGTTCATTAAAGGCAGTTTTTA
Organism: Lissotriton vulgaris; assembly: GCF_964263255.1. Classification (NCBI taxonomy): domain Eukaryota; kingdom Metazoa; phylum Chordata; class Amphibia; order Caudata; family Salamandridae; genus Lissotriton; species Lissotriton vulgaris. The sequence goes on from NC_141687.1 coordinate 1,953,470,551, forward strand.
GCAGGGCTGCTCTTTCCTCTTTCAGCCTCGGGCAAGTGCATAGCAGATGTTCGAAGTCTTCGTTCTCTGCACCGCACAGCCTACATTTTGACCCACAATTCCATCTCAGCCATGGTTGTAGATGTGGTATGGATGGTAGGATTCCTAGCCTATGTTTTAAAAAGGCTTGTTTAGTTTTCCTGCCGTACCCCAGACCAAAGTATGCTTGTAGCCCCGGTGATTTGTATGTGCACAGAGTCATCCAGCCTGTGGGAAAAGGTTGCTTTGTCTTCCACATGCGAGTGCTTTTTTATGCACTTGTTTACTACATGCTTGAATTGCGCATGCGGTAGTGGAGTTTCCCATAATTCTTTCAGACCTGTGACTGTCAGGGACTCCTCTAAGTATGTTTTCACAGGCAATTTGGAGGAGCTGCATAAGTCTTGCCAGAGCTGATGGTTCAATGTATTTTCTGGTGAATACTTTATTTTATGCCAGCACTTTATGTATGACCCTCTTCTTGCAAGCATTTGGTAGGTCAGTCCAAATTCTAACCGGATCTAGGCTTGTGAGGTTGGCAGGTTAAAGAGAAGTCTGTAGGCCTTTGCAATGGTGGTGTCCAGCAGTTTCGTGTCTGTACCTCTTAGAGCCTCACTGCCATACGTGATAGATGACTATTTTGACTTGCGCCACGCGGAGCAGTGGCAGAAAAGTGGGACCGTTCATGTTTGACTTTAGCTGTTTAAGTGTTGTAGCTATCAGCATACCTTTCCTCTTGACAGCCTCTAGTTGATTTGAGAAGCGACCTCCTTTGTCAACTAAGATTCCAAGATATTTGTATTCTGAGCAATTTGCAACCGCCTTTGTTCCAAAGAACCAAGTGTGCAGCTTTTTATTCCCAGTTATAGACAGAACTTTAGTCTTGTCTGTAGGAAGGTGGATATCTGACTATGGCTACCCCCAAACTTTTTGCCTGGTGTTTAGCTGGTTTTTGACATAGTTGGCCTGGGATCCTGCTATTCAGGGCCCCAGACTGATTGCTCTCTCCTTAAAATGGACTCCATGTACCTTAGGTGCATACCCAATTGGAACCTGTTCACCTTATTGGCCCCTGTAACAGTGTACCCTAGGTACCCAGGGCATAGGTGCTTCCAAGGCCTACCAGGTGCTGCAGCATGTATTGTGCCACCCCTGGCCTGGCCTCCATATTTGACACAACTGGCTGATCACTCAGCTGGGGTAAGTTGGTGTAATCACCTCTTACTTAGGTATAGTATCCCTATACCTGACCTTAAACTGGACACATATGTTCCTATCAGCCACTCCTATGGAAGGCCTCATCAATCCTGGAGGCAGAGTGCTTGGAAATATGTGAGATGGTGCTCTAGCATGAGCTGAGCCTGTCTGCAGCTGTCGGGAACTACTCCCTAAGCTGTTCCGGGATATTGCCATACCATATACTCTTAAGTGCATTATAATCCTCGCGGTTATATGCTATCTTTGGTTTGGCTTTATCAAAACATGTCGAGTAAGGTGTCATACGAATTGGAATACTATCCCCTCGACAGTTCTGTCGACGGGGATAGCATTCCACCCTTCTAGAGGGACACGACATGTGTGTAGCCTTAACCCCGGTTAAAGTTAACCAGAGCCTCAGCATCACAAAATGGATGCTGCCACCACAGACACAAGTCTGACCTCCTGCTGCTGGGAGCCCTTCCAGCGAGGGAGGCTTGGACAAAGGGTTTCCTGCCTTGGGAGGTGCGAGCACCACCCCAGACAGGGTTTTGTGTATTGGGTAGGACAGGGCTGAATAGATTAAGACATGCCCGGGGCACACAAGGTGTCCCTGTGCATAAGCCAGTCCAAACCGGTCCTGGGACTTTCCAGACCCAGGCCTGGTGAGGAACTGGACAAAGGAAAGGGCGTGTAACTGCCCCCCTTCCTGGTCCCACCCAGAGGAGGGACCTAGTAGGTGATCCACCCCTCAGATTGGAATAAGAGTGGGAGCAGTGCCATTGCACAGCAGATCATCCTGAAATCAACTTTAAACAAAGAAGAAGACTGGACTTCGACATTCTGCTGCTCAGAAGACTGAAGAGAATCTCCCTTGTGGCCTAGGAGTGGCCACCCTGTGAATACAGGTACCAACCAGCGAATCGACGTCTGCTTTGCCGCCGCCTCCCGCCGGAGCCCGAGCCCAGAGCCTGACAAGACCCAGCTTCCCAGACTTCTCACAGCCCGATCCACAGTCCCTGCAAAGAAGGGACCCGTGGATGCACCGAGAGATGTGGGAGCGGACATCTTGGAAGACCCCCAAGACGCTGACTGCGAAGCACCCGAGGCACCCTCGACTCTGTGCTTTGGGGTTTGAGACGCCCCACTACCGAGCAACATTTGCACCAAAGATCAGCCCTCCAGCATCTCCACGATCTGCGTGGGGCCCTTTTGTTTTGTGCCACTTGACTCGCCATCCCGGCCGCTTGTCACGTGGTCAGTGGCCATCTTGGCAATGAAACCTACAATTTACACTGTGGGTCTGGTTGCTCCAGACCTGCCCTCGCTACTGTAGAAAGGAGTACCCGCTCTGACCTTGCTGGTCTGAGTAATAAGCCTTTTTCACTTTCCCCGTGGCTTGCATTAGCCAAGGCTTGTTTGCTTCAATCGAGTTGCCGACACAACCATCAGCTAGAGCCTTCGAGGGACAGCTTGTGATCGACTCCTGGACGTCCTTGACCTCTTCGTGTCCACGTGGCTGCAGAGAGAAGCAACACCTCATCACCTGTTTGCACCCGACTTTGCCTGGTTCCAATCTGGTTCCACGGTGGTCACTGGTCAGTGACTTTGAACATTGTCCCCTCTGCTTTCAGGTCTTCACCTCTTCAGATCCACCCTTGGATCCACCGGACACTTCTCCTTCACATCGCCTGCAGCATCTTCAGCTTTAAGCGCCAAGAACCTGCGTGTCAAAACCCGACGCCACTTCGACCCTGTGCACCCACTTCCTGTGGGTGAGGTAACATTGCAACGCCGGTGTCCCTACACTGGTACACACCTCTAGGGTCTGTGTCTTACGTTTTGTTCCTCTAGGTTCAGCGGAAGTGCCTTTAAACTAACTTTGTGTAACTTTTACGCACCATTGACTTTACATTGGTGAGTGTGTGCACTTTAAACACTGCACCCGAGTCCCGCGGGCCTTTCCCGACTTAGTCACTGCTAGTCTCGAATAGCTCCAGCGATTCCCAAGGCCCTAGGCCTGTTTCCTTTCAGTTTGGTATCTCTTATACCACTTTCTTAGTATATGGTTTAGGTGGCCCCTAGGGCTCATCCACATTGTGCAACGTTTGTGTATTTTAAACTATCTTGTGATTTAACGCTTGTGCTTCTGTGCTCATAAAGAGTCCAGGGGATTTTATAGTTAATAAATCAATATATATTTTCAATATATATCTGTGTGGTGTCCCTTTCATTTGGTATTCAAGGGGGGTTGTGTATGGTAATACAGCTGGCTTCACATGCCTTTCAGAGTTTAGCCTAAGACTGCTTTGTCCACGTTACCACTAGGATAACTGGTCTACAAGGTTGAATTACAACCAATCATCATAAGGGTTGCTTGGCATGGTACAAAGTGATCACTAGAATTAGTGAGCATTATATACCAGGCCAACTTCTCACATTGGTGAGCAGCGGATTGGGATCTGAGCTTGCTGTTGTTTTACCATTACAATCTTTGAGATTATCATTTGAAAGATCATACAGGTACCTGCTAGGTACATATAAAACAAGACTAGTATACTTAAGTTCTACTGAACTCAGTTGTTGTAGAGCAAAGGGAGTAGCACACCCTGACTACAACTACTAGATAGGTTTAGTAGGTAAACACCAGTGTAGGTAGATTGCAACACATCCACCCACACCAGAGCAATGTCTGGAGCAGAGGGTTCCACTGGGAACATCCCTGTTGAGAGTGACCCTCCAAGGGCACCATCCAAATTTGCTATTTTTTACTTTAAGGAATTAAGACAGCTTTGTGTCTTAAGGGGTCTGAAGACAGGGCCTTCCCCTACTACAGACCACCTAAGAGAGCTCTTAGACCAGTCTGAGACTCTAAAGCCCTCTAAGGCAGACCCCACTGGGAATGCTGAAGGAGGCCATCCTTCAGAGGATGACACTGTAGACACCCCTGCCCCTATAATCCTGGTAGATGAGGAAGCCCCCATCACTGGAGCTCCTCAGGTAGATGAGGAGGAGGAAGAGGAAGAAGAGACAGAAGGGGGGAGCAGTGAGTCAGATGATGACAGAAATAGTCAGGTGCTGGTCAGTAGACTGAACCAGGCTAACTTAAGCCTATTTGGGACTGAATCTGGTAACAACCCATTCAGACCCCCAGGTGGACTTAACCAGAAGCCTAGGAGGAGAAGGACTCACTCAGGTGACTCTAACAACTCCCATGCTTCTAGAGGTTCTCATGGTCACTCCAGAAGGGAGATGACTAGCCCTCAGAGAAGGGAACATGAGGCCAAAATGAGAGAGGCTGAATTGAGGATCCAGAGACAAGAGTTAGAGGTTGCCCTGGCCCAAGAGAAACTTGCTAGAGCAAGACAGCCTAGAGAGAGTGGATTAGGATCCACTGGTGGCAGCACTATCCCTAAGGATAAAGACAGGTCTTTTGATACAAGAAACCTGAGTAAGATTGTGCCCCCCTACAAAGCTGGGGATGATATCCACAAATGGATAACTGCAATGGAGAGAGCCTGCAGAGTACAGCAGATCCCTCAGGAGCAGTGGGCAGCAATCTTGTGGCTCTCCTTTAAAGGTAGAGGCCGAGACAGACTCCTCACAGTTAGTGATGGGGATTCTAGAAACTACCTGGTCCTGAAGAGTGCTCTGGTTGATGGGTTAGGCTTAACCACTGAACAGTACAGGTTAATGTTCAGAGATACCCAGAAGACACAGACTCAGGACTGGTCTGAATTTGTTGAATGTGCCACTAAGGCTCTGGAGGGCTGGTTGCTGGGAAGTAAGGTTACTGACTATACAGGATTGTATAATTTAATTATGAGAGAGCAAATCTTAAGTAATTGTCAAAATCAGCTTCTACATCAGCACCTGGTTGACTCTGATCTGACCTCCCCACAAGAATTGGGTAGGAGGGCAGACAAATGGGTCAGACCCAGGATCAGGCCTAAGAACCAGGGTGGTGACCAAAAGAAAGAGACTGCCAAGCCTCAAGAGAAGGGTGGGGATAAAAGTAAGGAAAAGACTTCCCCAGGGCCCCAAAACTCCAAGAATGGGGGTGGGTCCCAAGACACTTCTACAACCCAGAAAAAGCCTTATTGTCATACCTGTAAACAGGCGGGGCATTACAAAACAGATAGCTGTTGTCCCAATAATGGCAATAAAGAGAATATAACTCCAGGTAAGGCTCCAACACCTCCTGTCACTGTTAGCAGTGGTCCCCCAGGTGGTGGGAGCACCCCCAAGAATTTGGGTGGGTTTACTTTTGGAGGACAGGTGCACTCTGGCCTATCCAGGTCCCCTAACTCAGATACTCTTGTCTATGAGACTGGCATGGGGTTTGCCAATTTCACAGCTTGCCCAAACACTTTGAGCAAGTATAGACAGGAGCCCCTCATCAATGGCTTGAAAGTTGAGGCCTTCAGAGACACAAGGGCTAGCATCACCATGGTGGCTGAATGCTAGTCCCCTCAAGGCAACTTTTACCTGATGCCAGATATCAGGTGACAAACATTGATGGCATAGAAACCAATCATCCCATGGCAGTAGTCAATCTTAGCTGGGGAGGTGTCACTGGCCCAAAGAGAGTGGCAGTGTCAGCAAACTTGCCTGTAGATTGCCTACTGGGTAATGATTTGGAAATCTCAGCCTGGGCTGAGGTTGAACAGCAAACCCATTCTAGAATGGTAAATCTCCATGGAAAGGTTAGTGGGGCTGTGATGGCTACAGCCCCAATCCAAGATGTCCTTCCTGAAAAGGTCGGGAGTGCTGAGCAAACCTCAGCCCCATCTTTAACTAACTTCCCTCCTGAAAAGAGTAGCAGGGCTGTGATGGTAACAGCCCATACCCAAACTGAGTCTCCTCCTGAAAAGGTTGGTGGGGCTGTGATGGCCACAGCCCAAACTCAAACTGATACATGGGTAGTGAAGCCTGAAATGATGGATCACTCAACCCAAACAGAGAGCATTGAGGAGAAAGAGAAATCTCCCTCCCACCAGACTTTAGGAAAAGATCAGCCTCCTCAGGGAACTGATCTTACCCCTGATGAAGAAACTGTCCCAGAGGTTGTTAGGCCTGGTCTGACAAAGCCTCTGATGGCAGTGGACCCTTCTCATGTGGGACCCAGTCTGGAGCAGGTTACCTGCCCCTCTCTACCTTGCCTTACTCAGCCCAGGGCTGCAGAGGACAAGAAGGACAGTGAGACCCAAAGGGCCTCCTGTCAAATAAAGCACCCCCATCAACGATTAGGGGCACCGAAACTAGTAGCCCTAGTGAGCTGCAAACTTTAAAAACTCCTGAGGGATCCCCCTTAAAAGTAGTTAGGGACCTCCCCCAGATGGATATTGTTGGGCACAGCCAAACCTGGGACCCTAAGGGCCCAAACCTGAACTGCCCCTCCAGGAAACCAAACAGAGGGACTCAGCCTCCAGCTTTAGGTAGCCAGAGGTTGACCCTGAGAGCACAGTGCAACTCAGTCAAGGAAAGAAAGGCACACATGGTGGAGAGTGATTGGAGGAAGCTGAATCCTACAGAGGAATCTCACTTCAGTACTCCATCCCAACACCAGCCTTTAACTTTGCAAAGACACACCACAGGTAGAGATTCCCTATGGTGGAGACCCTCAGATACCCTTAGGGTGAGGGATTGCTTAGTGGACCATGAGACAGGGGGTAACCAAGCCAGAGCTGGTACTTCCTTATATGGCCACTTAGGCAATATAGGCTTACCTGGACAAGGATAGCCTTATCTCCTTTCGTTTGGGGGGGGGGGTTATGTAGGAAGGTGGATATCTGACTATGGCTACCCCCAAACTTTTTGCCTGGTGTTTAGCTGGTTTTTGACATAGTTGGCCTGGGATCCTGCTATTCAGGGCCCCAGGCTGATTGCTCTCTCCTTAAAATGGACTCCATGTACCTTAGGTGCATACCCAATTGGAACTGGTTCACCTTATTGGCCCCTGTAACAGTGTACCCTAGGTACCCAGGGCATAGGTGCTTCCAAGGCCTACCAGGGACTGCAGCATGTATTGTGCCACCCCTGGCCTGGCCTCCATATTTGACACAACTGGCTGATCACTCAGCTGGGGTAAGTTAGTGTAATCACCTCTTACTTAGGTATAGTATCCCTATACCTGACCTTAAACTGGACACATATGTTCCTATCAGCCACTCCTATGGAAGGCCTCATCAATCCTGGAGGCAGAGTGCTTGGAAATATGTGAGATGGTGCTCTAGCATGAGCTGAGCCTGTCTGCAGCTGTCGGGAACTACTCCCTAAACTGTTCCGGGATATTGCCATACCATATACTCTTAAGTGCATTATAATCCTCGCGGTTATATGCTATCTTTGGTTTGGCTTTATCAAAACATGTCGAGTAAGGTGTCATATGAATTGGAATACTATCCCCTCGACAGTTCTGTCGACGGGGATAGCATTCCACCCTTCTAGAGGTACACGACATGTGTGTAGCCTTAACCCCGGTTAAAGTTAACCAGAGCCTCAGCATCACAAAATGGATGCTGCCTCCACAGACACAAGTCTGACCTCCTGCTGCTGGGAGCCCTTCCAGCGAGGGAGGCTTGGACAAAGGGTTTCCTGCCTTGGGAGGTGCGAGCACCACCCCAGACAGGGTTTTGTGTATTGGGTAGGACAGGGCTGAATAGATTAAGACATGCCCGGGGCACACAAGGTGTCCCTGTGCATAAGCCAGTCCAAACCGGTCCTGGGACTTTCCAGACCCAGGCCTGGCGAGGAGCTGGAAAAAGGAAAGGGGGTGTAACCGCCCCCCTTCCTGGTCCCACCCAGAGGAGGGACCTAGTAGGTGATCCACCCCTCAGATTGGAATAAGAGTGGGAGCAGTGCCATTGCACAGCAGATAATCCTGAAATCAACTTTAAACAAAGAAGAAGACTGGACTTCGACATTCTGCTGCTCAGAAGACTGAAGAGAATCTCCCTTGTGGCCTAGGAGTGGCCACCCTGTGAATACAGGTACCAACCAGCGAATCGACGTCTGCTTTGCCGCCGCCGGAGCCCGAGCCCAAAGCCTGACAAGACCCAGCTTCCCAGACTTCTCACAGCCCGATCCACAGTCCCTGCAAAGAAGGGACCCGTGGATGCACCGAGAGACGTGGGAGCGGACATCTTGGAAGACCCCCGAGACGCTGACTGCGCAGCACCCGAGGCACCCTCGACTCTGTGCTTTGGGGTTTGAGAAGCCCCGCCACCGAGCAGCATTTGCACCAAAGATCAGCCCTCCAGCATCTCCATGATCTGCGTGGGGCCCTTTTGTTTTGTGCCACTTGACTCGCCATCCCGGCCGCTTGTTACGTGGTCAGCGGCCATCTTGGCAACAAAACCTACAATTTACACTGTGAGTCTGGTTGCTCCAGACCTGCCCTCGCTCCTGTAGAAAGGAGTACCCGCTCTGACCTTGCTGGTCCGAGTAATAAGCCTTTTTCATTTTCCCTGTGGCTTGCATTAGCCAAGGCTTGTTTGCTTCAATCGAGTTGCCGACACGGCCATCAGCTAGAGCCTTCGAGGGACAGCTTGTGATTGACTCCTGGACATCCTTGACTTCTTCGTGTCCACGTGGCTGCAGAGAGAAGCAACACCTCATCACCTGTTTGCACCCGACTTTGCCTGGTTCCAATCTGGTTCCACGGTGGTCACTGGTCAGTGACTTTGAACATTGTCCCCTCTGCTTTCAGGTCTTCACCTCTTCAGATCCACCCTTGGATCCACCGGACACTTCTCCTTCACATCGCCTGCAGCATCTTCAGCTTTAAGCGCCAAGAACCTGCGTGTCAAAACCCGACGCCACTTCGACCCTGTGCACCCACTTCCTGTGGGTGAGGTAACATTGCAACGCCGGTGTCCCTACACTGGTACACACCTCTAGGTTCTGTGTCTTAAGTTTTGTTCCTCTAGGTTCAGCGGAAGTGCCTTTAAACTAACTTTGTGTAACTTTTACGCACCATTGACTTTACATTGGTGAGTGTGTGCACTTTAAACACTGCACCCGAGTCCCGCGGGCCTTTCCCGACTTAGTCACTGCTAGTCTCGAATAGCTCCAGCGATTCCCAAGGCCCTAGGCCTGTTTCCTTTCAGTTTGGTATCTCTTATACCACTTTCTTAGTATATGGTTTAGGTGGCCCCTAGGGCTCATCCATATTGTGCAACTTTTGTGTATTTTAAACTGTCTTGTGATTTAACGGTTGTGCTTCTGTGCTCATAAAGAGTCCAGGGGATTTTATAGTTAATAAATCAATATATATTTTCAATATATATCTGTGTGGTGTCCCTTTCATTTGGTATTCAAGGGGGGTTGTGTATGGTAATACAGCTGGCTTCACATGCCTTTCAGAGTTTAGCCTAAGACTGCTTTGTCCACGTTACCACTAGGATAACTGGTCTACAAGGTTGAATTACAACCAATCATCATAAGGGTTGCTTGGCATGGTACAAAGTGATCACTAGAATTAGTGAGCATTATATACCAGGCCAACTTCTCACATTGTCGATGTTTATTTCTAGTAGGTTTGCTTTGGCGTATCCGTGCAGCGTGTTGATAAGATTTTGAAGTCCTACTTTCGTGTGGCTAACCAGAACCACATCGTCTGCATAGGATACACTGGGGAGCGCTTTGCCCCCCAAACGTGGTGCGTGCGCGTTGCAAGCTTCTAGAGCAGGTGGCAGGTCGGCTGTAAATAAATTTAAAAAGGTGGGCGCTAAAACGCACCCTTGCTTTAGGCCTTTTGTTGTCGGAATACGCCTAGAGAGGTGTGTGCCATTCCCGAGCTTTACCTGAACCCACGTGTTGGTATGCAGTTCAATCAAAAGGTTTAGTAGAGGCTCGGGGATCCCCCAAGAGGCAAGTTTTCTCCAAAGGCTGCCCCGGTTGACATTGTCAAATGCCGCCTTGAAGTCCACAAAGCAAAGGTGGAGAGCCTGTTTAGTCACCCTTGCCTTGTCGATAAGTACCGAAATTGCCAACAGATTTGTTGTTGTTCCTGTGTCTCTGCAGAATCCCGTTTGGCTAGATGGAATTAAATTGCGGTATATTGCCCATTCTCACAGCTGGGTCAGTAAGAGCCCCGCGAAGTATTTAGCCTCAATATCCAGAAGTGCTTTCAGGCGGTAGTTTTTTGGTAGTGATCTGTCCCCCGCCTTGTATATTGGTGAAATGGTTGAGCCCCTCCATGAGGCAGGTAGGCATCCAGATCGGCTGACAGACATGTATAGGGGGGTCAGCGTTTCTGCCCAGTATTCCGGCTCAAGTTTGAAGAGGGCCAGGGGAATTCCGTTTGGCCCTGCTGCACCATCTTTTCTTCCTTTGGAGATTAGTTTCATGAGTAAAACCGCAGTAGTTCCAAATTTGGCTTCTTCACATGGTGTTATTGTTTGTGGGGGTTGGCCCTCTGGAGCGACCTGGGGCTTGCTTGTTGTGGCAACCTGTTGGTTAAAGTGTGTTTCTAAGAAAGATTCCCATGAGGATTTGGTTATGTGGGATGTTATTCCACTGTTTTTCGGATTTAACGTTTTGTTTATTGTGGACCAAAACTGGGTGCTGTTCTTTCCCTTAGAATCGTAATGAAGTTTGGCCCAGAAGTCATCTTCGTTGGATATTTTGACTGCCCATTTCAGTTTTTATTTTGAATTTATTTTTTTAATTATAGGTATTACTGCTGTATTGCATAGACTTTTTTGTAAAACATTGAATATGTTAAACATTCTACATACAATGCAGTATGCTATATTTGTAAAAATATAGTGTAGTACAGTGTATTTTTAATTTTTTTACAATTTTTTTTTTTTTTTTTAAAGGCCTTTATTTTGGAATTAAGAGAACACAGCTTTGGCCTACAACCCTTGGGGCCGGCCGCCAATTCTTCCACACATGCAACAACAATCAGGTTCCACAGCCCAGGCATCGACCCTCCAGGCCTGCCCCCACTTTACATAGCAGTAAGTCTGTAAGGCATGTGTTAGATAGGAGTGGAATAGGTCCAATTTTATGTTTTATAACGTTGAACGGTCTAGTTCAAAATGTAAATCATTTCGCTCCATTTAGAAACAGTCACGTCACAAGTTGCGGTAATACCAATCCGCCTCAGCACCAGAAATACATCTGTATGTCATGCATCTCTCATAGTCATAGCTGGTTTTAAAACAATTCACTCTATTTCTTCTGAGCTGACCTGTGGGACATATGGAGGCTCGCATATGTTTCCCCTAAAGTCGTTCCATTTGGACCAAATCTCCCCCCACTTACGGGGGCCCCCTCTTGTCACGTATACAGTTTTTTCTTGCAGCATGCACCAATCCATGTCGCTTTGCCATTCCATCAGTTTTGGTGGGTTCGGGGCTCCCCACAATCTGGCAATGTTCCTCTTTGCCACCATTTGCCCCAGTGTCACCCATAGTTTCCCTTTTGGAGACAGGTCTGTGGGTTCCCAAATGTTCAGGAGACATCTCTTAGCCTCCGGACGGATCTCAACTTCCCAAACCTGTCGGGGGGATTATTAATCAATTTCTTGTATGTGAGGGAGATGGCGTGGTCTGGGATGTGCCCGTCTAATAACCTGTCTTCTAATGGGGAGTTTTGGGGCAATATCGTTTCCGGCGGAATGTGTGTCTGCAGGGAGTGTCGCACTTGCATGTATCTGAAGTGTTCAGTAGGGGCTAGATCATATGTTTCTTGCAGTTGGACGAATGAGCGAGTGCCCTTAGGGCCCCAAAGGTCTCTTAACTTGGGAGATGCCTATCAGATCCCAGTTACGGAACCCCTTGGTGAGTCTCAGGTTGCCCAGTTTTTCGGAGGCCCAGAGTGGAGTTGCCATAGTGAGGACGTCTGCCCACCCCAACTTCTTCTGAGCAATATGCCACACCTGTACTGAGTGCCGAGTTGGTCCCGTGAGGTGGTGTTTGCCCGGCTTGGAGTAGAGTGCGACCTCGTAGTTCCCTTCAGGAAGGAGCCACCTGTCCATCCCGTATCCCGGATCACTTCCGTCACCATATGTCCCTTGGTTGATCGCCGCGAGGTGAGCGGCCCAGTAATAGTTACGGATGTCTGGGAGGGTGATTCCACCATCAGACCACCCCAGTGTGAGTTTACGCAATGCAATTCTAGGCGCCCCCACCCACAGAAGATCGCGCTGCGCTGTTTCAACTGCTCCGAAATACGAGTTGGGAACTAGGTCGGGGTAGTTTTGCAAAGCATATAGAAATCTTGGCAACGCCATCATCTTAAAAAGGGCCGCTCGGCCCAGAAGTGATAATGGAAGTTGCAGCCAAATTTTAGCGTCACGTTGAAGCCGTCGTAAAGGTGGCAAGAGATTTCTCTCGTATAGCAGAGTCTTGTCTGTGGATGCAAAGACTCCTAAATACTTGAAGCTGTCTTCTGTGGAGAAGTGTGGCTCAATGGTTAGAGCGGCAGACCCTGATGCAGAGGTCTAGCCCGGGACCAGGGTTCAATTCCCCGCCTCGGCGGGTCTTGGGCTCAAAATTTCCACGGGCCTGATAATTCTCGCCTCTGTGCCTATTCCAATCATGGAGTCCCACTCTGCAACTCTGGGCAATAGCTTGCTTAATCTCCACAACGGCCCCCACAACGCTAAGGATGCCTGGCCTCCACCTTGGGGGGGCCCAGGAGTGGACGCCTCACAGGGAAAGCCAGGATGGGTTCCACAGCGGTATTCGTACAAGCGCCTTGAGACTCTTGCGGGTGAGTAGTGCGCTATACAAGTATCAATTTACATTTATATCAATTTACTATCGTAATGGTACAGGTGTCAGGGAGCTCGGGGGGGGTCTCCATGGAGCATATAGAGGTGGGATTTACCCCAATAGATCCGAAAGCCGGAGTTTCTGCCGAAGCTTGCGAAGATGTCTAGTGCCGCCACAATAGACCTGCGCGGTCTGGAGAGGTATAGGAGGATGTCATCGGCGTAAAGGGAGATTTTATCCTCCCGTCCGTCCGTCCAGGCTATACCTTTGAGGTTGACATCTTGCCTAATCCAGGCCGCAAGCGGTTCCAGGTAAAGCGCGAATAGGAGGGGAGAGAGGGGGCATCCCTGTCTACCATTTCAGTTTTTTTAGGTCCACTTGGTGCTTGCAAAGCTGTGCAAGAAGAACCCCGTCCCCGGGCTTTTTCTCAACAGTCTTAGGGATTTATTTATTGCCTTTTTGTTTGCTTTTTAAGGCTAATTTCTGGGTACTTGAGATCTTCGTTGTGACACCGGAGCCAAAAGATGGAAAATGCCGTACAGTTGTGGAGTATTTGTTTGCAAAATTGGCCGTGAATTTTTCCCATCCTGCTACTGGGTTGCCTGAAGGATATTTTAAGCTGTTTAATTGAAATTTAGCTGCTTGGAGTACCTCCACCGTGTTTGCGACCGAGGTTTTGATTAGTTTAAGGTTTTTGGTGTAGCTGGCGTGTGGTCCTGTTGGGTTTGAAAGAATTAGATCAGGAAGGGCACAAAAAGAGACTTCTTGAGGGCGATGGTCACTATCTCCCTTGTCCCCCAGGTTGAAGCCCAGCACGTGATGAAAAAGTGGAAGAGAGACCAGTGTATAATCTATTGTAGAGGTTGCGTTGCCTGAGTTGAACGAGGCCACGGATGGAGAATCTTCAGGAAATCTTCAGTTTAGAACCCTCACGCCCGTGTGTTCCAAGTCTTCCAGCAGCTCTTTTGCAAGCTTGGGGATTTTACCTTGGCTGCTGAATGATTGGGTTGGGATATTCCAGTGGTAAGACTGGGCCTGAATGTCACTGTTCAGGGATGACCCTAAGATACATTGATTGAAGTCTACGGAAGAATTAAGTTGGGTGAGGTTTGCGCGGTCATGACATGATATAGATGGTCCTTTAGGCATTTTGCCTCTTGTTTCTTCATTTTTGGATTAATGTAGGTGTTAATCAAATGGACCTCTTTTCTTCTTTCCCTCAAGGTTTAATGCAATCCCTACTGTGTTTATAGCCGGAGAGTTGGTGGTGAGGGCCTGCACGTTGCCAAGGGTTGAGATTTTGATGTAGGTTGCTAGACCGCCTGCCAGCAGTCCGAACTTGCTTTTCCTTGTGGCTGGGGAATGGTAGCAGGTGTAGCCCTCTATGTGAACCCGCTCTTCCAGTCATGTTTCCTGGAGGAGGATGATGTCGAATGATTTCACATATTGTAGGAAATCAGTGTCAGCTGCTTTGTTGTTGAGGCCATTTAGGTTCCACGAGCATAGTTCCAGGCGTGGTGCGGCCGAGCGCAGTCTGACTCTGTATTTTCTTAGGGAGCTGTATTCTGGGGCTACAGCTTCAGTCCGTTATGGTAAGAATGGTGAGTGTACAAGATCGTTTGGCGTAGCGAGAGGGGTGCAGCAAGGGTGCGTCCTTGTTCCCTTTTTATTCTTAGTTTACATCAATGACCTGGAAAGAACTTTGCTGCAGGAATGCAGGGATATGCCTATGATAGCAAAAAGACCAATCCCTGCACTATTATATGCGGATGATGCGGTCCTAATGGCCCGGACCCCCCTTGCTTTGCAAAGGATGATAACATCATTCACCCTCTTCAAGTCTAATCTGGACTTGAGAATTAATTGTACAAAAACGTTTTGCATGAACTGTGGTTCAGGGGCAAATAAACGGAAAAGAATCATGTACATTAATTCAAGACCCCTGGACTTTACCCCAACTTTTCCTTACCTAGGCATATTGTTTGAGCAATGTGGCCTGTGGTCAAGTGCAATAAGGAAAAGAAGGCTGATGTTCTGTAAATCAATAATAGCCTTAAAAAAAGTTAGCAAAAAGATGGGCAAAAAACCAATTAGGGAGCTTTTAACAATTTATAGACTAACATGTGTAGCAATCGCCGTCTATGGTGCAGGTATATGGGGATATGCCAATGTGAAATGCATCAATGTGGTGGAAAATATGTTTATGAGATATCTTTTAGCTGTACCAGAGAGTGTATCTACCTATATATGCCGCACAGAACTTGGTCATCCATACATTGAAGATATTATTAAGGTACAACCTGTACTTTTGTGGCATAGGGTTTGGACCACCGAGTAGTGTGTTTTGAACCGCACTATCTTAAAGGATGTGATAAGCCTAGATCATGCGAGCAGGATCGGATGGTTATCCTATGTGAAAAAGTTTTTAATAAATCTAGGTTGTCAAGAATATTACGATGAACCTTTTTTAATGTGTCATACCCCCAGAAAGGAGCTTAAAGATCAATGTATGAAGTACATGGAAGAAAGAAGAATTAATGATGAAATGAAGAAAAAGACAGTGATTGCTCATCAATGAATAATGACCTCTAGCAATTTACAACCATATGTAACTTTATATATGAGTGATCGCAAAAAGGTTTTTATTAACGCGCTTTAGGCTAAACATTCTTTTTAGAGCCTTTGGCTTTCCCAATATGAATAATTGGTCAAGACAATTGAGTAAATGCCCCTGTGATGACTTATCGGAACAATCAGATATCCATATTTTATTTTTTCGTAAGTTGTATACTATCCCACGGAAGAGATTGATTGTGCCCATACTAAAGGTTATGGAAGTAAACCGGTGTCGTCCTGCTTTTTTAGCAATACAGAAATTAGATACGATATTAACAGTTGCATCTTTTTCTGCTTTTTTTAAATATGTTTTCAGATTGCGGAAATCAATTTGTATATGAAAATTATATTTTATTCAGCTATGATTGCTGTTTTTAATACTGTAATTTTGAATGTACTTTTATGGTTGTTTTTAATGATAATAACCGAATAAAGTTTCTAATAAATGAATGAATAGTGAAATCTGTGATAATCAGATTATATTCATGTACATGAAGAAAATGGGCTCAATTTTATTCCAGCTGAGGATATGGTATTGTCCTGGTGCAAAATTATTACAACATTCGGAGATAATGAGATCGGAATGAGGGATAGTATTTAGTTTGGGTTTTTCCTGGAGAAACCTGCACTGCGAATTTGGTAAAACTAAGATATATGTAACTCATGAGTTTTAGCCTGAATTATCGTGGGATTTTAAGTGGACACTATTGATGAGAGCAATAGAAAGCACACAGCTACCTGTGTAGTCCAGTTATGCCAACTAAAGGGATATGGGTTCTGCATAAGAAAACCCAATTTTTTCGCTTTTTAGATCTGTTTTGTTAACTCTGGTGCGGTGTAAACCTCCTGAACAAGTACTCGCTCAATGTAATGTTCTTGGAAATTGGTATATGCACTGTAACGTCAAGTGGTCACCTTCTAGTGTAAAGTGAACTGCCTCTGGACTGCTACTGGCTCTGGGTAAGTTGTGTGTAACTTGTAACATGTGCACATGTCAAAGCTAAGAAAGGAAGGCTGTTGTCTGACTTGGTGTAGAGCGGGAATATCAACGGGAAAATATCGAGTTACCTTAATAGCGCCGCAGAAATATCTACAAGAAGAAATATCAATGTCAAAAATATAGTTTGACCAGAATATCGACAGACAGGTAAGTAATATCGATAACAGTAATATAGTTGTAATAAATATCGTTTACAAAAACATAGTTTACAAAAATATCGTTTTTTTAATAATTATAAGTAATTTAGTGTTTTTAATGAGTATTGTTTGTGAAATTAGTATATTTTGTAGCATTTTATTAGTTAATAATGTATTTTATGTTGAATTTAGTGTTAATAGTTCCGTAGCGAGTTGTGGGTTTATAGGGGAATAGGGTGGGAAGTAATTTAAATATAATAAAATAATTGATTAATTAATGTGTTAATTTAATATAAATAGTTTAATAATTATTAGTTGATTTAATTTCAATTAGTTAATTGATAATTAATTATGTAAAAAAATTGTGTTAATTGTTTAATTAATTTTAGGTGTGTGTACTGGAATTTTTAAGTGAAAATGTAGTGAAGTAATTACATTTTAATTGAATAATTAATTAATTAATGATTAATTAATTATAATTACATAATTTTAGTTTTTTAAATGAGTAAATACATTTTAGTTTGTGTTGTGGTGTTTATAAGTGTATATGGTGTGAAAGCTGTCAATTAATTAATTATGTAAATATTTTGAAAATACAATACTAATCAACAATTAATTAGTAAATATTAAATGTAATTGAGCAATTAATTTTAGGTGTGTAGGTGTTTGTTAATAATAATATATTTAAATGTATATATTAGATAAATTTATAATCTACATTAACTTTAATACTAAATTTGACAGATGGTTTATTATGTTTTTTTGAGTTCCTGCGCTTTCCCTACTGTTTTACTCACTGGAATGGGAATAGTAATTTTTACCATTACGCTATCCAACGCTTTCCCTACTGTTGCACCCTCTGGAGTGGGAATAGTAATTTTTACCCCTACGCTATCCAACGTTTTCCCCACTGTTGCACCCGCTGGAGTGGGAATAGTAATTTTTACCCCTTCGCTATCCAACGCTTTCCCTACTGTTGCACCCTCTGGAGTGGGAATAGTAATTTTTACCCCTACGCTATCCAACGTTTTCCCTACTGTTGCACCCTGTGGAGTGGGAATAGTAATTTTTACCCTTACGCTATCCAGCGCTTTCCCCACATTTGCACCATTTGGAGTGGGAATAGTAATTTTTACCCCTACGCAATCCAACGCTTTCCCTACTGTTGCACCCTCTGGAGTGGGAATAGTAATTTTTACCCCTACGCTATCCAGCGCTTTCCCTACTGTTGCACCCTTTGGAGTGGGAATAGTAATTTTTACCACTACGCTATCCAACGCTTTCCCTACTGTTGCACCCTCTGGAGTGGGAATAGTTATTTTTACCCCTACGCTATCCAACGTTTTCCCCACAGTTGCACCCTTTGGAGTGGGAATATTATTTATTACCACTACGCTATCCAACGCTTTCCCTACTGTTGCACCCTCTGGAGTGGGAATAGTTATTTTTACCCCTACGCTATCCAACGTTTTTCCTACAGTTGCACCCTCTGGAGTGGGAATAGTAATTTTTACCCCAACGCTATCCAACGCTTTCCCTACTGTTGCATCCTTTGGAGTGGGAATAGTAATTTTTACCCCTTCGCTATCAAATGTTTTAACTAATAATATTTTTTATATTTTAATTAAATGTATGTATTATTGTTGTTATATAATTTTATGTGTTAAATATATGTATATGTACACATTTATTAAGTTTATAATGAAAAAGTTTAGTTAATTTGTTATAAATAGTTAAAATATAAAAGTAATGTAATGTATTTTGTTAATAGTACTTATATTTATTAATTATTTAATGTAATTTTAATTAATTTAAAAAGTCGATATTTTTAACATCTATATTTATTACATCGATATTTTTGAGTAGATATTTATGTACTTACCTGTTTAGGTATAGGGTGTCGATATTTTTGTAAACGATATTTATACAACTATATTTTTGTCAACTATATTTTTGTAATCGATATTTAAACACCCTACTGTCTGACTTAGCCAGTCATCGGCACGTAGGAAGGCCTGTTCTGAAATTGAACCCAGCCTAAATTATTCTTTGGCTGTAATGCATCAACCCGCTTGGGTTTATTTGGATTCCAAAGGAGTGCATCATTCCCTATGGATAAAGTGTAAGGACTGCAGTGTTTGCAGTTAACATTATATATCCACAATGTGTGTTAAACTTTAACTGTGGATTGACAAAAGGTACTGAGGCAGTTCTTTGTAAATGTTTGTGTGTCACGAGAATTCAGATTTAAGGCCAGTTTCACCTGGATTTTATCACGTACTGTTGTGTGAATTGTAAATGTTTATAGATTAGTGCTAGTCCACCACCACATCTGTTGTTTGGTGGGTTTCTGTAGAGTGTTGGGTATCCTTTGGGAATAGTCTTATGTAGAATGGTTAGAGCATCCTTTCCCAAGGTTCAGTAATAAACTGCAGTGTTCAGCTTGGATTTGCGTATTGTGCCTTGTTTTGTTATGTCTATGTTAAGAGCTTACCACAGGCGGTGAACATTCAGAGTTGGTGCTCATCGCAGAGATACTCCACTAGGCGTCGATTCAAGCGCTATACAAACCAGCAAAGAAATAAATAAATAAATCGCATGGCCTAGGCTGCGTTTTTTTTTCGGCTAGTGCAGTTACCTAGAGGGATACTCAACTACTTGAGAAGTACATTAGATGGAAAGAGTAGGAGCAAGACTAGGGAGTACTGCATCAGACAAAAGATGTCAAACGAGGGTTTCTTCCTCACATGCCTAGTTGAAGCCAGGAGTTAGAACAGAGAGACATATGGCCAATTCAAAGCTGCTGGTCTATCCTGAGAATTCTGCCTGATGTTCCCATTCTAAGATGAAGTTGAGGCTTTTCCTTTAATGTCACGTTGTATTTGTATCCTGTATAAAGGAAGCATTAATGAGTGATGGATGCATCATAACACCTACTTTCTAATATGTTTTACCATGTTCATCACCATGTGCTATTATTTTTGTCCATGATTTGTGCTCCTTCCAGCAGGGAAGTCTCTTTGTAGCTTTCATTGTATATATTGCCTGTTAATTCTTCTTAAATGTGGGGAAGAGTTTAGTGCCTTATTTATCAACTACTGCATTCATTAATTACTTCAAACAACTACAAGATTGCTGTGGAGGTTTTTTTCTCTTTGTGCTCATTTCTCCAAATTGGGATCCTCTTATGGAGACACTTTGCAACTGTCATATCTACTATAAAGTGGAAGTTAGAATAATGGCTACAGGAAGGAGTTGCTCTTTTCCCAGGCAAGACAGAAACTTAACAGATCTTCACAGTATTCAGTCCTTGGCAGATTGTGATCCCAATTGATCCTTCTCAGAACCTAGCCCAAGAAATGCAACAGCTATGTCTTGAGAACACGGCTTCAAGGCAGGCATTAGTATTTTGGTCTACAGATATCCTGGCAATTCTTTCAAGTTCCCACAGGTTTTTCCTGGATAGTATGAAGGTTAAGATTCTCGCAAGGTGCATTTTCCCTTTAACCCTACACAGTCCAATCGATATTGAGTAGAGGTGAGTTGCTTGATTAGGTGTCTCACTGAACTAGTTCTAGCTTCTGCAGATCCTCAAGTAACAACTTTGGATGCCGCTTTGGATACACATGAGACCTCCCTCCTTGTTTGTAAGAAGTTGTTTGCATGTCCCAAATTGGAGTATTCAAATGAAGAAGCTTTTTGTGACATACGGCAATGGGGAATGGATATATTGATTTGTGTGACTCCGTTTAATCGATTCGATTTGATTCAAAAACGTCATTCGTAATATATAAACAGCCATAAAAGTGGATACAGAAATTAAAAAAAAATACAAGCAATTAAAACCTGTAGACATTGTCCTAGACAATACTTAAAATAATTAAATAACTTCATCCGTATAAACAATATACAGTTAATAAACATCAAATCCAATCAATAATGCTTCAGTACTCCAACATTAAAAACATAATGCTTTATTGTGCATTAATTGCTTTTAAGATAAAAAGTGCAACATTAAAACAAACCCGACCATCATTCAGGTCAAGCAAAAGTATCAGGGTGGCAATATGTGATCTAATGTTACGTCCTATCTGAAGGGGTTTTAAATAATAACTCCTAAAATTCGAATAGAAAATCACACAATACCATAAAATGAATTGTACTTTGCTTGCTCAGCCCATCACAGGTACAGGGAATCGAATCTGGAGGGCAGGGTTTCATAGTAGGGAAGTCCGCCAAATGATGGACAGTCCCAAAGCTATATCTAGGTAATACAAAATGGTGCGATAAATCAGTAACCCTAGATAAACAGCTTTGACAAAGTGAGGGGGAAGACCAAAAAGACCCACAAAATAAAACTCAGGTGACCCATGAGCAAAAACTCATTGAATCCTAAAATGACACCAAAACTGTGGCCCTCCATCCAGTACCTCGACAAAGATTGGACAAAATGGATGCACATAATTGCCCCAAAAAGGACAAGCACAGAAATTCCAGAAAACAGGTTTGGTGCACAGTATTGTTAGGTGAGTATTACAAAGTTTGTCATTTTATAGCCAGTCAGGCACCTTTCTTATGATAGATCACCCAGCTCCCTCTCTCATATGCTCCTGGGTTTGTGTAATGGAGTCCTGGAGGTTTCATTTCACTGTTTTTCTTCACAAGGCATCATTTCCACCTTGGCATGCAGGAGGAAGTGAGAGAAGGGTCCTGTGGAGGGATGCAGCCAGTGATTTGCAGCAGTGCAAAGTATCAGGTGTGATGCTGCTGCTTCGGCGTCTGCCATTGGGTGCTGGAATCCTGTTGGAATGGGAAAAACACTTTCAATCAAAGCAACCTGCTTTTGAGATCATTTCAAGCAATTGTGTATGTTACAAAAGTACTGCCTCTTACTGTTAGGGTCATCGCCGGCTGAAATATGGGTGAACCTCTAGGCACTTAGGCAGCTCAGCATGCAGCAACATGCAAAGTCAAAAGGGTGCTTTACTCCACATAGACCTTTCTCCCTTTCTCTTCACTCCTTGGGTGGTGCATCCAGTGCAAGAACACAGGAGTGACTCTAAATAGATTGGAGGGTGTGGGTATTCTCAGGCTCATACTGAAAGCTGGTGACAAAACCATCTACACCTACTTCACACCGTTTGGGGGCTGGCCCTGTAGTGTTGATGTGTGTACTGTTTAGCTATTTATAGCTCTTTCTGGCAGGGCCTTATTCCACTTGTCTTTTCCAATTCCTTTCAGTCTTTTATCTCTATTTTCTTGAGAATCTGTGAAAACAGTGTGATGGTGTGGAATAGGGCTTAGGTAGTGGCTGTCTCTCTAATGGCCCAAAATGCTGTTTCTCTTTTCCTCCTCACTTTTCAATAAAGGTTAGCTGGGGCAGTACTACTCCTTACTTCCGAGGGCGGCAGACACAACTGGCAGCAATTCCAACTCTGAGGGAGTGATAAAAGCAGTGCTGCTGTGGAAACTGTTGTGGTGCCTGCGCTGGTAAGTTCGAGGGTCAGGTGTGGACTTTAAGTGCTGATTTCTCTCAAGAATGTAGACAAATTGGTGCTGCCCTGGCTCATGAGTGTCGGTGTCAGCTTAAGGAATGTGTGACACTCTTGTACCGTGCCACCCTTTTCTCACACTGAACATGCCTCTTGCTATGATGACAGAGTACGGAGGGGCTCACTTCTGGTGGAGGAGGATGCCGCTTGCTGCAGTCCTATCACAGCAACATTGTATCAAGAGGGGGGCAGCAGGTTAGCAGGATCGACAAAGGGCACACCTTGGCAACCTAGAGGCAATGAGTACCATCTGTGAACATATTACTCATCCCCCTGCTGGGACTCGCACAGAGGGAACATGTAGTAATCAGGTCCCACACCAGGTGATGTTAAGATGTTTATTAGTAGATAAGCAGATAAGATGGTAAAGCAGCCCCACCAGGAGCATCCAGCATGATGCTCAGCCCAATGTCAACTGTAGACCTCAGCCCACAGAATCCCAACATTCTCTTGTGCATCATAGCTGCAACATTCTACAAGCTGGACTGGTAGTGGAGAAAGCATGTATAACATAAACAAGATGCAAGAATACTACATCATCCCCTCTCTTCCACAATGAAAACAAAAAGGAAAGAACGCTGGTCAGAAAGAACCAAAAACAAAAAGGAGAGAACGCTGGTCAGAAAGAACCAAAGAAAAGAATACTACATTATCCCCTCTCTTCTACAAAGACCAAAGAATGAAAAACACACAGAAGAACATACCCATCCTCCTTTCCATAAATAACAAGAGAAAGACAAGAACCGAACAAAAAGAAACAACAAAGAGGAAAACTAAGCTAGAAAATACCGATGACTAACCGACAGACACACCTACTGGCCAGGACAGGCATGCAAGAAGGAAAGACATAGTACAAGAACTAATGTACGAAATAGTTCAACTCTCAGGAATATACAATAAAATATACCACATCACGAGAGTGTGAACAATTTAAAAACATGAGAATATGGATAAAATTAAAACAACAAAAGATGTAAACATTACCCATCTTCCCACCAGAAAGATAATATCAAAATAGATAGAAACATTTCCAAATTCCTGACCCAAAAACAAGGGCCTCTAACACAAAAACCTGCCTCTAAAACCAAAGACCGTAAATGTAAGAATAAGGATAATGGGACTGTAACCCAAATCCTGCCTCTAAAATAAGGGACGGAAAGTGTACAACAAAAGATAATGGGACTTCAACCCAAATCTTGCCTCTAAAATAAGGGACGGAAAGTGTAGAACAAAAGATAATGGGACTTCAACCCAAATCTTGCCTCTAAAATAAGGGACGGAAAGTGTAGAACAAAAGATAATGGGACTTCAACCCAAATCTTGCCTCTCAAACAAAAAAAAATTCTGAATGTAAAACTGAGGATAATGGGACTCTAACCCAAATCCTGCCCCAACGAGGGACGGTGAAAAATGCTTCCCATGCAGAGAAACTCCAAGAAAAAAAAACTGAGTATATGGGACTAAAACCCATTACTAAAAACGTAGGTGGGACTAACCCCCTTAAACACTGAGTATATGGGACTAACACCCATTACTAATTACATAGGTGGGACTAACACCCCCTAAAAACTGAGTAAATGGGACTATCACCCAATACTCATTACAAAGGTGGGACTGGAACCCCCTAGATACATACACATGAGAAAACAAGTCTAACTGTTACATGAGCACAAAGTGAGAAGTAAGTAAGGCTTAAGCTGCTAGACATACAAAACTGAGGGGAATGAAAATCAGTGAAAAGGTGTGCACTACCCCAACTGAAGGAATAATAATAAGTATAAGGAAACCAGCTCCTAAACAAATAAATCCCCTAAGTAGAAGTCCTAGCGCCAAGAAAAATACATGCCATAAAAAACAACAAACTAACCATCACTAAAGCTCTCACTAAGCACAGCACAAGAAACAAAAAAAAAACAGACCCAGTGTGCTTACAATGTACCTGAAGAATTATGTATGGCACTCATAACAGCAAAAAAACATGAGAAGTAACCCAGGTGCCAAATAACAAGGCAGAAAGTAAGCTGTATGCAAAACATTGAAACCTGTTTAGGAAACACCATATTATAAGATACATAAAAGCATACAAGCATGTTACATGGTACTGTAATAATAGAAATAAGTGCTCATTATAATCTGACAGTATAACAACGAAATTTCGATGTAAAGTGAAGAAACTGTTCCATATGAAGTAAAGATGTCATGGTGAGGGGTGTCTCACCCGATTTCAAACGGAGACAAAGCATTTCCAGAGTATATTTTGTAAGTGCTTTTAGTCAATGAAGAAAACAATCGATGAAAACACGAAGCCATGTTGAAGAAAAGGCAAATTTCCCACAGTACCTGTGAAGAGACTCGTAACAAAAGTGCAATGCAGATGAAGACGATCCAAAGCAGGAGACTTAAAGGTTAACGGCGAACTGTACTCAGGTGCGCAACAGCTGCTCATAAACAGTGGAACAGCAAGACACAGAGCAGAGCCCAAGAACTAAACCAAGATGGCGGCACGTTTGTAGACGCTATGCAGGGAGGTTCACCGCACGCCAGAGCAGTGGGACGTCCTATCAGCAGCGCCCAGAATGTCATTAAGGAGAAAGAAGAACGGATCCTCGGGACAAAGGTAAGAGCGTGTCTGAGCTCGTGGCTATGTTTCAAAAGTAAAAAACGGCAGTTGGCAGCAAACGTACACGAAGGCAACTTTAAAATTGATAAAAAGAACATGAAAATGTCTCACCAGAGTTTGCCTATCGGTGTACACGGCTAACCAATATTAATCAAAGCACACAAAAGAAAATAGATGCAAAAGGCCGTTTTTCCTTCACAGGAGCAGAATATTCAATAAGTTGAATTCTTCAAACATTACTAATCCAAGTGGGTTGAAATACAAGAGACAACCACGCAGTTTAGTCACAAGCTCCGTTATGGCACAACTTGAAATATAAGTTTCCACATAGTCTCCTTTCCTCTGTTTCAGCCAAAATAAACATTCGCCTTCAGTTATGCTCAGATTCAGTCACAAATTTGTAAAATGGATGCCTTCAGCCCAAAAACGACTTTTTAACCCCTTAACAGGTGGCAATATCACACACACAGCCCCTGTTTACCTTATTTACTTTAAGTTTGGACACGTTTCTTTTTGAAGTAAAGGGTTTCATGTGACATTGAAGGCTTCTGCTTGTTGACAAGTTGCTAGATGTTGTAGCACGCCTGTTCTTGAGCTGTCCGGTGAGGTGGACTCTGGTGGGGCATACAGGCGTGACCTCTCTCTTTTGCTTGTAAGGTTACTATTTATTTAATTATGCTTTTCTTTTTCAGTAGGTTTCTTGCTTGAGAGGAATCTTTTTCTTACTTGCTTTAGAGTAGTTGCACTTCATCTGTAAAAGTGGTAGGTTCGTTTATCCATCGTCGCCATGAATAATGTAGTAATCAGGTCCCACACTGTAGGTGATGTTAAGGTGTTTATTAGTAGATAAGTAGATAAGATGGTAAAGCAGCCCCACCAGGAGCATCCAGCATGATGCTCAGCCCAATGTCAACTGTATACCTCAGCCCACAGAATCCCAACATTCTCTTGTGCATCATAGCTGCAACATTCTACAAGCTGGACTGGTAGTGGAGAAAGCATGTATAACATAAACAAGATGCAAGAATACTACAGAACAGTTGGCATGCCTCACTGGAAGGCTCGAATTTCACACGCACAAAACCATAGAAATGTAGAAGTTATAGTTTCTGTAATTACACATGTCCCCCTTTTTTTTAAACAAAGAACTGGGGCACATCAATTCTGTTGCCTTGTTTGTATTTTGGTGGAATACCTCATGCAACTGAATATTTACACATGTATTGTTTCCTATTTATTTACATTCTTAGATTCAACAATACTGTTTTTAACCAATGAGTCTGTCCTGAAGAAGATGGTGTCAACCAATTTCATCCCACCGAAACGCTCCGTCAACTTTTTTTCTTAGAGTATTGTTCTTTATATTGTGTATTTTCGTGATAGTTACAATCACATATTTTAACTGATACATGCTTATAAATTGTGATGGAGCAACAGTAATGACTTGGTACATAAGGAAATGTGCTGCATTTTGTGTCATATAAGCCGAAGACATATATATGTGAATGAGATGGGGATATCAAAGTTTGCTTCTTTCATCTATGGAATTGCATGTGTTTTTAATGAAATTGTAATAGCATTTCTGAATTTTTTATGCCATGTAAAATGAAAGAATCTTGTCAAACAGTTTTTAATGAAGAAGGAGATATTTGTGTACTACCAACAAGGCATTTGGTTTGTACATGGGGGCATGTATGAGTGTGGATGTGTGTAAGAGGACAGCCTGCATAGACAGAATCCACAGGGAACATCCTACTGTTATTAGTGACATTACTGATGACATCTCAACTTACATCACTCATGACATCATCTAGTGAGTGTAAGTGTTTCGTAAACATTTCTGAGACTTACACATAGATACTAAGCTACCGCATCAGTTAAATTACTATTCTTTCTGTACTACTGAATGATACTATTTCTGACATATGTCATCTGAGTGGCTGTGTTACTCTATCAGTGTGTGAGTAGGTGACTGAGTGGCTGTATGGATCTGCCAGTTGGTGGGTGAGAGGTTGTATGGGTCTGTGAATGGGTTTGTGAGTGGTTTTCTGGATGTGTGCGGTTGTATTTGTGTGTGACTAGGCGTTTGAGTAGTTGTATGGGTGGTTTTATGGGTGTGTTAATGGTTGTATGGGTCTGAGAGTGGGTGTTTGAGTGGTTTTATGGGTGTGAGGGGTTAGGTGGGTGTGTGAGTAGTTGTATAGGTCTGTAAATGTGTGTGAGAGTGGTTGTATTGATCTGTGAGTGAGTGGGTGTGTGTCAGTGGTTCTGTGGATGATGTCATCAGTGATGTAATGTGAGATGTCACCCGTGATGTTACTGACCTTGTCATAAGTGACGTAATATGTGAGATCACACATAAGCTGTGCATTGCGGAGGCATAAGTTATGTATAGCTCAGGTAACTTCAACTTCTGAAATTCTATAGTTTTGTGCATGTGAACTCTGAGCCTAACTATAATGTCCCTGTAACCTTTGATTTTTGCAGTGAATTTTGAAGTTTTTTACAATTTAATTTTCTAACTTTAACCTTTGAGAGGGGGTGTGTGTGGCTGTATAGGTCGGTGAGTGGGTGTGTGAGTGGCTGTATGGGTCTGTGTGTGTGTGTGTTAGTGAGTGGGTGTGTGAGTGGCTGTATGGGTCGGTGAGTAGGTTTATGGTTCAGTGACTGGGTGTGTGAGTGTATAGGTGTATGAGTGGGTGTGAGTGGATTTGTGAGTCGGTGAGTGGGTGTGTGGGTGTGTGACTGTAGGGCCTGAGTGGGTGTGTGAGTAGCTGTGTGAGTGGGTTTGTGAGTAGCTTAGTAGGTGTGTGAGTGGATTTGTGAGTAGCTTTATGGGTCTGTGAGTGTGTGTTACTGGCAGTATGGGTCTGTAAGTGGCTCTATGGGTCTCTAAGTATGTGTTTGAGTGGTTTTGTGGGTGTGTGAGTGGTTGTATGAGTATGTGAGTGAGTGTGTGAGTGACTGGGTGTATGGGTGGGTGTGAGTGGCGGTGTGGATCTGAGTAGAGGTGAGAGGCAGAATCGGTGTGTGAGTAGGTGTATGTGTGGGTGTGTCATGAGATTTGTGTCTGGGCCAGATCGCAACCTCACCTGCCACTTTATCCAGCGGGAGTCCACAGTTTTGCACAAAATATCTACCCAACTGGAGAACTTTCTACTAGTTAATTAGTAAGCGCTAACTGGTTGGGTACATGCCCAGTGCATATTTTACACAACAGCTGTGTAGTGGACCAGTAGCAAATGTCTCCTGTGACCTTCCATGCGTTTAGATTTGGCAATGTGATTGTTATTCAAGTCAAGTGTCTTCTTCCAGAAATCTGTGTAATATGATTTCTCTTATAGAGAACATGACAGGACTACAAAGAGGCGAATCTCCACCAAACAAGGGTACTTCCTCTTAACTATATAAATGCTTCTTTGTTTGGTGGAGATGTCCTCATATCCCTCTGCATAGAGAATGTGTCATCAAATTGGCGTGAAAAGCGATCGAGGGTTTTTTTATAAGCTGTCCATCAACATGGGAAAAGGCAGAAAGACCTCTGCCTACTACTAGGACAGTGCAGAGAAAAATAGGTGGAACTTGCAAGTGATTTTGTGCATTTGCATACTCATACTATTCTGAAGGGAGAACCACGCACTCTGCTCTCACCAGGAGATGACAAGAAAGAACCCACTCGTCAAAGTCACTACTGATGAGACTCCGACACATCAACGATGCAGTCGCCTCCATCGAAGATTTCATATTATTTTTCAATGTGAAATCACAAAGGAAACTCACTTGCTTTGCCTTCGTCAAGCCAAAGTCAGGATCATTTGTCGTTTACAAAAGTAGAGCTTCAACAGGGACACCTGATATGTTTATATTTGTGTGTCCTGGTGAGGTTTAATTTCTGGGAAATGAGCATCAGGCCAGAACGAAACTTCACCTGCTTGTTTATCCAACAGGAGTCGACAGTTCTGCACAAAATGTCTACCCAACTGCAGTGCTTTCTGCTGGTGAACAGATTCCCTGTCTACATGTATTTCACTCTAGCTTGATTGAGGCTCATGCATTACTAGTGGCATTGCTATGTTCATCTTTGTGACATAAGTGAATGGTGGTGACACTCTTTCCAAACCAACTAACATTCCTAAAATACTCTTTTCAGAGGTGGGACTTTTTATTGTGTTGGTGCCTATCTTCAGTTCAGAATTGCAAGTAGGCGTTTATTCTGTGTTTAAATTGCCTTATAAACTAATAAATGTTACAAAAAAATACTTCTCATCTTGGCCTCTCAATATTAGACATGTTTAATCGTGATATATAATCTAAATCTCTGAAGAAGACAGCATTTTTGAATGAAAAGTAAAAGTCTATTTTCACTGTTTGCAAATATTTGCTTTTGAAATAGATATATTATCCTTAAAATTAGTAGTTACAAAGTCTTGAATCAAAGATGAAAGCTGCTTAATTTTAAACTGTCTCCAAGATTTAAAGTGCAATATTTTGTATTCTTGGAGCCACATTAAGTTGTAGTTAGCTGACAGTTATTTCATGAGGCCCTAGAAACCAAGAAAATATTGTATCTCTCACTATATGTTAAGCTTTGCAAATTCGTTCAGGGGTATTAAGGCAGCATGTTGCCCTTTTCCAACATGTTCAGATATAAATAAGAGAATACTTTTGGTACTAATGCTTTTTTAGTTCGAGTTAACCAGATTCCGGAGGACATATTATGGACTTACTAAGAACATAGGACTTGCAGCCCGATCTTTGCTTACCATTGGTTGGCTTTATTGCTACTCTGCTTCTTTTTCAATGGCTTGCCTTGTTCATCTTGTGTTAATCCTCCCATGGTGCATAGTCTATTTACCATCTCTTGGGTTGGCTGGCTTCTTTCTGTGCTTTCTCTGCTCGCTTTTAGGTATCCAACTTTCCTTTTGTCTAAAGCGCTCCACCATTATGTGCTTCGCCGTCATATTGCTTTTTTGCCGGTGTGCATTTACCCCCTCCAATTTTCACATCACTTTCTCTCTCTGCTTTTCTTCCCTGCATCCTGTGTTGCCTCCCACCGATCTGTGTCCTCCATTTGGCTTCCAGTGTCATGTTGCTTCTGCCCCCCCTCCCCTATTGCTTCTGCCCCATTAAAAAGTCTGTAGTATCCTGGCTTTAATGTTATTCATGTCACCTCATGCTCTGCCTGTGGAATGTTTCAAGGATCATGTATTACAGAATGTTGGGAGTCAGAAGTCACAGTTGAAAAGGGCTGAGCAGCACGCTGGCTGCTCCTGGTGGGGTCTGTACTGGACTTATCTGCATGTCCTGCAACTAACTACAAATAAACATCTGAACATCCTCTACACGTCAGGACTACGTTACTACAATTTATTGGCGACGATCTGGTAACTTACCCTCATTCTACGTGCTCAACAAAAAAAGATAATGTCACAGTAGTCAAGATTTTTGAAAAGAAGCAACTAGAAACTGAAAGTCAAGAAATAAACATACTGGAACAGCACACCTCGAATCCCCACCAGTGTCCAAACATCAGACAGGCCCTGTTCAAGCGTGCGGTCCTCTGTCTTATGTGGCCACATCTACAAGATCTGCACTTTCAAGGGAACCTGTCAACCTTCCAAAACGTACGCCTACACCTGAAGAGCTCACAGAGACCTGCCACTTTGAGAGAGTTTTCCACAGAAGTAACAGTTCCAGGCTCCTTTTTATTACACTACAGCCAACTTTTCAGAGGTTTACTTTACCCTGCTACCGTTGTAATGGACATATCCTGTTGTACTTAGTAAAAACCACCGCAATGGAGCGCACACCGCTAGCCCCTCCTCCGGATCGCCCCTCGGGATTCTGGTACTTGTAGTTCAGTAGTGGATCACCCAGGTGGGTGCAAGTCGGTACTTGTTGGACTGATGAATCTCTAGACCCGATACATGTCCCGGGTTTTTGGGTATCGCCCGAGACATGGCTCGGGTTTCGGGATAACTTCCCTCATCAGTAGAGAAAATGGTTTAGGGGTGGAGGAGAAGGCCGCCAAACAACAGTCAATGGCCTCGATGCCCGAACCGGCACGCAGGGCAGCACCCAGGAGCCCGTCGGCTCAAAGCTCAAGGGAGCCAATTAGTAAAAACCACCGCAATGGAGCGCACACCGCTAGCCCCTTCTCCGGATCGCCCCTCGGGATTCTGGTACTTGTAGTTCAGTAGTGGATCACCCAGGTGGGTGCAAGTCGGTACTTGTTGGACTGATGAATCTCTAGACCCGATACATGTCCCGGGTTTTTGGGTATCGCCCGAGACATGGCTCGGGTTTCGGGATAACTTCCCTCATCAGTAGAGAAAATGGTTTAGGGGTGGAGGAGAAGGCCGCCAAACAACAGTCAATGGCCTCGATGCCCGAACCGGCACGCAGGGCAGCATCCAGGAGCCCGTCGGCTCAAAGCTCAAGGGAGCCAATTAGTAAAAACCACCGCAATGGAGCGCACACCGCTAGCCCCTCCTGCGGATCGCCCCTCGGGATTCTGGTACTTGTAGTTCAGTAGTGGATCACCCAGGTGGGTGCAAGTCGGTACTTGTTGGACTGATGAATCTCTAGACCCGATACATGTCCCGGGTTTTTGGGTATCGCCCGAGACATGGCTCGGGTTTCGGGATAACTTCCCTCATCAGTAGAGAAAATGGTTTAGGGGTGGAGGAGAAGGCCGCCAAACAACAGTCAATGGCCTCGATGCCCGAACCGGCACGCAGGGCAGCATCCAGGAGCCCGTCGGCTCAAAGCTCAAGGGAGCCAATTAGTAAAAACCACCGCAATGGAGCGCACACCGCTAGCCCCTCCTCCGGATCGCCCCTCGGGATTCTGGTACTTGTAGTTCAGTAGTGGATCACCCAGGTGGGTGCAAGTCGGTACTTGTTGGACTGATGAATCTCTAGACCCGATACATGTCCCGGGTTTTTGGGTATCGCCCGAGACATGGCTCGGGTTTCGGGATAACTTCCCTCATCAGTAGAGAAAATGGTTTAGGGGTGGAGGAGAAGGCCGCCAAACAACAGTCAATGGCCTCGATGCCCGAACCGGCACGCAGGGCAGCATCCAGGAGCCCGTCGGCTCAAAGCTCAAGGGAGCCAATTAGTAAAAACCACCGCAATGGAGCGCACACCGCTAGCCCCTCCTCCGGATCGCCCCTCGGGATTCTGGTACTTGTAGTTCAGTAGTGGATCACCCAGGTGGGTGCAAGTCGGTACTTGTTGGACTGATGAATCTCTAGACCCGATACATGTCCCGGGTTTTTGGGTATCGCCCGAGACATGGCTCGGGTTTCGGGATAACTTCCCTCATCAGTAGAGAAAATGGTTTAGGGGTGGAGGAGAAGGCCGCCAAACAACAGTCAATGGCCTCGATGCCCGAACCGGCACGCAGGGCAGCATCCAGGAGCCCGTCGGCTCAAAGCTCAAGGGAGCCAATTAGTAAAAACCACCGCAATGGAGCGCACACCGCTAGCCCCTCCTCCGGATCGCCCCTCGGGATTCTGGTACTTGTAGTTCAGTAGTGGATCACCCAGGTGGGTGCAAGTCGGTACTTGTTGGACTGATGAATCTCTAGACCCGATACATGTCCCGGGTTTTTGGGTATCGCCCGAGACATGGCTCGGGTTTCGGGATAACTTCCCTCATCAGTAGAGAAAATGGTTTAGGGGTGGAGGAGAAGGCCGCCAAACAACAGTCAATGGCCTCGATGCCCGAACCGGCACGCAGGGCAGCATCCAGGAGCCCGTCGGCTCAAAGCTCAAGGGAGCCAATTAGTAAAAACCACCGCAATGGAGCGCACACCGCTAGCCCCTCCTCCGGATCGCCCCTCGGGATTCTGGTACTTGTAGTTCAGTAGTGGATCACCCAGGTGGGTGCAAGTCGGTACTTGTTGGACTGATGAATCTCTAGACCCGAGACCTGATGCTGACTACATGGACCACGGTGCTTTGGGGCAACACGCTGATAGGACAAGCAGTGTGCGACCAATTGGATTGTAACTTATATCCTGTTGTACTTACCTAATGTAACCCATATGGGTGCCCTTAGCATTTTAATTTTACTTGTGTTGCCAGTTGCCTGCACTGTGTCTTCTCTACCTGCTCTGTTTCATGGTGGCAACTCACCTGTACCCCTCAGGAATCAGAATAGCAGCACCCCTGGTGAGCCATTATATGTATTTATGATGGGAAGGACTTACGGCTGTGTTCGGAACATTAACTGTGAGTCCTATTTGACTTTTATGCGCATTGGCACTGCGTATGCCTACATCATGGCAGTTGCAATGCTACGCGTCTTTCAAAACATAGCACAAGCGGTGCACGGCATGCGCTCACTGACTGCGTACTTTCTTATCTGACTTCGGCTGTTCTGCCATGCATCTAGTGGATCCTCTGTGACGTGGTTTCCCTCTCAAGGCCTCTTGCTAGTGTGGATGTTTTTGGTGCCGCTGATTCCACCAGCCATCCGGCGTGGCGTCATTATGCGTGTCGCCATCTTCTGTTTAGAGCTGCACTGAGAGTTCGCTATCTTCGTGGTTTTCTAACCTTTGCCAACCACGTTTTCAATAAAGTGAAGAACCCAGAGAGTCCGCCTC
This sequence comes from Lissotriton vulgaris, assembly GCF_964263255.1. Classification (NCBI taxonomy): domain Eukaryota; kingdom Metazoa; phylum Chordata; class Amphibia; order Caudata; family Salamandridae; genus Lissotriton; species Lissotriton vulgaris. The sequence goes on from NC_141687.1 coordinate 1,953,504,033, forward strand.
CCCCCTTTCAAATCGGAAGCCACTGAAGTCATCTGCGGCGTTCCACAAGGATCATCACTCAGTCCCACCCTTTTCAACGTATACATGAGTCCCCTCGCATCCATCTCGCGCCAACACAACCTCAACATCATCTCCTACGCAGACGACACCCAGCTGATCCTCTCCCTCACCAAAGACCCAAACACCGCCAAAACTAACCTACACGAAGGGATGAAAGCAGTAGCCGAGTGGATGAAGAGCAGCCGTTTAAAACTGAACTCGGACAAAACGGAAGTCCTCATCTTAGGATCATCCCCCTCCGCCTGGGACGACTCATGGTGGCCACCGGCCCTGGGAACCACACCCATACCAACGGACCATGCACGTAACCTGGGCTTCATCCTGGACTCCTCCCTCTCGATGACCAGACAAGTCAACGCCGTCTCATCATCATGCTTCAACATCCTACGTATGCTCAAAAAAATCTTCAGTTGGATCCCCACCGAAACAAGAAAGACGGTCACCCATGCACTGGTCACTAGCCGACTGGACTACGGAAACACCCTTTACGCCGGAACCACAGCCAAAATACAGAAAAAACTCCAACGCATCCAAAACGCATCAGCCAGACTCATCCTAGACATCCCCCACCAAGCTCACATTTCCGGTCACCTGAAAGACCTCCACTGGCTCCCCGTCAACAAGAGAATAACATTCCGTCTCCTCACCCACGCACACAAAGCCCTCTACGACCTAGGACCCGAACACCTCAACATGCGCCTGTCCTTTTACACCCCCACCCACCAACTACGATCGTCCAATCAAGCCCTCGCCGCAATTCCTCGCATCCAAAGAACCACCATGGGGGGAAGATCCTTCTCCTACTTAGCGGCCAAGACCTGGAATTCTCTCCCTATCCACCTCCGCCTTACACAGAACCACCTCTCCTTCAGAAAACAACTAAAAACTTGGATATTCGATAAGTAAAGTACCTCCCCTCCCTCAAGCGCCTTGAGACCCTCTCGGTGAGTAGTGCGCTATACAAATTTTAAACTTGAACTTGAACGTTGCGGTCAAAACCTGATGGAGTCTGGGGATATCGCATTGCTACATCGCTTTTGGATCATCTGTTTCAGTTTATCCTCGTGGGCAAGTCTTTCAAGGAATGGATCCTGTGGTATCAGTTGTTCTTTTAGGTCTCTGTTGGTTTTTAATGACCTCTGCTTCCTGGGTGCACTATGAGGTCATACTACGATCTCTGATGACTGCAGGTACATCGCATGGAGGTCAGAGGACATTGCTTTTCGTTTCGGTGGCGAGTGGCTGTTTGTTTTTGTTCTTCTCTTCAACTACCATCTGGTGACAGAGTGCATACTGGCTGGTTGCCGTTCTACAAGGAGTTCTACGCTGATTATCAGTGTAAAGTTTGTCTGCTATTGTTTTTCAATCTGTGGCACATTATCCCGGTGACAGCCACACTGTGTTATTTGACTTCCTACGCATGTACTGTGTTTGAAGTTACACTGTGTCAGGGGCAGTTTATAAGTGCATAAATCGTGAAATTGTTCTAGTTTGTTTGCTGAAATTGTTTTCACTTTTGCACTTATCTGTCGTGCTTATTATATGCTTAATTTTTGTGTTTTTACTGTTTGGCATGTTTACGATCTGTTGTTTTTCACCTTGTAGAACTCGGTTGAGTGGTCACTTACTGGCGTGGGTCTCTGTTTATAAATGTTTTTACAATTGAAATATTTTTGTCATCGTTTTGCTCCATTTACAATGCAGTTTTCTCGAGCTTTATACTTCATTGGATTGTAAAATGTGTTCAGTTGGTCACAACATTGTACGTATATGGACCCTAGGTCGACACCGTCAAGAGTCCATTCTTTTTTATACAAGCATGCTATCTGTTTTACTTTACCCTACATTGGGATGGCAAAAGGTTTCAGTCCCATTTGCTCTCATACACTTGCCTTCTGGGTTAGTCACACTCTTCTTTCATTCAGGGCATGGGTTAGTCCTTTATGCATTTTTTTTTAACCTTCCCTATTCTTAGGTATAGGTTATGGGTTCCCACCCACATTCACTAGTTAACTTTAACCATCCTCACTTTTATTTTAGGGAGGTCGTGAGTTCTGACTCATGTACAGTAGTTAACATTTTTGTTTTGGGTAGGTCATGGGTTCAGACCCATGTTCAGTTGTTGACATTAGTTAACTCCTGTTTTGTCGTGTCATTGGTCTGGGGTTTCAGTTTCATGTTTTTACATGTGTGTTGTATGGGTTTTTGTCCCATTACTACACTCCACACTATGTCAACTCTGCACTACGTTGTCCCCTCAAGAGTTAGTATGGTATGGGTTTTAGTCCCATACTCAAGTATGTTGGGTACTTCTTTACCCTTACATAGGGTGTATTTTCTCAATGTTGTGCTTTCCTTACATTATTTTGTTATGCTTTGCAATGTAATGTTATGTTCGTATTGTAATATTTTGCCAATATTGTAATGAGGTTGGATGAGGGATCTTATTGTAATTTTCTTTCATTTTCTCTGTTTCTTTTTACAGTTCTGTTTTCCTTGTGATGTCTTTTATTCTTGGCATCTGTGGATTCTGGATTCTTTTCTTGTTCGTTTTTCTCTGTCTTTTTCTTACCGTTGTGCGTGTTTTTGTCCATTTGAGGTTTTTCCTTCTTCTTTTCTTTGTTACTGTCTGGTCGTTGTTCCGTGGTTATTGTGTTCTGCTGTGACTTGTCTCCTTTTATGCCTGCATGGCCAGCAAATATGTCTTGAGGTAGTCATTGGTGCCTTCTCTTATCGTTTCTATGTTAGAAGTGAGGATGGTTAACTTTTATCTGGTTTCCTCACCTGTTGCTTCTCTGTTTTTCTTTTATTTATCTTCCTGTTCTCTCATGTTACTCTCTTCTCTTATTGGTTTGTGATGTTTCTGATTTTCTCTTTGTCTATCCTCAATCACGTTTTTTCTTTCTGTTTACCTTCATTTTTGTTTTTTAATATAGAAGAAAAGGGGATACATAGTATCCTGGCTTTAATGTTATTCATGTCACCTCATGCTCTGCCAGTGGAATGTTCCAAGGATGATGTATTACAGAATGTTGGAAGTCAGAAGTCACAGTTGAGAAGGGCCGAGCAGCATGCTGGTTGCTCCTGGTGGGGGTCTGTAATGGACTTATCTACATGTCTTGTAACTAACTACAAATAAACATCTGAACATCCTCTACACGTCTGGACTGCGTTACTACAAAGTCATTTTTACAAATTGTTTTAAATCCACCATTCTAACTATGATCGGTGGATACAAATAAAAATAAAGCACCCACGTAGTTTTATAGGTGTGTGCATGTGTGGTGCACACGCTTACAAAATGATGTGGGCAGCTGCTTCATCACTTGTCTTTTCTTAGTTATGGTGCACAGCACTATACAGCATTGCTAATACCATTGGGAAAATCAGCAGCTGCCAAACACAAGACCTAATGGCTATACCAATACTAGTTCTTTTTCACCCCTTGACACAAACATCTATCCCCGGGGATAAACACCAAATGCAGCACATGAGGAAGTAGCCGTATGTCTAGGTATTTGATGGCTTCAATTCGCTAAGATTTCTCTCTTCTGCAGGCCAACTACTTAGCATGATACTGACTAGTGCAATGGACTTGCTGGGTTTTGACAGACCTGGATTTGATCAGGGACTAGTCAGCTCAATGTGTCTTTCGCAGGGACAAGTTCCTTTTGTCACTGCCCTAAACCCACCTCAACAAAAAGAAGAATATCAGCTGTCCCAACATAGGGAGTGCAGCACCACAGAGAAAGTGCTGCACAAAATCAGCCCTTATTCTGTCTATGGCCTTGATAACAGTGGGAGTCCATCCACCTCATTCCAAATGTTGTGTTGAGGCCCACACCATAACGAAAAGACATCACTGATGCTAAGATTCTGGGTATAATTAGTATGGTAGCCAGGCTGGTCTTTGGCTGTCAGATTTGATCTGACAGTGGTGTTTTTGAAAACAAAGGATTGAGCCTCATTACTCTATATTTGCTAAGAAATGTTTTAAGTCACAACTTTATTTTTATGTTGAGCTGCAGGGCTAGACTGGCCAAGATGGCACTAGTCGCTTTGGTGGGCTGGCAAGGTGGGGGACGGATTTGTTGCTGGGATCTGCTGCCCAGGTTCCTGATTGCATAAACAAATGGTTTAAATGCATTGTGTATTTAGAAGTGCTGCAAGTAAAAACCTGGCTGGTGTAATGTTGGGCCCTAGGCCCACATTATGGTAATGAATGGGTACAACAGACACAGGGATGGTTGGCTAGTGAATGGGCCAAGAGCACGTACGCTCCGCCCCCTTTATTGACTGGGTCACCTGACTCGTGACACCAGTGGTGGGTGGGTGCAAAGTGTAGATTACATCAGTAAAACAACTAGACCGTGTCCAGCAGGACACTACATTCCTCCCAAACTGTAATAAAAATTGAGACAAAACAAAGTCTGAACCTGTAGGAGGAAAACACAAAACATGCAATCTCATAACTTTAGGAGGAGTCTCTTCAGCTGCTTGCTAGATGACGCCGGTGGAACTTGACGCTGGAATGTTAGGCTTCTTGGGCTCGACGTCCTGGTTCTTGGTGGGCGTGCTCCTCAGGACTTGCAGCCTCACTCTTGTGGTGGCGACAAACAGATGACAAGTCGGTAGATTGTATGGATGGTGTTTTCTACCAATCCGTCCTGGTTTCTTTAGTATAGGCAGCGTGGCTTCTCTTTTGCAAAGGAGGGAGTAGTCGAAAAACATCCTTCTCACTAGGACGCCCCTCTTGCGGGTGTTCCACTGCCACGAGATATCCCGGAGGCCATCATCCTCAGGTTTCCACTGGGCCGGGCGTTCTCCGCAGCGTTGCTCCAACTCCACAGTCTGGGTGTGAATGGAGGAGACGATGAGAGTACTACCTCAAAGTCCGTAGATCCACCTGGAGGGTGGTTGTTGACTCCTGCCTTTGTGCACAAGTTCCTCTTCTTCCTGGGACGTGCAGGATGGACGGCGGTGGATCCATCTCTCTTGTCGGGACCCTCTGCCACCGGTGTCCCTGGTGTGGAGTGGTCAGTTCTCCTTCTGCCGGACGTCTGAGCGGTCTCCCCATCCAGACTTCCGCTCAATCCCAAAGGCGGGTATTGCCAATGGTCCAGCCTGTTCATTCCTGCATCCGACAGGTTGTCAGAGAACTTGTAAGTAGATGCCTGTTCTTCTTCTAGTGCTACCGATGTTACCCTGGACTTGTAAGTCCTTGTATTCGATATTGTGGCGCGTGTCACCTTCTCATCTTCTGGTGCGTGTTGGCTTGCCGCACCTCTTCACACCTTCCAGGACGTTGTTGTTTCTGGTGGCACCATGCCCTTTGATTCCTTTCATCCTCGCGACGCGGTCCGGTCATCTTGCTGCTCTTGTCCTCCTGACCAGGCTTCTCCGAGCGGCGTGCACTCCGCCCGTTTCCATCTGGTCTTGTCCTGGCTCTTGGACACTGTCTTCTTTTTCACTCTGTGACTAGACCGGTCGCCGCGACCTTCTCCTGTTCATAGTTTTACTTCTGGTTCTTGATGATGTCGAAGTTTGTTGGTCCATGTTCCCGGACCACGTCTTGTTTGAACTTCTCGGACCTCTTGCCAGTCCACTCTGCCGATCTCTGGCAGGGGTGATGTCTGGCGCAGGTGCTGATGGCTGGGGTGACGGTGGTTGCCAGCCATGTAGTGACTCAGGATGACAGGTGTTGGTGACTTGCTGGGAGCGTTGGATGTCCGGAGAGACTTGGCAGCCATGTGCCTCCGCTTTGCTGAGGTGGAGTGTCTGTGGCGGCTTGACACGTAGAGTGTAGGGACCCTCTCTTGCCTGTTGAGGGGCCACTGCCGACTCCATCTTGAGGCGGTGTGAGGGTGGGCACTCAGTGTTGATCTTCACCTGTGGCATCTGCGGACAGGAGCAGGGATGCGCTTGACTTGGACTGCCGACGCTCAGGGACGGTCGGTCGCCTGGGGAAGCGTTAGGATGAGAAGCATTTGGCGCTTGCTGCGGCTTACGTTCGGTTCATCCATGAGGCTGTATCCAGGGACTTCGGTCCGCCTTGGTAGCTGTCTGGTGTGTCAGGGTGTGCTTCTTGGCTGGCTGTGAGTCCTCGGTCTTTTCCCTTTGTTGGCTTGTTCAGCCCACCAGTGCTCATCCGGTCTTCGGGGTGACAGGGCTGTCACTCTTCTTCTTTTCTTCGAGGGCGTTGCGTTTGGACCTCGAGGCGACACTGTCATGGCGCCGGCTTCTGCCTTTGCTTTGGCATGCTTGTCTGGGCTAGTCACTTGGTGAGGGGCTCCTTGCTTGCTGGGCGACATGACGTCCGGTCTTGTGTCGCTGTTCGTTGGAGCGCATGGTGTTGTGGCGGCCTGCCACGTGGGGTGTGCGACTCCTCTCTCGCCGATCTGGGTCGCGGCCGACTCCATCTTGAGGCAGTGTGAGGGAGGACACCGTGGGTGGTCTTCGGCCTCCTGCAGGGCTTCGCTGTGGCGGTGGAGATGTGTGTGCTCTCCAACCTGCGTTCAGCAGTGCTTCTGTGTGGAGAGGTTTCCTGGGTGTTGACTGTGCAGTCAGGTTCACTGGCGCAACCTCCTGCGAGCTTCTGGCTTGGCGTGACCTGTGAGTGCTTGGTCTCGTTTTTGGATGCTTTCTTCTGGCGCTTGGGATGCCTGTGGGGTGGTTGCCAGTCGTTCCCCGGCAGGGGCGGGTGATGTGACTTAACCACTGGTGGTGACCTACCCAGGACACCCCTTCGCCGCACGGCCCACCAGCTGTAGGCGAGGCTCTCTCCCAGCGCCACAGGTCCTTCCCTGACCTCGGTGCCCCCTCGCTGCTGCTCGCTCTTTTGCCCGTTTTTTCCCCTCTGTGCCCAGCTTCAGTGCTCGGTATTTCTACTGTTCATTTACTGTTTAGTGCTTACTCTTTTTGTAAAGTTTGTTTATTGCGCCTTGTATTTTTGTCACTGTTCCCCTGGTGTGATCCCCCCTCCGCTCCCCGCTTCCCACCGATGCTCCCTCGCGGCCCCGCCCCTTTTCTTTTCTGTCAACCCCATTGGTCCCCCCGCTCCCGCCTCCCAGCTCCTCCTCCCTCCCACTTCGCCTTAAATGGAACCCGTGCGTACGCGAAGCGGGCGCGCCGATTGTGCGCCGAAGGCACGCCAAAGGCAAGCCCGTCTACGCCCGTCCGCGCCTGGCCCGCGCCCAGCGCCAGGACCCCTGGCCCCCGGCGATGCCAGCCCACACGACGAACCTACGACGACGCCACACTCAACGCACTCAAACCCGACCGGAACCCCGCCTGCTACCGAGTCACCCCGAAACGCACCCACGGACCCTTCAGCTGCCAAGCCTGCAAATTCACCTGCCTCCGAACCTGCACCGCACCCAAAAGACCAGGCACCCGCAACAACCACCTCAAGTGCATCCAGCTCAACACCCGCTCCGTCCACAGAAACGCTGTCGAACTCTGGAGCCTGCTCGACACAACATCACCAGACGTCGCCTTCCTCACGGAAACCTGGATGAACGCCTCCTCAGCACCCGACATCGCCAAAGCCATCCCGGACGGATACAAGATCACCCGGAGGGACCGCGTCAAACAAACCGGAGGAGGCATCGCCATCGTCCACAGGAACACCATCCGCATCACGACCAACTCCGGCGACACCTTCCCCGCAGCCGAGCACCTCCACTTCCAGATACACACCGACGCCAAAGACCACCCTCAGGGGCACTCTCATCTACAGACCCCCGGGACCACGCACACAATTCAGCGAAGACCTCACAGACTTCATCAGCCCGCACGCCCTCCCCTCCGCTAACTACATCCTCCTAGGGGACCTCACCTTCCACCTGGAGAACAACAAGGATGGCAACACCGCCGCCCTGCTGGATAACCTCGCCAACTTCGGACTCAAGCTACTGGTGAACACCCCCACCCACTACGCCGGCCACACGCTTGACCCCGTCTTCTCCTCCAGCAAGCACATCTCCTTCAGCCACACCACCGGACTTCACTGGACGGATCAGAGCTGCGTCCACTTCAGCTTCAGAAGAACCACAACCCACCACCACCCGCAACAGGCTCCTCGCAGGAGCTGGAGCAAGATCACGTCCGACCAGCTCCACACCTCCCGCAGCCTGAACCCTCCGCCAGCGCAACGGACCCCAATGAAGCAGCCCGCACCTTCACATAGTGGCTCACCAACTGCGCCGACGACCTCGCTCCACTGAAGAACCCTCCCAACAGACCCAGCTGCAAGAAAGCCTCCTGGTACACCGACAAACTCAAAACATCCAAGAAAAACTGCTGCACCCTTGAAAAACCCTGGCGCCACGACCAGACCACAGAAAACATGACTGCCCTCAAGAGCGCCACCCACAAACACCACCAGCTGATCCGCACCACCAAAAGGACAACATTCAAAGAACGACTGGACAACAACACCCACAACAGCAAGGAACTCTTCAGCATGGTCAAAGAGTTATCCAACCCCAACGCCGGAATCAACGACATCACACCCTCGCAAGACCTCTGCGACTCACTCGCAACCTTCTTCCATCGCAAGATCGCCGACATACACAACAGCTTCGGAGCTCAGACCACGCACCCAACCACCGAACCAACGCCCCCCACCACCAACTCTGCAACTGGACCCCGGTCAGCACCGAAGACACCACCCGCACAATGAACACCATCCACTCCAAATCTCCAACCGACCCCTGCCCCCACCACGTCATCAACAAAGCCGACTCCATCATCGCACCCCAACTCCAGAACATCATCAACATCTCCTTCAACACCGCCACCTTCCCGGAGAGCTGGAAGCACGCAGAACTCAGCGCCCTTCTGAAGAAACCAACAGCAGACCCCACCGACCTCAAGAACTTTCGCCCCATCTCGCTCCTCCCTTTTTCTGCCAAAGTCATTGAGAAGACCGTCAACAAACAGCTTGCCGCCTTCCTCGAGACAAACGGATCCCTCGACCCATCACAGTCCGGCTTCCGAGCCAACCACAGCACCCAGAACGCCCTCATCGCAGCCACCGACGACATCAGATCCCTGCTCGACAACAGTGAAACAGCGGCCCTCATCCTCCTAGACCTATCTGCGGCGTTCGACACTGTCTGCCACCGCACCCTAGTACAGCGCCTCAGCAACATCGGTATCCAAGGGAAGGCCCTGGAGTGGATCATCTCGTTCCTCACCGGTAGAACCCAGAGAGTCCGCCTCCCCCCGTTCAGATCCGAGGCCACCGAAGTCATCTGCGGCGTACCACAAGGATCCTCACTCAGCCCCACCCTCTTCAACGTCTACATGAGCCCCCTCGCACGCCAACACAACCTCAACATCATCTCCTACGCCGACGACACCCAGCTGATCCTCTCCCTCACCAACGACCCCGCTGCCGCCAGAGCCAGCCTACACGAAGGGATGAAAGACGTCGCCGAGTGGATGAAGAACAGCCGCCTGGAACTGAACTCAGACAAAACGGAAGTCCTCATCCTGGGATCATCGCTCTCTGCCTGGGACGACTACTGGTGACCCCCTGCCCTGGGCACCACCCCCAAGCCAACGGACCACGCACGAAACCTGGGCTTCATCCTGGACCCCTCCCTCACGATGACCAGACAAGTCAACGCTGTATCATCATCGTGCTTCAACACCCTGCGCATGCTCCGTATGATCTTCCGATGGATCCCCACCGAAACCAGGAAGACAGTCACCTAGGCTCTCGTCACCAGTCGACTCGACTACGGGAACACCCTCTACGCGGGAACCACTGCCAAACTACAGAAAAGACTCCGGCGCGTACAGAATGCCTCCGCACGACTAATCCTGGACATCCCCCGCCACAGCCACATCTCGACCCACCTGAGAGACCTGCACTGGCTCCCCGTTAACAAGAGGAACACGTTCAGACTCCTCACCCACGCCACAAGGCTCTGCACGACATGGGCCCGAAGTACCTCAACAGCCGCCTCACTTTCTACACACCCACCCGCCAGCTACGATCGGCCAGCCTCGCCCTCGCCGCTGTACCACGCATCCGCAGAGCCACCGCTGGAGGAAGATCCTTCTACCTGGCGGCCAAGACATGGAATTCCCTTCCCATCCACCTACGGCTGACCCATGACCACCTCTCCTTTAGGAAACAACTCAAGACCTGGCTTTTCGAGCAGTAACGAACTCCCCCCTTTGCCCCCCCCCCCCGAGCGCCTTGAGACCCTACGGGGTGAGTAGCGCGCTATACAAATGGCTGATTGATTGGCGGTGGCTTTGGGTGGCCACGTGTGGTGCGTGCTCTGCCCCGGTCTTCCTTGTGCTGTCAGGGAGTGCATGTCTCTTAAGGTGTTGCTGTCTGGCAGCTGGTCATCCCCTCTGGCTGGTAGGGGCTGTCTTGGGTGTTGCTGCTTGAGTGTGGCTGAGCTAGTCTGAGCTGGGGGCACTTCAAGCTTGTAAGGGCCTTCAATGAAGTGTAACGGTCCTTCTCTTTTGAAAGTATAGGCAGCCCACTGGGGCATGTGGTGCCCTCGCCAGCCATCCTGGCTGTGCCTGCTCTGCTTCTGACGCGTGTCACAACAGTGCGGTGTCGACAGTAGTCCTACTGCTGCAGTGGGTGTAACCCTGGGGTGTCTTGGACTTCTGGGGTCTTTGTTTCGGCATGGAGGTATTTGCACTGCCGCTGACTACTTCTCCTATGCTGCTGCTGCTCTGCTGGCTGTGCAGGGGATTCCACTGCCCCTTGGTATGCGCCCTCTTTCTTGACCTGTTGCGGCCGTTCTTCTGTTGATCTCTGTAGGGGGCCTGGGGGCAGTGCAAAAGCTCTTCAGCATGCTTGGCCTGGGACTGGGTGTGAGCTTTCTCTTCTTTGCGACCTGATTGGGTGTTCGGTTTTACCTGCGTGAGTCTTCATGCTTCGCTGTCTTCGGAGGGTTACGTCACCGCTCCTTGGACCTTCTCTTGGGCACGCGGTTATGCGTGCTGATGCTGGTGCTTTTGTCGCTGTGAAGCGTCGCTGCCTCACTCTGGCACCTTTGTGCGCTGTACTGTGGTGTTGGTGTGTCGCTGTGCAGCGCCACTCTCTGGCTGCGTAGTGATCTCGCATGTTCAGAATTTTGCGCTGTCCTGGTGCCGCTGGCACCTCAGGTGACCTTGCTTTTCTACTCTTCTGGGAACAATGGCAGTCTGTATTGTCCCTGCGCTGCTGTGCACCTGCCTTGTTCTCATGGCGCTGCTCAGTACCTCTTGGGTCGCCTTGGGCTTGTTTGTTTCATTTGCTGCAATTCTCAAGAATGCCCACTGGATGGCAGTGTTGCTCGATTCACGGCCTGCTTTTGCTGCTCCCGGCCGGATCTCCACGGGCTTGATTTCTCTCCTCCACCGTCAGGGCAGGGACTGGCAGGGACTTCACATACCGCCTCCCGGTAAGTTCATTTGCCATTCTACTGGGGCTTTATGAGGAGGGAGGGGGGGGGGAGCTCGTTCTCGTGTTCCCGCTGTGGTGCTGTGTCTATTTACTTGTCTGCTCTTTGAACATCGGACCTGAAGAGGTCGGGGGACATCCAGTCTCTGTGCCTCTGTCGGCCATGTGAGCGGGGTGGGCTTCACTTTCAGTGCTTGGCGCCCGGCGGCTCTCAACACGCTGCGGGCGCTCCACTTTGAAGTTCATTCACCCCGCCGCCGCAGCCTCGCATCACACACGCTGCGCGGCGGGGGACAGGGGATGCTGCAGGCAGGCAGGTGGACTTCGCTGGCCTTGCTTCACCATATAATGTATTTTGTCGACCACATTGCGCTCGGCAGGGCGCCATGGCCATGCGGGGAGGCTCCGCTTAATGTACAGCCATAAAGGGGGATCGCTCCTGGCTTGCGCGGCCCCCTAGGCATTTCCCAGCGCCCGGGCTCACCTCCGGCCTACGGGCCTTTTCATCAGCGCGGGTGGGCTCCGCATGGCCTCTCCGTGGCGAGGTCAGTGGCGGCCGACGCGGGTGGGCTCCGGTCGGTCTGCTTTTCCTCCCCCAAGGCACTCCTTGCAGGGGCAGTTTAGTGCGGGCGCGTGAGGTGCGGGGTAGGCTCCCAGTCACCTCGCCATTTGCATTTGGGCCCGGGGCACGGCACACGCCCCGCGGGCCTCTCGGCGGTCGGCGCCGATCAGTTGTAGGGGATGCCCCGAGGCGGGCAGTATTCTCTCCCCTTTCTTCTTGGGCTGTAGCACGCCGGGGTACAGCCACCTCGTCGCCAGTGTAATGTTGGGCAGTAGGCCCACATTATGGTAATGAATGGGTACAACAGACACAGGGATGGTTGGCTAGTGAATGGGCCAAGAGCACGTGCGCTCCGCCCCCTTTGTTGACTGGGTCACCTGACTCGTGACACCAGTGGTGGGTGGGTGCAAAGTGTAGATTACATCAGTAGAACAACTAGACCGTGTCCAGCAGGACACTACAACTGGAAGGTCCTCAGCAATAAAACCTCCACCCACCCTGCCACTCCCACCTAATGCCAGGTATCCAGTCCGGCCCTGTTTGCGATACATAATCACAGGTGAACTGATTTATAGGGTCAGGGCTGTGATGGACTGCGGGTAGCAGTCTAAGAGCAGTATTCCTGGATTTTTTGTCCTGCGCTGTTCCCTCAGAGCAGCCCTTTCTGCTAAACTTAGTACTTTTCAACCATTCATAAAAATACATGGGTGATTGTATAAACTAACCCAAAATTTCTAGTACTGGAGTTGGAATACCAAATAAGACTTCTGGAATATTTGGAGGAAGGTTGCTTTTCCTCAGATATTCTAGGACTGTAGTTTGAATTTTGACTTTCCACTGCTGTCCTGAGGGCGCAGTTCAGGACAAGAAACACAAACGTGTCGGGATCTCCCTTGGAGGAAAGCGGGGCGGGCTAAACTATGGTGAGTCCTCGTGACACTGATCGACCGCATCACATACTCCGTCACCACCCAGTTAGCCGTGTCCAAGCTAACACACTACCGCCACTGCAGCTACTGCACTCGCCCCTCTCCCATAAACCCTTTCATCGATACTCGAAAGACGTGGCATGCGGGCCAAAATCAACTCCCACGCCCGGCCCGACTCTATATTTACTGTCCGGTTCGTGAATGACTTCAAGTGACTCACCCGCCTACAAATTCGAACCGCACAAACATTACCTAAAAATCACCAAATAGCAGAGGTAGGCTTCAGTGTTTAGACACTACAAAGTCATGCGAACTTCACAGCCAATGAGCATGTCGCAATTCTTTGTGCATTAGGATTGGCTGAGGTGTGTCCAATCCCAGCTGATTTTACAAATCACTAGCATCCTCCTTTCTCTCGTTAGAGTACTGAAATATGTTTAGCCTTGGTATTGGTTTTGATCTAAACCGGAAGTTCTGATGTTCCGGTCAAAAATGAATCCTGACCTCAAACATCAATAAGGGACAACGCACATTAAGCTGTATTCACAGGCGGTCCGTGTAAGTAGCGGACAGGTGATCACATTAAAGGCGATAGGTTGTGTTTTTAAAATGTTTTTACTATCCCGCTGAATGCACATAATCTGAAGATTTGTCCTTGCCATTTCAGTACTGTTAAGCTCAGTTCTCTGTGCACGCAGGGGTGCCAAGTGGCTGCTATTTTACTCACATGTTCGGTATTCACATGTCCAAGCCGGGAAACAAAAATCCAAAATTCAGCAGAACTCAATATTTTTCACACATCGGCAGTATAAACCCTAGAGCAATATTTCACCTGGTTAAAACGAACACTGGGGATTCTGTACAGTTTCTTGCTCTGTCATTTCGTTGCCTGCCAGAATATCAAAATATTATATTTATTCTCTCAATGTATTCAGGAAGATGATGCCACTCGTTCTGCCCCTAGCTTGTAGAAAAAGGAAAACCCTTTCTGTTGTTACTCTTAATTAAGCATACTAATGAAACCCTCATGAGGTTTACAGTTCACACGTTTGCATAGGATAGCTATTTGTAGGGATAAAGTCAATGCAGTACATTCATTGTGCGCCTACCCCCTTTTAAAATCTGTCTGTTGGGAGGTGGGTCCCGTGGTAAACAGTGCTCTGTAGAATCATTTGAATTCCGCATTTACTTGCAGTAAGGAGTGGAGCTCTTTTGCCTTGCCTTGCACAGAAGACATGCAGGTAGGACTTAAAAAGAGTGAAGGGTGGCTGGAATTCATAGGATGGAGGGGTGTATCAGAAACCTACTTATTACGAACCGTTAAATAATGCAGGCAGGGAGACATACTGATTCCTAGGAATAATGACTGAAGCTCCTGAATGTATTTTCTTTGAGTCACAATTGTCCTAAGATTAGGGCTACCGGTTTTATGGCATTTATTTTTTTAATGTTATTCCGTCTGTATTTATCCACATCTATTTTCTCTCGCAAGCAAAAAAGATGCTGCACCTAGTATTTTTCCACATTTATTTAAAATGACATGCACACTTGAACTCAGTTGTTTGTGCAATTGAAGCCTATGCTAAGTGCACTTTACATATTGGGAGCAAATGTCTTCCCTGTCCCCTAAGTAAACATGTGTGAATTAGTGGTATTGATTAGGTCTCGTTTACACAGCAGTCTGGGAAAAAGTTAAAGCATTACTCCCTCTTTTACTCACAATTCATAAGCGAGTGTCGTCTCGAAGAATATCAAACCAGTCTTAGTGTGTGCTAGACAATGACCTACCCCATGAGGCATTGTAAATCACCAAACTATCTAAAGAATCAATCATATTTATCTGTACAGAATAGTGTTCTGATATGGAACCTACAGAGAATTCCTCAAATAAATATCAAGCAAATCATATGTATAACACTGTATCCTGCATCGCTGTCCTGAGCGGGCGCTCACGGTGCTGTTTCCTGCCCCATGAGGGGTTATCAGAAAGCTCCTGTGCCGAGGGAGAAATCTGCCGCCCCAGGAGGGGTTTGCTAATTTGGGAGAATTGTTGCAGCCTAGCGCACGGGACTCCACGGACCAGGAGCCCGTGCGCTCTTCACCTGTGACAGAGAGGAGGGACGCCCTTGCAGCTGACGTCACGACAGCCAGGCTTCATCACACCTCGCGGGTCCCGCATCGCTGTCCTGAGCGGGCGCTCACGGTGCTGTTTCCTGCCCCAGGAGGGGTTATCAGAAAGCTCCTCTGCCGAGGGAGAAATCTGCCGCCCCAGGAGGGGTTTGCTAATTTGGGAGAATTGTTGCAGCCTAGCGCACGGGACTCCACGGCCCAGGAGCCCGTGCGCTCTTCACCTGTGACAGAGGAGAGGGACGCCCTCACAGCTGACGCCACTATATAACGCTTAGCAGCTCCCGCAGCGCGGGCCGCGCGCGGGTCGAGCCGGGCGAAGCCCGGGCAAAGGGCGGGCCCTCAGAGGGCCGTGGAGGACGGGACGGGCCACCCCCATTGCATACTGTATCAGAGGAGGTAAAGTGAGACGAACTATTGTATGCTTCCTCACATCTAATGGACACGTAGTTGTAAACATCAAACTCTTGCCCCGTGTTGATGACACATATTTCCCCTATCCAACTGAACGGAACCATGACTCAGAAAGGGCCCTCCAAAAATTCTATCAACCAGAGGGGTTCGTGCAATGGTACTCAAGGCCATCATTTAACCAGGATACCATGGCCCACACCCACTGATTCAGATGTGAACTTTCGTCAGGCGATAGCTAGTACCCCCAGTGAACAATCTCCCTTAGAAACACCGGGTATCTTGCAACACTACTCACTCCTAAAGGAACTTAATAATTTGTGTAATACCCAGCATGCCCAAATAGATTGGAGATCTAAATCAGATAGTGCTTCCCCCTGTACGGCTAAAAGCCTAAGTTCTTCGCTCTTCAATGAATCTGAGCAGGATTCCACCCCATTATATACTGAAGTTAACACTCTAAGCTCAGCGCCTACAGAGACCTCACCCGTTAACTACAAAAGTGACAAGGCGCAACATAATAAGAACGACCTAAAGGGTCAAGATTTGCACTTAAGCTCGCCACTGACTGTCACTAACTCCCAGGTTGCAGAAGAATTAGATAGTTTAGCATCCCCTCTTCAATTGGCTCTAACATCCCTGATTGAACCATTGCTTAAATCTCTTATATTGCCACTGTTGGAGAAAATAAATACCTTGGAGAATAAATTGCTGGAAATAGAGGAATTGATTAAGATTGACTTAATTCCTGCTAAATTCACCGAAATAACTAATCGTCATCAATCCCCTGTTGCCCCCATAATGCCAACGCAACTTACACTATGTAACAATTTTAAAACTCTCCAACTAGCCCCCAATAAAATAACCCCTAGGATCGCCCCCAAATTGGTATCACCACAGCATACTATTGCTAGAGATGAGAAGGCAACTTCGATACACCTTCCACCTGAGGCCGCTCCATACGTGTGTGTGCTCTCTGGAGTACCACCACTCAAACATGGGAAACCCGAAAGGCAAAATTACCTACTAAATAAAGTAACCTCCTGGTTATCAAAAACAGACCTTTGCCACCGGATTTGAATGGAACAATAATGTGTGTTAGAAGGGTGGGCTGGTTAGGCTCCCTCCCAAAAGACATCCCTGGTGACTTAGTGTGGGTAAAATTTAGATTTAGACATATTGTCCCGTACCTACGATCTTGGCAGCCACAAGAAGACGATGACCCAATATCGATCTGGGACTTACATGATTTTTACATGATTTTTATCCCAGAATGCCATACATACCCCCCTTAAGACCAGAGGTAGGGTTCAATTTTAAATACGTGATGGGTAGAAAACCCTATGCCTCCGCACCTAACTGCTTTCCCCCAGCGCACAACATATATTACAATATTTATTTTTGCTGAATGACTATAAAAAAGCTATATTGAGCGCCAAAACAGCTCATTTCTCAGCGAAAATATTGGCAGCAGAGAACAAGTCCAGGGAGATCTTCTCCATTGTCCAGGACCTGGCGTATTCAGACAGAGCTTCCCCCAAACCTCCCCCTTCCCAGTCCCTCTGCGATTCATTGAACATCTATTTTTTGGAAAAAATTGTCAATATCAGAGCTAACATCCCACCTCCTTCCCACGCTTTTGTGGAGCCCACTCCTCCGACTGTTCATTGCTTTCTTTCCTCCTTCCCTCCGCTCACTGAGGAGGCATTCCTTGCAACACTCCCCAAAATAAAATCTGGTTCCCCGGCGGATACCTGCCCTGCCTATATCCTCCAACAAATCTACTCGGTCTGCCCCAAACCACCTTTATCCCTTCTTAACAGCTCGCTGGCTCAGGGTGTAGTAATTCCAGCCTTGAAATCTGCCACCGTAGTCCCTATTCTTAAGAAGCCTGGGCTGGACCCTTCTATCCCAGCCAACTACCGCCCCATTTCCCTCCTGCCCTATCTGGGCAAGGTACTAGAGCGACACGTTACATCAGTCCTCAGTGCCCATGTGGAAGCAAATGGTGGCCTTACGTCCAGCCAGGCGGGCTTTCGGCCTAGGCATCCCACCTAGTCCGTCGTGGTGTCGGTCCTGAAACATCTCAGGGAGGGCATGGACCATGACAACAACCAGGCCTTGGTGCTCCTCGACCTCTCCGCCGCCTTCGACACGGTGGACCATACCATCCTACTGTCCCGTGTCGGAGCGGCGGGGGTCGAGGGCCCAGCCCTGGTGTGGTTAGCGTCCTTCCTGAGGGACCGTACCCAGGCAGTTCGGCTGGGGGATTTCTCGGCCACTCAACTCCAACTCACTTGTGGTGTCCCTCAGGGCTCTTCCCTTTCTCCCCTCCTATTCAATCTCTATATCTATCCTTTGATTTTTGCCCTTCAACAGCTGGAGGTCACTGTGTTTAACTACGCAGATGACCTCCAGCTTATCTTCAACCTTTCCTCTTCTCCTCATTCTATCTCTAACTTTCAGTCTATTATGATTTTTATCAGGGACTGGATGAACCACAATCATCTGAAGTTGAATCCTGATAAAACAGAGTTGGTCCTTACAGGTGGTTCATCCAGTCCCTGGAACTCCCTCTTCTGGCCCTCCTCTTTGGGACCCCCTCCCACACCCTCTTCCTCAGTTAAAACCCTGGGTATCAAACTCAATAACCATCTCAACCTCCACTCACAAATCAGTTCTGTCGTATCTTCTTGCTTTCTTGTTCTCCGCACCATCCGCTCTGTCTCCCGTTTCTTTTCTCCTTCTGCCCTCAGGTTAATCATGTCCGCCCTGCTTGTTTCCCGGCTGGACTACGCCAATGCCCTCTACAACGGCATCCCGGCTTACAGTCTCCAGAAGCTCCAGCTGGTTCAAAACCAGGCGGCCAGATTGATCCACGGACTTTCTCGTTTCCATCATTCCACCCCCCTGCTGAAAGCACTGCACTGGCTGCCTGTAAAGGAGCGAACCTTATTTAAGACTGGCTGCATGGTCTTCCAGGCATGCCAAGGGACTGCTCCGGCCTTCATTTCTTCTTTACTCAAAGAATACACCCCTGTTCGCGAGTTGCGGTCATCTACCCAATCACTCCTACAAGTCCCCAGATACAGACGTAAGAAATGGGGTGGATCCAATTTTTCTGTTTTGGCACCCTCCTTTTGGAACTCCCTTCCTGACCATTTACGTTCGGCTACTCACTACCCTGCCTTCCGAAAAGAGCTCAAGACTCTTCTTTTTACCCAAGCTTTCCCAATGTAATTCCTTCCCCTCCCTGTCATCTCTAGTCTTGTTTGTTTCACTGCTAAAGTTTGCCTCCACAGCGCCAAGAAACCGCATGGTGAACGTTGCGCTCAACAAATACTTTTTAAATTAAATATATAAACATGGAATGTGCTATTAACTTGCCCCTATTAAGGGTGAACACGACGCAAGGGTAGTATTGTGAATGCCTACCGCATGTAAATACGTAATTCTAAAGGAAAGTATCGCCACTGGAGGGCAAACGCAGCTCAACCCTTTCTATGTTTCTCGAATAATAGCTGCTTCCACGACAAATTAATCCTTTAATTATTACATTTTTTTATCGAAACCCGTGCTAAATTCTAAGAAACCAGTTAGATTAAATTTTATTACCTGACTTTCTATTTTTAAATTATTACTTGTACTTACAATGAATTTTTTAATGATTGTGATTGTTGTCTATGCTTTTATAAATAGTTTTTACATTTCGAATAAAGCTTTATCGAATCGAATATGTATAACACTATATCACTATTTAGAATATCTTGCTTTATACAATATTTAGAATAGCAGTTTATGCAGTCTGTTGGAGCTTGCTATA
The DNA here is from genome assembly GCF_964263255.1 of Lissotriton vulgaris. Classification (NCBI taxonomy): domain Eukaryota; kingdom Metazoa; phylum Chordata; class Amphibia; order Caudata; family Salamandridae; genus Lissotriton; species Lissotriton vulgaris. The sequence goes on from NC_141687.1 coordinate 1,953,523,364, forward strand.
ACGGATGTTAGTCTATAAATGAATGGCACCAGCTTGTCTAGCCTCTGTATGTTGTTATTTGTATGTACCTAGTTCGGTATATAGTGTTCTATATGCATAGTTGTTTGCCAGCATACCATTATCTACAATAACATAACATGCCACAAGACAGAAAGGAATTGTAAGGTAAAATGTAAAGCACGGGCGGTACAACAGTCATTTCTGTTATTATTTTTATTTAAGTGCTACTAATTTTCCAGACTCTGGCTGTGATTGCTCAGTAAAATGAAGTAATTCTAACTGACATCGGCTGTATGCACTGCTCCAGCAATTTACCTTGCGTGACCACTGCGGCGAAGGGTGCTAAAGGGTCTATGCAGACACATCGCTCCCAGCTGCACTTGTTCGCCCCTCTTCAGAGCAGCAGTTTCAGATTTCTTCCTCCAGCCCCTGCATGCCTATAACACGAATTTTATAGAGGAGCACAGAGGCGACAGGAGCATTTGTTTTGTTAGTATTTTCCCGTTTCTATTTATAAATACAGACAAAAAAAACAAAAGGTTTTTCAGCTGTATTTACAAGTAAAAATCAATTTAAACGGTCAACCGGGGAGCCTTACCTAAGATTAAGTAAGACATTATTATTTGAAGAGAGTTTACATTTAAAAAGAGCAATGTTTTGATGTCGAAAAGACTCTGTAGTACATCAAATAGGCATTAAAAGTGAAATAGATTCCACACAAGCATCTGATCTGGGGAATGCATATACAGTACTTTTTATTATCAAAAGAGAGATCCAAAATAACCTTGCAGTTCGTTAGATCAATTGTGTAAATTAAAATGCACTCTAGTTGATTTTTGCCTCTTGGACAAGCAATCAGCTGAGGCCCATGACCTTCTGTTAAATCACCTGTTTGATACATTTTTTTATTACAGAGGCGTGGACGACCAAAGCCTCTCTGCCCCAGACTTTTCATGTGCCTGCTCTGTAGGTTTTAAGAACTTTTCATGTACATAAACTTGATTGGGAAGGTGGTGGCTAGATATTCTCGGTAGAATACCTTTGAAACTGTCACCACTTTCTCTGAATTCTTTAAGTGCAGCGATCCTAGAGCTGTCTGTCACTCTTTCTTCTTGATATATTTCTGACGTTATTTGTTATAGGCCACTCTGATAGTCATCATTTCTGCAGTTCATTTGCAGACTTTTTGTTTCTCTTAATATTGAGTAATTCTTATTTCTTAGTACTTGATGACTTCAATATTGGGCAGATGTGCCTACTCACTTTGACACTGCTCATCATACTAACTCACTCTCGGACCTCAATCTTTAGTTTAGTAGTTACCAGCCCCAGTCATGATCTCATATTCTCCCTAGCTGGAGGAGTTTATAGTGACTCACCTCAGGTTTTTAAATCTAGTTTTAAAGATATGAGGAATAAGATGATGTGGTGCTGCCCTGGCTTATTTGCAACAGTTAAATTCCACTTCCCTATGGGATAATATCTGTTCCTTTTTAAAATGTGCTATTGCTAAAAGAAAATCGTTGTTATTTTAACACCTTATGCTGCTGGACCTGTGAGGTTGCTCATCATTTTTTAAAGTGTCTGTGCCGTACTGTGATCTTGCTGTTTTAAATATTTTTGCTTTTAGGAAGTATTTGTATAATTGAATGGTTTTAAAATGTGCTATTGTTCAAAAAAAATTCATGTAATACTGCACTTCATGACATATGAGGTCTCTCGTTAACTTTTTTCTAAAAAGTGCATCTGCTCCACTGTGTTTTTGCTATTTTTAAATACTTTTATTTTTAATATGTATTTTGTACAATGGGAAGATTTGAGAATTTTTTTGAACTAATTGTGATGCGCTCTTCTGGTGGCTTTCGTAACCGAAATAACGTTTTTGGATTGATCAATTGACTCATCTAATTTTTTGGCTTGGACCGACAATTGTTTTTATTTTAACTTTTTGCTGTAAATTCTCTGATAGGGGTCACTGCAGGAATCCTGGAAAGGCAGTTAATAAATGTGCCCCGGCCAGATTATCTATTGAAAACATTTGTTGGTGGCCCCTCATCTTTTTCTTCTTCTTCTATATCAGACGACTTCAAAGCCATCAATAATAAAATCACATTTGCCCTGGATGAAGCTATTCTAGTTTCCACCTGCATTCTTATCGCCCTGTTTCCTTGTCTTCCTGATATATAATCATAGCCTTAAGAAGCCAAACTTCATTGTACAAAACAGAAGAGATTATGGCACAAGGATGATTATCCCTCTAAAAAAAGTGCTTTCAATGTAGCTTTTTGTTCCTATAAAGAGCCTGTACAAACTGTGCAGGACAAGTATTTTGATGATAAAGTGGATCATTCAAGCAGCTCCGCAAATGAGATTTTTTGTTTTGCTCATTCATTGTCTTCATATGATTAGATAGTCTCAACACCTGTCTCATCACAAGACTGTTACAATAAACTTCCAGATTTTTTTTCTGCCAACAAAATCACACTTATTTGTAATTCTCTATCCAAGTCTTAGAAAGAGCCATTAATTAGGCATATTCCTTTCAGGAATGTAATTATATTCTGGAAGCTGACCAATCTAGTGTTAAGGTTTCCTACAGCACTCGGACTGTTTTAGTCTCTGTGCTTGATGACCTACGAATGCTGGCTGATCATGGCAGATCGCGTTCTCTGTTTTTTTTTATCTGCCCGCCGTATTTGATAAGGTTTCACAAGCCACACCAATCAAGTGTCTACAGGAGGCTAGCATCAAAGGTGCTGCCCTCGGATGTATTAAGTCTTACTTGCCCAATTGTGCCCAAGTTGGCTGCCGTGCTCCTTACCAGTTCTTATTGTTGATCTAACCGCCTTCACCTCAGAGAACCTCGTGTCGATCTAACCACCCCTTCGCCTCAGAGAACCTCGTTTCGAGTTCTCTGAGGCGAAGGCGGTTAGATCGACAATAGGGACGGACGTTAGACGGGTGAGTCGTCCAGTTGGTCTTTACTGGGGGTTATTCATGCCCCATTGTTATTGAGGACGGACGGCCGTTAAATCGGTTTGCCGTCATTCCCGTTCTGATCGAGGGTTATATATGCCCTATGAATACGAAGGATTACAGGTCGAACTGCACTCATTAGTTATTTGGATTACCTGAGGTCGAACTCTAATCATATTACCTTTCTAGTTTATGATTGAACGCAGAGGTACGTGTGCCAAGAATCTGGGCCACTAGGACCACGTCTGACCTTTGAGGAATAATTCTCGTTTATATATAGAAAGACTGTTCAAGAGGTACGTGTGCCAGGATTCTGGGCCACTAGAATCTGCCTTTGACTTTTGAGAAAAATGTCCTTGTTTATTTGTATAAAGGATTGTTTAAGAGAACGAGGCCTGGAAACGTTTGGAATACCTGGTTTAGGACCTTTTTTCTGGAACCACAAGAGATTACCGAGCCCTGACGAAGTTCCAATTGAACGAAACTCGTTGACTAAGGCTTTTTAAAGATTGAAAAGAATAAAGGACTTAATTTTGCATAAATTGGATGCTCTTTGAATTTTGTTACTTGGTGCACCGTCCCTTTCTTCAAAAATTCTGGTATCTGTTTCACAGTGGAGCATACGTGTGGCAAAGCTCCAGACACGCTTTGAATGGCGCCTCCACAAAGTAGAGTTCGCGATTCAGAAGACAATTGGCGTAATCTCATATATTGATTTGTTACTCAGGATATGCTTGCCAGAATCGTTCCAGGAGAAAGGACTACTGATGGACGAATAGCGACAGTCACAAAAGATATAGCAGATACTTTTGCTGCCCATTATAGATTGTTTTATGCATTATTCCCTTCCTCAAAGTCAAAAAAATAAAAATAAATCCCCAGATCAAATATTTTCTGGTTTAAACATGGAACATACTAGACCCTGAAAACCTGCATTACCTACACCACAGAAAATCTTGGAGGCAGTTGCCGGAATGGAATCTGGTAAAACTCCAGGTTTCAACGGCACCTGGTGGAATTTTTCAGAACATTTGTGTCCCTAATCACCCCCACCTATTATCTCTGTTTAGCCAAGCCACCAAAGGATGCCAGCTACCCGAAGATCATTGTGGAGCTACTACAGCCATTATCATAAAACCAAGAAAATCACCAGAGCGTTGCTGTTCCTATTGACCTAATTTCCTTATCAACACAGAGACCAAAATATTTGCAATAGAAGTGACTAACGGATTGGTAATGTCAGTACATCTGGATCAAAATGGCTTTTGTCCTAGGACATGGTATTGGGTATTGCCTCAGCCATCTGCAGTTGGCTGTAGCCAGAAGCTACGAACTTACTGGATCATACACACTGGTGCTTATAGATTTAAAAAAGGCATTTGATTCCTTACGCTGGGAGTTCCTATTGAAAGTCTTGTGTAAAATGAATGTTGCCCCTCTTTTCCTTAAAAACTGCAAAACGCCTTACTGGATACCTTGGGCCTGAGTCAGTGTAACTGGAGTGCTTTCGGATCTATTCCTAATTTAAAATGGCACCAGACAAGGATGCCCCTCTTTGCATTTAACGTTCCGACTTGCTATTGAACAGCTCGTCCAATGGGTTAGGATTGCGCTTGTTAGAGTCTTCCAGTGGGATGAAATAACAGAAGAAAGTATCTTCATGTAGGTTAGTGATGTGCTACTCTTCAGTCAAGACATACTTTCCCACAACAAATATATTATACCAGTATTGGATTTGTAGAAAGGGGCCTCCAGCCTGACAGATAACTCGGACAAGTCAGTCCTTGTACCGTTGACGAATTCGCCCGGAAAGATGCAATTGCAACCCCCATTAACAGGTCCAAACCAACAGCTCAAGTACTTAGGAATTTTTGTTTTATTATTACTCCAACAAAACATAAAACATTTGAGGAGTTAAGGAGGTGGGCCATCCTTCTAATTTCGATTCTTGGGTTGTATAAAATAATTACTTTACCTAGACTGTTGTACACTCTTCAAAACCTGTGAGACAACATACCCCAAATCTTCTTTGATAAAATAAGAGCGTATATATGGTAATATGTATAGGGAGGCTTACAACCCAGGGTGTCCTTCACTGAAGCACACAGTCAGTCCATGAGGGCGGATTATGTGTGATGGTCATACAGCTTTGCTATTGGGCAGCCCAGCTAGTAATCATCAACGATTGGCTCTTTGTGTGAAATGTCTCAGCACATGATTGGAACTAGAATTGTTCTAAGAGGCAGGTGAACTCAGCCTCCCATACGGAGCTAAGACCTTTGACTAATTCACTGAAGTCACAAAAGCCCTGATACTTGCTAGGCACAAAGCATTGAAACGTATAAGCAATTTGCCTTTATGGCAGGGAGATTAGCTTCCCTGTTCAAGGACATTACAGGGATTCAATTAAATCGAGACTGTTGGAATTGCCAAACTTGGTGACGAGTGGGAAGATAGTCATATGGAATTATCGGAATACCCTAAAAAAGAATTGTCACTGTATAAATCCCAACTCCTCTGCTTCTCACAATTAAGGAATTAACTTGAGCCTTGCAAGGAATTATTTGGGGAACTCCCAGAAAGCAACCCTTTAGAGGCCAAGCAAATGCTGGCACCACTGGGAAAGGGTGGTGTATATATAGGTTTTACTGTACCCAAGTGGTAGCTGGCATGGATCTGGTGTGGCGGGGGTGAAGGGCTAAGGGAGTATAAAGAAAAAGAAAAATACACTTACCTCCTCCCGCTCTGTCCAACATTGCCTCTGAGCCAATCACAACGCTGCAATGCAGCTTTGTGATTGGCTCCCCTAAGCTAATCCCAACGCTGCATTGCAGCATTCTGATTGGTCTGAGTCCCGTAATTCGGTGCTCAGATGGGGACTGGGGGCCTGGGCATGTTATGCACCCAGGCTGTAATGCATGCTAACTGCGCATGACTGTTTGGCCTGGACGGCCAAAGCATCATGCGCACTTCAGTGTGCCCACCACTCCTCCCCTACCTGCTCTATGAGCAGAGTAGCCCGCCCGACCCCCATGCTGCTTCAGCAGGAACAAATAAAATTATAACAGCATCACGTTATTGTCATTTTATTTATCCTTTCCTTCACTGCTGCAGTGCAGTGGGGCGACGCTCCTCTGACTTAGCGGAGGAGCTGCCTCTGCTGTACACTAGTAATCAACACCCTCCCCCACGGCCCTTTGCTCCCAACGGGAGGGAGATCTAGGTATTAATGATCACAGTGAATGGAAAGAGGCCTGTATGGTTTCTGGCAGCATAGCTATCTCTGCCTACCTCTGTTTCATTCAATTTAACTGCTTCCATAGAACTTATTTCTTTCCATAAAAAGTTTGGTAGATGGGTACTAAAAATCCACCAACCTGCACATGATACAACAACACTATTGGCATATTTGCTCTTTTATACATGTTTTAATGGAATGCCCAATGATCGAACAATACAGGAAAAAAGGTGCAACACTGCTTATGTACAGTTTTTTGTTCGCACATTGACCTTACACCCAAATGGCTCTCCCAGTAGTTGAAGAGGTGGGAACGCAAGAGGCAGCTTCACGTTAATAGGGATGTGATGCTTGATAGTGAAAAGAGATATTGCAAGGGGCATGCCACAAGCTACAGAATTCCATTTGCCAAGCCATGCTCAGAATTTGCTGAGAGGATTAGCGAAGCGGAGACCCGAATCTCAGCGTTGGAAGATGAACTTGCGGCCCAGAGATCTCTAACGGATAGGCTAAGAACTCAGAAGGATGATACGCAATGGAAGTTGGTGGATTTGGAGAATTGTCTTAGGCAAAACAACCTCAGAGTTCTTGGCATACATGAGAGTTTGGAAGGGCTTAACGCTCGGAAATTTATTGTAGAATTGTTCACAGAAGAATTTCTCGAGCTTACACAGTCTTACAAAGTGGACTTGGGATCAGGAAGTTCAGAGAGATCATCGGTCCCCTTTAAACAACATCACCGCTGAGAACAGATAACACCCAAACCAAGGGCAATTCTAATCTGTTAAAATAATTTTTTGGCTCGACAAGCTGTGTATGACCTAGCACGGCCAGATAGGAAAAGGACAAGGAAGGGTAACAAGTTTTTTGTTAGACCTGATTTCTGCCATACGACAGTCGAGAAACTGTGGCAATTCTGGCAACTTATCCTACTGATCTAGGGTAAAGGGACTCAGGCTTATCTTCTTAATCCCGCTTAATTGAAGGTTATCCAGAATGATTGAATCCAGTTTTTTTCCTCTGAGGTGCAAGCTAAAGAGTACCTGCAACCAGTCTAGACTTAAAATTGGGATTTTTAGTTTATTATGGGATATATGGATGAATGTTTGTGTTTGGTTGGAGGGATGCTGTAGACTCAAGGAATGTGGCACGGCTGGAGATTTCAGAAAGGGGGAGGATCGGGGGGGGGGCAGGGAGCTTTCCATTATACCAGACCCTTGGGTCTTACTGCCTTGGTGGTTGGGCGGGAGGGGAGAATGGGACTCTAAGGGAAGGCGGGTGGGACAGGACAGGGGGGCTTCGTGAGGGTGGTAAGGGTGGTGGGTTCCTGGGGTAGGGACCTACACTGGGAGGGGCAGGGTTGGGGGAAAAGTGAGGAAAAAATAAGCCATGTTGGGATAAGGTTGGAGCAAGACTGCTTCATGCACATTCTTATATTAACCATGTCGGAATGTTTTAGACGGGAAGATTTGTCTTTGTCCAGATGGAGGATGGGATGATGGCTCCGAGACTGCGTATATGCTCTTTTAATGTGTGCGGTTTGAATAACAGGGCTAAAAGACAGAGAGTCGCGCTGGAGCTGTGAGTAATACAACCTGATGTGGTTTGTGTACAAGAGACTCATAACCTTGAGGCAAGCTTAGAATGATGGGTGCAACTGGGGTATACTTTATTAGCTTGCACGCGAAAGGGTACTACAACCCGAGGGGTGGCCATCCTGGGAAAGCAAACCATACTTATAGCTGGCAGGACACTGGTGGATAAGTGTGGGCGCTGGGAGATTGCAGAATGCGCTGCTGGCTCTACAAAATTTGTCATATATTTGGTTTATGTACCTTATTTAAATGAGGCACAGATTCTGGATTTTCTCAAAATAGAGCTTGCATCTTGGCCTACACCTTTGGTCTTATATGGCTATTTCAATACTCACTTAGATGGCTCTGAAGTACAATTAGGTAATAGCAGGAATAGGGGAAGGAAACCCAAGGTATTCAGGGCACTGCAGCAGTTTTTATCTAATCATGGTTTAATTGATGTTTAGTCCACAGTGAGGTATCCTGACTCTGGTTTTACCCACTATTCCTGCCCACATAATACATTTGTTAGACTGGATTACTTTTTTATATCTAGGACATCCAGATTTATCACAGAGTCTCATCTGATCATAGTACCTTACTGATTGATATCCCGGTTCAGGGCTTCTCCTAGCCCGAAGTTCTTTTCCCTTCGACAGGAAACTCTTAGTAGATGCCTTGCTTGTTAGTCATAATTAAACAGTGGATTGCATAGTTTTTGGAAATTAACCATAATACTGCTGCCTGTGCTGTGGTATGGGATGCCTTCAATGCAGGGCTCAGGGTGGTAAATCCTGAGTTTTGGTCTCCATAAATAGAGCCAGCATAAGCATTTGATTCAGGGCCTATATGACGATCTTAGAAGGGCTAAGCAGAATCTTGTACAATGTCTGCACGGTAATGTGTTAACTACTGCGATGCAAACTGAGACTGCCCGCTGCAGGGCTAAGATTGATTAATTCATACTGGTCTAAGGAGATTGCTTGTAAATATCATGTATATAGAAGGGAATGTCATGATTATGGTGAGGCCACAGGAAGATGTTTGGCGAAACGAGTTAGGTGCAAGGAGGTCGAGCGAGGGATAGCCTCTATGGAAGATTCGACAGGGAGGCTAGTTGAGACACCTGCTGAGATTCTCACAATGTTCAGGACCTTTTATGAAGATGTATACACAGAGGGAGGGAGAACTCGGAGCTCGGGTTTGACGCACTGATGCAGGATTTGTGTAGGAAGTATCTCAGTCGCAAGGACTCCAAGCAACTGAATACTCATATTACATTTGATGGGCTAGAAGAAGCTATTATTTTATTAGCTATAGGCAAGGCATCTGGTCCCGATAAATTACCTTTAGAATTTTATAAAGTCTTTTTCCAAGAGTTGAAAACAGATTATGTTGATAACTTTCCAGGAGGCACAAAAGGGGCAGGCACCATCGTCTTGGGACTTTGTGAATATTGTTATTTTCAAAAGGAGATTAACCACCTACATTACCAGGGTCGTATAGACCATCTCTTTGTTGAATTGTGGGGATAAAATCTACACAGAGATTCTGGCTATGCGCTTAGCTAGGGTTATTACCCCACTGGTTTTGATTCGTCAGCACAGCTTTATCCCGGGAAGAGGCTCAGTCAATCATATTAGCTGGGTAGGGTTTGATTCGAGCTGGCTAATGTGCACCATGTTCAGCTGGATCTGGTGTTACTTGATGCCGAAAAGGCATTTGACCGTGTCTCTTGGGAGTTTTTGTGGACGGTCCTCTGATGGCTGGGTTTTGGGCCAGGTTTTATTAAATCCATAAGGGCTATGTACAGAACACCTACATCTCGAATTTGTGTGATGGGTTTAGAATCAGAGCTGTTGCTATTTCCAAGGGGACGAGACAGGGATCGCCATGCTCTCCTTTATTGTTTGCTGTACATGTCAATCCATTTTTGACCATATTGAAAAGCAGCACGATAATTAAATCAGTCCAATTTAGGCGGGAAGATTATCGGATGTTTGCCTATGCAGATGATGTGGCCATCGTAACTCCAGAACCAGCTGTGGCATTGCCTAAAATAGAGCTATTGGCTCTTTTATTTGGGTAGTTCCCTGGGTTTAAATTGAATATATCTAAAACCAAGATTATTTGCTAAAACTAAGCTCGTTTTGTTGACCCAAGGGTTACTGACAAAGTAGTGTACCTTGGCATTACAATTAGAACCTGCCTGGACGAACTGGTGGTTTCTAATTGGGGCCCTAAGCTGGCTGGAATTGAAAATTAGCTCAATAGAATTGATTGCTTACACCTCTCACTGGTTGGAAGGTGTAATGTCTTTAAAATTAACGTATTACCAGAAGTGCTATATTATTTGAGGTCAGTACCATTAGAGCTTAGTAGTGCTACGGGAATGTGCTGTGGAAGGAAGTTTCTGGATCCCAGCAGATTCCAAAACTTTCCATCACAGAAATTTGAGGAAAATTTGTTTTCTTTATTCAAAGGTTGAGGTTTGCAAGGGATTCTGAAAAAACAACCTGGTGAGAGCCACGCAAGTCACCCTATCCTTGATTCCTCTAGGAGTCTAGTTTAAAAAAATGTACACCTTTGCTAAGTTTCCGTAGGTACCGCCTGATTTAGGGGCCAAAATCCACAGCTACCGAAATCGCAGAAAACTGGTCAGTTTTGAGTGGAAAAATTTTATGTATCCATGTCGTGTTTTGGACCATTTGCTGTCGCGGGCACTAGCTCTAGCCACACCTGTGTAGTACCATTTTTATCAGAAGACTTATGGGTCAGTTTTGAGTGGAAAAATGTGATATATCCATGTCATGCTTTGTACTGTTTGCTGTCGCGGGCACTAGGTCTATCCACACAAGGAATGCTAGGTAGAAGGAAGTTAGTGGCTCCCCGCAGATTCCAGAAATTTCCATCACAGAAATGTGAGAAAAATATGGGTTTTAGTCAACGTTTGAGGTTTGCATAGGGTTTTGGTTAAAACAACCTGGCGAAGGCCATGCAACTCATCCCATCCTACATTCCCCTACGTGTCTAATTTTCAAAAACGTACAGGTTTGCTAGATTTCCCTAGGTGCTGGCTGAGCTAGGGCCAAAAATCAACAGCTACCCACTTTGCTAAAAACGGGTCCGTTTTGAGTGAAAAAAATTGATTATCCATGTAAGACATGTGGGAGCAAAGACCACTAGGATATTTAATATTACCAATTAGATTTCGCTGCATTTGTGCCTTCAAATTGTAAGTCAGTGTGAAGAAAGGCATTTTCCTTCCCTTCTTTGCTCCTCTCTCTTATCTTCTTGCCCTGACCTATCTGGCTGTTCTCTCCACGACCAGGCTACGGCCATCAACAACTGGCTTTCTTCTGCCTGCGGCCAGTTGGTACCCCTAAAACTACTTAAGACTCGACGCCTTCAAGATTTCAACAGAGGGTTTTCACCCAAGTTAAAGTTAAGAAAGATGAGCGTCAATGGAGGCTCAGATACTGCCCCTCTTTAAGATCTGTGTATCTCACCTTCCTGCATGATTACAAAAAATCTATTCTTTCTGCCAAATCGGACTATTTCACATCTAACATTCTTCTTTCCTCTAATAAACCTAAGTATATTTTCTCCATTGTTCACGACCTCGCTACATCTGCAAGGTTTACCCTTAAATCCTCCCCTTCATATGCCCTCTGTAACTCACTCAATAAGTACTTTATTGGTGGAGAAGTGTGGCTCACTGGTTAGAGCAGGCAGACCCTGAAGCAGAGGTCAGACCCGGGACCAGGGTTCAATTCCCGACGCGGCAGGGTCTTGAGCTCAAATGTCCATGGACTCGATAATTCTCACTTCGGTGCCTGACCTAATCATGGGTTCACACTCTGCAACTCTGGGCATTAAGCTTGCTTAATCTCCACAACGGCCCCCGCGGCGGAATGCCTGGCTTTCACCTTGGGGATGCCCTGTAGGGGCTATCTCACAGGGAAAAGCCAGGACGGGTTCCCAAGGCAACCGCGGAGATACCCCTTCGGGGGTCGATTCTGGCGCTATATAAGAAACATAATAATAATAATAATAATAATAATAATAATAATAATAATTGACAAACTCAACACTATGAAAGTGAATAATCCCTCTCCCAACTTTTCTTGCCCTGCTCCCCAGCCCAATATTCATCATCTGGAACAGTTTCCTCACATTACTAGAGAAAACCTTCTCATCTTGCTTTCCAAAGTCAAATCAGGTTCCCCCATCGACAGCTGCCCTGTCCACCTACTGAAAGAGGTATTTTCTGCTTGTCCTGACCCTCCTCTTTCACTTCTTAATAATTCTCTCACACTGAGGACTGTCCCCGACCTTTTCAAGTCCGCTAAAGTTATACCTATCCTGAAGAAGACAGGGACCGACCCCTCCTTTCCCAGTAATTACCGCCCTATCTCTCTGCTCCCCTTCCTGGGGAAGATTTTAGAGAGCCATGGTACATCCTGTTTAACCCCTTCCATGCTCATGACGGAACGGTTCCGTCATGAGCGTCGGTTGAGCTGTGCTCATGATGGAACCGTTCCGTCATGAGCCGATAGGCTCATTAGAATCTTCAGCACAGCGCGAAAATTCGCGCCGCGCTGAAGGGGTTAAGTTATTTTGTTGACACTTCTAATTTTTTGGACCCCCATCAAGCAGGCTTCCGTCCTGCGCACTCAACGGAGTCTGTTATCCTCACTGTTCTTGACGAACTTAGATGCGGCTCCGATGCTAACTCTTATCAGGCCTTGGTTCTCCTGGATCTCTAGGCTGCATTTGACACGGTCGACCACGCTATTTTGGTCGACTGTGTCAAGAGTGCAGGCCTACGGGGATACTCTCTCGCTTGGATCTCCTCATTCTTGGAGAACCGTCAGCAGGCTGTTCAGTTAGCTGGCTTTTCAGCCACTGCATGTTCCATCACTTGTGGTGTCCCCCAGGGTTCTTCTCTTTCTCCTCTCCTTTTCAATCTTTATATCCTCTCTCTTATCTTGGCCCTTCACAAACTGGACGTCACAGTATTTAACTATGCTGATGATCTCCAGCTTATCTTTAATATTTCTTCCTCTCCTTCTTCTATCCTCAATTTTCAATCTGTCATGACTGGATGAGCTCGAACCATCTTAAGCTCAACCGAGGCGCTTAAACGAATCTTGCTAGCCATGGTTATTTCGCGTTTGGATTACGCGAATGCTCTGTATACCCGCCTACGAGCTTTGCCGTCTCCAACTCATCCAAAACCAAGTGGCAAGGTTAGTTTACAAACTTCCCAAATATCATCACACTACCCCTCTTCTAAAATCCCTTCACTGGCTACCCCTCACTGAACGTTCTCTGTTTAAACTGAGCTGCCTGATCTTGAAGGCCTTAGCCGATTCTACCCCTGTGTTTGTATCTGCCAAACTCAAGTCCTATGTTCCTACTCGTGACCTTCGATCCTCCACCAAAAACCTCCTGCATATCCATCGCTTCAAAAGGAAGAAACATGGTGGCCTGAGCTGCTCTTATCTGGCGCCTTCTTTTTGGAATTATTTACCTCTTACTATCAGAACAACGGCCCATTACATGGAATTCCGCAAACGGCTGAAGACCTGGCTGTTTTCACAAGCCTTCGCTGAGTGAGCAGTTCTCCTTTTACACTTGTCCTCAGCGCCAAGAAACCGCCTGGTCAACGTGCACTTAACAAATCTTTTCAACTTCACCCTCAACTTCACCCTCTAAATTATATGCTTGTGAGGGGACCCACAAATTGAGAGATGTACAAATAACCACTGCTCCTAAAGTCAATATCTTATGCTCATTTCAGAAATACATAGGTTACCTTGATATCTATTTTTCACTTTACATTTTATTTTTAATTCTTTTTATTGGGTTTTTGCCTTTCAAATAACTACTCTGTACAACAGTTTACAACACATAGTAAAAAATTCAAGATGACAGAGAAATGTCGGTGCATTTAGGAAAAGAATAACATACTGGGTTGTGATGTGAAGTGTTCGTAGGGGCATTGCACTGACGCGTGTTTGTGTGATTAGGGTCTATGTCCTGCCATTATTGGTGACTTTGATTCGTAACATAAAGGAAACTGTGGGGGACTGTGGAGGAAAGGGGGAGGCTGTATCATGGTTTGGTGGTAGCCGTAGTATGGGCAGTTCCGGGTGTGTCGAGTGCTAATGGGAGTGATTAGGGGGTTCGAGGGCGGCAGGCGTCATAATGGAAAGTGTTCATCTTGGGAGGGTGCTCCTACATAGGTGCAGAGGGACCTATGCATTTACTGGGTCAGGTCGCGTTACATGGCGGAATTGCATGAGTAAGGTATCCTACTGTGGAGATATGGGTTGCCGGCGTATCTGTCGGACCTCCTCATATCGGAGAGCGTCTTGCTCCGCAGCGCCCCATTTGCGTATTTTCCCCTTTCTATGCTTCTATCGAGGGGCCCGCAGGTGCACACTAATGCAGTCTGATTTTGGGTTTAACGAGGAGCAGGGCCAAGACTGCGAATCACATTTGTACTTTGTGCTATTTCTTGTATTAGAATATGCCTAAGGAGCATGCCTTCCAAGTGTAGATATCCGGGAGTTCTGTGACCTCTTGCGGTGTGGTATGAATGGCTTGTCAGTAGCTTGGAGAGCTGGGGATAGCATGTGGATAAGCGTTGCGTCTGAGATCTGGCAGCGAGGGCATTCAAATTGTGTCTCTGGAAAGTAACTGTCAAGATGTGCAGGGGTTGGGTAGGCCCTGTGCCCATTCTTTGTTGTGGAGTACTCCCCCAAACTCATACTCCCATTTTTAACCAAGCATCGTGAGTAGAGTGACCGTCAATTCTTGAATGGCTTCGTACAACAAGATGATGAGGTGGCGGCAGGGCTCCATGGTGATATCTGGTACCGGGTTTGTTGTGGGTTCTCCCCAGGAGAGATCCCACAGGGTTCGGCAACTGTGGATGAGTCGCCTGTGGAGGAGAAACTGCCCCGGAGGGAGATCGCTGTTTTCGGTCAGCTTATCAAAGGGAAGGAGATGACGCTTCACAAAAATGGTGCCCATATCAAGCAGCAAATGACTAGTCCAGACCTGTAGTTCCCCGGCATTGTTGTAGTCATGCACGCTGGACTGGCCAGCTAGAGGCAGATTGGGGGTGAAGAGCGGAGTCTTGTGAAAGAGGCAATGTATCCTGACCATAGAAGTCCTCGCCACCTACACCTGTAGGGCTAGGGGGATGTGGGTTGCGCCCCTGGTATGAGCAAACGCTGGAGTGCGGGTAGTTGCGTGGTCCCAGGATCGGAGATAGCACCCAGCTATCCAGCGGGACAACCATTGAAGCTACTTTGCCAGAAAGTACACCTCACAGGATGGGACTCTAGGACCTCCCCTGTCTGCTGGCAGTTGTAGTTTAGCAAAGCGCCGATGTCCAGTTCCTTATATAAGTGCGCAGTTCTTTGAAGAAGTAATGGGGCGGTATAACTGGAAGGTTTGCAAAATAATAAATTAGGCATTAAAAAATAACCATTTTCGTCAGGGGGATTTTGCCAATGGGGGTTAAGGGTAGAGTTCACCGAATCTTATGCCCGCCAAGGCCCTGCGGTGGTTTCCCTCATAGAGGTCCAGGGGGTACGGCATAGGCAGACTCCTAAATACAGAGGTGCTTATGCATGCCAGCTGAGGCGAGAATCACCGATATATACATCCCGAGGTGGTAGGTCAGGGCTGAGTGGGTAGACGGACGATTTTGCCCAATTGATTCTAAGCCCAGCCATAGAGGCAAAGTCCACCTGTGTGTTCTGGATGGGTGTGAGATCGGCCTTTGTGTCCTGCACGTAGAGGAGCAGGTCTTCTGCTTATAAGGACACAGTGTGAGTCCTGGCTGCTAGTGGGATGCACCACTCCTCAATCAATTAAATAGGATTTATAAAGTGTAGCTAATCAATTTATAGGGTATACAGGCACTGGCAGACCCAGGAGGCTTATTCGAACTGCCAAGTCTTGAGGGCCATTCGGAATTCCAGAAGTGAGGTAATCGTTCGGAAATTTCTGCTTTGCTAGATGCGGGGAGTATGGGCAAGTAAAAGGGAGGTGGAGGGTAGTCTTCCGATGGTTGGTGGAAGTTCAGGCGCTGGTTAATGTAGGGGGGTCATTGGTTGTATAGAGCTTAGTGTGCGTGGGTCAGCTGCTTGAATTGGCATCTCTTCTGTCCAGGGAGCCGGTGGAGTTTCCTGAGGTGGGTTGTGATGTGGGTTAGTGGCAGTGCTTGATTTATAAAAAAAAGAAGTCCAGGTGCTGAAAATTTTGCCAAGGAGGCCGCAGCTCACTTCATCCTCCTGTGAGCCCCACTTTCAACACTCTCACTGCCTCAGTTTCTATCTTCTAACCTTGATCTGTTGTCTGTCCCCTACGGCTTTGCTCTAAGAGTCTATCCTCTTCCCTCTCTAATTGTTTTCTATCATATTTGTCACACCTGGTGTGTTACCTTATTCCCTGCATTTCTGATTTGCCCTCTATTCATTCTACCCCTGCATTTTTTCCTCTTCACTTTTATTCATGCTGTGCTCTCTCTCCCCTCGATCTTGGCTCTTTGCGATCACTCTTCTAGCAGTGATTAGCTGTGTTTCCGTTTTATCATTTTTCTGCTTTTTTTCCTCTGTCCTGTCTTCTACATCCTTACATTCTATCTTCTCTCTTCTAAATGCTCTCTTCCTCACATCATGGCTGCCTTCTCTTTGTATCTGATTTGCTCACATTTTCTTCTACTTAGATCTGTCTTATCTCTCTCCTCTCCTGTTGTTTCATTCTCCTCTTTACTCCTGCTCTCTCTCTCATCTATAACACTGCTGCTGCCTGTGACCCCTGTCGTCAGCCTGTACATGTCCCTGCTATTTGAACTCTGCGTTTTCCTGTACTCTTTCCTAAAGAAGAGGAAGATGGCATGTGTTTTACTTTCTGACCTACACCGAGTGCAAAAACAAAATGTGCACCAAATGAAAAGGCTTTTTTTGCATATATTAATCAGTGCAGTATAACTGGGTTATTTGCAGAACAGGTAGCTGCTCGAGCACAGCAGGTGATGTCACTACTAGTGCTGCCTGTAATTAGTAGGCCCAGGGATGGCAACGGCATTGGCATCCACTGCTCAGCTTGCTGTGACCCTACCTGCTACAGCACAGGCATTGTCCCCAGCCGTAATGCTGCCAATGCCGGTAAGTATGGCTGTGGTGCCTACTGGACTCACGCATGCTCAGCAATTACCATGCTGGGGTGCAGCGCACAAATTCTACAGGTGACGCCATGGCGCACAAAAGTTGTGTTGGGCCACAGCCGCATCGAGCACGTTGAGGATAGCAGCAATGCAGGGCTGCAGGATATGCTACTCTGGCTACACAGCAAGTGGAAAGTCCACACTTACTTTCATTTATTCTTCCTCAAGAGCCCTCACTGCCAAGTTCCAAATGCGCTCTCACAGCTTCCTTGCCTCAACTCCATCTTGAGCCAGCCCCCAGCTGCAATTATCCAATGGGAGGCTTAGACTCAGGCAGTGGCAGGGTGCAGCAGACTCGGAGAATAGAATGCAAGACATAGTTTGTCGATGACTTCTTGGATTTGTGATCGGTGAGATGACATAATCCCTAACGTGGTGATACACAATCATGCCTGTCTGGACAGGCGTATGCTGGCTTGTCTAAGAACATTTACCAGCCAGTCACCATGCAATATATGTTATTCTTTCTATTTTGAATTTGAACAATTAATATTGAGACCACCACCTGCAGGGTCAGAAATTGTAGCCCCAGCCCTGTGAAAGAAGTGCAGGTGCTGAGCACCAGAAAGCATCTGCCCAAATTAAGCACTGGTTACTGGGAGAAGGCCGAGAGTGAGTCTGGCTGCGGCTTACTCTTTGGTCTGAAGTCTCTAGAAGGTGTGTAGTGATTCCTACGTAGAGAGCATTGCTGTAGCCCAGTTAGCTAGTGATTAGGGCTTGCCATGATGCATCTCGTGTGTTGGGATATCCTCTTGAATATCTTACGTAGCCTGCGTAGAATGAGAAAGCAGACGGAGAAGACGGCATTGATCTGTGATTTATTAGTGAGCTTGTTGTCAATGATAATTCCGAGGTTTCTGGCGTCGTTAGGAGGAGTGGGTGCGGGTCCTACGCCAGGACCCCCCTTTCGCAGTTGCATGGCCATGGGCTCCATGGCGACTGCAAATAATTAGGGGAATAGCAGGCATCCTTGTCTTGTTCCTCTGCACACCCGAAAGGGAGCCAAGACAAGACGGCATAAGCGGATCTGGGAAGTTGGATTGGAGTGCAGTAGTTTTGTATAGGCCAGTAGATTGGGTCCTATCCCGATGCTGGTGTACACGTAATGCCAGGCCAAGGTGACGAATGCCTTCTCTAAATCAAGTATGAGACAAACGGCACACAGAAATCGCCCCCCCCAACTCATTGTCTGATGTTGTACGTGAAAGAGACTCCGAATATTCTGGGAAGTACTATGGCCTGGGATGAATCCATTTTAGTCAGAGTGTAACAGCTCTGGCAGGACTCGGGCATATCAGTCAGTCAGGATTTTGCTTATGATTTTGTAGTCTGCTCCGAGTATAGCAATGGGTCTATCAGAGGCTAACTGTGTCCTATCCCAGTTTGGTTTAGGGATAGAGACAAGAGGGATTCGCGAGAGGGGGAGCTCACCACTGCTTAGTGCTGCTTTGTACTTTGCTGCCAACCGGGGTGCCAGGAGAATCAAAAAAGGCTTGTAATATTCTTGTGACATCAAAGCGTATGAGCAAATCAAACACTCACCCCCAGTCAACTTTATCTGGGTTTAATCCATCACCATTCTTTAGCTCACCCCACCACCCCAGTTCAGACATGGCCATATGCTAATCAGTCTGACCCTGTGCCTCATGGGAACAGTCCAGCCCAAACTGCCAAGCCATGTCTTCCCTGGACCGGAAACAAGCATCCTGGGATGGGTTTCGGATTCATAATCCTCATCAGCCAGGCTATCTTGAATCCAGTGGTAGAGTGAGCAAGGTACCCACGTCTGGGCATACCCTGCCAACTTAGGGCGAACAAAGCAATACCAAAGGGGATGATGGACGGAGCGTTTGAGCAAATCTAACACACACCCCCAGTCAACTGATCTGGGTTTAATCCATCACCATTCTTTAGCTCACTCCACCACCCCAGTTCAGACATGGCCATATGCAAATCAGTCTGACCCTGTGCCTCATGGGAACAGTCCAGCCCGAACTGCCAAGCCGTGTCTTCCCTGGACCGGAAACAAGCATCCTGGGACCGGTTTCAGATTCATAATCCTCATCAGCCAGGCTATCTTGAATCCAGTGGTAGAGTGAGCAAGAGTCCCACGTCTGGGCATACCCTGCCAACTTAAGGCAAACAAAGCGATGCCAAAGGGGATGATGGACGGAGCGTTTGAGCAAATCAAACACTCACCCCCAGTCAACTGATCTGGGTTTAATCCATCACAATTCTTTAGCTCACTCCACCACCCCAGTTCAGACATGGCCATAAGCAAATCAGTCTGACTCTGTGCCTCATGGGAACAGTCCAGCCCGAATTGCCAAAGCATGTCTTTCCTGGACCGGAAACAAGCATCCTGGCAGACAATCCAGACCTGGAGTATTGTTCCAAGCAAGGTCGCGAATTGCCTACTTTACATCTGAAGGTGTGATCTCCAGGTCCAGGGAGCTCTTCTTGTGGGTCAGGATCCAGGGGAGGATGATGTCTGCTAGGAACACATCTGCTAGATCTGCCAGGGTGTACTGGGGTGTCCTGTAAACGGCAAAGTAATAGTCATAGAAAGCCTGCAAGATGTCGGTTTGAGTGCGGATTGTAATACCTATGAGATCAACCACTTCGGTTATAGGGTGGGTCACCGAGTCTTATCGAATGAGTAATGCTAAGAATCTGCTAGTTCTGTCACCGTCCTATTGAACCTTGGCAGCATGGGTTGTAAAGTTATAGCGCCGTAGAGTCTCTAGGAGGGCCACATAGGCAGTTTTGGAATCCACCATCTGTGGAGTCAGTGTAGGGTCGGTGTCTGTCGCCTTGCTGAAATGAGCCAAGGCCCTCTAAGCCACCCCCTATTTCTCGAGTGTCCTGCAGACTCCTGAAATCTTTTGGATACAAGCTCCCCTAGCTACCACTTTAAATGCATGCCATTCCAGCGTACTGGTGGATGTTGTGTTTTGGTTTTCTGAGAACTATTGTCAGATACAGATTTTCTGTTCGTTCCAGAACACCTAGTTTTCGAGTTAGCCATGAAGTAGCTTCCAAGTGGGTGTGGGGGCCAGGGGGTTGTCCATTTGAGGGCCATGATATGTGCATAGTGGTCAGAGATTATCCGACGCATATAATCTGTATATTGTATTATGGGTACCAATGCAGGGGAAGCGGTCGAAGCACACGTACAGATTATGCAAGATGGAGTGGAAGGAGTAAAGTCGGGTAGGTGCTCAATGATGTACTCAGGTTCGAAAATGTTCCGCCTGTGTTTGCAGAGGGGAGTGAGGTACGGGAGAATGGGATCTGTTTAAAGTCAGGTCAAGTACATAGTTATAGTCCCTGCCCAATATCCTTTGCGATGCTGTGCTGTGGGTGAGTGTGGCAGAGAGTGCATCACAGTATTTCCCCTGCTCGGCGCTGAGTGCATAGATGCTGCCAAGGATGAGCGGTTGGCCATCTAGGCGGCCCTCAAAGAGGGTGCTTCGGCCATCTTTGACCACCACCGTATTGGTTTCCGGGAAGGGGACTCTGGGCAGATCCAAACCATGGCATGAGACACAAATGCTGAGTATGTTATGGCACAGAGGGTGCCTCTCCGGTGGTTGCGTAAGGGTCTAATTCTTCTGCTGTGACGTGTCTCTTGGAGGAAAGCTGTCGATGCTTGCTGATGTTTGATGTAAGAATACACAGCATAGTGCTTTCTAGCTGTGTGCATGCTGTGGATGTTTAAGGTGACAAATCAGGTGTCAGTATTAGGAGCCATAGTGGTGTGGGTGTAGTGCAATGTTAAGTGTAAGGAATCCATTCTTCAATCACGTTGCCCATATCCCAGGGACCATAAGCCGCCCGCCTGCCTTAGTGATGGGGATGTGAGGGTGGGAGTTAGGGAGGGAAACTGCAACAACTGGGGAGGAAAAGTAATCCCAATACTGAGAGCCTACCATAATGGGAGATTTTTAATATAGTGTAGTGTAGTCTAGGGCTAGAGCTAAACATGTGCACAAGACAGGGTAGCCTAAGTGCTCTTTGGTGTCCAGGATTAAAGTTCGCCAGTGGCATCGAGGGGCCATTAGTATGATGCCATGTGGCAATCAGCTGAAAAAGGTCCATGGGGAGTCAGTCAGATGAGGGTATCTGCTGACTGTGGTGTCACCAGAGAGGGGGACTAAGGAACCAGCACCGGAGCCATTTAAGTGGCTCGAGTCTTCTTCAGAGGTGAAGATGTGTGGGACCTTCTCTTGGTCCGTGGCTGTGGGGCAAGGCCCTAAATTCACAGCAGCTTTTAGGGCCCTGCTCCGGTCCACAGTCATTTGTTCCAGATTAGGGGAGCTGGTCGATGAAATCCGGGATGGAGACCTCACTTGTGGTTTACTCCTTTTTCTGCACCTTGGAATACTGGAGCCCAGAGTACGCTCAATGTGGTCCTCTCATGCTGGTCAGCCCAGGCACACACCTCTGCGGGGTCGGTAAACAGTAGTACCATTTGAGAGTATCTTAAATCGGGCAGGGACAGGCAGGGAGTATTGTATGCCCCGCTGACAAAGACAGTGCTTGACCTCCAGGAATGAGTAGCAATGGTGTTGAATGGCATGGGTATAGTCGGGAATTAACATGGTGTTTGTATCTTCCACTTGTAGGTGTCCGGCCGTGTGGAGTATTGCATCTCTGTTCTTAAAGTGAAGTCGTTTCACCAGCTTAGGATGGGGGGGAGGGAGCCCAGAGGCAGACATCTTGCCAGGACTTGAAGCACCCTCTTGAGGGACTAGAAGGAGGTGAGTTCCAAGGTTGGGGGTGAAAGTTTTGAACCAGGCCTCCCGGTAGGCAATGAAGTCCATTTCCTCGACTCCTGTGGGAGCCGCAAGAGTCGAATATTGCTCCTACGGGAGCACCATTCTAGGTCGTCTGCTCTATTTTCTAGTTGCGTGACTCGGACCATCAGGTCTTGGATCACAGATTGCCCTTCGTGAGAGGTTGTAGGGCAAATAGGGTATTCTCACCATCTGTCTGCAAGCTTGTAATGATCATCCCGGAGAAAGTTAAAGTCTGCCGTGAAGGAGCTAAATCTGGCCTCCTTGGTGATTCTGGAGTGTTCAGTCGCCGCCAGGACTTTGTCTAGTTTGTCTGATGTAGTGAGGGATAGCTTTTCTTCCTCTTGAAAGGTGCTGGGAATCAAGAGAGGGTGGCTTTGCAGGGGCTGGTGGCTGGGCCCCAGTGGCAGAATATAGTCTTCCCATGATGAAGGGGGTCACCCCAACTCATGTGATTGGTGCAGGAGAGATTCTCTTTGCTTTGAAGGGTGAACTACGTGGACAAGATACTGCCTTCTTCACCTGCATGCACACTCAGCGCCGCGTTGTGCCATGTTTGAGGCAACAATCGGGGGCAGGCAGGAGTGATGTATTGTCTGGTTCCAGGTTGCTGGGGACTTGTATGCCCCAGCGATGTTGCTTGGATGAGGTTGGTGGTAGGAGAGATGATGTTAAGTCTTCCTGCCTGGTGTGTGTACCAGTGAGGCTATAGCCGTTTTGATTGTGTCAAGGTGGTACCCCCAGGGTATGTTGTCATCAGTGACCCCCTGTGTCTGAGCACACTGGACGTCAAGGGGCTGAACTAGGAGGATCTAACAGACGTTAAGTAGTGTGGTACAGTAGGAGAATGAAGGTCTAGGGCAGAGGTCTTCAAACTTTTTTACTCTGAGCCCCCCCAAAGCAAAATGGTTTGGGGTCAGGCCCCCCTCCAAATCTTTATGCCAAGTATTGGGGAGCGGGAGGGACATGGCTGCGTGCAGGGAGCGGGGCTTATGAGATGGTATCAGGAATACTTTTTCTATAGCCTATGAACTGCACTAAATATGAGACTTATAAAACAGCAAATGCATCAAACAAAAACAGATTTTATCCCAAACAAACTGCTCCCTATAATTGGGAGGTTGTGAGCCCCTCACACGCGTTGACCCCCTTGCAACGGCACCTGCTGCACTAATGATAAGTGCAGTCCTGAGTAGCAGGCTATCTCCTCTGTATCTTTTACCTCTACCCCACCATGACAGATCATCACCTTGGTCCTAATGCTTGAAAGAAAAATAAGCTCTGATGCCCACTTTTTAAAGGTAGACAGTAATAACTGTGATGCAGTGGGCCCCTCAAATCCCTGGGCTCCAGTCCTGCTGCATCTGCTTCCTTAATGATAACCAGCAGTGGCCACTTACACATTTGGCAGCAGTATCAGCTTCTCTAATGAATGTCCCTTAAAAAATAAGAACACTTCGATTGTCCCATTCTTTGTGGTATCTCTCTGAAGATGTTGTCTCTGGCCATTTGTAAATATAAAAATGAGTCCTCATACAGTGCTCCCTATTCTGGGCCTTCTCTTTGACAATATCTATGAATCTCGCTCCTTTCTTGTCGCCTAGACCATTGCTGTGAGGCCCCAGGGATCAAGAGGATTAGGGTTCTGCATCTGAATGCAACCCTGCTGGGCTTCTACCTGCCACCCCATGGACTCGGCTTTCACAAAAACTGCCCCTGAATGGTTGTAACTGACTTTGAGGAGTTTCTGCCTGAAAGCGAAGGGTGTGGTGGTAGTGCAGAAAGTTAAAGAAACCAGCCATTAATTGAAGTGCATTGTGAGTGCAGAGTGATCACTGTGAGTACAGGGTGGGGGTAGAATGTGGGAGTGCATGGGGAACAGTGTGAGGGCATTATGATTGCTGTGAGTGCAGGGTGAGTGTCAAAGTTAAGGATGAAAATGAGGAGAGTGTTGTCTGAATGCAGGGTGCATTTCCAGACACTTGAAGTATGTCAGCATGTTATTGACGGCGGCGTAGCGTTTCACATATAAGTTAAACTGTTGCTATTATGGAATTAAACAGGGATCGAGGGTGGAGGAAATAAATAATATGCTGATCCTGCAACAAACTTAGTTTTATGATTAGGGTTGTCAGCTCATTATTTTGATGTCCCAGGCGGTACAAAAATAAGCACTCACTAAAGCTGTATTTACAGAATTTATCTGTGCATACTTTGAACAGCAAATATGAATAGAAAGCACTTTAAATTGTGTTCTAGGGCTGCCTGAAAGATCCATGACTGATAATTAAAAGGAACAAAGACAGAAAAGTCACATTACAAATAAATACATACTACTTTATTTATAAACCGCATTTAGTGCCAAAACAAGCAATTTACAGGCTGTTTATGAAACACATGTCTGGCATTTTTCTTTTGGCAACTTGAAGACCTTTTAGCCCTGTGGATGTTGCCGCCTGCCTGTATAATTCTGAAAGAAACTATTACCTTTCCAGCTTGGCTGCTGTGCTCTTCTAATGCAGCCCAAGTGCAACATTCAACGCAATTGCCTGGGAGGCCTATGGGATAGTTGAACTCCAGTCTGGGAATATTTTAGAGAAAGTTAAACATTTTCCAAATATTTACAAACGGGTTTGAAATGGTGTAATTTGGCTTCTCTGTGCAGAAAAGGGGCTGCTGCCCTAAAGTTACCTCTGAAGACAGAAGACTAGGGGGCAGATTTACAAGCCCCTTGCGCCACTTTTGCGTCATTTGTTCCATGTTAAAAATGACGCAAATGTGGCGCAAGGGACTTGTAAATCTGCCCCCCGGAGTATCTCATAAACCCCAAAAGTACTGCAGCCCTCACAGTAAGCAAACAAACATTTGCAATGCAATAGGTCTCTCATTATGTAAGTTTGAGCTATTGGCATTGCTAAATAGCTCCAACATTAAAAATGCCAGACCCATTGCATTGCAAATGCTTGTTATTCCTGTGAGTGGTTGTGTAGGCAGGGCCCCGCGCACTGCTTGGCTGGGGGCTTAGAATGCTGTTAAGACGGCCCTGGATGCAGCATGTCTTATGTGGGGGATGTAGGTTTGAGATGCATGAGGCTTTGAAGACATGCTCCATGTACGGATTATATGTCACTAGCAAACTTGAATACATAGAAAGCAACTGTGCACTTTGCAGCTGGAGGGATAACAATTCCGTAGGTATGGGGTATTAGGGCAGGGGCTGGTGTGGGACCAATGCAGAAAGAGAATAAGCAGGTAATAAATGCGAGGGAGAGGGACACCTGAGGAAATCTCACTGGGGGGCTGTTGGTACAGGTCCTGTAATTGGAAGGATTACAGACTTATTATTTTCATTTACTTTTATGTCCATGCTATGTAGATTACAGTGGTGCAGGGGATATTTTGCATCCATATTTACAGCTCCCGGCATTTACGCTGTCTGACCACTAGAAAATAAATTGTCACTTGTTGAACTTTACATAAGTGCAAAACTGCGCCATAGTTGGTAAAACGTAACAAACCCAGGACCCTGTGATTATTGCCAAACATGCCGTTTTAGGGCTAGTGAAAGCTTCTTAAAATGAAGCCCCTTCTTATTTTGTGATCACAGCTTCCACATCCCACTCAGATGGGCTCGCCTTTGACTTGTTGATCTTTCTGTTCCTATTTTCGCTCTTTCATCAGTTCTCATTGTTTTTGACAGTGGGTGGGTGCGGTGGTTCAAACAATTCATGCTTTTAATAATATCGGAGCTGCTGTCCTTGGTTTTCGCTTAAACATGTGTTATCTGTGCCTGCCGCTTCTGTGTTGCATCATATTGCGGTGCCTCGTTCCTGTTTTAGAAAGCACTAGACAGGGATGGCATTTAAGAGAATGTCAACATGTATTTCGTGTTGCTCTACTACCCGTGCTTGTGGCGCTGGAAACTATGAAAATAAAATGAAACATACTTACAAACCCTCACTGGGGAGGGAAACAAGGAGTTAACACTGCTTTTCAATAGGATCAGGCTTTCTCACAGTTAAAACAGAACGAGAGCATTCACACCTGGGCGCTAAGAGGCGCGTTCAGCAGCAGTTAACACCTTCTTGGCTGTTGCTTAAGGACTTACACTTTTGCTGCTCAAGTTACTTGTTCTGGAACAGCGGCACTCACCACAAACACGCAGATGGTGGGGGGAAAAACATGCCAGTTAGCTGCTGTCCTCCTCATTGGTGACGTTCCTACGTGCTGATAGGAAAGCCGGAGCCGCAGCAAATCGAAAATCCCCACGTGGGACAGTAAAAAAGATAACAAAGGTTCAATCTTAGGGAGGAGTTTGCGCCCCCCCTGGGATGGTGGCGCGCCCCCCCAGGGGGGCGCGCCCCACAGATTGAAGAACTCTGGTCTAGGGTCTTGTGATGGCTCTTGTGGGTCTCTGCCATGATGACAAGCAGGCCCAGTTCCAGCGGGGTGGGAAGGAAGAGGCCCCCGATCTTCATGGAAAACTATCTGCCAGTTGGGGGGGCGGAGCTAGCTCGCGACCGAGATGGTTGCTTGAGCCGAGAGCTCCCTCGCCTCCATTGCCATCCTGATAATTATCCTGCTGTTAGCGGTGATCAAAAACCCTTACCTAGCCGATTCCCACCCCCGAAACACCTAAGGTGGCTGCGGAGCGCTTTTGGGGCACCTGCGAGGCGGAGAAGCCCTGCAACAGACTGCGAGGCCTAGGCGGGGTGTGTGCCGGGAGACGCCAAGCCTGGCAGAGGGTCGAGACTATTCAGCGAGCCCTTCGAGTCGGAGAGCCTCGAGCGCAACAACATCACTCACCGGAGCACGGGGGCCAAGTGCGGTCACCCCAGGATCGCCTCGAAGTGCTCTGCAAACACCCGGGAGGCGAAGGCGGAGGAGCGACATTGGAGCCTACAGGCCGCGGCCGCACCTCACTACGCGAGCGCCCGGCTTCGGCTGGGCCTACAAGTAGGCCGCTGGGCAGTGCAGCCAGCGTGACACCATCGGAACGGATAGAGAGGTACGGCTCCCCCGTTGAAGGTAGCTTGAACTTGCCCGGCCCCCAGGACACAGTCGCTGATCATTAGGGAGCACGTCGGAGGGGAACTGACACTGGGAGTCACCGGCGGTCGGGTGCCGCGGAGGGACGCCCACAAGGTGTCCCGTTAATCGGGGGCGATTTCCCACTCCTCCCCTGCGACCTTGGGAACCCCCATGGAGCAGCGGAGCACTCGCAGAGGTTCGCCCTTTTTGGAAGGCACGAGGAGGGGGTAGCTCCTTGGGGGGCACATAACTGGGACAAGGCGGGCCGACCGGGTGCTCACCCCACCTGGACTGCCGCGAGGGAGGTGAACCCACACAGCTACAGACAATACCAGCATAGGCCGCACGCGACAGAATGCTCCTCGCATGCTAGACTCACGCGATCCTGTGGCCGAAGAGACCGTCAGACGCAGGACCTCGCTCCGACAACAGCTCGAGAGTTTGACCCATCCGTAAACGGCTTGGCTACCCACTGAGGGGGATCCCTCCCTTTCCCAATTCAGCTACGGACGTTTCCTGGGTCCCCCGAAAATCTTGCTCCACAGACTCGGAGGGGTACTACGCAATCATGGGGCGCCCAGATAGGTCCCAACCTAAATTGACCTTCGAGAATAAAAAGTCCAAATCTGGTGACACCTCCTCGGAAACTAACACGCCCGGGGCTGAGACGTCCGTGGAGACGGACTCGGCAGAAGCCGATCTCCGTACTATTCTGCTGGCCATGGCAAAAAACCTCCAAGGTGGGATCACCTCCCTGGGAACAAAGATGGACTCCCTCACGTACCGAATGGACCGGATGGCGGAACGGCTGGACAAACACGCCGAACGTATCGACATGTCGGGAAGGCGTATAGGGAAGGTAGAGGTGGCGCAGTCCACTCTTGACGCAGACCATAAGCAGCTCGGCAGGGTGATGCAGCTCCTACAAGAAAAGACGGAGGACTTGGAAGCGAGGTCCCGGAGATGCAATATACGTATCACAGGACTGCTGGAGAACACACAAACGGGGAATATGGAGCTGTTCGTGGAGGCACTGTTAAAGAAACTGTTGGGGGACACATCTTTTTCGGGGATGTTCGTGATCGAGAGAGCACATCGAACTCTGGGGCCGAGGCCTAAGCCTGGAGCTCCCCCACGCCCCATCATAGCCAAGCTCCTCAATTACAGAGACCGGGATAGAGCATTGAGGTTGGCCAGAGAAAAACAGCCGCTGACCTATGAAGGCTCCATGCTCTCTCTCTTCCCTGATTTCACAGCACGGGTTTAAGAGGTGAGGCGACAATTTGTACCCATGAAACGGCAGCTGCAAGAGTTAGGTGCTGACTATGCCATGTTATATCCGGCCAAGCTACGGGTAAACAGACAGGGGAAGTCGTTGATATTCACGGACCCGAGCACCCCAAAGAAAGCCCTGAAGGAGTGGAGCAAAAAGAGAACAACAAAAACACGACGATGTGATGGGACCCAGGGGAATATTTATAGACCAAGCTCTGGGAACATCCCCAATAGATACATGACAACAAAAGAGTACCAGAGGGTCTAAGAGAAAAACAATGGGTTTGTGGTGTGTGGAACCAAACGACAATCACCCTTTCAACTGACCTAAAGAGAAGAAGTATTCAATGACACCCTGATGGATGGTCAAAGATACCCATCAGTCACCATTCGGACCCGCCCTTCATCATTTGGGTTTCTTCCAAAACCATCTACTCAGGTATGTTGTTCTCAAACAGAAGGAGACCAAGATGTTAATGGATCCCTTCAGTTGAAAAAACAGGTAGTATGGTGTACCACTTCTCAAGATTAGTAAGTGAAAAAGTGTAAGATGACTGATGGAGTGCAGTGCAAAAAACTAGGTGAAAGAAATAAAATAAGAAAGGTGTGCTTAAAATTGGATGAGGGAGTACAGAACAGAATTTATTCCGGTAATACTCCCCCCGCCAACATTAAAAAATTTGTTAATACAGTTTAAGAAAGCAGCTGTCTAGAGATGGAACCAGGTCAACATGTTTCAGCAATTAACGGACAGATTTGTCCTTGCTTTCTTCAGGACCTTACAACAAATTAATGCTACTGCAAAATGAAAAAGAAATAATAAGTGACAATAAGAAACACAGTTCAAAGACAAGTACTGATTTAACCTGCAGTCTCTAGGTGAAGAGTCTTGTCTTGTTCCTTACAGGTTATGTCGTTCACTAGGACAGGTCAGAACAAGAAGGGTTAAGTGTCAGAAAAACTGGAATCACACACAAATACACATAGGGCAGCTAGGTCTAATGATTATAAACCTACAGCTAAGTCAGACTATAATAATTGACTATAGACACTCATATACGTAGTGCAGTTGATTTAACAGTATTAGGATATATGAATTATATGCCCAAATAAGAGTGACTCTTACCATAACTTGTAAGAAGTGAAGACCTCACACCACCTGGCAGTGGCTCAGGAGTAGAGTGAAGCACCGCTCTAAAGGGACAAGTAAACAACAATTTAAGAACTTGTCTCTCCTCAGTAAACAGGAACCAATTTTCCGAAAATCCCCATAGTGAAAAATACAGAAACACTGAATCAGCGGTCCGGTTCAAGTTGTGAACTATTCCAGATCTCGTTGCTTATCTTAGCGTTAGTATTGAAAATGTCTCAATGTTAATTAAAGCCTTAGCATCTAGAGACATGTGCAGATATATAACTGGACAGTGTGTCCGTCTAGCGAGACACCATAGTGCTGAATGCTTAAAGAATGCCGAATTAACGTCAGAGTAAGAGGCAAGAAAATGGCCGTGGCGTGCTTACCTATCCGTCGGTACTTCTGAGCCGGCGTCTGAACCGACTGGGGAGGCATCGGCGTATAGCATTGCGCCATGTTACAAGGACCACACTGATTGGTTGGAGGAACCACGTGGTTCTTTAGGACGCTCTGTAATACGCTCCCTGTACCAAGGAAATGTAAGGAAGCCTGCCATTGGTTAGATACAATTGCCTCGGTGACCGGTGTTTGTTGACAAACAAAAGCAAACTTGCGTGAGCAGGCTCTATAACAAGAAATAGTAGTAGTAGCATCACGCGGTTCACTGTAGCATTGTGCAGTTCGCTGCCTATAGTGGGGAACGCAAAGACGTCTGTTAATGGTAATATGCAGACACCTAGATAACCGGTGTTTGTTGGCAACTCAGACCGGTAGGCGCTGGTGTCAAGTAGAACGATGGATCCGCCTTTGTCAGCCGGTTTGATGGTAAGTTCCTTGTCTGCTGTCAAGGATTTGAGTGCTCCTCAGGTTCCTCGTTGCCGTTGAAGTTGACGGAGGGCTGTAGTGGACCTGGAGTTTGGTCTGTCCTCTTTTTATGCCGCGGGACCTGCCCCGGCCAAATCCTAAAAAAGGCTGGCCAGAGAAGTTGCCTTGAAAGTTAGGTTGGTAGTTACCTGGAAAATTGGGCACACACTGGCCCATCGGTTGTTGAAAAGGCCCAGGTTGCTGAGGAGGGAAGAAAGGAGGAACTCCACCGAATTGCCACGGGTTTGGTGGCCACCATTGTTATTGCTGATTCTGATGGTTTCCTCTCCAGCCATTGCGCAGATTCCTCTTCCCACGTCCTCGCCCCATTGTGTTTGAATTACTGTTCCCACTATCACTGCCGGAGGAGTTGTCATCAGAACTTCTGGAGAGGTGATGACTAAGTGTGCATTTTGCGAACTGATTCTACTTTTTGAGGCACTCGCGAACTTCCGTTTTTTTTGGGGTTGCTATGAACACTATCGCTTGCGAAAAAGCCCGCTCATGGTAGTTCGCCTTTTCCTTACAAGTGGTTTGCCAACAAACACCGGTTATCTAGGTGCCTGCATATTACCATTAACAGACGTCTTTGCGTTCCCCACTATAGGCAGCGAACTGCACAATGCTACAGTGAACCGCGTGATGCTACTAATACTATTTCTTGTTATAGAGCCTGCTCACGCAAGTTCGCATTTGTTTGTCAACAAACATCGGTCACCGAGGCAATTGTATCTAACCAATGGCAGGCGTCCTTACATTTCCTCGGTACAGGGAGCGTATCACAGAGCGTCCTAAAGAACCACGTGGTTCCTCCAACCAATCCGTGTGGTCCTTATAACATGGCGCAATGCTATCCGCCGATGCCTCCCCAGTCGATTCAGACGCCGGCTCAGAAGTACCGACGGATAGGTAAGCACGCCACTGCCATTTTCTTGCCTCTTACTCTGACGTTAATTCGGCATTCTTTAAGCATTCAGCACTATGGTGTCTCGTTAGACGGACACACTGTCCGGTTATATATCTGCACATGTCTCTAGACGCTAAGGCTTTAATTAACATTGAGACATTTTCAATACTAACGCTGAGATAAGCAACGAGATCTGGAATAGTTCACATCTTGAACCGGACCGCTGATTCAGGGTTTCTGTATTTTTCACTATGGGGATTTTCGGAAAATTGGTGCCTGTTTACTGAGGAGAGACAAGTTCTTAAATTGTTGTTTACTTGTCCCTTTAGAGCGGTGCTTCACTCTACTCCTGAGCCACTGCCAGGTGGTGTGAGGTCTTCACTTCTTACAAGTTATGGTAAGAATCACTCTTATTTGGGCATATAATTCATATATCCTAATACTGTTAAATCAACTGCACTACGTATATGAGTGTCTATAGTCAATTCTTATAGCCTGACTTAGCTGTAGGTTTATAATCATTAGACCTAGCTGCCCTATGTGTGTTTGTGTGTGATTCCAGTTTTTCTGACACTTAACCCTTCTTGTTCTGACCTGTCCTAGTGAACGACACAACCTGTAAGGAACAAGACAAGACTCTTCACCTAGAGACTGCAGGTGAAATCAGTACTTGTCTTTGAACTGTGTTTCTTATTGTCACTTGTTATTTCTTTTCATTTTGCAGTAGCATTAATTTGTTGTAAGGTCCTGAAGAAAGCAAGGACAAATCTGTCCGTTAATTGCTGAAACATGTTGACCTGGTTCCATCTCTAGACAGCTCATTTCTTAAACTGTCTTAACAAATATTTTAATGTTGGCGGAGTGAATATTACATGAATAAATTCTGTTCTGTACTCCCTCATCCAATTTTAAGCACACCTTTCTTATTTTATTTCTTTCACCTAGTTTTTTGCACTGCACTCCATCAGTCATCTTACACTTTTCCACTTACTAATCTTGAGAAGTGAAACACCATACTACCTGTTTTTTCAACTGAAGGGATCCATTAACATCTTGGTCTCCTTCTGTTTGAGAATAGCATACCTGGGTAGATGGTTTTGGAAGAAACCCAAATGATGAAGGGCGGTTCCGAATGGTGACTGATGGGTATCTTTGACCATCCATCAGAGTGTCATTGAATACTTCTTCTCTTTAGGTCAGTTGAAAGGGTGATTGTCGTTTGGTTCCACACACCACAAACCCATTGTTTTTCTCTTAGACCCTCTGGTACTCTTTTGTTGTCACGAGCAAAGAGAGAAGACATACTGAGGCGCCCGGACGATCTACAGACTCTGCCGAAGGCTCATTGGATGAACAAGATTGACAGACTGAGTAAAGTATAGCTCTGAAAACTGGGGTCTGGTCCTTTTAGTTTTTGTAAATAGCTCCTGATAGCCCTACAACCCCTGCTCTTGGCCAACGCTTTGGCTTTGCGGAGACTACAGACATGCGGGGTAAGGAGTGGGGGTGGGGTTCATGGAATGGGAGGGTCCATGCTGATGTAAGTCTAGTGGAGCACAGGGATTTATGAGGGGGAAAACAATGCCCTTATACGAGACTGGGGTCCTAGCACCACCAAGCTTAATTTAGACACTCTGCACCAAGCTAAACCTCTTGCCTGGAATTGGTTGCGCTGACATAGCGTTGAACAATGGACGGTTGGTTGAGGGAAAGGGCTAAAAACGTCATATTAGCAGATATAGTGTTTGATTGTTATCCCTTACTTATGACGTATTGCAGTATGTGTGATCACTTGCTATGTTGCTTATTTGTATTTAGGGGGTGGGGGCTGGGACGGAGCAGAACGTCACAAAGTATTTTTTTTTCTGTGTCCAGATATACTGTTGGCAAGCTACCTACGCCCCAGCGTGTAACACACACTCACGGAGGGATTTCCTTGGTTTGGGGATCCCTCTATTTTTCCCTTTATTTTTTTCTTTTCGGGATGACTGTTTGGGCTCATGGGAGGGAGGGGGGGAGTTCTAAGAATTTGTTGTAAATTGTTGTGGGTTTGAGGGTGGGAGGGTGGCGGGATCGCGGCCGAGTTGGGGTAGGGCAAGCGTGGGAGGGACAGGGAGGAGAACTGTTTAATTTATTCCTAGACTTGACAGCGAGGAAAGGTGACCGTAGGTTCTTTTCCAAGTTGGCTGAGAGTCTTGTAGGCGTGAACATGACAGAGCGCTATCGCCACACAGCAGCACGAAGTGCAACACCTGGGAACGCATATGCACTGATTCTCTCGACATGACACGACAAGAGCGAGACACTGACACAATTACCTTACTGACATGGAACGTAAGAGGCTTAAACGATCACCGGAAGGTTAGACGTATACTACAATACCTCTCTAGGCACGCGATTGACATAGCACTATTACAAGAGACACACTTGCGACCTGACAGCCCGACGTTACAGTATAGGGGCCTAGCTCATAACATACACGCGGCCGGTTTCACCTCCCACGCCAGAGGCGTATTGACCTGGGTGAACCCTAAAGCCTCATTCACACTGACCCTGGTCGACACCAACGGAGAGGGACGCTACGTCATCACAAAATTTACTGGTAAGGGAATGACGCTACAAATAGTTAACACTTATGGCCCCAATTTTGACTGCCCTGCCTTTTACCTGACGTTAGCTTCCAAGGTGCGAGACCTCTGTGGGGGAGATGTCCTATGGGGCGGCGACTTGTACATGGTCCACCAACCTTCCCTTGATAGATCAGATGGGCCGAATGACGCCCCTTGGCCTCTGCTCGGGTTCTGGAAGCTGAGTTACTGCGACTAGGTTTGCAGGACTTATGGAGGACCAGACACCCGCAACAGGGCGGATACACTCACTACTCTGCGCCACACGACATCCATACTCTTATAGACTATTGGCTGGTAGCCTCGCATCTCATCCCTCAGGTCCAGTCGTGTGTAATACTGCCACGCACCTATTCTGATCACTCCCCCGTCTTGCTGACTCTTAGAGCTTTAGCGAAATACCCCCCCCTTCTCTTGGCGCTTTCCCCCATACTCTCTATTAGACGCAGCCTTTAGGGAAGAATTGGCAATTGCTACTGAGGAGTTTTTCGACAAAAACGTTGGGTCGGTGTATTCTTTTTTGACGGTCTGGGAGGCCTTCAAAGCATTTATACGCGGAGTGGTTATATCTAAGCACGCTGGAGTTCTCAAATCGATCAGGGGCCGCTTGTCGCTGCTAGAAAGCTCAAAGACATAGAGATGAGGCGGTTGCGTGACTCGAGTGCGGAGCTGCTCGGGGAGTTAGCTCAGACGATTCGCGAATACCATGAAGAGGCAGATGCAGAGGTGAAATATTTGGGGAAGTATGCCATTGCGAGGTCCTATGGGGAGGGAGAGCGACCGGGGACTGTACTGGCTCAGATGGCGAGACAACGCAGGCCTGCCGCGACGGTACCCGAGATGAGAGCATCCCAGACAGGGGTACTGCTGACAGATACACAGGTAGCGACCCAATTCCGCGACTTTTACGCGTCGTTGTACACTTCTAAGGGACCGATACCAGACGAGCGTATTCTTGATAATCTCACGCTTATACAGCTCCAGTGGCTATCTAACCCACACCGGGAGTTCTTGGTTCGGCCGTTCGAGAGAGAGGAGGTTGTTTGGGCACTCTCCTCCATCGGGCTGGTGATGCACCGGGCTGCAATGGCCTGATGGCAGCATTCTATAAAACGTATTCTGATCTGTTGATCCCCAGATTGCTGCTACTAGTTGAACAGATTGCGGAAGCAAGTGATATGCCCCCCACGATGAGGGAAGCGATCATAGTGGCTATTTTAAAACCTGGGAAACCTCCAGAGGACTGCGCATCGTATAGGCCAATCTCATTACTGAATGTCGATGCGAAGAATTTTGCGAAAATTATCGCTAACCGCCTAGCTCCGTTAGTATCCAAGCTAGTTGCCCCGGAACAAGCGGGGTTCGTCCCCAATCGCAACCTCAGTTATAATTTGAGGACTGTGTTTGCGGCGTTTCAACACACACAACAGGAAATCCCGGCGGTAGCATGGTAGTGGGAGACCGGTTTCTTCACCTGCTGACCGCGCTGTATGCTTCCCCCTCGGCTCGGGTCCGCATAGGCTCACTCACGACTGAGTCCTTCAGTATTGGTCGAGGCACCAGGCAAGGATGCCCACCTTCCCCTCTGCTATACGCCATAGCGGCAGAACCCTTAGCCTGTGCACTGCGCGAATATCATGGCCAGCGCGGCATACGGTTCCCCGCATACAACCTGATAGTGTCCACATACGCGGATGATACCCTCTTATATGTGCGGCACCCGGAAACCAATCTTCCGACAAAGCTAAGAGAGGTGGTTCTGTTCAGCTTGTCGGGGATCCATGTGAACTGGGCCAAATCCTTAATGTTTCCATTAACACCCGCCACCACTAGATTCACCTCGGAATACCCCATCCAGTGGACCACAGACTCGATCCGTTACTTGGGGATTAGACTCCATACGGACTCGGAGGTGGTCCTCCGTGAGAACTACGGGGTTGCAGTTTCCAAGCTGGAGGATGATGTGAAAAAATGGGTGAATCTCCCGCTGTTGTTGCTGGGACGCATTTCGCTATTGAAAATGATCGCCCTCCCCCGCTTTCTGTTCTTATTTAGTAATATACCCATGGCTTTGTCGGGATCGTTCTTCCGGCAGCTCCACACTCTGGTGCTGCGACTTATTTGGGCTGGGAAACAACCCAGAGTAGCATAGGACATACTCATTTGCCCCTTCGAGGACGGTGGCTTGAACACCCCAGACTTGGAGCTCTACTACCGTGCTGCGCAGGGTGCGCACGCATTTGGCTGGATCCATGGTCCGACCGATGCACCGCACCTGTGCATAGAGACGATCGTAGCTGCCCCGACCCCCTTGCCAGCGCTGCTGTCCCGCCCTAGGGACCGACGGACGGGCATCATAGACTCCCTGAACACCGTGACACATGCGTGGTTTCACCTTATGGATACACAGGCTTACTCATTATTTACGCCCCAGCGGCGCGGTTAGCCTGGTCCTCGTGGCTCCTCCCCTGTAAGGACAGGGGAGTGGTGGCAGCCCTGGCCAAACTAAATATTAATAGTGTGGGCGACCTCTTCGCGGAAGGTAAGGCGCGAACCTGGGAGGAACTAGACCTGAAGGACGCCCCTGGGTCACTCCTATCGCTGTTCCAGTTCCATAGAATCAGACATGCCCTGAAGGCATTGCTGGGAGCTGACTTGACGGAACCCCAGGTAGTCGCAGCATTTTGATTTTGTCATAAACGCTAAGTCGCCGCCTAAAATGATCACAAACCTGTATCGTATAACACTGGCGGAACGGACGACGGACTATGTCAAACCTCGCTTGGCGTGGCAGACCAACCTGGCAATTGAACATCCGGAAGATAAGTGGCGTTATTGCTGCACAAATGTCAAATGAGTGTCGCTGAACGGTCGACACCGCTTGACGCATTTTACATTTCTGAACAGGGTTTATTAAACTCCCGAGCGACTCTTCAGATATGGGCTGAGGGAGAGTCCCGGATGTGAACGTTGCAGGGAGAAATCCGCGGATTTCTTGCACTTAGCTTGGTTCTGCCCGAAAGTCGCGGATTTCTGGTGCAAAGTCCATGCTGAACTGAGCAAGATTACCGGTCTGACACTAGCCTCGACTCCACTGGTGGCCCTACTGGGGTTCTCCAAAGATATACTACCAGAGTATAGACGGCTCGTCTATATGGCCTTCCTCATTGCTAGGCAATGTGTTGCGTTGACGTGGATTCGGGGACCCACCCCGACACTGGATACCTGGTCCAGGGACATGCTGTACTGTTCTACGCAAACAGAACTGTATACTAAACTACTGCCACCTCGCAACCGCACCAAGAACTACTGGGCGCTGTATTTGGAAAAGTGCACCACAAAGGAGACTCCAGGCCATAGTGAGACTGACGAGCTGCAGGCGCCAGGGGGGTGACAGGACGACGCGACACGACACACTGACGGGGGAGCCATGATCGGAGAGCTGCCGGCGGGGGTCGCCGACTCTACACATAAGATTGACTGGGGAGGGACAATGGGGACTCCATAGGAGACGGGTAATTTTGTGCTTTTTCAGTAATGTAAGACATTTGGGAATCAGTGTATTTTTGTATCATATTCACATCAGTGTTTGAAAACGAACGTGTTGCTCTTTTACTGTGCGTGCCGACTCAATGACTCTTGTTTGTATGCTTTTGAAATGCCAATAAAGAAATAAAAAAAAATAAAAAAACTATCTGCCAGTTCAGATGTAATATTATGCGTATGCCTCAATTATGACACCGGTGCGCTTTTCGGAATGAGCAGGGCTGTAGGATGGTGCAGGGCCCCCGACGTCTTGCACCTCTCAACTGCGGCGATGCGGCTGCACCACAGCTCACCAGGTTGTCAGGCTAAATTAATATAGTTAATGGCCAGTCTTTAATGCTTGGTGAATGCCACACCGCACAGTGATTCAGGCTCCCATGTCGTTAGGAGTTCGTGGCCCACTCGGGAAGTTCTGAAAGTAATGTTCAGTGAACTTGTAAATAAATTTGTGAATGAATTTCTTATATACAATTTCAGGTTGTCAAATTCATTTTATATCTTCTTTTGAGATAGTCATTCCATATTCATCATATCAATGTTAGTTGCACATCTGATTGATGTAAGCTCCAATGCATTTCGGGCAAAAGCCCTTCATCTGGGAGCATATCTACAAGTGAAAACAATAAAGCTCATTCAGTCTATTAAATGCATAATGTCTACAACATAAAATATACAGTGGTGATTCGAATGAGAAAACGTGAAAAAGAGCAAGTTAAACGTGCAGGGGGTGCAAGAACCGTGCAGTGAAAAAAGTTAAACAAAAAACGGGTTCCAATCAGCGAAAACTTACAGGTTCGGCAGATGCGTCGTGTCAGAGTGTCGAAATATCTAAATGCCAAGGGAAAACACAGCATAAGTCTAACGTCCTAACGAGTTATGGGATTGTTACGAAGGTAGT
The DNA here is from genome assembly GCF_964263255.1 of Lissotriton vulgaris. Taxonomy (NCBI): domain Eukaryota; kingdom Metazoa; phylum Chordata; class Amphibia; order Caudata; family Salamandridae; genus Lissotriton; species Lissotriton vulgaris. The sequence continues at coordinate 1,953,561,484 of NC_141687.1, forward strand.
CAAAAAAATAATACTTACAGATGAAAAGTGAAACACGGGTTTTCTAATTTGGCGGCTCGCGGTTAGTGGAGCTTCCTGATTGTGGGTATAATCGGAAGGCTATTGGGTGAGTTTACATGCAACGCTTGGGTCACGTGTGGGCGTCGTGATGGGTAAAGCTAAAAAACGGACTGACAAACGTCTATCATGTAGGAACATGAAAGACAGACTATGATCAAAGAGGAAAGCCGACTGTGACTGGAATTACGTGTATGGTGAAAAGTAAAACTAAATATGCAAAAACTCTGAAAAATAAAAAGAAGGAAGGTAAATTTAAAGATAAGAAAATAAAACTGAAAAAACGTTAAACAGGTGATGAAAAAAATGAAAGATAATAGGATGAATAAACTACATCAGGTCAATTATACAGAACATAGGCCCCAAAAAACGGGCTCATAATTATAGATAACAAGAAAATTCAGTTTGATCATTTAATCCATCTGGTTTTATCGTATTCAGTCTGTAAATCCAATATTTTTCACGACGGAGCAAATACTTGTTGTTGTTTCTTCCATCAGTCTTTTGTAGTGTTTCTAGCACCATAAATTTCAACAGAAAAATGTTGTGATTCATCTCTAAAAAGTGTGCTGCTTCTGATGACTTTAAGTTTTTGGTTCTTATGTTGGACTTATGTTCATTGAGACGTACTTTCAATTTGCGTTCAGTCTTTCCTATGTACGCCTTGCCGTAAGGGCATTTTAGTAGATACACGACGTTAGTAGTATCACAAGTGGCTGTAACTTTCAATGCAATTTGTTGACCCTTCATGGGATGCATAACTTTATTTCCAGGTACTATGTTATGGTAATTATTGCAATTTGCACATGGTCTTGTTCCTTTAAAAATGGTTCCAGTTTGATCACGTTGTTTCACGTTACCTGGAAATAAAGTTATGCATCCCATGAAGGGTCAACAAATTGCATTGAAAGTTACAACATAAGTCCAACATAAGAACCAAAAACCTAAAGTCATCAGTAGCAGCACACTTTTTGGAGATGAATCACAACATTTCTCAGTTGAAATTCATGGCGCTAGAAACAATACAAAAGACTGAATGAAGAGACAACAACAAGTATTTGCTCCGTCGTGAAAATTATTGGATTTACAGACTGAATACGATGAAACCCCATGGATTAAATGATCAAACTGAATTTTCTTGTTATCTATAATTATGAGCCTGTTTTTTGGGGCCTATGTTCTGTTTAATTGACCTGATGTAATTTATTCATCCTATTATCTTTCATTTTTTTCATCACCGTTTTTTCAGTTTTATTTTCTTATCTTTAAATTTCCCTTTCTTCTTTTTACTTTTCAGAGTTTTCGCATATTTACTTTTACTTTTCACCAAACGCGTAATTCTCGTCACAGTCGGCTTTCCTCTTTGATCATAGTCTGTCTTTCATGTTCCTACATGATCGACATTTGTCAGTCCGTTTTTTAGCTTTACCCATCACGACGCCCACACGTGACCCACGCGTTGCATGTAAACTCACCCAATAGTCTTCCGATTATACCCACAATCAGGAAGCTCCGCTAACCGCGAGCCGCCAAATTAGAAAACCCGCGTTTCACTTTTCATCTGTAAGTATTATTTTTTTGACTATCTTCGTAACAATCCCATAACTCGTTAGGACGTTAGACTTATGCTGTCTTTTCCCTTGGCGTTTAGATATTTCGACACCCTGACACGACGCATCTGCCGAACCTGTACGTTTTTGCTGATTGGAACCCGTTTTTTGTTTCACTTTTTTCACTGCACGGTTGTTGCACCCCCTGCACGTTTAACTCGCTCTTTTTCACGTTTTCTCATTCGAATCACCACTGTATATTTTATGTTGTAGACATTATGCATTTAATAGACTGAATGAGCTTTATTGTTTTCACTTGTAGATATGCTCCCAGATGAAGGGCTTTTGCCCGAAATGCATTGGAGCTTACATCAATCAGATGTGCAACTAACATTGATATGATGAATATGGAATGACTATCTCAAAAGAAGAAATAAAATGAATTTGACAACCTGAAAATGTATATAAGAAATTCATTCACAAATTTATTTACAAGTTCACTGAACATTACTTTCAGAGTGCCCCATGGGATGCAACCAATTTTCAATTGAATGCACTTCTAATACTTATATGATTTAATCGTCACGTGGATAGGAGACGATAACGTGGGAGCACCTACTTACAAATCTAAAAACTGTTCAACTTTAAGGTTTATACGCTGTGCACTTGTTCTTTTCTTCAAGTAGTCCACTCGGGAAGTTGCCTGGGGCCACGGGTCTCACAGCGAGGTGGACCTTTGTAAGAGGTCACAGGGAGAGGCAGCCCCCCTATCTATAATGTCTAACATAGTTCTGCCCTGCACTAAGGTTAAGGTACGGACACGGGGGCCATGTTGCAAAGTAAAATACGCCACAAAGAGTTGCACTTGAATGGGGTTAATTAAAGAACCCAGTCGTAAGTTGAGGAGGACAGTCTGAACACTGCTCTTCCAGCCTCGATCTGCCTCAGACTGATTTCACTGGATTCCTTGGTTACAGAATGCACAGAGTGGAATCCAATGAGGTCATGTGGCAGCGAGGACATAAACACAACACTTCCCCTTTCCCACAAAAGAATTTAAAAAACTAAAAGAAGATAACAAAGTAATTCAACAATATAAAAATATATATATATATATATTTGTTAACAAGTTGCTAGCATGACTAAGATAAGTTTAATCCTAAAAGAATAATATACAACCTTGCTAGCATAAATTAACAAGGACAAACGTGTGATGTAGTCTTTTAAATAAAGAGGTTTAACACAAACTCTCCCAGCTCTAGTAACTTCAGAATCTCCTTCGGGAATGAAGCAATCCTTGGAGGCAACGCTCACGCCACCTACATCAAAACTAGGAATGTCATTGTCAATGCTAGGAGAATTAAATAAATCACCATTTTCCCCCTCAGTAACACGAGGAAAATTGGGAATAGAAACATACCTCCCATCTTCTGCAGCACCTGGAATAGACTCAGTGTTACAAGGAAAATCTTGAATCCAATCATACCTAATTGGATGTTGCTTAAAATGAGTATTTTGAATCAAGCTAGGTTCAAATTCACCTCTGAATTTGGCAATCCTACTAGCATACCACACTTTTCCATCACTTAACAAAGCAGAATTACACATTACTTTGATAACTTTTAAAGGAGCAGAGAATTGACTTTCTCCTTTACATGTCAATCTACCTTTTTTCACTTTCACTACATCACCAATACAGAGATGTACTTTTTTTTTACGTTATGAGTATGGTCGAAAGTCTCTTTTTGTTTGTGTTGAGTATCTTCCAACCATTTTCTTCAGGGTGGTACAAAAAAGTGGTTCTATGGTTAATGCCAACTTCTTTAATGAATTTCGTAAATGGCTCACTAATAAACTGTCCACCATTATCTGAAATGATGTATTTGGGAAGACCTTCACGACCAAATACATTAGCCAAAAACATGAGTACAGATTCAGTATCAGGTTTGTCAACTATTTTGTATTCAAGCCACTTTGAAAAGTGGTCCACAGCAACGATTATGAAAAAATATTGACATTCCTAACAGGGCCAAAGATATTGATGCCAGTTCTCTCCGAAGACATGTGAGGACAATAATACGGTGTAAGGGAGCTTTGTGTGCAGTCAAACTCTTATGAGAATTGATGCACTGAACACAATTTCTGATTTCTCTCTCGATATCTTTATCAAGCCAGGCCACCAATATGATTGTTTGATTCTAGACTTGCATTTAACAATCCCTAAATGACCTTCATGGCATAATCCAATGATTTTATTCCGAAAGTCTACAGGAGGAAAATGTCTTCCATTTCTAATCAACAAGCCATCTTCAATTGATAAATCATTCCTAACTTCCCAAAAAGCAAGGAGATTATTCTCTAACATTGCTTTTGCAGGCTAATCTTTCTGGACATGCTTAATAACAGTAACCAAGGTTGAATCTTTAGCTTGGGTATGTGACCATTCATCATGAGAAATGCTTTGCAGGTCATTCCCGAAAACAGAAGCAACCATCCAATCGTCCCATTCATTTTTTTTCTTCTATGGTATTGCGAAGAGGACATATGCTGAGAAAGTCAGCAATCCTATTTCGAACACCAGGAACATAAATTACATTATAAACATAATCAAGTAATTGGATGGACATAAGTGAAATCCTAGGCGAGACATTGCTAAGACCTTTCGATGTAAGTACTTTGGTCAAGGGTTTGTGGTCTGTCCTGACAGTAACACATGTACTCCAAATATACTGCCTGAAATTTTTAAGAGCTCATACGCAACCCAGAACCTCTCGTTCAATCACTGAGTATTTTTCCTCAGTGCTAGTGAGCGCTCTAGAAGCGAATGCCACAACATATTAATTGCCATTTTCTTGAATTGTAGATAATACCGCACCCAGGCCCTTCCCACTAGCATCAGTGGTGATGATGCTCTTGAGGTTAGGATAGAAACCCTTGATTGCAGAAGCAGAACAAATATCTTTTGTGATTCATTTAAAACTGGATTGACACTCTTGAGACCAAAAAAATGCACAACCTTTCTTTAGAAGCCGTCTGACTCTATACATTTTTCCAGAGAAATTGTGTATGAATTTCAAATACAATTCTGCTAATCCTAAAAAGGATCTAACTTCATCCTTATTCTGGGGTATTGGAGCATTCTTAATAGCGTCAACAAGTTCAGATTTCTGAAAAATTCCTTTAGAGTTAATCTCATGCCCTAAATAAGTAACACAACTTCTAGCCAGTTTACATTTAGATTCTTCAGCTGTAAGCCCTTTAAGTTCTAAAATCTCAAGAACTTTAATCAGGGTATTGTCATGCTCACTTTTGTCAGAACCCATGACCAGTATGTCATCTTGAAAAAATACAATATTCTTAGTGTCATTAAAAATCTGATGCATTAATCGCTGAAACATAGCAGCAGCAGATGCCAAACCGAAAGGTACTGGCTTTAATTGAAAAAGGCCAATAGGGGTAATAAAAGTCGTTAGTTGTCTGCTCTCCACATGAAGAGGAACCTGATGGTAAGCGGAGGTTAATTCGATAGTGGAAAACAATTGTTTGTTCCTGGTGCCAGAGAGTAATTCTGAAATCCTGGGAAGTGGAAAAATGTCTATAAAAATGTTCTTGTTCAGTTCTCTCAAGTCCACACATAGGCAGATACCGCCATTGGCCTTGTGTGCGACGACTAATGGAGCGACCCAATCAGATGATTCTATTTGTTCAATTACACCATTCTGAACAAGTGTATTTCTCCTTAACGCCCATAGGAATGTTCCTAACTTTATGAATGCAAGGGCGGGCATCTTTTTTTAGAATATTCTTGTGTGAAAAACCTTTCAGTTCTCCAACTTTAACTGAAAATACCGTAGGAAACTTGGAAATAATCAGATTGCACTATTTGTTGTTAGTTTCTGCAACACTTAACACTGGACCAGCACTGTTGGGATCTAACATTATTCCTAACTCACCCTGGTCCCACCATCCTAGGACGCAAGGACCAGATTTAGAAACATAAAGTTTGCATTCAGCACTTCTACCCTTGAATTCTAAAAGTATTTTTTTTAATCCAATTAAGTCAATAGGTTCACCAGTATAACTGACTGGATGAACTTCAGGGATTTCTAAGACACTGCCTAGATTTTCTTCTAAAGATTCCCCCCAAGTGTTCTGATTAATAATTGTATACGGTGAGGCAGAATCAGCCATTAGTGTGACTGTAACTCCCCCAATAACAATTTTGCACACATGTTTCTTCCTAATGGTACTTCCGTCTCTATTAGGTTCTTCTATGACACAAATAACTTCCTCAGGATCTGAACATTCATCTTCACGTGCATATTCATCAACAACCCATTTAACAGACCTTGTTTTCTTTTGACAGACACTGGAATAATGCCCCAAAACTTTACAATTAGAGCAGCTTTGTCCTACGCAGGACATTTTTTTATCATGAGCAAGATGGAATGAACTTCCACATCTATAACATTTACCTCTTAAATCTACCATTCCTTCACTCTGAAAACATTTTGATTTTTTTTTTCTTTGCCTACAACATCTCTATCATTTTTTTTGTCTGATCTTCAGGACGAGAACGAGTTCTCACAATTTTATTAACTTCATCATTTTGAGAACTATTATTGGAAGAAATTACAGTCCTAGCACATCTGGACGTGAGTTCAGCCTTAGAAATATAGAAGTGGTTTCTCGTAGGCTGGAGTCACCATTCATCCATAACTTATCTTGCAAATGTGTATTATTACAATGCATAACTAACTGATCGCGAATCAGTTCTTCTTCTGTTGCACCAAATTTAGATGGCAAAGCTAAATTGTTCAATGCTGCAATGTAATCTTCCACTTTTTCATTGGTTCCTTGTTTGCGATGATAGAAATTGTAGCGGTGGACAGCTTTGCACACTGTAGGGGCAAAGTAAGAGTCAAGGTCTGCTAATGCATGCAAAAAAAATCTCCTTCATCACCACTCCTGGGTTTCTTTTCCATACGGTTGTAAATACGTAAACCACCTTTACCTAAACAATGTAACAGTATTTTTTTTTCTCTGGTGATAATTCTTCACTATAAAAAGCTTCTAAATAATTAATAAAATGATCTTTCCACTCTTCCCATTGTAAACTTGTTACTTCACCTTATTTTACCATAAATGCTTGAGGAGCTGGTAAATTCATTGTAGCCATAGTGAGAGTTAAAAGATTTTTCAAGTGTGGTAAAGTGTAATGAGAAAGTAAAGAGAAGGAAAGGTAAATACAATACAATACAATACAAAATAAAATAATTATTGTCACCATAAAATGATACACGGGGTGTGTATCACTGTAGGCTGAAATGTGGTGGTAGCAGATTTTCGATGTATAAAGACCAGCTGATGCAAATTGAGGAGTTTCCGTGTGGTTACTCAAACAATTAGCGCTGTCTTCGGTAACCGTTGCTGGGCTACAATAGATGCATCTTGTTTCACTGCAGTGCGTGCGGCGTCACAACGCTAGAGAATTTCTCTGTAAATTCTCACCACAAGCGCGCTGTCATCAGTAACTGTTGCTAGGTTACAGTAGATGCTTCCTGGTTCTCCGCAAGGCGTGTGACATCACAACGCTAGAGAAAGTGTAGACGCGTTGCCTGGAAATAGTGAGCACTTCACTAAACTCTGCGTGTTTACGTAATCTCATGGAATGGTGAAAGCATCAACAAGTCCAGAATGGCAGCGAGACACAGAATGCGGGAGCATTCAAACAACGCGTCTGATCCAACCGTAGTACAACTGTCAGTCAATACACGATCAACACACTGACCATAACAAGGTTATCCAAGTACTCGTAGCACTCCAATTACTTACAGTTGTTGACTCAAAAGAATAATTTAGGCTTTTAGTTGTCAAAGTCAAGTGGTGAACACGTAGATCAGGCTTGATCTGTAAACGACATCCGTAATAAAATTAATGTGGGTTAATTCTTGCTGGGTTCAAGACCGTCCTGTCGCCAATGTTGCAAAGTAAAATACTCCACAAAGAGTTGCACTTGAATAGGTTTAATTCAAGAACCCAGCCCTAAGTTGAGGAGTACAGTCTGAACACTCCTCTTCCAGCCTCGATCTGCCTCAGACTGATTTCACTGGATTCCTTGGTTACAAAATGCACAGAGTGGAATCCAATGAGGTCATGTGGCAGCGAGGACATAAACACAACAGGCCACATAGGATGCCCCTCACCAGTCTGCGCCGCCCCTCACCTGATGCACTTGATTGGAGTCTGGTGGGGTTCTAAGTTTTCAGACACAGTACAGGGCGCAGCTAAGGAATGCGCCTGTTGCTCTCTACTGTCTGATTGAGGCAGTGCAACCTCGCGTGATCGGATGATAGTGCTGAAGCAGAGAGGCGTTCTTTTTGGGGTGCATACATGAGATGCCCACTTGCTGCAGCAAATGTGTTCGCCTCGAAACAAGGGCTCTGGTATGAGGCTCTCTGGCAATGGGTTTAATGCCTTCTGGGCTGCAGCTGCCAGTCAGGCGGTTGTCCTCTGACGATGGTCTTGGTGGTCTCTGCTGTCATCCCATGTCACTCGGGACAACATGTCTCTGCACACCTTGGTATTGGCGCCGTGACAGATTGGGCCGCTCCTTGGGCAGGTAGTTGTGGGGGCCCTTCAGTGCAGATCCGATTCGGGATTTCTAGGGCAGTCACCCCTCTCTCGACAACACCTCCCTGTCTGTGTCGGGAGGTCCCGGGATCGCTACTGCCGAATCCCCTTGGGTCGTATCCACTCCGGCCGCAGCATACTCTAGTGGTAGCTGGCCGCCGCCATGTTGCCAATCACCATGCAATCCGTATGTTCTTTGGGTGTCGGGCATCGCCAAAACCGATTCCAGGCCATGGCGAGTGAGGGTCCTGATGCAGGGAGTCCTCTGTTTAGCTGAGTGGTTCCTCTGTCGTGCAACCAATTAGGATGGGTATCGATTGATGGGCAAGCTATCGAAGCTCTAGGGAACTGCGCCTGCCATCTTGGCTGGCCTAGCCATGCCCACCTATTTTTCACTTTACATATTTCACATTTTGAATTGGTGTATACTCAGTAGACCATGAAAAACCATTGTACGATACAGCTCATTTGTTGGCTCTGGGTACCTCAGTTTCTTGGAGAACTAACAAACCCTATGTATCCCCACTACCAAAAGGGTGTATCAAATGTAATGGTACATTGCTTTTGTCAATTGGCCATTGTGACAAAAAGTTGCAGATAAAAACAAAACATTGTCACAAATGGCTGTTTTTTTTTCTCCTGGTTTTTGATATTTCTTTATTTCAACAGGTAATTTCTTTGGGAAAACCTTGAGGAATCTAAACATATGACCCCTTGCTGAATTCGAAATGTTGTCTACTTTCCAGATTATATAGCTTTCCTGGATCCACCCATGGGTTTCACACTGGTTTGCACCACAAACTGGAAGTAGGTTGAAAGCACAAAAAATATGAAAAAGGCTTCCTCTTTGAAAAATACCAAAACTGTTGTAAAAAATAATTTTTTCATTCAGCTCTGCATGCTCCTGAAAGTTGGAAAGATGGTGACTTTAGTACATCATACAATTAGTTGATTTCATTTTTATGAGAATAAGAAGCCAGACATTTTATCCAGAACACTTTTTGCCTATTTTCTCCACAAAACGAAAATTTAACTATATATTGGCTATTTTCTCAGCCCCCTCCTGGAGAATACACAAACCTTGGGTAACATTAGAATCCCCAAGATGTTGGGAAAAAAGGACGTACATTTGGCGTGGATGGCATATGTGCACAAAAAATCACGGAGGCCTAAACGCGAAAACCCACAAATAGTTAATAAAGGCTTAGCACTGGGGAGGGGTGGGAGAAGAGGGTTATTGGGGGAAGTCCTAGCAGTCTGGGGGTGGTTAAAGACTTCACAACACCTCAGTTTGCAGTCCCCGTTGCACGTGATCGTGGCAAGAGGACAAACAATTGATTTCATCGGTTCAGTTATTCCACTCTAATCCGTTGCTTTCAAAGAGATCTCAATTGCTGTTCATTTGGTAGGTTTTTTTTTGGGCTGTATAGCACTGTTGATGTACAACCTTCATAGCATGTATGTATTATGTGAATATAATAGAGATAGGTTACAATTTGTTGCTGACAGCTGCATGTAATGGCTTTAGTATTTTGGGCCATGACAGTTATATATGGAAGTACATAACTATAGAATGCCACTACAACACTTAGTCACTTGATTACCTGCATAATGAAAGCAGTTTGAAAGTTATTTCAATTCGTGGGTTGAAAGCTGAGGATTGCGCTTCAGGGTGTGACCGTTTACTGGGCTCTGTTTACTGGCTGCAGGTGGTGCATTTATCCAGGAAATAGACAAGTTTCCAGCTGTCTTCGGAAGTGTATATGCTCCTTTGTGCTTTTTCTAATGCTGCAGAGCAAAATACCACATATGGAACATGAGCATTTGGGGTTGCGTATTTTCTCTCAAAATGGGAAGAATACTTCCCCTCAGCACAGAAACTTCTTGTGATTGAGTTTGACTGCGGTTTCTGATGTCACTGCACACCTATGCACCCGGTTTCTCTGGGGCAGGTATCCTGGTTCCTAAGGTATCCACAGGTGGGGTGGCTCTCCAGCATTCTGTCTTCCACTGGGTTTCTTAAGGGTCCACTGGGAAGGGTCTTTCTTCTTTAAAATTGCAACTGCAACTTACCTATTGACTTGAATTGAACTCGCCGTTGTGTTCCCACTCTGCACACAACCTCCGTGAGGCTCCTGGTTACTTCCCTTGAGTGGTTCCTTGGGTCCCCAGCACTTCTACGAGCTCTGGGCATAGTCTTGACTTGGGTCGTGGTTTGCATACCACTATTTTAGTATATGGTTTTGTCTCCCCCTGGTGACCACTGTGTATTACGTTCTACTTACCTGTTTCTATTGAAAAGTATTGTGTGCATTGTGCATCTCTACAGCTTGGAGATATCTGTATGTGTTAGTGAGTGTCTAAATATGAATACATATTTTTATAAATATACTGTGTGGTTCTTTTTCTCTCAATCTATACCTATAAGAGTATGTCCTGGTAAAACAAGCTGCTTATCACTTCTTCTGGACTAAGCCTGAAGGCTGCTCTCCACAGCTACCACTTAGAGAACTTCCTAAGGTTCTCTAAGACCACTAAAATCACTGTAAGGGTTGTCTGTATTGGTGCAAGGTTTCCATTTACATAAGTGTACACCATATACCAAGCCAGCTTCTCACAGGCTGTTTTTCCTACCATGGCATATAAAACATATCTTATATTGTCCCTGCTTTATATAACAATGCACCCTACCCTTGGGACAACTAGGGCAGACCTTAGAGGTAACCTATATGTAATACAAAGGTAGTTTTGGACTTTGAACGTGCTTTGAATTCTAAAGTTGAATTTGGACACAGTTTAATTTTAAAACCAGCTGCCACGGCAGAGCTTGCTTTAAAATGGCATGAGGCCCACAGCACGGTACACGTTAGTGCATTAAGTCCACTGGGGACTCAAAACCTACATGCCCTACCATATACTACAGACTTACAGGTAGCTGGCCTTGGTCAATTAGAATTATATCAAATACCAGATACATTTAAAGGACAGTGCACTTGCCCTTGGCCTGTTTAGCAGAGCCCAGGGCACTTTCAGAGTCATTAACCCTCAGTCAAAAGATGCTGGGTGATCAGGGCAAAAAGGATCACTTTCCTACACTTGTTGATGGCCTTCTCAATCAGTTTGGCTGGCTAGGGAAGTGATGAGATGGGTCGGAAAGTTGCTCATTTGATTCAGGTTGGCTGTGGTCATCTTGAGGATGACGTTGATTTCTGCAAGTTTCCATTCATCCAGGAACATGGCAGATGGGATGGAGGTATTGAAGATGTGGGTCAGGGTGGTGCTGATTGGTGATTTTCCCAGATTGTAAATGGGGTAGGGAATGGATCTGTTGAGGCTCCTGCGTGGCTCGTCTGCTTGATTGCCGATGTGTCGTTTCTGGACGGGTTGTCCTTTCGGTCAGGTGGCCTTTTTGGTTGGTGGTGGGTAGGTTAGCAACAGGTTCTCTGGGGTTGGGTTGGTGTGCAAAGTTGCTGTGGATTTTTGCTATTTTGCTGTGGAAGAAGTTGGATAGGTTGTCACAGAATCTTTTGAGGGTGAAGTGAAATCCTTAACAATCAAGAAGATCTCCTTGCAGCTGCTTTGGATTCCTTCAATGGGCTTTTTTTAGGTCTTTTTTCTTGGCGTCTCTTTTTTGTTGGTGATGGCGTCTGAATACAGCCTTGTAGATAATTCTGTTGGTGGTGTTGTAACTGGCTCTCCATTTCCTGTTTAGCTGTTTACAGTGTTGTTTGGTGTCTTGGAGGTCTTCTGTGTACCAGCTAACTTGCTTGTATGATCTACTATGCTTGTTGGGTTTAATGGGTGCGAAGGAGTCCGTGCAGTTCTTGACCCAGTTGTTGAAGTTGTTGATGTCCTTTCTGAGGTTGTCTGGTGGGCTAGGTTGATCGTGCTGGAGAGCTGAGCCAGTGTGCTTCTGTGATTTTGTTCTAGTTGCAGCTTAGAATGCTGAACCTGATAGGAATGTTGCTGGAGCTTCGTGTTGTCAGTCACTGCAAACTGTCAATGATGTCGCGCGAAGTGCAGCTATCATGTTGCCGGGCATCGCTGATGGTTGCTGGGGTGCAAAGAGTCAGGTTCCATGAAGTTTCTCGTTGGTGGGCGGTATGGGCAGAAAGATATTGGTGCAAACAGGCCCATTCATGGTCACAAAGGGCCCTGAACTTCAGGATTTCTCCTTTTGTTTGAAGAATAGCTCCCCTTATTCCACCAACAGTATAGGACCTGAGGGGCACCTTTTTGGTGGGTTGGGGAGGTTGAGAAACTCACTCCTACAGAGGTCAGCAGGGCTCAGGCAGGTCCAGGCAGCAGTTCAACTGGGCAGTTGCTAGGAGCTTCTGGAGCCTGTTATGTCCTTGTAGCTCAGAACAGGAATTCAGTAAGCCGACCCTCAGAATCACTTCAGCCTGGATTGGAAGTAGCAGGTCCAGTCTTCCTTCTCAGCAAGCAGGGCAGCAGAGTTGCAGGGCAGCGGTTTAGCAGCCTTTCTTGAAATAGAGCAGCACAGTGGTCCTTCTTTTGTAGTATCCACAGGTCCAGGAATGTATTGAACAGTTGGATCTGAGGGTCTAATATTTATATCTAGGGCCTTCTTTGATGTAGGAGAAGTTTTCAGAGAATTCCCTTTCAAATACTTGGAGTTTCCTGCCTCCCTTGCCCGGGCTTCAATCTGGCTGCATGAACAATGCAATGGGACAAGTTATTGTGTGAAGGCAGTACACAGCCTATTCAGTTGCAAGTGGCGCTATGCTCAGCTCCGCCCCCAACCTGCCAGTTAATGGCCCATCCAGATACCGCTACTCCCTCTATTGTTTGCCTATCTGGGAGGAGAAATCAAAGTCTGACGGCCAGCTACAACAAGTCATGTGACCCAGAAACAGGCTACAGACACCAAAAGGTTAGTGCAGGAAAATTGCAACTTTTTAACATTTTCAAAATTGTCCCTTAAAATCTGACTTTACCATTATTGAGAATTTTATATTACAGTTTCTCAGACACCAAACATGAAATATTCACCTGTTCCCAATCAAAAATTAGCACTTATTAAATGAAGTGCAGCAACCCAATGTTATCAATGAGAGTGGTAGACCTCACAGTAGTGGAAAACAAGTTTAGTAGTTTTTCACTACCAGGACATGTAAAACTCAAAAGTATATGTCCAACTTTTTAAAATCACTACACTGTGCCCCATGGGCTGTTTAGGGCCTACTCTAGGGTTGTTAAAAAGGAAGGTTTAGGCCTGGCAGAAGGTTTTTTGCCAGGTCGAAATGGCAGTTTAGAACTGCACTATAGGCGGCAGCGCAGGCCTGAGACATGTTTTAAAAGGCTACTCAGGTGGGTAGCACAATCAGTGTTGCAGGTCCACTAATAGCATTTAATATCCAGACCCAGGGTACATGTAGAACCATTTTACTAGGGACTTACAAGTAAATTAAATGTGCCGATTGGGTGTAAGCCAATTTTACCATGTTTAAGGGAGAGAGCACAAACACTTTACCACTTCTTATGAGGCCAAAAGTGCAGAGTCCTAAAAGCCAAAAAAACACTGGTTCAGCAAGGTAAGGCAAAAGTCTGTGGTGAACCTGTGCAGAGGGATAGGTCCAACATGCACTATGGCATGAACTTTTTTTTGTTTACATTCATCCATGGTGACAGCAGCCCCTCTGCTGTACCACATGGCTAAAAATCCTTGACAAAGCCAATAGCTCTTTTGTAGGCATTGTTAGTTATATCTAAGAACTTTGATATTTGTCATACTCATAATAATCTGTATTCTTAATGAGATTAGGTTGAAAAGCAGGGTTTAAACACATCAAATAAAGCTGTATAATAATTCAACCTTTTTTTTCTTTCAGGCGAAACCAACCAATGACAATGAGCAACATACTCTTCATATTTGCAAAAGTATTATAGCCTGATAACAATGATCAGCTTATTTGAGAAGAAGTTGCTGCCGTCTTCCTTAAAGAAATGGAGCACCTTAAGATGTCTTTCAGATACTTGTTTAAACTCTCCACAAAAAGAATGTGTGGATTCTTGCAGCAGCCACCAGAGGATGAACCCACTGAATATTCAGATGCTATCCAAAGGTCTTCATGAGCAAGTTTTCCGTGGTGAAGAAGCTCAGTACGCAGAAGACCAGATTCAGAAAAGTATGAAACATCTCCAAAAGCATGATCTATGGGGCAAAGAGACTTCCTTGGTCCCAGATGTGGAGTTACAGTTACCAAAGATGTATGGAAAGAACATAGAAGACCACTTTCAGATTCTAGCTCAAAAACAGAGTTTACCATACTTGGAGGCAGCTAATGATCTTCTGCAGTGTGAAATCCAAGCCATGCCACAAGAATGGTCTTGGCAGGTAGGGTGGACCAAATATGAAGCAGACGGGGGAAAGACGCTTGTAGATTTCCCAGATGAGAAAGCCTTGGTATTTGATGTAGAAATCTGCATGTCTGAGGGGAAGTGTCCAACACTAGCAGTAGCACTTTCTCCAAGTGGCTGGTAAGAGTTATTCATTTAAACTAGACTTTTGATTCTTTCTTCCATTTGCGATTTTGATTACCCTTTATGAGCCTGTTAATGCATTTAAGAAGCTGAGTATGCAGTTTTCCCTATTGCCTTTTGTATGCAATTAGCCTATATATAGGTTGGTAATTGAAACTCACTACCATTGCTAAGGTTTTGTTGCCGATGTGAATTCGGTCTCTGTTCCCAGTTAAGTTCCCAGTCTCCTTCTGTCCACTCCAGTGAAACTGCAGTCAGAGCCGTGCTTGGTGGCTGATCCAACTTTTCTAGTCTGTCCAGTGTACCCAGCGTTGATGTTACTACAGTATTAATGCCTGTGACAAGCGGGATATGTTGTGAATTTATGAAATACCTTGTATTAAGTATCTCTTCTTCCATGACTTGTTTTAGGCACTAAATGGATATTAAGTTTATGAACTATTTATATTTTCTTTTTTGGGGAAAAAGGAGTGAAAATTTGCGATTTTGAAGACTACAGTATCCATGAGTCCAAAAGAGCTGCAGAAAAACTGTGCAGTTGCATTTATATGGAACATCACAAAAGCCTATTTATTCAACCATAAATGATTGGAAATCTGGGGCATTCTAGTAAAATTTCAGAACAATGAAAACCGGAAAGATTATGTCCAACTTAAACTTAGACCTTTAGATATAGAGACAGTCCAAGAAGATAAACATTACCTTGCACCATCCCTCCTACCGTGACACTTCTCAGCTTGTTACAAGTAAAAGGGAGACCTCTATTCAAGACCCCTTCTCTTGTCCGTTGAGCTATATGGCAACAACATGTAGGATAAGATTTCTGAACATGTGTTCCATGGCTTCACTGGCCAGCAAGTCACTTATTTCAGAGGATACCCTCTATATTATTACTTTTAACAGTTCTCTGTTCTTATCGAAACAACTTCTATGTTGTAAGATTAGAGAGGTTTTAATATGTTGTCATCAGGGTCATATTCTTCTGTTAATGTATCCTATAAAGCTTGCCTGTCCAAAAGGTAGAGAAACCGTGGAACCCTTCTACTCCTCTTGTTTCCCTTATTTGCTTCTCACCCTTGTAATACTTGCCGGTAAAATAAAAGGGATGGCCATACAAAACACATCCTTCTATGAATTCTCTTTAACTGATGTCTGGTACCTCATTTTATTCCCCCTCCCTCATCTCCCCACAACTTTCTTGTCTTCACCGTTGATCATGGATTGGTTCCTTCTGTCTGCTACTGCCTGCCTGAGTCGTACAGCAAATTCTTCCTCGGTCCTGCTTTTGCAGTGATCGCCATTTCCATATCCCACACTCTTGTGAGTCTCCACCTGCACAGTTTGGCAACTCTGTTGTATTTCCTCTCAAGAATCTGATGCATGCATGTTAACACTTCTGGTTTTGTAAGCTAAAAATGAATTTAGATTTCACCTTGTTTTTTTAAATTTGTTTTTATTGAGTTCACACAACAGTAAACCATCCAATGCAGAGCGATATTTAGACATGTAAATACATGGCATCATTACACATGCTTATAACCATTTTAGGAGAATACACCGTAATAGTATCGTAACCCCATGAGAGGCCATGTAGGACATCACAAAGTGGACTGAAATCGTCAAAAGGAGTCTTCAATGGCAAGCCAATACGGATAACACTCAACATTCTCGCCTGTGTTTCAAGTCCAGCCAAACATAACATGAATAATCAAAATTATACCATACTACCAAAAAACGTTACACCACCTCCCTTCCCTCCCCGCATGCTCAGCCACAATATCGAATAGTATTCTACATACATTTTTCATATATGCAGTCGTGTGTGTCTCGGCTCCAAGGTCCATCGTAAATAAACTGTACAGTCCTGCTAGCATTACCCAATATAGCCCACAATTATTGTGAGGAGCCTGTGTATCCAGTAGTCGTGGATCCTGCCCCCATGTTATAGTTTGAGTACACTTTAGTAAGACAACATATTTTTCCATCATTGCATTCCAGCTCATCGAAATCTGTGTTTTCCTTAGGCCTCTAAATTCCTCTCTCTTCAGTTCAGCCCCCTCCGCTCTACCCCATCTCCGCATTTCCGTGTGCCAGTACTGCGGCGACGGGGCCCTAGTGGCTTTCCATCGTGTGGTTATAGCTCTTTTGGCCAGAAGGAGCGCAAGATTAGCAAAGCGGGAGACAGGGTTACCCTTCTTGTCACGAGGCCCCAACCCCAGTATGCAGTATTCCAAGGTATCATTCTGGCGCCGGGGCTATATCCGTCAATATTTTGCATGTCGTCGCCCGATAGTGTCCCAGCCTAGGGCAGTCCCACACCATGTGTACCAATCCCGCATCGGGTGTGTGGCAGCGCGGACAGTCATCCTTTGCAAACGGTAACATAACGCTCAGTCTGTATGGGGTTAGATAAGCTCTGTGTAGCAACATCAATTGTATAAATTTAAATTTAGGATTACGAGAGACGTTTTTGGGGTACCCCAATATAGTGTTCCATTCTTTGACTGTAAATGCACTGCCTACATCCCCTTTCCATTTGTCGTAATGAAATCGCCCTCTCAGTTCGAATCCCGTAGTTTAGCCATTTTGTCAGTCGTGCCCCATTTCCCATTAGATATTGCATGGTAAGCAATGTATTCGTAGATGGGTCAGTGTCCTCAGGTGACCACATACTGCGTATATATCTAGATATATGTGCATGTAAGAGGAACAACGTATCAGGGGCACCATGGACTTGCACAAAAGTCTTGTGTGTCATTAATACAACCTCTGAAAAAAATTCTCCTATTGTGGTGATGCCCGCCCCAGTCCAAGTTCGTAGAGCACGGGTAGTGGCCAGTCCAGAAAGTGTAGGGATACCCAGCAGCGGAATAATAGGGGCATACGGTGTCGTTCGTCCAGTGTACCTCACTGCACTCCGCCAGTAAAGAATAGCTAATTTCAATAAGTGGGGCGTCGTTGTCACTAGGGGGGCCTGCGGTAGTAAGAGCCTGTGGATGAGTCCCATATCCCTGTCCCGTGATGTCATATTCAGTTCATGCAAATTACGTCCTGCAAGCCAATATGCTAGCCATTGTAATTGGCTTGCATAGCAATACGCACGTAAATCCAGCACAACCACCCCCCTTGTGTCGTAGTGAGTTGTAATTTCCCTATACTAATAAGTCTACGCCCAGGACCCCATATCAGGTCTGTCACCAGAGAATTCAATGTTTTAAAAATCCTCATGGGGATTAGTATTGGCAAGTTGGTGAAATAATATAAGAGCCGCGGTAGCATCACCATTTTTGCAATGGCTACTCTGCCCTCTACCGATAGAGGTAACAAGACCCAGAACTGAACTTGAAGTTTGAGAGCGGCGATCACGCGTGCCAGATGTCCATCAATCGCGATAAACCTGTATTCCGAGGTATTTAAAGGTATCAGCTGCTATGTGGAAGGACCAGGGGCCAAACTTAAAGTTACTGCTCCTCAGATTGCTATCAAATGAATATGCGTAGGACTTGGTTGCATTAATAGCCAGGAAAGGGAGGATTCCCCTGGGGATGAACTCAGTACAGATTGTAATACCAACCTTACAATGTCACAAATACATACAACAAAAAGCAAAGAAATAATAAAAATACATTTATTATGAAAAAAACTTAAAAACACAGTGAAGGGTTGAGCTGAGCTAGATCCCTACTTCTAAAATACAATTAAAAAATATTTTGACAAAGAGTACATACAATTGCGACCTGCACAATTCAAAAGACAGAACAAGTACAACATTCAATAGTTGAATACAATTTGTATATTCTGGCTCCGCTGTGGGGACACCGATGTTGTATTGCTATTACATTAGCATATCTATTTTGGTGTTGGAGACTTGAATTATACTAAAGAATGCGTCGACACGTTTCGGTGGGTTCACTTATTCAAGACCACCTTTATCAAGACCATAAATTTGCTGTCACAAACAAGGGTTAGCTGTCGTTGCCCTGTAATAAATTACATACAAGCAATTAATTTCAAGCTATGCAATTCATTTTAAGTTCGAAAGACAAAGTACATTTATAGCAGTTGTTACATGTTCACATATGTTCTATTAAGGCTCGGAACTCATATATAGATATTTTAGCGTGTTGTCCCCATAACATATATACTTTTGCATTTGTTATTAAGGACAGGTATATAGCCTTTGACGAGTGTCATCCACATGACTGTCTATTTTTATTACATTCTTATAGAGCACTTCTTATTTTTCAAGTCTAGGTTTATTGCTCAGATATTGCACATGCATTTACTATGTAAAACATGGGTTGACTGTACAGGGACTGTTGCAGCTCCAGTGGCACCCATATTTGGAATTCTACGCTTGGAAAGGGTACCCAGCGATAGAATTAGTCTCTAATAAGGTGATTGAGGGTAAATGGTGGTTTAAAAAGATTAAGCAACCTGTCTCAGATCTTAAAGGGCTGATGCGGTGACCCTAATTAACCCATGGGTAATTTAATGGTAAGGGGAAACTAAAAAAAAAGATATCGCCTGAATGGAACATCCAAATTTCATAATGGAGCAATAATAGTATGAATAATATCTAGAAAAATATTCAACGTCACTTACCCAACCCAAGGGTTAAGAAATGCTTTTCATGAAAAGGGGGTCAGTTATGATCACCACGTTCAAGGATGGTTAGACTTTGCGTCTTATTGGTGTTGCCTATTTTCTGGCCTGTATATCAAGGATGATTCAGTCAATGAATTGTAAAATGTACCCTATTAATTATATTGCAAAGATTGTTTGTTGAAAACATACCTGTGAGTTTTCATGTGTAGTGTTATTACTCCCCCTGGTTATAAATGGTCTAGTAAGATTAAAAGAACAGCTCATTTATTAGTCGGTCTCTGGGCTTAAACAGTCTATGACAGGGAGAGAGGGGGGGGGGCAAATGTTGGTCAATCTGGTTCTATTTATCATACAGTAGGCGTGTTACTATGAGCTTGTAGGTATGATGTAGGGTACAACATTTTTTTACCATTAACAAGATCCTTTTGGCAAGTGGAAATGGAAGTCTGGCTGTACGTCAATATCGCATAGATCTTCCTTCCGAATTACTTTGTGGAGGCGCAAGGAACTGTTACTGAAGGAAGGATGAAACTCTAATAAGTTTAGATGCTAACTGAGCTTTCTTACCTTAAATTACTAAGTTAAAGCGCGAGGCAGGGGGGAGTAACTGGCTCACCTGGAATTTGGTTTTAAGATCCACTGTCTCTATTTCTTGAATAGCCCGTTTATGAGAAGTACCTAAATTGAACACAAAGGTTGGCGTTATTATAACTATAGAGCCTATTTCTGGAGGTCTCCTATTCTGAAAGGAGACAAGTATATGGGTAGAAACTATCAAATAGTAAAAGGGTGTGGCCTGTCAGTTCACTCACCGAATAAGAGCCAAGTCAGTCCGCTGTCTGTGGGGTTCTGTGTCGTTTGGAAGAACCAGCGCTGTAACGTTTAGTTATATGCTTCTCAATGTAAAGTGATTGGTCAATGTGAAATGTTTGTCACCAATCACAGAGGGGCCTTTGAGAGCTGAATATGCTAAATAGCGTCTTGCCTAGTTTCATGTTGATTGGATGAGGTTAGCCAATCAGGGACGTTTGCTAACTGCATCACTACAGATGGTTCTCTATCTGTTATATGCTTCTCAATATACAGTGATTGGTCAATGTGAAATGTTTGTCACCAATCACAGAGGGGCCTTTGAGAGCTGAATATGCTAAATACCGTATTGCCTAGTTTCATGTTGATTAGATGAGGTTAGCCAATCAGGGACGTTTGCTAACTGCATCACTACAGATGGTTCTCTATCTGGTCCGCTATGTGCCGTGCCCGGTTTTGAACTAGGTGACAATAATAATTAAATTGAATGCACGCGGGTGTCCCTGAACTTTGGACACAGCCGCGTAAAGAGCGCGTCTAAAATGTAATGGTTGCGCGTTATATGAAAGGCGCTGTAAGGTAAAAGTCGCGCGAGCCGGAAGATGCAATGTTTCCTGGATAGTCCGTTTCCCTACTTAATCTACTGAAAAAGGGCCGTGGATGGAAAGTGCCTCCTTAACGTTGTATGAGTATCAACATGTTAAAGGGCGCGACTAGCGTGTTCTTAGTGATTCCTGATATTTTCTAAGTTATAGGATGTTGACAAATGTGGTGAAAGGACAAGCAAGCCTAAAATCACAGAAAGTGCCGGGGTAGCTGGATCCCTACTCAATACACTACGGAACCACCATGGGCGATGTCAGTTGGGCGGTGCCACCTATACGATTAGATACAATCAATCCTGATGTTTAAACTATGTTAAATGGCACGGCTGTATGTATTCAGTCCTTCCTCATGCATTTCAAATTGTCGAACGACAGCATTTGTGCTGAAAAGAACGGGGTGTGATACTAGGGCGTGCTAAAGGTCTTGTAACTAGAAATTGCGGCTCGTCAACATGGGGGTGAAATATAATGTGGGCCACGCAAAGCTATTAGCTAGGTATCCCGCACAGAGTATCGTCGTTGGGCAGAGGGAGGGGTTCATATAATAAATACGGCGTAGGGGAAGAAAAATCCTTCTTAGATACCTTGAATATTCTACAGACATTTTGACCAGTCTTCCCTAGTATTTAATCCGTGGTGGATAGTATCTAGATGACAGAAATACCATGGTTCCCTGGTCTTTCTCTTTTTGTCAATGTCACCTCCCCTCCTGTTAACTCTAATCTTTTCTAAGATGAACCATCTTATATCTTCACAGGTGTGTTTCAGTGCTTGGTAGTGTTCCGTG
This sequence comes from Lissotriton vulgaris, assembly GCF_964263255.1. Classification (NCBI taxonomy): domain Eukaryota; kingdom Metazoa; phylum Chordata; class Amphibia; order Caudata; family Salamandridae; genus Lissotriton; species Lissotriton vulgaris. Next base: position 1,953,583,038 of record NC_141687.1, read on the forward strand.
AGGGGGGCATTGATTTTGTTTGTGCGTATCGCAGATTTGTGCTCTAACATAACATAAGACCCAGAACTGAACTTGAGGTTTGCGAGCGGCGATCACGCGTGCCAGATTTCCATCAATCGCAATAAACCTGTATTCCGAGGTCTTTAAAGGTATCAGCTGCTATGTGGAAGGACCAGGGGCCAAACTTAAAGTTACTGCTCCTCACATTGCTATCAAATAAATATGCGTAGGACTTGGTTGCATTAATAGCCAGGCCAGGAAGGCCTTGGAATTACTAAAAAATGTAGGGCATTGGGTGAGGGTCTGCGTCCATGTCTTTTATATAAAGAATGAGATCATCTGCGTAGGCCGAGACTGTGTGGGATGTACTACCACGTGTTATACCCTTACAATCTGCTAATGCACGGAGTCTGTGCAGAAGCGGCTCCAGTGCCAGGATAAACAGTAACGGCGACAAGGGGCAGCCCTGTCTGGTTCCCTGCGCCACTCCATATTGCCCTGAAATATGCTGACCCGTGCGTGCCCGCGCGTTGGGGTTCGTGTATAATAAACGCACCCATGCTATATACTTCTCAGGTATACCGAAACGTGCAAGTGCATAGAACATATAGACCCAGCGTACGGAATCAAACGCCTGCCGCAGATCAAGTGATATGCAACCTTCCTTAGTTCCCATGTCGTGCGTGCCCAGCATGACCTGGTGCAGGCGTCTGATGTTGAATGCCGTGTTCCTACCAGGAACAAATCCACATTGATCGGTGTGTATTAGCGTAGGGATAAACTGACCGAGACGAGTGGCCAACAACTTACTCAGAATTTTATAGTCCGTGTTGATGAGTGATAAGGGCCTCCAAGGATTCACAATATATGCACTGCAAACGAGGAGTTAGCAAGTCAGCAAATACTGCGTAAAATTCAACCGGTAGACCATCATTCCCTGGGGTTTTGTTACGTGGTAAAGCCTTTATCGCCTGCCGGATTTCCGTCCCTGTTATTGGCCGCATTAATTCATCTTGTTGTTGCTGTGTAAGTTGGGGAAGGTGTAAACCTTCGAAAAAAGGTTCAAAGTCAGTGTCAATAAGTCCAGGTAATGGGCAGTAAAGGTCCTCATAGTAGTACATAAACGCTGCATTAATGTCCAATTGCGTGTCCACTACTACATCCACACTGTTCTGAATTTCTAGTATGGGAGTGGGCAATTGGGCGTTTCGAACCAATCGTGCTAGCAGCGGTCCCGACCTGTCAGCTTGCATGTGCTGTCTTTGTGTGTATAGCCTGTAATCAATAACCCGCAGTTCCTCCAGAAGTTCTGCGTATTGAATGTTAGCCTCCCGCAGAAATAATTTTTCTAAAATAAAAACTATTGACTAGTTCTGGCTTACATTGATGAGTGTTCATACACTGTGCTAATCTATTCGAAACACCACCAGTTTTGGTGTACATAGCCATCAATGAGCCAAATGAGTCGCTCCAGTTAGAGGAGATGGAGTTGATTCTCATCAACCCCTTTGGACCGCCTGAATTGAGCCTGAGCAGGACTACCAAGAGAGGGACAATGGGGGATTATAATAATAATAATAATAATAATAAAAACACTTATAGAGCGCCTGGTTACACTTGTGACAGTGTGTCCCCGCGCTATAATCACCAGCTTACTCCTATAAAGTTATCCCCGCTAAATCGTATCCACCATCTGAGCAAATGTCTCAAGCCAATCCGGAGCCAGTACTCCTTAATCAATTTAAAGGACACTTTTGGGAATCATCTTCCATTCCACTTGAGCAAACGCAACACTGGAATGATATTGATGTTGTGGAAGCTGAAACCAAGGCCCAAAGAGCAGTACATGGCATACCGGCAATAGAAAGTACAAGGGTCGTATTCAACCTAGATATGTGACTGGGGGTGAGTGCCTGAAAAGTTTCAGAGCTCCGTTCATTATCTTCGTGTGTTTTTTTTGTTCGGTCTAAGTTGTCAGGGTATGCCCAGACGTGGGTCCCTAGTTCACTTAGTCACTGGATTCAAGCTGGCCTGGCTGAAGAGGGGTGTTACCACAAAACCAGTTCCAGGATACTTGTTTCCGGTCCAGGGAAGACCTGGCTTGGCAGTTGGGGCTGGACTGTTTCCATGAGGCACAGGGTCAAGACTGACTTGCATATAGCTGGGTCTGAACTGGTGTGGCGAAGTGAGCTAAAGAACGATGATGGATTCAACCCAGATCTGTGACTGGGGATGAGTGTCTGAAAAGTTCCAGCGCTCTGTTCATTATCTCCTTGTGTTTGCTTTGTTTGCCCTAAGTTGGCAGGGTATGCTCCGACATGGGTCCCTTGCTCACTTAGCCACTGGATTCAAGCTGGCCTGGCTGATGAGGGGTGTTACCCCAACGCCGGTCCCAGGATGCTTGTTTGCGGTCCAGGGAAGACCTGGCTTGGCAGTTCGAGCTGGACTGTTCCCATGATGCACAGGGTCAAGACTGATTTGCATATATAGCTGGGTCTGAACAGGGGTGGCGAAGAGATGCTAAAGAACGATGATTGATTCTACCCAGATCTGTGACTGGGGGCGAGTGTCTGAAAAGTTTCAGCGCTGTGTCCATCATCTCCTTGTGTTTACATTGTTCGGACATAGAACTAAAAAAACAGTGTAATTAGCAAGCTACGGTTAGGCTAGTTAGCCTGATTTCTGCCTTGCAATTAATAATATTTAAATACCTAGCTGCGCCGCGCTCTGTAAAGCTGCTGTGCCTTGCTATCTATTACAATTATACTCTGATTGTGGTGTGCTTCGTAATTTTCTCTGTACAGCGCTTTGTGGCTTTAATTGGTATAGCGCTTTCCTCTGCTGGCCTGAACTAATCTTGCCCCCATAGCGCTCCATTCTCATTATAGATCTTATTGTTGGGGACCCTCGCAGCATTTGTTTACCTGAGTGCCATTTTGTGTTTATTTTCGGCCCGTCCCAGACCCTCCCTGCACCTCGCTCCCGCCTCCCAGCTGCCCCTCCCACGCTCCGCCCCCTCCACTATCCATTTAAGACGGATGTCCCAACGCGCAGCGGCCACGCGCTGCGGCCGCGCCAAAGGTGCGCCAAAGGTAAGCCCGGCTACGCCCGTCCGCTCCTGGACCGCGCCCAGCGCCAAACCCCCTGGCCCCCGCAATTCCCATCTCTCCCACATAACATACGACGCCGCAACCCTCCCTGCCCTCAACCCCGGCCGTCCACCAAACTGCCACCAAGCCACACCGGGGCACACCCATGGACCCTTCACTTGCCACTCCTGCAAGTTTGACTGCACCAAGACCAACACCAAACCCACAAACACCAAACAGACATCCGACACTAACCACCTAAAATGCATCCTGCTCAACACCCGCTCGATCCACTGACACGCCATCGACCTTTGGAATCTACTAGACACCATTTCTCCGGACGTCGCCTTCCTAACAGAAACATGGATGAACGCCTCATCAGCTCCAGACATCACCATAGCCATCCCGGACGGCTACAAGATCATCCGAAAAGACCGCGCCATCCAAAGAGGAGGAGGCATCGCCATCGTCCATAAGAACTCCATCCGCGTCTCGACCAGCTCCGACGTCAACTTCACTATCGCCGAACATCTTCACTTCCAGATCCACACCGACCCCAAGACCACACTCAGAGGCACCCTCCTCTACAGGCCACCAGGACCCCGTACACAATTCAGTGAAGACATCACTGACTTCATCACCCCACACGCCCTCCCCTCCGAGGACTATATTCTACTAGGAGACCTCAATTTTCACCTGGAAAAGAGCAACGACAGCAACACCACCACCCTTCTGGACAACCTAGCCAACCTCGGACTCAAACAACTAGTAAACGCCCCCACCCACTACGCAGGACACACACTCGACCCTATCTTCACCTCCAGCAAGCAAATCTCCTTCAATCACACCACAGCTCTCCATTGGACGGACCACAGCTGCGTTCACTTCAACTACAAAAAGACCACAATCCACAACCACCCTCAACCTACGCTGCGAAGAAACTCCACATCGTTTCTCCAAAACCCCCCTACCTATTCGTCGAACCCTAACCAAGCAGCCATTAACCTCACACAATGGCTAACCCACAGCGCCGACAACCTAGCACCCCTGAAAAGACGTAAAATCAAGCTAGGCAGCAAAAACGCCCCCTGGTTCAACGATGACCTCAAGAGTTCCAAGAAACTCTGTCGCTCCCTTGAGAAAGCCTGGAAAAAAGACCCAAATTCTATCACCAGAAACGCCTTCAAAATCGCCACCCGCAAACACCATCAACTGATCCGGACAGCCAAGAAATCCGCACTCCAAAGACCGACTAGACAACAACGCCCACAACAGCAAGGAACTATTCAACATCGTCAAAGAGTTTACCAACCCCACTGCCAACTCCAACGACATCACTCCCTCTCAAATCCTTTGCGACTCCGTAGCTTCATTCTTCCACGACAAAATCGCCGACATCCATAACAGCTTCAACAACCAACCCGGAGACCAACCCAACCAACCTACCTCCGAACCTAAACCCCCCTCGAACATCCTTTATGTCTTAAACCCAATCTCCACTGAGGACACCATTCACCTGATGAACTCCATCCACTCAGGATCCCCCACAGATCCATGTCCCCACCACATCTTCAACAAAGCAAACTCCATCATCGCACCCCACCTCCGAGACGTCATCAATTGCTCCCTCAACTCCGCCACCTTCCCGGAAAGCTGGAAACACGCCGAACTCAGCGCCCTTCTGAAAAAACCCACAGCAGACCCCACCGAACTCAAAAACTACCGCCCCATCTCGCTCCTACCATTCCCCGCCAAAGTCATCGAGAAAGCCATCAACAACCAGCTCGCCGCCTTCCTCGAATCCAACAAATCCCTCGACCCCTCACAGTCCGGCTTCCGAGCCAAACACAGCACCGAAACCGCTCTCATCGCAGCAACAGACGACATTCGAACACTACTGGACAACGGAGACACAGCCGCCCTCATCCTCCTTGACCTCTCCGCAGCCTTCGACACAGTCTGTCACAGCACCCTTATACAACGCCTCAACAACATCGGAATTCAAGGAAAAGCACTGGACTGGATCACCTCTTTCCTTGCCGGAAGAACTCAGAGAGTCCGCCTCCCACCGTTTAAGTCAAAAGCCACCGAAGTCATCTGCGGCGTGCCACAAGGATCTTCACTCAGCCCCACCCTCTTCAACGTATACATGAGTCCCCTCGCGACCATCGCACGCCAACACAACCTCAACATCATCTCCTACGCTGATGACACTCAACTGATCCTCTCACTCACCAGAGACCCTAACACTCCAAAACCAACCTACATGAAGGGATGAAAGAAGTAGCCGAGTGGATGAAGCACAGCCGTCTTAAACTGAACTCAGACAAAACAGAAGTCCTCATCTTAGGCACTTCCCCTTCCGCCTGGGACGACTCTTGGTGGCCAGCGGCCCTAGGAAAAGCACCCATCCCAACGGACCACGCACGGAACCTAGGCGTCATCCTGGACTCCTCACTCTCGATGACCAGACAAGTCAACGCCGTTTCATCTTCTTGCTTCAACATTCTTTGCATGCTCAAAAAAACATTTCGCTGGATCCCCACCGAAACTAGAAAAATGGTCACCCACGCACTGGTTACTAGCCGCCTGGACTACGGAAACACCCTGTACGCCGGTACCACCGCAAAACTTCAGAAAAAACTCCAACGCATCCAAAACGCTTCAGCCAGACTCATACTAGACATCCTGCGTAAAGACCACATTTCCGGTCACCTGAAAGACCTCCACTGGCTCCCTGTCAATAAGAGGATAACGTCCCGCCTCCTCACCCACGCACACAAAGCACTCTACAAACTTGGACCCGAATGCCTCAACACGCGACTATCCTTCTACACCCCCTCCCGCCAGTTACGTTCTTCCAACCAAGCCCTCGCTGCTGTTCCATGCATCAACAAAACCACCATGGGAGGAAGATCCTTCTCCTACCTAGCGGCTAAAACCTGGAACTCCCTTCCCATTCACCTCCACCTTACTCAAAACCACCTAGCCTTCAGAAAGCAGCTTAAAACCTGGATATTCGACAAGTAATTCCCCACCCTTCCTCAAGCGCCTTGAGACCCTCTGGGTATGTAGTGCGCTATACAAATTAATTGACTTGACTTGACTTGACTCTGCGTGGGGTTGGCTTTATGTATGGTAATAAAATATTACTTTGTTACATTAAAAAAAGTACTAGAGATTTCCTGACAAAACCAATCAATGCTCATTTGGGGGTTGGGTACAGGACCTTGTACATGGCAGACAGCGGTGTGTGTCAGGGACTTGGCTGCCCACAGTGGTTGAGCACAGGGCCTGTCCTATGGGCAAATCCCAGGCTGTGCATGGCCTTCAGCCAACCCCAAGCCACACACGTCCTTTGCCTGTGCATGGCAGGGGGTTGCCGCAGGCCAGGCCCTGGGGCCAACCCCTCACTTAGCATGGGTTGTGTGCTGGGCCTGGCGTGCAAACTTTGGCCGTGCGTGGCTTTTGGAGGCTGTAACTTATGGTAATAAAAAATTACTTTACATTAACAAAAAAAAAACTAGAAATTCCTTGAAAAATCAAAGGTTAAAGTGATGTTAGAATTAGGAATTGTGATTGATCTTACTTTTCATTAAAAAAACGTGGCACTTCACTGAAAAACCAAAGGTTGGCAGGCACTGGGGCCCTAGAGATACTGCTGCTATTCATTCTTATAAAGCACCATCATAGACGCAATGAATATCCTACAGCCTGTCCCCATACACCAGTACTACAGTAGGGCTAACATTACGCACTGCACCCCATCACCTGCCAAGCTTCTTTGTATTGTCCACGTCCACCGGTGCACATCATCTCTGCAGTGGAGACTCTCATGCTTTCCCAGTACATTGGTGGGATCTACTCACTTCCCTGCCGCTGTCCCAGTGTGCAGGAACTGCTGCCCTCCGTGCCCACTGCACACTGTGAATAAAGCACGAGCTCATCAATATGGGTCCAGTTGTGGGTTCTGGTGCAGAAGCTGTTGCTATTGAGAACAATGTGGCCTGCTGGTTCATAGCTATAGTCTGGTCTCACCCAGGCATCATGAAGTGACACCTTCACCCTCTCACGTCAGCATCCATTGAACAGCTTTATCTCCTGAATTGGCAAGGTCAATAGTTCTTGCTATATTGTGCTGATGTGTGCTAACACAGGCATGCCCAGATATTGTGTGCACTTTCTTTTATCACCTTTAGCCGGAAGTATTGGATAGGAATAATTGTATTTTTAGTTGTTCAATGACTTCTTTCGTTTTTCATGCATCTATTTCAGGTACTCTTGGTGTAGTAAGAGGCTGATAGAAGATCGATACTCTTGGTCCCGCCAGTTGTCTCTTTCTGACCTAATTCCGCTGGAAACGGCAATGAACACCAACTATGCCGCCAAGCAGGACTGGACAGAGCGATTGGTAGTGGGACACAACGTCAGCTTTGATAGAGCGCACATTAAAGAGCAATACCTGCTTAAAGTAAGTAGGTTTATGCAGCTTATTGGTTTCAACGATGTCCTTATACTTTGTTGCAAACTGCGTGTTCATCCAGAATGACTCAGCACTGGTATGCCCTTGAAAGCCGAACCAACGGGATGTTTATTATATTAAGTGGTCGAGTTTTCAATGTGGACTGTCCCTCCTCTGTTAATTGCTAATGTGTTTTAGTCCAGTAAATGCATTCTTACTGAAGCTCTGTGGTTTTAAATGAGGTATGATCTTAGTTCCTGACAAGTCAATAGGAGTTGCTCAAATTGGAAAAATATTGACCACAGAGCATCGTTTCGCAAACTCAACTGTTTTGTAGTGTTCACTTTGTGTTTTTTAATTTTTTATGTTATGTATTTTTTTTATATTTTCCTTTTATTACCGGGGATCTCTATAACCTCGCTTTAAAGAAGAAATGCAAGTATGTGACGGTCCAATAAAGGATGTAGATTCAGAAAAAGCTGTTAAGGAAGAGGGGACATGAATAAATCCCGAGGCCCCCTTGGGAGACTTTGAAATGTTACATGGTAGTTCGGCGAGGACATTCCAGTGCTAGTCAGACCTTGAACACTACTAAATTTGAGAGCAGTGAATCGGTTTTATACCGGAAGCTGGCGTCACAGTTATTCTAGTTAAATCCGACAGCAGTCACTACCTGTGCGCTTTCTGTACATCTATCGCATTGATATATTTAGGTGCAACAATATTCAAACGAACCCTGACTGATAGACTCGCGAAAATAAATACTCCATGTTTTGACCGACACAGAGCAGTAGAAATGTATCTTGGGAAGACTTGATTCCTATGAGGGGACTGGCATGCCTAATAATCAAATGTGACAGTAAAATAGATTCTGCTTTCCTTAGGCGAGGCGAATGTATTACACCAAGTTGGCTCGTCTTTTCTTTGTAAACCCGACAGTTTAGGCCAATTTTTAGAGCCCCGGGTAACTGGACACCGAAGTAGGGTGTCCACCTTGTGGCCAGCAGGGATGTTTGATTTCCTTTGCTTGCATTATCTCTGAAGCACCTTGCAAAAAAAAAATATAGAAATAGAGTCGTTCGTGTCAAGAATTTTCAGGCTGGTGGATGACATCCTCGTCACAGTGACGGAAGTGCCCAGCTGCTTTTTTTCTGATCTTGATTTAAAGTACATGTGATTCAATTACATTTATTAGCTATCATTTTTTACTCTTTTTTAACCTAAGCGCTTCAGCGCCCCACGTAGGGGTAGTAAGCGCTATATACATGCCGCATATACAGTACCAATGGCAGGGGGAAAGGGAGGGGGGGGGGGCATCGTGGAGTTTAGGATATATGCGACGTATTACTAACAACGACGCACAAGACGGTGTAGCGCAAATTATATGCCTATTATGTAGGCAATTTAGAGAGTTGAAAAAATGGAAGCTATATTGAATTTCTGATGGCTGCTTCGACCTCGGATTCCGCACCGGAGTCTCCCCAGGAACACTTGCAACACTTCCCGTGAGCCAGTAGGTGGAGGCATCGGCCTCCATCACTACTTCGCTCTGGGAGTCAAATATTGGCACCATCAGTGCCTGCAAAGGCTGTTCCTTTTTTCCGCGTCATTCAGCATGGATCTTGAGCTCCTTTCCTGCTGTTCTCAGTAATTTCGATCACGCCTTTTAAAAGATAGCTGGCAAGTTTTCACATTGAGCCAACCAGAGTGTGTTTTTCCCCCCCGGTGGTTACACAGTGACATACATGATCTGTGCTGTTTGTAATACACTCTGAACCCTCACTGGAATCCCCCACACAGAAGGCAACACCAATACCCCACTCCTCTTCAGCTTTCTGCCATGGACATAATACTCCAACACCATTCTCTTCAAATGAAATCGCTCCTGCTAATTTGCAAAACCTCCTCACACCCTACATGATTGTACACCTCTTCTGACCACTGCATCTGAACTATTTGCAGAACCATGGACAAATTAACACAGTGGCGTAGCTAGCCCTTAGACTGCCCGGGGTGGTCCCTGCATATGCCGCCCCCTCGTTGGTCGCACTAAAGAGCAGGGGCTTGGGGGAGATTGTGACCCCGAAAAGGCAGGTAAGAACTGGGGGAGGCTGCCGCCCTGTAAAGTAAATCATTTTACGTGAAGACTTGAAGAAGTAGACGCAGCGGTAAAGGCACAGTATAACACGGGAGCACAGCTGTCCGGATAGAAGTCCAGCAACTGCTGAGTACCAGATTCAGCTGTTGGAGTTTCTAGGAAGAACAGAGATCACGAGCGATGCACCTTTGAAGGTAAACATTCCTGAAGGTGCGCACGCCGTGGAACACTATGACACAAAGCATAAGTGTAATGAACACAAAAGAAGAATAACACTTTGTAAAACATTGAAACGAAAACAGCTCGTTACATCATCTCCCTTTTTACGAAAGAAGAGTAATCTGTGGAAAATAAAGGAAAGGTTAAGACAAATAAAAATCCTTACATTTTGCAGGAAAAGAACAATTACAAGAAATTCTACTTGAACCCGAAACTGAGGGTGTTGGAGAAATGGGAATGGTTTGAGGAATGAAAACAAGTTGTGTACAATGAGAGGAGTTGTCAGAGGGTGTTTGAGGAGTGAAAAAGGGTTGTGTGCAATGAGAGGGGTTGTCAGAGGGTGATCCCGAGGAAAATGTGAGCATGAGAGGTTGTCATGGGAATGTTTAGACAAGAGAATTCTGTTGGCTTGCTCAGGAGAAAGTTTTACTAAAGCTCTCTTTTTCCACCTTCCCTTTTTATCCAAGTAGAGAGATTCTTTGGAAGTCTTTAAAATTTGAGTGGGTTAAGAACATTTGGAAGCAACCTACTTGACTCTATTTGGATTCTTGATCATAACCCAATCCCCAATCTCAAAGGTGTGTAAAACAGGAGTGAAGCAAGAATCAAATGTTTTTGCTGTAGTTTCTGTTGTGTAAGAAAATTTGTCTTAATGACTAGTTTGTCACAACAGGCTAAACATGAATTATTATTTTTAACAAGACTTTTGATCCATGAGGGACAAATGTTCCCGTTGGGATTCCTTTTCTTAAGTAGTCTGAAGGGTGATATGCCAGTAGTGGAATGTGGAGTGACTAGATAGGACCATATTTTCATTCTAAGGAAAGACTCAACATAAAACTTGCATGATTTGGCAGACTGTATGCCCTCTTTGATAAATCTGTTCATCCTTTCAATGAGACCATTTAAAGAGGGAGAGTAAAGTGCAACCCTGAGAATTTTGATATCATGTGCCTACAAAAAATCTTGCATCAAGGAGGAAAAAAATGTGAAGCATTGTCAGTGACAATATCTTTGGGTGACCCCTCAGATAGAAAAACTCTGCTTAGAAAGTTAATGACTGAAAGCTAGTTGGGAGTTTCACAAAAATCAAAATAAACCCACTTGTAGTGATAATCAGTGAGGGCAATGATGTAGTGTTTGTTATGTGGTAATAGATCAAAAGGGCCGGCAAAATCAACGACCAGTTTAGACCAGGCTTCCTCGAGTAATGGAACACTTTGTAAGGGTAGTTGAGTAGTCTTTCAGTGTTTGTCAGAAACTAAACAGGTATCACAGCTATCAATCCATTGTGTGCCATCTCTATCCGAAGCTGGCCACCAAAAGTGCTCCTTTAGTTTTAATGCTTGAGAGTGGAGTCATCAGAATAAGCTTTGACCCAGTCTGATTGTGAAAATGTGAAGGGAGAGAGAAATGGGTCCTCAATAGAGGCAACAACAAACTCTATGTCTTCAAATTTTGATCAGATGAATTAACTTTTAAAGGGAATCTAGAAAGACAATCTGCCCTTAAATTATGTCCTCCAGAAATATGTTGTATGGTGAAATTGTATTCATTTAGTCTTGAAAGTATTCAAACAAGTCTTGCTGACGCTTTGCCAGTGCTGTTGCCGTTAAGAAAATGTAATAGGGGTTTGTTGGCACTTAGTAGTATAAAACGAGAACCCCAGATAAAAGTCTTAAACTTTTCAACTGCCCAAGAGCAGGCAAGGGCTTCCCTTTCAATAGTGCTGTAATTTGTCTCAGCACTATTGAGGGATCTAGAGGCAAAACCAATGGTATGTTCTGTGGCACAATCCACTGACAAAGAACCGTACCTAAACCATGTTGACTGGCATCAACCGAAATTGAACATTTTAAACCAGGAGTAAAAGAGGAAAATGCAGGTGCTTCAGTTATAACTTTTTTTACAAGATTGAATGCATAGACATGGCTTGAGCTTGATAAAATGCTCATAATTCTTGATTTTACCTACTAAATCATTAAAAACGTCCGGGAATTCTGAAGTGTTGTTGTTGACCAGTGAATCTACATTTTCAGACACTAAGGAATTAGAGACATCATTGATTTGGACAAGACAATCTGAACCAGGGACAAGCTTGAGTCCCATTTTTGCGAGATCCTGCCAACCAATGATGCTCTTTCCTTCCGAGGCCGCTCCTTTCGGGTGCTGGCTACCACCCAGTGGAATAGCCTTCCACTTGGGATCAGACTGGCCAACAATGAAACCATGTTCCGGAAACTGTTGAAAACACATCTGTTTGTTATGGAGGGATAGATGATCCTCCTCCTGTCTGACTCTTACTCCACAGCGCGGGGACACGCCGTGATGGCGTCACCAGGCGCTTTAGAAATTCCTTTATTATTATTATTATTATTATTATTATTGATGGCCACGTAAACCTTGGAAGTAATACATTTCCCTAAACATGAAACATAACTTACAAAATAACTCAACATGTCTATATCTTTGCCACCATAAGCTTTTGGGACAATGTCTAGTGGATGTGCATGAACAGGAGAAGAAGACCGATGAGTGTCGAAAAGCACATCAGAGATAACGGTTACAGGTGCACCAGAGTCTGCCATCATGTTGAAAGATATATTATCAATTTTAACTTCACATGTGGGATCTTTTGCACGATTGAAGTTTCTTCAGAAGGATGTAGGAGATCAAGGTGTTTCTGGATAATTGTATTCCTATCACAAATTGAACAGCTATAGCACTCTTACCTTCTGTTCAATATAAGCATCCATCCTAGGGAATCAGTAGGTATAGCCAGCTCACTTTGTTTTGTATAATCTCTGCCAAAATAGCCCTCATGAGCAAATCGGCTATTTTACATCTAAAAACTTCATTAAGAAGAATCATTTCTTCATATATATTGAGTTCCTGTCTAACTTCCCAGAAGTGCCTTAGAACTTCCTCTAATTCACTGTATTTTGGCCAACCTTTTCTAAAGCATTTCTTTATAGGTTTTAGGACAGAATCTTTTCCCATGCATTATTTAAAACTCATTTTCGAAATTGCAGGTGTGTTGATTACCAGAACAGGACAATCTAGGGTTTCATCAAATTCAGTATTTTCCAATGTTGATCTGGAAAGGAAAACAGAAGTAAGATTTTCTGGGCACATATTCTATTTTGAAATAAAAGCCTACCAAACCTAATGCCCATTTGTAATCTGAGGTGTATTGAGAGGTGTTCCTTAAGTAGTGAACGTGAATATAAAAGGTTTATGGCCTGTATTTAAAGTGAAAGATCATCCCTTACCATTGGCCTTGGTGGCTACAACTACTGGTGCTAGCCATTCTAAACTTTCAGTGGGTTGGATTACACCCAGGTCTGTTAGTTTGTTCAACTCTTCTTCTAAGGGGTTCCTCATGCGATACATGATAGGACTTGGTTAGTGTACAACAGGTTTTGCACCTTGTTTTATTTTGATTTTTTTGTTTGTAATTACACATCAACCCCACTTTATCTAAAAGTAACTCTGGAAACCCCCTCACAAGTTATTTTGCCACTTAAAGGTCTTTCAATTAAATGGACTTGTTCTTTGTTATTGGGGTACAGGGTAAATAATGCCTAATTCCTTTTGATGTTGTCACCCTAACAAATTCGACACTCTTGACACCAAGTATACTTTACTAAAGGTTGAGCGATCTTTAAAAGTAATACATGCCCTCTCAACATCTTTTAATGGGATAGGGTCTCTATTCTAGCCACTAGGAGAAATGGTAGGTGCTTCTAGCTTTCTTTTCATGACCATACATTTTCTGAAATCTAATATGTTAAGTAAAATAAATGGAGATCATGAATCTGCATACATAGATGCTGCATTACCATCTAAAAACACTTTGCAATGGGGGAATTTGTTTTATTGCTAGTATCTGTATAATCGAGTTGGAAGGCTATCTTTATTTTCTTAAAGAGATCGCCATGTGAAGGATTGACATATTTGGCCTCTTCATTTCTGCATACTTGTGAAAAAGTACCTATTTTTTTGTATTTCATACAAAACAACCCCTTAGTTTCACACTTCGTGCTATTAGCAAGGTATTTGTTGCTACCATAACTTAAGTTTTTTGTTTATTTATCTCTGGAATTGACTTTGACTTACAGTTAGATTCATTTTTATTTTGCATACGTCTAGCTCCTGTTTTCCTATCTTTTCAAAAGTTTTCAACAGTAGAATTCAATTCTTTATTGCATCGGGCTTTATGTTCAATAGATGGTCAATAGATTTAGCAATTTCTAAGGCATCTTGTAAGGAAGGATTCTTAGACAACGGCTTCTCTTGGATTTTTGGATTGTTTGTGCATCTCACCGGTCCATGTAATAGGTGCACTTAAGGCACCATTTAGAAAAGATTTAGGGCCAGATGTAGGTAAAGTACATTTACCGATTAGAAAATACTGAATTTCACCGATTCGGTATTTTAGAATCGGTAAATGCTATGTAGAAAAAAAATCAGTAAAAATTACCAAATCGGTAATATTTGGTATTTACCGATTCGGTAATTGCCATTCATTCCTATGGGCCTAGAGGCCCATAGGAATGAATGGCAATTACCGAATTGGCCCATAGGAATGAATGGCAATTACCGAATCGGTAAATACCGATTCGGTAAAATGGGGGATACATTCAAGGGTGCCAGGGTGTCACTTTGACACCCTGTTGCTCCCCTGAATCATGCTTGTGTGCAGATGTGCACATGGAACAGTTGAAAATGCACTGATTTGCATTTTCAAAGGTATTCTTTAGTTACCACCAACTTATAGTTGGTGGTAAATAACTAATCCTAAAATGGGAAAAGCACTAATTTGAGTGCTCCCTACATTGCAAATTAGGTTATTTACCGATTCGGTATTTTAAGAAATTTGCAATTTAGGCCACCTACATCCCAAATGCCCAATACCGGTCGGTAACGGCCGAAATTTGGTAATTTCGGCCGTTACCGACCGGTACTGGTCCACCTACATCTGGCCCTTAGAGAGAAGGTAAATATCACAAATGTAGGCCAAATAGACAGTCCCAATGAACAGCACGTTTCAAAGGGGAAGTAGATGTACTTTACTACGGTTTAGCAGTGGTACAGTGTAAAGAGCCTTCGAGCCAGTAAAGAACGGGTCATGCAAAATCTGGAGTGATCATGCAGAAAAGGGGGAGTTGCTACTGTTGATTCAGAAGAGGTTCATGCAAATGTGGTATCCATGGCATTGTTGTCCAACACCCAGATATGAAACAGTGAATTAAGTTTCGGTCAGTACCTTTTACACCTACTCTTCTCAAAATACAAGTTGAATTTATGTTTAACTAGCTTACCCGTCGCTGCGATATCCGAAGAAAGGAAATTCAAATGTAAATGTAAATGTACATGTATTTATATAGCGCAAATCACTGACCGAGGTCGGTATCTAAGCGCTTGCTTAGGGAACCCGTCCTGGTATTCCCCTGTGAGATAACCCCGGCAGGGTATCCACAAGGTGAAAGCCAGGCATCCTGCCGCGAGGGGCCGTTGTGGAGATTAAGCAAGCTATTTCCCAGAGTCGCAGAGTGTGAACCCGTGAGTCGAGAAGGCACCGGAGCGAGAATTATCGAGTCCGTGGAATTTTTTAGCCCAAGACCCGCCGAGGCGGGCAATTGAACCCTGGTCCAGGGCCGATCTCAGCTTCCGGGTCTGCCGCCTCTAACCCCTGAGCCACACTTCTCCAAGGAAAGTCGTCATGATAACATTCAATTTAGATTGTGTCATTTTTATTGAAACGTATTCGTTTTAATATGGAAAACAGTTCAAAGTGTCTTTTTAATTCTAATTATTTATTCGAGTGCTTGTGGATACACAATGTTTTGTTTTTCCGTCTGGTGCGTACATCAGTATTCGAAAGATTATGAGGGCCCTGGGGGCTGATATTTAAAAAAAATGTATGGCAGAAACCTTTGCGGGAGTGTACTCAACAACTTCTCAAAGTTTCATGGCGATCAGATGAATGGTGTTTTAATTATTTTTATTTATTCGAGTGCTTGTGGAAAGACAATTTGTTTTTTTTTCCGTCTGGTGCGTACATCAGTATTTGAAAGATTATGAGGGCCCTGGGGGGCTGATATTGAATTTTCTTTTTTCCAGAAACCTTTGCGGGAGTGTACTCAACAACTTCCCAAAGTTTCATGGCGATCGGATGAATGGTGTAGTAATACATAAAGGACAGACAGACAGACAGACAGACAGACCGACAGACATACATTCGTTTTTATATATATATATAGATCACTGGTAACTGTTTGTTGGGGCATGGATGGGGAATGGTCCATTTACAAATTGAAATATTTGCAGACCTTGTTCTCGTTAGAAATTAAATGATTGAATTTGCACTTACAAAGCAGCATATATTTATATGTATATATGTATTTAAAAGGCTTCTTTGTGGGTCGTTGAGTTTTTGTGAATTTACGGGCAAGTGGATGAAGAGAAAATGAGTTAATAGAGTGTACGAATGGATAAAAGGGCTAGTGAGTGCATGGGTGGATGGCTACATAGATGAATGAGAGAAGTAAATGGATTGATTGATTTGATGTATGTATGAGTGAGTGCATTACACCACACACTCATTCATCCATGTAATACCAGAGCCATCCACTAATTCAAATGTTCAAATAACTATGTGCAAATGTTGAACCCCATAAATGGTGACAGCAGTTAATCAATAGCCGAAAAACGTGGTCTGGTCATACACCATCCCACTCTTGGTTAAGTATAGACGCAGAAGTAGTTGGTTCCCACAGTCTCCTTACCACCTCCCATGGCTCTCAGTGCAAAAAAGCATTACTTGTCCTGATACATGCAGGAATTCAGCAGTTAATCAGACATGGTACGAGTTGGCAACGAAAAATGCTTTGTTAAACAGTAGAAAAGATCATGTCATTAAAAGTTGCCTTGCAGGAGAGACAGGAAATCTAAAACATTTTGAGCGTGACCTTCACCGTGGCCTGCTAAACGACATTAGCAGTCACTGTTTTGATTGCTCCCTTCATGCACAATAAACATAATGCACACTTAAAGAGACTCAGATTTGGTGCAAACAGAGACACGCCCACTTTGTGTGTTTGTGGAGAGAGGAGGGGCACTAGGAAGGAACCTAAAATTAATTCTACATTAATCGTGACAACTCGTATGTAAGATTCTTATGTGCAGGCTAGTGAAAAATACAAAGTGCATGACTTAAACGCTTACTCTTCAGATCTACATGTCTCAAGTAAGAATTCAGGGAGAGGCACTCAACTGCATCTTTTTGAGGTTGAAAAAAGAGCTACTTTGTTTTGCCGTCGGATCATAACATGGTTATTTTCAGCTTTTTGAGATCGCAAACAACTGCATTATCGCTCTGTACTTCTTCGTTCTTTTCATTATTATTATGTTGTGCTGACTATACTTTCCTTTAACCTTATTGACATTGCAGGGCTCCAAGATGCGATTTCTTGACACCATGAGCCTGCACATGTCTATCTCCGGCCTGACCGGGTTCCAGCGCAGCCTCTGGATGGCAAGCAAGCATGGCAAGAGGAAGGGGCTACAGGAAGTCAAGCAACATATTAAGAAGACTCGTCGGGCATCTGAGGGACCTGGGGTGAGCATTCATATTTTCATTGTTAAGGTGTTTACGCATCTCTGTACCAGAGCATTAAAAAAAATCAGCATTAAGTTGTTTAAATATACGTACCTCTTTGGACTGTTGTACAGCCATAACAACTATATGATTTTTTTCGACACATCCTTGCCAGTATATTGGTGCAAACCTGCATTGATATCTCATTGCAGGCTGAAGATACAATGAAAAATGTGAAGCCGTTTCATTTTTTAACACGTTTTCTCAATATCTTATTGTGTATTTCTCAAATTGACCACTATAATTCCCAGGTCTGTATCCAGGGAAATGTTGCCTTGAATGTCTGGAGTTCGGCAATACGAAATATGTCTGGTTTTCCTATAGACCATAGTCTGCACAATTAATTATGCAATATTAGCTCAGATCACAAAATTGTGGCAGAGTCAATGTTTATGGAGCACTGATCATTTGACAACAGATTCAGGGCTGTGTAAGGTATAGAAACGTTATCGTTTCTAATTGTATTTAACCTGGAGTCTATTGGTGTAAGCTAGATCTCTCTTGCCCTGTTTAACTGGTCAGTAGAACACCGAACATGATGTTTGTCAGAATTTTAGCAATTTGTTTTTCAAAAACATGGTAACTTCCTCCAGTCTCTTTCATGCAGGAACATATTCATTGGTAAAGTTTGACCCCTAACTTTGTTATTCTGGGTCTCTTGAGCTTAGAAGTGCCAGTCAAGTTTGAGCTTTCCCTGGGTTCAGGGTGCCCAGAAGTGTTACACAAGTAGGGGGTGGGGGCAGCGGAGTGCAGGTAGGGGGAGGGAGTGGGGGGGCGGGGGGGGGGGGCCGTGAGCACACTGCCTCTCATCCCAGCACAGTTCTCCCCATTGCATTCTGGTAAATGCAGTATGCTTACTTTCAAAGTTGCTGTAGTTCTCACCAAAGTTGGTGCAGGTAGTGCTGTTATCTCTAAACACGTGTTTCTGGGTTTAGCCCTTCATCAGTAGAGAGCAAAAGTAGTATAGTGCAGAGAAAAGTCATCAGGGGTTGATGAAATGGTGTCCAAGTCTTCACAGGTCACAGTACAACTCCACAGGCACATCCCAGGAGAGCTCTTCTGCTCGTTGGCTCAAGGGAGTCTTTTAAACACAAGTAGAGAGGGAGCACACCGCCTCTCATGCCAGCACAGTTCTCCCAATTGCATTCTGGTTAATGCAGATTGCTTACTTTCAAAGTTGCTGTAGTTCTTCACCAAAGTTGGTGCAGGTAGTGTTAAACTGGATGCTGTGCATTTTAAAAATTTGGGAAGCAGAAACCTAATTTAGAGCACCTGTCTTTTCAGTCACAGATCTCATCTTTGGACTGTCTGCAAGCATACCGCAACCATTAAAACATTATTTATACATCTTAAGCAGGGGCATAAAAAGACCCCTCAGCACAGCGGTGCGGAGGTCACCCAGGTTTACCCATATTGGAGGGAGTGTCAGGGGCTCCTTCAGCATATCATTGCAGGGGAGCCCCCTCACATTTGTTTACTCCTCTGATCCTAAGGGTTATCTTACTATGTGCCAAAGCTCCATCATCCTGATTCACTGGGTGGGAGATTGCATTGAACGTGACCTATGTAAGATTTTTAGTATTTCCTTTCCAAAACATGGTAATTGCTTCCAATTTCCCTCAAGCACAAACATGTCTCTGCCAAGTACAAACCCTAAGACTTCTTGCCAAGTATTTCTACAGATATCAAAAAAGGAAAAACAGACTAAGAAGCAGCATGTTGATGCCCTATGGATGAGAAAGACTAGAGAGTGATTGCTACAAAGTGAACATCACATTCACCAAAAGTGCAGCACAACAGGGACACAAGCCTTCTTCCGGATTACACCGCCAATGCGGCTGTGGGGCCCCTGCAGAAAAACTAGAAATAACATCTTTCTCAAATGTCTCTCCGAAATGCGGAGACAGTCGGTGAAACTAGAGTATTGAACCCCAGTGTGTGTCCTTGCTCCTGCGCCTCTGAGGCTATCAGTAATTGTTTAGCAATCTGAACCTGCCAGCATGCTTACCTCCCTGCTGCACACCTCTGCTGCTTGCTCTTTCATAATACAAATATGGCAAGCATTTTGCCATCAATGCAGAAAAAGACAGAGATGAGTTGTGCTCCCAGTTTGACTCATTGCAAAAGCCCACGTTTACACTTGTTTACGATAAGAGCCTAATTATACAAGCTTTTGCTCAGTTGAATAGGTTTTATGTTCAAATCTTTGGTAACTTAAAGATTCTGCTCCAGGGGCTTCTTGGCTAACAAACGAGAACACATGTTGCCATGCATCCTAGTTTTCTGACGGTGTTTGGTTGGATTGCAAAATTCTGTTTAAGCGGATCCAGCTGCCTTCAATCAAACCGCTTTTCTGTACTGCTAAAAAAGCGAATTTTTTTTCTCCAGAAATTCATCCTGAAGTACGAGTAAGAATTCTTCCAAGGGCCGAGGCACTGCCAGATTTGAGCCAAGGTGCAACGGTGCAGAGCACTGTAAGGTCTGAAGTGTAAACGATGCTGCATTTGTATTCGGAGCCCGCAGCAGAGTCGGACGCCCAACACCAAATTAAAATGGTGTCCATTAGGGAATTAAAAAGCTAAAATAGTGGCCCTTGTTTGCAGATTGGAGCAGTTTTCAATTTACAAAGACACGCTGCATAAGTGTTTTGTAGTATGGAAGTGCGCATAGATTTAAGCTTGCTGCATGCAATGTTTGTGCTCACATCGGGGAAATAATCAGTAAACATCTGCCTCCAGACTATAAACAGGTCCACATTAAACAAGCATTGGCTGCTCGGCCGTAAAAGTAACGCCGCGCGGCAAAAAAAAAAAAAAAACAAGCATTGGCTGCTGTTGCGTGTTAGAACAGTGATCTGTCATTCGAGAACAGACGAGAGAAGAAACTGCAATGCACACTTGCTCAGGCTGACGATATCAAAGAGGCTGGTATTACTTGGCAGGTGGACGATTATTCAAAACGTAATGAACAACAAGCATTGGCCGCGCGGCTGTAAAAGTAAAGCCGCGCGGCCACGATATGAAATTTAAAAAAAAACGCGAGTGGTGACGTGCGTGGTGCGCACGCACGTCACCGCAAGTGCCACCTTACCGGGATCAGCTTGCTATAAGACTCATGCACGCGCGGGCTCTTGTGCGCGTTCTAGCAAGCTCATTGCCGGCAAAGTAGCATTTCCCAGAGCCCCAAAATGTCTGGGCCGAGACCAGCGCATGCGCTGGATCAGGCTGAGACCTAAGAAGGGGGGTCATGAGGATAAGTAGGAATGATAGAGGAAGAAAACGAGATATGTAAGTATGAAGGTAAGTATGTCAGACAGAGAAAGGTGGGATACACATCTAATGGAAAAGTAAAGGAAAACCCCATAATAAACATGAAAGGTGCTCACCGTTCAGCCGGTGATAATTCCGACCCGGCTGGGCCCGAGACAAATGGTCGGCTACCAACGTTTATGCAAGAAATCTCAAATCTGGGAGACCAGGGGTGGAAAAGGGGGTGGGGACAGTAAGAAGAAACTTTTAAGTATTTAAAAGTTGACACTGCACACGCCCAATCAGCTTATGAAAGCTCGCATGGTGTGTAACCATTATGAAGTGCAATGTTATTAAAAGACAAGAAATGGGGGGGGGGGGAAAGGGAAAGGAATCTCACCAGAAGTCCCAGAACGTATTAGGGAAAACGATGTAGGTTGCATATAAGGTCTCCAATGTCAAAGGAAGAAACTCATAGGTATCCCTGGGTTTGTTCCAAGGGGTGAGGCGGCTGTGGTATAGCCGACAACTGGAAGATGAAATGCACTGTTTCAGTCAAATGCCCCATGAGTAATACGAACCCCGACAAAACTAAAAGGACCCCGATTATCACAAGCCCAAACTTACCAGAATATGGTAATTGGTCCCGGCGAACGCCGTGTGTGCGAAGAAAAGGTCTCGAGGGGCTGATAACTCCTCGTATTCTGAAATCTGAAAGAGATACCGACGTCAGTAAAAAGGACGTCTGTAAGCTCGTGCCTGTTGATAAATCAACACTGACAATGTCCTGACTAATGAAAACGGGGTGAAAATCTTACCTTGCACTGTGTAGGACAAAAGTCACTGTGTTCCTTGATGAGGACACGTGACCCGGAAGTTCTTTCAAATCCGTCCCTGGTGCACTACTTCGAGCAGTGAAAAAACAACTAGACCGCAAGGAACCAACGTAAGGACCTAACGTGACAGTGCGAGCGCAGGAGTCATGGAAACCAGAAACTCCTCAATGTCACGTCCAAAAATTCCGTAAATGAGTGTTAGCGGACCAATAAAGAATTTGAAAAGAGCTTCACTGATCTACAGCATTTTTCACGAGTTCAGTAAACACACAGTGGCGGAACCCCTAGTTCGGACATACCTGTAAAAATGTCCAGAGACAAATCTAAAGAAACATACATGATGACAAGCGAAAAAAAATAGAAAAACAAGCCGAGGCATGGTGCAATTTGTCATAGAATTTGAAGTGTAGAGAAACGTACTTGTGGAGAAACCCTGGAGGAACGGTAGACAGGAATCTATTCAGCATATGCAATTGTTTCATATCAAAGTCATAATGACAACACAGTGTTGCTCACATACTCGGTCGCGGTGCTAGTGACAGATCATTCAAAATATGTTACATAGAGACATTTCATAAAGAAGACAGTTTCTCCGGTTAACTTATATCTACAACAATTTCACGAAAAATTCTTTCTTTAAAAGGTAAAAACATTACTGTACGTATGTTAATGCAAAATATTACAACAAATATGAGGACTCTTCTGTTCGAAAAAATGACATATGGTTATTAGCACAGCTGTGATTACAGCAAAATTCTTAAGGAGGACTCGCTTACTCAAAACATCAGATCTTGTAATGTGTGTCATCTCCAGTTTTTTTTACAATGTACACATTTGGGAGTAAATGATGTGCAGTATTTTCTCATGGGGTGTTTGTTCAGTCCCCTAGGAAATATTGCATGTCAAGGTCATAATTGAGACCGTGTTCAATTGTACGCAGTCGCATTATCCACATTGCCTCTGTGCGTTTCAAACGGAGCTCCCTGTTGCCACCCCAAGTGCTGATTTGTGTCACATCTATCCCAAAGAAAAGGACCTTTTTATCTGTCCCCTGTGCTGGATATGCCGCCGCATGCAGTGCCACAGGGCATTTGGGGTCCTGTTTCAGGATAGTCCTGATGTGTTCAGTAATTCTGTCCTTCAAGGGTCTGATAATACTGCCAACAAAGAATTTGCCACACATGCATTCTATAACATATGTCACAAACCTCGTCGTACAATTAATATTTGTTTTGATGTCAAATCTAAGTCCGTCCACATTTGAAAAGTACTTTGTTCCGTGTTTAGCCCACCTGCATGCTGCACAGAAACCACATTTGTAGAAGCCAAGGGTGTGTGGTCAAAGCCAGGTGGAGCTAGTGGTGCTGCGAGGTATGGTGGGACTCAATCTGTTCTTAAGTGTCTAACCCCTTCTGAATGTGATCTGCGGGTTACTCGAGATATGTTCTTGGATGTTTTTATCTACTAGCAAGATACCCCAATGTTTCTTCCTGAAAAGCTCTTCCTGACTGAGTGGTGTAAATCATTAAAATCTGTGATCATGCGTACAGGTTGTTTCTGTTGTCTTGTGAGGATGTTAGACTTAAGTGTGTCTTCTCTCTTGACTTTCTTAAGTCTATTCTCAGCCCTGTGTAGTATATGAGTTGGATAACCCCTTCTCTGGAATATCCCCTTCATTTCATTAAAGCAAATGTCAAACTCAGTCTCTTCGCTACAGTTTCTTTTGACCTTGATAAAGTCGCCGTAGGGTATTGCATGTACCTGGTGTGGTGGATGTGAACTATCTGCATGTAAGACTGAATTGCAAGCAGTTTCCTTCCTGAAAAGCTTGCTATGGAGTTTATCCTGCTTGGCGTATAGTTCAACATCAAGGAATTCAACCTTGGTCGTGCTCGATTCCATGGTGAATGTCATTGCCCATGTGTTGTCATTAAGATGTATGTAAAATTCTTGCGGATGTTCTTTTGTGCCAGACCATAGTAGGAGGCAATCGTCAATATATCGACCCCAGAATATAATGGAGTCGATCCAGTTAGCCCCCTTTGGGCCCCAAATAAGATCTGCCTCTAGAGTGCCCATAAATAGGTTCGCAGAGGATGGTGAGAATTTTGATCCCAAGGCCACCCCCTTGTCTGTCTGTACCAGTTCATTCCAAACATGAAAAAATTGTTATTTAGAATGAGTTCCATCATGGAAATTAACATGTTCGTGTGCTGCCACAAAGTGGCAGGTCTATTCTGTAACAGTTGTGTTAATGAGCGCATTCCTAGATCAGGGCTGATGCTTGTGTATAAAGCTACCACAACTAGAGTGGCTAAGATGGAGCCCGGTTCCCACTCTAGATCGGCCAGCACACTGAGGATGTGTTTTGTGTCCTGTATGTAGGAAGGAAGATTGCAAACTAATGGACCCACCCATACCAGATACGATGGGACTACCTGGAGGGAAAGAAAGGTGTTTATGAACCTTTGGTAATGTGTAAAGCCATGGAAAGGATGGTCTGAAGACTTTCAAATAAAGAAACTCATCATCATTGATCAGTCCATCTTCTTTCCAGGTCACTAGTTTTTTGTTTATTTCAATAGTCAGAGGTCCTATCGGGTTATAGGTCAGGTGTTCATAGCATGTACTGTCTCCCAATTGGTTAAGAATTTCATCATGGTAGTCCCGTTGGTTCATGACTACCACGTTCCCACCCATGTCGGCTTCCCTGATCATGATATCTTGATCATCGCGAAGTAATTTAAGTGCGAGATGTTCACCTCGTGTTAGGTTGTCCTTGTACTTGAAAGAGTCTCTGCATTGTTTTTTGTCAAGTTTGTCAATATCTTTCAGGACACATTTGTGAAAATTATCAATCGCATTCCCGCCAGGTAGAGAGGGAATCCACCTGTATTTAGGTCTTAGTCCACTGGTTATGCTGTAGTCAGACTCAATGTTGAGTACTTCCAACAGTATATCCATGTCGTAGGGTGTCTGTTCAATGTCAGTAAGGGATAAAAGAAGTTGTGTTGCTTTAATATCGTTTATGGATAACACATCAGACCCAAAATCCGTTGGAATGTTTTTAGATGCTTTATTCATAGTCCTGTTACAATCAAAGTGTCTTTTGAGTTTAAGACCTCTCACAAACTTAAATAAGTCGATCTTAAGTTTACAAATGTCACCTGTAGCTAAAGAAAAAAAGCTGAGCCCCCTGCTCAGAAGGGTAATCATGTCAGGAGTTAGGGTTTTCGAAGAGAGGTTGATAACCTGTACCTCACAGTCTGTGTTGGCTGTCAGTTCTTGGTTGTTCCTGATCTCAACTTCTTCCTGTATTCCTCTGTGTTTGCCCCTCCTGCCCTGCGGGTTTTGGATCTAATCTTTCTCATATTGGTGGTGTTCTGTTGCCTTTCCTGATGCGTTGGGCCTCCCATAAAAAAGAGGACTTTTCTAGTCCTATGCTGTCCGAATTTTCCATCTTAATCTCACTGACGCTGATAGCGCTCGAGAGGTGCTGCTTGAGGAGACTGAGGTCTGTCCTGTGCCTGATCTGCTTGTTTGATCTGCCTTGGTTGTGTTATAAACAAAAGTCATATTTTTTAGCATATGTAAAAATCCTGCCTTCTTTATAGTCCGTCTCATCTCTCTTGAGCTGTCTTGCCTTCTTGTTTTTTTTTATCTCGTTCTGGTGTTTTATTAAAATGGCCTCCAGAATGGCATAGTTTTTAACTGTTGCCTCTGGGAGATTCAAATCCCTGATCTCTTGTTCCAGAGTGGTGATCTCAGTTTGGAGTTTATTTACCTTGCGGTCTGCAATCTCAATTAGGATATCCATTAACCCCTTTAGCGCGTCGAACATTCCGCCCCAGTGCGGACGTTCGATCGCGCTAATGGGATTCGGACGTCCAACGGTCGTGAGCAGCACCAGCGAGGTAGCGCGCGCGACGACCGGTGGACGTTCGAAGCACGGAAGGGGTTAAAGTGTTTGAGTTGCAGGTTAGCGCCTCTTCCAATTTTCCTAAAAGATCTATGTCAAAGTTGTCATAAGTTTGAAAGATTTGTGCTCTGAGCCCTCTCGGGATTCGTTTCAATCTAAGGTATTGCTTAAGTGTGGTGCCATCCTACCACTTGGAATTTTTTTGCTTTTTAAGTCTCTCTAATTTCACAAATTTGTCTCTGAGTCCTCCTTAACGAAGGGTTCCCACTAGTGAAGGCAATGTGAGTAGACATGCCCTTTGCTAGGTTATCAAACAGTTCTTCTGCAGCTTTGTTTCTATCCATTTTTGTTAGCTGGGTTATTTAACCTGTTAAGATTTGTAACTAAATGTTCAAAAATCAGCGCAGCGACTGCCTCCCTGAGTAAGGGTCAGTCAGCACCCTCAGGGACCTATAAACTCTAGACGTTTTTAAAAATAAGGCATCGAGTGGAGTCCATGGTGACGTGGCTCGCATGACTACCAACACATTTTAATATCAATAGGGCTCCCATTTGTATAATATTTATGTTTTTTGGTATTTCTCTCTGTAATAATTTTTTGGGCTAATTGTATTATAAAAAAACAAATCAGAATCTAGTATAGTTGCACATTAGTTTAACCTATAAATGTACACTGATACTTGAACACCTGACAGGTTTCAATTACGTGAATACTCATTAAAGATAAAGCAATACATGAGAACAAGTACATTTTCAATCTTGAACACACCTAGAACTGTTTAGGACTCATTATTGTTCTCTCTTTTTTGACTCTCTTACCTGTCAGTCTGCACAGCTAGTTGGCTACACGTTATGACTGCAGACATTTAGATTCACTCTAAAAGGAATTCTTTTCATTTTTTACCCATATTTAGAAATAAATACAAACGGGAAAATACATAATTTTGTATCTCTACTTATATGTAAAAATCAGTTTAAAAATCAACAAAAGAAACAGAAACCAGGAACCTTAATTATCCAAAATCCCATGTAAATGTCAAAGTATATGTAAAAACAAATTTGCTTCCCCACCTGCGACTGAAAACGACAAAACTGCTGGCAGTTGGCAAACATTCTACCATCCAGTGTTTCAATTCATTTCCTGAATAAAAAACCTAAACTGGGTTTGGACTGTCATCCAGGACAGTAATAGGCCTAAATTGTGACCAAGTGAAGATGATATTGACTCAATTTTCAATTTCAATTTTCAATTCAATCTTTATTTCGTTGCATTGCAACATAAAAGATAACAATAAAATACAATTCATAATAAAAAATACAACAATATAACATCCATTATAAGGGCACTCTTCTACATTTCATCAAGTTTTAACATGTTAGCTAGTATTTCATTATAAAAGCACATGATTTATACTTCAGTTTGACACAGTATCAATAAATATTTAAAATGTTTTAAAAAGTGTAAAAAAGTTAAAAAAACATTAAACATTAGTTTGAGTTACAACCCGGATTAATATACAATGCATTGGCTTAGTTCATGGTTCCGGGGAGTACAAGTACAACTTTCTTAATTTAGAAGGAAAGAGATAGTTTCCTTCTGACAAAGTAAGTGGACAATAAAAATTTGCTAATACCGAACACAATTACTTGGCTGGTGTCTGTACTTAGAATTCTGCCAGCTTCCCTATGGGAAGTAGAGCCAATGTTGAGGCACAAGGGGACTATCCACTTTTTCCTGGCTTTATCATAGCTAGGGCAGAAAAACAATATGTGGAAAATGTCCTCCCTTTGGTTATTAGTGCACAGGGTACAATGTTCTTTGTCATTCTTCCCCCAACTTTTCTCAGTTACTTTTATTCTCAACGTTCCATACCTAAATTTTAGATATAGAGATTTTGCCAGTGGGGGTTGGATTTCGTCTAGAAATTGTTCGAATAGAGCCTCATTTTTTGCCATAAGAAATTTTTCAGTAAGGGGGCCATGGGTTCTTGAATACACAGATTCATGATTCACTAGTGACCAGAAGCTTAATTTAATGATTTTTTTGGAATTTAGGTTAAGAGATTCAGGCTCGTTCCAGAAGTGTGATAATCCGAGCTTGGTAAGCCATCTTTTTACATGCTTAAACCAAAAGATCTTATTGTCTCTATCCAGCTCTAGTACTTCCTTCATCCCATTTCTATAGTCAGACAGTTCCACAGTTGTCCATAATCTGACCCACATCAGCAATGGTCTCAGCACAGCGTGCTGGTCTGTGTGTTTAATGTTAAGGTCTAGGTATAATGGTATCAGGGGAGTGTTGGTTGGAACTTTTAATAAACCCCTGACAAATTTATTTTCCAATACTTCAAAGGATTTTTTACATACTGGTCCCCAAATTTCTGCCCCATACAAGGAGGCAGACTGTACCTTATATCTGAAGAGCTCTATTCCTGGAGTTACTGCTTTATTCACACTTTTATTGTATCTCTGTGTTATGGGGAAGCAGTTTTGTTTAAACACCAATTTAGATTTTTCCAGTTGCGGACCCCATCCCATTGCAGAGTCCATCAAGACCCCCAGATAGGTGAAGCTGTGCTCGTAATTTAACATTAAGTTCTTTTTAAAAGTTTTATGCGGGTTCAGTGCCATATATTTTGTTTTTTTTATATTAATTTCTAGTCCTTTATTGATACAGTACTGTTGGAACCTATCTAATAAGATCTGTAGTCCACGTGGCGTTTGCGATATTAGGATTGTATCATCCGCGAAAAGGAGGGACGCAACTCGTTCCCCTCCCAGTCGAGGAGAATCATTATCGCAATTTTCCATGTAGGTTGCAATATCATTTACATATAGGGAGAATAAAGTAGGGGCCAGAACACAGCCCTGTCGTACTCCCCTTTTTATCGGGATCGGGTCTGTGAGTTCTCCATTTGGGCCCCATCTAACCTTAGCGTAATTCTCCCGATGCAATCCTATTACAAGTTTTAGGAGGTCGCCTGGCAGCCCTTGCCTATTCAGGGTTTCCCAAAGTAGGTCTCGTGGAATAAGATCGAATGCTGCTCGCAGGTCGACAAAGGTCACATACAAGTGACCTTTGCGGATGATGACATACTTCCAATACAAGCAGCATAGCCTAAATACTTGATCAATAGTACTTGTTTTGCTTCGGAATCCCGCCTGGTATTTAGATAAAATTGACTCCTCCTCTAACCATGAATTTATTCTATTTAGAATGTGCCTAGCATATATTTTTTGCGTAATATCTAAAAGGCTGATGGGGCGGTAATTTGCTGGATCACCACGATCCCCTTTTTTAAAAATAGTGATGATTTCTGCGCCATTCCAAGTATCCGGAATGCGCTCACTAGCCGCTACTATGTTAAATAAATGATTTAAATAGGGTGCCCAAATCTCGATATTATACAAATACAGGTCGCCAGGGATTCTATCAAGCCCTGGAGCCTTCCCTTTCTTAATTGAAGTGATTGCTGCCACTGTTTCTTTTAAGGTAAACACTACCTGGGAACTATTAGCTGATAGTATAAGCAGGGGTGCATCATTAGTTACCTCGATCGAAGTTTTAGCTGCATACAAGGATGAAAAGTGCTTAACCCAAGTATCCTCATCTAAGTAGACCTCCCTGGAGCCTTTCTCTTGATTATTTTCCTTAGCTGCCAATTCCCAGAAATGCTTCTGGTCCTTGTTTCTCGCGGCTATTAACATATTGAGCCACAACTCCTCATCCCATGAGGATTTGGCTCTTAATATTACTTTGTTATAAGCCTTTCTTTTCTCTCTAACTATTAACGAACTTTCCCCTTTAACAGCGTTAATCAATGCAGTTTTGGCAAGACGGCATTCCTTGTTATACCAAGGTTTGCCTACAGATTTTGCATTAGTCCTACCTGCACCTCTTTTTGGTTTCTTAGTGAGGATTTCTAATAATTGGCTGAAAAGGGTTTTGTGTAAGTCAACAAATTCTTTAGGAGTGCAGCTATGGGGACAATATTGGTCCAGGGTATCTGCAAAGATGCAATAGATATTAGCTAGTAAATCCTCTTTTTCTAGGACAAAAGCCCATTTAACTGCCCTACGGTTATTGCTAAGAACAATGTTATCAGCAATGGCTGTGGCTGCTGTACAATGGCCTCTCTCCATGTTGTCATGTTCACTAACCATGCTTAGGAGAAAGCTCATCTCTAAAGGGTAGTGGTCACTTTCGTATCTTTCTTTGACCTTTAGGTCCACTGTAAAGGGCCAGAGGTTGAGGGAGACAATAACATAGTCTATTTTACTCCCATAATCGCCTCTCTTGAATGTATGGGCTTTAGGGTTGTCTGAGGGCATACGGCCATTGCATGCTCTCAGACCATGTGAGGTCAGGGACCGTGTAATTTGTAGCGCCAATGCTGTACCGGCAACCGTACAATCCTCATTCAGGGCAGGTATTGCATTGGCGTTATCCTCCTCCTCAAACAATGTGGCTATCCCTGAGATTGGTTCAAAATTACAGTTCAAGTCTCCACATAGAATAACCCCTGACTCTGATTTTAGTGAATCCATGAGAGACTCCAACTTCCCTATACACATAGATTCCTTATGGGAAGGTTGGGGGCTGTTGTAAACATTAAATAGGTAGAACGCCCTATTATCCACTGTTGTTATTTCTAGACAAAGAATGTCTAAGGAGTCGGTGTTAATCATTTTGATAACTAATTTAATGGAAACATTGACCCATACTAAGAGGCCTCCAGATGCACGACCTCTCAGGGAAGGGACAGCCTCTATTTGGTAAGTTTTATAGCCAACCCTGTGTAGTTGTGCTGTAGCCCAAGTTTCCTGCAGCACACAGATGTCAAATGTGTTTATGTAAGCATTCCAGTCGGGATCATTCAATTTTGCACGCACCCCCGCAGTGTTCCATGAGACTAATGTAAATAGGGAGGATCCCTCATTCGTGTCATAGGGCACAACGGGTGTAGCTAATATTTGGCTTCTAGTCACTTCATCTGGACCCATAGCAACTGAGCATGTGTCCTCCTTAGATCTACTATCACCTTCTTTTCGGCGGTTAAGTCCCAGAGTGCATGACACATTTTCAATCCCCCCAGAGTCACTGCTTATTTTACTCGGGACAAATGGTAGCAGGAATAGGTCCTCATTTATCCCAGAAGACGCCACAGGCGATGTAACAGTCAATCTATTTTCAGTTGTTTCTTTACAAACGACGACAGTGTGTGAACCTGGCTTCAAACAACTTGAACCATTTTTCTCAGTGCACTCCCATGTACAAGAAACATTTGCAGTACCCCTATTGTCCTCCGTGCTCTTTAAACATCAATCACACTCTTCTAAGCTACCGAATGCCTCAAACCTATTCGTTAGTTCCAAGGGAGTAAATCGGATGAAATTGGACATATTGCCATTCCCTCTTAGGTTGTGGTTAGGTGGTACAGTGTTCCACCCGTGGATTAAAGGGGGTGGAACAGGATGATGTAAATACGCAGGGTTCCTAGCTACTTCCATATTTAAGGGTTGTGTATTAAAGGGAATGAAGCTAGTTACATGTTGGGGGGGGGAAGACAGTTGATCTTGGATAGAAGTAGGTCAATGGGCGTGGCACTATACAGTTGTTTTCGTTACCATAGGGCCAATTCAAAATATATTGGACCGCCTTCTTATCCCTGAAATTTACAACTACAATGTCACCCCCTATATCCTTTGTTCTGCCACCCAGCCATGACAGACGACGCACATGAACTATTTCGCCATTTACATAGTTGGCTTTGGGTCTGTACAATGACAACCAGTGCATGATCTTGTTCTTTAACTGAAAGTAACCTTCCCGCCTTCCACTTGTCAACTCAGGAACCCCGGTAAGCACTACTACATATGGTAGTGCCTCCGGTGGGAGTTCTGTAGGTGGTAACCTTCCCTGACCCCCTCTTACGTGACCAACCTCTTTCTCTTCAATTCTGGGCAAACAGTTTGGGAGAATGGTTGGTTCCCTAGGTTGAATGTTAACTAGGGTGTTCATCGAATTTGGTGTTATAGTGGATCTACTCTTGGTAGTTTGTATTTGTTTTGGGTCAGTATTCTTGGATACTTTACTAACAGAATGGGCACCTGTTTTTGGGTGGCTAGGGGCAGCTGCATTAGCCACTACTATGTTGCTATCAGTAGTAGAATTAGTAGTTTTGGCAGCTGCTCGTTCGACAGGGGTAGCGCACGTTGTGTGTGGAGCTTTTTGGGGCTGTATTACGTTCTGGGAGCTGGCTGGTCTTCCCAATTGCCCAAGAGCTACCAAGTCCAACTCAATCCTCCCCAACCTTGATTCCACTCCCTTTAATCTGTCAGATAAAGCCAACATATAGGTTCGTACAATCAATTCAATATTGTCCAGTAGGTTCTTCGGGAAGATTGTCTGTGAACCTTCTTCCATTGGAGAGTGGATGATGTCAGGCAGTGTGGTTGATGGGGAAGTAGGTACTATGGATTTTGACGGAGATGTGACAGTTACCGTTGTTTGTTCATCAATAGACTTTCCCATGGTCACGGTAGAGGTGAGACTGGACTTCTTACCAAAATCCGAAAAGCTAAACTTGGACTTACTTGTGTCCATTTTTGTCCGTCTCTTTTTAGAGGGTGGGGGCCCGTGTACCTTGTTCGCCAATGCCTTCTGAGGTTTCCCTCTTACTACCTTTCCCGGCCTAATTGTGGGTGAAATCAAAGTAGCCACGGGATTAGGTGTACTAGGGAAAGCTGAACCCTCATTTTGTGACTCAGCCAAAGATTGTGTTGGTGAGATGGCGGGTGCTAAACATTCTTTAAGCAATAGAGGCACACTAGCGGTTGGAGATACATTATCAATAGGAATGATATTTATATCGTTGTCCAAGGTGACAGAATAGATGGGCTCAGACAGTGTCCTGTTTTTGATGCGTTCTATAGAGCGGCGCCTATCCGCCCGCTTCTCGGCAAGTGACAGTTCTTTAGTACCATCTAGAGCAACCTTGGGGAAATAATCATCCATAGTTCTGTTTAAAGTACTCCCAGGTGTCTCTGAGCCCGTAGTGGCAATAATAACAGCAGCGGTAGCCATCAAACAGTTTCGGGCTACTAATAGTTGTAAGAAGGAATGTACTTACACAGAACTTTGGCCAGGACCTCGGGCCCAGCCCAGCCTCCTCCGGCCTCTGAGGGCCACAGAGGGCCCGCCCTTGTCCCGGGCTTCTCCCGCGCGCGACTCGCGGGGCGAGAGGCGTTCCTCTCCCTTTACGCGCCTCCGGGCGCTCAGCTGTCGTCACTTTCGCGCCACAGCCGCCGGGGCACCTGGGGATTGAAGTCCCAGCCCTCGCGGCGACTGTGGTACTGGCGCTAAACTGCAGGACCCGCTGCTTTGATTGCCGTCCCTCACGGCGTGGATACTGGCGCTGGTGTGCGGGACCCGACGTTGCTCTCAGCCGTTCCCCTCACGGCAGGTAAGGTAAAGCTCCCAATGCTTCCAGGGAGCGCTCGCCGCTCCTCTCCCTTTACGCGCCTCCGGGCACTCAGCTGTCGTCACTTTCGCGCCACAGCCGCCGGGGCACCTGGGGATTGAAGTCCCAGCCCTCGCGGCGACTGTGGTACTGGCGCTAAACTGCAGGACCCGCTGCTTTGATTGCCGTTTCCCTCACGGCGTGGATACTGGCGCTGGTGTGCGGGACCCGACGTTGCTCTCAGCCGTTCCCCTCACGGCAGGTAAGGTAAAGCTCCCAATGCTTCCAGGGAGCGCTCGCCGCTCCTCTCCCTTTACGCGCCTCCGGGCACTCAGCTGTCGTCACTTTCGCGCCACAGCCGCCGGGGCACCTGGGGATTGAAGTCCCAGCCCTCGCGGCGACTGTGGTACTGGCGGTAAACTGCAGGACCCGCTGCTTTGATTGCCGTTTCCCTCACGGCGTGGATACTGGCGCTGGTGTGCGGGACCCAACGTTGCTCTCAGCCGTTCCCCTCACGGCAGGTAAGGTAAAGCTCCCAATGCTTCCAGGGAGCGCTCGCCGCTCCTCTCCCTTTACGCGCCTCCGGGCGCTCAGCTGTCGTCACTTTCGCGCCACAGCCGCCGGGGCACCTGGGGATTGAAGTCCCAGCCCTCGCGGCGACTGTGGTACTGGCGCTAAACTGCAGGACCCGCTGCTTTGATTGCCGTTTCCCTCACGGCGTGGATACTGGCGCTGGTGTGCGGGACCCGACGTTGCTCTCAGCCGTTCCCCTCACGGCAGGTAAGGTAAAGCTCCCAATGCTATATTGACTCTATATTGACTTCATTTGTTCACATAATTTGCATGATTCTGCCATTTACAATAGGTTCACCAGCATATTTGAGGAACTGTTATTTTTGTATATGTTTTTTCAGATACTAAATACATACAATGAACAATACTACAATTATTGGTCACATTAAAACTTTGCCATCATCAACAGAAGCCCCCCCCCCCATTCCCTTTATTTTGTGATGGGTTATTTCAAAACCATTGCTCTTTCATAACAACTATACCCCCTCGTTGGGTCCCGAAGTGAAAGACGACCGGATGCCCCCTCTACGTGGGGAGGAACTGTTATTTTTTATGACGCATGGGAACACTCGATGAGGGGAGTTTTGTTGTTCCTCACACATTCCAGAATGTTCTATCACCGGAATATGAGGAAATAGGTTTTTGAACCAATATTTGACTTGTTCAGGGAATTCTGGTTAATACTGACGTCTTCGCAAGCCAAACCACCCAGGTGTTCTCCATGTGTTTAATGTTAAAAAAAATGAGTGGGGCCCTATGGTTCAAGGTGACCATAGCACACATGAACATTTCTGTGCCCCAGTGGGCAGCCAGATGCTGTTAGGATTTTTTTGGGCTACAAAAATATCGTGGATCATCCTGGCTCCTTTCTGGTATGCAGAGGTGTATGTCTGCGTCCCAGCAAACCGATGGATGCTGTTTAGAAGTTTTCTGAGGCTAGTAGAAAAATGCAGACAGCTTCTGGCAACTCTCATGCCCACCAGATTTGTCTGTGATGTCACTAGTAATGTCATCCACATGTTAACGAGGTGACCCTGAAATGACTAACGGGCCACCTCATGAGAGGGCCCACTGTTTTATACAAAAGGATCAGTCACTTGCAACCTTTGTCTCCCTCACTAAGGGCACTGAAAAAGGACGCCTCTCACTTGGGGGCAGAGGGAAGGTGTTTGAGACAAAAAAAACAAGCATTGGTATAGCCAATAGGTCTAGTATTTGGGGCATTATAAGTGTTTAGACAGAGCTATTAGCTTTGTTTACATTTTTAATATATGTTGTAGAGGATTGTGAATGTTGTGCAGCATGTTGAAAATGTATAAGTTATAATAAAAAAAGTTATAACTATGTCTGTCACCTTATATCTAACCGAAAAACATTATATACAACTGAAGTATTTTACTTAAAACCAAAATTAATACAAACAATGTATTCTAGTTTGTTTATGCAATTCTGTCAATTTTTGCTTGCTTGTTGTAATTCATTTTAGTTCTAGTTTTTATTGCTAGGTGTGGGATATAAACAACGGAAGGGTGGATGTTGTGAAATAGTATTTTAATTAGATAGGAGTAATGGAGAGTTATTTGTGGAGAATTAATAGATGTCAAATTTTATGCCGAACTGAAGTGGTGTGGAGTGATGCTGAGGTGGTTGTGAGTAGTGGCGGAGGTGATCCGGAATTATATTGAGATGATGCTGAAGTGGGGGGGTGCTGGTTCTGAGGTGATGCTTATATGATACTGAATGATACATAGGTGGTACTGAGTGATGCTGAGTGATGTTGTGGTGATGAGTTATGCCAATGGTGTGTAGCTGAACTGGTGCTTATGAACTGTCCGGTGTGCAGGCCTCCCACGGAAAACTCTTTATTTAACAATATTCCCAAGAACAAAACATCTTTTAATGCTCCGTGTCCTTTATTTTGTATACTAGACACCTTGTTGGATGTTTGGATGGTTTTGGCATATCAATATAATCAATGTAGCTCAAAAATAAAATAATGGTGGCAGCATGGGCCTGTTGAGGTTATTAACGTTCCTTTCAGATTAACAGAACCCAAACACTTACGTCTGTTGCACCAATCTCGGCGAGGAGACAGTGGGAGGGAGAGAGGGGAAGGGTGAAGGGGGCGGGTGAAGAGACAGGGAAGGGAGATAAATTGCAGTGATAAGAAACAATACACAGACTGTTTACTGTAGAGCCGTGTGTTGGAAGTGTGGGAGTGGTGGTGGGTCTGCCTCCTGTTACAGTGGTGGCGCTGGTGTGCTTTCTTTCCAGGCGGCACAGGGGCACAAATGTTGCTGCTGATGATGTAAAAACTAACAAATAGTGTAATAAAGGGCAATAATGTCAATGCCAAAGTTGCTAGGAATAATACAAATTAATAATATTATCATACTATCACAGCAGCTTGTGGCGGAGGAGTTTGTCCCTCGGCCGACGGGGAGAGGACGCGACTTGTAAGGAAAGCTGCAAGGTCCAGCGCCTTGGCGCTTCTGTCAGGCCGCTTTATAATCCCTCTTCTGACGGTGGGGTCTGTCCCTCGGCCGGGGTGGAGGGGACGCGCCTTGTAAGAAAAGTTGCGAGGTCCAGTGAGTTCACAAATGCTAACATCGGAAACCTGGGCATCTGTGTGTGAAATTTGTTTATCAAATAGAAAATGAGAGAACCACGTGGGTGTGATGGAGGGGGCACGCGCAGTGGGGTGAAGGAAACACGCACCACCACAGCTGTGCACTGTGCAGTGGGGTGAAAGAATGCACACACCACAGCTGTGCAATGTGCAATAAGGTGAAAGGAAGCATGCACCACAGCTGTGCACTGGGGTGAAAGGAGGCACACACCACATATCTGCACTGTGCAGTGGTGTTGTGAAAGGAAGCATGTGCACTACTGTGCAGTGGGGTGAAAGGAAGCACTCCATGTAGCTATTATAGGGGACCCCCTCTAGGGTTTACTTTTAGGTCAGGGAGAAGAGGGGAAAGAACCAGCATTGCATTTATTTTTTATTTAAATTATTTTTTCTTTCATTTGATTTCTTTTTTTCGTATTGCAACATTATAAAAAAAGATAATTTTCTCATTTCAAAAATCATTTGTTTTCATTTGTATACATATTTCTAAACACAATTCTGCAATTACAACATATTAATAACTCATATTCCAGGTAGAGAACGGATAATGTAACAGGGCTAAAATCATAATAAATAACTGTGACATAAAATGGCACCCATTTTGTTTTTAGGATATAGTGTGAAGTCAACCACGAGAAAGTACATAAAATAGAAGTCTCCCTGCGTTTGTATGTAGAGATAAAAGGTAACAGAAAATAAATTAATAATTCATGATTTAGTGAACTCTCCTTGACAAAAGCCTTGTACGCTCTGCTCCATTTCTTTTAGATGACATAAGAAACAAGACTGTGATACACTCCTTGTTCCTGTCTCCAGAAAATTTGTTTAAAAAAGAAGGCTTAAAGAAATTTGATGTTGTAAGTTAAGATAGATCTTTTAACTATAAGAAGTACAAAGGTCCATCACAATTAAATCTGAAATAATGGACCTGAGTCAAAAACTTAGAGGGTTATAGACTTGCTGTATGTTTTTTTACTCAATTTATGCAAAATGGAACATTTATCACATCCATGGGATATAAGGTGAACTTAAGAGTGTGCATTGTTTATGGTTAAGAGAGTGTGAGGTGTGATGTCGGTCCATACAATATCTGTTTTCATAAAAATTGTTTATATGAGTAGAGGGCGTGAGAGTAACATGTTTTCACATATATTTTTCAGATTAATACTCCAGGTTGTAGAGAACAGTTGATTTATTTGGAGGGTCCTAATGAAGGTGGTCTTCATTGCTGTTTCTTGTCACCGAAACGCGTTGGCCAAATCCTTGTAAAACCTTACCCATTGGGGTTCATGTCGGACAACAGACAAAGAAATTAGACTGTCTTGTGATTTTGAGTAAATTAAGTTGTGCATGGGGATGAGTGTGAATGAATGGCTGTGATTAGGGTGTTCTCTACCTGGAATATGAGTTATTAATATGTTGTAATTGCAGAATTGTGTTTAGAAATATGTATTCAGATGAAAACAAATGATTTTTGAAATGAGAAAATGATCTTTTTTATAATGTTGCAATAAGAAAAAAGAAATCAAATGAAAGAAAAAATAATTTAAATAAAAAATAAATGCAAAAAAGTGAGAACATTGTGACGTGTTGTTGCCTGAAAGTCAGAGGTTGTACCCTCAGAGAATAGTTTAAAGGTCACGAGGGAGTTTTTCTCATGAGTGAAAGGAAGCACTTGCCACATCTGTGTACTGTGCAATGGGGGGAAAGGAAGCATGCACTGTGCACTGTGCAGAGATGTCAAAGGTAGGACGCACCACAGCTCCGCAGAGGTGTGAAAGGTAGCATGCACCACAGCTAAGCAGAGGCATTATATAGCAGCCGGTGCCAGCAAGCACGTACAAAAAGCAAGTGCTAATAATTAAGTGCGCATCGGCAGACACCGCCTCAAACTAAGCCCCAGCAAGGGCCTGAGTTACGTCCCTGAATCGAGTAAGTACCAAAAGCAATGTTGGGAAATAAAATACGCACCACAACTGTGCACTATGCAGAGATGTCAAAGGTAATACACACCACAGCTGCTCAGATGTGTGAAAGGAAGTGCGCACCATGGTGATGAAAAAACGCTAATGTTAAAAGGTGCGGTACATTTTTAAGATGGTACCGATAAAGAGGCAACTATAGAGGCCTACTACAGAGTGCAGCAAATGTCTTCACAATACCATACTAATACAAAGATAACGGTCAGGAGGAGAGTGCTGACATAGATGAAATGCGAGTGCTGGAAAAAGAAGCGCGCACTCTTGTGTCGGTGGGGTCTGTCCCATGACCGGGGTGGAGGGGACGGGCATTGTTAGTATCTTTTTGTCATGAATGCGAGTGCTGGAAAAGAAGTGCGCACTCTTTTGGCGGTGAGGTCTGTCCCTTGGCCAGGGTGGAGGGGATGCGCCTTGTAAGGAAAGCGCAAGGTCTTGAAATGAAACATGACCCACAACAGATGGCATGCTGCGCGTCGCTGCTCGCTCCCAACAGCTAATCGCTGTGGAAGTAAACATTTTCAGAAAAGGTGGGTCATGCACTCGCCTTTGGCCAATTACGTGGTTTCATTTTTGAAAGCCACATACAAAGGCCAATAGCATGTGTGGAAAATCGAACACCACACGCACGAGTTTGCAGAAAGTCTGAAGTGATTCCAAGAGGCCTTCTCCTAGAGCAGCGCATGCGCGCTGCACTAGGCTCGACCTAAAAACTGTCTGAGCAGTGTGAGGGGTGACTTCAATACTGAAGTCATAAGAGTGTCTTGTGAACACCCTTTTATGAAGTGTGTAATATATATATATTATTTTGTGTGACTTTCTCAGTTTAAAAAAAATCTGTTTCCTAACTAAAACATCCCTATAACCTTTAGTTTTCTCTGCAAAATTCTACTGCTTCTCAATGCTTCTTGCTAACTACAATGTCCATGTAACCTTTGTTTTTTTTCACTGAATCTCTAGGGTTTTTAACATAAAGTAGTATTTAATTACCATACTTTAATCCAACCGCCATCACACATGGTTAGGGCCAGGCCCTGTGGCCAACCCCGCATAAAGTCAATCCTGCGCCCTGTATGTTGGCTGTGCGTGGCGGGGGCTTGGCCGCAGGGCCTGGCATGACCAGGCAAGGCTCTGTGGCAGTCCCCCCAAAGGCAGACAACCAGGGACTCCCTGGGCGGAAGTTGGCCCTGGGGACTCCATCCCTCCCCGAGGCTTGGCCAATAACGGGTGGGTGCTCTGAAGGCCACCCAGGGCACCAACTGCATCTTTGTTGGGGGTCCCGAAGGGAGCCATAATGCCCCTGATGCCCCAGCTTGCTCTCTGCCTCCAGCAGGAGCTGGCATTGCTCCGGCCCACAGGGAGCAGGTAAAAATGCTGCTCACTGTGGGCGGGAGCAATTTTTTCATCTGTTTCGCTGCCCGCTTCAGTGTGGGTAGGGAAACGGATGAAAAGTCAACTCCCAGCGGGCAGGAGAATTTTTCATGCTCCTGCCTACTGGGAGCAGGCTTAGTGTTTGCTCTCCAGTGGCTTGAGCTTTGAAATTGCTCCCCCCAAGCGAGAGCAAACACAGTTTCCATTTCCATGCCAGTGTGGGCAGGGAAACCACTAAGTCCCGGTTGTGGGCAGGGAAACCAATGTGTCCCGGGTGTAGCTCCAGGAGGTATGCCGCACGGTCCCCCCCCCATACCTTTCAATGCACGGCCATGCCCTGGGGGATGGGATCCCCAGGGTCGTATGTGACATGGGGTTTGGGTACTCGGTGGGCACTGTTCCTTCCCGACCCCTTTTTTGCTAAGCCCGGGCCCAAGGGCATTTGTTCCCATGGGCTGAAATCCTCCCGGGAGGGGGGCCCACGCGTCTCTCCTCTCCATTTGCCATAACTACCGGGCCATGGGGGTTGGAATCCCTCGGGCCAAAATTGGCCTGAGAGGGGGGCCATGTGCACCCCCTCCCTATACTATCATGTAATATATATCCCCTGGGGCCTGACCCACTCAGGGCCAAACAAATAATTTTTCTGGAGATCATCCGTGGATTTGTTGGGGGAAAAAGTGTTTGGCCCTTGGCGTGGTCACTGTGAGTCCCCAGGCCTAGGGGATCAAGGTATCCTCCTTCTCTTATTTTGTAATCCTATTTCTTGTGACCCTACGAGTTGGAGTCCCAAGATGGCTGCCAACATTTCTAGGTTGAAGTGCTGGCAGCCAATCAGATCTCATTTTAAGATCTGTCTGATCTGCAGAGGATTTGTGTTCCTAGATATACGTAAATCTTTTTTCTTTAATAACTTCAAAAATGCTGAACAGATTTACATAAATTTTCAAAAGGGGTCTTTCTAGATCTAGCTTTCTACCAAATTTGGTATAATTCCGTTCAGCGGTTCGGGCTGTAGTTGTGTCTAAAATCTCTATATAAATTGCACGAGAAAAACACATTTTGGGACCCCCTTCTTTTTCTTGGCCTGCTTAGGAAATCACCCCGAAACTTTTTAAAGAAAGCAGTTGAAGTGATTGTCGTACTAGTTTTGAAAATGTTGTGACGATTTATCAAATGGCACTAAAGTGATTAGCAAAACAAAACACGCTTTGCCTATGAAAACTAGGTCCTAACTATAACTACCTACTAGCTACTGCCAGTAAGTAATACATCTATCTTTATATGTATATGTGTGTGTGTTTGTGTTCTACTTTCCAGCAGTTATCAGAGTGACATATGCTACCTTGAACAGATGACCTTCTGCATGAATTGCTTGATGCTGCAGCTATCATTCTTTTATGCTGACTAGCAGTCATGAGAAAAAACATGTCCCGAGGCAGTTTTGTGGATAAAAAGACCTCGAATTGCACAACTATTTATAATGCCTGATAAACTTAATCTCTTCTCTGTGCCTTCTTATTAAACCTGTAATCAAAATAACTTAAGTTTCTAACTTTGGGAGTATGCGATGGACGGGTGTCACTTATGACTGGAAGCTCTCACTGATTATTTTGCTGCCACACAAATATCTGTAACTAGTCAATGGTTCATTGTGGTATGTCTTAGAAATAGTTGGAAAACAATAAATATAGTCTAACAAGGAGAAACTTTATCTGAACTTTATGCATGTGTGATCACCTGCTTTTGAAAGAACAATGGTTCAAGATAGGCCTTAAGAGGTCCTTAGTGCGGAATAGAACAGAGAGCGAGTACTTAATAAGTCGCTAGGGAGCAAGGTAGTAGGTACTGGTAGGAGTTTTTATTTTTATTTTTTCTCAAGGGTATACATAAATACTTATACTGTATTGCAGGTGCTCAAGTGAATAGTATGGTGCAGGACGTGACATAAGTGATCAGAGTGAACGGACTGTCACACAACAACAACAAGGATAAAAACACAACAATTATATACAGATAGAACGGGTCAAATTCCTTGGGTAGGTCGACGGCGTTTCGATCTATATAGCTTTAGATCATCATCAGGACAGATGAGCCTCCTGAAACTATAAGAATTCCAATTAAGATATGCTTCCTACATGTATGCTTAGCTGGCATTCCTACATGTGTGTTTTAAATTGCAGATAATTTTGTGCTCCCGGGAAAATAGAAATAAAACCATGCACATGTTCATATCTTTACACATGCGCATTTGGTGAAGACTGAAATTAAAATTAAATTGAAATAAGGAGGCATATAGTTTTACCTCAACTTAGTATGTGGCGCTTATTTAGTCAAAAGTTACGTATAAGAGCGCATGCATTATTTGGTACAATTTATTTAATGCAAAAGTAATCAAATTAAATTAATTTAAATTAAAACTATACCTTGCCGGTGCTTTTTAAGGCAAGGTTGATTAATTGGCAGTACAGTGGATTGGGTGTTGCTGTTCTCATTTGAATCTGTAGGTAATAGAGAATAGTAGTGAGCATGGGATGTATTTTGTAACCTTGATTGGGGCAGCATAGTTCTTGGGTTGGTCTTGGGGTTTGAAATTAGTATCTATTAATATAGGGCCAGTTAATAAAACGGCGGGCTAAAGAATAACCACATATATTTGGAGCATACGATGGATTTGGTAACCTTAATTAGGGAAGCATAGTTCTAGGGTTGGTCTGGGGGTTTAAAATTAGTATAGAGCTGGTTAATAAAAGGCGGGTTAGAGAAAAACCACATATACTTTGACTTACACTGTACTTAAAGAGAAAAAGGGTCTTCCAATGAAGAGACTCAAGTAGCGCTCGGTCACGTCTACTTGGACGAGGGTCCTACTTGAACTTATACAGAGAGAACAAAAAATTAAATTAATTGGGACCTTTAAATTGCTCGTAGTCACTACTGGGCTGTGTTAGGCCAAGGCTACTCACTTGAAGGGTTAAACGAACAGACCCCAAGTTAATACAGAGGGGTTCCGTTTAGCGCGTTCGTCGCTTTTGTAGTAAAGGATTTTGGGCGCCTGAAACTACAAAAAACAATTGGGTAAGTGCGTGGCTAAAAGAGATTAGAATGCCAAGCGGTGGCCCGTTTGTCGGCCATACACTTACTTAATTCGGCAACACGTCGTGGCAGGAGAAGGGGGTCCGAGTACCTCTTCCGCGATAGCTCACAACTCTGTGTGAACGCCCGATCCGCCATTAGTAGCGTGTGAAGGTAGATGCGCGTGCAGACACGGTAGTGTGTCATACGGAGCATGCGCGTTAGGGATTCTTTTGCGAGCATGCGCTAGGGGAGAGTGGTTACTCTGGGCTCATGCGTAAAAAGAATTAGTGTGTGAAAGGAATCACTGTTGGTCATGGGAGTAGAGTGAGGGGCGATATTAATCGTTATGGGCCAGAATCACAACATTCTAAGTAAAAGGCTAAGGAGCTAATCTAAAATGGACATTGTTAACCACATTTCTTGGAAAAACCATTAACTTGTCACATATAAGAAGGTGCTGAGACAGTTTGGAAAAAACATTCAATTGACACATGTAAGCAGGTACTGATGCAGCTTGGACAGTTAGTAAACAGAGACCATGGCTTAATGGATTCACAGAAAACTTCGCTTGGTGTGATTCAGGTACACATGTTCCATTCATCAAGTGAATTGAGTCCTTTCTCAATTGTTTTGCAGTAGAATATCCATTTACATTCCAAGCGATTTAGTATTGTTTGTTGATTGCCTCCTCTGGCATTTGGCATCAGTTTGTCAATAACCTGCCACTTCATGTCGTTCTCAGTGTGTCCCAGTTCGAGGTAGTGCTCCACCAATGGGGCCGTTGTCACCTCACATCGGATCCTACTCCTGTGTTGGGATAT
Organism: Lissotriton vulgaris; assembly: GCF_964263255.1. Taxonomy (NCBI): domain Eukaryota; kingdom Metazoa; phylum Chordata; class Amphibia; order Caudata; family Salamandridae; genus Lissotriton; species Lissotriton vulgaris. Next base: position 1,953,626,483 of record NC_141687.1, read on the forward strand.
TCTGGTCTTTATTTGTTGAGTCGTCTGTCCGATGTATAGTAGTTTGCATGGGCATTCAATACTGTAAATTACATTTTTAGAATTGCAATTGGTGAAAAAATTAAGAGTGTGCTTAACGCTTCCATACTCGAATACTTTAGTGTTGGTGGTGAATTTGCATGCCATGCACTTATTACATTTGAAATGCCCTAGGATTCGTGGTAGATTCAATCTGGTTTCGATTGTGTTATGAATGATTGGGTTGCTAGCTGCTCTCACTAGGTGGTCTTTCAAGTTACGACCCCTTTTAAATGAAAAGAGCGGGAGCCCGGTGTTTAGCTCTAAAGGGTCTAGTACATTCCAATGTTTTTTTATCATTTTCGTGAGTTTGTTGCTAGCTGTATTAAAGGTAGTTACACAGGTAATTTTAGGATTGGTTTCCTTGGGGTGAGGTTCAAGTAAATATTCCCTGTGTGTATACCAGGCCCTCTTCATGGCCCTTCTTACCAATTTTCTAGGGTAACCTCTTGTAGTTAGTTTTTTGCAGAGAACTTCTGCTTCAGTGAAGAAATCTGTTTTATATTTGCAATTTCTCCTGATTCTCAAGAATTGCCCATAGGGCAATCCATCCCTCAGAGCCCTGGGGTGTGCACTATGGTATTGTAGGAGGGTGTCGCGTTCCGTAGGTTTACGAAACAGTGTGGTGTATAGTTGTTCTTCTTTGCATTTAATGGTCACATCTAGGTAGTCGATTTGGTGTTTATCGTATGAGTGGGTGAATTTAAGGTCTGTTTGGTGGGTGTTGAGCCATCTGCAGAAGTTTTCTAGTGATTCTTCATCACCACTCCAAATCATGAGGACGTCATCGATGTATCGATGCCATGACTTTATTTGATTGCGAAAGGGATTTGTGTTATTGAGGATGATATTAGTTTCTATGTCATCCACGAAAAGAATCGCAAAATTGGGGGCAAAAACCGCCCCCATGGAAGTGCCCTTACACTGCCTATAGAAGGTGTCTTTGAATAAGAAATAGTTTTTAGTTAAGGCTATTTCTAGAAGGTTTATTATAAATTCTGTGGGGACTTGATGAGGTGCCGGACGGTTGTTCAGATGTTTTTTGATTACGTTAATTCCTTTGTCCTGGGGGATGTTGGTGTATAGTGACTCTATGTCTAGAGTCACTAGGATCTCACTATCGGGATGGAATGGCTTTGATTCAATTAGATTGATCAGGTGTGTGGTATCTTTAACATACGTGGCAGTGTCTTGAACCATGTCTCGGATAAAAAAAAATCGATATATTTACCCAGGGGTTCTACAACTGACCCACAGCCTGAAAGTATTGGTCTTCCAGGGGGTCGTTCCGTGTCCTTGTGAACTTTGGGCAGTGTGTAAAGCACTGGGGTGCGAGGGTTTTTATTATTTAGGAATAGAAATTCATTCTTACTCAGAAATCCTGATTCCAGTGCCTCTTGGGTGACACTGAGGATTGTTTCACTTATATTCTTAATGGGGTTGCCTCTTAGTTGTTCATAGTGATCTTTGTTATTAATCTGGCGTAAGATTTCATTTTCATATAAGGCGCGGTCTTGGATGGCTATACCGCCGCCCTTGTCACATGGTTTAATGACAATGTCATTGTTCTGTTTGAGTTTAATCAGGCTATTTCTTTCCTCCTTGCTGATGTTGTAAGGAGTAAATCTGTAGCTGTCCTTTATTTTGTCCAGATCGCGTAGTACTAAGTGTTCAAAGGTGAGCACTTCTGGTGGCATGGTTCCACTGGATGGACGGAATGAGGAGGGTGGGCGTAAGCCTGTAGTGTCATTCCTATTGGGACCCTCACGGTTCTTAAAGAAAGTTTGCAGTCTTATTTTCCTGAAAAATTGCATGATTTCAGCTTGGATATTGAACCAATTCGGTTTTTCAGCAATTACAAAAGATAAACCTCTGCTAAGCAGGGCTATGTCTGTTAAATTTAATTGATGTTGGGACAGATTGAATATTGGTATTGTTTCAGGATTAGTATTAGTTGCTGGTTCCATGTCTAGTATTGGTAACCCCATTGATAGAACCTGTTCCTGGTCTGGCGTTCTCCTGGGGGGAAGTTGTATCTGGGTTTGGGCCGTGTCTTCCCTCTCCCTCTCCCCCGAGGAGGGTCTGTGTGCCTCAACTGGCCTCTCCCTAAAAAATGGGGATTTGCACCAGTGGAGGTACCAGGACCTTCTGAACCCTCCGAGCCTTCTGATTCTGCTGAGGATTCAGAGAATGTTACTGGAGCTCGGTTTCTGAACCTGCCCCACGAGCCAGTTGGAACTTTTGACTAAATAAGCGCCACATACTAAGTTGAGGTAAAACTATATGCCTCCTTATTTCAATTTAATTTTAATTTCAGTCTTCACCAAATGCGCATGTGTAAAGATATGAACATGTGCATGGTTTTATTTCTATTTTCCCGGGAGCACAAAATTATCTGCAATTTAAAACACACATGTAGGAATGCCAGCTAAGCATACATGTAGGAAGCATATCTTAATTGGAATTCTTATAGTTTCAGGAGGCTCATCTGTCCTGATGATGATCTAAAGCTATATAGATCGAAACGCCGTCGACCTACCCAAGGAATTTCACCCGTTCTATCTGTATATAATTGTTGTGTTTTTATCCTTGTTGTTGTTGTGTGACAGTCCGTTCACTCTGGTCACTTATGTCACGTCCTGCACCATACTATTCACTTGAGCACCTGCAATACAGTATAAGTATTTATGTATACCCTTGAGAAAAAAGAAACATAAAAACTCCTACCAGTACCTACTACCTTGCTCCCTAGCGACTTATTAAGTACTCGCTCTCTGTTCTATTCCGCACTAAGAACCTCTTAAGGCCTATCTTGAACCATTGTTCTTTCAAAAGCATTTCGTTACCCCAGGTTCTACTGTATGGGGTCCCCTTGTTTTTAACAAACATTACATGTGTGATCACCTGAGCACTTTTTCCCTCCTGTTACATGTAAGCAATTACATTATTCCTTTTTCTTTGGTGTTGTTTGGTCTTGGTTTACATTGTGTTTTGATTAAGTTTCTCATCGTTGGACTATATTTCTTTTTCCAGCTGTTCCTAAGATATGCAGCATAGAAAGTCGTATACTTACTGGTTCAACTCCCCCATGTTCCGGGCGGTTTATTGGGCAGTCGTAGTAGCTATTACTTACACAAGTATCTATGGCACTAGGTAACTCAAGTGACTTGAGCATGAACACGTTGAGAGGTGGAGTTTCAAGTGCACAGAGTGGCTTTATACCATAAGGTACCAAGGTTCAGATGTACTAACTTTTTAGCAGTCAGTTCAGTTCAAAAGACTTTATTCAAATTGATTTCACAATTCATAAAAGTATACACATAAAAATCACAATTAAAATTCCACCTTTTCATTCGGAATTAAACATTAGTAAAATTAGATAGTTTTTAAAGTTGATAAAAGATAGTTAAAAAGGATAAAACAATACAATCAATTTGATTACAAGATAGTTAAAATACTTAATTAGCTCTTACTATTCCATGACGATGCTCCTTCTCACTCTTACAATTGTGTTCAAGTAAAAACTCACTATGCTGATGGTAAAACAATCTTCTAAGGACCTAAGTTTGTTATAGGCTTCTCTTGCTTTCCTTAGGCCCCAAGATAACAGGAGGGGTTTTAAGATTTGTCGTCTAGAGTGGCTATATAACGTGCAAAAAAGAGTGCAGTGTATATTCGATTGGAATGAACTGTCATCACAGGGACACACCGCCTTTTTACTCTCGTCCAGTCATTGCAATTCAGGAATGATACAAGTCTATAAAAGGTTTCCAGGCGGAAGTATGTTAGGAGCCTACGATGCTGGAGGGGGTGGTCTATTACAAGATACAACTGAGGGTCCCTCTGAGGTGTCACTTCATCGTGGCTCATGACAGATTTTTTATTCCTTTCACCCTTCCACCTTTGCAATTCCAAATGTTCCAGCAACATCTTTTTAAGTGTGGACCGCGAGAGGTGTTACAGTGAGGCTGGGTCGGTAAAATATTCAGGATGACCAATCTCGCTGACAAAGTTCTTAATGTAACTAAGCCATTTAATATTTTTCATCCCATCGCAACTCAAACAGTCCTCAATGACAGATCTATTCAAATCTGTGGCGGGGTTGGTCCATACATTATGCCAAAGTAAAACAGGGGCAAGTTTTATAATGTCCGTAATGTAAATGAGAGCAACTTCGGCATGTAAGGCATATATAGGAGCACTCCCCGGTGTGGCGGTTATAAATCGAAGGAACCTATTCTCACTTCGTTGTATCGCCTCCACTTGCTGCCAGCCCCAAATGCCCGCCCCATAGGTCCCAATAGCCACACATTTCGATTTATACATTTGAAGGAGCTCCCTGACTGGCCTATTTCCTATTTTTTTAGCAAAGCTCATAAGAGCACCAATTGCTCTATTAAATGCCATGGCCCTTGCATTCACAGCAGACTTCCACATGCCTTGCCTATCGAAATGAACCCCCAAATAACAAAAGATGTCGGCTAACTCCACCTTCCTTTGGTCTAAGATAATTGGGCATGGTGATCTTTGCTTGTTTGGGCCGCACGACATGGTAAACGTCTCCGGGACATTTATTCGTAACCCTCTGGTAGTCATAAAGTTAGTGAAGGTCTGTACGGCTTTCTGTAGACCCACCTTAGTCTGCGAAAGGATAACAGCATCATCAGCATAGAGTAGAATGGGGATGGGTTTGCCTTTGATTACAGGATAATCGTAATATTGTTGTGTTACGCAAGAACCCACACCATTGATATAGAGGTTAAATAGCAGGGGAGCCAATATGCAGCCCTGCCTTACCCCTCTATTAATCTTAAAAAGCTCAGTGTATTCCCCCCTCTGGCCGTATCTTACTCTTGCACCCGCCTCAGCATAGAGTTCTCTAATGTAATCTATTATTTTATTGTCCAACCCAATGTCCCTCAAAGTCTGCCAGAGATTGTCGTGCAGAACGCAATCAAATGCAGAACTGAGGTCCACATATGTCACATAGAGGTTGGTTTTCCTTGCGTGTATGTATTTAGAGATGGTTAGGGAGAGATTTAGCCCCTGCTCAATTGTCCCCCGCCCTCCCCTAAACCCATACTGGAAAGGTGATAGCACTTCCTGTCCCTCTAGCCAGTCCTGAATGCGAGCAAGAATGACCCTGCCCGCCATCTTCATGAAGCCATCTAACAGAGAGATGGGCCGTAGCAGGCAGGATCATTCCTGTTCCCCTTTTTATAAATCGGGACCAGAATTGCCTACTTCCATGTTGGAATAATACCTCTTTTGCCCATACAATTCAAGACTCTAGTGAGTAAAGGAACCCACAGGTCTAGATACGTTTTAAACACCCAATAGGGACAGAGTCTGGTCCTGGGGCTTTAGAGGCTGAGCATTCCCTTAGGGCTTTGTAGACCTCCTCTAGTTTAAATTGAATGTCTAAAGGGGCCGGGGAATCTACAACTTCCGTAGTTATTATTGTTTTGGGGGAAGATATAGGCAGAACCGGAGTGCCATAAAGGGCTTGGAAATGACACACCCACTCCTGAGCCGTAATGGCATTATCTAAACGAGGGCCATGGTCATCTTGGTAAAAGGGAGCGTTCACAGCCTTCCAAAAGGCAACTGTGTCCTTTTGTATTGCTGCTACATGGAGGGCTTCCCAAGCTTCAGCTTTTATATCTTTCTTTCTTCTAGCCAAGGCGACACAGTAGTTACGCCTTGCCATTTGTACCTGTGCTCTGTCTGACGGGGTGGCATGCAGTGCTTGTTTAAGTTCCCTCAGTGTCCTGGAGCAGTTTGAATCAAACCACCCAGGGGTTCTCTTGACTATATTGCGTGGGATTCTGGTCAGGAGGTTTTTAATTGAACAGCAGATTTTATTGAAGGAGTCCAAAACTTGTTCGTCGTCAACCTCTAGAGTCAAGCACGTATTCATTTCTTTTTGGGAAATGGTCACTAGATTTTTTAGGAAACTCTATGGAATTACCTTCTCCCATTTAATGCAAGATCCGTTACGCTGACCAAGAATGGGATTAAGGTCGTAATTGCTTTGAATATTAGGGGGCGGCGTATCCAGATTTAGCTTAAAGATAACTGAGATGGGGTAATGATCACTGATGCCACTTGTGAGGGTCTCCCATTTAGTAACTAGTGGGGCATAGCGTGACGAAAGTAAGGTAAAATCAATAATTGATTTTGCCCCTCTAGCGTTAAAGGTAGATGTAAATATTTTAGGCACCGAACAAGCCTCATTAATAAATACCATAGAATGGTCCACTAATAAGTTGTTAAGCATGTCCCCTAGTTTTGTATGGACAAAGTGGCTTGACGCCCCTAAGTTTTCATCTTCCCAGCCACACACACCCTGTAGACTCCTCGGACATAAGGGACAGTTAAAGTCCCCTAACCACATTAAGGCCAAATCCCCCGGACAACTATCTACGATCATCATAAGGGTGCCTGACAAGTTCTTGATTGTGGTTTCCACTTGTGCTATCGGATGTTGTTATAAGTAGCTATTAAACCGGGACTAAGTGCAGTCAGTGTAGGGGTATTTGTAGGTGGTATGATTTCGTGCGATACCTCCTGTCCTTAATCGATGACTAAGGTGGCCTTTGTAGCAAGTGCAGATGTAACCATAGCCTTTCTGCCCTTTCCAAAATCAGAGTGGCTGTTCTTAGATCTTTGTGGTACACCACCCCTCCTCCGTCTCCTATTTGGTGGCGGTCCAAAGATTTTGGAAACCTCCCGCTTCCCAGCTTTCTTTTTCGAATTCCCCACCAATACCCGAGGAGTGTCGAATATGACTTCTATGCCTGTATTATTATCGCTAGGGGTTAATGTGTTATTTTTACCCACACTGTTAAGGACAGCCGACGAGGGGGGCGTATCTCGCAGAAGCATTGGGATACCCTGCGTAGATAACGGGTCCTCGTTTCCTGTTGTCAAGCCTACACCCGCTGGGTTAATCTGAGATGGTACACCATAGGGGATCTGGTTTTAATAGATTCAATATAGCGACGACGCTCTGCCCTACGTTCAGCCAGTACACAGTCCTTTTCTATGTCGGGGGCAGGCTTTCTGAAATAATTATCCAGGGTACCTTTGCTATTTCCCCCTACATCAGCCGGGACAATTTTATCGGGGATAGCAGCCATGGGAAATAGACAAGTAGTTATTAGGGTTATGACGAAGGGCTAAAGGTGTTTTTTAGTTACTTTGCTTTTCCAAAGGATGGCCTAAACTGATGACAATGCAAACCCCTGGTAAATACCCCACCAGCGCCGTTACTCCACAGATGGATATAGTCCCAGAGGCGCCCAGGGAGGAAGCCCTATAGATGTCAGCTGGGTATAATAGACTTTGTAGAGTATGGCAATAAAGAAACAGGTCCTAATGGTAGATGCAATATAGGCATATAGCAACGGATACACGATGTCAAGTGTACAACAATCTTACTATATAAGATGGAGAGGGCAGGCGGTGGCGTGAATAGATTTTAGAGACTGGGCCCAGCTCGGCCCCCGAACGGCCACAAAACAGCCTGGCCTTTGCCCGGGCTTAGCCCGGCGCGGGTCCTCGCGGGACGATGGACCGGTCACCGCTTTATGCGCCTCCTGGCGTGCTCCGGTGATGGGTCTCGTGTCCTGAGGGCTGCTGGGGACTGTAGTTCACTAGCTGACCGGCGGAGCAAAGCCTGGCCGGTCAGCCTTCCGATGGTACAGCCAAAGTGCGGGAAAGTGCAATGTCAAGCCCGTCCTCGGGCAGGGAGCCAAGCTGCAGGTCAAATTGGAAGAGCACGAAGGACTCTGCACCGGTCACCGCTTTATGCGCCTCCTGGCGCGCTCCGGTGACGGGTCTCATGTCCTGAGGGCTGCTCGGAACTGTAGTTCACTAGCTGCCCGGCAGAGCGAAGCCCGGCTGGTCAGCCTTCCGATGGTACAGCCAAAGTGCGGGAAAGTGCAATGTCAAGCCCGTCCTCGGGCAGGGAGCCAAGCTGCAGGTCAAATTGGAAGGTTCAGATGTACTAACTGTTTAGCAGTCACAAACAGTTCAATTCACAAAATCAGAGGATTTGTGACTGTTAAAATATTTTGTGACGTGTACTAAACACATCATAGAGTCAGTAAAGTTTTATGGACTCTTAGAAATGGATATTGTATCTGAAAGTGGAAAGTGCGTTTTGTGGGTGTACCTTCCAAATTGCAATTCAATTCCATATGTATTAATGGTTTGTAAACACTGAGAAGTTACCTCTCCCAAGCTGGAGTGGTAACTGTTTCGCAGAGAGGAAAGGGTCTTCTTTGAATCCCTTTGAGCATCAGATTGGCAACTTCAGGGGGAGTAGGCAGCTTCAGGGGGAGTAGGCAGCAGGCCTGGGGGCAAATGCAAACTCTCACTGGTATTTTTCAAATGCAGTCACAGGGATGGTAGCGGTGGCCATGCTAGTCAGTGGGAGGAAGTGACAATTTTGATCTGTTTGACTAGGCAGGTAATTTTGCGACCCTCTTTGATTTGGTATTTTGTGAACCCACCTATTAGTGCATCTTTCTGTTCATAAAATAAGATGCTGATTACAAAAAGCAGAGTGGCAGTTTGCAACCACTTTTATCTTAGTACATATAGCCCTAATCCTGGGCTACCAGGCGCTTGTATAGTGCACCACTTACCAGCAATACTCAGATTTTCACACCTTGTTCTAGCGCCTGCTATATGAGGTGACTCATATCCAAAACGGACACAACATGAATTATCTCAAAAAACATTATACTCTCCACTGTCCCCCAACCCCTGTCCTCCTTCAAGCTCTCCCCCCACACAGCCCTTGGCAGAACTAATTATTAGGTGCGGAAAGAGAAGGAGTTAAATTGTCTCTGTCTTAAAGCAGCCGTGATATCCACAAAAATCACCCCAGGACCGCCATGTCATGTAAGGTCTACTCTAACAAGCCGGTCAAAGGGAGGAAGCTGCAGGACCCTAACAATTAGAACCAAGTCTCGAGAAGGAACTCGTAGAGTAACCCGAGGGCAGTGAAGAGAAAACCCCTTGAGCATAGTCTACACAGCTTCTCCTTAAAGGAACAATCGCTCCAGTAACCCAAATAGTTTTCATCACTGAGCACAAAGGCTGGAGACCGCCAACTCCATAAAACATCCTCCTTCAAGAACTGCAACATCAGCTGTGGCTCACGGATACAAAGAATGCCTCTGATACCATGAGAAGATAACACCCAGTGGCAGTGAAAGGACTTTTAGTTAAAATCCCTGTGAGTTATCTACACAACAGCCACCAAGGGTGAAGAAAGTGATGTTTCTGGCCCTGCCCAGGTACAGTATGACAAGCTAATAAACAGATGCAGATTTCCTTCCCACCCTTTCCCAGGAATTGGGTCAAGCACTGCTAATGGTTCTACATTGTAGGCAGTCATTTGATCTTTCTGCTAAAAAGCAGAGTAATTATCTGGTCGCAGTATGATAACAAAGGCCTGGAATCTGGTCATGATCAGAGCCAGGGAAATATGGAAATTCTTAAAGTACCATAAGAGGTGTATGTGTAATGTTAGGGACTGTAAATCTACATGTGGGTCATGTTTACCCCAAGATTGCCACCTCACTGGACTCAGTAGTCCTAAATAGCACAACGCTCTACATTAAGGCAGATTTCGTGTATATTGTGTAATACAGTGTACGCACCACAGACCTTCAGTAAGCACTACAGACCTATATTATGAGTGCTCACTCACACTATTAAGCCTACACCAGTTCAGTATCAGTCCCTGAAGAGTCTTTTTGAGAAAGGCTACCTGTGAGAAAAACCGGGCTGTTTAAGACTTAATCTCACAAGTGCAGCCCACACAAGCATGCGTTCTCATGCAACCAGCTCATAGCCTCTTACTTTAGCCGCACAGGAGCGGTCTTATCTTAAAAAGCGGATACTTGCAGTTAGCACACTAAGACAATTTACGGTGAATTTACTCACAGTAAAAAGTCCCAAAAAAAGTGTAGTCAAATGTGAAAAATCCAGAGGGATTAAATGTTCGTAAGTGTGTTGGGCAACCACTGATCTCATCCTCTCCTCATTTGCTTTCCCCATCATCCCCACCTCCTTCACTCCTCAACCTTCACGCATTCTTCCTTGTCATCCAACCCTTACTTGCTTCCCTGCTCTTGTCATCCTGTCTCTTAGACTGCTTGCATCATCCACTCTTCCCACTTGCTTATGCTCACATGCTGCTGCTGCCACTGCCAGGTCAGCTGTCTGGGAGATACTACAGTATCACCCAGCGTGCCATATGGTGCTCTAAGAAAGGTGATAGTGTGTCCAAAGAGAGACCGAGGACACCGCTTTCTGCTTTTTGTTGTTTCCTATTTTAATCTAAAATGTATTTTTACATATACACAGAAAGTATGTGCTTGGTAGGTACTAGTTATCATTATGTTTTGCAGTTCCTGTTTGCCGAAACTGGTTGTAACAGTAAGCAGAATGCACATACATCGAACATACACTGTGTTTAGGGGCATTCACATATTTCTTCTTCAATGCTGAGATGCATTATTGTTGATATCCTATTATTAGTTCTCCGTTCACCATTCAAAGGTCAACCTGTTTGGCTTTGCCAATGCTTGTTTTCTCTAATGTAGAGCATTTGAAAAACCCTTATATTTGTTGCCTATTTTCATAAACTGTCCTTTTACTGATTTCAGAAAAACTAATGAGAGATGTGTTGGTCAAAAAATATCTCTCGAACTTGAAGTCCTTATAAAACTTCATATTAATGTAACACTATTACCTGCGTGTGACTGGATTGTAGTCAATCGATTTCTATCCTTTTTAACTCTACTACCGTAGATTGCTTATTTGTTGTTAGTTATTTCTTTTCACTCTACTATGTGTGAAAATAGTACCCCTATGTATATTCTGACTGGTCAAAATGTTTATTAAAAGAATAATTTTAACATAGTATGAATTTAGTGTTTTTTTTATATATTTATTGTGTATTTCTGTACTTTTATGGCTTTCACAACGAAAACCGAATAAAGTCGATTTGATTTTGATTTGATTTTGACTGGTCAGTTAAATAGAGGTGGGAAAGCAGGTTTAGCAGTACCTTCAGAATTAGGCTAAAGCAATGTGTATTTATTCATTCCAGATTGCTGCCTGGGATTGGGTGAACATCAGCAGCATTAATAACCTGGTAGATGTACACAGTCTCTATGTCGGGGGCCCACCGCTGGAGAAAGAGGCACGTGAGCTGTTTGTGAAGGGGTCTATGGCCGACATCAGAAAGGAATTTCAGGTACATAACCGACCGATGATTCACAATAGCTGTACTTATGAATAGAGTTTAAGTATCCAAGTAATAGCACATGGTGTATAATTACACTCAGCCAACTAGGTTTTTTGATCAGCTGTCTGTGACAAAATAACTACCAGCCACAAATTTTACAGAATTGACTTTGAGCTTACTGCAAGTTTGTATACTCTTAGTGAGGGAGATTTCCTTTCCATTTCAGTAAATCTAATTGTTAAAGCTATCTGACGCCAATACCATTCTGAACTGTAGTTGAAGGATTCACTCATTAATTTAATGATGATTTACTTTAATAATGATGATGTGGATAAAACTTCAAGTTTGAGTTGAAATGTATTAATTAAAAAAGGGTATGTGAATTACAAACCAAGAGCCAGGGCATCCCAAGGGCTGCCTTCATTCAGCTAAAGAAGATCTGGAGCTCAAAAGACTTAACGTTGCAAACCAAGATCAGGCTTTTTGACACCATCGTAAAATTGGTCCTTCTGCATGGAGCAGGAACTTGGAGGTCAACAGAGACCACCACTACCAAAGTCGAGACCTTTATTAACACCTGTCTTAGGAAAATCCTCCAAATCTGCTGGACAAACATCATCAGCAACAACTACATATGGCAGCACACTCTGGAGCTCCCTGCTTATGAAGGAATCATGAAGAGACGCTAAACCTGGATAGCTCATGCCCTCTGCAAGCCAGCATCAAACACCACCAGGCAAGGTCTGTCCTAGAAACCTCAAGGGAAAAGAAAAAAAGAGGAAGGCCAAGAAACACCTGGTGGCAAAGGCCTATGGCTGACTGCAAGGAGATGGATTACACCTGGAGTCATATTGAAAGAAAAGCCCAGAGCAGAGATGGCTGAAGACTCCTGGTTAATGACCTACACTCCAGGAGTGGTAGTAGGCATAGGTAACATAATTAAGTGTGAGGCCACTAGTAAGTCTGAACCAAAATGCATTTCCGACTACCCTACCAGTTTGCGAGTCAAAGCATGGAGGCATTTATCAAATGCATGTTCTCTTCTGTCAGCCTTGCCCTTCTGTCCATCAATACAAGCTGTCTCCTGGGAAGATATACCCACACGTTATAGGACATGGGGACGGACATCTTGCCCCTAGTCCCAGTTTATGTATGGACAAACCTCCAACGCCTCATGAAAAATAGTAAAGATGTGTTGGGGTACTTCATCAGGTTGGGCCTGAATACTACTGACTGTCTTGGTAGAGCAGTCAGGACCCGCGTGGTGCTTATGGCCATGCTTGAATTCCATCCACGGGATTATCAAATCACTTATGGACATGCCCTTCGAAGGGACCTCTCTCATCGGACACAAGGCGGACTTGGCCGATGGACATTTCAAGGACAGCAAAGCCACTGCACAGTTTTTTGGGCTTGCTCCGCTAATGTAGCAATTCCGCCAACTGTTTCAATCCTTTCAAGGCTTTGAGAGGGGCTACCAGCTGAAGCACTGAAACAACATGCCTCAACAACAAAAAACACATCAAGCATCCCAATGAATTTGAAGGAGAGACAGGGGAGCAGGCTCCCAGTGTCCAGGCCACCCGGGGCAACAATCTACCCAAATCACAACCCCCTGCCTCTCTGTTGCTGCAGCAAAACGACTTTAGGTCACTCTGCAGCAGAGAAGCTTCTGTTGGTAGGTCGCATCACCTTTCACCCACCCGGGTAGAGGAGTATCACCAGTGGTCAAGGGGTGCTCCAAATTGTAGAACACGGTTACACTCTACCCTTCCTGTTACATCTCCCTTATAGGCACCTATACCACAACAACTGTTGGAGTACCACTTGTCCATTCACCTAGGTGAAGTCCAAGCTCTCCTGGCCACGTGAGCCATAGAGAGGGTGCTGGCATCAGCGATTGGGACTGGCTGTTACTTCTGTTATATTCAGGTGACAAAAAAATATGCAGTCCTTTGCCTCATCCTAGGTCTTCACCTTCTGAACTTCTTCGCTCTGACAAGTTCAACATCTTCACACTGGCCCCAGGTTCTGTCTGCCATGGTCCCAGGAGACTGGATGGTGGCATTGGATTTGCAGGACACTTATTTTCTCAGTGCTCCACTTTGGCCTTACCAATGCACCTTTGGTTTAAAGAGTATTAAAACCAAATCACAACCCTCTGACCCCTGTGGCAAGCAAATGCCTAATATAGTGAACATAGCGGCATGATAACCACCGTCATTGTCTCTGCGTGGTATCCAGTTTTTGATTTTACAGAGAATTTCACTTTAAGATAGTGGTCAAGTCTCTTCTCTTAAACCGAGCATCTGAATGATTTCACACATTTGATCTTTCGCCTCAGTCTTCTAATCCTCTTGGCCATGAACACTTCCGGGCTTTCTACCAATTAATCGCTTATTCCTAGGTAAGAAAATGAAAGACTTAATGCAAGGATTATTCATTTAATTTTGTTTTGTCACCTTAATTTCTATTTCTATAATTCTCTTTTCCCTTTTGATTTATAATGTACTTTGTTGTGACACATTGTATATACCTATTAGATGACGTCCTGTATTTTTTTAATGTAATTTTTTTTAGCCCTGATGAAGCAACATAATAAATTGGCACTGTGGTGAAACATATGTTGGTGTGTTCCTGACACCTAAAAGATAAATAAATGGTCTATGATCCTTAGAAACAATCAACGCGTTTTCTTTCGGAATCCATATGGATCAAGAATAACAAAAATTACCTGCAGCACCACCATCAGCTAATTGATTGAATTGTACCACTTCATGGACCTCAAATCTTTTTCGATTTAAATAGTACCTGGGGGTGAGTGCTATATTTTTACGGCAGACCTGTTAGCATCAGTGAGCTTTTTCATCAACATGCCAAAGTCACATCTGACTCCTTCACAGCGTCTCCCCTTCATTTGGGTCATCTTCGAAATGGTGCTCTTCCAAGCCTTCCCTCCAGTCGATGAGCTCACGACATTTGTGCCATGATCTTGATGTTTTAACCCTTAACTCGGGTCTGAGTGAGAGGGGCTCTTAGGCTTCTGGGCCTCTTGGCCTCCTATATCTTGCTAGTCAACTACACCAGGTGGCACATGCGGGTGCTGCAGTGGGATCTGAAGTCTAAGGGATCTGCTTTGGTGGCTGCTCAACTGCAATTGGACCGGTGACACACCCCTCTCCCTACCCCATCCTGAATTAACTGTTGTGATGGTTGCATCGTTGCTGGGTTGGGGAGGTCTCCTGAGAGAGGTCAGGATCACGGGACTCTGGTCTCCAGTGAAGACCTGTCTCCACAATAGCTTGTTTGAGTTACAAGCGATTTGTTGGGCACTGAAGGTATTGCATGGGGTCCTGAGTCCTGTGTCCAGTGCCCAGTGGCTCTATGTCTCTGGAAATGGCTGAACGCTCAGCTCATTTCCCTGGTCAACCAGCACCTAGCAGGATCTTTAAACTCCAGGCTGAACAAACTCTTCCGACGTTGCAGATCACGCATGGCAGTTACACCTACAAGTGGCACAGGGCATTTTCCAGCAGTGGGGAGAGGCCTGATTTGATTAATTTTTCCACTGCTGAGAAAGCACAGTGTCTATGCTTTTGCACGTTAGAAGTTTCCAAGTCGAATCTTCCTTGGAGATATCTTTCACCTGGACTGGGGCTTGGGATGCCTATAATCCTTTCCTCCCCTATCGCTCCTGCCCGGAGTATTGAAAAAGATCAAGAAAGGCCAGGTCCGAGGGGGCGAGGCAAGCAGCCGGAGGGAATGGTCGCTTGTTAACGCAGCTCCCGGCCCTCGCCTGACCATCCGCCTCAAAACTTCGTTATCCGGTTGGGGACACCTCTACAATCGAGAAGTCCTCACGTAGACCCTGTTGTGCACTCCAGAGACTCGTTGTTGGCCAGGTGGGAGAAGCCGTACGGGGACACGAATCGGCTGAAGGACGATCCGCATCGCGCACAAGATGGCGCCCGCTGCGGAGCTCCGGCTCTAGAGGAATCTGCCCGCTGAGGCCTGGGACGTGACCGGATCTACAGAGACACTGTCTGCCTTTCTGCCATCGATCGGAGCAACTCCGACACCCTCCGCGCCGGTCTGGGGCCCATGGCTTCGTTGGGAGACCCAGGTGAGACGCGCTGAGGAGCGGCCTGCTGCTGCCCGTGGTCCCTGGGAGTAATCCACGCAACGCCTGTGCTCTACCAGCCGGTCCCCTGGACTGGGACTATTTGAGTGGTATCTGGCGCCCCTGGACTCCCCATGACTACGAACAGCTTCCCACACTGGTGCAAGCGCCTACTTCAAGAGCTCTGCTTGGCACCGGGGCATCGGAGGCTGGCTGGACAGATGGCTTGGATGTGGGCGGAACTGCGAGGTGGACCCTAGGATTCAACAGATCTTTCCTGTGATCCCATGTGGTGACTCGGCGACCTGATCACCTACACTACCGCCGAAGTTTTACGTTGTACGTAAGGGGGGCCCTCCCTAGCGCAATCTGCCCTGTTACGTGTCTCATGTCCCGGTGCGCTGGTACTTTAACTCCAGATGACGTCCAACAAGGGGACCAAGTCCTCAACTCAGAGACAAATTAATAAGCTCTCCTGGGGAACCAAGGAAGACGGCAAGGTTGCAACCTCATCCGAGGACCCGAAACCCACGTCCCCCTCGCAGAGAGCGAAATCTCTCACCCTCGAAGACGTCATGCAGGCAATCGCTGGGGTCCGGTCCTCCCTAGAGACTCGAATTGACTCTGTTAACATAGAGGTGACCCTCTTATGGGCGGACCTACGCAAAATGGACACAAAGGTCAAGGATGTAGAGGTTAAAACTGCGGCCCTCATAGACGACACCTCTACCCTACAGCAACAAGTCGCCCAACTTCAAAAACAACAGAAGTAGATGAGCGACCTCCTGGACGACTATGAAGGGAGGGCAAGACGGAACAACATCCCTATTCTAGGTGTTCCGGAGTGGATGGAGGAGCCAGCGGCGGACTTATTTGTTGAGAGCCTAGTAACGAAACACCTCTCGAGTTTTTTCTCCATAGAACGGGCGCATAGGGTCCCAGGAGGGAGACCAAAGCCAGGGGCCCCTCCCCGCGCTATCATTGCTAGGGTCTTTAATTTTCGAGACAGCGATGCTATCCTCCAAGCAGCTCGTGCGGGGCCGCCCCTACTCCTGGAAAACACCCGTATCACAATATTCCCAGACTTAACGATGATGGTCCAGGCAAGACGGCGCAGTTTTCTGGAGGTCAAGAAAGCCCTGAGCGAGAAGCACATCAAGTACTCGGTGCTCTTTCCTGTGAAATTGCGTGTGGAATTGGACGGGAAAGCCTGGTTCTTCTTGTCACCGGACGAGGTGTGGGACTGGCTGGAGGGCTGGCGTCGAGTAGGAGGGTCTCCAAGAAATCGCGATGTCCCGGATGACCTCCCACGGGAGGACCACCTGCCAGGCAGCCAGGAACTGTTCACTGGACTTAACGGCGATGAAGAATGATATCCTTTTCTCACTCGGGAATCGCTGAGAATCAGAGTTTGGATAGTGTCTCTCTGGATTTCCTTCCTGTTGCTGTTGCTGCTGTGGGCGATGGACTTCTGCCCTATATATGTCTCCGCTCCCGTGAGGCACTTCTTCTGGCCCCGACGGGACCACTCTGGCTGACTGACAAGTACTTTTCTAATATGTGGATGTTGCACTGAGATTTGTTTTGGGTATACACTTGCACAGTTGTCACAACCTCTCTAGTATTGGGCGAGTGGCACCAACGGCTCACCAGGTGCCCCTGAACATAGTTCGGTGGGCGACAGGCACTCTGCCTAGTTGGGGTGTGGATAGTATCGAATCCGCAGGCAGGAGAGCAGGGAGGGGGGTTGGATTGGGGGATGGGGGGGGTTGGGTTTGTTTTGTTGATGTTTTATTGTTCCTTTGTCTGTTTTGCAGAGTCCTTCCTAGTCACGCTTGCCTACTTATCCAGGGTCCATTAGTGGCAGGTTGGCCACCTTTATTTATTTTATTTATTTTTATTTATAAAACATTTATAAAGCGCGAACGAAGGCCCTTGGGCATCTCGGCGCTGAAGTTGCTACAGTGTGTTAAGCCTCATCGGACAGGAGTTCATTGGTTAAAGAGCCACGTTTTCAGTTGCTTGCGGAATGTCCAGAGGGAAGGGCTAGTTCTGATTGATTCAGGGAGGGTATTCCATAATTTGGGTGCAGCTACCATGAACCTTCTGTCCCCCCAAGAAACGAGTTTGGTTCGGGGTACCACTAAGTCATGCTGGGAGGATGAGCGTAGCATTCTTGAGGGACGGTAAGGAATAAGGTTTTGGACAAAGAACGCCGGTCCCACGTTTTTCAGAGCCTTGTAAACCAGGCAGAGGGACTTAAACATGACTCTTTTTCTCACTGGCAGCCAGTGCAACTGTCTTATAGTGGATGCAGCCGAGTGATGTTTGGGAATACGCCCTAAAAGCCTAGCAGCAGCATTCTGAATGGCCTGCATTTTCCAGAGCACTCTCTCCTGGGCACCCAGAAACAGTGCATTACAGTAATCTAGGGTCGACAAAACAAGGGAACTAACCAGTGTTTTGCCGGCACTTACTGGCAGGAAAGGCAGGATTTTTTTTATAAGCCGCAGCTTATGGAAGGCTGAGGAAGAAATTTGGTTGGCATGTGGCATAAAATTTAGATGGTCGTCGAAAAGGACTCCCAAATTCCTCACTTTTTTTGTTGGGTCCGGGGGTTGGCCCATAGATGATGGCCACCAAAGGGGGGACCATTGCGGGGATAAGTTACCAAAAATTACCACCTCTGACTTATCAGAGTTCAATTTCAGGCAATTTTCCGCCATCCAACTTCCGATAGCCAACATACCTTGGTTAAAGGTGTTTGCTATTTTGGGACCGTCATTTTTAACTGCGAGGACCAATTGAGTGTCATCTGCATAGGAGGTCAGGCTCATCCCATGTGCCCTGATGACTTTGGCAAGGTCCGACACATAGATGTTAAAAAGTGTCGGACTAAGGGATGAGCCTTGGGGAACTCCACATGGCAGAGACAGGGGGGAGGATTCAAAAGGTCCAATGGTAACAACCTGGGATCTGTTTGCCAGGAAGGAGGCAAGGAGACTCCTAGCCTTGCCTTGAATCCCAATGCTCTCGACACGGTCGACCAGGATGGTGTGGTCGACCGTGTCAAAGGCAGCCGATAGGTCCAGCAAGATGAGAACAGCTGTACCTCCGGCATCCCGGATGGATCTTATATCATCCGCCGCTTTGATTAGAGCGGTCTCCGTGCCGTGGAATTGGCGGAACCCGAACTGGGATTCGTCCAGGAGTTTATGTTCCTCGATGAAGGACGAAAGTTGGAGGTTCATTATTTTCTCAGCTATTTTGGCCATCAATGGGAGGCTGGCGATAGGACGATAGTTTTTCAGCTCTTCCTTATCGAGGGTGGGCTTCTTGAGGAGAGGTTTTATTAAAGTCTTTTTCAGTGTCTCTGGGAAGATGCCGGAACAGAACATAGAATTGCAGATTTCAGTTATGGCAGGGATGACTGTTTTCATAATTGGTCGTAGCACCTTCAGGGGACAAGGGTCTAAAGCTGATCCTGATTTAATAGATGACACTGTATTCTGTACCTGTGAACAGGTAACCTCATGAAACTGGGAGAAGGTATGACTCTGGTGGGAGATAGTGGCTGCCGGGGGGGTGGAGGAAATGTTGGAGAAAACCCTATAGATGTCGTCAACTTTGCTAAAGAAAAAATTAGACAGTGCGTCACAAAGCGACTGGGAGGGAGGAGGGGCAAGATCGACGGACAGACCAGCGAGTTGTTTAGTTGTCTCGTAGAGAGTTTTATTAGAGTTTTTGGCTGATTCTATCCTATCACAGTAGTATTTTTTCTTTGCCTCAGCAATCATGGTTTTGTAAATGGCAACTGACTCCTTATAACTAAGTTTGGTTTCATCTGTATAGTTTTTCCGCCATAGTCTCTCTTTATGCCTGCATAGTTGCTTCTGGGTGCGTAGCACCTCAGAGTACCATGGGGCCGAGGGGGTTTGCCGATTACGGGAGCGTTTTTTGGTTTGGACCAGTGCTGTGGCTGCCGAGCTAACCCATTGGTAGAATTGAAGGGTAGCAGTGTTTGGGTCGGCGGACAGGGCGGGGGACGTGTCATCCAACAGGGTTTGTAACCTAGTTCCCTCAACATCGTCCCATGCCAGATAGGGTTGGGGAGATATAGTGCTGGTTTCATTGAGCAGTGCGTCCCGTGCTGTCAGAGTGGCCAGGATAAAATGGTGGTCCGACCAGGTGAGAGGGAGGATTTGGGTAACTTGAAGACCCGGAGCATTAGTAAAGATGCCATCTAGTGTATGACCCCCGTCATGTGTAGGAGCATGTACCAGGGGGATGAGGCCAAAAGTAGACATATCAGCTAGGAACATTGTGGAGTCAGGGTTATCTGGGACATCAAAGTGAAAATTAAAATCACCCAAAATGGTGATAGAATTGTCAAGGGCGGACGCTTCCAGTGTGGTCCTAAAATCCGTGATAAATTCATTCCTGGAGCCAGGGGGACGATATAAAAGAATCCCTTTAAAGGTGTAGGATGGGGATAGTGTAATCGCAAATTCTAGAGCTTCACAGGAGGTAAGGGGGATGATTTTTGTTCGTACCGAAAAGGTGTTGCGGGCAATAATGCCGATGCCACCACCTTTTTTCTGTAATTGCCTGTCCAGTCTGTGTATGGTAAACCCAGAGGGGATGGCAGTGACTAGGTCTGGATCAGATGCCTGGTCCAGCCATGTTTCGGTCATGAATAGGAGGTCTAATTTGTAGTCCTGAATCAGCTCGTGAATATCCTGATTATGCTTGCTCAGTGAACGGACATTAGATAGTCCGATGGAATAGATTTGGTTGTTAAGGTATTTCTTACCGGTCCGCACTTGGTGGTTTTTTTGGGTGGTATTTGGTCCCCGAGCGGTCCACAGGCCTCTTGCTCCTATGCCCTGTACGGTCCTGATGATTCGGAGGCCCGGGCGGCCCTTCTCCCACTTTTCCGTCCACATATTCCACCTATTTCCATCACCATGACACAGTCCCTCACTAGAACTCTTACGATCCTGTCATGGAATGTTAATGGCTTAGGGAACAAGATCAAGAGAAGCATAGTCCTTCAATTCCTAAGGCGCCACTCCCCCGACATAGTTCTGTTGCAGGAGGCGCACCTAGTGGGTAACACCTGTCAAGCTCTCCAGAGAGGGGGTTACAAACTATTGGTCCACGCGGGGTTCATCTCTGGGTCCCGCGGCACTGGGATTTTGGTTAGGAAGAGCCTCGCATTTACTCACTCATGGATCGGGGCTGACCCTTTGGGTAGATTTGCCTTGGCTGAGGCAGCGTGGGAAGGGCGTCCCCTGAACATAATTTCTGCTTACCTTCCGCCGACGATAGTCTGTGACTCCCTTAAGAAATTGGGCGCTCTATTGTTGGGCCTCCCCACGGGTACACTCCTGATCGGAGGGGACTTTAGTGCCACTATGTGTGACGACCTTGACCGCAGACCCAGGCGCAGCTCCCACCGGTTGAGCTCGGACTTGTCCGATTTTGCATACGCCAATGGGACTGGCGGACATCTGGCGCCACCACTATCCAGATACGTCGTATTTCACACGCTACTCAAACGCGCATAACAGTATGTCTCGCATTGATTATTTATTTTGTCCCGTCGCAGATATTGGATGTTTCATCCGTTCGAAAGGTCTTCCGCGGGGCATATCCGACCACTCACCCCTGAGTGTGGACTTAACCTATCATCTCCAATATATGCGTGGTCCCATTGTCATTAACCCCTGGCTTATGCAGATTCCGAATATCAAGGACGCCCTGACTGAACGTACTGCATTTTATTTTGCTGAAAACGTCGGCTCTGTCGACTCGGCAGTCACGCCCTGGGAGGCGTACCTGGCAGTGGTGAAGAGTGAGGCTCTAGCACTTAAGATGGGATACCTACGGAAACGCGACGAGCAGATTCTTCAGGCTGAATCCGACCTCATCCGCCTTGAGGCGACCCATAACGCAGCCCCCTCGGACGACACCGCTCGGCGGCTTTGTACCCAACAATTGGCCTATAAGGCGCTAGCGCAGGAAAAGGCACAGGCGCGACTGCTTCACACGGGTCATCGGGTGTATGAGTTTGGAGACAGCGCCGGCAAAATGCTTGCGTGGCTGGAACGACGTGAACAGGGGTCCCGATGGGTGTCGTCCATAACTTGGCCAGATGGGTCCTCGGTTGTAGATCAACGAGACATCGCGGAGGCTTTTGCCGACCATCTGGAGCGCGTCTACACTGCTGGCCCATGTTACGCGCCGGAGGAGTCCATACAACTTCTGGATGAGATGCGCCTCCCGGTCATCTGGGACGTTGATAGAGAGGCCTTGGATGCTGACATCACGGCAGATGAGCTCACCACAGCGCTCTTTGCCGTTAACTCCAGCAAGGCAATGGGTCCCGATGGGTTCCCCATCGAATTTTTGAAGGGCATGGTCCCGGAAATCGTTCCCCATCTTCAGAATATATTTACGTAAAGCTGTGACAACGGTATTCTCCCGCTTGATCAAAGACTAGCCTCCATCGCGGTCATTCTCAAGCCTAATAAACCACCCGCCGACTGCGGCTCGTACAGGCCGATCTCCCTGATTAGCGCGGAGGCAAAGGTCCTGGCTAAACTATTGGCAAATCGCCTCCTTTTGGTGCTTCCTTCTTTAATACACGACGACCAGTCCGGTTTTCTCCCAGGTCACAACACTGCGTTAAACCTACGGAGAGTTCATAATGTCATGAGTCGTCAATCCATTATACAACAGGACGCGGCCATCTTGTCCCTCGATGCCACGATGGCATTCGACTTGATTGAATGGCACTATCTCTTCGAGGTCCTGCTCCGTTTTGGTTTCGGACCCCATTTCATTAGCTGGGTGCGACTCCTCTATACAGACGTTTTGGGCCAAGTTCGGGTCTACAACCACACGTCTCGGCGGTTTCCCCTCCACAGGGGGACCAGACAGGGTTGCCCCTTGTCCCCGCTGCTGTTCGCCCTCACCCTCGAACCTCTAGCCCACTGGGTCCGCACTACGTCTCCATCAGAGGCCTCTGCTGGACTGATGACATAACGGACAAAATTTCCCTATATGCTGACGACATCCTGATATATGTGTCTTCCCCCCGATCCTCTATAAACAGCTTTTTCCATGTTCTAACTAATTTTGGAAAATACTCGGGATATTCGATTAATTGGACTAAATCCACACTGTACATGCTCCATGGTAACCCACCCCGCTTGCCCCGAGGGTTTTCCATTGCAGTGGCTACTGAAGGCTTTCAATACCTCGGTATCCATGTCACACCTGACCCTAAGATATTCTACGATCGCAACCTTTTGGGTCCTTTGCGTAGACTCCACAATGACATTGCCTACTGGCGGTCCCTCCTGCTCTCTCTCCCAGGCAGAGCAGCATTGTTCAAAATGCTAGCGCTCTCGTGCTTCCTATATGTTTTGCAGAATTGCCCCCTCCTGGTACCGGACTCCTATTTCCGCACGGTGGAGAGTGAGCTACGTCTTTTGTTGTGGGACGGTGGGGCTGCCCGTATTGCCCTGTGTAGACTTTTTCAGGGTTGGTATGATGGAAGCATAGTCTTACCCAACCTCCGCCTCTATTATTGGGCGTCACAATTGGTGGCTGTTAACCGCTGGATTCATGGTTCGCCCCTGAATCCGGCCTTCCTCCTCGATAAATGTCAAACTGGACAGGAGGGGTATCTGGGGGCCCTGTACAGCAAAACCGTCTAAGAATAGGTATGTCGGACCCATGGCGCACACGGTCGCTATATGGCATAGGGCCAACAAACGCCTGGGCTGGACGGACAGGATCACTAAGGCAACACCCTTGTGGTCATCACAGCGCCTGGGATCCCTTTGCTTCCTCCAGGGGTTCGATAAATGGGACGCTATAGGGATTTTGGAAGTGGGGGACCTTCTCCATAAGGGTGAACTATTGACATTTAGTGACCTCCAGGCCAAATATTCCCTTGCACTCACAGAATCTTTCCGTTATATGCAAATCAAACATGCCATTATGGCCGCCGTCCCGGACCTTACTTCCATACCTACGACCTCCCCCCTGGAGGATCGGTTACTGTCCGAACCCCTCCCCGAGAAAGCCATCTCCTGCACCTATCGAAAGCTTTGTAATAACCTCCCTGATCCATTTCAGTCATTGCGGACCAAGTGGGAAGTAGACCTGGGTCCCTTAGATGAGGAGGATTGGCGATCAGCCCTAATGTCCCCTAGAGAATCGGCTATCTGTCATAAGTTCAGGCTGATCCAATTGAAGATTTTACACAGGGCTTACATGTCCGCTCTTACCTTGGCCCAAATCGGAAGAGGCCCTGACACACTGTGCCTGCGGGGATGTGGCCTGCCTGGCACGTTCTATCACATCCTGTGGGACTGCCCAGTGGTGCAACAGTTCTGGAGTGGTATGGTCCGAAAGATGAGTAGGTCCCTGGGTAAGCCACTCTTACCATCACCTAGGGAATGTGTCCTCAACATATGGGGGGGCTACTGATTTGAATGTGGGTGGCGCTGGGTTTTCTGTTGGCTAAACGTTCCATTGCAATGAGGTGGGGCTCCCCGGGCGGGCCGTTGGTGGTGGGCTGGGTGGCTGAAATGGACCGCTGCATGATTGCTGAGAAAACTGTATACAAAATTAGAGGTTGCCCTAAGAAGTGGGACACGAAGTGGTGACACTGGAATAGATACCGTGGTGAACTCTGTGACTCACCTACCTCTGAACTGGCTATGTCCCCTGCTGGGCCCATAACTCGTATTTTGCGTTGATTTGTGCTTTGCTTGCTCCCTGTACTGTCCTACGAATACTGTATTACTGGTGACTGATTTTTTGACTCTGCTTTTTCTCCTCAATAAAATCTTATGTAAAAAAAAAAAAGAACAGGCCCAAGTCAAAGCGCTTTCGGTCTAGACGAGGACACTGTGGTAACCAGAACTTCTGGCCAGGTGCCCATGTCCTCTTATTCGGCTGCCTCTTCTGAAGGATCTCCTGCTGCAGCAGCAGGGCCAAGTCCTGCACAACCTACACCTCCATTCATGGAGATGGAGCAGTGACAGTTGAAGGCTTTCAATCTTTCTGGTGTCATCCTAGCAGCCAGATGTCCCTCCACTAAAACAGTATATGCAGCACTCTGGGAAAATGTGTGGTTTGGTGTTTCTTCGGAACCTTCATCCTTTATAGGGAAAGTTGTCTGCCATTTTATTTTTCTCTCTCTCTCCTGCTCAGCAAGGCCTGGCTGTAGTGACAGTTAAGGGTTATCGTTCATCCCTCTCAGCCTTTCTGCTATTGCCTGATCAGACATCCCTTTTTAAATCTATAATTTTTGAAGGGGCTGATCCACCTGTTCTCGTCAGCACCTGTTGTGATGGCCCAGTGAGACCTTAATTTGGTTCTTACATATTTGATGTGCACTCCTTTTGAACTAATGCATAGCTGTTCTCTGTGCTTGCTAACCATAAAAACAGTGTTCCCCATCCAAATCACGTCTGCTTAGAAAGTTAGTGAAATCCAGGCTTGTAAATCCGACAGCAATACACGTCTTTTTTTCCTGGACAAACTGGTTCTTTGAACAAAGACTGCTTTCTTGACAAAGGTAGTGACACCCTTCCACATAGAGCAGTCAATCACGTTGCCTTTTTTCTAAGTTCTGCCTCATCGTTCCAAGGAATCACCATCTTCTTTTTTGGCCCTCTGCTTGTACATCGATGGGATCAGAGAATATGAATTGGCCGATAAACATTTTGTGGATTTTGTTTTTGCCAAAAACGAGAAAGCACTACAAAAGAAAACCATCTCCCAATGTATTTCCTTATCTGTAAAGATCTGATACAGGCTTAACCAGGAGCATTGCATACTCACTCCACCACAGCAAAGGCAGCTATCACTGTACTAGTTCACGGTGTGCAAGTCTTGGACATTTACCAGGCTACTATGTTTGCACCCCTCCTCACATTCACAAAGTGCTATTGTCTGGACTGCTAGGCCCAGCAGGGCGGGCACTGCACTTCTCCTGATCTGTCCTTCAGGATTTCCTGTTCTGTGTCGTTACACAGAACTACCATCTGAGGAGGGTGTGCTTTGGGATCTATTCACAAGGTGAGGAATATGTACTTCTAAGGCTATCAGAAGAACAAGTTGCTTACCTTCTGTAACACCTTTTTTGGTAGACTCCATCTAACTGCATATTCCTCCCTGTTCTGTAGAATGGACTCATAAAGTCCATTAAAGCATCCCAGCATTAAAGATCTGCGCACTAGTGTATCCAAATGTTATGGGCTCTGCGTCCAATGGTGTGGACAGAAATCAGAAAGAAACTGATGTCAGCATGCGGAAGTGCCGCAGATTTAGTGGCCCTGACATCACATCCGGGGCGGGATGGACCAAACACAGAGATGCACAACACTACTTACCAGTGCACAAGGAAGTTGCTGTGAAAATCTTCCAGATCCAGTCTGCTGCACCTGGAGAGAGTCACAAGATGAGGAATCTGCAGTTAGAAAAAAGCTTCTTCTAAAAAAGTGTTTATTGAAGTTAAGTAACTCGTTTGTTTTTCCAGCCCACCATCTCCCCTCTCCTTACACAGCCACATGATGAACAAACCAAACAGACTTGCAGAATAGAGCGGCAGCCAGACCCACTAATGCAGGTGGTAGTCGAGGAGCTACGCACCACCGGGGTCAGAGTCCATAACCTTGGGAATTTCTGTGCTTCTCCGAGGTGAGCATATGCAGACACAGACACCTCTGTCACCAGATTCAGCTTTTTGTGATTCTGTAGTCTGCTTGCAGTGTAATGTGGACAAGGCATGCAATTCCATGGCACTTGACGATGTTGTTGGTGATGAGCTGTACTTGATAAGAGACCTCACCACCTGGGTTGAAATAATGACATTTGCTGATAAATCCTGACATGGGTCGAGTTGTCAGGCTGCAAATCGTGGCAAGCTTCGAATGGGATGGTGGGCAGAGCTGCTTGCACCCAAGAATGGAAGCTCTTGAGACTGTGAGTCAGTTGTTTGCAATATTCAATAACAATGTTCCCTCTATTCGTTTAATTCTGTATGCAGTAGCCTAGGCTACATACACCAAAGACGTGATAACTGAAAAGAGAGTTTAGTGCACTACCTACCGAAATCCGATCAGTGATGTTTACCAGTCTAAAGAGTTGTTTGAAAATCAGCAGAACATTGTGCAGTTTAATACACATTTAGATGCATGCAATGGTCGCCTTTGAAGCCGTGTTCTAATGCGGCACTAATTAAAATGGTCACACCAGCACCTGATGACGACATGCATAATTCGCTCCTGTAGCACCTGTGCCCCAAAATGCATATCTGACCAAACTCAAAAGCTTGTACCTGCACTTGAACTGGTGTCCAAAAGCGCAACTCTGATATGATAATTAGGCACTGCGGAAAGATCTACAAAACCTGATATTTGCTTCAGCCACTATATCGGACTTAGCTCATTTGTGGCCTACCGAGCGAGGCCTCCCCCATGCTCCTTCCACCATGGCCAAAAACTTGGGGGTTAAGCTAGACAATTCTTTATCTTTGAAGCCACATGTAATGCTTCTGCGGGAGCTTGTTTTTCCCTGCCGAAACCTCAAAAAAGACACTCGAATTTCTACCTGAACACATTAGAAAAATCATTATTCATGCATTGATCACATCTGGACTTGGTTATGCCAATGTGCTGCTTTTAGGATCTCCCCTAGCATTGATAAACAGTCTGCAGCAGATCCAGAACACAGCAGCTAGAGTGGTTTTGAACAAACAGCAATCAGTTCGAAATGGTTTGAAAAGCCTTCATTGGCTTCCCATTAACTGAAGAACAAAGTTCAAAGCTTTGACGATAGCTTCAGGTCCACTCAAATGAAAGGCCCGTTGTATATACGTATCAAAATGAAAAAATACCAGCCTTGTAGAGCACTGCGCTCTGCCCATCTCAACTTGCTATGCGTCCCCAAGTTCTTGGCTAGAGAAGGTTCCTGCTCCTTTTCTTATTTAGCCCGAAACTCTGGAACCTTCTCCCTGAGCACATCAGTTGTGCAACTTCTGAGGATTCTTTTAAGCCCCTTCTATAGACCCACCTGCTTAAAGAGACCTAATTCGGACCTGTCCTTTCTTTTTCCCTAGTCTCCTTTTTTGCGTCTTACTATTCCCTGCCCCAGGAGGCCTCTTTTGAAGCAGCTGATCACGCTTTATACATTTTACTCATTCATTCAAAACCAGTTATATTTAGTTAGACACACAGGTGGCCTCAATATAAAATCTTGCTGCACAGATTGGAACATCTGGGTGTGACAGGCTCGGCCCTAACTTGGCTGGGCTCTTTCCTTGAGAGACGTGAGCAGTTGGTTTGGATGCAACTCTATACCTGAGTAGGAAAAAGATTGAAATGGGGACTGTGGGAAGTCTCTTCCCTAAATTCCAAACTGTTCAATATTTACATAACTCCTTTGGCATACTTGGTTGAATGAATTAACATCAAGGTCATCTCATATAAAAATGATACCCAACTCCTGCTGATAGGGATACTACAAATGCAAAGACCACATTTGCCCATTATATGGTAGCGCTGCTCGACTGGCTGAAGGATGGGTATGAACATGGCCTAATACGCCCCCCCCCCTCCTGCCTCCTCCAACGGTAGTAGCCTGGAATTTGGGAGTCATTTTTGATGCTCAGTTTTCATTTGAGGTACAAAAGGGGGTGGTGATGGACGGAGCATCTGAACCAATCAAACACACACACCCAGTCAACAGATCTGGGTGTAATCCATCACCGTTCTTTAGCCCACTCTGCCACCCCAGTTCAGACATGGCCATATGCAAATCAGTCTGACCCTGTGCCTCATGGAAACAGTCCAGCCCGAACCGCCAAGCCATGCCTTCCCTGGACCGGAAACAAGCTTCTGAGGACCGGTTTCTGGCATTTCAGTTTTCATTTGAGGCACAGATTTTTTTATGCTGAAGAAGTTTCTTCACTTGCGCCCGCATGATGCCCAAGTTACCGTGGTCAGGGCATTGAGTCTTTCAAAACTGGGCTATGCCAATGCGTTATATCCGGGCCTTACAGAATATCTGATTCAGCAGTTACAAGTTATGCAGAATATAGCTGTTTGCCTTCTGAATAAAATACCGAAAAATACATCAGTATCAGTATTTCGGGAGAGCCTTCACTGGCTGCCAGTTTAAAAACATACAATGTACAAAGCATTTCCCCTAACACATCAAGCCTTCATGAAAGAATTAAGAAATACAGTCACGGAAGACCCCTGTGTTCCAGCAAAGCCTGATCAATTGTGGTTCCCAGGTTCAGAAAGACAACGGAAGGCTAGCTCTTTTTCATTCACTGTTAATGTAGCTGGTGTGTGGAATCCACTGCCTGAACATCTGAGGTCCATTTCGAATGAAGCTACATTTAAAAAAGCCCTGAAGACTTTCTTATTTGGACTTCGGTGAGGATGGGAGATCTAAGTTGCAAGAATAGTGCTCGGGCACTCTGTTGAGTAGCTGTGCGCTACAGACGAAACCTTCATTCATCATTACAAACTATTCCACAGAAGGTCCTTGTATACCTCGGAAGCCAACCATGTTTCATAGTGACGTGAGAGAACAGAAATTGGAAGGAGGGAAAAAGAAAGCGACAAAAATCACACATGATAGAAGGGAGATGGTAAGTAGATACTATTATGTACAGTTAGTTGTTTTTATAGTGCTGAGGGTTTGTCCTTGGACTGCTTCAAAACATAGCTAGGGAACAAAAACAGAGGAGGCGAAAAAAGCATTAGGACATTTTTCATCGCATAGCATTTGCGCCATCTTAAGTCCGGAGAATAACATTGAAGGCCTCCTGAGTCATCTGAGACACATTGGAAGGTTGAAATTCGAGGTATGGATTGCCCATTTCAATAGAAAATAAGTAGTTTTACAGACTACAGAAAATGGTTGCTTACAGTGGCGTACCAAGGTCAGGTGGTACCTGGTGCGGAAAATTACTTGTCTCCCACGACTTGACAAAATGGCAAAAATATGTGTTTAAAACACATATTTTTGCCATTTTGTCACTCCCACTCGGTGATGACACCGGGGGCGGCCCGCACCCACCACACCCCACTTACTGCATCACTAGTTGCTTATTGATTCAAATAAATGCGCACTAAGGTAAAACAATTAATTCTGCTGAAAAGCCAGTTTCTCGTCTTTTAATTTGAGTGGGTAAAGAGGACTCTCTTGATGTGCACCTGCTAGCATGCACCAAGAGTCAAGGCACTACAGGAAAAGATATTCACATTGACAAGGCCAATAGCTTGGTCTTTGCTGAGACCGATTGGCTTTGCCAATGCTTGTTCGGTGTTGACGAGGTCTTGCTGAACAAATGTGGAAGTGATAGTAAGAAACAGTTGAGGAGCTTTGAATTGAAGCGAAGATGTGGCGTAACACCCATGGCTACCGACAGGGGAACTGGGGAACCAGGTTTAAATTTCAGCGTCAGCTGTACTATCTGTGATTCTGGGCAAATCACGTATTCTTCCCCCTGCCTACGAAAATGAATGTGTCATTGTGTAATGTAACTGGTGAGCATTTAAAGCTCTCTAATACCATTGGATCAGGCAAAAAAAAGCAGCAGTGAATAGGGAGGTAGTGGGGAAGGCGGGCCAAGCAGGCAAGCAGGAGGGAACGGGGAGAAGGGCAAGGAACGACAGGAGAGGGCGGAAGGAAGCAACAATTAAGGGAAAAAATATCTCAATTGAAGCAGTATCCGCAACAAAAATCAATGTGTAATTTTGTAATGTAACTGGTGATCACTTATGGTGCGGCAATACCGTTGAATCGTGTTCGCGCTATGGCAAGACGAGGATGGAGTGAGCGCTCCAATACTATCGGGCCGTTCGGAAATAAAATGTTTTCAAATAAAAAATAAAAGCAGCAGTGATGAGGGAGGTAGTGTGGGGATAGGTCAAGCAGGAGGAGATCGGGAGACTGGCAAGCGACGGCAGGAGAGGTAGGGAGGAAGTATGTAATTTAACTGGTGATCACTTATAGCGCTCCAATACCGTTGAATCGTGTTTGCGCTATGGCAAGACGGACGACGAAGCGAGCGCTCCAATACCATTGTAACGTGCACATTGTTTTTTCAAATAAAAAATAAAAGCACCAGCGATGAGTAAGTAGTGGGGGAATGGGTCAAGCTGGAGTAGATCGGGAGACTGGCAAGCGACAACAGGAGAGGTAGGGAGGAAGCAACAATGAAGGGGAAAAAATACTTCAGTCGACACAGGATCAGCGACAAAAATGAATGTGTCATTGTGTAATATAATTGTTAAGCAGTAAAAGCACTCCAATATCATTGGATCATGTTCGTGTTATGGCAAGACGGAAAATGGTGGGAGTGAAAACATGAACACTCGTTTGGAGTGCTCAACACAAATAAAAAAGTAGCCCCTAAAGTGGTTGCAGTGTATGGACACAAGTACATGGTACATGTTCTGGGGGAGGGCTAAGCACTTAAAGAGGCATGATGCATACCTTAGACAAAATGAGAACAAAGGATATTAGAGCGAAGATGGGGCGAGCAAATGATAAGCCTATGGGCGGACTGAAGCCCACAGATTGAACACAATTGATCCCTTTGAGACACCGCATGTGTTGTCGGCTAAGACTTAAAAATCACATCACCATTCAGGCGCAAATATGAGAAAGCTGAATACACTGGAGTGGTGGATGTAAGAATCATAGCTATACCCATTTTGATCTTGTCAAAACCTATATTCGTTCTTTGGTTAGAAATGGCTCTCATTGACAGAATGGCTAGGAGCAATCCTATGTTTCAGAGCCCCATTGAAGCGCCCCACCCATCCCAGGGACTAATGAGTGGTAAGCACAGTGAAAGCAGAAGTGCCATTGAATAGCTAAGGCTTTACATCATTCCTGGATACATAATGACACAAAATGAGTTCTTCTGCCACTTTCAATCTTATGTGGGATCTCTGATCAGTCTTTTGGCCACAGTGACACATCACCTTGGGCAAAGGGATATTCCTTTATCCACAGTCAAAGCATTGAAACAGTTACCAAAACATACAGCGGAAGTAGTGAGACATCTGAAAAAACCTCTATGTAATCATTTCCCTAAGAAGCAGTAAAGGCATTACAGTGATTTCAACACTCCTCCCAATATGTGCTGCTATTAATTTCCGATTAATATTTCTAAGACAAGAATCATCAACATGAAACACTTCACAAGCAAGGGTGCATCGTTGAGATCAGTAGGAGACCTAACGAGGAACACATGCATCTCCGAAATTTGTGCAGGTATCAGGCTCCCACATGTGTGGCAGAGCACCTATTTATACCTAATTCTGAGGCTCTTAGAATTGGTCACGTTTCAGAGAGTCACTACAAAAAGAGCAGATGCAGTGGTGAGTTCATGGGAGTGAGCGCTGACGACAGTCAAAATGTTTCAACATTAGTGCAAAGTTTCAGGTGGAATAAGCAAATAAATTCAATCTTTGCTTCTGGTGCTAAGGACCCTTCACATCCCAACTCTGAGACAGGCACATACAGTTAAAAAAGTTAGCATGTGTGAAGACATGGATGGATTGTTTAATGTCACAGAGAATAATACATAGAAGTGTATAAAATGTCCTGATGTGACATTTCTGGATACTAAGCGAATCATCAGTATGTTAACGTAAGCATTTGTAGCAATATGCTCAGGGGAAAGATGCTTACACAGATTATGATTGCCCTGTTTTTGAGGTTCCTGGTGGCAGATTATTACTACATAAATTGGCTTCAGACACAGAAGCATTTTGAGTTGACCACTTCTATTTCTGCAGCACTGACCTACTCCCCGTGCGCTTCATATGGTGGGCTGCAAAGAAGTGTATTTAGCGCCTTGTACCTCCCCTCTGTTTTTGGTTCTGATTTAGAATATAGTCAAAATGGCCTGGGTGATAGCACTGGAGATGACTGGGATGGTACACATCTCAGTGCTACAATGACAACATCATATAGATCCACATGAGACCAATGGCTTGGCCACATCCCTGACTCTGGCTGGAGTCCCCTCCCATTCGGCCCTTCAACAGATGAATTGGCCTCTTTTGCTGTCATCCGACTGAAGTTCTTGACTTGCAGCTAACATCTATAAGGTCAAACCTTATGTACTGACTGAGATTCTGCAGCCTGGGCAGACCTCCAATTAACTAATCCTTCCTTGCAATGAGGCTCTGACTGACAAGGCTGATGAGTACTCAGGCCAAACCTCGCTCTTGCCTGCTGGTAAATACGCAGATGCCATAGACATGCCCCAGTTGACCCTGCCTTCCTTACACAGCATCTTACGCCTGAAAGCCCGGTGGTTCAGGCCTCTACCAGCAGGTTGCACCCAAGCTCATTACCTATGACTCCACCTGACAGGAGTTAAAACATAAGGAGGCTTTTGGAAAAGTGTTTCTGGCCCTTCGTTCAGTTAATGCTAGCTGTCTCCTTGGACGATACTCGCATATACTGTGGGACATGGTCAGTGAGATCTTGTCAGTGGTCCCCATTGAATTTTGCTCTAACCTAGCACAGAACATTCGGGATGGCCAAGACGTCGCAACATATGACAACGACAAAAGTAGGTGGCTGGGACAAGAAGCACAGAAACTGAACCTACCACTTTCACCAAAAATCGTATGATATGTAACCGAGTAGTTAGTAAAAAGAAGTATACAGGTGCACGAGTTTTAGGCAACAGCAACCACACACCCTGTATCAAGTTAAACCTTGATCAAGAAGCCATAATATTACTCAGCACTTGTATGTGTGCATAAACAAAATGTCCAATGTTATTAAATCTTCACAAGTAGGATTATTCCAAAATACTCCTCCCGTTCTTTCACATACGAAGTATTGAAGGATGAGACATAGCATGGTACATTTGCAATCCTTTATTGAATCTTCTTTTAAGAAATGTTGATTGTAGCCAACATGTTTTGTTATTTGAGAACTTCTTCAGGGCTGTAAAATATACACAAACATTCAATATGTTTATTTTACATTAAAACCTTTTTTATATATATATACAACTTACTATTTCCCGTTAAGAAAATCAGAGTAAAAAAAGTCATTGAGTACGACAATTCATTCATACAATTTCATGTCTATAGAAATAGTTCTTTAATTTCAATTGTCTAGTGAACTTGACTAAGGCAATATTTATATCAACAAAATCACATGATATGATTGTTTAGGACAGAAATGTAATCCTTTTCCAAGGACATTCAATTCTTCAACAGCTGCATTCCTAAAGGACAAATTGATAACACTCCATTTCCTGGAACCTTGTTCATTTGTTATATAACTGACATAGTACAGTCCATCTAATGTAACTCTCCTGATGGATTATTTACTTTAGTTTACCCTTCTTTGAATGTAGTCTTCTTTGGGCCCCTTGTTCTGCGTCTCTTGCCCCTCCCCCCTTTTGATGATCCTTTTCTGATGAACTCCTTTATTCTGCTGCCAATCTTGTATCTTCGCACTTCTTGTAAAAAAGTGGAGGGATTTATTATGGAGGCTCCATCAGCACTGGTACAGTCCACGGGTCATTTTCAATAGATGAATGGGAGTGACTTCTCGAAGACTCATTGTCTCTAATGCTTTCAACCCCACATTGTCTGTTTTCTCCAATGATATTATCATATTTCAGAGCAAAGGCAAAAAAAATCTACCCTTCTCATAATCCCCCATCATCCATTCTAATCTTCTTTATTTTTTTTTCTTTTAAATATGTTTGATAATTAGCAATCTCCTGTTTTAGAATCTCATAATCTTTACTAGTTGCATCAGCTAGATTCAATTCCCTAATCTCCTTTTCCAAATGTGCTATTTGTTTCTTAAGTTTCTTCACTTTTCTTTCAGAATTCTCTACAAGAATCCTCATCATTTTGTACGATGCCTCATATAAACCTTCCTCCTATTCCTTCAAAAGATCCCTATCCAGATCTTCAAAGTTAGGGAAGGAATGTGTCTTCCGCTCTGGGCTGGAGACTACTGACAGCTTGGGTAGGGCAGTCTTTACCAGCTTAGTTCTCCGGCCCCATGAGTAGATGAAATCAACTTTTTGTTTTAGGTGACTTCCAAGCTTTATTTATGGATATGTCATTTGATAGTATCCTTCTATTGGGTGACAAAGCAGACTCTGTATTGGAGCACTTCAAGGAAACTAGGGCCACTGCATGTTACTGTCTGTGTCTGTGCAGAATCCCCAGCAATCTTCCTCTTTTCGAGGCTTCAGTGGGGTTTGGTACAAAGACAATACTAAGACCCTCTGCAATAGACATCCAGTCATTTTGAGGTTGAAATCAACAAACAGGTGTTTAATTTAATTTAATTTTGCCATTTTATAAGCGCGAACGAATACCCGCAGGCGTCTCGGCGCTAGACTTTTCACATAACTTCCCCTAGATGTTAATGGCTCCAGAAAGGTTATTGGTCTGTATTACTGATTGAAAAGCCAGGTTTTCAATCTCTTGCGAAACTGCAGGAGTGAGGGGCTTAACCTAATGTGTTGAGGCAAGGTGTTTCATAATTTAGGTGCCGCGACTAGAAAGCAGCGTTCCCCCCAGGAAACTGTTTTGGAAGGTGGAACCATTAGTTGGTTAGGAGTGGTGGATCGAAGCTGTCTGGCAGGTTTGTAAGGTATCAGCTGATCCTTAAGAAAATGCGGTCCTTGGTCATTGAGTGCCTTGTACACTATACAAAGTGATTTGAACTTGATCCGGTTCCGGATCGTCAGCCAGTGATATTTCTTGATTGTGTCCGATATGGGCGAGAACTTAGGTGTTCTAGAAAGCAGACATGCTGCTGCATTCTGTATCGTCTGTAGCTTATTAGTTACCCTGACCTGGGCATTTAGGAATAGGCCATTGCAGTAGTCAAGGGACGATAAAACTAAAGAACTGACCAGCGTTTTAGCAGCTACATCTGGCAAAAACGGGATAATTTTCCTGATCATTCTTAGTTTATGGTGGGCTGTGGTCGCTATTTTGTTCGCATGTGCCATAAAATTGAGACCCTCATCAACAGTAACTCCCAGATTCCTGACCTTAGGGGCCGGGCTGGGAGGGGCTCCAAAAGCTGGTGGCCACCGAGATGCTGGCCAACCTGGTGAGAGGGGTCCAAAAATGACCACCTCCGTCTTTTCTGAGTTAAGCTTAAGGCAGTTAGATGCCATCCACTCTCTGATTTCTAGCATTCCGTTTTGGAAGCGTTTTGCCACCTCACATCCGTCGCCTTTGATGGCCAGAACCAATTGCGTATCGTCAGCGTAGGAGGTTAGGCTCATCCCATGTGCTTTGATAACATTAGCAAGGTCCGACACATAGATATTAAATAGTGTTGGACTTCGGGATGAGCCTTGAGGAACCCCACGTGGTAACGAGAGCTTGGCAGATTGGTATGGCCCCAGGGTGACAGCCTGTGTTCTATCGGCCAGGAAGGATGCGAGCAAATCTCTCGCTGTATGGTGAATGCCCATCTTTCCGACACGGTCCACCAAGATCTTGTGGTCGACCGTGTCGAAAGCCGCCGATAAATCAAGCAGTACAAGTACTGCTGTCCCTCCCTGGTCTCGAATTGCTCTAACATCGTCTGCGGCTTTGATTAAGGCGGTTTCGGTACCGCGGTACTTGCGGAAACCGAATTGTGTATCATCCAGTAGTCGATGTTTCTCTACATGCTCGGATAGTTGTTGGTTTATAGCTTTTTCAGCCTCTTTGGCTAAAAAAGGGAGGCTTGCTATGGGCCTATAATTCTTTAGTTCATCTTTGTCCAGACTCGGTTTCTTCAATAGTGGTTTCAGCAGGGTGTTTTTTTAGGAAGTCCTGATATGTCCCAGAACCCAATATAGAGTTGCAGACTTGAGTAATGACCGGGATGATAGTATCCATCACTGGTGGGAGGACTGAACAAGCATTTACAATGCAATGGTTTCGGCTTTTGAAAAGTTTGAGCTATTGGCATTGTAATTGACAAAATTTTTATTTATGTGTTGGTTTTGAAAATAAATAAATAAATGGCATTGTCATTTACAATGCCAATAGCTTAATCTCTCGCAAATGGGGCAGGGCCATGACGAAGTTGTTGCTTTTGAGTAACTACACCGATTTTCAAGAAAATGATATAATGTTACACTTAATTAAATAAAATAGGGACCCGCCATTTAACGCTTTATTTTTAGCCCAAAATGATTCCAGCGCAGTACACAATTGTCAAAATAGCTGCTGATGCTCTGGTTGTTCTCATTGTTTTTAATCACTCTCGCTATAATGGAGTTGCGAACTGCAGCGTAATAATTATGTGATCTGGCGTAATTTTGGGAATTTCATACCAATTCCTGAAATGACAATGCTGTTAAAATGTCGGCCGGGCCTAGTTGTTACCAATGGTCAAAATTAAGTCCAGCCTTCCCATTACTCGCTCTTTAGGTGTGCCCGGAGATTTCACCAGTCGCCATCTTGTAAATGCTGGTTGACGTGGGGCAGGAGCACAGAGTGCCGACCCATGTGCCAAGAGTCACAGTGGCCGCACACATGCAGCCTGCAAACGTCGCTGTCTGGATAAATGGTTGTCATTGAAATGGGTATCCCGCTAACTACGACCTGGCTAGCGCCTATAGACATTCAGCTGAACAGGCGCTCGATAAGTAAGTTGCCAGAAGTGCTCCGTGGCGTGCACCCGCAAGCACAGTTTACGAGACTGTTGTTCCAAATGTTTTGTGGCAGGCCGGTTGTGCGGTTTGAGTTACACCGGCATTAGCGTCCCGGGGTTTCCAGGCTCCAGTGTCCGCAGGAGAGGCGGGTACTGGACCTCATAGTTACCTGTTGCTCTTGTCTAACTTTAAATTACTTGAGGGATTCCCCCTGCAAAATAAGAACTTTCTAAATAGTGCTCCAAACCGCTATCCTGCCGCTTCTAAGCACTGTAAATAGCAGGTGTTCCGGTCACCCCATGTAACAGTCTCAGTTTGCCGACCTCAGAAGGATGAGAGGCAGAGAGGCGTACCTGGGAAGTGATCCTGTATCTAGCATGCTATGTAGAAGTTTCTGCGGCGCGGGCATTAACCCATTGAGCTCTCTGTATCTTGAAGAGCTTGAGGCCTGCACAGGACCAGGGCACACGTCCCCTCAGGCCGCACCAAGGGCTGCTCTGACAACAACTCGGCACTAATCCGATTAGTATCAGCACTTTAAAACCACAGGCACTCCGGGGAGAGGAGGGGGCGGCGGAGGAGGGGAGAGAGAGGGAAAATAAAGAGCGGGAAGGGGAGTGATAGAGAAGGAGGAAAGGAAGGGCGGAGAGAGGTTAATAAAGAGCTAGGAGACATTGTAAAAAAACAGAGGAGAGGAAGGGAGAGAGGGTAATAGAATGATGGAATAAAAGGTGCATCCCATTACAAGTATATGTGGATTGCTTTGCAGTGAATTAAAATAAAAAGTACACAAAGATTGCAGCCAAGCTAGAATACCTTAGCTGAATTTGTAATAAATTCTACAGAGATCGCAGCCGAACATGAATACGGCCGATAAAGAAGTCAACAAAAATCATCACAAAAATGCGCACTCTGTTTGCATTATAGTAAACAAAGATCGCAGATACACGTTAATCCCTTAGCTGGATTTGCTTCAAACTAAACCGACATCTCAGCTCAACGTAAAGACGTTTGATAAAAAAATGAAAACTAATCCCATTACAAATATGCGGATCGCTTTGCAGTGAATTAAATAAAAAAGTACACAAAGATTTCAGCCAAACTAAAATTCCTTCGCTGAATTTGTATTAAATTCGACAGAGATCGCAGCCAAACATGAATACGTCTGATAATGTAGCAAACAAAATTTATCACAAAAATGCCCCCTCGGTTTGTATTATAGTAAACAAAGATTGCAGCCAAACATTAATCGCTTAGCTGGATTTGCTTTAAAGTAAGCAGAGATCTCAGTTAAACGTAAAGCCCATCGAAAACAAAAAATAAAACAAACCCCATTACAAATATGCGGCTCGGTTTGCAGTGAATTAGACAACAAACTACAAAGAGATCGCAGGTAAACTAAAATACCTTCACTTAATTTGCATTAAATTAGACAGAGAGCGCAGCCGAATATGAATACGACCGAAAATGAAGCAAACAAAAATCATGACAAAAATGCGTCCTTGGTTTGCATCATAGTAAACAATGAATCCCTTAGCTGGATTTGCTTTAAAGTAAACAGACATCTCAGCTAAACGTCAAGCCCTTTAATAAAAAAACAAAAAACAAATACCATCACAAAAATGTGCGTTCGGTTTGCATTAAATTAGCCAAAGAAGTACATAGAGTTTGCCGTGAAACTGAAATTCCTTCGCTGGATTCACAGCAGATGATGGTGGGGAGCACCGCCTGTGTCTTGGTGTAAGTTGGTCGACCTCGTATACGCCGTCTGTATATAAGAGCTTTGGCAGTTTTTTTGATCCAGGGCAGGCAGCAGCGCCTAGAGTGGGAGACGCCCCAGCCAGGGAGGCAGCAGCAGGCCCAGAGATGCGATGGTACGCGGGGGTAAACTCAAGACTGCACTACCGAACTAAAATGATGGTAGCTGAGGCCTCGCAGGCAGGTCCGTTGTAGTCACGTGGGGGTTCCCCACTGGAGCCGGTGGGGGAAGGGCGTCGTCCTCGCGGTGAGGAGTTACTTCACTTTGCACAGGGGCGATACAATGGTAGGTGGGGGTAGACTCAAGGCAGCGCCGCAGAACGGAAATGATGGTGGCTTAGTCTGCGCAGGCAGGCCTGTTGTAGTCAAATGGAGGGGTGAGGGGGGGTCCCCGATGGAGCCGGCGTGAGAAGGGGACGATCTCGCAGTGAAAAGCGGTGTCACTGTGCTCCCAGCAGTGGATTAGCAGTCGATCACGTATGACCCTATGATGATTGGCACTTGCGCTGCCATCACCTTGCAGCTGTATCCCATAAGGAAAGTGGAAACCATACGTGACAACTTGTCTCAAACAAGTCAGGTCCCGGGCTGGCAGCCAATCACAGCGCGGCCCGGGGAATGACGTCACGGGGGTGTCCCGGGCCGGCAGCCAATCACAGCGCGGCCCGGGACACACGACAACAAGGGGCGGGACTTAAAAAAAGAGTCAGAAACGCCCACGATTCACGTTCTGACCGTGAAAAAGTGATTGACAACGATGTCTTCCAATGGCTAGCCTCCATTTATGGAGCTAGCCAATGGAAGAAGGGGAGTGTTCAAGTTCCCCATACTGTAAACATAAGTTTTCGCCCTGGGCCGAGCACTGCTTTTGCAGTGCTACGCCCAGGGCGAAACCTAAAAACGTACACGGAGAGATCCCGACACACAAACGGAAACAAAACGAATGCGCACGGACCAGACAGAAAAGCAAACAAAAAAGGGCACAACACACAGACTCACTAGCAGGCAGGCAGGCATGGGGCAACATAAAAGTACAGGGAAAGCTACAGACAGATAAACACACAAAAAACAAACAGCTATGCACTCACAATACACAAAGACCGAAACACACAGGCAGGCACGCACAAAGTAACAGAAACGTACCAAGAGAGATAGAGACAGACAGATATGCACTCACAAAACAAGACACACAGGCAGGTGGGATAACAAACGTACAGAGCGAGATACAGACAGATACACGCAGGAAACAAACAGCTATGCAATAAAAACCAACATAAGAGGCGGGCAGGCACGGGGTAACAAACGTACAGAAAAAGATACAGACAGATACATGCACAGAAAGAAACAGCTATGCACTCACAAAACACAAACACAGACACAGGCAGGCAAGCACGAAGTAACAGAAACGTACAAATCGCTAGCTTCTATCCCTTAGCCATTAGGGGTTTGTGACTGCAATGGGCATAGCAAGAAAGAAGCACACCACTAAACCATTAGAATAAGTTGATGCCGCCTGTTGTGCCCCTTTCTATAATAGTTACTGAATAGGTACATCATGCACACTTCAATATTAACTTTCACTATCACATAGCCTTCCGCTTGTCAAAGTGTACAGTGAATCTACATTAAAGTAGTTTAAGAAATTACATGAATGAAACAGCTTTTTATCTACCACTTGTTTTTTTTAAGTTTAAGCTTTCATTTTGTTGAAATCAATATTGAAACTAAATGCACACTGTGCCCTATATTCTGAAAGGGTAGTCGTCCAATCATCACTGAACGACATTAACAATTCTGAACAAACACAAGGAAATGGACGGAGCGCTGAAACTTTTCAGACTCAACCCCGGTCACAGATCTGGGTTGAATCCATCATCGTTCTTTAGCTCACTTCGCCACCCCAGTTCAAACCCAGCCATAAGCAAATCAGTATTTACCCTGTTCCACATGGAAAAAGTCCAGCCTGAACCTTCAAGCCAGGTCTTCCCCGGACCCGTAACAAGCATCCTTAGACCAGTTTTGGGGCAACCCCTCATTTGCCACTGAATTCAAGCTAGCCTGCGTAAGTGAGCAAAGGACAGACACCTGTGCATACCATGCCAACCTCCTCCTGAAAGCCCTCAGCAGCCCCAGCCAAATTCTTGAACTTCTGACCTCCCTCGTGTCATACTAGGCCATGGTACTTGAAAAGCCAGACCCCTCACAGACCACCCTGTAAACCAGCTCTCCAACACCACGCAATCAGCTTTCAGAGCCAGCCACAGTACAGCCAGGCGTTTCTCCCCAGAGAAGTCAACAGGACACCATATTCAGAAGCTCGTTTGCAGAGTCCTGAACGTTTCCTTGCTCAGTCCTACACCGTTTAAAATCTACATGAAGCCACTGGCAGATGTTATCTGTGCACAAATCAACCACCTCCCCTACGCAGACAACACAGCCCCTTGCAGACAAGGCACCCAGCACTAGGGACAACTTCAACTTGTGCATGACTAAATTCATGAAGAATGACCGCCACACAGACGAGACCAAAGTGGTGACCTTCAATGAAGCTGCATTGATGTGGAACTTCATCTGGGGAGCCTACAGGCCTCAGACCCATTACCAGCAAACAACCTAAAGATCGAAAGCAAATTGGACCAATCCAGCATGGCATGCTTCCACACACCTGAAGCTGAAATATAAACTTGCTACTGCCATGCATGCAGCGAGTGAGCTCACCGCCCGGATAAACCCGGAAATATGAGTGCATCAAGCCAACTGACGCAGCTAGACTGGGTACACTTCTGCTTCCTGGCACACAGGAACTATAAACGTTTATCACTGCCTGAAGAAGATTAAAGTCCTCGCTAGAGTAAAAAAAAAAAAATCTAGGCACAGTTTATAAATCCTGGCAAATTCTTGCCACGCTGTCATCCGGGAATCAGAAACTGGCCCCACTCCTAGTTCGGGCAAGAACCATAATAAGCCTGCGACATCTTTAGCCTAGTTATAGGTTCAAAATAAAAGATTTCACATGCGCATTGAGAAAGGAAGCAGGCAAAGTCCAAAGACTGCCAAATTGCTATGTAGAACCAGTGGCTGGAATAAACCGGTCAGAAGCTGAGAAAACCAATATACAACACGGCGACAATACATGGACCCCAAGAGGCGGTGAGTGACGGAACATGTAGCGACCCTGCCGACCGGGACCAAGAAAGTACAAGATCACTCAAGCGACAGTTGCATTCCTAGCACAACAGCCCACACATAGTCTATTCATACGACTAGGGACGGTCAGCTAAAGCTATCCCATGGTGCAAATTGGCGAGGGGGTGCAATCATTATGGTATTCAGTTCACACTGACGGGGTAGAGACGACTTAGATGGAACGATCACATAATCAATTCTTTATTCGTATAAACCGAGTGCAATGCGACAAAGCTTGGTTGTAGCAAGGGCCACTTTAATACGATCAGTTTAAATACCACTCGTATAGGAAGGCATAGGTGGCGCAGTGACTATTGTATGGACGAGCATCGGCCAGGCTTTTACGGCTAGTGACAGTACTAGGACCACTCTTTTTCGTCTGGGAAAGACAGCAAGTAGACCTCTAATGCCTCTTGGAATTAGAAAACACCAAACGAGAAACTGCCCAAAAATTGGTAGACGGCAGGGAACAACAGGACACAAACATGAGCATTACACAAAGAACCACGCCCAAGAAACCCCATATGCCACCGAAGGCCAAGGAATCCATACCCCAACGGGACCGTCAAAAGAGGGCGAAAATTAAAAAACAAGCACTCACCTGGACTTCCGGCGGCGGTCGGCCGCGTAATGGGAAAAACAAACGTGGACGACCCAAAAAAATATACCCCCCCCCCCCCCACGGCCGCGATGACGATCGGAGAGGGAAGAAATCGCGGGAATGCCCACGGATCTGGTCCGGCCTTGACGGACAGATCCGGCTTCCAATGG
This sequence comes from Lissotriton vulgaris, assembly GCF_964263255.1. NCBI lineage: Eukaryota > Metazoa > Chordata > Amphibia > Caudata > Salamandridae > Lissotriton > Lissotriton vulgaris. Next base: position 1,953,669,359 of record NC_141687.1, read on the forward strand.
CTAGCCTCCATTTATGGAGCTAGCCAATGGGAGCCGGGGGCCATTCCTATATCCCATATTGTAATCATTAGGATTTTGCCTGCGCGAACTGCTTGCGCAGTAACGCCAGGCGAAACCTAAAAAGGACAAGGATCTAGTGCAGATCCAGTTTTAATCGAGGAGACAATGATCTTTATTTGGTCAGTCGTGAGAGCTTTGTACCTGGTAAAAACGTTTCCCGAGGGCATATCAGAAGGAGAAGCTATTGTCGTGTTGGTTTTTGAGGTGAAAGCTTGGTAGATGTCATTAACTTTAGAGAAAAAGAAGTTGGCCAGTGCATCGCAAAGTAATTGTGAGGGGGGCGGGGTAAGATCCGGCCAGGCTTTTTTGGACAAAGAAGCCATAGAAAGGGTTCTGGCACTGGAAATATGGACAGAATGTTACCTACTGTTATTTCTTGGTATCGAGAAAGGATGGATGTGTTCGTCCACTTTTAGGTCTCTGCACTTGTAACTTCTTGAAAAATGAAAACCTCAAAGTGCTCACTTTGACCTAGGTTCTATCTGCCCAGAATTCAGGAGACTGGATGATAGTGCTGGACCAACACAACTAAAATGTTTATATCCCCGCCCTGCTGTCTCACAGGCATTACCTTTTTTTTTTTTAGGTGGGCCTAGAGAACTTTCAGTTTTCAGTTCTCTGCTATGGCTTCACCACTGCCCTTCAGGTGTCTGAAAGTGATGGTGGTGGTCACTGAACACCTTCGGTGGTTGGATATACCAGTCTTCCCCTACCTTGATGACTGGCTATTAAAGGCGAACTCGCCTTCAACAGCCATTCATCTGTCTCGCTGAAGGTCTGTCTGTCTGTCTGAAGGTTGTGAACCACCTTCAGACAGTGGCTGACCCCTTCACATCCTTGGAGTTCTCAGTTGACATGCCAAATTCACACCTGACCTATTTTTGAAGAGGTCCCTGTTCATTGGAGCTGTTGTGGATACAGTGCAGTTTCGATCCTTCCCTCTGGTTTCACTGAGTCCTAGACAATCAGGTTATGATCCTTATGCTTCAGCCTCGGTTCTGGGTTGCTGGGAGATTGGATGCTGTACTTCATGGCCTCTTGACCTCTGGCATCATCCTGGTGAACTTCACCAGATTGCACATGCGAGCTCTGCAGTGGGATCTGAACTCCCAGTGGGCATCTAAGGAAATCTGTCAGATTCCAACCAGAATTTGGAGGAGACTGCAATAGACCTGTAGTGGTGACTGCTCAACCACAATTAGACCTTTAGTGCCTCATGAATGTTAGTTATAACTCAAGGTGGTGCAGGGCGGCTTCCAGCAATTGGAGGAACCCTTGCTCTATCTCTTTGCCACTATCCAGAATATGCAGTGTCAACAGTTTTGCACGCTGGAGTTCCCAATAATACTCTCTGAGACGCAGTCCACCTTGAGTGCAACTTGGAACTCCTGTACACCTCCTCTCCACTGCCTCCTGCCTCAAGTTCTGAAGATTGGACAACACTGAGGTGCTGGAGGACCTGAGTGGCTCAGTCCAAAGTCGTGGGTGAGAGCAGACCCTCTGGAGTTCTAGTGGAACTGGAAAGAAACTGTGTTGGCATGAAGAATAGGTGGAAACGCCTCATAGGGATAGAGGTAGGGCTGTGGACTGGATCGGTATCCCTAGGTCAAAGTGGTGGCGGTCCTGTAAAAAGGTGCCACTAGTTGAGAGTAGGAACCAGTAGACGACCGAGATTTGAGAAATGTATGTATTTCTCAATGGTGCATCTGGAATCAAAAATGGATGAATAGAAAATGAAGCTTGGTCCAGAAGTATCCAGATCCTAAAGTTGCGTATTCTTCTGAAGGTGACTGATCCCAAAGGTGAGGCCTAACTCATTCTTTAGACTGAGCTCTTCGGAGACGCAGAGGATGCAATGATATAAAGGCTTCTATGTTCTGATGCTTCGTAGCAGTGAAGCAGGTACATGAATGATTGTGGCGGATTTGAGAGATCACCATGATCAGATGACTCACATGGCAGTCCTGAATCTGGAAGGCGGGTGTATCAAAGATTCATATTTTTAAAGCTCTCAGCGGTGTGACTTAAAAGTGCTGAAAAGACCTGCAACTACGAAAAATTAACAGTAAATACTCGTCTATTTTGTTGAGGCTTCAAACCAGGAGGAGTCTAGAAGACTGAAGTTAATTAAGTGAAAGATGGGCTGGTCTAATCTTGTTTTCCTTTCTAGATCCAGAGGGAGATTCTGACAGAGTGTATAACATGGAATATGGTGATGTTTCTTTAGTGTATGAAATACAGCTGGTTTGTGCCCAGTAGTTGTGTAGCAGCTGGGTTACTCCATTCTCTCTAATTGCACTCGGGTTTGAGCTGGGACATGCGTGTTTTTGTTCTAGTGCTGCTTCATTGACACTGTGAAATGTACACTGTGTAGTGTTTATTGCAAATGTTCACAGTGCAGTTGTGTTGACTACCAAATAAATAAAAATATTTAACCCCTAAAAATATTTTCAAATACCAGAGAGTGTACATTAGATTCTTAATCTGTGTCGGACTGGTGGACATTTTCGCTTTCTGCAGGGTCATGCTGAATTTCTTGCCTTTTTTCTGAACCCTTTGTTTGCTGGGCTATAGGACTCTGCACTTCACCCCTGCTAATCTATGGTAAAGTGCTTGTGCTCCTCCAACTGACATGGTAAAATTGGTATACTTTGGATTGGCAAATGTAGCTCACCTATAAGTCCATAGTATATGATACCCCAGCATACCCAGGGCCTATAAGCTAAATGTCACCAGTGGGCTGCAGCACTCATTTTGCCGACCACTACAGTGACAGAGTAAAACATTACTACAGGCCTGCCACCAGTAGCCTGGCTGTGCAGTTTTTAACTGCAATTTAAAATTGTCAAAATACCCCCCTCTGACAAACCTAAACCTTCCTTTTTAATATTTATAAGTCACCCTAACTAGGCCTTATTCCCCATAAAGGTAGGCTGCATGGTATGTAAAAGTTGGGAATGTAAAACTGTAATGTTAAACATGTCCTTACAGTGAAAATGCACTCAAAGCTATTTTCACTGTAGCTGGTTTGGCTGTTCTGTAGAAAACACTGGACTGTAACGTCAAATACTAATCTTGTGTCTCTAGAATTGGACTAGCTAAAAAAATATTTAAACAACTATTTTAAATAGTTGATACAAATCCAATTAATTGATGAAGTTGGATTTGTTCTAAATATTTCAGAAAGATTTAAATATTTGCCATTGCTCTGCCTGAAGCCCCTGAAAGCGAAATCTACATTTTCTTCTATTACTTATGCAAGACAGTGATAAGCATTTAAAGAGGCGTGAACGAGGTGTGAACTTTCTCCTGGGATAAAAGCAATAGGCTAACCTGAGTGGTCAAAGATGGCCCCGTTGAACGTGACAGAAGGTGCAAAGTGGATAGAAAGGATGCCTTTTGAAATTAAAGTGTCACGTTCTGCTTGAATGGCATATCCTGTGTGACGGGTCTGCTAGGGATTTCATACAACTCTTGGGTTGCACTTCAAAGAAGCCAGGTAAATGTTAACTGACAACTGGCCAGGACCCTTCCCAGACAGTCATACCCCAATCACAGTGGGCCTCTTATGTCATTACAGTAATACAGTCTGTTTGACACGTCTGATACTTTTACATATAACATTTGGGATGCACTTCAAAGAAGGGAAACAGAATGCCAAAACAATTTGTGCGTATCCACTGTCTGGCGGCTGAAAGCTCAGCTTTTTTTATACCCCACTTCTGTCTTTGGGTTGTTTTGGGGACAGGGACTGCATCTAACTGAATTTTGGTGTTACATGTCGAAAGACACTGGATTTACCTTAGTACACTCCCCACGCACAACTCCATCCCTCAAAACTCATGTTTAGTGTGGCCAAATAATTTTGCTATCTTGAAAATGCCCAAAGTGTATAGTTGGCCCCAGCACCCTTTACCTCCTTGGTTAGGGTGTCTACAGGGGTAAATCCCACACACTATCGCTTAACATGCATACATGTGGTACCTCCAGGCATCCACTTAAGAACACTTCTGAATCTGTGGAAGATCTTAAAAAGACTGAGCCTGCTGCCTGAGACTTGAGAAGATCCTAGAAGACTGGATCTGCTCTCCCTCTTGTACCTAGGACAAGGAAGTGGACTCCCGGGGTCATATGACTGAAGGCCAAGCCACAGGGATACATACAACAAGCACAAGAGGCCTTTCCTGCAGCTACCCAGCCGCTTATTGGCAATTAAACCTGCACTGAACACTTCCTACCACCCTCTTTGTGCCTCCCCTGATGGCCTATGGGCTTTAGAAGTGTTACCCCTGTGGTGGGTTGGAACTTAAAGGACTAAAGTCAGAATATACAATTTTTGATCACAATGAACCTTGTTAGTTTATCTGACTCACGCTAAATTGTGGTCGGGGTCACATTGCGCCTAGCTCCCGTTCTAGCACGACCAATGACTGTCATTGCCCCTTTGTACTTCTTTGTGCTATTTCTACTTAAAACTTCATTTCTCTGGTTGCTCTTATTGGGGTTTTCTATTTTTTTAATTTGTTTTGGGACTTTTATTGGTTTGCATTTCGACTTTATTACTATGTAGTACTGCATAAAGACTTTACATATTGCCTCTAAGTTCAGCCTGTCTGCTCTGTGACATAGTTACCTGGGTTTTGCACTCAGGTTTATTTAGTAACTTTAGTGGTTCACCCTGACAAGGATTATGATCATTACTTAAGATGGGAACTTACCCCCCTCAACTAATAACCCAATTTCTTACACTCACCTTTTCAGTCTGAGACAGTTTTTCCATTTCCAAAATCCAAGCTTCAATCATGGGCTGACTTGTTTTTCATTGCCTCCGTAAGATCGTTTTTCCCCACTACTGTGACCGTAGTGCCCACTATTTTTGATTTATGTTCATTTCTGCATTTGTGTTTTAATTATAGATGTTATACTTACTCTGCCTGTCAGTTTTTTAACGAATTAGAAATTGTATAGTACATTCTATAAATGTGTCTGAAACCTTATGAGGTGTCGGCATCTATAACCTAGTTTTTCAGAGTCCGAGTCCAGTCCTTTGATTTAAAAGACAAATGTTATCATTAATATGTTTTTTATGAATCTTTGAGTGTAGGGACATCCGTGTGTAGCCTGTTTGAACATAGATAGACCAAGGGCTTTCAAAATATTTTAAAATCTAGAGTCATGTTTGATAATTCTATGTGGGTTTTGATGCAAACAAGTCTTTAAATCTAGATAACACATTAATGTTCTTTCAGATAAGCGAACTCCCCCTATGACGTTTTTAATGAGATAACCTTGTTGTTGACAAGCATTGCAAATACTTTTCTACCTATATAGTCTTTAAAATAAAGAATCAACGTACTTACCTGTGTTTACACCTTACAACGGATCTTAGCATCATGCTGAAGGTCACGGTGGACAGAATAGGCAAAAGAATAGTGAAAACAAATAAAAGGCTTGCATTATCAAGAATTGAATAGTTCTACTACTCGAAGCTGCCAAGCCCTCCAAAAAAGAAAAATATGTTTTTTTCAAGTAAAAAGAACAGGACCGGGAGGGCTTAGAACAACAGAAGCGATGGAGCAAGCCACCGCTGCCGGACAGGGTGGGGAAGCAGCCGAAGAGCAGGGTTGAAGGAGGAGCAACTCAGAATGCAAGAAAGGTGGGAATTTGAGGGGAAAGAGTACCAGAGGACAAGAGCAAAAAATACTTGCACTCATATGTAAGTCAAAGTAGAAGATAATCTAAGTTCACTGATTGTCAGTTGTGAAAGGATGCAAGTCATTCTTTCAAAAGAATGGTAAACTATGCTCCACGGGAGGGTCAAACACAAAGAAGTGGAAAGAAAGTCGTCAATTAGGAAACAAGCAAATGATATTGACAACAGACAGCTACCGAATGATAAGCAATGGGCTTTCCCAATACCTACTCAAAGTATTGGTATTATAGACAATAACCTAAAACCTAAAAGTGGAATATGATTCCTTAATGCTGCTTAAATAGTTGCAGATGCACACATGTGCTAGTGCTAAAATTCTAATGTTTTCAGCCGAGTCTATTGTTCTATAATATATGGCAACTTAACACATTGAATTGTGAGTGAACATTGATTAGTTAAAAAATGTGTAAATAAACTTGTTGCAAGTTCATTGTTTCAATGGTCTAAAATGAACGGGGATTAATACCAGTGAGATAAAAAAAATGCAGATGGCTCTGCACAGAAGTAACTGTGTATAAAATATTAAATGTGATACAACCATGAGCCCAAATAGCAAATTACATGTTGGCATACTACCTAAACATATTTCATAACTTTTAGATTTTCAGCTACAGTTTCCCACAATTTTCCTTTGCTTTTTTTAACCTTCATAGGATTTAATGAGGTACTGTGCTCTTGACGTCAAAGCAACCCACGAGGTGTTTCAGGAGCAACTTCCGCTCTTCATGAAAAGGTGAGTAAGGTTTAGGGACCCAATGGTAGGTAATTCAGGAAAAAAATCAAACTTAAATATCCTTTAATGTATCCAGTGTTTCATCACTGGAAGTTTCCAAATGCACCTATATTAAACGAGAATTTATAATAAATACGTTTAATGCTATGAAATCATGGTTTGTGTGATAGGCACAGAATGTTCTCTATCTTATGTTGTGATTTGGCATTGGTCTCTAGGAGCATAAACATTAATATAGAATTATTTAATATTTATAGGCATTATTGGAAAGTTATATCCCGAGCCAAAGACAACGATACGTCTTGTAGAATGTTCATGAACGTTATTAGAAAATAATTTACTTGGAGCAGCAGTAATTTAGAAAATGTTGGGGAGTACATTTAAAACAGATTGTGAGCTTTTTTTGCCTGTTTTTGTTTTATACACAATGTTGTTTGATGGACATTTTGGCTTGACATCCTATCTTGAAATAACTAAGCGGTAGAAGAAAACATTTGTGAAGGCTATATCATAATTAACTGGAGTATTAGATCTCAAGTTATGGAAAGTGACCTTTATTGCCAGCTAGTGCCTTCTTTAAAAGTGAGTTGATTGGCCAGCATATCCTGAGGAATGTAGTGCAAGTTCCAGTTAGGTAATTCAGTTTTTGAAAATTTGTGAAATTATATTTTTGCAATCGTGGGTGATCATCCTTTCCACATTGTCCTTTGTCTGAGCAATGTTAAGGTTGTTTGTGTAGCAAGGTTAAGGTTGCTAAGGTTTCCTTAGTAGAGGTCTAGTGAGAAACATCAAGACAAGTTTAGGAAGCAGAGCTTCTCTGTACCCCAGTAGAAAACTATAACTCTGTTAATATTCCATAGAGTACGACTATGGTAGAATCTAAAATGCTTCTTAAGTGATGCAGTTTAAAAAGTATTCCAAATCAAATCAATCAAGCTTTATTTGGTGCATGGAAACAACCATAAAAGCATTCTATCCAATAAAATAACATCAATAATCCAGGTGTCCCATCTACAAGTTTCTGCATGGGTTGCTATTCCAATATCAATCATAGTTGATAGCTTATAACAAGGAAACCGTTAATAATACAAAACATTTTACCAATACAAAAATGAATTTGGGACTGTAATACACTTGCTCCTATATAATGTAAGGATTTCTCGTACTGGTTTGTTGCTTATTTTTGAAGAAAATCTGAAAAGGCCCTCATATAACTGCAAAAATTTCAGCTTTCATAGGTCAATATGTGCACCCCAAGCAAAATACCTATTAAAAAGGATACCCAGTTAAGTAAAGGATGTTATTCTATTAATTTGGGAACCCCCCCAAGTGATGTTGCCTATTCTTCACTCTAGTTTTACCGCAGGTCATGACGAAAGTTTTGCTGAGATTCAACAGTAAATCTTTTTCAGACATGAATTGTGTGAATTTTTCTATTAAACATTGTAGGCCATTTGCAGGCCCCGTTAGCAAGACCGCATCGCCTGCATATAGGAGTACTTTGGTGATGCGTGTGCCAACTCTGGGGGCGTCAACACTTAGATTTTATAAAAATAGGTCAATGTTATTTATATATAAGGAGAATAAAAGGGGCGCTAAAACACATCCTTGTCGTATCCGCCGAGTAACTCTAAAGTCAGGGGTGCATTTGCCTTTTGTGCAAAACAGCATTCTAGAAGTTAAAGAAGTGTAAATCTGCGATAAGTAAACAATAATATCATTTGGAGCACCCAGCCCATTCAATGTTTGACATAATTTGCCATGCTTAACCAGGTCAAAAGCACTGGTGAGATCAACAAATCATAGGTGTAACTGACCTTCCTTAGCTAGGGTATATTTCCCTATTAATAACTCGAGGTTTAGGCATTGTTCCACTGTCCCAATACCCATTCTAAATCCATACTGAGCCTCAGTTAGGATAATCGTCTCGTTTACCCAACTTTACAGTCTTCCCGACTTAATTCTGTCCATCAGTTTGGATGTAGAATCGAGAAGGGATATGGGGCGGTAGCACTTAGCTTTCCCTCTATTACCTTTTTTAAAAATAGATACTATTATACATTCTACCCACGTTGTTGGTAGCACTCCTCCTATGGTAGCATTAAAAACACTTAATAAAATCGGTGACCAGAAATCTATATTATATTTAAAAGCAACCTATAGGTACCCCATCTGCAGCTTTGCCCTTTGCACTTTGTTGGACTTGGCCCTGTTTGGCTAAAGTGCCTCAAACTTTTTGCCTTCCTCCTAGACCTTTTTCTAACAGTATGTTGGCGACTTAGATGCTTTGGGCACTTTGCCACTGCTGATCAGTGCCAAAGTGCAAGTACTCCCTGAATAAAGTGTTATGGAAATTGGTTGTCCATAATTGGTATGTTTGTCTTACTAGTGAAGTCCCTAGTAAAGTGCACTATGTGTGCCAGGGCTGGTAATGCAAATGTGACTAGTGGGCCTGCAGCACTAATTGTGCCACCCACACAAGTAGCCCTAAAAAGAGATCTCTGGCCTGCCACTGCAGTGCCTGCGCACAGTTTGTTGACTGCCTTGTTGTCCTTACAAGTGCACTCACGTGCCAGGCCTTATCCTTCCCTTTTTATGCACTTCAGACACCCCTATAGTAGGCCCAAGGTACCCCCCTGGGCAAGGAGCAGTGTATGTGAAAGGTAGGACATATGTCAGGACAGGTGTGTACCAGCTGTGTACCATGTCCTGACAGTGAAATGCTGCCAAATTCGTTTTTCACTGTTGCAAGGACATCTTGCCCATAGGAAAGAATGGGTAATGCTGTGTCCCATGTTTCCAGCCTCTCTTCCCATAAGCATAAGATGGAGTGATTGAGTTTAGTGTGCCTGAACTCAAAATTTAATAGCACATCTTTTTGTGCAGATGGTTTTTAAATTGTGTGTTTAGAAACCACGCTTTTAGAAGTGGCTGGTTTCTTGTCTTAAACCATCCTGTGTGCCTTTGCCTGGTTGTGTATTGCCTGTCTGGGTTTCTATGTGACAGGGTTTGGGAAGTGTCCTGACACCAGGGAGGAGTAGGTGAGACAATAACAGGCTTGCCTGCATTTGATGTGGGGGAGGAGTAGCCCCCTGGATGTGAAGAGGGTTGTGTTGCTGCCTCGAAAGGATGGCTCCACCTCCTGCGGAGCGTCTGGGGCCCAGACCCTGATTATCAAAGGAAGAGGGTGTGCACTGGCAGGAAGACACTCAGTTCTGGTGTGGACTGGGCTCAGAGCCCCCTGAACACAAAGACTTCAAAGGCATTTAGGGGTATAAATGTAAGAGCTGAAACCCATGAACTCAAGACTGAAATCCAGACTGAAAAAGGATTGAAACTACTTTGTGATCAAGAGGAACCTCTGCCAAAGAAGAACAGCTGAAGAGACTGAAGAGAAGGACTGCCCTTGCTGTGTGTTCTGGGGCTGACCTGCAGTTTGTTGATTTGACTAAGGAGAGGACAAGGCACTTTGCTGTGTGCTGTGTCCCCCTGCTTGAGAGGACTTTGCTGTGTGCTGTATCCTGAAGTAACTTGTCTGCAAGAGTCCGATCCCCTGTTTTGGAAACTCAGGAACATCAAAGTTTCTGACCGCATGTCAGCGATGCTTGGTGCGTATGCTTTTTACATGCCTGAGACTATTGTGTGGTCCGGGATACTGTTTAAAGGTGCCCCGTGACCGCATGGCCTCAGCAGTGTGAAACATCGTCCACGCTGCTGCATTGCTGTTTGTGGCCCGACCCATCATTGTAACTGAGGCTGTGAAGATGTATCGCCATTGCCGGCCCGAGCCGCAATATGCTAAAGGATTTCTCGAAGCTAAGGAAGCTGCAAGGTGAAAGGGATTGTGATTATTGTTCGCCTAGAGGAATCTGTCCAAGATCGTCAACGGAGAAGGCAGCGCCGTAACCCGTCTGGCTACAGCGTCGCCTAACAACGGAGCTGCAACATTATTGGGCTGCCCAGCAGGACGTCCAATGAGCGGGGAGAGAGAGAGAGAGAGCGCGAAGCAGCGCACCGCTCAGGTAAGGCTTGGACTCCGGTTGGGAGCCGCAAGCGTGTGTGGCCTGGGAGGAATGCAGGAGGAGTGAAGCAGTGCTCCGATCTCTCTCCCGCTGCGCCCGGTACCTGTCCAGCAGTACCGGGGCCACCCCTTTAAGCTTATGACTGTTGTCTCTGCTGTTGGAGCCAAGTGGTGCCCGAGTTGACCGCGCAGATTGGCTTACCGCATTATTCTTGCATTACGAACTGCATTATTCTTGCATTACAAACTGCCTTATTCTTGCATTATGAACCGCATTATTCTTGCATTACGAACTGCCTGATTCTTGGATTACGAACTGCATTATTTGTGCATAACGAACCGCATTATCCTTGCATTATGACCTGCGTTACGAACTGCATTAGTATGCGCATTAAGGACTGTCTTATTACTACATTACGTACTGCTTTACAAACTGCTTAGCATTGCACTAGGACTGCATTAGATCATCGTGAACTGCTCATTAATACCGCAAGAACCTACAAGTGATTGCTTGCCTAATAACCGGCAAAGTGAAATATTAAAAATACGCATATGTTGGAATCGGTTTCACTACAACCTCTTAGAGGGGCAAAACTGTTATATGTGGGATAGGTTCAAAATGGATCAGAACTGTGAGGTGTGTTCACTTTACTATATGTGGACTCATTACTAGGCCTATAAAAGTACCCAATTGGGACAGCAGTTATAAACTCATCCTGTTGGTAAAAAGGCTTTACAAATGTATTTAGAAGTTCATCCCTCAGGGACCCCACCAACTCCTTGCTTCGGAAATTCACAACCACACAGTCTCCCCGGAATGACTTTCTAGTGCTGCCCACCAAACTCTTCTTATCATTATAATGTACTGATGTAATAGATTAATGTCAAAACATTTTTTTGAATCAAACCAGTGCGCACGGCCTGACTTTTCAAAGACTCCCACGACTCTGTGTTACTTTCTACAATTTTCGGGGCGTTTTTCAGGATGATAACATTGGGAGTTGCCTGGGTTGGTAGATGGAGTATTGTGTCTGTAAAGTTCAAAGGTCGTAGGTTCCTGGTCACTTTATTCCCTTGATTAGTACCACCAGACCTTAAGGAATTAATGTTGCTAGCCTTATTATCTCTGGATTCTGCCGTGGGTTGTGTATAAGAGCGTTCCTTTGGTGGTGATATCAGCTTCAGAAGTTTGTTGCCATTAGTGTCTGAGGTACTTAATCCTTTTGGCCTCTCGAATAATTTTCTTACAAGGGTCGCCTTGTGCATAGATTTTAGCGGTAATAATTCTGTTACCAAATCTGTTAAATAAGTGACATCCTTTTGCACTAATTTAATTTCCGACATCAGGGAGCGCTTAATGTTGTCAATTTTTCCCTGCACTTTTTTTTAAAAAGCGTTTCCAGGTTTTGCACATTTTGGACATGAGTTGCAGCTTTGCAAACCCCCGTACTTTTAACCACCCCTGTTTTTTTCCTCTTTCTTTGGCTTGGCTTTTACATTTGGTGTCACTTTTACTGACGGTACAGTAGATATCTGTGATTGTTGTTTCAACTTTTTTGCTGGTGGAGAGAGCGAGTCTGAATTATTAGTTAGTACAGATATATCCAGAGGGAACATTGATATACACGGGTTTGCCACACTCGGGACATTAACCTCTTTGTTTAGACAGGATCCATGAGGCTCTAAAACAGGTTCCTTTTCAGTCCCAACTGCCACCAGTACTAGTGGGTCTGGCCTATTCCCTGAACCTGTCTCTTTTACTGCAGCATCCAATGCAGACTTAGTGGCTGCTAATTTCTCCTCAACTTGAGTAGTCTCATTGTTAATCAATCCCATGGCATTTTTCAAGTACTTAGTAATTGGGTGGTAATTTCCTTTTGCCCATTATCCCACGGTAAGCTTATTCATAAAGTGCAGGAGGAAATAATGTTCTCTTACTGGTTCTTAGCCTCTTCCGTCAAACCAAGGGGGTGGCCCAGCCCAGCCTTCTCCTGCCGCGGACGGGCGCAGACGGGCCCGCTCTTGGCCCGGGCATGTCCCTTGGATGTTTTATGCACCTCCAGGAGCGTTAGAGTAGCAGGAATGGCAGCACGCCGGCCTTGTTGTCCTCTGGTGCTTGTCGTTCCCCTCAGTGTCCTCAGTGCAATCAAAGCAAAAACAGGCTCCACATATAGTGCTGTACATACACACTCCCCTCCTATCTGTAGCACTCAGGTAATCCACATCTTTATTTGCGTGACTGGTGTGGACTGAAATTAGGTTTGCAGTTTCTGGCTGCATTTTTCACGACAAACTCTCTCAGACTGTGGTTCATATTTAGTAGTACGTTTGAGGGAGTAAGTTTGATTTTTGTTGTTCTCGGCGAAGGGCTATTCCATCATACATTACGGGTAAGGAGTAGATTAGACAGACGTATTGCTTGAAGATCTTGTGCAGGGATCGCGTTTTCAAGGTTGGAAATGGTTTGCATTTTTTTTTCTCAAGGTTCTATTATTCAGAAACAGAGCCAGCAGTATTATATACCAGACTTCTGGTAACGAATGAAAAGAGCAAATGCTCAGGGATCGTAACTGTAACCATAATCACCACATTACAGTCTGAGACTGTTAGATTTGGGGGTCTCTAATCGGCACAGGTAGGTACTTGTGACAAATAGGGACCCTTGCCTCTAGTCAGGGTAAGGGGGTACACTCCTAAAATAACCCCTGGTAGCTTGGCCCGAGCAGACAGGCTTATCGCAGAGGCATGTGTAAAGCATTTGTGAACACATACAGTAACCCAGTGACAGCACTACAGATGGACACGACACAGTTGTATATTACAAATAAGTATTCTTTATATAGACTTAACACAAGACCACAAACGACAAATATCCACAATACTATACTTATGATGGTAGTTTTAGCTTAGTTCAGTTCAGTTCTTAAGATGCAACCTTTTAAGTCAATGTACCTTATGATGCGTAACGCTTCCACAACAAGTGTTGTAGCGATGGAAATGCGGCAAAGTTCAGGTGCAAAGAAATAAAGACATGAAGATCTTCCAGATGCGGCACACTTGTCCGTTGATGCGAGAAGTCTCGGTTCGATGTGTCAACTTCAGGTGCGACACCCTTGTTCAACAATGCGACAGCAAAAGCCTCGGCTGCGGCACTCTTCTCCGACGTTTGCGAGACGCTTACGCGCAATGCGACCACTACAGCGGCGATATCCAAGATGCGACGGCAGCAGCCCCGACGGCGACACGCTTCTCCGTGGATGCGAGGCGCTTTTCTCAATGCGGTGCAGTGCGGCAGCTGCGACATCCCCGATGCGACGGCAGCAGCAGAGACGGCGACACGCTTCTTCCTCGTTGCGAGATGCTTCTCTCGATGCGGCGACATCCAAGATGCGACGGCAGTAGCAGCGACGGCGACACGCTTCCTCTTTGTTGCGAGACACTTCTCTCGATGTGGTGCAATGCGCCAGCTACATCGGCGATACCCTCCTTCAGAGTTGCAGCGGCTGCGACAGCGACACACTTCTTCCTTATGAGTCGCGCTTCCAGCTCCTTGCGACATGCAGTCCCTCAGAAGGCCCAAAACCGCAGCAGGCACTTCCAAAGAAATATGGCAGATCTCTCTATTCACCACTGGGCTGACTCATCCTGTCTCTTGGAATCCCCCAGCCCCGTCACTCAAACTCCAGACAAGGAATACACAACCTAGCAGAGGCAGGCCTGGATAGTTAGACAATACCTACTTTCTAAAAGTGGTATTTTCAAACACAGAATGTTAAAACCAACTTCACTAAAATATGTATTTTATCATTCTGAGTTCAGGCATACTAAACTCAAATTTCCCCCATGTTCCCTGAGTCAGTTAGGACTATAAAATGTAGTAATTTAACTTCCCATTCTGGCCTATGGAGAACAGGTAGCCTTGCAATAGTGAAAAACGAAAATAGCTGTAATTCACTATTAGGACATGCCACACACATCAGGGCTTGTCCTACCTTATACTTCCAATGCACCCTGCCCTTGGGCCTACCTTAGGGGTGTCTGATATGAAGAAAAGGGAAGGTTTAGGGACTGGCAAGTGGGTGCACCTGCCCAGTCAGCATGGCAGTACCAGACTGTACACAGGCTCTGCAATGGCAGGCCTTAGACATACTTTTACAGGCTGCTTCTGTGGGTGGCACAACCAGTGCTGCAAGCCCACTAGCAGCATTTGGTTTACAAGCCTTGGGCACACTCAGTGCACTGTAGTAGGGTCTGACATTTAAACCAAATCAGCTAATCATGGAACCACTAATCCATATATCAATTTACAATAGGGAGAGCATATGCACTTTAGCACTGATCAGCAGTGCTAAAGTGCCCAGAGTCATAAAACCAACAAAAACAGGTCAGACAAAATACAATAGGAAGGCAAAAAGTTCAGGGATGACCCTGCAAAAAGTACCAAGTCCTACAGAGAGATATAGTACATATAGTACTTATCTAACGATTTACACGAGTGACAGTAAAACAAGACATATATCTTGACTGCGTATAAATTGTTCATGCCTTATATTGCAAGTGATGGCTGAAAGCGTGAAGAAACAAAAAAGGCTAGAAAAGAAAAGATTCTGGTGTGGGAGAGTGAGCAGAACTGATGGGTGAATGGGGAGATGCGCAGGCCACCACTCAAGTATCATCAAGGAGTGGCGCTGTCCACACCAAGGAAGGGGGACCATATGGCATTAAAGAGTGCCATGTGATCCTGAAGGCGGTATATGATTTTTTCATTCAACACCACCTTGTTTAAGTGGCTAAGTGGTTGTGTAAGTGACTAGAGAAAGTGTAAGTGGTGAGATTAAAAATGCCTTAATTGTATCAAAAAATTCTTTAATGCCTGATCAATAAGACATATTAAAAATATGTGTGGGAAAACTAAGCCAGATAAATTAAGTGGCTTGTTTCCTTTAGATTTATGTGCTGGTCAACATATTTCTGCCAATGTCGGTGTTAATTTACCTGGCATTCGTCAGGACCTATAGTGTAATAAACCCTGGCGGTATGGACGTGCTAAGGCCCACCCTACCAAGGGATGTTAAAGTAAAAATACTGTCAAAAAGAAGTGCAACAAAATGGTAGGTTCTCGCAGTTTTGGAGACCACACAAAAATTAAAATGCACTTGACAGGTGTGAGACTATCACACCATAGACCTTGGGAGGGGGGTGGTGATGCAATTGGCACACCGCCCTCAGCATCTAGCACCCGCTTGGTACCTGCGTCTGCCCTCGGTAACCGGGGACAATTACAATTAAGGTATTTTTAATCTCACCACTTACACTTTCTCTAGTCACTTTCACAACCACTTAGCCACTCACGACTTCACATTACCCGCTCTGCAGTAAATCTGGCGTTGAAGCACACTGGGGTGGCACTCGGCCACTCCCAGTGGGGCCCGATGATGAAGCATGTCACCGACCAGGTCGGCGAGTGAGGGCTTTCTATAAACACCAAGAGGGTGTTTCTACTTTCTTCTCTTTGTGCTCTGAAACCTGTCCTTCCCGACGAGCTCTGAACACTCTTCTGTTGTTGTTAATGACCTCATTGTGAGCAGCCCAGTGTTCCTGCTTTGGGCAAAAACTGGAGTTTTGTGCAGGGTTACAATTAGAGTGATTTTAATGCACTTGGTATTTCTCATTCGGGTAGTCATGCATTTTTTACCAATGAAATATTCACCAGGTCATATCTTGTGATTTAACTTGTAGGTTGAAGACCTCAAAGCAACAATAAGGGAAGTAACTCTAAATATCTGTCAATATGTGGCTGATATTATGCCACATCTGAAAATGAAGTGGGGAATAAGAATGTTCCTTTCTCCCTACCTCTCTCCTTGTTGATACGTAACTGCTCACAATGAGGACCTGTACACCAGACTAGCAATAGCATTTTAGTATGGCTGTCTGGTACATTTAGTACCGATAGCTGAGGGTAAAGTGGAATCTAGTTGCACAGCCTATCATGCCACTCCATGGTTCCACTGCCTTCACTATATCATGAATTGCTGGCTTGTTGTACTAACGACCTTTTGTCACCTTTTTAAGTGAAGTTATGTTTTGCTGTAGTTATAAGACCTTAAAATAATTTTAAAAACTGTCAGACTTTCCTTGAAAAAAAACACAGTTAAAGTGCAGTTATTGTTGAAAAAAAATCTAACTGACACTTAAAGGCTGCCCTGTTTGAAAATACATCAAAGCGAAACATTTCAATATTAAGAACATCATCGTCTTCATTCGTAAACAACAGCAACTGTTTTGTACTGTTTTTCTACTTGTATGCGTGTGCATGGGACTTGTTACCGCCATTTCAATATGCCAGTTATGATTTGATAAACTCTATAAGTCACTCCCCGTCATGCAGTGTTTATGACCTTACATATGAAGTCACTCATGAAATGTTAAATAACATTAGTTGCATCAATGGTGACAGATCAAATGATACCATTGATGACATTACTGATGACATCATGTAGAGAGAGGTACCAATACTCTGCTTTGTCAACCTCAGCTGCCACACCGAAGATTTACCACAGGATCTGCCATCAGCCATGCACTGGAGGTTGCCACTGGACCTGGCATTGGCTGTCTACAGCAGGGGTTGGCTGCAGGGCACTGCACCAAACCCTCCTGGGCACCCTATTCTTCTGCACACAGTGTTGTACAGCGGGTATTTGCTGCTGGGACTCCCAAATCACCACTGGCAGCCAACATCTACAGTGCACAGCCTTCAGCCTGGACCTGCACACCAACTCTTTGGATGGCTGAAAGCAATGAGCAATGGTAGTAGGCCACAGGGCCTGGTCTTCAGCTGTGAAGCACTGGATGTCTGTAGGGCATGAACTTCAACCAGGTACTCCACTCAACCTGCGGCAGACACACAATCCCAGCTCAGATTAAGGGTCTTGTCCACGTCCGGGCACCCAAACCCTGCTGTATATGGCCTACTGCGTGTATCCAGTGCCCAACCCATGCTGTACACAGCAAAGGATTGTTCAGAGGGCCTGGTCGGCCCTGCCCCCAAAGCCCACAGTCAATTCCCAAACTGTGGTAAGCCCGGAACCCACAAGATTTATTTTCTTGTTTTTGTTTTAATGTTTATTTAAGATTTGTAGAATTCACAAATCGGCTAACATAGGTCCATGAAGGTAGCTGTGGGTTCGCTGTCCCTTATCTGTGAAGCTTGCTTAAAATTCTCAGTCTCCATCAAGGATTCGCAGATCTCAGAGGCCACACCAGGGCACCTCAAACTTAAACCTCGGATCCCTGAAATCTGCATGTTTTCATTTTTTAAGCAGAGAGGATCCCTTTAGGCCCCCACATGGGCCTTGAGGTCAGGGTGTGCTCATCCTGCCCCATATGTGCCCTTTCATTTTGTCATGCAGAAACCAAGTCCTCACATGTTCTAATAGAGCAGCAACATTTTTCCTGATGTTGCAACCAGCCAGAGGACTTCTGTTCCACGAACTTGGCTTTGGATTAGAGAATCTATAGGCAGTACTGAAGAAAATGTTCGCTCATCCCTACTAAAGGAACTACTTTTCCTGCCCTCTCAAATGCAATGATCAGTGCTCTGCATTTTCCATTCCCTAAATTTCACCTCATATAGAAAACATGTTATCCGCTACTCATTTGTGAAGGAGAACTCTAGTGAAGCCTTGTCACATCTACCGAACATCATCAGTGCATCAATTAGCCAAGGCTTCCTCCTGTACACCCTCTTGACATCTCACAGTCTTCCTTACTAGAAGCTGCCAAATCTAAACGTGTTGACATTGTGTACTATTGTGCAATCACCTACAATTCTATGTCAGGACCGGAGGCGAGGATTATGCTGTACTTTCTTTTATTTCCAAAACTCAGCACTTCAACTTTAGCAACAAAAGACTACACGTTCCATTGTTGTTGTAGTCTATAAGACACTCCCAGTCCTCCAATAAGTGGTGCTCATGGTCCACGAGTGTGTGCTGCTGTCAATACCCTTCCTCTTTCTTTCCTGCTCAGCCCAAAGATAAGTACTGTTTTTCTCCTGCTCTTCAGGGCGGGAGGCATTCTGTGTAGAATTGTTCTGTTGAACTGTATTTGTTGCCGTATTGATGTTGTTATGCCTTTTTGCTAGTTGACGCACGAAGATAAATGCATAATGCTTTATTCCATCATTTATTGGGCGTTTAGCCTTTTGTTTCCTCATATTAATATTGTTCTAGTTGCAGTGCTTTATGCGCGCTAGCGCTGTTGTGCTATCTTTTGATTCCTTTTGCAGGTTCGGGGCTGCGGGAGCCTTCCTCGCTCCACTCGCTGCGCCTCAGCAGGGTGCGGTGTTGCGCAGAAGTGACAGGTGGTGCATGTCCGCATCTCGCTGATACCGTCCGCGCTAGGTGCATCTGCATCAGAGAGCACCAACAGTTTGCCTGCGCTATAGGACCCTTAGAGCTCTAGAAGCCCCTATGCCTGCATTTGCAGGTCGGTATTAAAAGTTGCGTCTCCTCTACGCCAGCATCGCGGGTCGGTATTGACCCCTAGAGGTCCTGTGACAGATTTGGCGCACTTAGCAGCGCTTAAGGGGAGATTCTTGGGGCGTACCCAGAAGCTTGATACCCTCTAAACAATTTAGGGTAAGGCGCCCCTGCGGGTTCCAACCCTGCGCAAACTTGGTGAGCCCCACAAATTAGTGACTTGTTAAGCCTAAATTGCACCCCTGCCAGGTACTTCATCTACCAGCGCTTAGAGCGTTGGGGTTGCTTTCTCCTCAGTGAGTACTTCTATTTTAGTGTTGTCTCTTGTTATAGCCTTAACCTACTACGCTATGGAAGACTACACTGAGGAGGAATCCCTCCAGGTCATCCCCCTGGAATACGACTTTTGCGATGCCGTCATCCACCAGGCAGTTAACGCGGCCATGGGGCCTTTTGAAAGACGTATCATGTAATATGCATTTGCGTTTAAAGCACAATGTCCACAAACATTTAAAAGCACGTCAAATGTTGACTTGGGCGCCTTCGACCTCCTCAAAAAGGCGTTTTTAGCCAGATATGATGGCAATTCCCATCTCAGCTCCCCAATAATACCAGAACTTTCCCCCTTGCAAGTTGATGACGAGGATTCCTTAGATGAGTCCCCGGACAAGGCCGGCCGGTCCAGACCTTGGCGTCCCGCAGAGCCCTTAGCCACAGACATTCCGTAGGGTGAGGAACAATCCAACATGCTGGTTCCAGAAGATCTCGTTCATCCCCGTTCATCAGAATGGACTCCCTTCACTACAATATCAATGTAAACCCCTCGAAAAATAGGTGAGGGCTTGCCTCAAAGCTGAATGCCCACGCCCTGCCCTTCCGGGCAAAGTAGCCTTGACCCCAGAGGTGGACCCTAGGATGGCCACCTTCTTGCAGAAATATATCCGCGACCCCAAGAAGGGGATTGACCGCTCCTGGTGTTCGTGTCAGGATAAGCTCCTAGACATTGCAGGTCCCTTCATGTTAGACGGGACCTGGGGGGTCGGCCGAGGACAAGGGGAGAGGTCTCCGGGGAGAGCCGTCTCCAGCGATCGTACAGACAAGTAACTTCCCCCCCACAGATGTACACCACACAAGGATAAGGTTCAACGTTCTTTATAGGCAAAACTTCAAGTACGGTGAAATGGTACAAGGAGGTCTGGACTCAGGGGTCCCCTCTATTCTAGTCTCTTGGTTGGGGAAAGGGTAGCGGGACATTCTCGTTACCAATCTGGTAGATGAAATAGCTCACAATCCTCGAGCTCGGCGTTCTAGATGGTCGGGCCGCGGCGGAGCCAGCAGGTCCCGGGATGGTTGAAGGTAGCGACGGTCCGCGGCGGAGCCAGCAGGTCCCGATGAAGGAGGTGGTTACAAACGGTCCGCGGCCACGCCAGCAGGTCCCGACGACGAGGAAGGTTTCAGAAGGTTGCGGCAGCGCCAGCAGGCAGGTCGATAGTTCGCAAGGCAGGGCCACGGCAGCGCCAGTAGTCCGTCAAGGATGAGTTCTTCACTGCGTCTCTCGACTCCAGGATACTACTGCCTTCCTGCTCTGGAGCTGCCCCAGTTATAGGTCTGGCGCCCTTTGATGTCCGGACCCTCGCACTTGGAGGTTGGGAGGTCCAGGATGAGGGAGTCCAGACACCCAGCAGGGGGGTGGAGCCAGCGCCCGGGGGAGCTGGGGCGATCGGCACCTGGCGGGGGAGAGCCATCGACACCTCTTTCTCCCATTGACCTGCCAAGTAGTCCGCTCACCTCCTGGGTGGATGGTGGTGCCGGGATGTCGGGGCCTGGCCAGGCCCATGGTTGGGGTCGATCGGAGGCCATGCGGCCTCGTGGTGCTGTGTCCAAGATGGCGCCCAGGCCGGGCGAGAGGGCCGGTAGGGAATCGGGCCCATGATGGGGAGATGTCCAGGGGCAGGGGTCCCATATGAGACAGGAAACGGGGGGTTGTTGCGTGTAACACCTGAAGAGCCAGGCTCGGGCCTGGTCGTGCGGGGAGGGAGCAAGCCTTTCACGTGGCCTGTCCAACATGCGTCCCCCCCAGCTGAAGGCGGGGAGAGTCACCCATCCTCTTGGGGACTCTCTTCGTCGAGGCGTAAAAAGCGTGACAGGCCATCTGCGTTGGCGTGGTCTTGCCCTGGTCGATGTTCCACAGTGAAGTCCATCCCCTGCAGGGAGATGGACCAACGCAAGAGTTTCGGGTTTTCCCCCCGCATCTGCATTAGCCACTGCAGGGGCCGATGATCGGTCTGTACCCGGAAGTGGGTACCGAAGAGATAAGGCCGGAGCATTTTGAGGGCCCACACCACGGCAAAGGCCTCCCTCTCGATGGTGCTCCAGCGTTGCTCTCGGGCCAGGAGCCGTCTGCTGATGAAAGCCACTGGCTGGTCAAGTCCTTCGGGGTTCAGCTGGGAAAAGACTGCCCCAATGCCATGGTCGGAGGCGTCCGTTTGGACGATAAATTCCTGACTGTAGTCGGGGGCCTGGAGCACAGGGGCGGAGCACATGGCGGCCTTCAGCTTCTCGAAGGCCGCTTGACAGTCGGGGGTCCAGTTGACTTTCGTTGGTTGGTTTTTGGATGTGAGTTCCGTGAGGGGCCCCACAATGCTACCATAGTCCCTCACGAACCGCCGGTAGTAGCCTGTGAGTCCCAAGAAGGCGCGGACCTCGGTCTGGGTGATGGGGGGCTGCCAAGCCTGGATGGCAGCGATCTTGAGTTGCAGAGGGGCCACCAGACCGCTTCCCACCTGGTGCCCGAGATAGGTCACGGACCCCTGGCCAATTTGGCATTTGCTGGCCTTGATCGTGAGGCCAGCTCGTTGGAGGGCCTGTAGCACCTCTCGGAGGTGGTGGAGGTGGTCGGACCAGTGGCGGCTGTACACAGCGATATCGTCCAGGTAGGCGGCGCTGAATTCTTCGAGTCCCGCCAGGACCTGGTTTACTAGCCGCTGAAAGGTTGCTGGGGCATTCTTCATGCCGAATGGCATGTCCTTGAAGTGGTAGTGGCCATCAGGGGTGGAGAAGGCAGATCGTTCTTGGGCCCGGGGTGTGAGACCGATCTGCCAGTAGCCCGCTGTCAGGTCGAAGATGCTGAGGTAGCGGGCAGCTCCCATGCGGTCGATTAGTTCATCTGCTCGGGGAATGGGGTGTGCGTCTGTTCTGGTGACCGCATTCAAGCCCCGGTAGTCGACGCAGAACCGGAGTTCAGGCGTGGTGCCGGGGGCGGCCGCTTTGGGGATCAGTACCACCGGGCTGGCCCAGGGGCTGTCGGAGGGCTCGATGACCCCGAGCGTGAGCATCTTGGCCACCTCCTCTTGGATGCAGGCCTGTACCCGATCTGGTACGCGGTAGGCCCGATGGCGGACAGGGGGACTCTCTCCGGTGTCCACGTCATGTAAGCACCAGGGGGTGACCCCTGGGGTGAGGGAGAACAGGGTAGCGAACTGCAGCAGGAGGTCTCGGCAGCCTTGGCGCTGTTCCGGGGTGAGGGCCTCCGAGAGTCGGACCCCGTCCACGGAGCCGTCCTTCTCCTGAGTCCGTAGGAGGTCAGGAAGTGGTTCGGAGTCCTCCTCGGCTCCGCTGTCTGTTGCCATCAGGAGGCTGAGCTCCGAGCGCACAAAGTGGGGTTTCAGTCTATTGGCGTGGAGGACCCGGAGAGGGTTCCTTGAAGATTCCATATCGCTGAGATAGGTGACAGGGCTCTTGCGCTCGACTACCTTGAAGGGCCCTGTCCATTTGTCTTGCAGGGCGCATGGTTCGGTGGGAGACATTACCCACACTTGTTGGCCAGGTTCAAATTCGATGGAGGAGGCATTTTGATCGTACCACCGTTTCATGTCTTCCTGACTGGCCTCCAAGTTTGCTTTTGCCATTTCCCTGAACCGTCTGGTCTGGTTGCGGAGGGTTAGGAGGTACTTGAAAACATCTGGAGGGTTCTTTAGAGGGGGCATTTCCCAGCCTTCTTTGACTAGGCTGAGCGGCCCACGCACCGGGTGTCCATACAAGAGTTCGAACGGGCTGAAGCCGAGGGACATCTGGGGGACTTCTCGGTAGGCAAAGAGGAGGCACGGCAGTAGCACATCCCAATGGCGACGGAGGGGCTCTTCCAACCCCCCAATCATTCCTTTGAGCGTGCGGTTGAACCGCTCAACCAGTCCGTTTCCTTGGGGGTGATAGGGGGTCGTGAATCTGTAGGTGACCCCACACTGTTGCCAGAGGGACTTCATGTATTTTGAAATAAAGTTTGTGCCCCGGTCGCTGACGACTTCTCGGGGGAAGCCCACCCGGGAGAAGATCCCCATCAAGGCCCGGCCGACTACCGGGGCTGTCACAGTTCGCAGGGGAACAGCCTCGGGGTAGCGAGTGGCGTGGTCCACCAGTACCAGGATGAACCGATGTCCTTGGGCTGTACGGGGGTCCAGGAGCCCCACAATGTCTATCCCCACCCTCTCGAACGGGGTGGTGACCACCGGGAAAGGTTGCATAGGTGCTTTAAGCTTGCGGCCGCTCTTCCCGCTGGCCTGGCACGTGGGGCAAGACCGGCAGTGCTGGAGTACGTCGTTCCTCATCTTGGGCCAGAAAAAGTGAGTCACCAGGCGACTGTAGGTTTTGTCCTGACCCAGGTGGCCAGCCAGGGGGACATCGTGGGCCAGGTTTAGCAAGAAGTCTCTAAAGCGTAGGGGCACCACTAGCACTCGACTGGCCCCTAACTCTGCGATTCTCTGTTCGCTGTACAACAGGGCATTGTCCCAATAGACCCAATGGGTTCCGGAGGTATCCCCTGCACTCTGGGCGAGGGCTTGTTGGCGGAGTCCCTCGAGGGAGGGACAGGTCTTCTGCTCGTGGCGAAACTGTTCCTGGGTGGGCCCCCCCTCCTGACGCCACTGAGCCAGGCCGGGAAGGTCCTGAGGCTGAACGAGCCCCTCGGGAGTTTGCTCTGGGGGGACAGCACGGTCGGTGTCTTCTACTGGAGCGACCGGGGGAGGAGGTGCCGGCCATTCATGTTCTTCGGGTCGGGGGGTGGCACGGGCAGCCATGGACCGGGTGGTTACGCACGCCCAGTCCGGGATGCCCAACATCCCCAGGTGCTCTCTCCTCTCTACGGCGGCCCACGGGGAACTCTCAAGATCATTTCCCAGGAGGCAGTCTACGGGGGCATCATCTCGGACCGTCACCTTCAACATGCCGGAGACTCCTCCCCACTCGAAGGGGACGCAGGCCATCCGACATAGACTCTCCGAATTGTCGGCTGAACGGACAGGGCAGAGAACGTTCGGCAGGATCTGTTCTGGGGTCACCAGGTGACAGCGGACGGCCGTTACACTGGCCCCGGTGTCACGTAGGACTTCGGCCCGGCGTCCATTAATGTTCACCCACTGACTGTACTTCCGGGTGTTGGCGGGTAGGGGGACCCGCGGGACCATGTCTCTTCCCCCTAGGCACGCTAGAACCATGGCGGCGGGTTCCCATTCTTGGTGTTCTTGCTCACATTCCTCGTGTTCTTCGGAGATTTGTTCTTCCCCCAGGGCGGCGGCAGCCATCTGGCGGGGTCTCGGAGTCTGGCTCTGTGGACAATTCGGGTCGTTTACGTAGTGGCCGACTCGCTGGCATCGGTGACAGGTGACATTGGCTCTGTATCCCGGCCGCGCTGGGGTGTTGCCCCGGTTGGCCGGGGGCGGGGTGCTGGTAGCGGGAGCGGCCGGGGCGTTGTCTCTTCCTCGGCCCTGGCCCCCTCCTCCTCCTCGGGGACGGTGCTGACCGTGGTTGTTCCGGTTCTGTTCATGGGACCCATTTCGGCCCACTCGGGTAATTTCCCACCGGTCAGCCTCGGCGGCGAGCTGCCGCGGATCAGTCAATTTACTGTCGAGGAGGTGCTGCCTGAGCTCGACGAAGCAGTTGTTTGACAGATGCTCCCATACCATGAGATTGAAGAGTTGCTCGTAGGTCGTTACGTTGCTTCCCTTGATCCAACCCTCGAAGGCTCGGCTGAAATAGTTCACGTATTCCACCCAAGTTGTACCCGGGATCCGGGTGCAGGCTCGGAACCTCCGGCGGTACATTTCGGGTGTGAGCCCATAGCGGGTGAGGAGGGTAGCTTTCATGTGGTCATAGGAGGTCATCAGATGGTCGGGAAGCTGTAGCAGGGCATCGCGGCCCTCATTGACGAACCTCCCCCATAGACCGGCTCCCCAGTCGCTGCGATCGATCCGGTGGGAGGTCATAGCGATCTCATAGGCCTTGAACCACTGCTGTATGTCGTCATCTCGGAAATATTCTCGAACGACCTCCTTGGGGATGTGTACCTTCTTTTCTGTTGCCCCCGGGGTGCGCGGTTGCTCGGGCACCCCTAATTCTTTGTTCTGCTTGCGTAAGTCTATCTCAGCTAGTTTGCGCTCGTGTTCATACGCCAGTCTCTTCTCTTCGAGCTCTCTTTGTCTCTGTTTCTCTTCCCGTTCTTCTCGGAGCCGCAGGTGTTCCAGGTTCAGTTTTTGTTCGGCTAATTTGAGTTCGCCATCCATTTTGAGCCGGGCCATTTCTAGCTCATGTAGTCGGTTTCTTTCTCGTTCTTGGATCTCATCTTGCGAGAGACCCGTTCTTTGCTCCTCGGGAGCCGTGGTGTTTTTCTCTGCTGCTGTGACATTTTGGTCGGGGGTCTGACGGCCCCGGTTTCTGCCCATGACTCAATGGCGTGCTTGAAATCGTCTTTAGTACTCAGACCGGTGGTAGCGATACCTAGTTCAATGCAGAATTGTTTCAACTCGCGATGGCTGTACTCTTCCAATTTCTCCATCTGGAATTTCTCGGTGGATCCGCTTTCTTTAGTTGACATTGTGGTTTTGTTGTGGGGTGAGCTACTCTCTGTACGATTACGCGTCGATTCGGATCGCGCCGCTGGCCACCAATGTTAGACGGGACCTGGGGGGTCGGCCGAGGACAAGGGGAGAGGTCTCCGGGGAGAGCCGTCTCCAGCGATCGTACAGACAAGTAACTTCCCCCCCACAGATGTACACCACACAAGGATAAGGTTCAACGTTCTTTATAGGCAAAACTTCAAGTACGGTGAAATGGTACAAGGAGGTCTGGACTCAGGGGTCCCCTCTATTCTAGTCTCTTGGTTGGGGAAAGGGTAGCGGGACAGTCTCGTTACCAATCTGGTAGATGAAATAGCTCACAATCCTCGAGCTCGGCGTTCTAGATGGTCGGGCCGCGGCGGAGCCAGCAGGTCCCGGGATGGTTGAAGGTAGCGACGGTCCGCGGCGGAGCCAGCAGGTCCCGATGAAGGAGGTGGTTACAAACGGTCCGCGGCCACGCCAGCAGGTCCCGACGACGAGGAAGGTTTCAGAAGGTTGCGCCAGCAGGCAGGTCGATAGTTCGCAAGGCAGGGCCACGGCAGCGCCAGTAGTCCGTCAAGGATGAGTTCTTCACTGCGTCTCTCGACTCCAGGATACAACTGCCTTCCTGCTCTGGAGCTGCCCCAGTTATAGGTCTGGCGCCCTTTGATGTCCGGACCCTCGCACTTGGAGGTCGGGAGGTCCAGGATGAGGGAGTCCAGACACCCAGCAGGGGGGTGGAGCCAGCGCCCGGGGGAGCTGGGGCGATCGGCACCTTGCGGGGGAGAGCCATCGACACCTCTTTCTCCCATTGACCTGCCAAGTAGTCCGCTCACCTCCTGGGTGGATGGTGGTGCCGGGATGTCGGGGCCTGGCCAGGCCCAGGGTTGGGGTCGATCGGAGGCCATGCGGCCTCGTGGTGCTGTGTCCAAGATGGCGCCCAGGCCGGGCGAGAGGGCCGGTAGGGAATCGGGCCCATGATGGGGAGATGTCCAGGGGCAGGGGTCCATTATGAGACGGGAAACGGGGTTGTTGCGTGTAACACCTGAAGAGCCAGGCTCGGGCCTGGTCGTGCGGGGAGGGAGCAAGCCTTTCACGTGGCCTGTCCAACACTTCACCAAGGTCCTAGATCTAGCGGAGGAAGCCAAAGCGTCTGGTACCCCTCTCTCAGCAGACAGAATCTCCAACTGGGCTCAGCGCGCTATTGTCTTTCCGGGCAACGCAAACTGCGCCCTTTCGACAGAGAGGAGATGCTCTTTTTTGATAAAGGTAGATCCAAAATTGTGTGACCTCGCTACTTCAGAGGCGGGAGTGGTGGCCCAAGGCGGCCTCTTTGGGGAGCTGTTTGTAAAGGAATTGACCAAGTTTGCAACCAACTTTACGTCGCTTGACAAAGTGCAATCGTCAATTAACCCCTTCGATACTGGAATGGTTCTGTCATGAGCATCGGTTGTCTTGTGTTCATGATGGAACCATTCCGTCATGAGGCCAGGGGCACGAAATCCCTCTGCTGCAGACAGCATAGAGATTTAATTCTCTCCCCCAAAGCCTCAGGAGCTGGGGAAGAGCTTCCCCAGCTCCCGAGGCACCCTCCCTGGTTTCTGTGCAATGACCATCAGCGAGCACGTCGCGCTGTCGTCATTGCAAAGAAACCGAAACTGAAATGAGCTGTTAGGCTCATTTCAGTTTCACTTTCTATGTGCTCAGGGGGCTATCTCGGCCCCCCGGGCACGTAGAAAGACGGGAGAGGTATCATTGGAAAGGGGAGAATCTCCCCAGTCGATCCCTGCTTGGGGATCACCCCAGAAGGGCTGTCCCCAAGCAGGGATCCACCCACTAGGCACCAGGGAGGGGGGAGCGGCCCCATGGGCAAGGGCCTTTGCTCGCCCCAAATTAAAAAGGGCAATGGGGCAGTATCCCCCAATCTGCCCCCCTTCCGGGGGAGTAGAAAGCCCACTAGATACCAGAGATTTTTCTTTGATAATGAGGGCGGGGGGGCTGCCCAATATGTGCATGCCAATGCCCCCACGCCCCTGGCCACACATTTACAGCATTTCTGCCCCCCTGCCCTTTCTGCCCCCCCCCGGGGGCAGTTGGGGGCAGTAGCCCCAAATCTGCTCCCCGGGGGGCAAAAAGCCCAGTAGACGCCACAGATTTTTTGGGCAAATTTTTATTAGGGTGGGGGCATTGGCATGCCCGTTTCGTAAGGGTAAAAACAAAAAGGTCCCCATCTGCCCCCCGCCCCCTGGGGGGCAGATGGGGGCATTAGCTCCCATCTGCACTCCTGTGGGGGCAAAAAAGCCCACTAGTCGCCAGGGATTTTTCTGGGAAAAATTTCAATTAGGGTGGGGGCGGCCCAAAATGGGCATGCCCCCAAATCCTCTACGCAAAAATTACAGCTTTCCTGCCCCCCTGGGGGAAGATGGGGCAGTAGCCCCCAATCTGCCCCCCGGTGGGCAAAAAGCCCACTAGACGCCAGGGATTTTTTGTGGAAAATTTTAATCAGGGTGTGGGCATTGACATGCCCATTTTGGGCAGCCCCCACCCTAATTAAAATTTGCCCAAACTACTCCCTGGCGTCTAGTCCCCCTGGGCTGCAGATGGGGGCATTAGCCCTCAATCTGCACCTCCGGGGGGCAAAAAGCCCACTAGTCGCCAGGGAATTATTTAGCGCAAATTTGAATTAGGGTGGGGGCTTCTCAAAATGTGCATGCCCATGCCCCCACCCCCTCCCCGCAAAAATTACAGCCTTCCTGCCCCACCTGGGGGGCAGATGGGGCATTAGCTCCCAATCTGCCCCCCAGGGGGCAAAAGCCCACTAGACTCCAGGGATTGTTTTGGGCAAATTTTAATTAGGGTGGAGGCTGCCCAAAAGGCCATGTCAATGCCCCCACTCCCTACCCGCAACAATAACAGCCTTTCTGCCCATTTTACTCAGGAGAACAAGGAGAACGCTGGCTCGTAGGACATTTGTGCCAGCACAGTGATTCCACGCACACTTATGTGGAAAATGTGTTTGTTTCAGCTAAATTTGAGGTTTGCAGGGGATTCTGGGTAGGGAATCGTTGGGGGATCCACGAAAGCGGTAATTTTGAAAAATGATCGATAATTCTCATGCTAGTATGAGTATTCCCAATTTCAGAAATGTGCAAATATCTACTGTTTTTAAACTCTATATTTTGTTCCCATTTCAGAAATACATAGGTGTCTTTCATACCGATTTTTCCATGTATACATTTTCCTAGAACAATTGCTATATACCCGGTACATAATAAAAAAACATTGTCAAGTCACTGCTCAGTTTCTGGCTCTGGGTTCGTTGGGTTCTTGGTGAACCTACAAGTCCTATATATCCCCACAACCAGTAAGGTCCAGTGGATGTAATGGTATATTGCTCTCAAAGAGTTGTCATAATTATAAGAAGTTACATGTGAAAACATTGACACAACAGGCTGTTTTTCTCAACTAATTTAAACATTTTCCTATATTTAAGTGTTAGTTTCTACAAAGAAACCTTTAAGGATCTACACAAATGACCCCTTGCTGAATTCAAAATTGTGTCTACTTTGCAAAAAATGTATAGCTTTCCTGGATCCATTATAACTGGAAGGAGGTTGAAAGCACAAAAAATAGCAAAAATAGGCAATGTCCCAGGAAAATGCCAAAACTATGTAAAGGTTTTTTGTTTTCTAACAAAAGTCTGGTAGTCCCTGAAAACAGGGAAAATGGTGCTTTCAGTACCACTACCCCATTTGCAGGGAAAAAACAGACGCTTTCATCTGTAGCCTGTTTTTAGCATTGTTTCCAAAAAACTATATTTAGCTGTATATTGGCTAATTTCTGGGTTCCCTCCAGGGGAATCCAGAAACCCTGGGTACCTTTAGAAGCCCCATGATATTTGAAAAAAAGGACACAAATTTGTCGTGGATACCTTATGTGGTCAAAAGTTACAGGGCCCTAAGCGCGAACTACCTCAAATAGCCAAAAGAAGGCTTAGCACAAGGGCCAAAAGGCCTAGCAGCGAAGGGGTTAAGCGGGTGTTTCACCCTAAGGTTTTCGTTGGGGCCGGCCGTTGTAGGGGCCGCTCGACCGGCCGCCTCTTCTTACAAGGCCCTCAACGAGGCAACAGCAGGAAGCAGCAAGATGCAGGCAGACAGGAGTTCTTCCAGTCTTCGGGACTCCAGAGGCCTCGGTGGAAGAGGAGCAGGCAGAGGCCACAATGTGCGTAACTCAGGTGAGACTCCCTTCTCTATCCCCTCTCCTAGTGGGTGGCAGGTTGGCACATTTCGTAGACAACTGGAAAGTTATTACCTCAGACGCTTGGGTATTACAATCCGTCCTGGGGTTCACATAGAATTTTACGGTTCCCCAGTGCAAGACGTCTGTTCTCGTCTGTTGGTTTTTGCTGGGGATCAGGTTCCTCTCATAGACCAAGAGGTGACCGATCTGCTGCAGAAAGGAGCCGTGATCCCAACACACCTCCACCCTAGAGGTTTCCTGAGCAACATATTTTTAGACGACAAGACAGAGGGTGGGCAGTGTCCCTGTGGTTGGTGTACCGGAATTTCAAGATGGAGGGAATTCATCTGCTAAGGGACCTTCTTCAACCAGACGATTGGATGGTCCATCTAGACTTAAAAGATGTGTACTTGTGGGTACCCATTTTTCCACCTCACCGTTGCTTCCTGCAGTTTATGTTGAAAGGCCAGGTGTTCGAGTTTGCCTCACTCCCCTTCGGCTGTCGTCGTCCCCATGGTGCTTTACCAAGGTTCTAAAACCAGTGGTGGAAACACTACGCGCCAGGGGGATTCGCCTTATCATTTACCTGGATGACCTTCTCTTTCTGGGGTAGTGTCCAGTCAAGCTCTCGCAACAGTTGTAGGACACAGTAGACCTTCTCCAGCTCTTGGGATTTAAACATCAACACCAAGAAGTCGGTTCTAACCCGGTCCAAGCAGTTGATTTTCTGGGGTTCGTAGTGGACTCGGTATTGCGCTCCTTGAGCCTGCCAGCTCGCAAGATCTCCAAGATCCGCAGGGAGCTCCGTCGAATGTTGGCACGAAAATCCACCTCACTCCGCCAAGTGTCCCGCCTAGTGGGACTGTTGAGTTCCTCAATTCAGGCGATCTTCCCGCGTCTGCTCCCCTACAGAGCGCTGCAACGTCTGAAAGCTTTGCACCTTTGCAAAGGGCTCCAATACTTGGATCAGGTTCCACTGACCGACGAAGTTCGAGCGGAGATGACTTGGTGGGTCAACCACATGGAGGCCTAGAATGGAAGGGCCATTTTCGGTTGCGAGCTGGACTTGGTAATAGAGTCCGATGCCAGTAAGTCAGGGTGGGGGCTCGCTGCAGGGACTCCTTTACAGGAGGGAAGTGGTCCATAGACGAAGGTCAACTCCACATCAACCGCCTAGAGCTGATGGCGGGGTCCTTCTCAATCCAATGTTGGACAAAGGACAGGGCATCCTGCAGTGTGCTCCTGAAAATGGACAATGTATCCGCCGTCCGATATATCAACCATCTAGGGGGAACGAAGTCCAAGGCTTTGGCGGACATAGCCAAGGACTTTTGGACCTTCTGCTTGTCCCTCAATGTCTCTGTGATGGCGGAATATCTCCCAGGGGAGTCCAATGTCATAGTGGATTGGTACTCCAGGAGTTGGTCGGACGTGAGTCTTTGGCAGTTGCATACTCCGACCTTTCAACGTGTCCACAACCTGTGGGGTCCCTTTTCAGTGGACCTCTTTGCGTCCCAGTTGGACCATCAGCTTCCGCGTTTCTTCTGATGGAAACCAGACCCCCTTGCAGCAGTGACGGATGCTTTCCTCCAGGATTGGCCCAAGGAGGAGCGGTATGCCTTTTCTTTGATAATGCAGCTGACGACCCAATTCCGGAGGCAACGGGTGAAACCGGTCTTAATCACCCCATATTGGAGGTCTCAAGGGTGGTTTCTAGTTCTTCTGGAACTTTCTTGGGATTCTCCAATTCTTCTACCCCACAAACCTTTTCTCCTGAAAAGTCCTCAGGGCGATCCACACCCTCTAGTCCAAGCAGGTCGAATGCCCTTGATGGCTTGGTGAATTTCGGGCGTCGTTGGAGAATCTCTGGCCTATCTGCAGCGGCTCAAACATTACTGGCAGCAGCCTGGGCAGACAGTACTAGCAAATGCTACAAATCTGCATGGACCAGGTGAGTCCGTTGGTGTGTTCGGGGCGGTCAGAAACCCTTGGGGTGCGAAGTGGTGTTTATCATGAACTTCTTAACCTCTCTGGCAACGCAAGGCCTGGCATATCGCACTGTCAATTCTTATAGGTCGTTGATCTCAGCTGAGCATCTTCCGGTTGAGGGAGACCCGGTGGGGGAACATCCTCTGGTATGCAAACTGTTGCGGGGTATCCGTCTTTTGCTTCCTCCTGAGCCCAAATACTCCTCTTTGTGGGATGTTAATAGGGTTTTGCGTTTGTTTCAATCATGGCAGGCTAATCGATATCACTGGTCGCGTTTTTACCCCGGAAGGAGTTACGTTTCATATAACGAGCAGAACTAAATCTGATTTCAGAGTTATATCCTATCCAGCTTTCGACAAATCCCCTAAGCTGTGTGTTGTTAGGTGTGTCAAAGAATACTAGAATATGACAGAAGAAACTTGTCCTCTGGGCGAG
This sequence comes from Lissotriton vulgaris, assembly GCF_964263255.1. NCBI lineage: Eukaryota > Metazoa > Chordata > Amphibia > Caudata > Salamandridae > Lissotriton > Lissotriton vulgaris. The sequence continues at coordinate 1,953,701,898 of NC_141687.1, forward strand.
CACCAGCTTCTCATTTCCTTAAGGAAGCCATTCAAAGCAGTTTCGCCACCAACAATAGCTCGTTGGATCAGATGGGTGATGCAAGAGGCGGGTATTAATGTCTCGCAGTTTGGAGCACACTCAGTACGAGGAGCGATGGCCTCCAAGGCTTTCACGTTGGGCGCCAGATTAGAAGACATTCTTAATGCTGCAAACTAGTCTTCAGACTCTATGTTTAAAAGATTTTATTTTAAACCAGTTGTGAACATGACGTAGTTGGTGGTGGATAAGCTTTGAACAAGCATAATCCTCACCTCTGGTCCTGACATAGAATGAAAGATTTTCTAGTAACCATGGCAGAAAGTTTCAATTCTATTAAGTACGAGGAGATGTTTTGTATCAGTGTTTGAACATGGTTTTGGCTGTATCCTCAACGTATGGGATAAGTATAGTTCTTCTGATTCCAAACTACTGATCTTCTATTCACTGATTACTGTTGATATGCGCTTGGTGCATTGTATGCTTCACGCAGTTTGAAGAAGGGTTTCATTGGTTTCCTTTCGCTTCTCCTAGGGTCTGAAGGTTCCAAAACGGCCTAGAGATCTTTGGTGTCATGATGGTTGCAGTCAAGAAAGAGGAAGGGTATTGGCAGCAGCACTCCCTCGTGGACCATGAGCACCACTGATTGGAGGATTGGGAGTGTCTTATGGACTAGAACAACAATGGAACTTGTAGTTTTTTGTTGCTAAAGTTGAAGTGCTGAGTTATGGAAATAAAAGAAAGTAAAGCATAAACCTCGCCTCCGCGTCCTTCATAGAATTTAAACTTTCCATCATGGTTACTAGGACATTTTTCATTGATGGGGACGGGTAATAATAAGAAGGTTGCTGCTATTTATCTTGCTGATAAAACTAGCCCGCAAATTAATGGTCCAGATATCTGTAAACTAACTGCTTTACGCCCAGGCCTTGATACTTTTTAAACACCAATTTCTCAAAGACTACTGTACAGATTTTCACTAAACCTTGGTAAATGCACTTTCTTGAGTAGTTCTGTTCTCATGCCAAGTCTGGTGTCATTCGGTTGAGCTCTTTTTCTGTATCGAGGAGCAAAAATCCTATGGGAGTTAAAATAGGAAATATCAATTTTAGTTTGGAATCCTCCTTTTATTTGGCTCCCGGTTGACATGTCTGCATGGAAAAGTCCATGAAAAATCAAAAGCGGATGAACTTTTAAAAAAAAGTTTCACGCAACTTCTTGAAACAGCACCAAAGTTATTAGCGAAATAAAGTGAAATTTTCAATGGAAAGTTTGACCTAACCTTAACTACACAGGTGCTATTGGCAGCCTGTGTAATATGTAAATCTATAGTTATATGTTTATATTGTTATTGTAGCTTTTAAAGCGCTCTTATACCCAAAGGTGTCCTGGCGCTGAGTGCTGTCTCACTGGTTCCATAGGTATGCTGGCTTATTCTGAGAATAGCCATGTCTTCAGCCCCTTCCTAAAAGAAAGGAGCTCGGTGGCATTCCTAAGATGCCATGGCAAGTTGTTCCAGGCTTTCGCGGCACTAAAGGAAACGCTACTGCCGCCCCAGTTGGCTTTTTAACTCTGGGAACAATCACTTGTTTTCCTTCCGACGGGCGCAGCACTCTTCCGGGAACGTACCATTTAAAGCGTCTGCTCAGATCTTCAGGACCACTGCCCATCAAACACTTAAAAACCGTACACAGTGCTTAGAATTGTGCCCATTTGGCTGCTGGAAGCCAATGCAGTTCACAAAGTCCATGTCTGACTGAGACAAACCTTGGTGTGCCCGTTAGCAGCCTAGCCGCCGTATTTTGCACTAGTTGGAGTCTGTTCGGATGTTTTTTTTAATATTCAGGTACGGACTGTTGCAATAATCCAGCCGTGACAAATGAGGGCTGAGACTGCAGTCCTAAAGCAGTCTTCTGGAAGGAATTTTTTGTTATTTTTCTCAGGATTCTAAGGAGGAAAAAGCTCGACGAGACAACTCCGCTGACCTGATCCCCAAAGGCAAGTTTATTGTCCATAATCACTCAAGAGTTCTTGGCTTTAACCATGGGCGCTGGAGGCTTGCACATTTCTTCAGGCCACAGGTCCGGTGTCCAAAGGTTGGGGTTATTCCCAAATAGAATGACCTCGGTTTTGCCTGCATTAATTTCAGGCAATTGGAGGCCATCCAGCCAGATATGTCTTTCAGGCAGCCATGGCATCTCGAAGCCATCTCTGCTTCTTTTCCTCGTTTTAAGGACAACACAATTTGTGTGTTGTCCGCATAGGATGTTAGTTGAAGCCCAAAGGATCTTATCAATGCTGCCAGCAGACTGACATATATATTAAAAAATGTGGGGTTGAGGGAGGATCCCTGAGGCACCCCGCACAGGAGGGAGAAAGGCTTAGATCTATCCCTCCCCAGATCCACCATTTGTGTTCTATCGGCCAGAAAAGATTTCAGAAGGCTCCAGGCACTGCCCTGAACCCCGGCCTTCGATAATCGGTCCATCAGGACATCGAGATGGACCGTATCGAATGCCGCTGACAAATCCAGGATCGCCATACCGCCCTGATGCACTGCTTCTCTAACCTCCTCAGTGGTTTTAATAAGAGCTAGCTCGTGCTGTGTCCTGCACGAAAGTCATACTGTGTGGGGTCAAGCGTGCTAAGTTGCAAATTGATGGCCTTCTCTATCATTTTGGTCGGCAGCGGAAGTAGTGATATTTTATTTTTTTATGAGCGGGAGTATTGAGGCTGATTTCCAGGTTTTAGGGTATTGACCTGCCTTAATGATGATGTTAAACATTGGCGTAAGGGTAAAAGAAATGATCTCTGGGATACTTTTGATGACAGACACTGGACAAGGGTCCAGGGGAGACCCGGACCGAGAAGCCAACAAAAGTTTAGTTACCTCCTGACTCTCAAGGTGTATTTATAGATATATTAACTGAGCAACAGAGTTTAAAGTTCATTTGTGATTAGCTTTGCTTTTAAGAACTTAGAAAATTCCCACCATAAAAATTTTAAATTCACTGAAAAACCACAGCTCTTTTAGTTACAATTACATTACAAAAACAATAAATAAACTTTCAAATTTGCTATTGATGGTTATGTCATGCACTGCTTATGAGCCTGACATTACTTGTGGCAGATTAGATGACGTAAGGGATGCCATCTCAACCCGCAGCCAATGCCCTGCAGCAAACACCAGACAACCCTACAGCCAGCCCATCATGTATGGCCAATCACCCAACGCACTATGGCCCAACCCAACTCTGGAAAAGTAACATCCATAGCAGCCTTTGAAGACAAGCTGCAATGTTTTTTCTAGGTTTTTGCATTGATTTTTTTGTAGGTTTAACACAGCTTTTTTATGTTTGTTTTTGGTAGGTTTCATACCGAAAGCTTTTTTTATTTTTACTGTAAAGAACTTGTACATTTCTTTACATTATTTTTTGTTAGCTATTGGCAAGGAATCCCAGGTTTTTCTTGTTTATGAGTAATCACCGTAAACTAGAGTTCATCACAAGAACGCTTCCAAATAGATTTCTACTATCCTCCACTCTCAGTATTCAGTATTCCATCATCTGGCACAAGAAACGTCCACCCAGGTATGTTACCAGCACACTGTGTAACAAGAAATTAGGCACTGATTATTTTCCACTTAGGAATGTTTGTGTTTTCAATAAATTCCAGAGGTTTATTAAAAATGAGAATTAGTGGTTGAATACAGGGCCACCAGGCATTTATCCAGCTTCCTCCACAGTTAGCGTCCACCTTACCTCCTAGCTCCTACTAAACATTGCCTTTGGTGGTCTGCAGAGGGGTTTGGACGCAGGGCCTGGTCTGCAGATTGGCCTTTGTTTAGCCCCACCTTGCATGACCTTCAGCCATGGTTGGCAAGGATTTGACGCTGGGTATGGCCTGTGTCAAGGCCCCATGCTCACTTCCTTTGTGTCGAGACCTACAACGCAGACCGTTTTCATGTGATGCCCAATTCTGTTATCTCAGTCTTTGTGCTTTTCCATCAAATGGCTCTAAAGTTGAGCAAATCAGAATGTTTTTGCCACCCTCCCTTTCTCTGTGTGACAAGAAAGTTAGCTGACGAGAGACAGACATGTACAGCTCTGGAACACCCTCCTTGCTTAAGGAAGAGCTCGTTGTTGAGAAAGGAAGAAAGGGTTTTGAAGAGGCAGATCTATCTTCTTCTGCCTCACAGCATGCTATCCCTGCTGGAGAGACGTAACCAGATAATATTTTGCATGACCAAGCGGTTTTGCTACTGATCCCTGCAACCAATCAGACTTTTTCATATGGTATGCAGGAAATTGGTAAGTTGTGAAGTACGGAACAGGATCGCTCGCTGCAGTAGTACCTTCATCAGCAAGTTAGCCAGAAGTATTTATTCTTCATTTCTTCTAGGTACACCACTCCCCGTCGCCCCATGACGTTTTTTAAAAGTCCCAGTGTTTCTCAACTAAAGTGTTTTTGTCTTGTTTTCCCCAACAAAAAAGGTACAAAAACACTTAAAATGTATTTGAAAGAAGTGTTTTTAGGAACCACTTTACCGGTTTAAAGTAAGATAAATTACATTTTAACCTTTTAAATAAAAATGCAAATAAAATAAATGATATATGTTATATGTTATGTTATGTTATGTTATATGTTATATGTTATAAAAGTATTTATATCGCGCACTGCTACTCAAGTGTCCTGGCGCGTGGAGAAACAGTAACATGGAGGCAGCAAGGGCTAGATGGAATGTTTAAACAGATGAGTTTTTAGCCTCTTTTTGAAAGTAGACAGTTCCTTAGTATGCCGAAGGTCGTCTGGGAGCGCATTCCATAGAGCGGCGGCCTTGACCGTAAAGGACTGCCCCCCAAGACGAGCTCTCCGAAATCTGGGGATCACCAGCCGTCTTTGCAAAGCTGACCGAAGGGGATGGCTGGGAGTGTAAAGTGAGAACCTGGAACTGATATAGGCTGGGCCCGAACCGTGAAGTGCCTTGTGTGTCATGGTCAGTGCTTTAAAATGCACACGCTGGGCAACTGGCAACCAATGCAGGTTGCTCAGCTGCCTCCGAACGCTTAGGCATCTCGGGATGTTAAATAAAAGCCTAACTGCAGCATTCTGGATGACCTGCAGCTTTCCCAGGCGGTACCCTGGGATGCCGAGGTAAAGGGCGTTGGCATAATCCAGGCATGCCAATATAAGCGCCCTGGCAACCGTCTCCTTAGCAGAGCGGGGAAGCAGGGGAAAGAATCTCCTCAGAGCTTTAAGTGTGCCAAAGCACGCCACTGACAGTCGCTTGATCTGCTCATGGAAGCCTAAATCGCCCCCAAACCAAATTCCCAGATTCTTAGCCACACGCAATCCCCTGAGGGACAAGGACATCCAGGAGGCCAGAGAGGCTCTCTAAAAGCAGGGGGGAAATGACCATAGAGGAGCACCTCCGATTTCTCTTCATTGCATTTCAGGCTAGCCTGGGCTAACCACGAGATCAGGGGGGTAAGGTAGACATTGAACAGAACGGGGCTCAATGTAGACCTTTGAGGAACACCGGTGGCCACTATACTATCCGATGAAGAGAAGGGGGGTATCCACACCTGTTGGGAGCGGTTGTCCAAGAAGGATGTGCCAGTAAAGCCAATGTCAGACAGACAGGAGAGGAGCTGGAGGTGGGGTACCGTATCAAAGGCGGCAGAGAGGTGGAGCAAAATCAGAGCCGCCCTGCCGCCCGCATCCAGGCACTCCCTAATAGCCTCCGCAATCTCCACTAGCGCAGTCTCGGTGCTAAATGCTGTCCTAAACCCGGATTGCGCCGGGTGAAGAGCTCCCGAGGATTCCACAAATCTCTCCAGTCTAAGGCTGGAAGAAGGGAGATAGGGTGATAGTTGGAGAGAAGTGTGGCATCGGCAGAAGGTTTCTTAAGGAGAGGGAGGAGTTTTGCGTGTTTCCATTGCAGGGGCACTCTTCCAGATTGCAGTGAGTTATTGACCAACTCCGCGACCTCCGAAGAGACTATCTCCGCCACCCCACTCAAGACCCTAGCAGGGCAGGGGTCTGCAGGCGAACCAGATTTTAATGATTTAAGGATGGCTAAGAGGTCTCTCTCCTCTGCTGAGATAAAATGCGAAAAAAGTTGGTTGGGTACAGTGGTGCATGGGGCGAGAGGTATAGAAGGAGGGTATTGCCCTAGTGGGGTGGTCCGTTGGCTGTCTTGTATCTTTTGGATCTTGGCAGTGAAAAAAGTGGATGGATCATCACACCATTGGAATGAACTAGGAGGGGAGGGGAGTTCCGCAGCAGGTGATAGGAAGCTGCGGACAATGGCAAAGATTTCTTTGCTATTGTTGTTGGCTTTAGAAATTCTATCTGCAAAGAAGTTGCCTTTGGCTTCGTTGATAGCAGCGTAGTACTCCCTCTGATCGGCGCGAAGTGCCACCTTCGCACCGGGGCAGTACTCCAGCCGTCATCCCCGCTCTAATTTTTTACATCCTAGTTTCAGTGATCTGAGGGAGTCGGAGAACCAAGGCTGAGAGGGAGAGTTCCAAGGGAGGCATTTCGTGGAGGTCTGAGGGAGAGAGTTGACGGCCTGGCTAATCCAGTTCGAAAACCTCTCCACTGCTCCATCAAGGTCAGCGGCTTTGTCCAGAGACGTAAGGGCCAGAGCTCTGGAAAGAGCTGGGATGTTAATCTTCTTAGGATATTGTCCAGGGACCTTACCAGCCTGCAGATTGGGACTACCGATGTTCCATGAAAAACAGATCAGGAAGTGATCCGACCAGGTGACAGGCCTGGGAGCTGATACATTAAGCTCGAAGTTGGAGCAGACTGAATCTAATAAATGCCCGCATTTGTGAGTGGCAGCCAGGACCCGCTGCGTCATATGGGTCAAGTTACATAGATCCGACAGGTCCCTCGTCCCTGGGGCCTGCAGTTTCTCCAAATGGATATTAAAGTCACCCAACAGTAGAATCCTGGAGAACCGGAGTGCCCGTGAGGCAATAACTTCGTTGAGGGATTTAGGAAAGGTACTTGGCGAGCCCGGGGGTCGGTAGGCCAGTACCCCGCCCAAAGTAAATTGCGGAGATACGTTCAGTGAAAATTCCAACGCTTCACCCTCCAAGATCTCCCCTGTGCATTCCTTAGTTAGCATCCATATTTCTCTGAACACTATTGCAACACCACCCCCTCTACCTGACTGACGGTCAACCCTTACTATCTTATACCCCCTAGGGATGGCTAATTCAACCACTGGGGAGCAAGAATCATTCAGCCAGGTCTCCTTGACAAATAGAAGATCCAATTGTTCGTCAACAATCAGCTCGTGAACGTCCGCAGCGTGTTTCGCCAGAGACCGTGCATTAATGAGAGCCGCACGAATATAAGATTTCTGGGCTGTAGGGGGGTTTGGTGGGGGGGGGGTCAGGCTGGTTCATGAGAAAGTGGAAGTGACAAGAAGGGCAAGTTCTCAGCTTATCCTTAAGGACCTCCCACTCTCTAGCAGAACAACAGGAAGCATTGTCTAGTCTTAGTAATGTCTCCCGATCGTAGGAGATCCTTTCTGACGCATCCCTGGCCGTGTCACGGCCAGCGTTCCTGGCCCTGTGCACTGCCGAGGCGCGGATGGGCGCAGACGGGCTTACCTTGGGCGCACCTTCGGCGCGCAATAGGCGCGCCCGCTGCGCTCGTCCGCTGCGCGCACGAGGACACATGCGCTTTTTATGGCGTGCACCCCCGAGCAGCTGGACCGCTAACTTCAGGCTACACCCAAAATGGCGCCCGCCCTCCACACAATCGGCACGAACAACCGCGGTGGACCGGGGCAGGGGAGGCCACACAGGAAGGTAAGAGATGCACAGATAATAGTAAATTTTAAAAACGAAGCTTCGATGTGCAAAAAATCAGTGGTTATAAAATGTTCAGCGCCTGCATCTAAATCATGCAGGAGTACCAAATGTCATCCGCTTAAAATACAAATGTTGTCAATGCTGCCCCTCGCTGTCGCAGTGCCCCCAGTGAGATACAGGACCTGCCACCACCTGATTAGCCCACAGCGAGCCCTGTGAAGTCTGCCGCTTTATGGTGTGCACCCCCGAGCAGCTGGACCGCTAACTTCGGTCTAACCGCCCTTCAGGCTATACCCAAAATGGCGCCCACCCTCCACACAATCGGCACAAACAGCCGCGGTGGACCGGGGCAGGGGAGGCCATAAAGGAAGGTAAGAGATGCAGAGATAATAGTAAATTTTAAAAACGAAGCATCAATGTGCAAAATACAAGTGGTTATAAAATGTTCAGCGCCTGCATCGAAATCATGCAGGAGCACCAAATGTCATCCGCTTAAAATACAAATGTTGTCAATGCTGCCCCTCGCTGTCGCAGTGCCCCCAGTGAGATACAGGAGCTGCCACCACCAGATTAGCCCACAGCGAGCCCTGTGAAGTCTGTCGCTTTATGGTGTGCACCCCCGAGCAGCTGGACCGCTAACTTCGGTCTAACCGCCCTTCAGGCTATACCCAAAATGGCGCCCACCCTCCACACAATCGGCACAAACAGCCGCGGTGGACCGGGGCAGGGGAGGCCATAAAGGAAGGTAAGAGATGCAGAGATAATAGTAAATTTTAAAAACGAAGCATCAATGTGCAAAATACAAGTGGTTATAAAATGTTCAGCGCCTGCATCTAAATCATGCAGGAGCCTCAAATGTCATCCGCTTAAAATACAAATGTAAATGCTGCCCCTCACTGTTGCAGTGCCCCCAGTGAGATACAGGAGCTGCCACCACCTGATTAGCCCACGTTATCCTTTGTTATGTGTGTAATTGTGTGTAATTGTATATTTATGTCTATGTAGTGTGTCTTTCTGTATATTTTTTATATGCCAGGCTTACAAACCCCACTATGGGTGGTGAAACGTCTACAAGCAGCCAACCCCTGCTATGCTCGGGTTTTGGCTGTGCACAGTGAGGAATGTGCTCAACATGCTGCATGCAGCCAACCCTGACTACATGCAGCCTTTGTTCACAGAGTTTGGCCTGTGACCAGGACCCTACTCAAAACCATTGTGGGCTGCCAACCACAACTGTGCACGGCCTTCAGCCATGTGCAGCTGTGGTTGGCCGCTGGGCCTACAGCCATTACCTGCGTCCAACCCACTGCATGATTTGGCTGCAGGCTTGCACAGTGGGGACTGGCTGCCTGGTCTACTACTAAGTCATGTACTCAACAAGTCATGGGCAGCCAACCCCCAGAATACCTGTCAGACACTGAGTCCTCACCAATTCTGAAGTCTCTGAGTCCTCTAATCGCTGCAGCAGCATTTTTCTAGGAGTGGTGTTTAGCCAATCAGAGGGCTTTAGTTCCTCAAGCTTGACTCTGGGATAGTGGAAGCAAACAGGACAAGGTGAGAAAAAAAATCCCTCACCAATGGGATTTAAATATGTTTTTTAATTTTGGAATCACTGGAATTCCCAAAACTCGGTTTGCAAACCCGACTAAGGTATGTCGAGCCTAAATGGATGATGGACGAAATCTTCTTCGGATAATGGGATTTGAATATTTTATGATTTTTTTTATGGAGTTCCTTGATCTCAGAACTCCACAAATGATGGTCCGTATATATCTTTAAAACTAAATTTGTACTTTTTGTTTAGTTTCTATACTTTTGGCAAATTGGTGCTTTGAGCATGGCAGGCAATGCAAATTATATCATGTGTTGTGTGTTGATTCTTGATGGAAAGCAGGGGACAAAAAAATGACGAGGGTCTGAAAAGTTACAGTTACCATTATAATTTTTAATATGATTATTTGCTCCTCCATACAGAAAAGCTGGACGGAATAACACCAAATTTGTGAATAAGGTCAATCTTTTCTCATGTAAGTGCCTTTTCCTGTTTTGGTGTAAAACCATTCAGTACTTTTTGTGTAATTAGCATTTAAATAGGGTGTCTGGCTGGGCATGAAAAGATTAGATTTTAAAGATATCTCCCTCTCCAAGAAGTGGTTTCATAGTCTGCGCTAAAACGCTTTGACTCTTGCTTCAAGTCCAACTTAATCCAATTGCTGTTCTGTAGAAGATTTCCAACTTGATCCGATTACTATTCTGGAGCTAATGCAGCTGTGTTCTCCAGGCCATTGTTGACTCCACACCAACCTGTGGACTTCAAGCAGGCCATGCTGCAGCTCTACAAGATGGTTCCAGATCCCTCTGGTGGGCATCCGGCCCTAATGATCTGCCTGGGCCGCCAATCAGACTTCCACCTGCAACTTTCCCCTGGACTCCAACAGACCCTGTGCACACTCCGCGCTTCCAGTGCCAGGCATTGGATTGACTTCTTGGTAACTGGCCCCCACCAGTTGTTCCTTTATTAGGGCTGACCCTGAATCTGGAGGCCTGTTACCAGATTCTGTTCGACCTTTGATTGAAGATCTGCAACCTGCTTTGGCTAGAGCACCCACCATGTCGTGCTCTACAACAAACAATGCTCACCTTCAGTTTGAGGACACCTCCCCTTCTGTTCCATTACCTCAGAGACAGTACCTTTTTGATTCAGATTCTGATGCTTTCAAGGAATTGAGCATATTCCCACAGTGAACACATCAACGCAAAGGTGGACCTTTTTGCCCCCATCTCAGTACATTAATGCTGGCTTATGAATTGATCCACAGAACACTAATCACTTGTCCACAAACCCAGAGATGGAATTGAATACTCCATTGGTGGTCCCTAAAGAAGAGAATGCTTATTTTGTGATAGTGGTATGCACAGCCATAGAGGTGCTAGACTAACAGCTTCCTGCACTTTAAACGAAGGCTAACTTTCTGACCAAAATGTTGTTTGCTGCCCGGGCCCTCTACTTTGAAGCCCTTATTGCCATTTAAGGATGCCTTGACTGAGCTGCATATGGTGGCTTGGTCCACGCCTTTCTGGACCCCATAAGTCAGTTGCCTGATTGCTAGATGGTAGTGACATTTCCCAGGGGATCCAAATTTCCTGACGAAGCATCCTAGTCCTAAGAGCCTTATATTTCAGGCATCTATGAGCAAACCCAATCCGAATTCTTTTCCCACTGTTCTGCCAGAGAGCTAATCATAGATGATAAATACTATGGGAAAAATAGTATTTTCCTTTGCTAGCTTAGCACTACAATCCTTGAATGCTGTTTGCCTCTTGGGTTACTACACTCATACCCTTTGCGGCATGGCTAATGAGAAGTTGCCTGCTTTACCTAAAGACAATCAAAATATCTTTGCACTGACAGTACAGGATGGCCAAGGCGCAGCAAAATACCTCTTGAGTTCTGGTCTGCATACTACTGAAATCAATCGTGTTAGAATATGGGCACCTGTGTAGACATTTAACTTAATGTCTAGACGGTTTCGACCATATTTTCCAGGGAATTTCCTTACTTATGGAAATGCCATTTAATGAGGCACTATTATGCTTAGAGAGTGCACATTTTGTGCTTCAATGCTTTAAGGACACCAACGCTTCAGCGTGTTCCTGGGATTGTTTACTACTGCTGCCAATTTCATCAAAAGTATCCGAAGATCCCAGTATATTGAAGGGCCCCTGGCTATTGTCCGAGACACCTTTGCGTCCTGTTGAGCCTTTTCATGGCTCCATGTGCAGGGGCTTTGGTAGGAGAGAAGTTACCAACAGCAACAGCAGTTCTCCTCCTCACGTGAATTGGCTGCCTTCAAGCCCTTTTGGTTTCCCTTCCATCAGCCAGTTAAGACCAGGAGGGGTGGTATGGGGGGAGGCGAATCTAGTGTTTCGCCTACCCCCCAGTTTCCGCAAATCATGCTGCTATTCTGTCCCAAGAAAGGATGTAGTTGCTGACCATGAAATCTATTAAAATGGCATCTGAGGCAAAGAAGGGGTTAGCTTGCTATTCAAGGTCCTTCCTTGTCCTGAAGGGAAATGGCGACTTGAGACCAATTTTTGTACTCAGAATATTGAACTCGTCCTTCAAGAAGCACAAGTTCAAAATTATGCCACTCGCTCAGGCTCTGATGACCTTGGATTCTGAGGACTGGATGTTGTCCTCTAGACCTGCAGGATGTGTACATTCTTGGACTGATCCTGCAGGCCCATAGGAGGTATCCCTGCTTTTTAATGGGTTGGCACTAGTTACATCCTTGCATTAGACCTGACAGTAGCCTTTCACATCTATACATAGGTTATTTCCCTGGTATATACGCATATTCGAGGCCAGGGATCCATATATACCTCAACAATGGCCTGTGGAGGTGGGCTCGCCTCAGATAATCTTGGTCTCACTACAGTCCTGTCTTCCACGTTCTCAGGGCATTCCCTTTATCAGGTCCATTCTGGAACTGGTGGCCATTAGGGCTTTTCACCAAAACATTAAGGGCAGCCCATGATCTCCAAGTTTCAGGCAAGAGCGCTTGACCCGTCCATGGCAGTTCCGAGACTGCTTGTACTCTTTACTCATCTGGACCCTTCAATGGAACCTTTGCTTGCAGTGACCGCCACATAGGGGATTCCTCACAGACATGAATCAGATTGTTGATGAGAAGGTCCAGGATCATCAGTGGTGGATCATCAGATACCAACTGACCTAGACAGACTGTTAACCCCTCCAGTTCCATTGATGTTGGGCGTGACAGATGCATCCAGTCTAGGATGGGTAAGTCACCTGGTCAACGTGGAGAACAGGAGCTTCTGGTATTCCAAGTAGCCACACTATCAAATCAGTCTTATGGAGCTGTGCTCCTTCGGTATGGCTGTGAATGCCTTCCTACTTTATGTCAAGGACATGTAAATCCAGGTGCTGACAGACAACTCAATTGCCATGTGTCAGTGTGGGATCCCTTGCCCTCACTGGGTTCTGATACTGTATTGCTGTTTGTAACTTTAGGAGGTCTCTCTAACAGTGATTTACAGTGCCTCAGCATCACGATATACAAACACAGCAAGAAGCATCTTGCTAGTCACAAGTGGCGTTTGCAACCAGAAGTGGTATGGGTATTTTCGCCCAGTAGAGCGTAACCCTGGTAAAGCTATTTCTACTTCCTAAAGCATTTACAATTTAGTTTCATACTTTCTAGTGTTTGTTCATCGAGGGTCAATTCCAGCCTCCTTTATGCACTCACACCTCTGCTGCTGATCCAGTGAGTACTGACGTCAGGTGGGATGGAGCATGGCTGTCTCTTTTAGCCAGTAATTGGTCCAGGATGGTCTGGCACGCCAAACGCTGACCACACTCTCCCTTATTCCCTCCCACCATCTTCCCTCCTCTTTTGCTTCCTCTGTTGCAAGGGTATCGAGTGGAACCAGCTGGAGAGGTTTTAATCTACTGTTGGAGGTGGCTGGTGTCATTTTGGTTGTACATTGCTCTTCCATAAAGTGTTTCGAGTTATATATAAGTTGGTGGTCCAACTATATCGCTTGCTGGGAGGAGAAGGTTGATCCTATACAGGCTAAGCTGTCTAATGACCTTTAGTTTGTGTTATCCTTGGCCCACCTCATATTGTCCCTTTCTGTTGAGTACACTAAGACTCTGATTTAGATTCTACAAGATTTGCTTTCAGTCCATGATTCTTGAGCTTAGTTCGAACGCACAAATGCTTGAGTGTGAAAGAACAGGTTCATATAGTTCCACATAACTCCACTCAATACATAGTTGGTTATCACTTTCATGATGTGTGCTCCATTCAAACCTCTGAATACGTGTACTTTTAGACTCCCAACTCGGAAAACTGTGTTTCGCATTGCAGTCACTTTTGCACATTGTGTGAGTGAGCTGCAGGCATTGTCAGTCCAGCCTCTGTACACTGCCTGGTATCCCTGACAAGCTGGTGCTTAGGACTCTAGCCTTCTTTCTTTGATATGTGTCACCCTTCCATTTGGGACAGCCCATCACATGCATTGTGCTCTATCTGCCAGCCCCCTCTAAGGAGGACAGCCTATATCATTTGGATATGTGGCTGGCCCTTCGTTTGTACAGTGATAGGAATAGGGGGAATTTACGGATTGCCCCAGTATTGGAACTTTCATAGATTCCCATGCTTTGTATCATTCCCCGTCGTCGGAATGGGAGCCTCGGTAAATAGAAAAAACCATAGTAGTAAGCACAAAGTGAAAAAATAGGCCTAGGCCTCATCTCATTTTGTAGCTTATCCACCTCTTTTTGTAAAAGAGACCAAAATTCTGCAGTAGCCAATCAGAGCAGCCTCACCCCATAGAACCTTCCTGAGAGAAGCTCAGAGCCTCAGATTTTCTACCGCACGTTGTGCAAGGGAGTCTCCATTGAGCTCTGCTCAGTTTTCTTCAGTTTTCTCTTGTTATTTCTTCAACTACTTGGATATTTTCTCATCATGTCGGAGAGGAAAGCCCTTTTTAGAGCCTGTGCCACCTGCTCCAAAAAGAGGTTGTTTGTCGAGGACAAACATGAGGATTGTATCTACTGTTTGTATCCGGACCATAAACCAACAGGCTGTCCGATTTGCAGATCCTTCTCAGCCAAGACCTTGAGGGACAGGGAAGGACGTCTCCTCACATGGCTTCAGAAGATGAAGGACCGGAAAGACATTATCTCTTCGGACAGTGAGGGCTCCTCGTCGATGGTGTCATCCAGAAAGTCTCTGAAAAGGGGTAGGTCCCCCCTTTCTACTTCAGACGAGTCCCGTCACAAGGCCTTACCAGGGACCTCTGACAGGTCTGACAGGCCGGCTGCCCAAAAATCTCCTCACCGAGGTGAAAAGGAGAGGCAGGGTAAGCCTGAGGAACAACAGCCCTCAAAAAAGGTGAGAAAGGCTTCTACAGTCTCTTCACCTCCCTCAGAAAAAGATCGTGGGGTCAAAAAGCCTTCAACCCCTGCTCAAGAGGTCGCTTCAGACAAGAAGCAGAAGTCGTCGACGACTAAACTCCCAGGTACGTCGTCGACGAGTGTTAAAAAGGACAGCTCTGCCAAAGTTGCCTCGACGACGGCTGTGTCGACGACGCCTACACCGTCGACGGTTTTCAAGGCTCCGGAATCCTGCTCGTCGTCGACGAGGGTGACCATCTCCACGTCGACGACAATGTCTGCAAGGCTGGCGTCGACGGCGGTGTCGACGACGAGAACGACTTCGACGACGACGATGTCGACGACGCCGGTTACCATGTTGCTGACGACGAGCTCGTCGACGGTCCCGTCGACGATACCACCATCGTCGACGATGAGTTTCACCTCGTCGACGACGCTATCCTCGGCGACGAAGACAGTATCTACGTCTGCACTTCCACTGTCGACTCAGACCCAGAAGACCTTCCCGTCGACGATGGCCTCGTCGACGACGACCTCGTCGACGACGACCTCGTCGACGACGGAAATTTCGGAAAAACATGTTTTTTCGCGGAAAAGGAAGCAAATCACGCCAGAGAAGACGTCTCCTCGCCAGGTTCAGAAATTACCACCTAGCCTACTCTTGGAGGATGACTCTGAGGAAGAGACTTTCAGTGAATTTGGGCAGGCCTATAGCCCTTCTGACCTCCAGGTTAAAGTTCAGGAATTTAGCTCTGAGGAGGAGCATATGGAACGACAGCACTATGCTCCAGAGCATTATTATGAGGAGGAGCGCACTACTACCAGGCACATACCCTCACAGCAGCCTATGCGACAATTACCTGAAGGTATGGTGGCAATACCATCTACTTTAGTGGCGGATTTACAACTTATGTTGCAGGACTATAAGCAACGTTTCCCTGCGCCTCCGGAAGCCCAACAAGTGCGCCCCTCGACACCTCCGCCTCAGACATTACGACCTGTGGCAGACCATTCTTTGCCCCCAAGAGAGCGTGCCACTGCGCCGGAAGTGCGCCCACAGGAGGTGGTACAGGTGCAGGATACAGATGATGATGACGCTGCGTCTTCAGATGCAGACCAGCAAGCGGATCCTGATCAAGATCAACAGGCGCAATGGAATACTGCTGACCCTATAGATCCGGACAACACCGATCCGGATACCGTTACTTCGCCTCCAGCGGACGTTGGAGGGTTTCACAACCTAATGGACAGGGCATCCAAGAGATTTGGTCTCCCTGTGACCACAGTTCAATCGGATTGCTTTTTATATGACTTTAAAGAACCATTCAGAAAGTCAGTGAGGTCCATTCCGATCATTGAGCATGTCTGGTCTGAGGGCTTGAAGGCTATGCATAATCCGGCCACAGTCCTCCCGGTACTTCCGAGACTGGAAAAGAAGTACAAGGCACCCGATGGCAGTCCGGCATGTTTGCTTGGCCAACCGAAACCGGATTCGGTCATTTCGCAGGCTGCCCAGAGCAAATCCAAGAATCCTTCTACGCCGATGACTACACCGCCGGATAAGGAGGGCAGGCGCCTAGACAATGTAGGCAAGAGGTTTTCAGCTATGGCCAGTCTCCTGGTTAGAGCAGCCAATGCTTTAGCGATTCTGGGACGCTATGATCGGCAAATGTGGTGCGACCTTGCTCCATTTGTAGACGAACTGCAAGATTCTTCTAAAGAGGAGGTGAGGAAGATTTTGCTCGAAGGGGAACGGGCCTCTTCGGAGGTCATTGATGTGGCAATGGATATTGCGACCACCGCATTCCGAGCACTGGCCGGCTCGGCGGTTCTGCGACGCCAAGGGTGGTTAAAGGCCACATGGTTCAGGCAAGAGGTGCAGAATAAGATCTTGGATCTACCATACGACGGTGAGATGCTGTTTGGCAAGCACGTCGATGAGGCCCTGCAAGGCATCAAAAAGGACACGGATACAGCTAAGTCCTTGGGTACATTGCAGTATTGTAAAGTGCCTTTCAGGGGAGCTAGAGGTAGAGGTTTTTCGTCTTATCGTGGAGGAAATCAAAATCGCTACTCTTCTGGATCTCAATCAAGCCAAACATATAAGCCACAATACTCTCAAAGGGGTTCTTTCTCTCGCCAGCAGCCTAAAGGACGTCAGGGTCAGCAAAGGAGAGACAACACCAGGAAACAATAGCGGCCAGGTGGCTCTTTCCACTGTTCCTGTTCCCTCATTCACATCAGTGGGGGGCAGGATTACCCATTGCCTAAACAACTGGATGATTATTACATCGGATCAGTGGGTCCTCCAGATTGTCAGAGAAGGACACACATTGGAATTTCAAGACCTTCCTCCAACAAGAGCGCCGGATGCCTTCCCTCCCAAACATCTCAGGCTCCTTCATCTCGAAGCCCACCAACTTTTCACCAAGGGGGCGGTAGAGCCTGTACCCCTTTCGCAGAAGGGGAATGGGTTCTATTCCAGGTTCTTCCTGGTTCGGAAGACAAAGGACAAGTGGTGTTCAATTTTAGATCTACGGCAGCTCAACACTTATCTCGTGAAGTTGTCCTTCAGGATGGTCACTCTTCAGGACATCCTTCGTCTGCTCAATCCAGGGGATTATATGGCGACCCTAGATTTGGAGGACGCCTACTTCCACGTTCCTATTCATCCAGCTCACAGGCAATATCTTCGATTTACAGTGGGCAAGAGTCACTTTCAATTCAAGGTACTGCCATTTGGTCTCCGGTCCGCCCCGCGGATCTTCACAAAGATTCTGGCTCCGGTGGCAGCTTTTCTCAGGAAGCAAGCTATTCAAGTGTTTCCATACCTGGACGATTGGCTGCTGAAAGCTCCATCTGTTCAAGAAGCGTCCAGTGCAGTCCGGACATGCAAAGATCTGTTCGAGCGACTAGGTCTTCGACTCAACAGGGAAAAATCGGTTCTATGCCCATCCAAGTCAGCAAGGTTCCTAGGGGCCATCCTGAACACGGACAGTTGCTTAGCCCTCCCGTCGGAGGAACGCCAGACCAAACTAATGTGTTCAGCTCGTCTTCTCCAATCTCGAAAGACACTGACAGTTCGCAGGTACAAATCGCTTCTCGGATCGATTTCATCTTGCATTCCTTTAGTTCCGCACTGCAGGCTCAGGATGCGTCCACTACAAGAGCAGCTGGACAGACAGTGGCGGCAAGTCACAGGATCCTTCGACGACAAGGTTGTCGTTACCAAGGAGATGAGAAAAGCAGGCAGCTGGTGGCTGCAAAAAGACAATCTTTCCAAGGGTCTATCGTTCCTTCTTCCACCATCTCCCCTTATTGTAACAACGGATGCTTCCATGGAAGGATGGGGAGCGGTCCTCCAGGAGCTGAAGGTCAGCGGTCACTGGAGTCCAGTGCAACGCAAGTTCCATATCAACCTCCTGGAACTTCTCGCTATCCGTTTGGCTCTTCAAGCTTTTCTTCCGAGGATTCAAAACAGTGCAGTGCTGGTTCGTACGGACAACACTACAGCCATGCACTACGTAAACAAACAGGGTGGGACAAGATCCTCCACCCTCTCCAAGGAAGCCCAAACGCTATGGAATTGGTTAATACAGAACAATGTCTCCCTCTCAGCGGAACATCTAGCGGGGACACTCAATATCAGGGCGGACGCTTTGAGTCGTCAGAGGACAGTCTCTCACGAGTGGGAACTGAATCAGTCCGTTCTGGAGGAACTCTTTGCTCGATGGGGGACACCATCCATCGACCTGTTTGCGACTCCCCAGAACGCCAAATGCCTGTCCTTCGCAAGCAGGGTTCACCATCGGGAATCCCTGGGGAATGCGCTTTTGATTGCCTGGTCAGGCGCCTTTGTTTACGCCTTTCCGCCCATTCCACTGATTCCGAAGTTGATCAGCAAACTCAAGGTGGAACCGTGCAGGATGATTCTGATCGCTCCAGCATGGCCCAGACAGGTTTGGTACTCGGAACTTCTTCTCCTCTCCCAGGACCAGCCAGTTCTCCTGCATCCTGTTCCGACTTTGCTAACAATGTCTCACGGTCAGGTTCTACATCCGGACTTGAAGTCACTGCGATTGACAGCGTGGCTCCTGAGTTCAGAGAGTTCCAGGGTTTAGATCTCTCAAGGGAATGTAGAGACATTCTGGCTCAGGCTCGAGCCCCTAGTACCAACAAGACCTATCGTGCCAAATGGAAGAGATTCTGTGTTTGGTGCCAGAAGGAAGGTTTACACCCATATACTTCTTCTCCGCACAAACTCTTGCCTTACATACTTTCACTGGCAAAATCTGGATTGGCTCCATCTTCGATAAAGGTCCATCTGGCAGCCATCTCTAGATTCCGACGTTCATCTTCAGGTCCTTCCCTATGGTCGGCAAGGATTGTCAAGCAATTCCTGAAGGGTTTGTTCAGGGTCTTTCCTCCAGTCCGGCCGCCACCTCCGGCCTGGCATTTGAATCTAGTTTTGTCATCTCTCATGAAAGCCCCTTTTGAACCTGTGCATAAGTCTGACCTTAAGTTTCTTTCCTGGAAAGTGGCTCTTCTCTTGGCCCTGACATCGGCTCGCAGAGTAAGTGAGATCCAGGCTTTCACGATTGAGGAACCATTTCTCCAGTTTAAGAATAATGTGCTGATTCTACGGACGAATCCTAAGTTTATCCCGAAGGTACCTTCGGAATTCCACCTGAATGAGCCCGTGGTCTTGAAACCATTTTTTCCAAAGCCTTCTTCACCTGCGGAAAGAACTTTGCACTCTCTGGACATTCACAGATGCCTGAAATTCTACCTGGAGCGAACGAAGCATTTCAGGAAATCTTCACAGCTCTTTGTTTCCTTCAGTGCTCCACGCAAAGGTTGTCCAGTTTCTAAAGCTTGTATTTCCCGTTGGATTTCCAGTGCTATACAATTTTGTCATCAGGCGGCTGGGAAACCTCTGCAGCGAGCAGTTCGTGCTCACTCTACCAGATCCATGGCTTCCTCTGCGGCGTTATTCGCAGGAGTCCCTATCAAGGACATTTGCAGAGCGGCAACGTGGAGCAGTGTCCACACCTTCACCCGCCACTACTGTCTGGATTCTTCTGTGAAGGAGGATGCAGCAGTGGGCCAAGCAGTCCTGAGGAATCTTTTCCAATAAGTCGGTGAGCTTTTCCTTTCTATCCCGCCTTCCTATTGCATATTTTGTATACTGCATTATTGTCATATTTTATGATCCTATGTGTTCTGCTGTTCTTTTCAGAGATGTGTCACATTTCAGATTCATGTATGGCAAAATATGCTTCTTCTTTACTGCTGGTTACTCTGATACAAAGCATGGGAATCTATGAAAGTTCCAATACTGGGGCAAGAAAACAAGTTACTTACCTGTAACTTTGGTTCCCCAGTATTGGTAACTTTCATAGATTCCCATGCGCCCACCCACCTCCCCTGGGAAAGCTCACTCTTCGGGTCTTGGTGGATAGCTGTATACAACGGCTACGAAAATCTGAGGCTCTGAGCTTCTCTCAGGAAGGTTCTATGGGGTGAGGCTGCTCTGATTGGCTACTGCAGAATTTTGGTCTCTTTTACAAAAAGAGGTGGATAAGCTACAAAATGAGATGAGGCCTAGGCCTATTTTTTCACTTTGTGCTTACTACTATGGTTTTTTCTATTTACCGAGGCTCCCATTCCGACGACGGGGAATGATACAAAGCATGGGAATCTATGAAAGTTACCAATACTGGGGAACCAAAGTTATAGGTAAGTAACTTGTTTTCTTGTCTGCTCTTTGTTAGTTAGATTCACCAATGCAAAGCAAGAAAAAGTAGTTCCAAAAAGGACCCTATTGAGATATTGCGATGGATATCCTCTTACATTAAACTTTTTCTGCCTCTTCAAAAAATTTCTCTCCAGAAGCCTTTAGGTGTCTTTCAACTAGGACAGAAGCAGTGACTAAAGCTGTGGCTTGGGAAATCTCTAATTTAGACGTTGGGCAGACAGCCTCGTGGGTATCTGGCCATACTTTGAAGAGAAACTACTGCATCAATTCAAAAGTCTGCAGAGGGTTATTTTGCCCTCTTGATTCTACAGGACATTCTTATGTAAAGCCCACTCCTTAGCCCCACCTCTCTTGAGGTGGCATTGCTTTGGTATTGATTCACAAGGTGGGGCATCTTGCGGGTGGAAGATCCATCAGAAGAATTACTTATTTATGTTTGGTAATGCTCTTTCTGGTGAATACATTGTCATCACCCACATTCCTCATTGTTCTGTTGAGTGCACTTTGAAGGATTAGGAAGGAAATATGTTTGCTTAAAACTTGTGGAGAAAATGGCTTGTGTTGGAAAATAAATGGAAGTCACAGATGGCGTCACTCCGTTTTGCACAGTTTGTGCATAGATCACTAAACTCGTGGTGTTTTGTGTGGGAGTACAATTAGTTGTTAGGATCTAATAGATTATCACTCCATAAAAATTTCTTTTATTTCCTGGCTCCTGATTTGGCATTAAATTGTTCAAAATATGCTTAAGTGGAGTAATGTGCAGTAAGTGTCATAGTTTACAGGTATGAAAGCCAACTGCAGCCTCCAGCCTATTAGATTCTGTACCACTGTCTCGAGAAAGGACATTTCTGACGGTACTGTGCCGAATAGCTTATATTGTGGAACATGCTACCAATTTACATCCATAGATTACATTTCAGCTGTTATGCCCTTTGGAGTTGTAGGCTGCTTAGATGCCAGATTTTAGATGCCATAAGAGGTAAAAGTCCATGTCAAATTGTTGTAGTCTCTTCAAATCTAGCCCTTTCAGTGCATGAAAATGACACTACTGCTCAAATCAAATGTTAGTAAAGCAGCTCCACATATTTCTCATTTCCAAGCGGCCTCAATCCTAGGATTCCCCTTCCACTGATATTTTAGTACAGTATTTATTACATTCAACAAGTTTGTCATAAGTGATTACAAGGGAAGATTTTTGTCCTTTTACAGTTTCCTCTATTTACCTTTTGGTTTTTTTCTGCAGGTGCCCCCACCCAGTGACTTTTGCTGGAATGCTGGAAATGGGTGTATCTTACTTACCGATTAACCAGAACTGGGAAAGATATGTAGATGAAGCACAGAGCACATATGAGGAGCTTCAGAAGGAGATGAAGAAATCGCTCATGAACTTGGCCAATGATGCCTGTCAGCTGCTCTTCCAAGATGGGTACAGTACCAACTTTAGGCATTGTCATGCCAAATTCCGATAAGCAATAATTATATTGGAATCAGCTGTGTACACCTAGCTGTATTTGGAAGTAATGTGGAAAATAATTTGTATTTGTAATAATTTGAATCCTGGTCTTTTGTGATTTTAGCACTGTAGTGGCGTAGGACTCTATGGTAAGGAATATGCATGGTAGTTGCAGCTGCTGCAAATACAAATCAATTTCTCCTTTAAGGGGATCTCCATTGATAATCACAAGAATAGATTTGCCCCACCCATGCGTCGGATCCCAAAGTACTTTTTCTAAAATAGTTATAAAAAAAGTTTAGAAAAAACTTTTTAAATAAAAAAACAAACTTTCTGGCAGTTGATTATAGCGATGTATTATTTGTTTATTTTCTTTAAAAAATAAGTCTGTTTCGGTGTTACAAAGACGCTATATTAGGAAAAGTAACAAGAAAAGCCTCTTTAGCACGTCGTTTTAAAGGAAAAGAAAGTAAAACAAGCATTTGCAATGCAATAGGTCTCGCATTTGCGAGAGTTTGAGCTATTGGCGTTGTAAATAGCAATGCCTTTTATTCATGTGTTGTGAAAACTTGCAAGCGGTGCGTAAACACGCACTATGTATATATGCATTTATAATGCCAATAGCTCCAACTGTCGCAAATGCGAGACCCATTACATTTCAAATGCTTTTTTTCAGTTGTTAAGGGTGTCCTGGTTCTCTTCAGTGGCTGCAATTGACCTCCTGTTTGAAAACAACAATGATTAAAGGTAAAGCATTGCGTCCTTGGTAACACGGAGTCCTATTGGAAGCGTATCTGTGGATTTATTTTACTGTGCATGGCGGCATAAACAAGTGTTGTTTGTTAAGTCAATAGATGCCAGTCACACCAACATAAAAATGAGTTTTCTTGCTCTTTTGTGATTGGATTACATAGGGTTTATCTACTATCTGGACAGACGTCTCCTGTAGTATCAGGTTGGTTAACATGTAGTTCCTTTATTCGACATGCATGTTTTATTGACCACACTTCATTAATACATGAAGCAATGGCTTTTTTCTGCAAAAGTAGAGACGGTGCAGACACCTTGTGTGGCTGAATAATGGCAAGTGAAAATCTATGCTCAAATCCCAGATTCGCACTTAGCCAAATTGTGTGATCCTGGGCAAACCACGCTACAGCGTAGTGCCTCATGTTTCTTCACTGCCAAATGTGGGAACAACCAGAAGTGATTCTCTTCAGGTAATGCACTGCCGAAACTCCATTCATTTATGTTTAAAGATACTAAAATGTTTATTATATTTTTTTAAGATACTAAAATGTTTCTCAGTATCTAATGAGGCCAGACTGTAGGCAGGGGTTGGCGAGGGACTAGGGTGTGCATATGATTTTTAGGACTCGCCTGAGCCAATGCGCTTGCGCATTGCTCCAGCGAGATTATAGTAAGCGGTCCGAAAAGTCTACCAAAGTGGCGGATTAGACACAGTTCATGTGAGACAGGCACGTGCACAACGCCAGCCACGTCACACACCACCATTTGTCTGTGCCTCGCATCAGACTTTAAAGGCTGCCACTCCCCCCCAATCAGACTTCAAAGGCTGCCGCTCCCCCGCCCCGCATCAGACTTCAAAGGAATGCACTCCCGCTCCCGCGCCACAGCAATGCAGAGGGCTTGTTATTAGTACATGCCTTTACAGAACTTTTGGGCGCATTTAGTTAACCAACCTGTGGCGCTTTGTTTAGTTGTGTGGCTTTTTGAACTTTTGAAATACTTTCGTAATACTTTCAATGTATATGTGTCTTCAGCATTATTTATGCCCACAGTTTCCGTGACGATAACAGTTACGCATTTTCACAGTGCTTTTGCTTACTAAGCTGCGGCATCCATTATTTCAAATGCGAGTTTTTATTACTTTCCCATGCCGCATTCACTTTTAGCATACTACGGCGCAGCGTTCTCCCATGTGGGAATTCTTAAGTTTTTAAAGCACTTTTGTATTAGCTAACCATAGCAAGCCTTCCACACTTGTTATGTCCCCAAACCCTAAAATAAAGTAAAATGAGGAAGAAAAGTAGCGCGCACCATCAGGGAAATGTAGCACAGTAGCGCCTCCCAAAAAACTTCCAAAAACACAGCAAGGGTCACCTAAAAGCAAGAATTGCTTAAAAGGCATTATTTATTTTCAACAAACCTGACATTTCGCAACACCCTAAAAACAAACTAAGGAACAAACAAACCACAGCACTTTATTATCCAGTGCGTGCCTTCTTCCATTTTTATTTTGCTTCCATGCTCCCACATAAGACGTTGTTTTTATTAGTACATGCATTTGAGTAACTTTTTGTTGCATTCACTTTTTAGCCTGCAGGGCTTTGTTTACGTGCGTGGATTTTGAAGTCTTTGTAACGCTTTGTCTTTCTTCCGTTTTAGCAACAGCACTCATTTTTTAAATGCGTCTACGGTACAATTCTAACAAGTATTTTTTTTTATACCTACGCTTAAACAGCATCATAATACCCCATAACTATATCAGTTTTAAACTTCATGCAAACACTATAACTGTTAAAGCAGGAGAAAACATACAAACAGCACATTTGTTTTATTTTATTAGTAGCTCCTTGAGCCTCTTTCTTCCCCGTCCCACGTCTGCCCGAATGTATGACGCATACATTCACAACGCAACTTTTACAACGCAAGGTCCACCACAACGCATGCCATTACAACGCAGATCCAATTACAACGCATGCCATTACAACGTAAGTATAGGTAAGTGTATAATTTTATTAATATTAATTTTATTTTAATTTAATTAGATTTTTTTCAATAATGTATTTAAATTAATTTTTAGTTTTATTTAATACAATTTAATTTACTATTCTAACTCCAGAGGGGTGTAATAGTAGGGTAAGTGCTGGATAGTGTAGGGGTTAAAATTACTATTCTAACTCCAGGGGGGTGTAATAGTAGGGTAAGTCTTGGATAGAGTAGGGGTTAAAATTACTATTCTAACTCCTGGGTGTTTAATTAAAAAACATTTAATTCAAATTAAATTTAATTAAAATATTAAAATGTATTATAATAAATTAAATTATAATTATTTTAAGAAAATTAAAATAAAATAAAATTAATATTCTTTTAATTAAATACTTAGCCATACTTACGTTGTAATGGCATGCGTTGTAAGAGCATCTGCGTTGTAATGGCATGCGTTGTAAAAGCATGCGTTGTAATGGATCTTGCGTTGTAAAAGTTTTGTTGTAATGGTAGTACGTTGTAAAAGTTGCGCTGTTATTGTTGTTTCCCGTCTGCCCCATTTCCCGTCTCTCTTCTCTCGACTCTTTCTTCCGAATTCTCCTCCCTTCCTGTGTATCCTCTGCCTGCATTCCGCAGTCTCTCGCTAACCGTTTGCTTTCAAGCTCTCAATTACCCTTCCCTCCTATCGCAGTCTGCCCTTTTCCGTAGGTCTTTCTTCTTTGTGTGCCCGCTCTGCCTCCTCAGTTTCCTCCTCTGTTTCACTGTCAGTCTTTCTTTTGCAAACTTCTCTCCCTCTTTCCTTTCAGTCTACACACTATTTACTTCACCCTCATTTCTCTTTCGCTGTGTGCCTCTCTTGTCTCTCTAACTTCCTATCTTTACTATTACTCTGCCTTGAACCTCGCTCCATCCTGTCTCACTTCCTCTGCCTCTTTCTAATGTCACTCTCCGTATCACCCCCTTTGAATTCCGGAGTTTTGCGCTTCTTTCTCAAAGTGGCTTCCCCGTAACCTCTATTTAATTTTTTTCTTTTTTTCTTTCTCTCTATTTCATCTCTCTTGTTCTCATATTTATTTTACTCTTTCTGTTCAGGCCCACTTACGACTGACTCTTTAATATCCCCGCCTCACACTACTGCACGCCTCACACTGCTGCACGCCTCACACTGCTGCAAGCCTCACACTGCTGCATGCTGCACACTGCTGCATGCTGCACACTGCTGCATGACACACACTGCTGCACGCCACACACTACTGCACGCCACACACTACTGCACACCAGACACTGCTGCACGCCTCACACTGCTGCACGCCTCACACTGCTGCACGCCTCACACTGCTGCACGTCACACTGCTGCACGCCTCACACTGCTGCACGCTGCAAACTGCTGCATTGCACACACTGCTGCGTGCTGCACACTGCTGCATGCTGCACACTGCTGCGCGCTGCTGCATGGCATACTGCTGCACGCTTCACACTGCTGCACGCTTCCAAACTGTTGCACGCTGCAAACTGCTGCATTACTCACACTGCTGCATGCTGCACACTGCTGCTCGCCACACACTGCTGCCCGCCACACACTGCTGCACGCCACACACTGCTGCACGCCACACACTGCTGCACGCCTCACACTGATGCATGCTGCACACTGCTGCATTACTCACACTGCTGCATGCTGCACACTGCCGCACGCCGCACACTGCTGCACGCCGCACACTGCTGCACGCCTCACACTGTTGCACGCCTCACACTGTTGCACACTGCTGCATTATTCGCACTGCTGCACGCCACACACTGCTGCACGCCTCACACTGCTGCACGCCACACACTGCTGCACGCCACAAACTGCTAAACGCCTCACAATGCTGCACGCCTCACACTGCTGAACGCCTCACACTGCTGAACGCCTCACACTGCTGAACGCCTCACACTGCTGCACGCCGCACACTGCTGCATTACTCACACTGCTGCACGCCACACACTGCTGCACGCCTCACATTGCTGCACGCCTCACACTGCTGCACGCCTCACACTGCTGCACACTGCTGCATTACTCACACTGCTGCATGCTGCACACTGCTGCACGGCACACTGCTGCACGCCTCACACTTCTGCACGCCACACACTTCTGCACGCCACACACTGCTGCAAACTGCTGCATTACTCACACTGCTGCATGCTGCACACTGCTGCACGACACACTGCTGCACGCCTCACACAGCTGCACGCCTCACATTGCTGCACGCCACGCACTGCTGCATGCTGCACACTGCTGCACGGCATGCTGCTGCACGCCTCACACTGCTGCACGCCACACATTGCTGCACGCCACACATTGCTGCACACTGCTGCATTACTCACACTGCTGCATGCTGCACACTGCTGCACAACACAATGCTGCATGGCTCACACTGCTGCACGCCACACACTGCTGCACGCCACACACTGCTGCACACCACACACTGCTGCACGCCTCACACTGCTGCACGCCTCACACTGCTGCACACCGCACACTGCTGCATGCTGCACACTGCTGCACGCCTCACACTGCTGCACGCCTCACACTGCTGCACGCCTCACACTGCTGCACGCTGCACACTGCTGCATTACTCACACTGCTGCATGCTGCACACTGCTGCACGCCACACACTGCTGCACGCCACACACTGCTGCACGCCACACATTGCTGCATGCCACACACTGCTGCACACTGCTGTATTACTCACACTGCTGCATGCTGCACACTGCTGCACGACACATTGCTGCACGCCTCACACTGCTGCACGCCACACACTGCTGCACGCCACACACTGCTGCACGCCACACACTGCTGCACGCCTCACACTGCTGCACGCCTCACACTGCTGCACGCCTCACTCTGCTGCACGCCTCACACTGCTGCATGCTGCACACTCCTGCATTACTCACACTGCTGCATGCTGCACACTGCTGCACGCCTCACACTGCTGCACGCCTCACACTGCTGCACACTGCTGCATTACTCACACTGCTGCACGGCACACACTGCTGTAAGCCACACACTGCTGCACACCTCACACTGCTGCACGCCTCACAACACCACCACATCACTCAGGGACACCACCACATCACTCAGGGACACCACCATATCACTCTAGGACACCACCACATCACTCAGGGACACCACCACATCACTCAGGGACACCACCACATCACTCATGGACACCACCACATCACTCATGGACACCACCACATCACTCATGGACACCACCACATCACTCATGGACACCACCACATCACTCATGGACACCACCACATCACTCAGGGACACCACCACATCACTCAGGGACACCACCACATCACTCAGGGACACCACCACATCACTCAGGGACACCACCATATCACTCTAGGACACCACCACATCACTCAGGGACACCACCACATCACTCAGGGACACCACCACATCACTCATGGACACCACCACATCACTCATGGACACCACCACATCACTCATGGACACCACCACATCACTCATGGACACCACCACATCACTCATGGACACCACCACATCACTCAGGGACACCACCACATCACTCAGGGACACCACCACATCACTCAAGGGCACCACCACATCACTCAGGGACACCACCACATCACTCAGGGACACCACCACATCACTCGGGAACACCACCACATTACTCTGGGACACCACCACATCACTCGGGGACACCACCACATCACTCTGGGACACCACCACATCACCTCTGGGACACCACCACATCACTCGGGGACACCACCACATCACTTGGGGACACCACCACATCACTCGGGGACACCACCACATCACTCGGGGACACCACCACATCACTCGGGGACACCACCACATCACTCTGGGACACCACCACATCACTCTGGGACACCACCACATCACTCGGGGACACCACCACATCACTCTGGGACACCACCACATCACTCTAATACACCACCACATCACTCAGCCCAACCACATCATCACTCAGCACCACAACAGCACTGTCCTTGCTTGCTACCTACAAGCATTGCCATAGCCAATAGGACTCGCATTAGGAAAGTGTAAGCTATTGGCTTTGTGAATAACAATGCTATTAATTTATATATTTTCAAAGCCAACACATATTAAACAAATTGGGATTTACAATACCAATAGTTCACACTTTCCTAATGCGAGACCTATTGCATTGCAAATGCTTGTTCTAGGTTGCCCCACAATACGTCCACTGTTGTTGTATTTGAAGCACTGTGGAAACGTCTTTCTGCCCCTCTTGCATTGCTGTGCTTCATGCCATGCATGACACATCTCAAACACATCATAATATGGCCCACAAAGACACCCTATAAAACACTGATTCTACCAACCAAGCACAACAAGCCCATTCTGCAATCCGACATGTCTCAGGCACCACTGTGCACTGTACTTCGAGATATCCTGCTTTCAGAAATGTCACAAACACAGACAACCTGCCACATGTGAAAAATCCCAATTTAAAAAAATGCCCTGCCATTGCAAATGCCCTAAGGATCCATGACAAGCTGGCTGATTAAACGCTCCCGGCTGACATCTGCTTTACGGCTGACATCTGCTTTATGTGTTTGGAAAGCCTTGAGCAGTATGTAGGCCCCCTGTGTCACATGGCACGAACGGAAGTCACAGACAATAGTTGCCCCAGTATTGGAACTTTCATAGATTCCCATGCTTTGTATTATTCCCAGTCGTCGGAATGGGCGTCTCGGTAACAAAAAATACCATAGTAGTAGGTACAAAAGAGAAAGGGAAGGCCTAGGCCTCATTCCCTTTTGTAGCATATCAGCCTCTTTTTGTAAAAGACACCAAACTCTAGGCATCAGCCAATCAGAAGAGCCTCACCCCTGGAACCTTCCTGAAGGAACCTCAGAGCCTCAGATTTTCTACCGCACGTTGTGCTAGGGAGTCTCCATTGAGCTCTGCTCTATTTTCAACTCTTTCAAGTAGATTTCTACAGTTTTTTCTTCAGGATTTCTTCAGTTTACTTCAGAAATCTCTCCTTTTCATCAGGATGTCTGAAGTTGAGAAAAAGAAAGCCCTTTTCAAGCCCTGTTCCACCTGCGGGAAGAAAAGGCTGTTTGTGGAGGACAAACACAAGGATTGCATTTACTGCCTTTATCCGGATCACAAGGCAGAGGACTGCAAAATTTGCTGCACTCTCTCCACCAAGACCTTGAGAGATCGTGCTGGAAGACTGCTTACATGGCTACAGAGGCAGAAGGAGAGGAAACATGGAGTTTCCAGTGATGAGGAGGAATCGTCTTCATTTGCTTCCTCAAAAAGGTCAGTGAAAAGGGGTAGAGGTTCCCCTCTGTTGAGCGCCCCTCAAAGGCTTCTAAAAAGACCCCCAGAGAGTCTGATAGCCGGGGTTCAGGAAGTTCCCCCCACCGCAGTGGGAAGGATAAGGCAGAACTGGTTTCGCCTCCTAAGGGTGAGAAGACAGACCCAGCCTTCAAAAAACCCTCCTCACATTCTTCAGAGAGGAGTTCTAAGTCCTCTACGACGAAGACATTGTCGACGGTGGTTCCGTCGTCGAAGAAAATTAAGCCCAAAATCCAGTTGGTCCCGTCGACGGGCTCATCGGCGGGAGAATCGTCAACGAAAGCTTCGTCCTCGTCGTCGAAGAAGGTATCGTCGACGGCAGCGTCGGCGGGGAGTGTGCCGACGACATCGGCGACGAAGACGTCGTCGACAGCATCAGTACCATCGTCGACGAGGAAACCATCATCGTCGACGACGGTATCGACGACGGTGGTGTCGTCGACGAGTGCATCGACGACGACGACAATATCTTCAACGTCGGCGGGCTCGTCGACGGTGGTGTCGACGACGACTTCTGTAATTCCAATATCGTCGACGAGGATATCTCCGGCGTCGACGGAACCATCGACGATACTGTCTACGGAGAGACGAGTGACTTTCTTTAACAAGAATCACTCCTGAGATGACATCCCCGAGAAGGGTGACCCCTTTACCGCCAACTCTGTTGTTGGACCAGGGAGAATCTGAGGAATACGGACAGGATGCTTATGACTATGCCAATAGCCCGTCTCAGCTACTTATCAAGAGTCAAGAGACAGATTCAGAAGGGGCATATGACCAAGGGGAAGGAGAATATCATCAAATGGCCCACTCTAAGGGCTATGGGCCACAAGACATGATTTCGGTCCCTACAACATTCCTGCATGACCTCCACAAGATGCTGCAGGACTATAAGTCAAAAGCAGAAAGACCAACACCACATCGGTCTGCTCCTTCGACACCAGTGAGGAACCCCTCATCTGTAGTCCCTCAGACGCCACCTCAACCTCAGCGGCCGGTGCCTCAGGCTCCGTCAGAGCCAGCCGATGACCCGGATGGGGATGATGATGATGAATCATCCAATGGTAACCAAGAGTGGGATCATGATGGGGATGAATAAGATGAATACATCATGCCAGACCAAGCTTCGCCTCATCAAGACTTGGTATATTCACCTCCTGCTGACATCGGCAGTTTTCACCTGCTAATGGAACGTGCAGCTGAATGATTTAAACTGGTAATGCCCGCTCAAACCACGGACTGTTTCTTATATGATTTCAAAGAAACACACCGCAAGACAACAAGGTCGATTTCAATTGTGGATCATTTGTGGGAGTAAGGTTTGAAAGCTATGAAAAACCCAGCGACGGTGGTCCCTGTGCTACTGCGCCTGGATAAAAAGTATAAAGCACCAGATGATGGACCTGCAGCGCTGACGGGCCATCCAAAACCTGACTCTGTCATCTCACAGGCAGCACAGAGGAAGTCACGGAACCCCTCTGCTCCCTTAACGGCCCCTCCTGACAAGGAAGGACGACGACTTGATAACACGGGCAAGCGATTTTCATCGATGGCTAGCCTGCTAATACGTGCCGCCAATGCTTTGGCGATATTAGGACGATATGATCGCCAATTATGGTGTGATATAGCTCCATATCTGGAACAGCTTCCACCGGAGTCAGTGGTGGAAGCAAAGAAGACTTTACAAGAGGGTGAGGCGGTCTCTATGGAAATTATAGACTGTGCCATGGACATTGCCACAACGTCCTTTCGGGCGTTGGCAGGAGCGGCAGTGTTAAGACTCCAAGGGTGGCTGAAGGCGACTTGGTTTAGACCGGAAACTCAGAACAAGGTCCTTGATCTGCCCTTCGATGGCGAGGCCCTATTTGGAAAATTAATAGATGATACTCTTCAAGAGATCAAAAAGGACACGGAAACAGCCAGATCGCTAGGTACCCTCCAGTATCGCAAATCTCCCTTCAGAGGTTCGAGAGGCAGAGGAGGTGGTTATAGAGGTTCATACCAACAACAGCAGCAACGCTATTCTTCGAACAGCTCAGGATACCAGCAAAACCGCCAGTCATACCAGCAAAGACAGGGCCAATCTTCGGGTTACTCGAGGCCTTACAACAAGGGCAAGCAGGCTGCCCGTGGACGGGACACGTCCAAACGCCAATAGCGGCCTCCTGGCTCTGCCTACTGTTCCCTCCTCCAAGAAATCACCAGTTGGAGGCAGGGTATCAAAATTCCTTCAAAATTGGTCCAAAATAACATCGGACCGTTGGGTGATCAACATCATAAAGCGAGGACATACTTTGGAATTTCTGGAAGTCCCTCCACCCAGGCCCCCGGCAGCCATTCCATCAAAACATCTGCATCTCCTACGGCTCGAGGTACAACAGATGCTCCGCAAAGGGGCGATAGAGCCGGTCCCCTCCAAACAACAGGGCCAAGGTTTCTATTCCAGGTTCTTCCTGGTGAAAAAGACGCTGGAAAAATGGCGCCCCATCCTGGACCTCAGGGAGCTAAATACTTATCTCGTCTCCCTATCCTTCCGGATGGTATCCCTACAGGACATATTGAAGATGATCAGTCCAGGGGATTTCATGGCCACACTCGATCTGGAGGACGCGTACTTCCATGTCCCGATTCACCCAGCACACAGAAGGTTCCTACGCTTCACAGTGGCCAAGAGCCATTTTCAGTTCAGAGTCCTGCCGTTCAGTCTTCGCTCTGCCCCAAGGATTTTCACGAAGGTGCTGGCACCGGTGGCAGCATTTCTGCGAAGGAACCACTTCCAGGTCTTCCCTTATCTGGACGATTGGTTACTGAAGGCCCCGTCTAGAAGGTTAGCGCAGGACGCTGTGCAGGCTTGCACCAATCTGTTCCAGAATCTGGGGCTCACTTTGAACAGAGAAAAATCCACGCTGATGCCCTCAAGAAGAGCACGGTTCCTAGGAGCAGTGTTAGATTCAAAGCTCTCGAGGGCGTTTCCTACTCAAGAGAGGATAGAGAAACTACAACAGTTGGCAGGAAACCTTCGGGGAAAAAGGTGTCTTTCTGTACGCATCTACAAGTCGCTGCTAGGGGTGATGTCATCATGTATTCCCTTAATTCCGCACTGCAGACTGCGGATGCGTCCCCTGCAGGAACAACTGGACCTCCAATGGAAACAAGTGCACGGATCGTTCGAGGACAAGGTGGTTGTCACTCGGGAGATGAAAGAGGCAGCGATTTGGTGATCACATCAAGATAATTTGTGCCAAGGTCTATCCTTCGCAAGCGTACCATCGCCTCAAATACTAACAACGGATGCGTCATTGGAGGGATGGGGAGCAGTGATGCAGGATCTGCAGGTCAGCGGCCATTGGTCTCCTCGCGAGCAAAAACTGCATATCAATCTGTTGGAGCTGAGAGCGATCAGGCTAGCTCTTCAAGCCTTTCTTCCGCGACTCCAGGGTTCACAAGTGCTCATCAGGACGGACAACACCACAGCTATGCATTATGTGAACAAAGAAGGAGGAACGAGATCACTCCTCTTGTCGCGAGAAGCTCAACAGATATGGGTATGGTCAATTCTTCAGGGAATTTCACTAAAGGCGGAGCACTTACCAGGAGTGCTGAACGAAGGAGCCGACAGACTGAGCAGGTTATCCTCAGTCAGTCACGAGTGGGAACTAAAACAGCAGGTTCTGGATCTGCTATTTCAGACATGGGGCACACCGGAGGTGGACCTATTTGCAACGCCGACCAACAAGAAATGCCGGTCATACGCCAGCAGGTTCCATCATCAAGGCTCATTGGGCAATGCCCTGTCGATAGCCTGGACGGGGAGGTTTCTTTATGCGTTTCCACGAATTCCCCTGATTCCACGCCTCATCAAGAAGATGAAGGCGGAACCATGCAAAATAATCCTAATAGCCCCAGCATGGCCGAGACAGTTTTGGTACACAGAACTGCATCTGCTGTCGCTAGTTCCTCCATGGCTGCTGGAGGAGGTTCCGGATCTTCTGTCAATGTCCGGAGGACAGGTTTGGCATCCAGACCCAAGATCATTACACCTGACTGCATGGCTCCTGCCCAGCGAGAATTCATGAATGTCCCTCTTTCCAAGGAGATCAAGGACATCCTTTCCCAGGCAAGAGCACCTTCAACAAACAAGACATACAGATTAAAATGGAAAAGGTTTTGTATTTGGTGTAAAAAGGAAAAGGTTGATCCTTTTACTTCGAAACCTCATCAACTCCTACCTTATCTACTCTCGCTGGCAAAGTCTAATCTGACCCATTCTACGATCAAGGTCCATTTGGCGGCAATTTCAAGATTCAGGAGATCTGACTCTGGTCCTTCATTATTGTCTTCAAGAATTGTTAAGCAATTCCTCAAAGGCCTGTTCAGGGTCTATCCGCCAGTGAGACCTCCTCCTCCAACTTGGCATTTGAACTTGGTCCTGGCTCAACTGATGAAGGAACCATTTGAGCCGATTCACCGCTCAGACTTGAAATACTTGTCATGGAAATTGGCTCTACTCTTAGGCCTAACCTCGGCTAGGCGAGTGGGGGAGTTGCAGGCCCTTACTATCCAAGAGCCGTTTTTACAGTTCAAAAGGAACACGGTCATCTTGCGGACGAACCCAAAATTCATTCCTAAAGTTCCTACAGACTTTCACTTAAATGAACCAGTAATTCTGAAGACATTTTTTCCAAACCCAGTCACTCCAGCGGAGAAGACATTGCACACTCTGGATTTACAACGATGTCTAAAATTCTACTTAGACCGTACCAAGGAATTTAGAAAGACTTCGCAATTGTTCATTGCCTTTGGTGGTCCAAGCAAAGGTCTTCCTCTGTCCAAGCAGGGGATCTGAAGATGGATTTCGAGTGCTATTCTGCATTGCCACAACATAGCAGGAAAACCTCTGGTGGGTAGGATCCGTGCTCACTCAACGAGATCAGTGGCATCCTCAACGGCCCTCTTTGCGGCGGTACATATAAAGGACATTTGCAGGGCTGCTACCTGGAGCAGCGTGCACACTTTCACTAAGCATTACTGTTTAGAGTCATTGCAGCAGGATGAAGCGGCGGTGGGCCAAGCTGTCTTGAGGAACCTCTTCAAGTGATTGGTGAGCTTTCCTTTCTATCCCACCTTCCATTGGTACACATTTTGTGATTTCATTTTTAATGTTATAAGGTACTTATTTACAAAATGTGTTTATGATGGTTTACTGCTTGCTATTCTGATACAAAGCATGGGAATCTATGAAAGTTCCAATACTGGGGCAAGAAAACAAGTTACTTACCTGTAACTTTGGTTCCCCAGTATTGGTAACTTTCATAGATTCCCATGCGCCCACCCACCTCCCCGGGGAAAGCTCAGCCTTCAGCAAGTATGGTGTCTAGTACACAATGGCTACGAAAATCTGAGGCTCTGAGGTTCCTTCAGGAAGGTTCCAGGGGTGAGGCTCTTCTGATTGGCTGATGCCTAGAGTTTGATCTCTTTTACAAAAAGAGGCTGATATGCTACAAAAGGGAATGAGGCCTAGGCTTTCCCTTTCTCTTTTGTACCTACTACTATGGTATTTTTTGTTACCGAGACTCCCATTCCGACGACGGGGAATGATACAAAGCATGGGAATCTATGAAAGTTACCAATACTGGGGAACCAAAGTTACAGGTAAGTAACTTGTTTTCTTACTCGGAATGCTTGGAAGCCATGGGTAATGAGCAGGGCCAATGGAATCATGCAATTGCACAGCGATTTTGACAGAAAAAAATCTTTGTTTCTAGCTCAAACACTTCAAAAGTAACTAAAAATATGACGTGTCGCTGCACAGTGGAGGGACCTTTGCAAAGCTGAAGGGGTCAGCTTTGTTGCTTATTGCTATATTTGGGTGTTAAATTAGTACTAATATTTTTTAAGTTTAAGAGATTTTTATTAAATTTAAAACAAATACAAAACATAGCCATTTGACAATATCTGTAAATAAAAATAAGATATAACAAGAGGCATAGAATGCATAATTAGTAAAATAGGACCATGAGGGGGAAAAAGAAAAAGAAAAAGAAAAGGAAAGAAAAGAAAAGAAAGGAAAAGAAGGGGGAAAGAAAAATTAGTACTAATATAATACAAGCAATGCCCACAGAGCGTTACCAAGTTTAAAAATGACGAAGTAATACTATTACAAAACGTGCCACATTATGCCCCATTATTTTCCTCTCACTGCATCTGCTGCTAAAAGAAGGGAGGCATTTTAACCAGTCCTGAAACATGACCCGTGGAAATGCTGTTTTCTCAAGCAGGAAGTGGAAAAATGTATGTGCAAAGTAATACCTCCCACAAAAAGAACGAGCCTGGGTGAGCAGCAAATTGAGAATGTACGCCAGAGACTGGTGTCTGCGGTTTTACCTGGTCTGGTCCCAGTTTGCAGCAAAGACCACCAGTATCTTCCCTCCATAGTGGTCCAGGTGGGAAAGCACCCCCGGGAAGCCGTCCTTCAGCCCCTGCTTGATGCCGGGGTCGGTGGCCTTGTAGTTCTTGAACATGCCCAGGTTCCGCCGGCGGTACTCGAAGTACTGTGCCAGGAGTCGAAAGGCCTCGAAGTGGTTAAACTTCCTGGCCCGCGGAACTGCAAGATGAAGGCTTCATCCGTGGGCAGGTAGCCGATGTCCGGCCGGGTGATGACCATGTCTTGGTCCTCCTGGATGTCCTGGTGCGAGGTGTCCAGGTTCTCGTTCAGCTCTAGTTGGGCTTTCTCCACCGCCTCGGGCGAAAGGCCCACCTGCAAGTGGGTCACCGTGGGACCTTCTGGGGCCCAGCATCATGCTGCCGGGAGAGTGGCAATGTCCAGTGCCCACAGGCACTGAGCAGCAGGCAAAAAATCTGATCCCAGCATAGGGTCATAAGGCGGCTATCTCTACGTCGTGCAGCAACCCAAACTACTCATTCCAACGGATGCATTGCTTCATGACGGAAGATGTTGCAGCTGCCTCCACCCTCCTTGCTCCCGTTAGATTTTTGACATCCATCCATCAGTGCGTGAGATTTACCAGTCAAAGATCTCTCTCGTTTTCTTTATAATGAATATGTCTCCTGCAACATTTGGTTTGCGTGCTCTTTCCCATTTTAGACACATTTAACAATAAACCGCAACAGAGTAAAACCCACCCAAGCTGTGTTTAACAAAAAGCAGCGATGGCTGAACATGTAGACATAGAACAGAAGGAATAAAAATAGTGCTAAGGAAGGAACCATGTTTTAGACAATGACATTGAAGTATGTAGGGGTTTCCTTTCATGCACAATAAAAGGCCATTTCTTTGAGATATGTCGACCATCCAGACAGAATTGTAACCGATTTAATGCTGAATACAGCAATACACAGTTGAACTTTAGAAAAGTGTTTGGTATTGTTCTGATCCTCTTGTGCAGAGTTTATAGTATTCTTTGAAAGTTTTGAGACTGAAAACAGGTTTTAATTTCATTTGGAAGTGTGGCAATATATGCAACAGATACTGGGTTGAGGGGCCAAACACATATTAATCTATAAATGTGTAGTGGCCAGAATAGTGTTGCAAACCTTTCAACATCGCTACGGAGCGCGGGGTTAAGCGCGAGTGAGAGGCGCGCTACCTACACGCTGGACTTCACCTCCCAGGACCCTCCCTGAAGCCCACACCTGCATCGGGGCTCGAGCACCGCCCCCACTGCCGTTATCATTTAGTGAGCGCAGTACACCGCTGCGTGGGAGCTTCCCGGGAGAAGCCCGGGACAAGGGCGGGACAGTCTGTGGCAGTCCGGGGCAGGACGAGGCTGGGCTGGGCCCCCCTCTTGACATTTTATCATAAATACCGTAAGACTTAAAGCCATTGACAATTTTGTCATCTATACGAGTTTTTGTTCTAAGATTGTCGTAATGTAATTGTACATTATTTGTTGTACTATTGGGTCCCGTTAATACTGGGCCCTGTTCTTAACAGTCAAGCTTAACTTTTACCCAGGTAAGGGGGTCTTTGATTTAGGCTATACCCCCTTTTACCTCGTACCTTTGTGGAGTAAAAAAGTGTTTGAGGTATTTTGCTCCAGGGCACGTCCAACATGGGGAAACTCATTAATCCTTCCCTTCCACGCCCTAGAACCAGGCAACAAGCCGCTACGACTCAGCCACTACCGACCTTAACAGCAATTGATCTAATGCTCCAGAAAACCATAGGGGGGAAAGGCACCTATCCTCAACCCCTGCATTAGTCCTCCCACGGGTGGAAGATAACGCCTCCACGACAATTGCCAATCCTTTTGAGTCGACTGCTTATCAAATGCCCTCCTTCTTTGAGCTACTGTGTTCCCAGATCAGGTGATTGTCTCAGATCCACCCTCCCCATTGGCTTCCCATCTAATAGAACCCAACGTCTCTGTGTCTAGCCCCAAAAGGAAAAAAATTAAAACAACACGAAAATATACAAAGAGGAAGAAAATACATTCCCCCATGAGAGCACAGTCCGAGCCAGCTCCCCCTCGCACCTCCTCTGACCTCTTTGGGTCACACACTTGATGACTGATTTGCAGGCTTACATAGAACAAGTAATTAGCTCCTATGTAAAACCCTTAACATCAAGACTAGATAAAATTCTCTCTCTTGTTACTAACAAATGCCCAGGGAAATTGCAGCGAGCTAGCCCACAGGGGAATCACGTTATGGGAGAGGGCATAGCATCTACATCAGCCACTCCCGCGGCCACGGGTTTGGTGGGCCGCACCCCCGTAAAAATAACTAAACAATCACATATTATGGCCCATGTAGTCGTGCATAAACCTACTAGTGTTACAAATAGATCTGTAGGCATTCCTTGTCCATCCAAGGCACCTAAAGCCAATGTTCCATCAACATGCGCACCGCCCCCACCCCTGGCAGCACCCGTGACACGGCCATGTGCTGATGGCAAACCCGTGCCGACTGCCCCTCAGAAACGACAGAAAGAGAGCTCATTAACCCCTTCCATGCTCATGACGGAACGGTTCCGTCATGAGCGTAAGTTGGCCTGTGCTTATGACGGAACCGTTCCGTCATGGTTCCATAGGCCCAATGGAACGTTCAGCACCGCAGCAAAATTCGCGCAGAAGGGGTTAAAACCTGCTCCCCGCCCGCAGCTTCCGCCCGAGGCTATGCCCTATGGGATGGTGCTTATGGGAGTTCCACCTCTGGAAGCAAGCTCCACTGAATCCTACCTAGAGCTAAAAAATAAAATCATATTTTGGCTAAATCGACACAGACCAATAGTAGGTCCGGGGCAGGGGGAGATTTTATTTGTACGCAGAGTTAGCTGGCTGGGCACCAGACACAAGGACATAGGAGGTGACTGTGTAATCATTAATTTTAGGGACACTGAGGTGGTCAAACACATCCTAGGCAATGGCGGGCTGGAAAACACGAGCAAGATCTGCACTCACCACTTGAGGTATTTCTACCCACAGACCATGGCGCAACCCTCTTTCCATTTCGGTGGTTATGGTTTGGAGTACAATGTGCCAGTGGTCAACAGATATAGGGCCCTGAGCTACGTGGACTGACTAACACCACAAGGGGACGACAACATTATGGCCAACTATCCCTTGGATACGTTGAGTGAGGGAGATTCTAGTAGCAAAATAGGGTCCGAGGATCTAAGCCAGTGCCCCAGAGAGGTCAGATCTTTATCCCCATGCCCACCAACGAGCCTGAATGTCTTTAGGGGTGGTCGGGACCCAGGTGTTTGTCGGGGGAGTCTATTTTTCCCCCTGACTCACTCCCGGAATCTCCAGTTGCCCAGGGATCCCACAGCTCTTCATTGATTGGGTCCTGGAACGTTGCAAGGCTGGGGGGAAAATTGTCGATACCGGAGTGGGGGGGACCTGATAGATGGCTACGATATATGCCTATTCCAGGAAACCTGGCTTTTGTCCTCCCCATGTAGGGTAGGATTCGCGTCCTATCACACACCGGCAGTGCAGGGTCCCAGGGGAAGACCATCAGGAGGATTATGCACTTGGGTAGCAGTGCATCTGGGGTGCTCGGTTAAGATAGTTGACACTCATAGCTTGGACATTCTATGTATCCTCCTTACACTCAAGGACGCTTCGGTGGTGGCCGTGATCAATATTTATCTACGTCCGACCCCACTAAAGCTAGGACTGTCAACTTTGGAGGCCCTGGCGGCACTGCTCTCATCTTTCCCACCCTCCTATAACAAGGTTATAGGTGCAGATTTTAATTCTCATTTCGAGCCACTCTGTGGGATTCCCTCGGTCACGTAGGATGAGGACGAGACCTGGTTAATCCCTGAATGCCATATGTATCCAACAAAGCA
Organism: Lissotriton vulgaris; assembly: GCF_964263255.1. NCBI lineage: Eukaryota > Metazoa > Chordata > Amphibia > Caudata > Salamandridae > Lissotriton > Lissotriton vulgaris. The sequence goes on from NC_141687.1 coordinate 1,953,742,300, forward strand.
TTTATCCCCATTAGCCCTTGCAATCAATAACTTGGTTGTATCTAATTCCCTCAGGGCATGTAATGGTAGATTGTTACCAGATATACCAGGTGCTCACACCTTTAACAGACTAGACAGAAGCACCACAATAGACTATATTCTGGTTAACGTAGAATATTGGGTAAAAGTAAAAACGTTCAGGGTAATCCCCCGGGTCGAGAGTGACCACAATCTCCTAACGTTGGAACTGAACATCCATCTAGGGGCACATATTACACAGAATAGACGAATTGGCTGGACGAAGGTAGCATTAGCCCCGGACATGTTAGCCAAAATCTACAACCATGTAGCATGGGCCCTATTGGCGGCTAGTGACCTGACAGGGTCCAATCTAGACCCATTGAGTCTTTTGGCTTTCCAACGTATTCATAATGAGCTTCTTTCTGCACTGATAGGATACTTTTACACCTCTAAGCCGAGTAGGCCCGGGGCCCGGAAGAACGAACAACACTGGTACAATAAAAACTGCAGGGAGGCAAAAACTATCCTAGTAAAGGAGGTCAAAACGGGGTAGCCCGGTTGGATCAGGAAGGCCAGACTAAACTATAAAACTCTAGTCACAGAGGCCAAGTCTGAATGGGAGGCGGATAGGTGGGACAAGGTGAGCAGGGCTATAGATCCTTCTGGAACCTGGTTCGGGGTGGATTGGTGACAGAGAAGTTAGCCATATCACCCAGCCTCAGTGAGGACACGTGGCTTGCCCACTTTAAACCCTTATATTCGCTTTCTCCCCCAATTGAGCCAGTTGCTGTATCGGAGCTAATAAGACCACTGGCTCTTGAGCCCTCGAGGGGCATAACCCAAGTTAACTACCCGTGAACTTTGTAGGAAGTAAATGCAGCACTAAAAGGCCTGGCCCCCGGGAAAGCTCCAGGTTTGAACAGAATCCCTGGTGACCTTTACCGGTCTGAACAAAGGGTCTGGGCGCCTTACCTGTGTGTCTTGTTCAATGCCATCATTCAGGGTCTGGATATTCCCCGTACATGGTTGGGTGCGGAAATTATCCCTATCTACAAAAAGGCTTCCCCCCTTGATCCGGCAAACTACCGACCCATCAGTTTGATCGACGGATTGCAGAAGATCTTCGCTCGAGTCCTGCTGTCCAGGTTGCAGAACTGGATGGATGGCCACCACATCCTAACCTCCCTGCATGCATGATTTCGGGTAGGAGTATCAACGATCGATCAACTGTTCAGGCTCCAGCTCATATACTGGAGGACTGTTGTACTAGGGGCCGGTAGTTTGTTTTTGATTTTTGTGGACCTTAGGTCCACATTCGATCCAGTCAACAGGGACAAGCTTTGGGCCCTGCTTTTGGATCTAGGTGCCCCAACCTACTTGTGTGACCTCTTTAGACGGATGCATGAGGGTAATTACGCCAGGGTCAGGTTTGGAAAAGGTGGGGAGCTGACGGCCCTGTTTCCTGTTGACAAAGGTGTAAGACAGGGGTGCGTTCTAGCCCCCATGCTCTTTTCCCTATATCTTAATGGGCTGATTGCACATCTGGCAGGGACTAGGGACTTGGACTCCCCCTGCCTGGTAGGACGGAAGATACCGGCACTAATGTTCGCCGATGATACCCTCCTACTATCAAAATCTTTTGGGGGTATCCAGCGAACATTGGAGGCTTTTTGTGGTTTCTTCAGGACGAGGGATTTGGAGATCAATGTTTCCAAAACCAAGTACATGGTGTACAATCCTAAAAAAAATCAAATTGCCCCCATCCCCTTATGGATGGACTGCCCTTGGACCGAGTGTCAACGTTTGACTATTTGGGGGTCACCCTTAATGATAAGATGGACTGGTCCTCACACGTAGCCAAGACAAACCTGAAATTATCACAATCCCCGGGTGGTATTTTAAAAATGTTTAACAATACATCCCAGAAACTAGTGGGTCCGCCGGTTGAGATATATAAAGTGCAGGCACGCGGGGGCGCGATCTATGGGGTGGACCTCTGGGGGCACGCCAGCACACCCTCACTTTCCATTACGGAGAACAGCTTCATCAGACAGATCCTGTGACTCCCTAGTAGCACTCCTTTAATCCCCCTAAAGTTCGATTTGGGACTAGTCCCCATACAGGATATTATTTCGAACCATCCACTCCTATACTGGAGAAGGCTATGGGCCACCCCAGAACTAGAGAGTTACAGAGAGGACTTGCGTGACCTTTTGTCTATAAGTGGAGCGGGAAAGATCCCATGGCTGAGTTATATTAAACATCTTACTCTAGCACTTGGAATAGGGGATATGTGGACGTCTCCCAGATTTCTAAAAAATCTTTGAATCTGGCCTTAAAGCAACATCGCCATGCCAGTATAATTACAAATCCTTCACTGGGCAGGTTGACAGAGCGATTTCTTGACCACAAGGCACTCCCAGGATTCGAGAAATTCTTGGATGATATCCAGCCCTCGCTGGCCAAGAAGCTGTACATTCAATTTAGGCATGGCTCACTTCCGCTTAGGGGTTTCACCCATAGGTGGATTGGGAGCACACAATCAGTGAGCACTTGCCGCAGGTGCGGGGCTGCAGAGGAGACAGATCAGCACGTTCTGCTCTTCTGCCACTCGTACCGCGGCGCGAGGGCCAAATGGATAGTTCAATTCTGCAGGTCCAGGGGTCCTAGAGACTTTAGGGCAGTACTGAGAATCCTAAGAACGGACACTACGGCCTTGGCAGTATTTGCAGCATCAAGGTTTCTTATATCCATGTGGTATACTAGATGTGCAATTCTAAAATGAAGTCCAAAATTACTACCCAATAGCTAAGGGCTTTCTCCCTGATCTTGGAAAAGGTACTCACTGTGTGGGGCCCTATTTTTTATTCATTGTTTGGTATTATGAGATGGGTGTATCGTTTTGCATTCTTTTTGGTCTTTGTTCACTTTGTGGTACAGTTTCTTTGTGATGTTTTTTAAATAGTTTTTAATTCTCTTTTTAAACTAGACTATGGCATTTGTAAATTGTCTTTTTATGGTTTTTAACCGAAATAAAAGCTTTGACTGACAAAATTGCTTAGTGAAGGCATAGCAAAACTTCTATCACTTGGCAATTCAAGATTACCATAAAATGCATGTGTACTTTATTAATGCTACATTAGATGTGCACTTTATACAGCTTGTAAAAAGAAAAATGTATAGCCTGAGACAGCTTTGGTATTGCAGAGTTTGCACAGACTGTATATGTCTCCACCCGAGCCAGCAGAGCTAACCAGAGGTTGCAAAGTGTTAAAGGTTTACACCTTAGACAGCAGGGCTTTTCCTCAGGTTACCGAATGCTACAGCGGGTGCAAATGGGAGAAGAGCTATGCCTCGGGAAGCACATGAGTTAATGACTTGCACCTTAGTAGGACAGTCTCACAAGTTGCACAGACGACACAGTGGGTGAAAGTAAGACGAAAGAGCTACTAGAAAGTATCCACAGGTGTAAAAGGCTTGCAACTGTGGCAGAAGGGTTGTCTTTCAGGTTAGATGATACAGCAGGTGGAATGAGAGATATTAGCTGTATTTCGGCTTGCACGTAGATTGCGGAGCTGTTGGTCTGGATAACTAGTGATACTTTTGGCGTAAATGAGAGATGACTTGGCTTTCATGATACGCTGGAATGAAAGGCTTGTACGTAGATTGCAGAGCTGTCTCTCAGGTTACGTAGATGATAGTAGGCCTAAATTAAAGATAAGCTGTCTCATAGGATGTACTTGAATGAAAAGTTTGCACCCGTTTCTCAGGCTACATAACTGTCTCTCTGGGTACACATTTGGGTGCAAACGAGACAGCAGGCTTATTTCTCGGGGTGCACAGGTGCTGCAGGTAGATACTTCCCTATTCAGGGACACGACTGCATACTTCTAATTATCAGAACATACTTTAAAGCAGTAAATAAAAAAATAAAGCACTGTAAATGTGTTTTAGAGGTGCCCTTATGACACCGACTGATAATTTATGTAAACAAAAACAGAAAAATCCATGTAAAAAATATATTTAAACAATTTATATCAAGTTATATCCAAGTACCATATCTGCCCTTTGCAGAGCCTGAAAACGGGAACAAACTGCTGAGATATTTCTCTGGAGCAGTTAGCAACCCTATAGAAACTGTTTAGATTTGCAATAGCCAGAATGTGTAAAACTCATTTGACTCGCTATGGGTGACATATCCAGTTTAGCCACGACATAGAAAGCACGATATGGTAAGCATAACATTTAATATTCGAAATACAGGCTCAATAGATGCATTAATTAGTGCACTGGGCCTCTACGGGGCGGTCGATGCATTTTGTTTACTATTCACTGACCTAAACACAAACTGCTACTGACTCCATTTTCCTGCTACTGACCTTTGCCCTCACCTGTCCTGGCCCTTAGTCCCTACCCTGTTTATCTGTGAACCTTCCCTTGTCAATTGAGATTTAGCTATTTTGTCTGATGCCCGATGGAGCTACCTGGTTTAGCTATAGGGGAGACAGGTCGGGGATTCCCTCCTTGGACGTCACCTACCCACTCGGTCTTTAGACAGACTTCCTTTCATCTCTCCTTGTTGTCTCTTTCCTTATCTTCCCTTTCTCACCTCCCCTGCCCCCTCCACTACTTTTCTCTCTCATTTCTCTCCTCTCCCAAAGTTTTTTGATGTATTATGTAATTGTTGATCTTTTTCTGTTACATTGTTGATTCTCATGTAAAGCGCTCCGATACCTTCGGGTCTAGCCAGCGCTATATAAAATTCTTTAAATAAATAAATAAGTATGGAATGTTTTTTTCACAATATGAATGTAATTTAACGCAGCCACAATAAAGCATTTAACAACATATATTTGTGCAGTATGCCTTCATCTACAAAGATAGTGCAGTAACAAGCAACATCACAATGTAAACACAATAGTTTCCCACCGAGCACCTTCAACAGATTCAACCGGGTGGTACTGAGTTCAGGCTCTGTACTTTATTTGTTAGCAGTACTTACATTCGGGTAGGTGGGGAGGGGACAACATCACTAGAGGGTGCAATTAATAAACTTTCTACACCTTTGTTTTACTATAACGATTTGAAAACATTTGATCTTACTTCCTGCAACGAAGCGGAAACGTCATATTTTGCTACATTATTAAGTGCAGAAAAAGAGAAGGATAAGAGAAGGACATTTGGGGGCTTCACAATCGTTTTCAAAATACTCCCCCATCATACTAACATTTAAATACGCACAAAGAGCTGATGTGAGTTTTTAGAGTGTGAAGGGGAACGAATCACTGAGACGCAGTAAGAGCTTAGAGGAAGCGTTATCTCCAAACAGAAACCTTTTTCCTGTCGAGAGGAAACATTACAACAAGGAGCACATGCATGGTGCTTTGGCTCTTGCAGCTTCACTGACAGAGCCGTGAGTGTTACACTGCATTCTGGTACTTGCAGTTCTTGGTTTTAGACGATTGTACATCAAAACCACCAATGCCGTACATTATATTAAAAGCATAAGTCCGTGAGTTACTAAGCCATGCACGGGACAGCTTGAGAGCAATTTGTGTAAAAAAAAGAATTGTCAATCACCCCTGAAGTATGGACGCATGGTAGGGTTACAAAATTACATGTTATGTAGGAAACATGTGTAAAACCATCCATGATCGGATGAACACACGTGGAGCTTTAAAAACAAGGAAATAAAAAGGCAGCTTAAAGCCAAAGCGGGAGAGGGAAGTGCACAGAACAGACGCCTGTGTACAGCTTTGACGAAAGCAAACAAACGCTGGTGGAAAGCCATAGCGGAAGGGGGAATTGCACAGAAGACGTGAGGCCGTCATTGCTAATAAAAAGAAGTTATTACCACAGCACCTGTGCTCCTGTCTTCAGTCTGTCACCAGGATCCAGGATGCCCAAATCCGAAGTCTGCAAGTCTCTGGGAAAGCCCTCTGAATACGAGTTTCCCAATAACAAAGCAAGCAGGAGTGGATGCCTGCTTGTGCCCCAGGGCGACCGTATAGTGCATATTCATACTGGAGCACTGTAGTCGGTCCCTGCTTGTGCCCCATGGGCACTAGAAGGAGCACGCTACATGTGAGCAATGCCAAAGGCAGGGAAGCTGGAAATTGAAAGGCAGCTGTGCGCAAAGACTTTGTGCGCGTTCCTGCTCCTACCAGGCAATAAATAGCCAGCGTGCTGGAAAGTCTCCAATTACAAAGGAAGACTACAGCTTGCAAAACAGATGGCACTGAAAGAAGTGCAAGCAGAGCGTAATAACACTGTAGTTAGACCCCGCTGTATCGGGACTACAAGGAAGTTAGGAAATCATCAACAGCCAACAGGAAAGGAGATACCAACAACACTAACGCAACTAAGCCAATGGCAAGCAGAAAGACAAATAAGATAAGATTTTTCCCAACATACAGATTACTTTAAGTCTCGCTGAGACAGGGCAGCAGCGCATGCGCTGCCAAACACGAGACCCAAAAAAGTACAGTGCAATGTTGCTTAACAAGCTTCAGCCTAGATAGAAAACTGACACTGCCCTGTTCAAGAAAGCACACATCCCACTAGTAATCCATCATGTCCTGTCTATTGCACTTGCTCCATTTGTTCATCTGGCTTTTGTCAATACGATCTTGGTGTACAGAGTTTGGCCTTTTCAGCTTTCTTTCTTCTGAATAGCCTTTAAACTTTGACTCCACTTGATAACTTTAGAAACAGAGAAACTAATGCATCAAAGAAAATACCCGGAGCAAACGGGCAGATTCTCAGAATCTGGCCGTTTGCTCCTGGTAATTTTGCATTTGGGATGCATCATCCCAAATGCAGAAATCGCTATTTAAGGGAATCTCTAAATAGCGATTCCTTAAATTGCTCTTGGATTTAAGGAATCCCAAAATGAGATTCCTTAAATGCAATGCATGAAACCCCAAAAAATAGCGATTTCACTAATAGGGGGAGCAAATTACCATGAAGTTGAACTTCGTGGTAATTTGCTAAAACTTTGAAAAATGCACTTTTGTGCATTTTTCAAAGTTACATGTTGCGCACATGGGCATGTGTGTGTGTAACATTTGTGCACAGGTCCATTTCAGGGGTGCAACAGGGTGTCCTTTGGACACCCTGGCACCCTTGAAATAGCGGAACATTAGCAATTCGGTAATAGCTAATCGCTAATAAGGAATGGCTTTCCCATTCATTCCTATGGGCCATTCATTAGGAATGAATGGGAAAGCCATTCCTTATTAGCGATTAGCTATTACCGGATCGCTAATAAGGAATCTGTAGGAATCGCTAATAACATTGTGATTCCTACATGCATCCCGTTTTAAGAGTCTTTAATAGCGATTCCTTAAAATTCGCAATTAAGGACTCGCAAAACATAACTTTGATGCATCTGCCAGAGAGTGTTTTTAACATGTTTTGACTGAGAACGTTTTCTTTTTGCCTTAAAAATGCCTTCAGTTTGTGATGTCTCTCCACCTGCTCCAGAAAAAAGGCCATCTGTCTAAACTTTAATTCCTAACACTCATTTCCCAAGTGACTGCGCTTTCTACTTGATGATATCATGAAGACCTCTGAGTCAGAGAGACGAGATTAGGCTTCACGTAAAAGAGGAACACCAATGACGCAAGGCGTCACTGTCTGACAGACCTAGTTATCATGAAAAAATAGGATCCTTGTACCTTGGCTCAGTCTACTGTCTGTGAGTTTCCCCAGAGGGATATGCTTCCAGACGGAGCTGAACATGAACATCATTGTTCCTGGTGGATGTCTAGATTGTGGCCATCAAGGAAATTTAGAGCTGCCACTTGTTTGCCATTGAGTGCTGGTTTGCGTTTGCGACACTCGATGTTAAAGTGATAAGACTATCAATATCAAAGGATCTGAAAGATATGACCTGGAGAGGATAGCGTTGAAACACACAGAGCTGAGAAGATGTTTTAAATTGTCAGCTTCATGAATAAGGACACACATCTTAAAGGCTACCACCATAGCCAAACTCTGAGTACCTAAGAACTTACTCTTCAATTAGAGATGTCTCACCTGACATCCGATTAATTTCCTTCACATGAATACTGTCCTAGAAAGCACTTACCAACCTCTCCAGTAGGTCGTTCTAGTCTACATACTACACCTCTGCAAATAGTGGTTCCTCAAATGTCACCAAGACCTGATCCTCCTGCGGTGGTTCCTCGAGTGGCCTAGCAGTTAATCTTCTTAAGCATCTAGGGGTCCAGTGGATGCTTCTCAGCCAATATCTGGGCTCTCATCGTTGCCTCATGTCATTCATCATCAAGTGGACATTGTAACAGAAGATCCCTGGTACCTAGGTTTCGTCATACTGCCAGAAGATGCACTCTGCACAGATGTCTATACCTTCAGGATTCCTGCACTCCTAAGCTGGCATTGTTATCTTTTTTTTCCTCATCATTATCTTACATTACTAAACTAAATATAGCTATGCCTACACCACTGATGAAGAACGCAGGTGTTTTTGAGACTCTGCACAAGAAATCTACCTCTCGTAACATTCATGCTGCCTTTCGTGCCAGGTATTCTGGAACCTGCTATGGGCATGTTGCTCGTGCCTGCATCCAAGAAAACGGCCCAAGGAGTATTTTATAGAGATGCAAACTGCATGAGAAGTACCCTTTATTTTTCAGAGCTGATACTAAAGTATCCATCCCTTTCCCCCTCCCCTCCCCCAAGATTCAGGCATCGTTCGTGCAGTGTGAACATAAAGCTACACAATGGTTCACCCGACCAAAAAAGTCAAAGATTCCTTTTGTATGTTCATTATTTTCTTTATTGAGAATGTTACATATTCTTTTTTTTAAAACACAGCCAAGATTGCAGCCAACGTGTAAATGACACATATAAAACATATATGAGACATACAACATGTAAATAACACCTTAATGACCCACTCCCCCACATAGAAGTGACACTAACATTTAAACTCATCACATCAAATATTTCCTTCTATTGACTAGGATATCCTGACCATATAGATATGCGGATCCCATAGAAAGGGAAGCCCCATAATGTTCTATATTGTCACTAATTGCCAGGTCCAAAGCTCAAATATGTAACCAAATACAAAACAAGGAGAAAGGTCTGCATTTAGTAATACATGGATGTTCCACACAATAAAATGCCTCATTACCAGATCCGAAATTCACCTATATATCCAAATACAATGTAAAAAGAAAGGTGTACATTCAGTGATACAGGAATGTTCCATACAATCAGACAATACATTATAACCTATTACGAGGATCAGCCCACAGTGAATAGTAAATAACATCTAGGAGATAAAATATAGTCATTATTTTCAATTCATATGTCCTATTGCGTTTTCATCTCATGATAATCAAATATCCAGACGGAATTCAGTTCTCTTCACATGAATTTAAATATTTGGGAACCTGTGAATATACTAATATTCCTATATGTTTTATACGTTTTTAAACGATAAAGGACTAGATATGACAATTATATTCTAAATGCGGAACGGAAAAGAAAAAGTGAGGCACATATCTAATATATACCCCAATAAAGTGATACATATAAGACTTGCTTGTATTTGTCCCCCAATTGATAAGATTTCATGTCAACCCACTTTGTTGAGGGCATACCTTATTTTTGAGTTTATGATGACTAAGCCTCTTATCAGAAAACTTCACAAAGAATCCATTCAGATACATGCCACCTTCATAGTTTGTGGCATGCTGGACTTGGCCCTTCTGGCAGGTTCACCCCTGAACTTTTTGCCTTTTAATGTTACATCATTATAGTGATTTCTGGTCTTTGCGCAGTTTAGCACTGTGGCGCAGTGTAAAGTGCGTGCGCTCTCTGAGTGCGTGTGAGAGAGTGGCCCGCCCTCCCATAGGAATGCATGGGGAATGTATGTATCCATGGTAATTCCTGATGCGTGAGAATCAGCAAGTTTGAGTTTGGTATGTGCGAACTCGTGAGATTGAAGTGTGCGGCTTTAATGTGACTAGTGTGGAAGTGCCACTTCTAGAAGTTGGCCTGCCTGTGCAGTAAATGTGAATGGACTGTCTGGCTTGTGATTGGCTGGAGCTGGCTGGTGTGCCTGTCTCCAGAAGTCAGGATGGGTCTGCCCTGGTGGTGAATAGGGAGATCTGCATGTTGATGGCAGGGAGGGACTGCACCTGGGACCTGAATAGGGCTGGGTTTTCCCTACACAATGCTGGCTCCGCCCCCTGTGGTGCGACTGATAACCCTAGCCTGTCCAGTGAATGGGGAGAGGGGCTGAGCAACAGAGTGCTCCAAAACCAGCTGCGTCTGGTTTTTCCCGCACCCTGCACCCTAGAGACAAAGGGATTTAGAAACTAATGCATCAAAGAAAATACCGGGAGCAAACGGGCAGGTTCTCAGAATCTGGCCGTTTGCTCCTGGTATTTTTGCATTTGGGATGCATCATCCCAAATGCAGAAATCGCAATTTAAGGAATCTCTAAATAGCGATTCCTTAAATTGCTCTTGGATTTAAGGAATCCCAAAATGAGATTCCTTAAATGCAATGCAAGAAACCCCAAAAAATAGCGATTTCGCTAATAGGGGGAGCAAATTACCATGAAGTTGAACTTCGTGGTAATTTGCTAAAACTTTGAAAAATGTTACAAGTTACATGTTGCGCACGCACATGCCCTTAGGGCATGTGTGTGTGTAACATTTGTGCACAGGGGGGAGGAGCCAAGATGGCGGACGGGACGGACGCTTGAGCTCCCGGCTCCGCGAACCGCCTGGTTTCTTTTAACAATCCTGCTCACTTCTCCTGACCTGCGCCGCTCTAACACCGAGGGATATCGGCGCTGCAGTAACTGGCGTTCTCCCGATACCTTTGCCGGCGGATTTGGCAGTAGATCCGGTGTTCTCTCCGACATCCAGCGCTTCCCCGGGTCCCTGTGTTGCTGGCTGCCGCGGACGCCGAGGGACGTGAACGGGAGGACGAGCTGGGGTACCGCTGATGCCCACGGGGGCGTAATGCACTGGCCGCGCGACCGGAGTCGGACCCTTTCATCCGGGTCGGTCTCCCCCCCGCGCTGACTACATCGTGGAAGAAGCTGAAGGCTCCCGTGACTTGTTCTCCTTTGCCACTTTGATTAGGAACGGGCGGACTCCATCTTGGCGCGTCTTCCCGCAGTGGACGGCCAGTTCTTGCAGGCAACGGGGACGGCCTCTCCCTGTGCTGTTCCCGATTTGTGCTCGGAGTTCCCCCGGTTGTAGCATCTTTGCTTATTGGCTTACTTGGACACCCCCGTCTCGCCACTAGCTGCCTGCAGTGGTGGCTAACATGGCGCCTGTCCTTCCTGTTGAGCTGCGGGCTGACCCTGAGTACAGTGCGCTTGAGTGCCCACATGCTCCTGCGTCATTGAAGATACCGGGGGAGCAGCGGGATGGTGAGGTCCGGTGCTTGCAATTGAGTGACCCGACCCGTGGTGATGTCCTGGCTGCCCTAGTGGCGTTGAGGGTGGATATGCGGAGCACTGCCCGGCTGCTGGCCCGGAGGCTTGATGAGGCGATGACTATCACGGGACAGTCCCGGCTGGAGTATCTTCCGCCGCCCCTGGTTCCTCCTGGAGGGGAAACACAGTTGCCGAGTGAAGAGACGGCGGTGCGGCGCCCTCATGGTTACAATGTAACGTGTCTGCATTCCGACGAGGATACAGTTGCGGAGACGCCCATCACATTGGAAACTGTGACTCTGCCCGTGAGCTACCTATCGGAGCCCAGTTCCTCGCTTTCCTTGCCAAATGTTACTCTAGCTGCATTTCTCACTGGTACTGCTGTGGCACACTACATCTGGTATTGGGACCCTGCGGCACGAAGCGTTTTCATTGTTCCCTTTTTTCGTGAGCGGCCATCTTGCTTCTTTGTCCCGGTTGGAGGTGACTCGCAGCGATGGACAGGCCTGGAACACTTCTGCCAGTCCGGACAGGGATGAGGGTATGATTGTTGTCGCCTTGGTGGGATCGGCTGGCGGTGGCCTGGACTGGCACACATTCTGCACTACTGGCTGATTACTCTCTAATATCCTGTTGTTTGTTATGTGTCGCTGTTGATCTCTCCTGAAGTCCACTTCCTACGCTGGGGGAGGACTTGTGCTGTGTTGAGGTACTGGGTATTCTTGATTCGGATCCACCGAACATACAGTTTTTGACATTGTATTGTACATGGCGCAGGATATAATGGCGGTGAGGGAGACCGGGAGTTTGGTTGTTGGGTGGGCTCCTCCCCGCTTTTCCCTTTCCCCCTTCTGGGAGTAGTTGGGTAGTATACTCTTCTTTCCCTCCCTGGACTTATGTGAATTTTGTCTTTCTTTCTCGTTCATTCTCTTTTCTTTCTTCTTCTTAATTTCTCTTCTCTTGCTACATTTCGGGTTTTTTGGGGAGATGAAACACTCTGCTAGGGGGGGGGGCAGGCCGTAGCCTCTGCATGTGTGTAGGGTGGGGGGGTACATTTTAGTTGATGTTATTTTCTATGGTGCCTTTTGTTCTTATGTAATTCCTTTTTCCTAGGCCCGTGTTAGGCAGACTGGGGGATGGGTGGTGGCGCGGAGTTGGTTGGGTATGTTGCGTCCTCCTTTGGAGGGTGCATACTGTGTGACCGTCCTCCGGCTGGGACTTCCATGTTGCAAGCAGCACTGATCGATCCGAGTGTTACTGTCGAGTCCCACCTACATGGCCCTAGTTTTTTCTTCTTGTTCAACCAGTGCGGAGCAGTACGACCTGACTTTACTTGTCGCGATGAAAACCTTAAAATTAACCTTCACTGATCCTGAGACAGGGTAATGCCGTAATTACAGTGTATTCCATGCAATGCTTGCTTGAAACGAAAGATGTTACTGTGTCGCCGTAACGTTGCAATGATGCGCAAATGTTTTCGTGGCCGGCCGGAAGGTTGTAGGCCCGTATTTGTTCTGACTTGAAGCACAATAAAGGTTTTCAAAAAAAAAAAAAACATTTGTGCACAGGTCCATTTCAGGGGTGCAACAGGGTGTCCTTTGGACACCCTGGCACCCCGACCCTCGCCGTAACTGCGTGTGCTGTATTTCTTTTTCCCCATTTGTGCCCTATAATATCACTTTGTTTGTATTTTTTCCCCATTTGTGCCGTATATTATCAGTTTTTTTCCCATTTCTGCTGTTTAATCTTTCGTCTCCATCTTGTTATTTCCATTTGCATTTTGTTCCCCCAGTGCTGTGTTTGTATTGTCATTGCCCGCCCCGCTCCCCACTTCCCGCCGCCGTGCTAGCGGCCACGCCCCCTTTTCCTTCTGTGCCCTCTCCGCTCCCGCCTCCCAGCTGCTCCTTTCTCCCTCCCACTTCGCCATAAATGGCGACCGCGCAGACACGCAGCGGTCACGCGCAGCGGGCGCGCCGAAGGTGCGCCAAAGGTAAGCCTGTCTGCGCCCGTCCGCGCCTGGACCGCGCCCAGCGCCAGGACCCCTGGCCCCCACCGACGATGCAAGACGACCCGACAGACCTACGACGACGCCGCCCTCAACGCACTCAATGCCGGCCGGAACCCCGCCTGCTGCCGAGCCGCCCCGAAACGCTTCCACGGACCCTTCACCTGCACAACCTGCAAGTTCACCTGCCTCCAAACATGCACCGCGCCCGCAAAGCCAAACACCAGCAGCGATCTCAAGTGCATCCTGCTCAACACCCGCTCCGTCCACAGACACGCCGTGGAACCTGCTCGACACAACATCACCAGACGTCGCGTTCCTCACTGAAACATGGATGAACGCCTCCTCAACCCCCGACATCGCCATCTCCATCCCGAATGGATACAAGATCATCAGGAGGGAGCGCGTCAACCAGACCGGAGGAGGCATCGCCATCGTCCACAAGAACACCATCCGCATCACGACCGACGCCGACGACACCTTCACCGCCGCTGAACACCTCCACTTCCAGATTCACACCGACCCAAAGACGACCCTCAGAGGCACCCTCATCTACAGACCCCCGGGACCACGCACACAATTCAGCGAAGACATCACGGACTTCATCAGCCCACACACCCTTCCCTCCGCCGACTACATCCTCCTAGGGGACCTCAACTTCCACCTGGAGAACAACAAGGACCGCAACACTGCCGCACTGCTGGACAACCTCGCAAACCTCGGACTCAAGCAACTGGTCAACACCCTCACCCACTATGCCGGCCACACTCTTGACCCCGTCTTCTCATCCAGCAAGCACATCGCCTTCAGCCACTCCACCGGACATCACTGGACCGACCACAGCTGCGTCCACTTCAGCTTCAGAAAAACCACTACCCACCACCACCCGCAACAGGTTCCTCACAGAAGCTGGAGCAAGATCACCGCCGACCAGCTCACCACCTCCCTCAGCCAGAACCCACCTGCCAGCACACCGGACCCCAACGAAGCAGCCCGCAACTTCACGCAGTGGCTGACAGCCTGCGCTGACGGCCTCGCACCACTGAAGAACCCTCCCAGCAAACCCAGAAGCAAGAAGGCTCCCCTGGTTCACCGACGAACTCAAGGACTCCAAAAAGACCTGCCGCACCCTGGAGAAAGCCTGGCTCCTCGACCGGACCACTGACAACATGACCGCCCTTAAACACGCCACCCGCAAGCACCACCAGCTCATCCGCACCACCAAGAAGAAATCACTGAAGGATCAACTGGACAACAACGCCCACGACAGCAAGGAACTCTTCCACATCGTCAAGGAGTCCTCCAACCCCAGCACCGGCAACAACGACATCACCCCTTCACAAGATCTCTGCGACTCCCGCGCCTCGTTCTTCCACCGCAAGATTGCCGACATCCACAACAGCTTCGGCACACCATCCTCGCACCCAGCCGTCGAACCAACGCACCCCACCACGACCCTCCGCACCTGGACCGTAGTGACCACCGAAGACACAGCCCGCACGATGAACACCATCCACTCCGGATCTCCGACTGACCCCTGCCCCCACCACGTCTTCAGCAAGGCCGACTCCACCATCGCACCCCAACTCCGAGACGTCATCAACACCTCCTTCGACACCGCCACCTTCCCGGAGAGCTGGAAGCATGCCGAGCTCAGCGCCCTACTGAAGAAACCAACAGCGGACCCCACCGACCTCAAAAACTTCCGCCCCATCTCGCTCCTCCCTTTTCCTGCCAAAGTCATCGATGAAGATAGCCAACAGACAGCTTGCCGCCTTCCTCGAGACGAATGGATCCCTCGACCCCTCGCAGTCCGGTTTCAGAGCCAACCACAGCACCGAGACCGCCCTCATCGCAGCCACCGACGACATCCAAGCCCTTCTCGACAACGGGGAAACAGCGGCACTCATCCTCCTGGACCTCTCCGCCGCGTTCAACACTGTCTGCCACCGTACCCTAGTCCAACGCCTCAGCAACACCGGCATCCAAGAGAAGGCATTGAAGTGGATC
Organism: Lissotriton vulgaris; assembly: GCF_964263255.1. Lineage (NCBI taxonomy): Eukaryota > Metazoa > Chordata > Amphibia > Caudata > Salamandridae > Lissotriton > Lissotriton vulgaris. Next base: position 1,953,757,746 of record NC_141687.1, read on the forward strand.
ATCTTGTTCCTCGCTGGAAGAACACAGAGAGTCCGCCTCCCCCCGTTTCGTTCCGAGGCCACCGAAGTCATCTGCGGCGTCCCGCAAGGATCATCACTCAGCCCCACCCTCTTCAACGTCTACATGAGACCTCTCGCAGCCATCGCACGCCAACACAACCTCAACATCATCTCCTACGCCGACGACACCCAGCTGATCCTCTCCCTCACCAGAGACCCCGACACCGCCAGAACCAGCCTCCACGAAGGGATGAAAGACGTCGCCGAGTGGATGAAGAACAGCCGCTTGAAACTGATTTCAGACAAGACGGAAGTCCTCATCCTTGTCCCATCACCCTCCGCCTGGGACGACTCCTGGTGACCCCCAGTCTTGGGCACCGCCCCCAAGCCGACAGACCACGCACGCAACCTGGGCTTCATCCTGGACTCCTCCCTCTCGATGACCAGACAAGTCAACGCCGTCTACTCTTCTTGCTTTCACACCCTCCGCATGCTCCGCAAGATCTTCAGATGGATCCAGATCGAAACCAGGAAGACGGTCACCCAGGCCCTTGTCACCAGCCGGCTGGACTACGGAAACACCCTCTACGCCGGAACCACAGCCAAGTTACAGAAAAGACTACAACGCATCCAGAACGCCTCCGCCCGACTCATCCTGGACATCCCTCGACGCAGCCATATCTCCGGGAATCTGAGGAACCTGCACTGGCTCCCCGTCAACAAGAGGATCACTTTCAGGCTCCTCACCCACGCACACAAGTCTCTCCACAACCTGGGCCCCAAATACCTCAACGACCGCCTGACCTTCCACACGCCCACCCGCCAGCTACGGTCCACCAGCCTCGCCCTCGCCGCCATACCACGCATCCGAAGAACCACCGCCGGAGGCAGATCCTTCTCCTACCTGGCGGCCAAGACATGGAACTCCCTCCCCATCCACCTCCGGCTGACCCAGGACCACCTCACCTTCAGGAGACAACTCAAGACCTGGCTGTTCGAGCAGTAGCGGCCTCCTTCCCCCAAGCGCCTTGAGACCCTTCCGGGTGAGTAGCGCGCTATACAAGTGTTTTGATTGATTGAAATAGCGGAATATTAGCGATTCGGTAATAGCTAATCGCTAATAAGGAATGGCTTTCCCATTCATTCCTAGGCCCATAAGAATGAATGGGAAAGCCATTCCTTATTAGCGATTAGCTATTACCGAATCGCTAATAAGGAATCTGTAGGAATCGCTAATAACATTGTGATTCCTACATGCATCCCGTTTTGCGAGTCTTTAATAGCGATTCCTTAAAATTCGCTATTAAGGACTCGCAAAACATAACTTTGATGCATCTGCCAGCTAGTGTATAAAAAGAGGCTGTGACCTCATGTTAAATGTTCTTGTTTCCTGACTTGAATCTACCAGGGGCATGCTTCTGCTGGGGCCCAGGGGAAGGCTTGCCTCCCTGGACCCTGCCCAGCCCCTGGATGCCTGGATACCTGGAGTTCCTGCTTGGGTCCTAATTGGAGGGGGCTGCTGCTGGTGGGGCCCAGGAGGGTCCGCCATGGGGGCTGTCTCCTGCCCTGTGTGCTGGCCCCTGGGCCCTGCATTCCCCTCCTGATGCCCTGGACCGCTGGGACCCCTTTTTTCTTTAGGGGGATCCTCCTTTCTGGGGCCTTTGGAGGTTTCTGTGCCCCCAGCGCCTCGTGAGAGCTTTATTTCTATTCCTGGGCAGAGCACTGGCATTTTCCCCCTAGGGGAGGCACGCCTGCCCTTTTGTGCCCCTCGCAGGTGCCCACCCTGCATTCTGCCAGTTTATTTGCTAATTCTTATTTACGGGTGCCCACCCCGCTTCTATGTTTTATTTTGCCCACCGAGGGAGCCTACCCCTCGTGGCTGCCCGGGAAAAGAGATTGCCGCTGCTGCAGCGGCGAAACCGGAAGTCAGGCAGCATTGTTCCTGGCAGTAGGCTGGACTTCCGGGTTGCAGAAGAAAGTCCCGCCCGCTGTCGCGCTGGGATTGGCTGAAAGTCCTACGTTGGTGGAAAAATGAAGAGAAGCCGGCCAAGTCATGGCCTCCCACAGACCGGGGCTCCTATGAGGTAGGGAGAGCCCCGGGGCCGCCAAAAGAAATGCTGCACCAGTGTTGCGGGGCTCCCAGGTGCTGGAGGGAGCCCCGGCCAAGGAGTCAACCCGGAGCCGCGTGGGCTCCGCCTCCCAAAGTCCCGGTCCCGAGATGGGGGACCGGGTGAAGTATGGTGCATGCCCCGCCGCTCCCAGAGAAGCAGCCGGTGAAGGGAGCTGCCCGGAGGGTGGGGAGGGGAGAGAGAGCGCCGAGGGAGTCCCGCCCAGAGTGGGGGCGGCCCCGGATGGCAGTGGGTCGCCCCACCATTTTGTACAGAGCCAGAGAACTCCACAATTGGGGCATTCATTTTGTTTAGGAGCCAGAGTGCCCCAGAAGCCACGTGTATTGTTTTAAGAGCCTAGTGGGCTCCGAAATGTGCAGCATTCTCCTAAGAGCCTAGATGGCTTCACCTTTTGCGCAATCTGTGTTTTAGAGCCTGAAGGGCTCCAACGTTTTGGTGCAGTCTTTTGTCCTGAGGGACTAGCGAAAGCCCCCTGTAGCAGGTTTGAGTTCCCAGCTGCCCAGCAAGTAGTGGGCAGCTGCACCGCTTAGGTTTTGCTTTCTAGGGACATGTCTTGGACTCAGGAGTGAGTCGCACTCGTTCATCCCTACCTTGGCCTTCCGCAGCTGCGCAGCACTTAGTGCCAGCTGCAGCGTTTAGGCCTGTTCTTGTCCTCAGCTGCCCAGCAAGTAGTGGGCAGCTGCTACGTTTAGGTTTTAGCGCAGTGGCGCAACCTGGACTTTGATGTGAGTTATGTGCTAAATGTGATTTCTGCGCTAAATGTGATTTATGTGCTTCTTAGGGTGCTTGGAAATGTACTGTGTGTAGAATGTTTTGCGCACCTTGTTCTGATACCTCTAGACCAGAGGTCTTCAAACTTTTTGATGCCGAGACCCCCTTGTAAAACCTTTTTAGGGGTAAGGACCCCCTTCCGACCAAAGTTTCTAGAAACTGGTACTCCTCATCATCAACTTTTGACAATCATAAATGCGCCTGTTAGACCTCATCACATCCATCTATCATTCATCCACCCACACTTTCACACATCCATCCATCCTTTCATCCTTCCATCCATCCATACATCCTTCATCCATCCACCCTTTCATCTTTCCATCCATACATCCATCCTTTACCCATCCACCCTTCCATCCATCCACCCATCATTCATCCACCCACCTTTTCACACATCCATCCTTCATCCATGCAACCTTTTATCGATCCATACATCCATCCACCCTTTCATCCTCCCATCCATACAGCCATCCTTCATCCATCCGCCCTTTCATCCATACATCCATCCACCCACCCTTTCATCCATCCATCCACCCATCATTCATCCCCCCACCTTTTCACACATCCATCATTCATCCATGCAATCTTTTATCCATCCATACATCCATCCACCATTTCATCCATCCATTCATCCTTCATCCATCCACCCTTTCATCCTTACATCCATACATCTATCATTCATCCATCTATCCTTCACCCATCCACCATTTCATCCTTCCATCCATACATCCATCCTTCATCCATCCATTCACCCATCATTCATCCACCCATCTTTTCACACAGCCATCCATCCATCATTCATCCATTCAACCTTTTATACATCCATACATCCATCTACCCGTTCATCCTTCCATCCATCCACCCTTTCATCCATCCACCCTTTCATCCATCCATCCTTTCATCCATCCATCCATCCACCCTTTCATCCATCTATTCATCATTCATCCACCCACCTTTTCACACATCCATCCATCCTTCATCCATCCACCATTTCATCCTTCCGTCCATACATCCATCCTTTACCCATCCACCCTTACATCCATCCACCCATCATTCATCCACCCACCTTTTCACACATCCATCCATGCAAACTTTTATCCATCCATACATCCATCCACCCTTTCATCCTCCCATCCATACATCTATCCATCATCCATCCACCCTTTCATCCATCCACCCAACTACCCTTTCATCCATCCATCCACCCATCATTCATCCCCCCACCTTTTCACACATCCATCCATGCATCATTCATCCATGCAACCTTTTATCCATCCATACATCCATCCTTCCGCCCTTTCATCCTTCCATCCATCCTTTATCTGTCCACCCTTTCATCCATCCACCCACCCATCATTCATCCCCCCACCTTTTCAGACATCCATCATTCATCCATGCAACCTTTTATCCATCCATACATCCATCCACCCTTTCATCCATCCATTCATCCTTCACCCATCCACCCTTTCATCCTTACATCCATACATCATCCTTCATCCATCCACCCTTTCATCCATCCATTCACCCATCCACCCATCTTTTCACACAGCCATCCATCCATACATCCTTCATCCATCTACCCTTTCATCCTTCCATCCATCCACCCTTTCATCCATCCATCCATCCATCCATCCATCCATCCACCCTTTCATCCATCCATCCACCCTTTCATCCACCCATCCACCCTTTCATCCACCCATCCACCCTTTCATCCATCTATTCATCATTCATCCACCCACCTTTTCACACATCCATCCATCCTTCATCCTTACATCCATCCATCCACCCATCATTCATCCACCCACCTTTTCTGTCCCTCTCTCATGGGGTGGGGAGGGGGGTCAGTATCTCTCTGCGTCTTCTTCCTTCTTTCCAGACCATGGGAGGGCATCTCTGTGCCTCCCTGCTGGGGGCGGGGGACGTGTCACGGGACCCACAGCTCCAGGCGCGCAATATCCATTGACCTCAAAGGGCTACACTACAGCCCAGCCTCCCTCCCCCCTCCTCCCCACACGTCCCCTCCTCCCCCAGCTCGAAACGGCTTCAGGGACACACACACAGCCACTGAGTACTTGACAGGTCTTTAAAAGACCTTTTACTTGCTAATGAGGCTTTGATGTTTTTCACACCTCGGTGTGAATTAGGCCTCCGCCTGAGCACCCTCGATCAGCCCAAGCCAGGAACTGCACTCTGACAGAATCTGCGACCCCCTTCCAAGGACTTCACGACCCCCCTGGGGGTCGCGCCCCACAGATTGAAGACCTCTGCTCTAGACATATGTTTATGCTTAGGAGGTTGTTTTATCTAGTATGGGTTATACTAGTGTGTTCATGGTTCCCTGCGTGATATATGCCTAAGGTGGTTAGGATTGCTTAGGTGGTACTTACCTTTTACCAGTGGTTACTGGTTGTGGTCTACAGTTGCTATTTGGCGCTATACTTATTATATGTGCTATGTGCTTTTTCTAAAAAATGCTTATTCCTGACAGTAGTCCATGTGGCCCTATCCTATGTACACAATCCCCTGTAAATTCTGCCCGTGCATATGGCACATTGTAAAGTGTGTATTTCTTATCTAATGTGTTTGGTATAATACAAAGGCTATTTTTATATATAACCTTGTGTGGAGTTCCTTTTGTGGGGGGCCTGGGATGCTGTTGCTGGTGGGTGCGGGCACAAATACTTAACTTACATTGCCTCCAGGATCAGCCTTACTGCTTGTGTCATGTTGCCAAGGGGGTGTAGTGTAGTTCCTATATTCCCAATAGGCTCTGCGCATTGGAATAATAGACCCTGCAGCTTAGACGTAGGACTGAAGTCGACTAGGTCTCTGCCGAATATATTAGACTTAATGGTGAGTGCCAGCTAGCTCAGAGGTCACTAGAAACTTTCTCGAATAAACAAGAAGGGATTCGCTTCTGACAACCATATAACATGACAACTTTGTTTCCCCAGAATGAAACGTATCTCTAGAGTCGCGGAAACAAAAGACGGCTAGTTCACTCAGTCAATCGTGCATGCTTCGTTTCACCAGAGTTGCTTTAGAAATAGAGAGACGGGCGTTTTCAATAAAAGTATTTATTGAACAGTCTTATTTCTTAAGCATGAGAAATGCACTGCTACAATTGAAATGCTAGTTAAGAAGAACAAGGCTTATAATACGAATAGTATTATAAAATAGTACTGTAAAAGCATGATATGGTTTCTAAGCCATAAACATTGAATACATAAAATGCATAAAATACATACAGTGATAAAATGATGGCTAAAAGTACTCAACTGGTGCTTCGAACGTACGCCTACCCCAGTGTACCTAACATAAGCCTAGTACAAGGGAGGAGTAAGTGAGGAGTAGTATAAGTTTTAGTATTTCTCTGGCAAGAATCTGTTCAATAATTCTCTAGGGATCTAATCGGCTCCATACCTTGGTTTTAGAATGATAGAGGTCTTGTATCTCTCTCTCGGGACTCGATCACCCAGCAACCCGTAAGGATAGCCTGGAAACACTGGAGCTGGATTTCTCGGCAGGAGAAAAGACAGCGTCTTTTCAGTGCGTCAGTTGGAGGGTCGGCTTCCTTCAGCACTTGCATCAGCAGGGCGTCGGGCAAGTAGTTAGTCGATCTGCCCCGGAACCACCGTGTGTTTGACTGGGCAAATGTAGGCATATTTATACCCCTGAAGGTGCCGAGTCTGGCGTAAGATTGGACATAATATCGTTACTAGTGCCTTAGTTCCTTGAAAACTCCTAGATTTCTTGGATAAATCAGTATTCAAGCAGGGGGAGGTTCCTGACTGCTGAGGGCTGGTTTTACCACGAAATCAATGTGGATTCTCGGAGTTTAGTGGAAGTAGCCATGCCGTATTAGGGCTGCGCCAGCTATAACTAAATAAGGCAATGATTCTTTATGCCAATATAAGGACTGGGTGGTTTATACCTATATATGGGCATGAATCGGGAAAAGTTACACTAGGGTCCTAGATTCCCACATAACACTCACTCCACGAATGTTAAGTTCAATAATACATAAGCACTGAACATATTTCAAAGCAAAGTGTTTACAATCCCACCCCAAAATACAAAAATGCATTTGCGAATAGGCTTGTTTGCATGAAGGGAGTATACATCATGTAAAAATCATAGGCATCTTGTAATCAATTATAAACTATGAGCATATATCTTCACATTATATAAAACGAAAGTACAGTCATTAATCGATACCTGAGATCAATCCCATAGCATAATTGTCCAACTATTTTTGTAATCGAGGTTGAAGCCAAATATTGTTAATTAGGAAGTACAAACATGAAATCTTGTTCTCTAAGAATAGTTCTACTTTAAGCAGATTACTCTGTGCCAAAGTTCTATTTTGGAAAAAGTTCAAATTAGTTGAATGTTTTGAAAAAGTGAAGGCCGAATCGCAGAGTTCAGGGAACGCTGTGTGAAATAATTAAAAACTATTCTCATGAGAGTCAGTAGAGTCGGGAGAAAAAATCATATTGTCAAGGCTCGCAAAGAAAACGTCCACTGTATTAGGTGAAAGTGGAACCCCTTCAGTCAGCAGATCAAAACTGCAGAAGTGGAGATCATCGCCGTCAGCGTTTGATGCGTTAGCTATGTCCGTAGTAGATGGTACCTGTATGCCTGTAACTCCTCGTATCTCACCTCCAGTTAGACTTGCTGGTTAGACCTCAATGAATGCCGTCATCAGAATTGGCAGCCGTTGGGGGCAACACGATGCATGAGCCGTTACAGGACCTAGCAAAGCGTCGACATCCGATGGCAGTACTGATGGAAGTGTAAGACAAATGTCCAACACGCATTCCTGTCCGCAAAGCAGGTATCGAAGAACAGGTAAGATGCAATCTTGCCAGATTGGTCTGAACAAAAGAAACCAGGTCGTGTTCAGATCTCTTAAACGAGCCAAGCCAAGAATCTGTGAAATCCTTTCACAATATCTCATTGCAAGGAGGCATTGTTCCATGGTAGTTTCGGTGTTGCTGGTGACCGGACTTGCCATGTCGGAGCAGAAGGAATAAAAATAGTATTCCTGCTACTAGTCCCAAGATGAGAGGCAGGCCGCCGAACACAGAGTGCACGAAATTAGGAAAAATGAGGACTGCTTCAAATGTTGTTAACAGTCCTGAAAAAATTGTCTTAAATACATGTGCGGTGCCGTTGGTATCAGACATGTTTAAGATTTGGCTTAACATTTCTGTGAAATGCACTGGGCAGTTTGTTGATAATAATGCATGTATTTCTGCAGAAGACCTTGCTACTTGCAGGTCATACGTTTCTCTAGACGAGGTCAGTGGCAATTTGTTTTGTAAAAGAATGGCTTTCATTCTGCTTAAAGTATCAATTCGTATAGAAGAGCTATTCAGTGAAGGCCATATAGCCGTCTCCCTTCTGTCTCTGTTTTTTGGATACAATACTTGCATACAACAAGTGACCGTGGACGACACAGTTACGAGATAACTTTTTCCTGGCAACATGCCACAACAGCTGTGATCATTCAACATAACGTAACTGCCATTGGATAGCTGCCTGAAAACCGGTATTATAGTAGGAGAGGGCGAAGTGTGCAGGTGGCATGAAAGGTTATTTGCAGTACCGTCACATGCCCGTGTAAATTAACTTCATTGCACAGAAGTGTACCACTTAGTGACTTTTTGCAATTATTACCACTAAGGAAAACTTCATATCCCTCATTCCAACACTTGTGTGTATATGGTAAAACCCAGGTCGACTTAATGTATTCTTTACCGAACCTTTCATACAGGCCTGCTGGTATGTGCTCTAGACAATACTGAAACTGGAATGTCGTGACTGGAATTCAAATGGAGCCATGAATTATCCACTCAATCACAGGCTTCTCAGAAACTGTTAATTGTAATCTTTCAAGTTTTTTCAATGCTCAGCACCGTATAGTCTGCTCCTCATTGTGCCAAAGAGATTTGTTTATCTGTAAGGTTAAATGCAGCAAACAATGACGTTGTATTTATTAGATGCCATGGCACATAGCCAGAACGCAGAGTTCGAGGCATGTGGGCTGCTGAATTCATATCTGTGCATAGTCCGCCACCTAGTGTTGGGTCCGGATGATTGCACATTGTTGTCCTGGAAGAGTCTTCGAAGTATCACGAGATAGGTGGCTCCTCCCCTGGACTACAGTGCGCATGGGCATCGCCTCCATCCCCAGATTGTTTTTTTCCGCCATAGGGTTCGGATGTGTTTTCGGTTCCCTCCTTCGGAACCGATAGTTGTTCGATTTTCCTTGAGACCAAAAGGTCTTTAGGCTGGGCGTCGGTATAGTTGCGTTCGGGTTTTCTTACTGACTCTCAGCTCCAATCTCCTAACTGCCCTTCCACGTGTTTCGACGCGGTCGGGCCTACACTCACGCATTTGCGATGGAGCGGACTCCATTCAAGAAGTGTCCGCTATGTCACTCGAAATATTCGCACCTCGACGTGCACCCTGTGTGCAACACATGCTTGTCACCGGATCACCGTGAAGACACCTGCATGGCTTGTTCAAAGTTTAGAAGTAAGAAAACTTTGAAGATTCGCCGGGCTAATCGACTCCAGGCACAGTTGTCGGCTTCGGCACCCTCACCTGATGACATCTTTCAGGAATCGATCGAGGAGGAGGCCGGCGTACAAGAGTCGGACTCTGGCCCCGCGTCCGAGGAAGAGGCCTACGACGCGGACGAGGAGGCCTGCGACGAAGTCTCCGGTGAGGTAGGGGACGACGAACTGATTTGTGCCGCGATGGGAGATAGCTCAGAGGAGGAGCATCCCCATACAGACTCCGGGGTTTCCCCCCGTCATACGGCCCAGGTCGAGGGATCGCCTTCGGGCCTTACCCGAGATCTTCCTAGAAGTCCTACGTCCCCGCCTCCGGGCCCGGTCACGGACATTTCTGGCAAGAAAACGAAAGTGAAGCCAACCGGTCCCGCACCCTCGGATGCGAAACCGAAACCGAAACTGGCGTTGGTAAAGGAGGTTCTGGAGGCGTCAACTTCCACGAAACCCAAAATGGCCGACTCGAAGAGCCACGCCAAGATGGCCGACCACAAAAGCCGCGCCAAAATGGCCGACCCGAAGTCTTCTGGGTCGGCACCGAAGGTGAAGACTTCCGACGCGGCTGCGTCGGCACCGAGAGGGGTCGCGGCCCCGAAGACGGCTTCGAAGAAGCGTCACGCCGACGGTGCGACAGGCCAGGGGGCGTCGGCACCGAAGAAGAGGCCTGCCGGAGACCGGACTCTCGGAGACGAAGAGTCGCTCGAGACAGTTCAGCCCTCGGCATCCCTTACTAAGAAGGTGGGAGAATCCTTGAAGCGGATACAACAGTCCACTGTGGTTCCCAGCCAGGACACTGTCGTGCCTAGGCCCACGCCGAAGTCTGCCAAGGAACAGACGCCCATCCGTTTTACCCTTCCTCCCAAGTCGGCGCCGAAGGCCTTCGCGCCTAAGCTGAGCGGACATTCTCAGGAAGTATTGACGCCGAAAGCTGCCTTGGTGGTATCGAAGCTTCGGCTCCAACCGCTCGCGGTGGAGGAACGTCGGGAGGTGACAATCGACGCCAACACCGGAAAATTGTCGCTCCTCAAACGTAAGATTACCTCGGAGCCGCCATTGGAACCCTTTAGAATTCCACTTAAGAGCAAAAGGTACTCTGCGGACTCTTCGGCTCTGATGGAACCTCTCTCTCCACAAGCCGTGGAGCGCTCGCCGGCCCATTCCCCAGTGCCTGAGGTGGACGTGGAGGATGACGAGTACACCTATCCTGCGTACTCGGATCCGGACGAGGAGCAGGTGCCCTGGACGGCAGGAGGCGACACGGACGACCTCCAGTCAGGTCAGGACACTCAACTTTTCGCCACGAAGACGTCCCCGACGGAGGACTCGGCGGCGTTTAATGCATTAATTGAGAGGGCTGCAGCGAACCACGACGTCGAACTGCACTCGGACCCTGTGGATGCGGACTTCTTGGTCGACACCTTCTCGGTAGCCGAAAAACAAGTCAAGACGCTACCTATGCTCAAAGGGGTGCTGAAGCATGCACAGGAGGTGTTCAAGGAGCCCACCCGGGCACGGGTGGTCAATCCTCGCATCGACAGGAAGTATAAGGCGGCGCCCACGGATCCCACGTATATTAAGGGACATTTGCCATTGGACTCCCTGGTGGTGTCCAACGCTCGGAAGAGGGCGAATTCGCAGACTACTGGTGATGCTCCTCCCCCAGACAAAGAGTCAAAGATCTTTGAGGCATCAGGCAAACGCATTGCTGCACAGGCAGCAAACATCTGGAGGATCTCTAACACCCAAGCCCTGCTTGCACGTTATGATAGGGCCCACTATGACACATTAGAGGCCATCCTACAACACTTGCCTGACCAATACAAGGAAGCGGGGGAGATGCTCATTCAGGAGGGTAAACTCATTACTAATGCATCCATCAAATGTGCCCTAGATGTAGCAGACACTGCCTCCAGGGCTATCAATACAAGCGTGCTACTCAGACGCCATGCCTGGCTTCGAATTTCTGGGTTCAAGCCCGACATACAAACAACATTACTGGGTCAGACGGTGAATCCTGACCATCTGTTCGGCCCTGAGGTGGATGCCTCCCTAGAAAAAATGAAAAAAGATACCGAAACTGCCAAGTCTATGGGGGCTTTACAGAGTCAGCAGTTTCGGGGTGGTTCTTTTCGCCGCTCCAATTCAAGAGGCACCTCAAGAGGCCAGGCACCCCAGACCACGCAATACTACAAGGGTAACACCCAGTCCTCGTATAACAACAACAAGGGCAGGGGTGGCTACAGAGGCAATAATATCAAGGGCAGAGGACGTGGAAACAATGCCTCCAGGTCCACCGCCTCCAACAAGCAGTGACGTCTTGTCACTTCCCCCCGATCACACAACACCTGTCGGGGGGAGACTACAGCAGTTCCTGCCGGCGTGGAGGTCCATCACCACGGACAGGTGGGTGAGGTCTCTTATCCAGTACGGGTACTGTCTAGAACTTACGTCCATTCCACCGGACATACCGCCAAGAGGCCGTGCTATGTCCGACGAGCACTTGACCTTGTTGCAGCAAGAAGTACTAATCATGCTGCAAAAAGGGGCGATAGAGCTCGTTCCATTGCAAGAACAAGGAACAGGGGTTTACTCCCTGTATTTTCTAATTCCCAAAAAGGACGGATCACTCAGGCCGATCCTGGACCTCAGGCCCCTGAACTGGTACATCAACTCAGAGCACTTCCATATGCTCACATTGCAACAGGTGCTTCCCCTGCTTCAACGGGGGGACTTCCTTGCAACGCTGGATCTGAAGGATGCCTATTTTCATATTCCCCTGCATCCTTCACACAGGAAGGATCTCAGGTTCAAGATCTTAGACCAGCATTACCAGTTCAGAGTCCTGCCGTTCGGGGTCACCACGGCACCAAGAGTTTTCACCAAATGCCTAGCGACTGTAGCAGCGCATCTCCGTCGCCAGCACGTCCATGTCTTTCCATACCTAGACGACTGGCTTATTCAGGCAAAGACGGAACAGCAGTGCGTAGACCACGTGTCACGCACCATTCACCTCCTGCACGATCTGGGATTCTCTCTGAACTACCCAAAGTCCCATCTCCAGCCCGCCCACGTGCGACAGTATCTGGGCGCGACAATCGACACTCTGGCGGCCACTGCGCAGCCGAGTTCAGTGAGAATCGCCGGTATCCAGGCGCTGATCCAACGATTCAGACCCCAGACCTCGCTTCCAGCGAGGGTGTTCATGCAGTTGATAGGCATGATGGCCTCCTGCATCTCCATTGTCCCGCACGCGAGACTACATATGCGTCCGCTTCAGGAGTGCCTGGCACGTCAGTGGACTCAGGCTCATGGGCAACTGACAGACCTAGTGTTGGTGAGCGGTCGGGCGTACAACTCTCTGCATTGGTGGAATCCACAAAACCTTTGCAAGGGCCGACCATTCCAAGAGCCTGTCCCACAGATCATCCTGACAACGGACGCCTCTCTCCAGGGATGGGGAGCTCATGTACTCCATTACACAGTGCAGGGGCTATGGACACTTCAGCAAAGGAAGATGCACATCAATGTGTTGGAACTGATGGCAATCTTCATGGCCTTAAAGGCGTTCAAAGTACATCTGTGCAACAAGGTCGTGTTGATCCGGACGGACAACATGACGGCCATGTACTACATCCAGAAGCAGGGGGGAACACACTCTCCACAGTTGTCTCATCTGGCTCAGAGCATGTGGAAGTGGGCCATTCAGAGGAACATCTTCCTCATGGCAGAACATCTCCCAGGCAAGGACAACCAGATGGCGGATCTGCTCAGCAGACACAGCCATCAGATGCACGAGTGGGAGTTACATCCATCAGTACTCCAACCGTACTTCCAAAGGTGGGGTCATCCAGAGATAGACCTGTTCGCCACAAAGGAGAACGCAAAATGCCAAAGCTTCGCCGCCAGGTTCCCACACCCCCAATCACAGGGCAATGCGATGTGGATGAACTGGTCAGGCAGATTTGCGTACGCTTTTCCCCCAGCACCTCTGATACCGCTGGTGGCGCGCAAGCTCAGGCAGCACTCGATGACTCTCATCCTGGTTGCTCCAACGTGGGCTCGCCAACCATGGTACACCACGTTTCTGGAACTCTCCGTGGTACCGCATCAGAGGCTTCATCTCACTCCCAGCCTTCTGACGCAGAGCCATGGCGACATTCAGCACCCAGATCCGCAACAGCTCAACCTGGCGATCTGGCTCCTGAAGTCCTAGAGTTTGGCTACCTCAATCTTCCTCCCGATTGCATGGACATCATTCGGGAAGCGAGAAAGCCCACTACTAGAGCTTGCTATGCGGCTAAATGGAAGAGGTTTGTCGTCTACTGCGTGGAGCACAGCATTGACCCGCTAGACGCTTCCATTCAAAACATCATATGTTACCTCTTTCACCTGTATCGGTGTAATCTAGCTTACTCTTCCATCCGCATTCACCTGTCGGCTATGGCAGCATACCTCCAAAATAGGCAACACCTGTCACTCTTTAAGGTCCCTGCTATCAAAGCTTTTCTGGAAGGACTCAAGAGAGTCATTCCACCGAGGACTCCACCAGCTCCTGAATGGAACCTCAATGTGGTTCTTACAAGGCTGATGGGTCCCCCCTTTGAGCCACTACACTCTTGCGAACTGCAGTTTCTGACCTGGAAGGTGGCTTTCTTAGTAGCAATTACATCGCTACGGAGGGTTAGCGAACTGCAGGCGCTCACCATCCAAGAACCTTTCTTCCAGGTACATGCCAACAGGGTGGTGCTCCGCACTAACCCTAAATTCTTGCCCAAAGTGGTCTCACAATTCCACATGAACCAAACTATTGAATTGCCGGTGTTCTTCCAAAACCCAGAGACGCTGGCGGAGCGGATGCTCCACACTCTTGATGTAAAGAGGGCCTTGATGTATTATGTGGACAGGACAAAAGATTTCCGCAAAACCAAACAACTTTTTGTTGCTTTTGCCACTCAACACAAGGGAAACGCAATCTCCAAAGCAGGAATAGCTAGATGGATAGTAAAGTGCATTCAGATCTGCTACGCTAAAGCAAAGCGCACTCTCACTATACCACCGAGGGCCCACTCCACTAGGAAGTTGGGGGCCTCTATGGCGTTCTTAGGTAACATTCCCTTAGAAGACATCTGTAGAGCAGCCACATGGTCTACCACTCATACTTTCACTAAGCACTACTGTGTAGACGTGCATTCAAAACAACAGGCAGCTGTTGGTCAGGCTGTTCTAAAAACGCTTTTTCAGACTGCTGCAGCTGGCACGGGCGGCCGCCGCTAATGGAGGGACTGCTATGTATTCTATGCACAGATATGAATTCAGCAGCCCACATGCCTCGAACTGCAAATGCTACTTACCAGTATGCATCTGTTCTTGGCATGTAGGGCTGCTGACATTCATATCGCCCACCCTCCTCCCCGGCGCCTGTAGCAGCTGCAGTATGTATTCATATACAAACATATGCTCATAGCATGGTCATCACTCACTTCTTCACTCCATCTCTGCCTATGGCTAAAAACAATCTGGGGATGGAGGCGATGCCCATGCGCACTGTAGTCCAGGGGAGGAGCCACCTATCTCGTGATACTTCGAAGACTCTTCCAGGACAACAATGTGCAATCATCCGGACCCAACACTAGGTGGCGGACTATGCACAGATATGAATGTCAGCAGCCCTACATGCCAAGAACAGATGCATACTGGTAAGTAGCATTTGCATTTTGCAACGTCCAGCCTAACAGCATGATAGAACGCAATTGAGACTGACCATGTTGTAACTTTAGTAAGTCTTGTTCTATGATGTCTATAGCAGATGACACAATGCTGTCCATAGAATATATTCTGGAGGACAGAGTCATTAACCCATTGTCTACTACAGAAAGTGCTTTCTCCAAATTAATACGATAAATTTCCCGTATTTTTTCTGCAGTTTCTATTTGCGTCACTTTTCAAGCTTCGTTGTAAGCCGCATATATACCGGCGTATATGAAACGTTTTTGCCTTGGCTTATGAGGTCCCATTAAGAAATCTCGCAAATCATTGCTTTCTTTAAGTAAAGACAAGTGTTGTTTTATTTCTGGAAGTGTAGATTTCTGAAGCCATTCAAGGCAAAGCTACCCTACACTATAAGTAGTTACCATCCCTGGATGTTGTTTCTGGGCCTATTTCATCTGAATCCTTGTGATTTGTTCAGGAATCTTTCATGACAGTTATTAGTGTCTGTTTGCCAGATTAGCCACTTTTTCCAGTTAGGATCAGTTCTGTTCTGTTTTAATACATAAGTTACGTCTACCGCCTCATCCGAATCGTTATTACTGTCAGGTGCAGGTTTTGGTAAAGACGGTTTATTTAAATCTTTTATCTTAGCTGAGCCAAGACAAGAGGTTTGTTGAACAGTGTCATTCAAAAACAAAATTTGTTCTGGTATAATGCAGGCTCTGAATAGTGCTTCTAAACCTTGTACCTGCCAATCTTTCGTGCCCCAGACAGTTTTTGTCTCTATGTTGTCTTTCCAGTAGTCAAACCCTAAAGTAGACAGTTGAGCATAAAAGTTTGCAGAATAAATTTGTTTAGTATTGGTCAATATTGTTTTCATACCTGTGTTATTTATATATTTAAAATAAAACATTTCTGGATTTGTAACATTAAACCCTGTGAGATATGGAAATTTTTCCAAGAATTTTCTCTAACTGCCTTTTGGCGGTGTTGGAAAATGTTCCCATTGATTATAATATAAAACATTTCTAGGGCTTGCAGATCTATGCAAATATTGATGACCATAATGATTAAAACAATACATTTGTTCATAATCCGATGACCCTTCTAAGTAGTCATGTTCTGTAAATTTAGCTGATATTTCCAAATTTTTCATCATGTTGTTAATAGTCTCAAAGTCCCAATCATCAGAAAATTCACTGGGTGCGATAAAGTCACTCAAAGAAACCTTAAATTGGTGTGGAAGCTTCAGAAGCTCAACCGGACCATAGATGTCCTAATCAATTCTGTCCCATGCTATACCACCAGGTATAGGAACAGCTGTGATGTTCACTGCTGACAGCCCTCTTTTTTCTTGATGAGTTGATTTGTAAGGTTTCAGGACCAAGTTGATTTTCTTACTTGCTGTGTCCATAGTACTGTATTTTCCATCAATCATCTCAGTTACGAGCTCAAGCTCCCAAGCTCAATACTAGCACGAGCCAGATCAGGAGGAAAAGTACACCCAATCCAATCCAAAATTCCACCCATGGTGAAACCAGATATGTTTTTTCTAGTAGATGAAGGAGTTCTGTTACTTTTTCCTTGATAGTTTTGTTCGCTGGTTCATCTTCAGGTTCACTGGGATCCACAGAAAAGTTATCGAAGTTGATAAAGTAGCCAGAAGCAGTTCTGTCAATTGTTGGGATTGCATCAGGATTACTTGAAGTCCCTGGAGCTGTCTCTTTCTTTGTCATATTTGTATACTCAGACGGTACATCATTGTGGACAGGTGTTTCTTGATGAACTGTTATTTGGGTTTTCAGAGGTACAAGTTCCATGGCTTTGTTGCATAGTCCTTCTCTTTTTACTGTTGGTTTATCAAACGTGATAAGTCTTTCAGTTTGAACCTCTTGGATTGTAGCAAGGTTTGGTCGTCTGCTACTTCTTGGGAGACCACTGGGCCTACTACTTATTATTGGCCACATGATTGTGGTTTGACCAGGTCGATAGATAAAACTCTGTTCTCCCTTATAGCAGCAAGGGGCGGTAGTACTACTGATCTTGTTCCTTGGACGGCCAAAACCGGTACTGCTTTTCTTTAAGACGGCCCAAATTCCTTCTTCACCGCAATTTTCTCCCTGACCAGATCCCCAATCTTTGGAATCCAGACAGGCCTTGCTGGGACAGGTGTTTTTTCTTCAGTGGGTGTTTGCTTCTGTATGGCATTACTCAGACTTCTTCTTGTTTCATTTAAGTCCTGTAAAACAGTCAAACGATCTTTGACATCAAAAGGTTTTTGTTTCACCACTGAATTCTGACTATAGAGGTCTTCGATTGTCATTCTAGTACCAAACATTAATTCATACGGAGTGACTCCACCCAGAGAATTTCTTGGCAGATTATTAAGACTACGTTGGACACTTGTTAGATGTTTGACCCACCCATCACCCGAACCTAATACCTTAGCTGTTATGGTTTGCTTTATGTCACGTTTTTTTCTTTCCACTACCGCATTACCCTCAGGATGGAAGGGACTAGAATACCGCAATGCAATGCCCAAGCTAGCCATGGCCTCCTTGTAAGCTCGAGAGCTAAACGCAGGACCCTGGTCAGAATGTAGTGTGCCAATTGCGTATGTGCCGATAAAGACTCGCAAATCCTTTATAACAGTTCTGGCGTCAGCCGAGCGCTGGGGCCACATCCAAATAAATCTTGTCCTAGTAGTTGTGGGAGGCCCACATCTGTCCATGGTGACACCTGCGTGTAGATAGTCTAATTCTGTCTATGTCAATGTCAAATGCTTTTATATAGCGCACTTATCACCAGAAAGGTCTCAAGGCGCTTTGCAGGAAAAGGCATTGACCCCCTGGAGAAACACATGTGTGGGGGACTTTATTTGGGAAAGAGCCACGTTTTTAGAGCCCTTCGAAACTCCAAATGATTAGCAAGGGACAGGTTATGAGTGGGTAATTTATTCCATAGTTGGGGAGCCACATATGAAAAAGAGCGGCACCCATTCCTAGCTAATCGAGCTCTAGGCTGGGCCAACAAGAACCTAGAACTAGAACGCAGAGCTCTAGATGGAATATACCAGGCCAATTTCTTTATTAGATAAGACGGGCTGATCCCATGTAAAAGTTTGTGAGTTAAGCTTAGAATTTTGAAATGGCATCTTTGCCGCACAGGGAGCCAGTGCAGCTGTTTAAGGGAGGATTTAGAAGCAGACCTAGGAGGCAGGCCAAGCACCAGCCTTGCCGCCGCATTCTGTATAGTTTGTAATTTAGTCAGCGAGCTCGCATTGATGGAAGCAAATAAGGCATTACCATAATCGAGCCTACTGACAATCAATCCCTGGACCAGAGGCTTTCTGGCCTCAACTGGGAGCCATTTGAAAATTTTACGCAATAATCGGAGAAGGCCGAAACAAGTCCCAGCCACATGGTTGACGTGAGTCTTCATAGAGAGATCCTCGTCAAGCAAAATCCCTAAATCTCTTACAGCTTCTTTAGGCTCAGGGCAAGGCCCTAAATCAGAAGGCCACCAGTCCTGCGACCAGAAGGTCTTGGCTTTTCCAAATAGTAATATTTCGGTCTTACTGCAGTTGAGTTGAAGTTTGTTTTCACTCATCCAGTTTTTAATGTGATTCATACATTGTTTAAAACTAGTGCAGGTCTCCTGAAGATTAGATTTACAGGTGATAAGTACCTGCGTGTCATCTGCGTAAGACACAGTAGAGAAGCCATAAGATTTTATAATGAGGGCCAGAGGGCGAAGATAGAGATTAAATAGTAAAGGGCTGAGGATAGATCCCTGAGGGACCCCAACCGAAAGGGGAGTGGTGTCAGATGAAAAAGAGTTCATCCTGATATAAGAATGACGGTCCGTGAGATAGTCTGCGAACCAGGCCAAGGCCCTGCCTCTGACACCATCCTCCCACAACCGATGTTTCAAAATGCGGTGGGAGATGGTATCAAAGGCAGTGGAAAGATCCAATAATACCAAGAAAGCTGATTCGCCACTATCCAAGGAGAGTCGGATGTTATCCACTATTTCTATGATTGCGGTTTCCGTGCCATGTGCGGCACTGAAGCCAGATTGTGACGGGTCCAAAAGTGAATGGATTTCAACATAAGAAGACAGACGTTTATTAACCAAGTATTCTAGGACTTTGCCAAAATAAGGTAACAAAGAAATAGGTCTGTAGTTGGAAAAAATAGAGGGGTCACTGTTAGGTTTTTTAAGAATTGGCCTAACTCGCACCAATTTCCAGCTACTCGGAAAAGAGGCAATCTCAAAGGAGATGTTAAAAATACTAGTTAACCCATCAGCTAACAATGGAAATAATTTGCTGCACTTACGAGGGAGCAGAGGGTCATTGGGAGAATCTGACTTAACTTCTTTGAGAGCCAATAGCACTTCAGCTGGAGAAGTTGGCTCCAATTCTGTCAAGGATGGAAGATCTGTAAACTCGGGGGTATGCTCCAAGTTGAGATGAGCCACCTCACTTGCGACCGCTCTCTGCGGTGAAGGAGGAAATGAGGAGTATATTAACTGGATCTTACTATAAAAGAAAGAAGCCAATGAGCTCACCCATTCTTGCGAAGGGGTAAAACCAGATTGCTCAACCTGCGGGGTGGTAAACTCCTGAACTATATTATACAGTTCTTTACAAGATTGGGAGGCCTTATTTATTCTTTGCGTAATGTAAAGAGACTTGGCTGCCTTTATGTGTTTCATATAAGCATGGTGGATTAATTTATACTTCAAATGATTTTCCGGCGTTTTGGACTTGCGCCATAGTCTCTCTGCCGACCTACAATCAGTTTTTTCTCCTTTCAAGGTATCGGTGAACCAGGGTGAAGCAATTCTTTTTAAGTTTACCTCTTAGTTCCGGGATGATTTTATCAAGCGAATTTCTGATAGACGTTTCCAATGACAAGGCCATTGATCCTACATCATTGAGATAAATGTCTGGGGACTTAAAAGACCTCATAAACGCCTCAAGTGTCATTTTATGCCACGGTCGAATAAGCCTGGATTCTTTATGGGCGGCGGTCTGGGGCCGAAAAGGTGTAGGAATTTTAAAATTGATTACAAAATGATCCGTCTAAATCATCTGCAAAGGGGGATTGCAGTGCAAATCAGTCATATTAGAAAATACCAGGTCCAATAAGTGACCAGCTAAATGTGTGGGGCCCTAAACCCGTTGGGTTAGTCCCATGGTTTCTAGGGTGGAAATTAAGTTACAGGAGTCCACATCGTGTGATAGCTCGGCATGAAAGTTAAAGTCACCGAATAAAATAAAATTATCTGTAGCCAACACGTGCGAGACTAGTAAATCCAGCAGATTGTTAACAAATTCAGATTTACCTCCTGAAGGCCTATAAACCAGGGCAGCTCTACCAACCACCACCGTATTATATTTTATATTAATTATCAGTATTTCGAGTGAGTCGGATAACAGCGAGTCAACACGTGTGATTTCTAAGGGGGCCTTAGCAGCAACAGCGAGGCCGCCTCCTCGCTTGCCCTCTCGATCCAGCCTGATCAGATGGTATTCACTGGGGAATGCAGTGGCAATGTCAGGAGAAGCCTGGTTATGGAGCCATGTTTCCGTAAAGAAGCAGATGTCTGGCTTCTGAGTATCTAGTAGACACCAAAGTTCTAAAGCATGTTTGGGTATGGATCTTGTATTAAGGTACAGGGCAGTTAATAATTTGTCGTCCATATTCAAACAGATATTGCTTGGTTCTTGCAGATTATCGGACTTAATTTCCTCCACGACCCTACACGGGGGGGAACCGGCAGCCAAAGCATCCGGAACTTTCCTAATAGGGCAATCTGTTAAACAAGCTACCTGGGGGTCTGATGAATTCTTTTGATTTAATAGAAGCAGTTCCTGACAGTTATAGCTAAGCATGGTTAATATACAAGTCACTCAGGCGACGTGAGAAGTGAAATCGGCCAGGGGTTTAGGTTCCTTAGAGGGGAGTCGCCAGGGAGAAAATGACCCGGGCGTGAAGAATTGCCCCCTACCACGCGCCCATGAGGCTCTACTTCTAAGTAAAACGAAAATTACATCTCTCACGATTTGGGGAGGACGCACGAGGAAGTTCCTGTGCCGTGACTACATACAAGTTTGTATGTGTGTTTGTCTCGCTGTAGCTGGCTATGGTGCCTTAGTGTGCATCAGCCACTAAGCGGCCTTCTTTCTTTCTTCTTGATTGGTCCTGATGAACGCTGAGCTTATTGACAGCTCTTTATAGCAGTAACATGTCATGTCGACCATTGTTGTTTTTCTATGTATAGGACTTCTTGGTTTGAATTAACATGACCAAATGTATGTCCGCTTCCACCAATGTTTTTAATGGAGTTAGAACTACCCCTCTATAAAAATAATTTTCTGATCTTGGGAGTAGTCCACACTCCTTTTAGACTCACTTTTTCTAGCACTTGTGGTTACCATATCACTTTTCTTTAAGAACCCAATGAAGACAACTGGCATCCGACCTTGAGTTGGTGCCTGAGGGTTCTTCTTTAATCACTCTACAACTGCACTACCTAATGTTTTCTCGCTCTTTACTTATTCTTCCTTAGGTGGTAGGAATTACTCTACTGCTTTTGGTTTCATAATTATTTGTCGCTCTTTTGTTGGTTCTCATTGATTATCTAAAGGGGTATAAGAGTGGCTTGCTGACCCTTTCTCTCCTGTTGATTATTTGGTTTTGTATGTTCCTCTGATACAGAAACATGAAATGCCATGTACACTTGATGAGCTGATCCCCATCTACTGAGAAATGTGAAAAGCAGCAGGGAATGGAAAATCTTCTGGCTTGTTAATGCAAGCAGCAAAACATATGTGATAATAGAGCATGCAAAAACCCGAGAGGCTCACTTTAGTAATAAACTGGTCTGTTTTCGAGCCTGAAACTACTGTTGTGCTCCTCAGCACATTGAGTGCACAAATAGTAGCCATGCATTCTGGCACAGGGTACCTGCACTTTTATCTTTCCGTTTTGCAACACTGATTTTACTTCTATTCTTTCACCTAGAAAAATACTTCCATACACTTTAATGGAGTCACCTGCATTTGAAAACGATGTCACCCTCTAAAACATGTTCATTCTCCATTAACCTCAACGGGATTGCACTTTAAACACATTACTTCATCTGCATTTTTTAGGCCAGAGGTTGTCAGCTGACATGGAACTACCTGACATCTCTGTACATCTGTGAGCACCAGATGGCCTAAAGTGAGGGGAGATTAAAATTCTGCCACATTAAATTAAGTATGCAGCCCCATAGTACTCAACGAATTACTCACATCCTGATTCTTACTTGATGTATGAACGAGTGACAACATGTGCAGGGCCCGATGAATGAAGGGAAAGAGTAAACGAGGTGTGAATCACCTACTGCTCAGGGCGGCAGACTCTCTAACTCTGTTGCAATTCTAAAGTAAGGCACGCCTCGACTGCACTATCTTCCCTGTTGCGCCAGCCAAGAGACTCTGGGTATGGGCAGGAAGGGGTAGGGCTGTGGGTAATGCAGCTGAACAAGACAGGCACTCCCGAGGCCATACACCGGTGCCAAACTGGCAGCATGCCGGAAGAGCGGGGTTACTGTGGCAGTAGGCCTCCAGGAATTGAATCAGATGCGTGGTCCGGCAGCCCCGATGTGGTGATCAGTGACGTAACGCATTTGGCGCTCCCATCCCCTGCTCAATGTGATGGAGAGACCCTTTACATCTCCTCTACCTTTGAGACAGATATTCACTGACCTTCGGCTGAAGTGTTTGGGGTCTCGCCCTGCATCACAAGGGCTGCAGGGCATGCTCTGCACGATGTAAAAAGGCCACACTGGCGAAAGCGCGACTTAAACGATTCCCACACCTGTGAGACAATGAAGGTTTGAAGCCCCTCGCCCCGCCTTCAGAGAGGAGGGCCCAGAGTCAACTGCACAGATCGCCGCACGAAGAAATGGCGGAAATGTGAAGGAGCCTGTAGAGATGCCATCATCATGCTCATTGTGTGTGAATAATGGGCTTTTTCATAAGTTGTCTGGGGTAAAAGCTAATGAAAACGCACCGAGATGGACCAATCATTTTACCCGCATTGAGATAAAAAGGGGGTCGTGAGTCTCTGTGACAGAATGTATTTTTTTACCAGCTGTCCAATCAGCTTGGCATCGAGATGTTGTGTCAAGTCCCCAAAGAAAGGCACCACAGAAAACAAGCATTGGCCATGCGGGCGTGAAAGTAACGCAGCAGTACAAGCGAAAGTGATGGGCGCTCTGCTGCGAGGGAAGCCAGATGGCAGCTGCGCGCGTGACTGCACGCGTCACAGCAAGCCTTAGGCCACAAGCAGAAGCTTGTGGTCTCATTTCAAAAGCCCACTCACTAAATGTCTCGCCTGAGGCAGCGCATGCACTGGCTCAGGCGAGAACTAATAAAAACTGTAACGAAACAAACAGGACCGTTGAGCAGGTTCCCTAAATGAATGTGGATAAATCAACAAAGGTGGAGAAGTGTGGCTCAATGGTTAGAGGGGCAGACCCTGATGCAGAGGTCTAGCCCGGGACCAGGGTTCAATTCCCCGCCTCGGCGGGTCTTGGGCTCAAAATTCCACGGACCTGATAATTCTCGCCTCAGTGCCTATTCTAATCATAGAGTCCCACTCTGCAACTCTGGGCAATAGCTTGCTTAATCTCCACAACGGCCCCCACAACGCTAAGGATGCCTGGCCTCCACCTTGGGGGTGCCCAGGAGTGGACGCCTCACAGGGAAAGCCAAGATGGGTTCCACAGCGGTATTCGTACAAGCGCCTTGAGACCCTTGCGGGTGAGTAGTGCGCTATACAAGTATCAATTTACAATTTTTTTTTTTTACATCTTCATTTTGTCCTAGTTAAAGTGTTTTTATCTCTACCTGCACCTTATGTTTGCTCCTGGACTGCGCTCCTGGAACAGAACAATCTTCAGATTGAAGTGTATTTAAGAGCTGTTTTTCAGTATAGCCTGTATATTAGGTCAATTCTATAAAGTAGTTCACAAACTTGGAGTAACAAATCCAACTGTAATTTTAAAGTGCTTCGCCCTCTACTCCACTATCAACACCTTCTCCTAAACCTTCATGTCACACTTAATGAGGTTAACTTTTAAGGCAGCTGTGCCTATTTTCTTTTCCTTTGATGAGCGGGTGTCACATTGATTGGGTATATCTTGCTTACACTGTCCTGTAGCAGCATTTGATGTTTTTACTTGCCCATGCTTAGTGTTGATGCCATTACTTGTGTATTTAACCATTTTTCCTTGATCCTCGTAGCTTAATTTCTTCTTGTCCTTTTTGGTGGAATACCCACTTGGTGTAAGACTGTTTAACCCACCTTCAGCTTGGAAGGGCATAACCCAGCGCAAATATGCTCCATCCTGTTAACGCTCAGTTCAGACTGAAACAGATTACCGCTCTGTTGCTTGCCACCCTAGGCCCTCTCCATGACCACATCTATGTGAATTCATGTCAATTATCTTATGAGCTGTCTTTATGGTTCATCACACACTTATGGGTAGAATGCCTTTAGTTTTGGTTGACTACGCTTTGATTGGCATGTCTCAGATGCTACGCTGTTCTCTCCATACATGAAAGCATCATACAAGCAATGTCAGTGGTGTGTGTCAGGTGCTAATTGAACTGTCTTGCAAAATTAATCATAGCTTCCTCGGCTATATCTTCTGTAGGGTGAACTACATCTCCTTCGACTCACCTGTTACTTTCTGCCCACAATCTCCTTTGACTCCTGTTACATCTACAAGTGCGGGCCTGTGTATCACCCGTATGCCGTGACCGGTGAACATGCAGTTCACACAAGGGTACCAGTGGACAACTTCTCACAGCCTTGAGGGGAAATCTCCTATTCATTTTTAAGTCGAGCTTACAGCACTTGCGCTGTGGCGATCTGTTGTATGTATTTGTGGGGTCTGACTCCTCCCACGCTTTTGGATTGGCTTTTGTGTGTGTCGTGTGAAAATTGGACCCTGCAAATGGCTAATGGTGGGTGTATGTCCCAGCTTTTTTCAAACGTTCCCTCCCATGGAGTATTGCCTCAGGAGCAAGCAGAGGCACACACAGTTGCAGCTGGGAGGCAGGACGCATGCTTTGCTCGGATTTCAGCGGCATGGATGTGAACCAGTACTTCCCAGAAATGTGCACGTTTCGTTTACCTCAAATGCTGATGTGAACCAGTCCTGCGACTGCCTCACAAAGTGTGCCACACTGTGGAGCTCAGGCTTTTGCTGGGTGTTCTGTTATCCTGTGCTGATCCCGAGGGATCATTAACGCTTCGTCAAGGGGGTGGGAGTCACCGAGAATACTTCCTGGTCCAAGGACTGCACTGGTGTTGTCTGTAAGGGGGTGCTATTACCATAATTCCCGCAACTTGTTCATTGCGACACTGGAACTTGGAAATACTGCCTATTTTTTAAATACTGCTGCTTCCTAAAAACACTGCCGTAAGCACTAGGGCTGCTAGTCCGAAGTACAGCAATACTTTGGCACCTACAATTGTTTACCTACATTGGACCCGAGTGGTCCCACCACTCCTGCACCGCAGGGATTGCCAGCAGCACCATAAGTACTGGAACTGAAGTGCACCAGCGCTCCCACGTGTGCTAACTGCAGGCAAGTTTGGAATACCTTTCGTAAATTAGAAATTACCATATGAACTTTAGTAGAAGCGCAGATGCTTCTGGGTCCATGGTGTGATGTATATGCATTAATCATGATTAAGAAAATGATTTACATTTGAATAAGCGAGAGGACCGACTCACGCACCGCTTGTCAGCACGCATGCCGTGCCTTGGCATGTGTGGCCTGAAAGAGGCACTTCCGCCCTCTGCTCTCAACTTGTGCCTTCGAGTACACAGTATATTTTTTGTTTCCATGGGTGGGTTCAGGCTGTTGGAATCCCCACAGTCTTCTCCTAGGCCGCTGTTATCTAAGGCACCTCACACTATATGGCAGCGATGGCAGAGTACCTATTGTTGTGCTTGTCTAACACAACACAGTGCATGTAGCACTCACAGCCAACCACGGAGCACAGGCTTCCAGGCACTGAGCGCAGAGTACAGGCCCCAGACCTCCCCTGCCGCTCCATGAGCAAAGCCTTCAGTATGATCCCCAAGGAGAAGCAGAGGAAAACAACCCAGCAAGGATATCCTGTCTTCAGCTTGCACATCATGTATACGAGCTCGCCTTACGTGCTGGTGCTCTCTTTATCCCATTCAATAGTCATGTTTCTCACCTGTTTTGCACCTTAAATTTCCATAATTTCAATTTTAAATATTAGAATACTCTCGTTTTCTTGGGGGTTATAAAGTTTTGGATGGTATGTGCATACCAGTCCCTAGATGCTGTATACACTCTGGTTATAAACATTTAAGGTGGCCCTGTATGATCCAAAGCTGCCCTCAAAACCCTTCAATCGGAGAGCACAAAAATGGTCCTCAGCTCTTGATCAGGGATCTTAGAGCAGTGTTGACTCTCCGTTGAACGGTTTGACTTGCCGGGTAACGCGAGGAAAATTAGGTGCATCTCATTAGGAACTGATAGTGAGTTTAAAATTGTTTGTTGTATTTAACCTTCCATTTAGGGGTTAGTATAGCTTTCTAGAGTAAGCTGTAACTGAACTGGATAATACATACACTGAGCCACCAGGAACACAGCACAGGGCCCTTAACCTGTAAAAACAGTCACAGCATGGGGCATGGGTTGTGTCTGGGCTCAATAGCAAATCGGAGGTGAAGAATGCCACCCCACCGTCTCCTTTTGTTGATGTTTGCGTGTTTTTTCAAATGCGCCTTTTTTGTGAAATGACTGTCAAAATTCTACTTAACAACATACCTTGTTTTTAACTCGTTTAATAAAACATACTACTCTATTTAATTTAGTTGTATAAGCATACTACTGTATTTTATTTTGTTTCTTAAAGAGTGCATTGTGCTAATCTCCAGATGAACAGCTGGATACCAATATTTTTGACAGGGTATATTTTGAACTGAACTAGCATTTACTTCCCAATAGCCCACAATAAGATACATTAAACTGTACAATAGCATTTACTTTCCTAATAGCCCACAATATATCCAAGTAAAAAGCAGTATGTTTCTAGTGTTCTAATATATTTTTTGTACTACACGCAGGTCATTGGTTGCTTGGTCTTTCGCCAAATGCCCACTAGTGTTCATTGCAGGACCTTAACAATCATAGGGTTTTGCTGAAGCAATATGTTAAAACAGACACAACACACACAGGTGCTGGTAATGTGAAAGGGTGGTATTAAAAATATTAGAAACTTCACAAGGAAAAACACATTATTTTTCTCGAGCCAAACTTTGTGTACATTGCTCTTAGCACCATCTCAGTCCCTTAGCCTTCTAAAGGTCATATATTGAAAACACCACACATATTATTAAATCATTAGGGCCTTTGTATAATTCTAATCCACACTAACGAGATCTTCAATCGTTGGTAACATCAAACGCTCTCCTTTCATCTGCGGCATATCTGTTTGCTTGGGTGACATACCTTAATACATTGCCAAAGCCAATAGCTCTGGCTAAATACTTATATGGTCCCAAAGACGAGACCTATTGGCTATGCTAATGCTTGTTCTTACTGGTTCTACACTGATCAGCACCTCTGCGCAACACTCAGCTCTATAGCACTTATTTTTAGGCAGATTTGCACGTGATATCCAGGTAAATGTCACTCACAGTTCACATGTGTCTAAACATATGCTCACTTCAGTGGTGGGCCAATAGTTGACCTTTTTCTTTTCAATCTTCAGCCGATTTTATATTTTTAGCCATCGTTGTGTGTTTAAACTATGTCTTCAGGTTACAGTAATTCAAATTCAATATGTAAGATGTGCACTGAAACTAAAAAGGGTTTCTAAGTGCCCCTGATTACTTGGAAGCACTTACACTATTGTGTTAAAATTATCTGCAATAGTTAATTTATTTTGAAATTTTCAATTATTATTACAAACATATGTGAGAATGTAAAGGTGATAGCAGGTTATTTTGTGGTGTAAGCGTTCAATAAAGAAATACAAAATAACAAACATCTCACCAGTTTGCTAAAGTGAAGCCCAGAATTTGCCTGTGCTTGTTATGTGCCATATGCTGATCCAGTATAACGTAATGACAGATTCAATAGATATATCTGAAAATTCTTTCTTTTTCAGCAGCCTCTTGTTAATATTGATGTCCACAATGATACGTGTATGTACAAAAACAAAATCAAATCACTGTTGTCGAAATCCCCGGGTATGACCTCTCCATTAACCCAGAGTCAGCCCTAGTGCACCCTAACCCGAGTTCACCCTAGGCCTAAGGCTATTGAGTGACAGATCACAGGTTGGGTGGCACGGAACCAGCAGGAAAAACCCCAATTAGTCCCACAGATAGGCAGCGACACCACAATGGTCCTGATAGATTGGCCCCAACAAAAAACTGCACGTTCCCAAAACACCATAAAGTTAGATGCCACATGAAGTTAGGAACTCCCATCCAATCAAGATCACAGCACACACTACCCACACTTTGATCACGCACCCCCCCATGCTGGACATTGGGACCCATTACCCACTGGCCCTCATTGGGTCCACGCAAGGTCGAAACCCACCTGCATTTATCATCAGATGAGAGTAATTTATAGCTTTATGACGAGACCCACATTGCACACCCGAAACAGGATCTATGAATTGTTTTATGATGCTTCAAGAAATGTGTAAAAAGGCATTCAAAACGGTTTTACTTTGAGTCGGCTCTCAGACCTGTTTCTGTGTGCTGCGCTCCTGGCCGTAGTGTTTGATTAAACCAACTGTTCCTGTTTTGCCAAGCCCCTCTTGTCTTTGTTTTTTCAAGGTAAATTCGTATTCGAGCAACACTCTGTATGTACATTATTTGAGTGGCATGTGGTGCCTGTAAATTGTTCATGTTTTCCCCAGTTCCTTCAGCACACTTCAGAAGGTTCACCCTCTGAACAGCCATATCCATCCAGTCAAATAAATTAAATGAATGACTCATTTATTTAGCCCGAGACACATTTTGATGTCAGTTGTTTCCAAAAGTATTTTTCTTTGCTGATCTTTACAGGCTATTAATTAGTTTACTGAACAGGTTTTATTTCGCTGTTGCACAAATGGTTAAAAGCGCTTCTTTCTTGACTAAGCTAATGACCAATTTCGAATACTTCCTTCTACAGCAATCGCCTTTGCAAATGCACCGAATCAAGGCTGAGTAACAGCTTTTTGAGCATCACCCCCTCCAGAGATCGACATTAGCATAAAGAAGCTTTAACATTTATTTTTTCCCCTGCAGCGATAACAGGATTTTTCTTTGCAGGCACTCCATTTGCAGCTAGATGGAAGTTGTAATGATTGGTTAATGGAGGAAGTGCTTCCCATGTGATCATTGTAACTTAGGAACTGTGGCCGGAATAAAAATACAAAGAACAGTTGGAATTAGAAATTAATATTGAAGGCAGCCTTGTTCATAGCTCAAGCACCAGTGAAGCAGTAAAATTGTCTTTTGTTGCCTTTCAGCTGGATGATATAGCTTTGCTCCATACACTTTCAGTTTTTTGTATTATTCTGTCCCGTTTCTCCTTTTATGCCACACATTTTAGTGCAGAGCTGTAAACATGACCTTGCTGCTTTGAAGAGCAGTAAACTACAAAACAGTGTTGTTATTCTTGTTTCGAAGGCACCGAATGTTAGCCACTAAATATTTAAGATGGAAAATCTCCTGATATTTTTTTCTTAAAACAAAAAATCCATACTATTTGCTAAAAGATTAGATGGACAGCATCATATATTTGTCTGTTTCCTGATTTACACAAAAAACGAGGATGCACTGTTTTTTACCACATGATCAGTGATTTTGTTTGACCTCTTTGTTTTGTTTTTGCTTTGTCTTTCATGCATATTGTGTACTTAAGACGATTAAGGGTCGACCAAGAGAGTATTCACTAGGAGCACGCCACACCATAGGTAGAAGAGTAGACAATGGATGAAAGTCGTTCTGCGTCTTTGATATCTGCCTGCAGCAGCTTTGTTCCCACCTGAACCAGCTGTACCCACCCTGCCCTCGGAGGAGGGGAGTGAATCACCATGGAATGGTGGTGGCAACCCGGATCTCAAGAGGACTTAGAGCAATCCAAGCCAACCAGAAAGACACTACCTGCTTCTCCTAAATACTGCATTTCATTTAGCTGGAGGTGCTTTAAACCCAGTTCTAATGTGTGTACAGTGGAGCTGGGAAGCAACAGCAAATAGCAACGAGTATTGGCAAATCCAACTAGTTTGGCATTTGTATGTTGAATGCAGAGGAATATTTAGATAAGTTAGCTCATAGATGAGCGAGTTATTAAGCACATGGATGGATGGTAGTATAGATGAGTGAACAGGATAGTTGTAGTATTGTACTGTCACTTGTTAAAGGTATCAGCAAAGAAGAAAACAACTGTATAAAGCGGAACTCCTCTGAGGACCAAATACCGGTTCAAAGAACCTGTATGTTTTCTACCACCCACAGGCACTAAACAAAGGGGATTCAATTACAAGGTACCAGTCACAAAAATTCATCAATATCAATAAGTCGAATATTTAATTGTAGTAATTATGGAAGGATGACACTGCTAAATAAAACATCCGTAAATGTTTAGACTTTACCTCGCCATATTTGCAGGAGAATGGACTGGACAATGTCCTACCTGATCAGAAATATGTTTAGTCATTGCCTGGAGAGAGTAATGCAGTGTGTAGATTTGTGTATGATAAATACATATACCCACACAGACCGATAGATGAACAATTTAAACACCGAACATAAAATAAATCTAGGTGCCAAACATCGCTACCCCAAAGAAACTGAAAAGATTGTATGCCCTATGTCCATATGGTTTAGCATCTCTGACGCATATACCCAGTATGTTTATCATAGCCTGAGATGCTTTCAAGAGCTAGGAGAAAGGAAATGTGTATTCTCTGAAGGGAAATCAGTTGTTATGTGTGGCAGTGGTAGAAGTGAGAGCGTGATTGAAAGTGTTGGCATATGATAGCTGCTGTTTCATAAGAGCTTGCTCGATAGAGATTACACAAGAATAGATATAGATTAGCCATGCCGAAAAAAAAAAGCTCAAGTGCCATTGAAAATAGGCTCAAAATAACCCTAGGCACCAATCATGATAGAAGGCTTTGACAGATCTAACTCACAGTCCCCAGATTCAGAAGCACTCGGATGGGTGGCTGTTCCGGATGGCTGTTCCTTCTTCTTCCTGGATCCCAAGCTCTGGAACACTCTCCCTGACACCCTGAGAAGTTGTTCTTCCCTAGCTACCTTCCCTAAGGAACTGAAAGCTTGGCCATTTTAAGCTGCACTGGTCCTGATGAAACGCATTGGATCGTTTTGACCACGATAGCGCGAAACATGTCGACCTGACCACACCTTATGTTACCCAGGGTACATTATTACCTACATTGTAACACACAACCTTCGGGTTTTTTAACATGACAGGGGTACTCATACTTAACTAATAAAACTACTGCTCTTTGGTATCCCCTAGCCATTTTTACCCACCCCCCACTTTACACTACCACTCTACAGTAGGTCCCTCTCCACACACCCGCTTTCATCATACGGCTGTTCTCTTAAAAGATCTCCAACAAAGTGACCCTTCGGGGGACCCGTAGGGCATTGCAGCGCCGGCCCGACGAGGAGCACCGCCCGACGAGGAAGCATGACATCCTTCGGGGTGTGTGAGGTCAACAAGAGACATAAATGTCTCCCCCCGTCCCTTCTTGCTTCACTTTAGAGGGTCCAAGACCATACCTAGCTTTCCCCTACTTCTTTAGGATTCCTAAGTTCACAGCACACATTCGGATGGAACAGTGACCCCCGTATTTGGTTATAATAAAAAAAAAACACCACTTCCTTTCAACATAATTCCATAAGACGCCTAGCCCTTAATAATGATAGAAGGTTTAAATTTAAAGAATAACTCTTGCATTAAAGTTTAAACCAAAAGCATCTAGGTCATTTGTCTATACTTCGCTAGTATGTACACATAAAACTGAACTGAATGTGTGTACTTTTCAGTTAAAAATAATCTTTCATGCATCACAATGCGTAGAATATATGAAAGAAAACACCCAAACAGCCAATCGAAAGTCAGCTAGGCTAAAATACTCTTGTGGGCTGATACAGGACATGATTGGCAATGTCTCAAGGCAATTACTGAAATGTTCTGAGCCATAGAAGACAGTGGTTGAAAGAGACTGATCCGAAGACCCTCTCTGTTTTAGAGTATGCATTGAAAACAATATGTTTGCCCCGAATGTCGCAGGTTTTATTGGACTTTATGTCTAAAAATGTGCTGAATGCCACTCTTTATTCTGCTCCAAGACTTTACATGCTTCATTGTTCTCTATGGAGCTGCTTGATCAGCCACCTAGTTGTGTGCTTTTAAATCTCCGCATTCCATAACAACTGTTTATCTAGCAACCTCTTATGTCTTGCTTCAAAAAGTTCGCAAAAAAATGCTGGTGAGGGAGGAATGTGTAAGTCCTACATCAGTAGAACACTGGACTAAGCCCACTGGTAGAGTGTATAGGACACAAGAACCGCTCCAGCATTTAGTTAGAATCAGCAATGTAGCTCGGAGGAAAAGTAATACTACTCGACATGAGCAAAATCTGAAAAAGGATTCGAAAGGGAGAAACTGAGTAAAAGTGGCTAAAATGACACGGGTGAAAGACATGCACTCGCATGCCTTAACTGATTTGTCTTGAACCCCATAAAGGCAACACAGGCCTAGGGCACCATTGACCAGTAACTGGAGTCCAGCTGTGTTGGACAAACAACTACAAAGGGAAATTGACACTGTAAGAAAAGCAAAGATGGATGATAAGGGGGCAATAAACATATCGCCTTGTAATAGAAAATACAGCAATAAGAAAAGACAAACATATAGCCGAACTTTAAGGTGGTAGCATAAACATAGATCCCCCTATGGACCTCTTTTTGTAGTGCTTTGCAAGCGCCTCTCCCGCCACCCATCTACAAGCAAAAGAAATTGTCACTCTCGATTAACACGTGCCATCCACGCCAAGCTGAAAAATGTCAAAAGCCTTTTTACCATTTCCGGCTCGGTATTATTGCTTTGGATTGTTAAAACACCATCCAAACTAACCTGAAACTAATAAAAGTCCAGTGTTTCGCACTTATTAGAGCTCGGCAGAGAGGTATAGGTTTGACCAGGCACAAGGGAGCAACCTTTATAAGGCAAAATATTGGCTTTTGTCATTTTTCAGCTTAACGTGAATGTCACTTGCTAATCCAATGCTTAAAGACGTTCCTGCAAAAATGCGAAAGGCTTAGTCACTTTAATGCCCGTTTTGGATGGCATTGTGCTAGTCCTATGCTTAAGTTGTCCGCTATAAAAACAGAAATTTGAGGTGAACATGAACATGGCAGCAGGCTGAGCAGAGACAACATTTTGGACGCAGAAAGGACAAGGAAAGTCAGTCACAGTAAGACTAATTCAGTTGAAACTACTTAATGTAGAGAAGTGTAGGCAGAGACTGCAGCCCGGAGCAACAAAATCATGACTATGAAACTGTAGCAGAATGTACTTCTTAACAAGACTGTCACATTTCAAAATCAGTACATCACAGGATGGGCAGATTATTTGTACCCCGGGCACGTAACCTTTTAAACGTCACAAGATCACATATCACAATAATCAATCCTGGCAAAACATCATTGGAGAACAATATTACCATCATAGACTCCAATTGCCATCCTACATTTAGGAGACTTTAGATTCAGTGCAGCAGAAGGGAATAAAGGAAGGTGAAGAATTCATGTTTCTCATGTAACTGATTCGGGAATAACTCAAGAGTGGGAGAATAGTATCTTACAACTGAGTTCAAAACCCAGTGAGCAAAGTAAGAAAGGCTACATGAAACAAATGTGAGTGAACAAGAACTGGAAACAACTGCTTACTAAAAACAGAACAACTAAGCTTTACTGAAAACCATTAATGGACCAAACACGGGGTCATCATAAGAGGATGCTGTGTGTCATTGGCTGTTGTCTACCATAGTAGCTCTTACTGTCATCAAGTGAAAACATTGGCTGTCAAAGCTCGCCAAAACAAGGGATATACTCCTTCTTCAATAAACCACATCGCAAAGAAGTATTCTGGTTGGCCCCGCGGCAGCTGCCAATCCTTTTGTACTGTAGGATATCTATCATAGAGAAACGAGCTTCTCTGGTGTCCTGCAGGTCAGGTTTCTACGTTTTTGATGCATGCTAAGAGTGTGGTCGCACAGAGTAGATTCTTGGCACTCTGTACATGAAGGTTTACCTTGCATATTCTGCATAGCAGATGAAACAGAAACTTGTCTCATGGTCCCTCCTTCAAACAATACTGCATGAAAGACCCACAAAGGGACTTACAGTCAGTCCTACCAGAGACCTTCTGGTTGATGGTGTATTTCTCTTTGCTAACCCCCATGTTAGCGCAAACATCCGACTTGTGGATAGTTATACCGTAAGTCTGTAATATAAGCCTGTGGACGGAATGGTGGCAAAAATTATGATTGTATTTGCAAAGTGAGCTTAAAATACAGAGGACTTAAAAAAAAACCTTATGTGTCTTCGATGACACCTTGATGCGTGGAGATTGAGCAATGGCAATTAACTGCTTTCGATCCCAGCATAAAGCAGTAGATGTCATTCTCTCCGCTATCAGGTCACCTGTTGTGTTAAGGTTTATTAAAGGTTTGCCGCTTATGCTCTTTCCTAAGACTTTTGTGATGCCACAGTGTGCACCTCAAGTCTATGTATAGGGGCTCTCTGCATAACCTGACCTTGAAGACTGTATTTTTCATTGCTATTACACCCGCTTGTTACATGAGTGAACTGTAGACACTGTCATTGCATCCTCTCTACACCTAAATTGTTGCTGAGGACTTGTCAAAAGTCATGAATCTCTTTGATGTTGACAATCCATCACACTACCACTGTTTTTTGGTCCCCCTTAGCTCCTCTTAAGAGGATGGAGGGCTCCGTCAGTTAAATCCCAAAAGGAATTTAAGCTTTTACAAAGATCAAGGCTCATCGAGTGGATGCTCAGATGTTTGTGGGGTTCTTCGTAGCAAGAAATGGGTAGGCTGTGCATAAGTGGACCATACTAAAGTGGATAGTCCTCTGCATGAGGATCTTCTATTCACTCGCCATGGCAATGGTGTCATTGCCCATTTCATGAGGGCCAGGGTTGCTACCACTGCACTGGTAGGAGTGTTGTCTGTCCTTTATATCTGCCAAGCTGTAACGTAGACTTTAATGTATACTTTCTCAAAGCACTATTGCTTTGACAGCCATATTTGGCGGGAAGGACACTTGCATCACTTAGTTCTGCAAGATCTTTTGGCCTCATGTGATTAAAAATGTAAAGTAGACATGACATCCCTGGACAATAGCGATCATAGTGTATACTTACATATATTATTAATGAGACAATGTTTGTTATTGATAAGTTTACCACATTTTGTACTAAAATTCAAAATAATTTCCCCAGTTTATCAAAGCTAAGTGGCCTAAGGGGAATGTATGACGTTACAACGCATACATTCACAACGCATACCATTAAAACAAATCTTTTACAACGCAAAATCCATTACAACGCATGCTATTACAACGCAGGTGCTATTACAACGCATACCATTACAACGTAAGTATTGGTAAGTATGTTTTTTATTTAAATTAGTGTATGGTTTAATTTAATAAAATATATTTAAATGTAATTAAATTAATTTAAAATAAAATTAAATATAATTAATTTTAAATGTATATTTAATTTAAAATTATAATAAATTAATATTGATTAAATTATATTTAATAGGGGGGTGTTATAGTAGGGTAGGTTTTTGATGGTGTAGGGGTTAAAATTACTATTCTAACTCCAGGGGGGTGTAATAGTAGGGTAAGTGTTGGATAGTGTAGGGGTTAAAATTACTATTCTAACTCCAGGGAGGTGTAATAGTAGGTTAAGCGTTGGATAGTGTAGGGGTTAAAATTACTAGTCTAACTCCAGGGGGGTTTCATAGTAGGGTAAGTGTTGGATAGTGTTGGGGTTAAAAATACTATTCTAACTCCAGGGGGTTGTAATAGTAGGGTAAGTGTTGGATAGTGTAGGAGTTAAAATTACTATTCTAACTCCAGGGGGGTGTAATAGTAGGGTAAGTGTTGGATAGTGTAGGGGTTAAAATTACTATTCTAACTCCAGGGGGGTGTATTAGTAGGGTAAGTGTTGGATAGTGTAGGGGTTTAATTTAAAAAATATTATAATAATGTATTAATTAAATTAAATACTACATTATTTTTTTTTGTTTCAAATAATCTAAATTACTATAATACATTAAATTACATACTTTATAAAATAATATTACTTACCCATAAAAATTATTATTTAATTTTTTTTATATTAATTAAATTAAATACTACATTACATTTAATTAAATTATTTTTATAAAATAATCTAAATTACTATAATAAATAAAATTAAATACTTTATAAAATAATATTAATTAAATTAAATACTTACCCAAACTTACGTTTTAATGGCATGCGTTGTAATAGCACCAAAAAGCACCTGCGTTGTAATGGCATGCGTTGTAATAGCATGCATTTTAATGGAGTTGGTGTTGTAAAAAATTAGTTGTAATGGTAGTGCGTTGTTATGCCCGCGTTGAAATGGATGTTCCCCCCTAAGGGTGATGTTGGGTCAGAAATGGACCCCAGAACTCTGTGAGGACCAAGATAAAATGAGATACCACAACATTTCAGAGACATTTGTTCTTTGAAGAAAGAATGAAAACCAGGGCCCAGCCCACAGAAAGAATAGTTTAAATGTAGAACATAACTTAAATTATCCATGAGATAAATTGTACAATTGAGGATGTTTAGCGATGAAGTGGCAGGCCAAGCCAGCTCTATATACTGTAACAGTCGCATAGCAAAGAATGTACCAAAAGGTTTGCTCAGGAAATACTAAGGAAAACTAGATTTATGAAATTAATACATAATTTGATTTAATAAATGTGCAACATGAATAGGTTCATAAAGTTCCACATAAGTAGGTTTTTAAATACTTTTATAAAGAAATGTAACCAGCATGTTATTTGCGAGGTATTAGCTGAGGACAATTGTCTTTATCTGAGAGTAGCATATTTTTAGATTCCTTGTGAGATGCTGGTTTCTGCTGTGCTGTATAGATTTAAGTAGCAAAGAAAGCTGTTTTAAGTGCCCATGGTACTCTGCATGGTATAAGGGTCAGCGAAGTCCAGTGTATTTAAGTATGCACTCCTCTTTGAGTCAGCTGTTGTCAAAGGTATTCACAGATCATCTTTTAGAGGTGATAAAGGGATTTTAGACACATAATTTATTATTGAAAAAAATTCAGACATTTGAAATAGGGTGCCCTCTTGGGCTCCCTAGTTTTCATTGCAGCTTTCCTCTGAGAATATGTGCATGTTGTCGTAAAAGTGCATAATGAAGACACCAAAGTGATTACATATATTTCTTTAGGTACTAGACTTAAAGAAATCCAGTTAGACTCATATCATCATATCACATTTGTGGGTGAAGCTTAACAAAAGGAAAGGGTGAATAAGTCATCCACAGTTGACACAACTTACCTGCACTATAAGTAGTGGCAGTGACTTGGTGTGGTAGAATCTAAGATCTAGGCTGTTAGCTAATTGGTCAGGTAATTTAGGAAAAAATCTCATAACTGTATTAGGAAGATAGCTGTGCTTGTTGTAGCAGGATTGGAGGAATAAACATTAGCATCAAGTTTAGCGAGTTCAGTTGGAGTGAGAGCTCTCCATTGTCTAGTATTAAAATGTGAATAATTATTTTGAGGTCCTACAGGGGTCTGCAGTTCTTTATGACTAATTACCTTGGTGGGGTTGGGGGAATGGGAGGTGCCTTCCTGAGTTTCATGAGGATCTTTGGTCTTTCATCGCCCCATTAACATTCTGAGAGGGGGATTAGAGCCCTTCAGACACATGATAACTGAGGTGGTCTCAGGGATCCTGCAGTGGTGTAGAAGAGTTCAACAGTGAGTAGTGCTCTGAAATTGTGAGTAGTGTTTGCAGCCATCCCCACCATGAGAAAGAGGCACTAAGAAACACAGCCAATGTTCTGGTGCACAACCTTGAGGCCGGTGATGAATACTCCATTTGCTGGGCATTTCTTCTAAAGGGAAGGAGCACCCTAGGAGGCAGAGGACCAATTGTAATTATCCAGAGAGGGAAACTACTGATGGCAGTGAGAAATACATTCCACACCAAGCATTAATCTGTAGAACAGAGGATGGTGGAACATAAAGAAAATTTGAAACAAATGTTGTCTAATTTGAAAGAAAATAGGGAAAAAGTTAGTACTGCTGAGGGTTGATTAAGTGGATCTGTCTGTTCTGAGCCTAAAGTGACTGTTCAAAAGGCAACACATTCCAGATGTTTGCTTATGTTAGACTTGTGAGCCTTAGGGTGGTCTTCTTCCCAAACGTTTTGCCAAACTTGTTTTTGCTGACCTTGGCACTTTACCACTGCTAACTAGTACTAAAGTGCATGTGCTCACTCCTTAAAACATGGTTACATTGGCTTATCCATTATTCGCAGATTACATTTTTTCTTAGAAGTCCCTATTAAAGTGATACTACATATGCCCTGCCCTTAAATTAAATGCTACTTGTGGCCCTGCGTCACTGACTGTGCCCAGGGCCGTACTTGGGACTCAGAGCAGCCCTGGCAATTTTGTAGCTGGATGTGAGAAGGTAGCTTTTCTGCAGGACTAACATGGTCCCTGTATCCAACCTGTGCTCCATCACAGTCTGCCTGAATTTGTGACTTGCACGACCATATAGCTGCGAGTGGCACTGTGAGCTTTTTGGCGCTATTTACACTGACATCCTTTAAACTGCATATCTCAGGTTTTATTGATTGGATATTTGTCATTTTGGTCTTGGTTTATTTATTAATTATTACTCTATGTTTCTAAACTAGTGTGGGATCTTTTTGTGGTGTGTTTTCACTGTTTTACTGGTTGACGTTTTGCACAAATAAATTACAAATGGCCTCTGAGTTAAACCTCATTGCTCTGTGCCAAAGGTTGAGCACAGGTTAATTTAGGGTTTGCTTGGGCCTTCACCCTGAAAATTGTGGTTGCTACTTGAGAAGAGTTTCACCCCAGCCCTACTAGTTGCCCAGTTTCTTACAGCTCACCACTATTAGGCTCCTAGAAAACCATATGGAATGTGTAGATAATTCTGGCAGATATTATAGTCATTCATCTCGAAAAGTGGCACCTAAGAAAGCTAAGCTGGGCTTGGAACTGATCATGGAGAAATTCTTGCAACAGGTGGTTCAACCTCACTTAGAGGATAGAACTCATGTAGTTCGCTGAGCCCTATGGATTCAGCCAAAGGGCACAGCAAAAGATGGCGAAGAAAGAGGTACTGTTTTGTTGACCCATGTAGAGGAGTCCACCAGGAAACTAACTGGGATAGCAGCAGTTGCTGTAAGAGGATTCCTTCAATGGGCTGGCAGATCCTGTTATTCCTTGATTTGAAACCCATAA
This sequence comes from Lissotriton vulgaris, assembly GCF_964263255.1. NCBI lineage: Eukaryota > Metazoa > Chordata > Amphibia > Caudata > Salamandridae > Lissotriton > Lissotriton vulgaris. The sequence goes on from NC_141687.1 coordinate 1,953,797,625, forward strand.
CTTTTGCTAAAAGGCAGACTATGCAGGACTGAGCAAGGTGGACATGCATAAAAGGGCCTCACTCTTGTTCTCTAGCAAGCTATTTTTGGTGATGCGTGGCAATAACTTTGCCTTCTGTCAAGTGGAAGCTGCAGAGTATCATTGGACAGTGCATACTGAGGAGTCTAGAGACTGAGGGGTCACAGTAGTTTTGTTCATGTGTACACATATTAGTGACAGTCTTACACATCGCAGTTGTCTCTTTTTCCCCTGGGGAACCATCATTTGAAAATTCACTATTGAATAGGTGTGGCTTCTTTAATTTGTCACTAGATTGTGATAATCCACACAACTTGAGGTAGGTTGTTGTTCTTTCCCCCCCGTTATTTATTCATGGAGGTGGTTACACAGTTGAGGGCTTTCCCTTCTATATGACATTACCTATTTCCAGTTTCTTAATTCCTGTACCACCCTTCCACTTTTTGCTTACCTACCCTCGCTGATAAAGTTGTTCCCTGCACGTCTCCTGTCCTTTTTGTCACACCCTTCATTTTCTTTTGAACTCCTGTTCACAAGCATAATAACCTCCGGATATTCTCGTGACGACACAGAAGGGTCTCCTTTCTGGGTAGTGGGACTAGAATGATATTCTTCATCCAATAGTATTACAGAGTGGGTCCTTTTCCTAGTTATTGGCGAGCACCAAAATAACTGAAACATACTGAGGTAGCCATGCTGAGGCTTGAAAATAGCTCAGGTCATCAACTTTCTGACGTTACAGAGGTGGCTAGAAAACTTGGTGGAGCTTCGCCCCATATGCTGTAATGGATTAAATGCTGATGATGTGTTGGTGAGCAGCTTTCACGAGTTTAGTGTTGACTGCTTTAATTAGGTTAGTCTTGACTGCTTCGTTCAGAATCTGTCTTCCCCTAATCCCATGTTTGGACGCCAGTGGAATATTTTCTGAAGTAGAGTTGTCGGAATATTTGGCTGGGAAACCTGTAGTGCGTGTTTCCCAGTTTAATGTCTCATTGAAGTTGAGGGGCCACAGCAACTTTGCAGGTTTGCACTGCTGTGTTTGCAGCTAAACCATCTGTAGTGTCCCTTTAGAGTATGTACCAGTATTACTGTATGCTGCATATGCATTAGTGGAAGGTGTTTACTTGCCCGGTGATCCTGCAAAACATGTTTTTCCTAAGTGTAGGATTCTATTTTACTTTATATCGGAAGATGATTGTGTGAACGTCCCTTTTGCCCAACGAAGATGGACTACTCCGTAGTTAGGGATGCTCATTTTGGTGGTTGCTTATATTGTGGGTATTCGTAAAAAAAACTATATTTTTTGCTCTGTGAAGTGGGTCTTTAAATTTGTTGGTTTGGGCAGTAGTTAAATTATTAGTGAGATCTATATGCAGTGAATGTGCTCTGGGATTATCTCTGATAACTCTGTTGACCATAGTTAGAGATAGGCTGTTATCTCTTGTTTGTAGCTAGTTCACTTCAAAGATACCAGCTTGCAAACAACAGACGACCGTCTGTTGTGCTTGTTTGTCTACCCTCTTTCTGAAAATCTTTCTGACACCTTTAATTCTGCATGTTTAACCCTCTGCATAGCGCAGCAGGTATAATCTGCTGAACTTCAGTTTTCCGATAAGGATCTCTGACTTTTGTACAATACTAGGGGGCTGCAACTTGTCACATTTTTCTCAAAATTGAAGTGCCGCTCCCTTTATTTAGCTCAACACCTCATATTCCAAAATAATGAAATTGGAACGGCCATTCTATTTTTATTTTTTATTTTATATTTTTCACAACAGATTTTTTTACAACAGATTTAATTAAAACAGAAAATAGTTTTCAGCCATGATGTGACCCGGGGGCCCCTGTACATATGTAAATAGATAATCACATAATGACATGGCATTATTACCAACATTTGCAGATGGAAAAAAGAAAAACACAAGTCAACAATACAACTGAATGTGCTTTATCCCAACTGTGCTTGCCACGTCTAGCCAGCCCATACCTCGAAGTCTGCCATGAACATAAGTTATAAAGCATTTTGTTAGACCAGTTTGTCTTGTCTGAGTTCATTGCCTAGGTGCTTGTCCACTGAGCCTGGAGGCTCCAGCATCAGGCATCGATAGTCAGCCCAGTGTTGCCAGATTTTGGGGTGTATCTGATGGCATCCCCGTGCCTGAAATATTGGTAGCTCTAAGCCCATACAAAAGTCAATGTCCCGCTTTAATACGCCCTGTAGGAGTGTAGACTCAGCCCTCCAAAGTTTAGCTTTGTCACGCTTAGCAAGGGTAAGACCAAGGAACAGTGGGTGGTATTTATATCTGTTACCCCCAATCTCATCTGTGGTGTGTAAAAGGATTAATTTCAGGGACATGAGAAGGTCCCAGACCAAGACCTCAGTCAAACACACCACAACCCCCCTCCAGAACCTGGCGAGAGCACTGCAAGCTCATACTGTGTGGAGAAAGATACCATCGCTGTTGCCACATCGTAAGCAAATGGGGTAATCCACGAGTCCCATTCTCCCAAACCTGTATTGAGTATAGTATGCGTGATGAAGGTACCTGAAATAGATTAAACGCAGACGAGATGAGATCGTAGCCTCAGTCCAGTCATCATCATCAATCTAGCCTAGATCGTTCTCCCAAGCAGCTCGGAGAGCATCTAAGGTGGTAGCGCTATTGGTGGTTAGGGAGTGATATATTTTTGTTATTTTGTGATCTCAAAGGTCTCCCATGAGAAGTTTACGGGTTAAACTCTGGGAGAGCCGTGAAGTGCTTAATATAGGTGGTCAAAGCATGGCAACATTGTAAGTATTTATAGAATTGACTGTGAGGCATGGAGAATTACGCCTGCAGATTTAACCATTAGGCCATGCATGACAACCCCTAATGAGGAGATACCGATATTGTCCCATCCCGGAAACCCGGAGAGATTTGCCACCTGGGGAAGGAGTATGTTCTGCTAGAATGGAGTCTCCCGCGTGAGGGCGCCCCACCAACCCTATCAGAAGCAGCGATTGCCTCCATGCCAGAATCACTACTCCCTGCGGGTGGCAAAGCAAGGACATCTGACCGGCTGGATAGATAGGAGTGAAGGGAGGTATCTCCCATGATCCACGCTCAACTGCGTAGCCTGGGTTGTCTCTGGTGCAGTACCACCACTCGTTGAGCACTTGCAGGTGTGAGGTCGCATGGTAGGACTGGATGGCTGCGGCTGCTATTGTTGCGTGCTTATCTAGGTTCCTGATCGATACTGTGACCTTATGCCCCTATTCGGCTATAAATCCATTTATTCCCTATATTGGCATAACCGTTCAAGTGCGATTTTCTGAAAAGTCATCTCTGGCCTCACACGAACAGAGCCACATTCCAGCATGACTCTCTGCTACTTCCTTTGCGACCAATTAGTGCAATGACAGTGCAGCAGTCACTATCTGATATTCCTAGATAACACTCCGAGTTCTTCAACAAGATAAAAACTTAGCAAACCTGGAAATCCCCGCTTGCTATGTTTTGATTAGTAATGGAACTCTAATGAGCAACTGATAACTGTCACTTCCTAGTGACATCTTTAATTGACGTCTTATGTCCAGCAAACTTGCGTCAAACCCGGCACCTGTCAGGTATAAATATTACCAACGTTGCCTTAAGCAAAGAGAGAGAGATACGAGCTGCGAGTTCGTTGCCTGTTGCTGATGCCAGCTGCCTGCATGACCCTGTGTTGGTAAAAACTAGCACTCTGTCGCTGCAGCCTGCTATCCTGTGGTGGTGAAGCTGCTGATTACCATTATCGCCGCTACAGCGCGAACTATGGTGCAGTACGCTTAAGGAGCTGAACAGCCGTCCTCTGCGAAGACATCCAGCCGATTCCAGCTGCCCGCGGACGCTGTCACCCCTCCTTCCTCGACGCGCTGAGAGAAGCCGCTGCCTTTCTCGTGCAGAGAAATCCAGTCCCGGCGCTTCCGGTTTACCCTCGCGGGTGACTGGGATATCGAGAGAGACCCCTGAAGGAGATACCAATCCTCCATCATTCTATTCAGAGGTATGGTGTTGACTAAACCCTTAGACGAGAATTCTTGAAACAAACCTTGGCAAAACCAACTTAACTTAAGCTACTTACTTACTCCCCCTTTCACGTGTTAGGCTTAGGTCAGGCACACTGGGGTAGGCTTAGTTAGAAGCACCAGTTGAGTATGTTAGCCTAATGTATATATGACTGTATATATGTTTTATTACTTTTAAACCATTGTATGGCTAAGAAACCATATCAATGCTTTTACAGTTCTATTTCGCAATACTTATCTTACTGTACGTACTTTTTATAATAACAGTTATTGCAATTGTGGCAATACATTTCTCTTGTACGAGAAGAAAGACTGTTCAATAAATGTTAACCCTTTATTGATACACGCCCGTCTCTCTATTCTCTACATACTGTGAAAGTAAACTGCACTAGACTGACTGAGTGAAATCTATGTCTATTGTTTCACACGACCCTAGAGATCGACTCTTGATCTGAGGAGCAAAGTTGTCATGTTGCACGGTTGTTGGAAAACTGAATCCCTTCTTGTCTGTGCCAAGGAAGCTGATCACTTCCTATGCAGAGAAGAAAGTTTCCAGTGACCTCTGAGCTAGTTGGTAACACAACCCAATTAAGTTTAGCATAGTCAGTGGAGGCCTGGAATATAAGCAGTTCCACGTCGATACTACTGTTTATGTTATTCCAATGCGCAGGGCCTAGTGGGAAACTAGGAACTACACTACATGGCGCCCAAACGTTTGGTAAGGCGATAAACTAACGCAAGACTTGTAGAGTAACTCAGTCGTGCATATTTCACACCTCTTTCTCCCGTAAATACTCCAATAGACGTCTGGAGTGGGTGAAAGGTTAAAATCCGCCCGACCTTAGTAGGAAGAGATTCCTATGTAAAGCTCTGGTTTATTCAACGTTGAAGGATACAGTGTTCCAAAATATTGTGCACCTAATCTTTGTCTCCTTGGAGACCCACTCTGCAAAAACTGCATTTATACAATGTCAGTAGAAAATAACGGAACCACTGGGGGCGCAGCAGATGCGACTCAGCAAGGTCCCGAGTACACAGACCCGGGTGCTATTATCATCCCGGTCCAGTTAAGAAGATCTATAACTTTAAAACTTATAGAAAACGGACTGACACCTCAAGGTGGTACAGTAATTTTCGTGATAGAGGCTCACGAGTATCGGCAGACAGAGGTATTCTATTCATGGATAAACTTTCCAGCGGTAAACGCTATAACACAGGAGTTTCACTATTACAAAATAGAGGAACCTCCGGGAGAGTACGCTCCTTTCGAGGAGATTGAAATCCCACTTAAATTTCAAGAGCACCTGCTCTGGTTTAATGGCGCCCTAAAACACACTGATCACATAACTAGGCTCGGTCCACTAGGTAGACCAGGAGCCACGTGGCCGGTTCTAGCCAGCTACACACCACATCCTGACATTGCAAAAATGTCAAAGGAAGATCTCTTAGTTAACATAGGAGAATTAACAAAAGCTTATAGAGAGCTAGTAAAATTATTTATTAAAAATAATTTAAACACTCCTAAAAAGAGCTGGGATGGAAATAAACAATCCACTCCCAAGGAAAAAAGTTTTCCAGTCCAGAGGAAGGTCTCCTCGACGGAGGGAAAGAACTCCGACTCGAGAACGCCAGTCTCCCCAACGGGAGCCCTCTGAGAAAAGATATAACCTTAGAAATAGGGATAATATAAAAAAACCTGATAGATATCAAAGTATTGATACACGTCCCTCTCGATCTCTTCCACAGAATTCGGAAAGAAGAGGACGGTCAGACCCAGGAGAGCACACCAAGTCCAAAGACAAGGAACCTGCTCAAAATAAGAAATCTCAATTTCAGAAAAAGAAGGTAGCCAGTATTAGAGTAATCAACCATGCCGAGAATACTGAGGACACAGTTGAAAAACGGGGAGTGGGCATTGACAATGTTGGACAGTGCAGCAGAAATCAGTATAGCGCGCAAGATCTTGATGAGTCATCTGGAGACAGTGGACACGAATGAATACATTCAGGTTGAAACTGCCGACGCCAGACTTAGCGAGCCCCATAAAATATACGAAATAACATTGCGTATGGAGGGTGATAAGACTAGGAAAATTAAGGGTCTATTTTGGGATAAGCTCTCAAAAGGCTATGATATTCTGTTAGCTGAAAAAGATTGGCCCCCGGAGTTTGTCAGGGAGTGCCCTCGTGGCGAAGAAGTGATTATGCCTGCCTTCTCGAATCACATTCCGATTCACAAAAAATACACATATGCAAGGAAATGGGCAGTGGCCCAGGCACCTGCATTGTATAAAAATCATGTAGGATGGGATGAGGATTCACCGCCTCACAAAATCCAATTAAAAAGTGAACCAACTGTCCAACGGCAGTATCCCATAAAGCAAGAAGCTAAAAAACAAGTCAGGGAGATCTTAGATCAACTTGAGTACCAGGGGGTGATTGAAACATGCACCTCTCAAATGAACAATCCTTTGTTTCCGTCTCCAAGCCAGACAATTCATATCGTCTAGTTTTGGACTACAGACATCTTAATACATGTTGCAAAACTTTTGCAGTACAAAACTCGCATAGTGCAGCCCTAATGAATAACATAGTTAGGAAAAAATACAAAACGACATTAGACATATCTAATGGTTTCTTTTGTCAAAACATTGCACCAGAAAGCAGATATTTGACCGCTTTCTCCGCATTTGGGTCGCAGAAAAAATTCTGTCGACTCCCACAGGGGTTCAAGAACAGCCCAGGACTATTCTCAGCTAGGGTAACAGAGTTACTACAAATCTATGATGATGAAGCATTATCTTACGTAGATGATATTTATCTCACAGACGACGACTTGGATACTCACTTGAAAAGAGTGAACACCATTATACTTGGGTTCGCAGCAGAGGGTTACAAATTCAACTTTAAAAAGTCCCGAATTGCCCATCTGACAGTACTATTTTTAGGGTACGAATTATCAAGTGAAGGGAAAAGCCTAGCGGACAACTTCTTAGAGAAGTGCGCTGTACTCCAAGCTCCAAAAACGCTGAAGAATTTACAATCAATACTAGGTTTTCTGAATTTCGGAAGAACTTACATACTAAATTACGCAGAGAGGGTTAAACCTCTATACGAACTAATAAAACCTGATTTAAAACAAACCAATTGGACTCAAAAACACACAGAAATTTTGAGATCACTGCAAACAGACATGTTAGCAAAAACAAAATTAGACACACGTGACAACACACGTGATCTTGTAATCCGAGTCATCCCAGGAAGATGCGGATTCACGTACCTAACCTCTAATGAGGGAGAAAAGGTACCAATTTCAATTAAATCTCACTTGTACACACAAGCAGAAAAAGCATTCAGTCACACAGAAAGAACTGTGAACGCAGTGCAAATCGCATTGGCAAATGAACGAGAACTAGCACACGGCAAACGGATTAATATCCTTACAGCGGAATCCGCCTTCGAGGCGCTATTCAGCCCAGTAAACCTGCCTACAGTGTCACTGGATCCGAAATGGATACAGTGCATAGATTCTCTAGGAGCGGAAGACGTGAAATACTATTTTGCCCCGCAATTTGAATAACTGAATGATTTAGAGTATGAAGAAGAATATCCTCTGCCAATCGAAATTCTGCCTCTCCCACAATACGCCTGTATAATCTATACAGATAGCTTTGTACAGCATTTTAATGTAGAGAGCAAATCCTACAATGCAGCATGTGCGATCATTAAAGGTCGTTGGCTGTGCGGTAAATTCAGACCGAAAGTAACAAAAACTGAATCTGTAAGAAACTGTTCGGTTCAAAGAACTGAAATCAGATGTTTAAAGATGGCGCTCGAAAATGCAGAACGCGAATTCCCCACACTTATCGTGTGCGATTCTCATTTTTGCGTCAATTCTTACAACAATAAACTGCAGAGTTGGATCAAAAACGACTACAAAGATGACACAGGTGCCACAATAAAGCATAAAAAGCTCTGGAACGAGGTAGCTCTTTTACACAAAGAACTACAAAGGACTCACGTGATTCACGCACATAGTCTTCAACGTGATGGCGTTCACGTTGCAGGGAATTCATTGGCTAATACAGCCACCGCGGAAGCAACTAACCCGGCTTCCGTAGCCACAAAAAAGCGTACAGATAAGTACATAGACGGGGAAACCATGCTAGCAGTAAAAACGACCGTAAAAGGCGACTGCGCAGCACTACCCGTAAACTATCCACTCAATTATGCATACATAATCGATGCAAACTCCGTTCCTTTTGCTCGAATCCCTGGAGTGGGGGACAGAGTAATTCCAAACAGGAGCAGGAGGGGCTTCCTCTTACTGGAAGCACACATGGGGTTGGGTCTGAGACACCAAACAATCAAAGCCTCTCTGAAAGAATTGCAATCAGAGTATTGGTGGCCGGACATGAGTGAAGGAATTCATGACTTCGCAAAAAACTGTCTGGACTGCAACAGAGATCGCAGTGATGAACCGGCAAGTATAGTTTCAGAAATCCTAATAGACTGCATAACGCGATCTATCTGCGCACTCAAAGATGAGAAGCGCGCCCCAGTGTACACAGTTAAGACGAAAAGCACTTAAAAAATGAGGCCACCAGCGCTCGGCTGACGCTAGAACGGTTATAAAAGATTTGCGAGTCTTTATCGGCACATACGCAATTACCACGTTCCATTCTGACCAGGGTCCTGCTTTCAGCTCTCGAGCCTATAAGGAGGCCATGGCCAGCATGGGAATTGGGTTGCAGTATTCTTGTCCGTTGCACCCCGAAGGGAATAGTGTGGTAGAAAGAAAAAACCGGGACATAAAGCAATCTATAACAGCGAAGGTATTAGGTTCAGGCGCTGGGTGGGTCAAACATTTAATAAGTGTCCAGACTAGTCTTAACAACATGCCAAGAAATTCTCTAAAAGGTTTCAGCCCATACGAACTATTGTTCAGAATTAGAATGAACGTTCAGGACCTCGATAGTCAGATGTCAGTGGTACAAGAAGAAAAAACGCAGTTTGATGTAAAAGACCGTTTGGCTGTTTTACAGGAACTGAATGAAACAAGAAAATCATTAAGCAACATAAAGTTAAAGCAACAGCCAAGTACCACTGACGAGGCACCACCCGCAACAGCCCCAGCAAGGCCTGTCTGGATTCCAAAGATTGGGGATCTAGTCAGAGAAAAGATCGCGGTTAAGAAGGAATTTGGGCCTTCTTACAGAAAAGCAGTTCCTGTCTTAGCAGTCACCGGAACAAGATCAGTTGTGCTACCGCCCCTTGCTGGTAAAAAGGAGAACAGAGTCGTGTCTATCGATCTGGTAAAACCACAAGCATGTGGCCTATAATCAACAGTAGGCCCAGTGGACTCCCAAGAAACAACAGAATACCCAAACTTGCAACAATCCAAGAGGTTCAAACTGAAAGACTAATCACATTCGATCAGCCTGCAGTGCACAATGAAGGACTATGCAATACAGCCATGGAACTCGTGCCTCTTGAAACACAGATTGAAACAGTTCATCAAGAAACAACACCAGTCTACACTAATGTGGCATCAGAAAGTGCTACCGAGAGACAGAGTGAAAGAACAATCCCATCAATTGACAGAACTGCCTCTGGTTATTTCATCAACTTCGACAACTTCTCTGAAGATTTAAACGAACCCGAAGTGATGCCAGAAACAAAAAAGTCTTTTAAAGAAGAAGCAACGGAACTCTTTCATCAACTGAAGGAAATCTACCTTGTTTCCCCTTGGCTAGAGTTCTGGTTCGGTCTAGGTATATTTTTCCTCCTGCTTTGGCTCATCATGGTACTGTGTTTGGGAAAATTCATTGAAGGAAAATATATTACAATGGACACAGCAAGTCAGAACATCAACCTAGTCCTGAAACGACACAGATCATCCCACGTGAAGAAAAGAGAACTGTCAACAGTAAATGTCACAGCAATTCCAATACCTGGTGGGGTAGTATGGGAGAAAAGAGACTATGAGATCTATGGTCCGGTCGAAATCCTGAAGTATCCTCATCAACTAAAGGTTTCCTTAAGTGACTTTGTGACACCAAGTACATTCTCTGATGATTGGGACTTTAACAGTATTAATGACATGATGTCTGATTTAGTAATGTCAGCTAGATTCACAGATCATGATTATTTACAAAGTTCATCTAGTTATGAGCAATTATTCTGTTACACCCACTATGGGGATCATTACTTGCATAAATCTGCACAGCCTAGAAATGTTTTTATGTATAATCAATGGGAACATTGTTCTACACCACCTAAAAGCAGTTCTAAAGCATTTTTTGAGAAATTCAAATACTTCTCAGGGTTTAACACCAGTGATGCAGAAACGTTTTATTACAAACTGTTAGATAAAACAGGAATGAAAACAATGCTGACAAATTCTAAATTGATATATTCAGAAGCATTTTATGACAAAATGATGACATTTGGTTTTGATTATTGGAAAAATAATATTGAAACGAAAACAATTTGGGGTACAAAAGATTGGCAGGTGCAAGGAATAGAAGCACTATTTAGAACCTGCATGATACCAGAACAAATGTTGTTTTTAAATGACACAGTACACCAAACATCTTGTCTTGGCCTAGCTAAGAACAAAGACCTTAAAACACCGTCTATACCAAAGCCAATACCTGAAAATGCAACCACAGATATTGAGTTAGACGTGTCACAAATTTTACATTTCAACAGAACACATCCTGATTGGAAAAAGTGGTTAATCTGGCCTACAGACACAAATAGCTGTCAAGATAGATTCCTGAATAGAACACAGGGGTTAAAAATGACCAGATTAGACCCAAGATACTCCCAGAGACAACATCCAGGGATTATAACAACATACAGTGTAGGGAAACTCTGCCTAGAATGGCTAACTACATCCACACTGGCTGAAATTAAGCAACACTTGTCTTTGCTAAAAGATGGTGCTGATTTGCGCGATTTCATTCTTGGACCACGCAAACAGCGTCAGAAGCGTTTCATAGCGACCAGTATCTATGCTGCTTACAACGAGGCTTGGAAAGTAAAGCAAATTGAAACTGCCGAAAAAATACGAGAAATTGATCGTATTAATTTGGAGAAATCACTTTCTGTGGTAGACAATGGGTTAATGACTCTGTCTTCCAGAATATATTCTTTGGACAATATTGTATCCTCTGCCTTTGATGTGATAGACAGAGATTTGCTAATGTTACAACATGGCCAGTCTCAATTACGCTCTATTATAGAACTAGGCTGGACGCTGCAAAATCTTCGTTCAGGCTATGGGCCTTGGCGTTTAATCAACACAACGTCATTATTTTACAGTTTTAACCTTACTGATAAACAGATCAGTTTGGCACAGAAAGGAGCAGACTATACAATCCTGAGCATCGAAAAACTCGAGAGATTACCATTGACAATGTCAGAGAGTCCTGTCATTGAATGGATAATACACGGAATTATCACAATTCCGATAACAACTTTCCGAATTCGAAAAATGCCTTGAGTACATACCTGCTGGCCAATATGAACAATTGGGTAAAGGATATGTTAAATCTATATGGAAATTACCATACACTCATTTTTGCTATAGTGACAGCGACAAAAATGTATTTCTTAGTGGTGACAACTGTAAACACTCACTAAGCGGTATACTTTTGTGTCAGGGTATTAATTTACACGGAGCATGTGATGGAAATTCAAACAACCTCTCATGCCACCAGCTAGTCACACCTGCAACTCAGATAGAGCCCTTCTTTATGCAACTCGCAAACGGGAGTTACATTCTTAGAACGGATCACATGTGTTGTGGCCTCGCGCCCGGAAAAAGTTATCTAGTACAAGTAACGTCCATGGTCAAATGTTGTATGCAAGCATTGTTTCCGAGCGGGCTTCCAGACATAGTGACTCCTCTCTGGCCTCGTCTGAATCTCTATTCTATACGAATTGATACATTAAGCAAAATGAAATCTGTGCTTTTACAGACAACAGTGCCTATAACGTCATCTAAAGAGACGTATGATCTTCTAGTCGCAAGGACGGCTACTGAAGTTCATGACCTTTTATCAACAAATTGCCCCGTGCATTTCGTAGAAATGTTCAGCCAACTCCTTAACATGTCTAGTGCAACAAGCATCCCAGGCATATTTAAGACAGTCTTTACGGGACTGCTAACACCCTTCCAGGCAATTTTGGGAATCTTTCCTAATTTTGTGCACTCCATTTTTGGCGGCATTCCACTATTTTTGGGACTCATCGCAGGGATTCTATTTTTGACCATCCTGCTACGTTATGGCAAGCCTCGGCTCAGACATAGCTCCCATGGGAATGGAAGAGACAATCCTAGCAATGCGCTACAGGGACAGGATAACTAACGTCCTCGGATTGGCCAGGCTGAGAGATCTAAACATGACCTGGTTCCTTTCATTCAGACCGATATGGCAAAATTGCATTTTACCTGTGCTACGGTGTATGCTTTGCGGCAATGAATGCGTGTTGGACATCTGTCTTTCACTTCCATCAGCAGTACCAATGGACGTCGATACTTTGCTCAGTCCAATAACGGCTCACGCATTGTGTTGTCCCCAGCGGCTACCAATCCTGATGACGGCATTCGTGGAGACTCCTGTACTACAGCCAAGTGGTAACAGTGGAGCGAGTGACAAAAGCAACATCATCCAGGTACAACGTTCTGTGAGCATTGCTGGTCCTGTCTTCGATGACAGCAATCATTCTCACACCTGCCAAGTTACAGCGCTATCTAATTTGGTTGAACTATCACCTGATTTTGTAGACCAATTCTTTGCGAGCCTGTCTGATACGATGTTCTCACCCATAGAGAAACAATAACTTTTGAAAAGCTTTCCGACACACGGCGTTCCCATGAACTCTGAATTCGGCCTTCAGTTTTGATCAACAAAGACTGCAATAAGCTTTGGAACTCTATGTTTCCCCGTTCAAGCATTAAAATTTTTTTTTTAGAATTGGACATTTTTAATAATTCACCCTTTTTGGCACGAACAATTCTTTGCTTAACGTAAAAAATATTCATAGAGAACAGAAGCTTCACACTTCTATTTCTAAACACATCTAGAGACATAACGACATAGCACCAGCCTCTAGCACACATGTTATTACAATGCATTTTTATGTGATGATTTATCTCGCCTTTCTTCTGTCAGAGATACTTCATGTGTAATTCCTTTTGCATAATCGTTCATTGATTTCATATGCAATACCTTTTGAATGATTACTATGCTTTAAAAAACGTACAGTACCTAAATTCCATGTATTACGAGTACGCCTATTTCGAATGCATTTATGTATTTTGGGGTGGGCAATGTTACACATGCATCTAATTGCTTAGTTTTAGTAATTTTGATGGACATGAAAACGTGGAGTGGGTGTTGCGTGCTTATCTAGGTTCCTGATCGATACTGTGACCTTATGCCCCTATTCGGCTATAAATCCATTTATTCCCTATATTGGCATAACCGTTCAAGTGCGATTTTCTGAAAAGTCATCTCTGGCCTCACACGAACAGAGCCACATTCCAGCATGACTCTCTGCTACTTCCTTTGCGACCAATTAGTGCAATGACAGTGCAGCAGTCACTATCTGATATTCCTGGATAACACTCTGAGTTCTTCAACAAGATAAAAACTTAGCAAACCTGGAAATCCCCGCTTGCTATGTTTTGATTAGTAATGGAACTCTAATGAGCAACTGATAACTGTCACTTCCTAGTGACATCTTTAATTGACGACTTATGTCCAGCAAACTTGCGTCAAACCCGGCACCTGTCAGGTATAAATATTACCAACGTTGCCTTAAGCAAAGAGAGAGAGATGCGAGCTGCGAGTTCGTTGCCTGTTGCTGATGCCAGCTGCCTGCATGACCCTGTGTTGGTAAAAACTAGCACTCTGTCGCTGCAGCCTGCTATCCTGTGGTGGTGAAGCTGCTGATTACCATTATCGCCGCTACAGCGCGAACTATGGTGCAGTACGCTTAAGGAGCTGAACAGCCGTCCTCTGCGAAGACATCCAGCCGATTCCAGCTGCCCGCGGACGCTGTCACCCCTCCTTCCTCGACGCGCTGAGAGAAGCCGCTGCCTTTCTCGTGCAGAGAAATCCAGTCCCGGCGCTTCCGGTTTACCCTCGCGGGTGACTGGGATATCGAGAGAGACCCCTGAAGGAGATACCAATCCTCCATCATTCTATTCAGAGGTATGGTGTTGACTAAACCTTTAGACGAGAATTCTTGAAACAAACCTTGGCAAAACCAACTTAACTTAAGCTACTTACTTACTCCCCCTTTCACGTGTTAGGCTTAGGTCAGGCACACTGGGGTAGGCTTAGTTAGAAGCACCAGTTGAGTATGTTAGCCTAATGTATATATGACTGTATATATGTTTTATTACTTTTAAACCATTGTATGGCTAAGAAACCATATCAATGCTTTTACAGTTCTATTTCGCAATACTTATCTTACTGTACGTACTTTTTATAATAACAGTTATTGCAATTGTGGCAATACATTTCTCTTGTACGAGAAGAAAGACTGTTCAATAAATGTTAACCCTTTATTGATACACGCCCGTCTCTCTATTCTCTACATACTGTGAAAGTAAACTGCACTAGACTGACTGAGTGAAATCTATGTCTATTGTTTCACACGACCCTAGAGATCGACTCTTGATCTGAGGAGCAAAGTTGTCATGTTGCACGGTTGTTGGAAAACTGAATCCCTTCTTGTCTGTGCCAAGGAAGCTGATCACTTCCTATGCAGAGAAGAAAGTTTCCAGTGACCTCTGAGCTAGTTGGTAACACAACCCAATTAAGTTTAGCATAGTCAGTGGAGGCCTGGAATATAAGCAGTTCCACGTCGATACTACTGTTTATGTTATTCCAATGCGCAGGGCCTAGTGGGAAACTAGGAACTACACTACACTATGCCTCCGCAGTAGATGGATTGGAAGCAAGTACGTAGGGCCACTCAAGAAGCACAACTTCTCTATAGAAACTGACCCAAGAGCTCATTAATCTGCCAGAACCAAGCAGTGGGGATTGGGTATAGGTGGCTCTGTAGTTGATAGAGAAGGCGGGGGAGGGAGACCATCTTGAAGATGGCGGATTGGCCATAAAGTGACAGAGGCATGTGTAACCAAGATCTCACCTCCGTCTTCACTTTGTCCATCAACTGGGCCAAGTTGCAATCCCAAGAGATGGATTGAGTGCCTGATAAGAAGATGCTTGCAGTGGTCAAGTCAGCCGCCCACGTACCAGCACCGGAGGGCACCTGGAACAGCAATAGAATGGACTTGCCAACGTTCATTTATAGTCCCGTTGTTTGCCTGACGACTTGCATATTCCAAAGGATCCTGGGACCGGATTTATGTGGGTCTGTGAGGAAGAACAAGACGTCGTCAGCATATGACTCAATGTGGTCGGAGACTTCATGCGACCACTAAAAGACCCGGACCAGAGCTTCGAGTCTAACCCAAGCGGATAGAGGCGCCAGAGCGAATAAAAGTAGGGACAGAGCACAATCCTGCCTAATACCGCATCTAATGGGGAATGGGGAAGAAACCGAACTGATGCTGTAAGGTCTCTATACAACAGATGGACGTAAGAAAGGCATCTCAGGAGAGCAAGCATATAAGTCCAACTAACTCAATCAAAGGCCTTGTCTATATCTGCTAACAATATGGCGGCTGGGCAACCCAGGTGATCCACGGCGGCTATTGCATTATGTGCCCATGGATATTATGGAGCGTTGCGTGGCGGGGCATGAATCCTGCTTGGTCTGCGTGCACAAGGCCTGTCATATGGGGCATCAGTCTGTTGGCCACGGCCTTGTGCTAGTTTTACTTTTTACTGGCAACTTTTACCTCTATATTTAATAAGAGATCGGGCAGTAAGAGGAATGAAGCTCCAGAGGACGACCAGTCTTGAGAAATACCACGATCCTAGCATGTCTCCAGTCCGAGGGCATGCACGGACCGTTCAGGTTGGCCTGTATCACCTCGAGGTAGTGTGCATCCAACTGTGCCATATACGTCTTGAAATATTCCCAGGGGAATCCTTTGGAGCCCGGGGCTGTTCCAGGATGTAAATGCGCTAGGGCTGTTGCTAATTCTTCAGCTGTAACAGGAGCATCCAATGATGCTCTTGCTGCAGGTTCTAAGGCCTTTGGGGGTAGGTCATCTATGAACCTTGTGACTTGGACGGATGGCAGTGCATCCCTGTTTGCATAAAGGGCTTGATAGTAGCCGGCAAAGCTATTAGCGAGTGCCGCAGGGTCTGTAAATATTGCTCCATTGGCATCCCTAATAGTAGGGATATGGACCAGCCTAGGAGTGTATATTATTGACCTCTTTCTTTGTTAGCACATAGTGAATACACACTTTGCGATCTCGTTTTTCCTACCTCATTCCTACAGTTTTTTACTCATTTCAAGGTGGGGTTGTAGTGATAACATTATTTAACAGTCGAATCTCCATCTCTTTTGTCCTAACCCATCTTATTTTTCCCCATTTTTTAGCATAAGGTCGATGCATACGTTGTTGTCTCGTTCTTCCGACCCTGTTGCTACAAGTAGTTCCTTGCCTCAATATAGGGTTTTGTGGTTGCGCAGTCTATTTTGTCACAGCCCATCTATATAATTTCTAGATGTGTAGTCTCAGGGAATACTTGTGCTTCTATTCTAGGAGGCCTGCTTCTCCATATACTGTCCTTAACTGCCTCGTACCCTAACTGCTGTGATTTGTGTATGTATCCCTTTTGCGGAGCCTGCTTCTATATCTCATTGTGTGTATTCTTTCCGATATTTACTTATTATCAACTTGACAAAGTACTGTGAATATTGTGTCCTAATGCTACCTAATGTATTGTATAATGTGTTCTTATTGTAAATATTTTCAGGATTTCTTTCTGAAATTTTAAGATTAAATGTAAAGTGTGAAGGGGAAAACTCCTCTGTTTTAAGAAAATAAACGTTACATTTTAGTGTGGAAACTACATTGAATGAGTGCCTTAATCTAAGATGTTGAGTGAATGAGATGAAACTATAAGGCAGTAAAGTGAGTATAGTTGTTCAGTAGTACCTCCAGGGATATTCCCTTGACTTTCATTGTCCATAGTACCCTGTTCTCTGGAACACATGGGGTCTTCTCTCTTTCCTTTACAAAGAACAAGTGGACGTTTAGTGATGTCGGTGCACACAAGGGGTAAGATTTGCTCAATGGGTGAGATACTATCTCTGCTGCCAGGGTAAAACAGTAACTTACGGTTTTCACCCAGCACACTGTACCTGTAAGGAGAGAATGTGACACAATAATCGGTAGTCACAACCACATGGTAGTTTTGAAAATGCAATATATAGTATAGTTCACCCATGCCGTGTCACAAATTCCATAGGTGGTTGCATGCGTATAGAACATACCACCAGTGTTGAACTTTTAGTAAATGCGTTTGAAGCGCTACAGCGAATGCGCAATAATTATGTCAATCAGTGCGGATGCACGCCATTCATTCATTTGTACACAAAGATTTTCTTATAACAAATGCATAAGAAAAAGCATGTGTGGTAAATCATAATGTGTGCCAACGCTCAGAACTTTCCACAGCATGCATCATGAAGGTCAAAGCTCAATTCCAAGCCAGTGACGTCTATTCTTAAAAATCAGAAATATGTGGTCACTTTGTCAATTGTGGAAAAAACCCGCTTCCAGGTAGAGAAATACAGGGAGTATTTCAAGTAAATTAACAGTAATGTGTCGAGACTTGTCTCTGGTCATCTCATGTTTAGTATGACTTGTGATTGCGGCAGCTAAACAATTTGACAAACAGCCACTGTTCAGAGCGTTCCATGGAATGTTATCGTTTAATCCTTTTTTGGGAGTAGACAAATGATAAATCCTTCTTTGTTCTTTTTCGAAGAGTTAGTTCTGTAGTTTCTGTAGATTTTGTTCCATTTGTTCAATGCCAACTCATTTTAGGTCATTAGTTGTGTATCCTACTTGTATGAAGTGGTTGGTCATTCAAGTTCTCATCCCAATTGTTGAACCACTTCAGGAAGTAGAACAGGGTATTTTCCGTGATTTCACCCTTCACTGGTCTAACCCTAATGACCAAGTGGTAACATGCCTCAAATCTTTCACGAGCTGATTCAACATTGTGACCGGCCAACCCATAATAAAGGAGAAACTCTGGACCTCATCATCACCAAAGAACACACCATCAAATGGATACCATCACCCCTTGCGATCGGTCCGACCATCACAGTATCTTCTTCCATATTAACATGGAGGTGTCTCTGACGAAGGCTCAACCAAGGAAATCGAATATTTGGAAAAGGGACCTCAGGGATATCAACACAGCCGATCTTGCAAACCAATGTAAATCTGTCCTCTCTTCCCAAGTTGACATGTCTGAGGGTCACATACTCACTGATTCCTACAACTCTCCCATCTCTAGCATCATGGATTCCATTGCTCCACTCCAACAAAAAAATGACTCATCAAAAATATTCAGACCATGGTTCAACTGCAACCTAAACTCGGAACGTCGCAACCTTAGGGCAATTGAACGATCCTGGAGATCCAATCCATCCTCGGACCAGTTAAAAATCCTTAGATCAGTATGGAGCTCCTCTAACAAACAAATCAAGAGACCAAAGGCGGACTATTTCAGATCCCAACTCATTCACGCCGCAAGTCGCCCCAAGAAACTTTTTGAACTGGTTAAACAACAATCGGTTGAAGCACCAAACCGCTCTGAAGTCATCCCTCCCTCATGTGATGATCTGGCTACCTTTTTCACTGAGAAATCTAGGCTCATTAATATTATTTTGGAGACCAGGTGGGCTCTACTGCTATCAAATGGGACTGCACCCCTCTCTGGCCCTATTAGACAAGATCGAATCGATGAGTATGGGTATCAAGAACAGACACGCCGTCTAGCTCTGGAACCTGCTCGACACCGCAGCTCCAGACGTCGCCTTCCTCACTGAAACCTGGATGAACGCCTCCTCAGCGCCCGCCATCGCCATCCCTGACGGCTACAAGATCATCCGGAGAGACCGCATCAACCAGTTGGGAGGAGGCATCGCCATCATCCACAGGAACACCATCCGCATCACGACCAACACCGACGACACCCTCGCACCCGCCGAGCACCTGCACTTCCAGATCCACATCAACCCCAAGACCACCCTCAGAGGCACCCTCATCTACAGACCCCCGGGACCACGCACACAATTCAGCGAGGACATCGCCGACTTCATCAGCCCGCACGCCCTCCCCTCCGCTGACCACATCCTCCTCGGGGACCTCAACTTCCACCTGGAGAACAACAACGACCGCAACACCACCACCCTGCTGGACAACCTCGCTAACCTCGGACTCAAGCAGCTGGTGACCACCCCCACCCACTATGCCGGACACACACTCGACCCCGTCTTCTCATCCAGCAAAGACATCGCCTTCAGCCACGCAACCGGACTCCACTGGACGGACCACAGCTGCGTCCACTTCAGCTTCAGAAGGACCACGATCCACCAACACCAGCAACAGGTTGCACGCAGAAGCTGGAACAAGATCACAGCCGACCAGCTCACGACTTCCCTGAGCAAGAACCCACCCACCAGCGCAACGAACCCCAGCCAAGCGGCCACCAACCTCACGAAGTGGATCAGCGACTGCGCAGACGACCTCGCCCCTCTGAGGACCCCGCCTAGCAGACCCGGCAGCAAGAAAGCCCCATGGTTCACCGACGAACTCAAGAGCTCCAAGAAGAACTGCAGAGCCCTCGAGAAAGTCTGGCGCAGAGACCCAACACCAGACAACATGACTGCCCTCAAGCTCACCACCCGAAAACACCACCAACTGATCCACACCACCAAGAAGACTGCATTCAAGGAACGACTGGACAACAACGCACACAACAGCAAGGAACTCTTCAACATCGTTAAAGAGCTCTCCAACCCCAACGCCGGAAACAACGACATCACCCCTTCGCAAGACCTCTGCAACTCCCTCGCCTCCTACTTCCACAACAAGATCGCGGACATACACAACAGCTTCAGCACTCAACCGACGCACGCCACGACTGAACCACCGCCCCCCACCACCACCCTCCGCGCCTGGACCCCGATCAGCACCGAAGACACCGTCTGCACGATGAACTCCATCCACTCAGGATCTCCGACGGACCCCTGCCCCCACCACGTCTTCAACAAGGCCGACGCTGTCATCGCACCCCACCTGCGGGACATCATCAACACCTCCTTCAACACCGCTACCATCCCGGAGAGCTGGAAGCACGCAGAACTCAGCGCTCTACTAAAGAAGCCATCAGCCGACCCCACCGACCTCAAAACCTACCGCCCCATCTCGCTGCTCCCGTTTCCTGCAAAAGTCATCGAGAAGACCGTCAACAAGCAGCTGGCCGCCTTCCTCGAGACGAGCGGATCCCTCGACCTCTCGCAGTCTGGCTTCCGGGCCAACCACAGCACCGAGACCGCCCTGATCTCAGCAACCGATGACATCCGAGCCCTACTTGACAACGGAGAAACAGCGGCCCTCATCCTCCTTGACCTCTCCGCGGCCTTCGACACTGTCTGCCACCGTACCCTAGTGCAGCGCCTCAGCAACGTCGGAATCTAGGAGAAGGCACTGGAGTGGATCATCTCCTTCCTCGCCGGAAGGACACAGAGAGTCCACCTCCCCCCGATCAGATCAGAAGCCACCGAAGTCATCTGCAGCATTCCTCAAGGCTCCTCGCTCAGCCCAACCCTCTTCAACGTCTACATGAGCCCCCTCGCAGCCATCGCACGCCAGAACAATCTCAACATCATCTCCTACGCCGACGACACCCAGCTGATCCTCTCCCTCACCAACGACCCCGCCACCGCCAGAGCCAACCTACACGAAGGGATGAAAGAGGTAGCCGAATGGATGAATAACAGCCGCCTGAAACTGAACTCGGACAAGACGGAAGTCCTCACCTGGGATCCTCACCCTCCGCCTGGGACGACTCCAAGCCAACGGACCACGCACGCAACCTGGGCTTCATCCTGGACTCCTCCCTCTCCATGAACAGACAAGTCAACGCCGTCTCCTCGTCGTGCTTCAACATCCTGCGCATGCTACGTAAGATCTTCCGGTGGATCCCCACCGAGACCAGGAAGACGGTCACCCAGGCCCTCGTCACCAGCCATCTGGACTACGGCAACTCCCTCTACGCCGGAACCACCGCCAAACCCCAGAAGAGACTCCAGCGGATCCAGAACGCCTCAGCACGTCTCATCCTGGACATCCCCCGTCGCTACCACATCTCCGGACACCTGAGAGACCTGCACTGGCTCCCGGTCAACAAGAGAATCACCTTCCGTCTCCTTACCCACGCACACAAAGCCCTACACAACCAAGGCCCAGGATACCTCAACAGCCGCCTCAACTTCTACGCTCCCGAACGCTAGCTTCGATCGACCGGCCACGCCCTCGCCGCCGTCCCCCGCATCCGAATAGCCACCACAGGGGGAAGGTCCTTCTCCTACCTCGCCGCCAAGATCTGGAACTCCCTCCTAACCCACCTCCGCCTAACCCAAGACCACCTCGCCTTCAGGAAGCAGCTCAAGACCTGGCTGTTCGAGCAGTAGCGGACCCCCCTCCCCTAGCGCCTTGAGACCCTCCGGGTGAGTAGTGCGCTATATAAATGCTTTGATTGATTGATTGATTGATGCCTTCTGGGACACCTTTACCCCCCTCAGTGAAAGAGACATTACTATGGTTCTAAAGAGTATTAACCCATCAAATCACTTCAGCGACCCGCTTCCACCTTCCATCTTCAAAGAAATCAAAGATGTCATCTCCCCCATCTGGTCAAAGATTGTCAACGCGTCTCTGTAACAAGGAACGATCCCGGAGTGCCTAAAAGCAGCTCAGATAACACCTATTCTAAAAAAAACCACTGCAGACAGCACTGACCTTAAAAACTTCTGCCCTATCTCTAACATCCCCACACTAGCCAAACTCATAGAAAAATGCATACAATCGCAACTCTGTGCTCACATCAAAAATTTCCATCTCTTGGACCAACATCAATCTGGCTTTCGCAGTGGACACAGCACCAAATCGGCTCTCACTCAAGTTATGGATGACATTTGAAAAAAATGCTAAACCAAAATGAATCGTGCCTCCTTAACCTCCTGGACCTTTCCTCTGCGTTTGATACTGTTAGTCCCGACAACCTCCTATTCATTCTAGAGCTCAGGATGGACCTATCTGGTACAGATTGCAATGGTTCTCGTCCTTCCTCCATCACAGATCCCAAAGAGTGAAGACAAACCACTCCTCTTCCCAGCCATCACCAGTATCCATGGGGGTCCCTCAAGGGTCCACCCTATCTCCCATACTCTTCAACCTGTTCTTGGAACCATTAGCTAATGCTCTAAATTCCATGGACATTCTCTTCCATATGTATGCGGATGACACCCAACTTTATCTAAAAGTCTCCTCCCCGACAACATCATTTCACTCAACACTACCCTATTGACTACTCAAAACTGGTTAACTGAGAACCACCTCCTGCTCAACACTTCCAAAACAGAATTCCTTCTCATTTCTCCTCCGAATCACACTCCTAAATGAGACCTCTGGATGAACCACCTCACCGCCTTCAACTGCTCCCCCTCATTATTGACTCAGCTAAATCTCTCGGAATCACCCTGGACAAGCACTTGAACATGAAGACTCATATTAGCAATGTTTGCAAGGGAGCTAACCACCTGATGAGGACACTCCTTAATCTCAAACCTTTCATCCCACAAACTGACTTCAAGCAAGTGGTCCAAGCGCTGGTTTTGCCGAGGCTAGACTATGGCAGGGCTACGCTCTGTGGTCTCCCCAAATATACCTTGGCCCTACTAAGGGCCTCATTGAATGCGGAGTCCAGATTGGTCATGGATACCAAAAGAAATGCGCACAACTTCCCAGTCTTAAAATCACTAAACTGGCTACCCTACGAAGCAAGAATACAGCTAAAGATTGCCTGCTTATCACACAGAGCCCTCCATTTCAAAACCCCAAGTTATCTTGTGCAAAGGCTGGAGCTATCCAGAGGGGGTAGAGCCTCTAGGAGTGCAAACTCCCTCCTCCTGAAAGCTCAGATCTTTCGCAAAAGGAGAATGTGTCACCGCACTTTCTCCGGCTCTGCTCCGAAGATCTGGAACTCTTTCCCACCAGAAATACGGAGAATCTCCTCCAAGGTTACTTTCAAAGTGGAAGTAAAAAGATTCCTTATGAAAAAGTTCCTACCTTAATAGGGTGCTGGATTGCCTGCTCTAATGCATTGGACTTACACCTTTAAGCCCTGCACTGGATGTTGTTCTTGGTTTTTTTTTTCTTCCTTCTCGAATCATTTGCTCCCCTCCTAGTTCGCTATGTACCAGTTGTTATCTTACTCTTTGTCGACCCCTTCATTTGTATCCGTCCTTGTGCTGTGAGTTCTATTTTGATAAATGCTCTGTTTGGTATCCCGATTTGACACATGTACTGCAACTTTTACCTTCCTCTCCCTCCAATTGTAAAGCGCTCTGATATTCCTCTGAATCATGTTTGTGCCATATAAAACGTTATAACATTAAAATATAAATAAATAAATAAATCTTCTTGCCCCTGCCAAATCATCAGAATATCGTCTATATATCTTTTCCAAATTTGTATCCTTCCTTTAAAGGGGTTACTGGTTTTGAGTATGTGTGCTTTCTCAAACTCATAAACATACAGTCCAGCCACACTAGCTGCATAAGTACTCCCCATAGAATGGCCGTAGGTTTGAAGGAACAGGCCTCTTTCAATAGTCGCCAGACAGTTTTAATCCACTTAGTTCACAAATTTGTCACAAACAAAAAAACCTGATCTGCTGTAATCAGGTGTTGTGGCATGGATGCACTCTGTACCCTAGGTGGGAACCCAATGATGAAGCATGCCACCAACTAGGTTGGTGTGTGAGGGTTCTTTTTAAAAACCTAAAGGTTTTTTCCACACGATTACTTTTTGAATGCAATTGACTTTTTCAAGACCCTTCGTTATTGTTGAAATATAAAATCCATTGACCATAACCACAAAGAAAAGATGGGTGCTTATTGCACAATGACATGATACCATCAAGTCTTGTTATTTAATTTCAGTACGGGTGGCCTTAAAGTCGCATTTGGTGTCTGGTTTTAAGGAATACTGGTTGAGAATCCATGTTTCCGTTTTTGAAGATGTGGAGTTTGAATTTTATGTAACGTGAAGGCCCAGTTAAAAGTCCACACCTGTGCTTACTTACTGTGGATTGGTATTGGTACTACATGGAAAAGTGCCTCGAATGACACTTCCTAACTCCAAGGTGAACCTATTGCAAAACATGGAGGCCAGCCGTCCTCTGTATGCCAGGGGCAGCTCCTCCATGTGGGCGGAGGAGATTTGCCTCATTGCTTTCTCGCAGTGCGAGAAGCAGAAACATAAAATTGTATAAGTACCATTTTATGTTTCTGCTTCTCGCATTGCAAGAAAGCAGAAGAAGGGTTTGGTTGGAGGTGGGCCGGTCAGGGAGGAGCGGCTAGCCCAATGTTGTGGGCTCCGACTGGTTGGTCGGCCCCAGGGCCGACCACACCAGTCATGCACACTCTTCCGTTTTCTCCATGTAGACTGCATGCAGCCTGCATGGAGACAACGGGCTCCCCATAGTCGCCTGTGGGGTTGGTGCCTTGCCCATCACAATGCTACCATTGCAGAGTCGTGATTGGCTCAGGGGAGCGGGAGGGAGGTTGCCTGTGTCTGCTTCCGGTGAGGATGGACGCGGGACCGGACCGCGGAAGTTAAGTTTTTATTTAATTTTTATTTAAAATGAATCCCCCCTGCGAACCCCCCCCCCCCCCCCCCCCCCGCCCCACCCTCTTGCAAGTCATGCCATCCATATCTGCTCTAGGCCTTCCTTAAATGTAACCAGCAGATGTTTTTAATCATGCATTGTATATCAACTTCTGTTAGGATTTTTTCATTATACATTTGCTCTGAGGTCTCAATTGAAATGTATTAATCAACTGTTTCAGTACCTCAGCCTTCTGGAGACGTTGGCAGTCTGCTGTTAACTTTCCTGTCTAAAGGTGGTTCCACCCATGTGCTGTTATATAGAAGAACTCTCCCTTTCTGAGGCATCGTGCAATTCTTAGTGACTAATATGGACTCCTGAAAGTAAAGTTTCTGATCTGTCATTTACTTGCCTTTTTTAGTGCTCTGCTGTGAGACACATTGTCAGGGCTGCAGTTTGTCACTACCCCTTTTGGTGGGGTAATCCTCTACGCTCCATTCCTGATTCAGTCGTCTTGTTGTGTGTGTCCTCTGAGTATCTGTCCAAGTGCCTGTTTCCTGTTCCTAAGGATATGAGAAATAGAGATAATCAGATTACTGAAACCTTATTTGATAGCTTTGGGCGGATACTTCTTCCTAAAGATTCTTCAACTAATGAATATACTATAAGTGTCAAAGTGGACCTAGAATCCCTTTTCCCCCAGAGATACCTCTTCAGCACCTCCAAGAGGCACTACATGATTCGAGTTGAGGCTCTGGCCACCCAGATGGGATGACATGATGTTATATATAGCACCAACTGGCGCACTGTCAGCATCTGTTTTTCTGTGCCTCATCAATGCTCTTACAGAGCTCTCCGTCGGTCTTTCCCTTTTATTTTTAAAACTTTATTTAAAATTTTGGAGGCAGATATTTCGATTGAAGACAAGTAGAAGATCTCTTCGTGATTTTACAGCTTAACACATACAAATCCTTTATTTCTGCTATTATTTCATTCAACACTGTAAATCCCGATCGCTACCATCATTAATCATAGTACGTCATGTTGTGCACCCCCTATTCATCAATAATATTTCATTATTGCCTGTCTGAGGAACTCCGCTGTCACATTGTCCTTCTCTCCCAGCCAGATATTTGCTCGTCGTTCCTGGTCAGATAAAACATGGTAAAAGTGTTGCATCTACTTTAGAGTGGGTGTTTCCCATTATTGAGTCTTTCAGCCAATCCACAAACTTAGAGGCCGTAGTTCTCACCCCAGCACATAGCCACTCTTAGCTTCCCCTGCCCCGAGTGCCATTGTTTCCTAGCCCGATCCGGAACAGCTTTCATGTTATTGAGGACTGCATTACACATGGTAGTTACCAATCTTCTTGGGGACGGATTCAGTATAATTATTGTTAACAACTGCTATGCCTTCGGCATTGTCAGAGAAGAAGGGAAAATCTTATATATAGTTCTGCAATCTATGAAACATAGGGAGAATATTCTATGAAGTATATAGTCCCTTGATCGTATATCCTTGTAGAGAAATCCTTGTTATTAACATATGCCACCCACCTTATGGCTCCGCTTGCCCCCATCGTCAGAACCTACGGACTCAACATTGTGTCATACGCAGACAACACCCAACTCATCCTCTCCCTATCCAACAAACCCAACACCGCCAGACACAACTTTCGAGAAGGCATGTAAGCCGTCGACAAATGAATGAAAAACAGCTGCTTACAACTAAACACAAACAAAACGGAAGTACTCTTCATGGGCCCAAACCAAGACACCTGGAACGACACCTGGTGGCCCCCCGCTCTCAGAAGCCCGCCCACTCCCACGGACAACGCACGCAACTTGGGAATCATCCTGGACTCAGAGCTCAAAATGGACCGCCAGATCAACTCTGTCTCGTCCTCCTGCTTCCACACCCTCCTCCTCCTACGTAAGATCTTCAAATGGATCCCCCTAGAACACAGAAAGACCGTTACTCACGCCCTGGTCATCAGCAGGCTCGACTACGGCAACGCACTCTATGCCGGAATACACAAAACCTTCACCCGCAAGCTATAGAACATCCAAGACTGGTCCTCAACCTGCCAACCCATTGCCACATCTCCCAGCACCTGCGCATACTCCACTGGCTCCCCATCAAAGTTAGAGTCACCTTCAAGATGCTAACTCATGCTCACAAGGCCCTCCACGACACTGGACCAGCATACCTGAACAGTGGACTCAAATTCCATGCACCCAAAGGACCCTACGATCAGCCTAGCTCTCCTACGCTGTGGTCCCCCGCACCAGAAAGAACAGATCGGGAGGCCGCTCCTTCTCTTTCCACCGCGGCCAGTGCCTAGAACAACCTTCCGCTCCACCTCAAACAGATAACATCGCTCAACATCTTCGCAAGAAACCTCAACACATGGTTCTTCGACAGACCCCCTTCTTGATGGACTGGAAGCTGCAAACCCCCGCACACTCCCAGCCCCTTGAGACCCTTACGGGTGAGTAGTGGCACTTAACAACCACCTGATTTGATTTGTTTTGATTTGATTTGACCTTATCCATCTGCATAGGTGGAATCTTTTCATCTTCAGTGGTTCACACAATCGTTAAATGCATACGTTATTACTTGATGGAGTTAGTGGTGAATATGGTATATCAATTTTACATATTGTAGGCAGTATGGGTCACTCCTATGGTGTTCAATTTACAGTGTTGCTCTCCTTACCTGATCTCACGCTTTTTTCGATGCACCAAATTTAAGAGAACTGGGTCCACCAAACCGTTTTCAAATACATAGTGTGGCACCTGCCCAGTGTTAGTGAACCAGTGGTGGGCAAACTGACTTATGAAATTAAGTAGGTAACTTCAAAACTAGGGACTGCAAGCCCACCAAAATCATATGGCAGTTGTAATGTACTCTAGCTTATTCCTTGGCTGGTTGTCTACCCATGTTAACTTAACCATGAGGGATTTCAATTGATCCAATAACTTGCATTTCATTGGCATGGAAATATGATATTTCCAATTCCATTTTTCTATTTGTATGGGTATATTATCTATGCATCTTACATCATTTTCTTCAATATTTTGCTGCATGTATCAGTGATACTGTATGCCCCGATTGCTAATTGGTGATTTCTATCATTGTATAGAGTATTCAAGGCTAGGAGCGGTCGTACCCTTAAAGGCAGCATTATTGTTTTTGACCAATGGATGGTTTGGACCAGCTATATTCTGAAGGGAATGACTTCCCTTATATTTTTTATAGTGTTTAGATTGATATCTTGGTTTTTAACTAACAGATGGATTTTGCCAGCCTACACTGACCGCAAAATCCTGTGTGATTCATGTTTTACTTCTTGACTCTGGTGGAATATCCTGTGAGGCCGACTTTAGGTTCAATCTGCGATGCAAAGATATTCGGGGACAGTGGAGAACACTGCAGGGTGCCTCTTTGAAACTTCAGAAGTAGAGAAATATGATTATTAATTTTGATTTATGTAACAGCAGAAGTGTATCACAATTTGATCAACTTTAGCATTGCTTTGCCAGTTCCACTTCTTTCTAATACAGTCATTCAGAACGTCCACGCAACAGAGGGAAAGCGTTGGGTGCGTGAAGGGAAAGTACCAAGGGCACTGATGGCAGAATCTATCCCATGCCTCAGAGAGGACAGGGCTCTTAAGATACCCACTGTCGACCTGCCCGGAATTCAGCCACACCTGTCAGGCAGCACTAGGCACCGTAAGAGTGGCAGGAGTATGCTGGCAATGCTCTTTGCTAATTTGTATTTTTATCCATGTTAATTAATGATAATAGTAACACAGCTGTGGGGATTTATCTGGCTTCTAGAGAGTCCTCTCTATCGCTTCTCTCAGGGAAGGGGACAGCACCCCTCTGATTCTCTCCTCCACATACGTCAGAAGTAAGTACAGGGCCAGTTCTTCAGGGTAGACTGTATAAATCCCGATTGTTAGTCCATCACTCGCTCGGGCATCACCCTTAATAGCTCCTTTCACTACCTCTCTTGTGATTTGGGAGCACAGTATCTCTTTTATTCCCACCCACGTCAGTGTCACCCTGTCCAGATATTCATTTATTTATTTATTTAGTGTGTTATATAGCGCATACTTTACCCAAAGTTGTCACGCGCTTTACAATAGAAGTAATTACATAAGGAGATTTACACACTGATAAGTTACAAATACCATCAAGATAATACAAAAATAAAAAGGGGCAAGATTAGATTAATACAGGAATAGAATACATATTTACAACGTTGAGCGCAAATGATACGTATGTGCCTCCTTCTTCTCCAAGTGAGCTTGTGAGGAATACTTTAGAATAGAATTGGGAGGATATTTCTAAAATATCTCCTGGGTGATATTGCAGATGCCCCCCTCAGATTCAGTCTGGATTATATCAGAAGCAGCCCATTGCAGGCATAGGAGATCAGCAAGGGTGCGGCCAGGGCGCTTACCCTACCCTGTATATCCCGACCAGAGTGTACTTTAACATACATTTAATGTCCCTGCCCGCTACTTCTTAAAACGTCCGCTCTTTCAACCACACATCTGGGAGTAATTTAGCATGTTTAGTATGTGTGCTTTAATGTGCTCTTTAGGGCACAGTTTACACAAACTACTTTAAATAGACATGAGTATACCCTGATCTCCAGCAATGCGCGCTCCCCGATTCGCGGTCTTAAACACTTCTGCAGTGTTGCATAGGTATAGCCCAAGCCTTCATTCTCACGAGAGATAATCATGTGCGATATAAAGTTTAATACCATAACATAATATGTAATGATGACCTGTTGTATTTTCTCCATAATCACATTATCTAAGAGGATGTTTGGCTACAATCTTGGCTCTCTATGTGTCTATGTACTGTCGAGGAGAATCGGGATGGGTATCACTGGTGAGTGGTATTAATTAGGTTCTGGGAAAGTGCACCATTAAATTCGTCCAACCTGAGATATATCTAGTCCACAACCTGAATTTTGTGTCTATCCCTATTCTTTGTATTATCTAGTGTTGTGTGCAATGTTAAATTATGATGTTTACCCTCAAATTATTGTGTGCAGGTTTAAAACTGTTCATCACTACTTAATATAGACAAATAACATCTCTAGATCATCGTGATTACGGCTATAATTGTTTATAAAGTTTGTATGAGTTAGGCATAGATTATTGTCTTGGACTATAATTTACTGGCCACCTGATCAGCAACTGTTCAAATATGGTAAAAGCATATACCTTTCTTAACTAGTATCGCTACTTCTTTAGCAAATGCTAAATAGGGAACAGAAAAAAGTCTGTTCCCCAGCTTTTAGCCACGTTTGTGGCTCATTTTTTCAGCAGTTGGGTATTTTGCATGAACTTTAGATCTATTATGCTGTTCATAAACGCTATGATTTGGAACGTTTTTCTGGGTTTATTAGGTCCCCTCACATTCCACATCATGCCTTAGTTGAGACATGTTGTTAGTACTTTACCTTATTTTATATGCTATTACATGTGGCTTTACATGGGTCAGAGTAGGATTTTTAATATTCAAAGTTTTCCTTGTGTAGTGTGATTCTTGGATCATCTGGCATTGAATTACCTTTAAGATTCCTTCCCTCCCCCTAAAACAGAATCTGAAGGTTACATTTTTATTCCCCTGAACAAAACCGTTGGGGGTGGCCAGTCTAGCAATAGTTAATTATGTGCCCGTTATTTTACATTTCTCTGTATCAATTTGTCGATTTAACACTAGTTAAGTTTATTTTATTTACATGCTTATATTTATGTTCAAGACCACCAGCACATGATGGTATGTCAGTTTTTTTTGTCTCATGGAATAGGAATGGTTAATTTTTGTCGAGTTCAAAACAAACCAGTCATGACATTGAAATCATAATGCTGTCTCTATCACATGCTAGAGAATCAAATACCAATAGTCATCTTTCCTAGACATGAACATATACTTCTGTTATGTTCCAGTGTTGAGTGACAGTCACTTCATTTCACTGAGCGGCCTCTTTCTTCTGGGCGAGCATTTATTCTACAACGTTGATGCTGTCCGGGGATAAAAATAAACATGTGTAGTAGTGTTCCTAGTGAATCGAAGCCAGCATATTTAATGTCTCCTGTGACAAACTGGGTTGTTGTTTGAATGAGGTGTGAGCCCTTGTTAAGCAGCAACCACAGTCAATTGCAGGGTGAACCACGAAATGTCACCAAATTAACATGTGCTTAAGCCTTGGTAGCTTAGCTCAAAAAGCAGTCAGGCTTTAACCTAGAGGCAATGTTTAAAGTATTTATGCAGCACACACACAGTAATAAAGTGAAAACACAACACAAGAAAAATCCCGAACCAATTTAGAAAATAGAGCCAATTCTAATACATTATTTGATTTGACACTAAAACAACTCAAATCCAATCAATAGAACCGGAGTTATAAATGTATAAAGTTTTGAGTGAAAACTACCGCCTTAAAGATCAAAGCGCCGACCGCGGACATCTAGTTGCGCGAGACTGGGTCAAAGTTGAAAATTAAGGCCGACTGCGATGGAGCGCTGTTCGGATACAAGAAGTTGATTGGGCTAACTTTCGGACCTAGAAAAATTCTTGAAGAAAAATGTCTGAGAAGAAAATGTTCAGTGGGCAAGTGTCGGACTCACAACAGGTTCCAGGCATAAACCAGCTTCCTCAGAAGTGTAGACAGTGTTTCTCTCTGTTACAAACGACACCACTCACCCAGTGAAAATAGAAACACACACAGGTCTGAGTGGTCGTTAGAAAAGAGAGAGACCAAAACCCATAGGTCTCCTGAATAGAAGATAGGGCACTTGGGAAGGATAAGCGAAGAGTACGCAGTAACCTGCAGAGGAGAAAGAAAACAACACATACAACAGGGTTTTAGCGGATTACAAAAAAGGACACAAAACTAAGGAGACAATATGTGTATGTACCAAGTGTGCGGCAATGCTCTTACCTGCCCATAGAGTGCAGAGCACCCAAAAAGGTTTCCAAGAAAGAAAAGGTAAATACGAACCAAAAGATGGGTGTATACGTTGGTCTCTCCAAAACAAAAGGATAAGAAATTCCTTGGGATCAATAATAGTCTTGAGTCTCTTCCCAATAGGTATCATCCAACCATAGATCAAGGTAGGTACAAGTTAATCCTCTCTGTGTAGGCAAAAAACACAATGTTCATGAAGGCGTGCAAAAGGTACACCGTGAGAATGTCCAACTCGCTAGCTTCGCGGCGGTTCTCTGTGCACACAAAAAGAACAACGCGGAGAAATGTCCGCAAAACAAAGGCAGAGAGTTTTCAGCAAAAGATTGCAGCACGTAGGTGCGGAGGCACCGGGGAGCCGATGAGAGACTGACGGCACCAGGCAGTGATTCCAGGCGACACACCTGTGAGCCGTTTAGGGAGGAGGCGGGGTAACTCCAATCTCCACGTCGGGAAAGGAAAAAGGCAGGAGACTTGAAACACAACTCCGTAGAGGATCTTGAAAGGGACCGCGTGAGCCCACGCGGTCTCGAGGAGGGCAATCTCCGGGATGGGGGAAGAGGGGAGGCACACGACCACAGTTCACGGGGAACACAGGAACAGTATCAGAGAAAACTCTGGTCGGGCACCAGGCAGGAATCCAAGAACGAAAACCAAGCACCGCCAAGAAGAGGGAGGAGACATATGAACCTCCCAGGCAGCCGCTGATTGGTTCAAAGGAGGCAAGGTGTCCAGATCCCGCCTCAAGGCATTCTGGGACATGTAGTCCCTGGTAAGAAAAAGCACATTACAACACACTTGGCACCGGACTTGAAGGCCTAGATTCCCCCTAAGAGCTACGGGTCCTAACAGTACCCCCCCCTAAAGGCCTACGCACAGGTCGAGGTTTGGAGGGATGAAGAGCATGGAACCTACGTATCAGTCTAGGGGCATGAATGTTATCAGCTGGTTCCCAGGTCCTGTCTTCGGGAGGGTAACCCACCCAGTCAATTAAATACTGGAGTCTACCTCTGTGCCTGCGTGAGTCTAGATCTCTTCGCACCTCGTATTCTATGTCTCCCTCAACCATGACAGGGGGGGGTGGAGGTTCCGGGAGTAGAGGGGCCACATAAGGTTTCAGAAGGGATGTATGAAAAACAGGATGTATCAGCATATCAGGGGGCAGGACCAATTTGAGAACCACCGGGGATATGACTTTTTGTATTTCAAAGGGCCCTAGATAGCGTGGTTGTAACTTACGAGGCCCTTCGAGTCTCAAGTTCTTAGATGATAACCAAACCCTATCGCCTACTGAATAAACAGGAGCAGGTCTTCTATGTTTGTCCTCTTGGGCCTTCATTTGCTCTTTCGCCAGGGTTAGTTCTGATTTGGCTTGTTCCCATATCTGTAACAGGGTTTGGTGATGATCGAGAACCGCAGGGTTTAACGTATCAGAGGGGAGTACCTCAAGAGGGATTATTTTGGGGTGATAACCAGTGGTGAAAAAGAACGGAGAAATCTTAGAAGCAGTGTGTGTAGAATTATTGTACGCAAATTCTGCTAGAGGTAGTGCTTGTACCCAATCCTGACATGAGGTGGTTATCAAACACCTGAGATACTGCTCTAAGGTTTGATTTGTCCTCTCAGTTTGCCCGTCTGTCTGGGGGTGATAGGCTGAGGATAACCTATGATCAATGTAGAGAGCTTTGCATAACCCTTGCCAGAATCTAGAAACAAATTGGGGACCCCGGTCTGATACTATAACAGAAGGCAATCCATGTAACCGGACAATTTCTCGGATAAACACCTCTGCTAACTCCACGGCTGAGGGGATCTTTTTTAGGGGTACAAAATGGTCCATTTTGGACAACAGATCCACTACCACCAGAATGGTGGTATATTCATGAGTGTTGGGTAAATCTGTTATGAAGTCCATGCTAAGGGTGGTCCAGGGACAGTTGGGAACAGGAAGGGGCTGTAGTAATCCCACAGGTACGGAATGCGAGGCCTTTTGGCGGGCACATGTGGGACAGGTCTTGACATGATGCTTAACATCATGCGATAGGTGTGGCCACCAAAACCATCGTTGACAGAGACTCTTAGTTTTGTTTTCCCCCGGATGACCTGCTAAGGGCATATTGTGACACCATTGTAAAACAAGGTGGTGCAATTCTGTAGTAGGTAAAAAGATTTTATTGTCATGATACCACAGATTGTCCACGATGGTGTTGTTTGAATCTTGTAACCAGGTGAGCGGATCTAAAGGGGCATAAGCCTGTTCTAAGTGCTCCAAAAAGGTACGTGAATCAGGCACTCTGTCCCCTATAGCCACTAGTCTACTCTCAGGCATAAGAGGCAACGGCTTCTCCTGAACCCATTTGTTCTCCTTACCCAGTCTGGATAAAGCATCCTCCTTACCCTGTCTTATTCCTGGCCTGAAATGAATCAAAAAATCATATTCCCCAAAAAATGCAACCCACCGTAGCTGTCTCGGTGTCAGGGCCTTAGCTGTTCGAAAGTATTGTAAGTTCTGATGATCAGAATAAACAGTGATCACATGAGGGGAACCTAAAAGGTAGTGACGCCATTCTTGGAAGGCTCGCTTGATTGCAAGGAGTTCCCTTTCCCCGATAGTATAATTTTGTTCTGATTGTGTCAAGGTTTTCGAAAAATACGCAATAGGATGGAGGGTACCTTTGATGTTGTCACGTTGTGATAACACGCCACCCACTGCGTATTGTGAAGCATCCACTTCCAAGAAGTAGGGTTGCGTTTCGTCTGCATGTTTCATGATGGGATCGGAAGTGAAACTGACCTTAAGAGCCTGAAAGGCTTTTTCGGCTTCCACATCCCAGATAAACTCAACCCCTTTTTTAAGCAGGCGTGTGATGGGAGCTACCAGGTCAGAAAAATGGTCCACAAACCTTCTATAAAAGTTGGCAAATCCTAGGAAGGATTGAATCTCCTTTACGGAAGTGGGACTGGCCCACTCTATGATGGCAGAAATTTTTGCAGGATCCATATGTATCCCCTTGGAGGAAATAACAAATCCTAAAAAGGCTACGCTGTGTGTATGGAAGATGCACTTGTCAAGTTTTGCAAATAGGTGATGTTCTTGGAGTTTTCCCAATATGGCTTGTACATGGGACACATGTTCAGACTCGTTAGAGGAATAAATTAGTATATCATCGATATACACGATGACAAAAATGTCCAGATACTCCCGCAGTATCTCGTTTATAAAAAACTGAAACGCTGCGGGAGCATTACATAGCCCGAAGGGCATGACGTTGTACTCGTAGAGCCCAAATTTCGTTCGGAAGGCAGTCTTCCATTCATCCCCTCTTTTAACTCTGATCAGGTGATAGGCTCCTCTTAAGTCAAGTTTGGTAAAAACAGTGGCCTTTCTAACCTGATCAAGCAGAGTGGAAATGAGGGGAAGAGGATATTTGTTTTTTATAGTGGCTTTATTCAATACTCTGTAGTCTAGGCAAGCTCTGAGTCCCCCTTCCCGTTTAGGAATAAAAAAAAGAGGGGATGACACTGGCGAGGTGGAATGACTGATGAAACCCTTGGCCAACATGTCTTGTAAATATTCTTGCAGATATTTAGTCTCTGTTTCCGTAAGCGCATATATGCGACTAACAGGTAAATCCGCGCCTGGTATTAAATCTATCCTACAATCGTAGGAACGATGTGGCGGTAAGGCCACGGCTTTTACATCATCAAATACGTCAGCAAATTGTCTATATTCAAATGGTAAGGTAGCCCCGTCAATAGTGGTAGAGGCACAATACACAGGAGTATGCCAGTGGTTGATGTCTCTATAACAATGAGTAAGACAGTGAGCTGATCGTAGGGTAACAGTTCTGGCTACCCAATCTATATGGGGATTATGAGTCTGAAGCCAGGGTACACCCAAGATAGCCCCGAAATTGGGGGTATCAATTAGGTCAAAGGAGATGCTCTCACTATGACCATTGTCGCATAACACAAGAATGTCAGGGGTATGGTATTTCAACATCCCAGATGATAGGGCGGATCCGTCTACTGCTCTGACGTTTTCAGGTACGTCCTTTTTTAGGAACTGCATACCCAAGGCTTTAGCTAGAGTGATATCCAGGAAGTTACCTGTTGCCCCTGAGTCCAAAAGAAGAGCCATAGAATGTCTTCCCTGTGAAGGCAACACTAATACCACTGAAATGGTAAAAGGTTTGGGAATGGGTGAATATGTGTTAGCCACATATTTAGAGGTCTGAGACAGAGAGGGACTTGGAAGAGCGACCTCAGTACTCCCCAAGTCAACTAGTTTTCCGAAGGCATAGTCTTAGAGTATTTCGGCAA
This sequence comes from Lissotriton vulgaris, assembly GCF_964263255.1. Taxonomy (NCBI): domain Eukaryota; kingdom Metazoa; phylum Chordata; class Amphibia; order Caudata; family Salamandridae; genus Lissotriton; species Lissotriton vulgaris. The sequence goes on from NC_141687.1 coordinate 1,953,833,876, forward strand.
CCCCCCACTCAAGGAATTTTTGGCCTTCACAGGGCATTCACGGGCAAAATGGCCAGCCTTTCCACAATACAGGCAAAGATTTAGCTTGCGCCTTTTTTCCTTTTCTTCTGGAGTTAATGGGCCACGAATACCTCCTATTTGCATGGGTTCGCTTGTGTCTTTGGGATCACTCTTCACCTGCTTCGTTATTAAGAATTTAGGGAGGTCACTACGAGATTTTTCTCCCTTTCTTTCAGCCAGTCTGTGGTCTAATTTGACCACCAGGTCAATGAATTCAGCACAGTTTTCAGGAGGATCCACTATTTGTGACAAGATGTCTTTTAGTTCGTCTCTCAGACCTCTGTAAAATATAGACGTTCTCTTATCATCTGGCCAGTGGGTCTCTGTCACTAATCTATTGAAGGCAGTGATACATGTCAGTAAATCCTTTGACCCCTGTTTTAAGTTAAGAAGCTCGTTATCACTCGCCTGCATATAGGTGTGCCTAGAGAAAAGATTTTTCATTCTGTCTTTAAATAGGTTAAGGTTATATAGCACTGGATCGTCATTTTCTACCAAAGCCACTGCCCACGAGGCAGCATTCCCGCTTAAATAGGAAATGATAAAGGCGACCTTAGCCGCGTCATCCGGGAATGAAGCAGCTTTACACAGAAAAAGCAGGTGGCATTGATTCAGAAAGACTTTGAATTTCTGACTATCTCCGCTAAATCTTTAAGGCATTGCTAAGGGAGTTTGAGGTGGAGTAACTACAGTAACCTGTACAGGAGTGGTAGGGTCCTGAGAGGCTCCCGAGGAGCTAACGCTAGACGCTGTAAAGTGAGAGGGTTGTATGTAACTTTTTCTATGTCTAGCTTGTACTTCAGGGGTTTTACAGGCTTCTATTAACCGGGCGTTTTCTGCTAGTAACCTTTGGTTATCATTTCTGATTAGTTTTAGTTCCGTTTGCAGATTCACCACAGTGGTGGCTAACTCTCTTAATGTTACCTCATCTGTCTCGCCTAGCATGGCTGCGTCATCCATGACTGTCTACACTCGGGAGGAAAATAAAACGTGGGCTTGGTTTTCTGTCGGACTCACAACAGGTTCCAGGCATAAACCAGCTTCCTCAGAAGTGTAGACAGTGTTTCTCTCTGTTACAAACGACACCACTCACCCAGTGAAAATAGAAACACACACAGGTCTGAGTGGTCGTTAGAAAAGAGAGAGACCAAAACCCATAGGTCTCCTGAATAGAAGATAGGGCACTTGGGAAGGATAAGCGAAGAGTACGCAGTAACCTGCAGAGGAGAAAGAAAACAACACATACAACAGGGTTTTAGCGGATTACAAAAAAGGACACAAAACTAAGGAGACAATATGTGTATGTACCAAGTGTGCGGCAATGCTCTTACCTGCCCATAGAGTGCAGAGCACCCAAAAAGGTTTCCAAGAAAGAAAAGGTAAATACGAACCAAAAGATGGGTGTATACGTTGGTCTCTCCAAAACAAAAGGATAAGAAATTCCTTGGGATCAATAATAGTCTTGAGTCTCTTCCCAATAGGTATCATCCAACCATAGATAAAGGTAGGTACAAGTTAATCCTCTCTGTGTAGGCAAAAAACACAATGTTCATGAAGGCGTGCAAAAGGTACACCGTGAGAATGTCCAACTCGCTAGCTTCGCGGCGGTTCTCTGTGCACACAAAAAGAACAACGCGGAGAAATGTCCGCAAAACAAAGGCAGAGAGTTTTCAGCAAAAGATTGCAGCACGTAGGTGCGGAGGCACCGGGGAGCCGATGAGAGACTGACGGCACCAGGCAGTGATTCCAGGCGACACACCTGTGAGCCGTTTAGGGAGGAGGCGGGGTAACTCCAATCTCCACGTCGGGAAAGGAAAAAGGCAGGAGACTTGAAACACAACTCCGTAGAGGATCTTGAAAGGGACCGCGTGAGCCCACGCGGTCTCGAGGAGGGCAATCTCCAGGATGGGGGAAGAGGGGAGGCACACGACCACAGTTCACGGGGAACACAGGAACAGTATCAGAGAAAACTCTGGTCGGGCACCAGGCAGGAATCCAAGAACGAAAACCAAGCACCGCCAAGAAGAGGGAGGAGACATATGAACCTCCCAGGCAGCCGCTGATTGGTTCAAAGGAGGCAAGGTGTCCAGATCCCGCCTCAAGGCATTCTGGGACATGTAGTCCCTGGTAAGAAAAAGCACATTACAACACACTTGGCACCGGACTTGAAGGCCTAGATTCCCCCTAAGAGCTACGGGTCCTAACAGCAAGGCTGCAGGAGGTGTCCAGGGAGAGAGCGTCATCGTCGGGTGGTCTTGGGCTGAAGCCGCAGTGAAGTTTTCTACAATCGGACTTAAGTCGCTGAAATGTAAGTCCAAAAATTCCAGCGGGCGGAGGAGAGGGCTGTAGCCGAAGACAGTTCCACGGGGTCAGATACCCAATTGGCGAAGGACCTCTGAAACTGATTTTCTGCTGTCAAGAAGAAAATTGTGGAGGAAGCCACAAAGTCAATCTGACTGGCAATGCACCTTGGGCGGATAGACAAGCAGGTTGGTCCCGGTCTTCTCCTGGTTCTCAAAGCAATTTTTGGCCAAATTTTGGCTAAGTCCTCAGTTTGGGAAATTGGCCTTCTGGGCACATTTAGCACCACAACCAGGGGTCCAGGACAGGTGGGACGCCTCTTAGGGATACAGTACTTACTCGGCTGGGTCCATGTGCGGGTTTAAGATGTTGGGGGCCTTTTATGTCCCTGTGGCTCTGAATAAGAGGCCAGCAAACTAGCTCTTCTCATCACTTATGGTAGTCCTGGGTGCAGGTGCAGATGCAGGGTTCAACAGCAGTGCTGACCTCTGAGTGTTCAAGGCAGGCTCAAGCCTGCAAAGCAGTTCTTCCACATACTTCAGCAGTCTGGCAGAGTGCACACCAGGTCAGAACAGCAGGCAGTCCTCAGAGTTCTTCCACATGTCCAGTAGTGACCGGACGAGTGTGTTTGAAGGACCTATAATTAACACTGGTGCCTGACAAGTGGGAGAGCTTTTACGGAAAGGTTCTTTAAAGTGCATGGAATTTTCTGACTACCCTGTTCTGGCTCCAAGCTGGATTCAGTGACAATACATGGTTGTTAGGCCCTTTGTGTGAAGGCAGAGAGCAGGCTATTCAGGTGTAAGTGGGGCTGTACTCCACACTGCCCCTCCCCAATCCTGCTAGCAGATGGCTGTTAATGCACACCTAATCCCTCTATTGTGGGACTGTCTGGGAGGAATTCACAAAGTCCTATGTCAACTGCACCCAAACATGTGACCCCAGACAGGCTGCAGGCACAAATGGCTGAGGGCAGGAAAATGCCAATTTTCTAAAAGCTAGTTGCACCACTGAGGCATTCAGAAGCATCTGGAGGATGTAAAGGAACTTTTGATCTACATGGATAAAGTTAAATAAGTTACTTTGAAAGAAACAAGTTGCATGGATCAAAACACAGTTTGAACCTAATATAACAATACAACCATCACGTTCACACGACTTAATCACATTCAGTGTTCAGAATCAGGCAAGGAAATGGAATAAGCTGAATTCACAAAACTGTAGTTAATTGTCTAGCAGTTCTGGGTCCTGAGGAGAACCCTAAATTGTTTAGAAACTTGTAGGCAGTGCTAAAAAAACAGAGAGTTTGTTTGAATAAGCAGCTTTGGCACACAGGGAATTTTTGAGTGGAGTATTGTCGAACACAGAGCCCTGTTCTTTGCTGTGGATTTCCCCATTGAGCATACTCCCTTTGGCTATGATCCTATAGTAAGGCGCTCACAATGTTATTGAATTTATATACAGGTCTCCTTTAGGTATTGAAATAACAGAAATCGGACATAGATTTATATGTATGTCCATAATGCTTTGATGTTATGTTTTTTTTGTAATAATTAATTGTGGTGATATTGTGATGTCCTATTATATGTGATGTGGGATACTTGTAAAAGAAGTATAATTTGATGCAATTCATGTTGGTGATTGTTCCACTGGTTACGATATGTCTTTCAAGAAAGTTTGAAATATGTGTTGTGTAAATGATGGAGAAAATAAATGGTGATCACAATAATTCACTTTTGTGATCAAGAATATAAATCATTGTCCAAAGTAAGGTCAGTACTGGCACTTGTTTGTTTGTCTGAAATTACAGAGTGGCCTAGGCTTGTTGATCAGACACAATAAAAGAGGTTATGGGGCGGGGGAGGGTTAATAATAATAATTTTTTTTTAAATGCTTACCTGAAGCGGTTGGCTGCATCACTCCTTGCGCTTCAGTGTTTTGCTGATTTCTGGTCCAAGCAGGAACTGGGACAGCATCAGAGATTCCCTGTGCAAACCCCGTTCTGCTCTCATGCAATGAGAGCAGCGCAGGGATTGGCCTGAGCAGGCTGGTTTGATGCTCCGCTCAGGACAGAAAGCATGTGCAATTTCTCCTACTGGGCTGTTCAATACAGCCGGTTGGAGAAACCTAAGTGCACAACCCATTCCTCCTCCCCCACCCATGGCCTCGGCCTTACCCCTCCTTGCACACCCTGGCTCAAAGCCACCAAATGAAAAATAAAACAATTATAGTATATTGTTTTATCTTTTGCCTTCTGGCTCTGAGCCAGTGAGAAGATGCTCCTCCGCCATTGCGAGGAGATGCTCCTCCGCCATTGCGAGGAGCCGCCCCTGTTGCTGACATAAAATTGTGCCTAACCCTCGCTATTTTCTATTTTTAACTTTCTAAAAGTAACATTTCAAATTGTAATGAAAATTCTGACTTTACCATTAAAGAGGGTTTATCATTATAATTTCATAGGTGCCAACATGATATATCAAACTGCTCCCTATAAGGAATTATAGTTTATTAAATGTAATACTGAATCCAAAATGTTATCCTATGGAAGAGGTAGGGCTCACAAAAGCAAAAAACTAATTTAGGAGTTTTTCACTGCCAGGACACGTAAAACTTAAAAGTACATGTCCAACCTTTTAATTACACAGCAGCCACCCCTATGGGCTACCTGGGGCCTACCTTAGGTGTGGGTTATATATAATAAAAGGGATGTTTAAGGCTTGGCAAGAGGGGTTAAATGCCAAGATGACATGGCAGTGTAACACTGCAAAGCAAAACCAAAGGGGATGATGGACAGAGTGTTGAACATTGCAAGCACTCACCCCCAGTCAAGCGATCTGGGTTTAATCCATCATCATTCTATAGTTCACTCCGCCACCCCAGTTCAGACATGGCCATATGCAAATCAGTCTGACCCTGTGCCTCATGGGAGCAGTCCAACCCAAACTGCCAAGCAGTAACACTGCATTCAGGCTGGAATGCCAGGCCTGCAACATGTTTTAGAGTGCTACTTAAGTGGGTGGCACAATAAGTGCTGCAGGACCACTGGTAGCATTTAATTTACAGCTGAGAGTATATGGTATACCACTCTACAAGGCTCTTATAAATACATTAACTATGCCAATCAGGTATGTGCCAATCAAACCATATTTAGGGGTGTGAGCACAATCACTTTTAAACTTGATAGCAGTGGTAAAGTGCACAGAGTCCTTAGGCCAACTAAAGCTAGATCCAGCAAAAATTGGAGGTAAGTAAGCAAAAGCTTTGGGGGAAGACCACCCTAAGCCTGACAGGTCTAACATCTCTTCTCACACGCCATTTTTAGGTCTCGCCTGAGCCAGCGCATGCACTGCTCTGGCTAGGCTTTTAGTAAGTGTGCTTCAAAAAGCTGACCACATGCTTTTTGTGTGGCCTAAAGCGTGCGGTTACACGCACAGGCGCCATCTGGCTTTCCTCTCTTGTCATGGCTCATTAAGCGCATTGCTCGCGGGCACCCTTACAACGTGCGCACATCCCACACCATTCGCCAGACGTGCCTCCTTGTTTATTTACATTACAAATGTTTGTTTTACTTTTAGCGCGGGCGCGCGCGCTTGTTTAATATGGTTTCTTGTTGCTCTCGCCTCACCGTCACCTCTTCTCTGTTGTGCTCAGCCTTATATTGTGCCCCTCACCTTTTCTTTCTTGCCTGGGACCGTGACTGCCTTTCTTAGCAATCACACTTCGAGCCTGTTCGCTTTCTCCTAAACAAATCTCTCCCCCTGCCCACCTTTTTTCCTGCCTCACGCCTCTGCCTGACTTACTACTCAGCCTTAGCTCACTTCGGTTTCCCTGGTCATCGCATCCCCCTGTTGGATTCCCTTGCTAGATTCTCTTTCTTTCCCTCCTGCTTACTTTCTCTTTCTTTCCCTCCTGCTTACATTCTCCTTGATATCACTCTCTCCCCGCCCAGCTGTCTTACCTTGCCTCACCTCTTTGTCTTGCTGCCTGCCCTCAACTTCCTTTCTCTCATACCTCTGTGTTCTGCATACCTCTCTTATTCACTTTTAATTGAATGCTTACTTCACATACCCAAAAACGTATGCTGTCACCCCAGTACTGCTGCAAGCTTCTAATTTCTCTTTGCAGCATTGGTGCATTGTTTGACGCATAGTGAAAAGCTGACAGCACACTTTCCATCAGCAGTGCGTATAACATACAAAAATGCAGAGTACAGGAAAGGCGTTCTTGAAAATAATGATTTCAACAGACCTTTAAGTGTTCTATAGCTTCTCACAGCACTGGTTCTATTGCACAGACATCACTGAGCAATTCTTATCAAAGAAAATCCAGGTAAGAACATCAACAAGCGTTTGAAGTTTGCAGTAAGCTATATTAATGAACAGGAGCGCAGCATGTATATTTAACAGACTCCATCCCCTCAATTTATCATGATACTGGGTGACTGAAAGTTGATAATGATGTGTAATGTAACACATGGTGCCTGTCACACAGTGCCTAGAGCAGTGGCAAGCATCCTTGCTTGCCTGCTATTGCAAGAGGTGAAGAGGCACCCTTCTCCTTTCACCACCCCAGTCATTATCAGTTAGCCTCTGGCCTTAAGCCTTTCTTCTTTTAAGTGCCTGTCACTTTCCTGCCTTCCTCTACTCCTCACCCAACTGCCACTCTCTCCAAAACAGACTCTGTCCACCAGGATTGGAGGACACTTCCAGGTGGAGCGTTGTTATTTTGTGAAGCTGATCAAAACACGGCCTGTCTGGCGTGCTCCTCTTTTATTTTTTGTGCTCTCACGCGTGGGAGCCACACCGCCTTCATTGAACCTGTCTATTTTACAAGCTGATTTTAAAAGTGCTTCTTAACTACAGGTTTACCACAGTGAGGGGATGTATTTGGTTACCACGTGGATGAGTTGATTTAACGTCTGTGACTACTTTGGATCCCATATGGAATAGTGCATAACCAGCTAGCGGGTGCTTTTTAGTGCGAGCCTCGGCAGTGCATGCTTTGTCTTTTGACATGCTGTATTCACCCTAGGGGCCGTTTTTGTTAAGTCTCTCTGTTTGCTTCCAGTCCTGCATCTTTTTGGCATAAACAAGAAGAGAGTGTTTTAAAAAAAAAAAATTATACTCAGCACACCTCCACATGTGGTCTAAAAATACGCAGTACACTCACCGGGCCATATGGGGGTAGCTCATCCAGTCCAAGTTTTTAGTTTGCATTCCAAATACCCACGTTTTTATCACGGTATAAAACCAAGGCTGCCAATTGCACAATGCAATGGGAAAATTGAGACTGAATGACCAACTCACACATAGACCTCAGGAAACTCGAGAGCATTTTGTCAGTAGTGTTACTGTGCTAGAGATGTGCAGCGGTACAAGAAGGGATTTACAGCGCACACCACAATGTAGTGTTTTAGGTTTTGAGACACTATGCACAATATTTATGCACATTTTCTTCTTCATTAACTCGCATGATTTCAGTGGTAATTTGACATTATAGCAACTGACAAATCTTCTTGGAAACGATTTTCTCAATCAACAATACAATTGTGCAATTCAACTGAATGCTATGAAAATTGATTTATGTTTGTGTGTTTTATGTTAAGAGATGTAAGATTAGAATACATGTACAGAAATTGCATTTGAGTTGAATTGCACAATTGTATGCATTAAATTGAATTTTCTTTAAGAAAGTGCCATTGTTGATGTGTGTTAGAGCCCTAGCTGCCCATTCGGAGCTAGGCCACTTCTTACCAGTTCAGTACATATGTCCAGAAGACATAATTTTAACACTGCACACATACCGGATAAATCACAGAATCACTATTTCACTAGAATGCGCTTGTTGACCTACTTACATAATGTTTTAAGTACAGCACATTTGCACGTTAGCAGGGATACAGTGCCCAAAATCCTAAAGCCAGAAAAAAATGAAGGCAGTAAAACAGGAGAACAGAAGGCTAAAAGTCAGGGTACACCACACCAAGGATGCTAGGACTAACACTTTTGATATTTCGGTCATGTGTAGTTGATGAAAATGTGAGTACTCATCAACTACTATGAGATGATTTGCATTATTGAGGGGTCCAAAAAATTCAACTGCAGTCCTCTCCCGTGGTTTCTCAGAAAGATCGGACATGTTCGGCGGGTGCTGAGTCATTTTGGAAGACAGACAGTTGCATAGATGACAAGCTTTCAGCTCCCTTTCAACTCGTTTATCAAGGCTCTGGAACCACACTCGATCCCTGAGGGCTCTTTTAGTTGCACTAATGCCACAATGTCCTTCCTGCACCAGTTCAAGAACTTGTTGCCTCAGGCTTTCAGAGATGGTATTCTGGCCCCTGTTAATATGTCACCATCATGTGTCGCAGAAAGTTCTTCCCAAACATTTTTAAATTTATGGTACTCAACATCATCTGTGAGGGGTTGAGTATGTGTCCTCCATGGTTGCATTACAATGCTTTCTTTAAGCTTAAGCATGCCTTTGTCATTGCTGGTAGCTGTCAGATCTGTTTAATAGAAAGAGCTGCATGTGCACATGACTTCACTATGAAATTGATGTAAGCCTCAGCCGAATTTGGACGTTGTGCTATGACGCTGTAGCGGCACTGATGAAAAGTAGTCTGCGAGGTTCAGATCCATCCCCGGTTTGTGCACAATGATGCAATCTTACTCCTGCAGATGCAACCCGTACCTCTTGATGTGAGGGGGCATCTTGGCTTTTGTATTTCCGAAAATGGTGAGCAACGCCTTATGATCCATGACAAGGGTGAAACGTTTTCTGTAGAAAACCCATGGAAGTGTTCATACGTCCATACTGTAGCTAAGCTTTCTTCCTCAAGTTAGAGTAAGCACGTTCGGTCTGAGATGGACTCCTGCAAGCATAGGCCACAATGTGTCTCTGTGCATCGGGCTGTCCATTGTGGTGAGCAAGGATCGCACCAAACCCCACTGGGCTTGCATCCACCTCAATCACTGAATGCGATTTCAGATCAAAGTAAGTTATTTCAGGTGTATTTTCAATTGCGTGTTTTATTTTCTTGAAACTTCATACACATTCAGATGGCCATTCAAACGGAGCGTCTCGCTTTGTTAGTTCTCCTGGAGGGGCACTCCCAGTGGCAAAATCACAAATGTACCTGTAGCAGTAGCTGGCCATGCCTAAGAAGGATCCCGGTATGGTCACATCTTCTGGAGGGTAAGTAGACAACAATGCTTGTACCTTTTCAGGGTCAGGATTAATTTCCTTTTATTCAGAGTAAAACTCACACGTCTCTGCATTTAGTGTGAGACCTGTATCAGCAAGCAGACGGCATACTTGTTTGAATGCTTTCCCATGTTATGTTATGTTATGTTATGTTATAACATATTTGTAAAGCGCACTTCGACCAAGGTTTCATGGCGCCATTTCGAGCTGTTCTGAGTTGACTGCAATGGGACTGGTTTACTCATGTGCCTGTATGAACAGCCATGTCTTGAGCTGCTTTCTAAATTGAAGCAGATCGGGACAGGAACGGATCTCCCATGGGAGTGAGTTCCAGAGTTGGGGCGCCAGATATCCGAAGCGACACCCGCCATGCCGCTTCCGCTTGAACTTTGCGCTCACCAACAAGTTTTGGTGTTTGGAACGGAGATGACGGATTGGAATATATCTCAAGATCAAGTTATTCATTAAAATAGGACTATAACAATTTAGGGATTTAAATGTGAGACAAGCAGATTTGAAGGTGACCCGTAGGAGCAGTGGGAGCCAGTGTAGCTTTTTTATCAGAGGTCTGGCCGATTGCCACTTGGGCTGCTGGTAAATCAGGTGTGCCGCCTGGGTCTGTACAAGCTGGAGCCTCTTGATCTGATAAGAGGGAAGGCCTAGATAGATTGAATTTGCATAATCTAGATGGGACAAGACTAGGCCAATCACAACTTGTATCAGTGCTGCCTGGGTGAGCAAGTGATCTATCTTCTGGATCTTTCGCAGTTGAAAGAAACATTTAGAAACCACTGTGCCCACTTGGGTGTTTAGAGACAGATCTCTATCAATAGTTACCCCCAGACTTTTTACGGAAGAGGAGGGTTTGGGGAAGGACCCTAATTCTGCCGGCCAGTAATGAGGGCCCCAGGAAATACGACTATCTCCTATCAGCAGTACCTCCGTCTTTCCGGTGTTCAGCTTTAGATGGTTATAATCCATCCAATGGCGGATGAACACCATAGTATCCTGAAAGTTGGTAACGGATTCAATGGAATTATCTATGGTGAAGGAAAGCTGCAGATCGTCAGCGTAGTTAAATGTTGTTACTTTCCTCTGTTTTAAAGCTTTGATCAGGGGAAGTAGATGGAGATTGAACAGATGTGGGGACAAGGAAGAACCCTGGAGAACCCCACATGTGGTGTTCAGCCCCAACGCTGTAAAGTTGGCTAGGCGGACGGCCTGTGTACGGTCTTCCAGAAAGGAGGTGATCTATCTCAAGGCCTTGCCCTGAAAGCCTGCCCGTCCGACACGGTCCACCAAGATCTTATGGTCCACCGTGTCGAACACGGCTGATAGATCTAAAAGAACCAAGGCCTGAGGGGTTCCAATGTCAGCCTTCCTGCGGAGCTCGTCACGAACTGCCAAGATGACCATCTCAGTCGAAGGGCCTGGGCAGAAGCCGGCTTGATGGGAATCCAAGTGTCCAGACTGTTCAATAAAGGCGGACATGGATTTAGCGACATGTGCCTCCAAGACCTTAGCTAAATATGGAAGCAAGGAAATGGGGCGGTAATTAGATGGTTCTAACATGTCAGCGCCAACCTTTTTTTATCAAAGAGACCACTGTGGCGTCCTTAAATGATTTCGGGACGCAACCTTGAGTAAGTGATGAGTTTAATAGGGATAGAGCAGGTTGAGAAATAATGGAGAAGACTTCCCTCATTATGTGTGGGGGACAGCAGTCCCGAGGAGATCCAGATTTAACTTTGGACAGCAAGGAGATAAACGATTCATCATCAATCGTAGGGAAACTATCCATAGTAGAGCTATTCCTGAAGGAGTCAGGCAGAATCTCAACTGATGGAGAGCATACAATACTAGCTTTAATTGTTGCAATCTTTTCTAGGAAGAATGTGTTCAACTTATGTTCCTTTTGTATAGCCCCAAACACTAGCATATCATCACTGTGGTTAAAAGCATGTGTGACAGGCTGAATTATTTGAAGAATGACATCTTGATTTCTGTAGCTGACGCCATACCTAAACTGAGTCTCTTATATCTGAACAAACCAACATAAATTGAAAAAATAGTCATATACTTCTATTTTTCTGCCAGTTCAAGTTGAGGGTAGCCTTTGTTCAAATCAACAGGATGAAATCTTTGGTGCTTTCCAGCTGCATGATCATGTCTATAATGTGTGGACCTGGATGTCTTTCTCTTTTTATTGCTTTATTGTCCTGTCGCATATCAACACAAATGCGTTCTGAACCTCTAATGTCCTTTTTTGGCACCACAACAGTGGTGAAACCCACAATGGGTGACTAATAGAGTTCTTGATGATGTCATGCTTTAACAGTGTTTCTAGTTCTTTCTCAACTGCTTCCTGTAAATGAAAAGCAATTCAACGGTGTTGCTGTGCAACAGGGCAAATGTCTTCATTAATGTGAAGTTGCACCTACATTGTCTTAAGTTTCTCAAATTCATGAAACAATGTTGGGAACTAACGCACTATTCAAGAATGGGCATTCAAGTTGTAGTTAATAGAGATCAGTCCCATGTGAGCAGCAGTATCGAAATTTAAGCATGCACTCCATGAAGTACCTGGTAGGACATGAATTGTCACTTTTCTGTCGTTTTCTTGTGCCGCATGGTCACCACAAAGAATCTTTTACTCTGCAAGGGGATAGAAGCTGCCCAGGTGTACACCTTTGTTCTCAATGGTGTGAGGTGTGGTATTGGAGACAGTTATTTGTACTTTACTGCCCGCATGATGTTTATCGATGCACCACTGTCTATAATAAAAGTTGTAGGGCAACCATTCACTTTAAGTATAATTTCAGGACTATATCCAAATGAACGTTGTTGCTTCTCTTTAGATTCATGGTTTTCTTTGCAAGCAGCCAATCCTACATGAGCAAGTCTGTCTGTAACTGACATGCCCATCTGGTATAGCCTCATAATGTGTATGTATGTTACCCAAGCTTTCTCCTAGCTGCTCAGCCAGAGTGAGAGATGTTATCGGAATGTTGGTGTAAATGTGATGAATAGAATGCATGGGTGCCTGCGTGGATGAGTGGTGACAGTTGGAGATTGGCTGAGCAGCAGGGAGGCTGCTCCTGGTGGGGCTGGTATAAGTGCTGGCAACTGGAATGTGGACTGATGTACATATTTACATGGAAACGATAAAGAAGCCTTCAAACTCTTCCTGGATACCTGTGTGAACCAGGGTCATAGGACACAACACCTTTGCACATCCATCTTCCTCACCATTATTCGATGATGATGTCAACTAACCTTTGGAAAATGAATTAGATAACAATTGACTTTGTTTCATTTCCACTCGCCTTAGTCGATGCTGCCATTTGGCCTTCTGGGAGTGGCTAGAGTGCTTCCGGAACTTTCTGGTGTCTATCTTCTCGTCTCTCTGTGGCACACATAATTTTTCTTTTGTTTTGCAATCCATTACGAAATGGTTTTCTTTCCCGTAGACTTTGCATATCTGTCTGACAGCAGGACATTTACTTTCATTTGAAAAGGAAACTCCACAGTGGAAACACAATTTCTTTTTCTTCAGAGGCATCACTGTCTGGGCTTATGCCTTGTGTTCGTGCTTACTTTTCATGCTCAATGCTGATTCATTTTGGGTTGTTCCAGCTTCCGTATAAGTAGCTTATTCCTCCACTCTCACAGCCATTAGTTTTCCTAGCAGTATGAATCAGATAGGCAACCATCTATAACTCTGAAACGCATGGCTTCTCCATTTTTTTATTTTTAAAGTAATTTTTATTGCAGGTTTACAGTACATCTGATATTTTAACTTGATCATTGCTTTTGCAGTTCTCGTTCGTTCTCTCTGCTACTTTGTTCCGTACACAGCCATTTAGCCCACATCCCGGAGGTCGGGCGGCGTTCAACAGAGGTGCATCCCAAATGACTAGTATCACAGCAATTATGTTCTTTTCGTCAGGGAAATGTGTACTCCTGCTTTTGTAACTGTTTACCCCCCCCTCCCTTGCTTCCTAGCGGAATACCTTTAACTAAACATCCCCCCTTTCCTCCCATCCCCCCTCCCCCCTTGATCTCACCATCCAATAGGAATGCTCCTGTTTGACTGCTTGTATGGGTGTTTCCAGGAGTTAATTCTCATTTTTAGTTGTGTGGTGTACCTGGAGTGCCTCGAGGACTGTCATCATTTGTATTCGGGGCCTCTTCGTCCTCCTGTGATGTGCTATCCCTCAGTGCCTGCACCATCATTTCCCACGCTGCCGCTGTGTCCATTGCTCTTATATCAGGTTTTCTACGGGCTGCCTGGTATCGGATCGTACTTTCACAAGCTGCCCATTTCAGTAACTCGTGAACCCATCTTCTGTGTTTCGGACCCACCTTCGCCTTCCATACCCTCATGATTTCTCTCTTAGCAAGAATTAATCCCATATCTATAAATGTACTAGTGGTTTTGTTCTTAGGTGTATGTGGGAACCAGTGCAGTATGTAGGTCGCCATATCAAAGTTCACAGTTCTGTCCGTGACCTCGTTAAGCGTCTTTCCAACCGCCTCCCAATAGTCCTGTAGGTCCGGGCAGGACCATAACATGTGGTCCAGTTCTGCTCCCTCTAGGGTGCATCGTGGGCAACCCGCTTCAGCCACCCCAAAGTATTTCTTCATTTTGCCCGGTGTCATGTAGGCTCTATGTAGTATGTAAAAGGGAATCTGTTGGAATCTCGTGTTTCTCGTACTCTTGCGTGCTCGTCGCACTATTTGGGCCCAGGTGGTTTCCGGAATGTCCCTGCCGAGGTCCAATTCCCACTTTGCTTTTAGCACCGCGAGTGGCGGTAGATTCTCCCGTAACATTCTGGAGTATAATCACGTTACTGCCTTATAGGTCCCGGCCGCTATCATTGTATATTGGCAATCCATGGTGGTAATCGGTTCTGCCAAGCCCCCTTTCCAGTGTGCCTGTATGGCCCTCGTCACTGCTGCATGTAATAGATAACCTCCTCGCGAAAGGTCGTATCGCTCCTGAAGATCTTGATAAGGTATCAATGCTCCCTCCTCATATAGGTCGCCAATTACTTGTAACCCCGCATTCTCCCACTGCTGTAACTGTGACCAATCTCCCCCATAGGGGAGCGCTGTCACCATCCCGAGCGGGATTTCTGGGGCATATGGGTGTTGCGTTCCCGCTCGGCGCTGCGAGCGGTTCCAGCAAAGACGGAACGTCTGCTCCTCAAGAGTTAGGTCTTTCAGGGCAATCTTCTGTTGCAGAGTTGTGTATTCTAGTACATGACGTGGTGTTCCCCTATCCCTTCCTTGTTACGGGCCACGGAACACTCTCGCCACTTCTTGTGTGAAGAGCTGCAGTTGAGCTGCGAGGTAGTAGAGCTCGAAGTCTGGGACTGCTAATCCGCCCTCATCTTTCGGGCGGATGAGCGTCGTCAGTGCCACTCTGCACCTTCCTGAGTTCCATATAAATGAAGTGAGCTGCGACCGTAATCTACGGAATACAGAGTTGGGCACCCACACAGGCAGGGTGCGAAAATAATAGAGTAGTCGCGGCAGGGTGATCATTTTTAATAATGAAATGCGGCCGGTCGGCGATAACGGTAGTGTGGCCCAGAACTCCATGTTTTCCCTCAGTGTCCTTATACATCTGCCCACATTACCCTCCAACATGTCTGCTGCCGTATGGTATTCAATTCAATTCAATTTTATTAAATATGTTTTTGGAACTCCGTGGAGATCCACATATTATACAATAACAAACAAAATATAAAAATAAACGTATATAACAACTCATGCAGACAGTAATTATACAAAAACAGTGTAGGGTTCTACTAATAAAGTTCCAAGAAACATTTAAAAAAATTAAAAATTTTGTTACAAAAAATTCCATTTGGGGGACTGAGGATTGCGTCCAACAAGGCTGTTGCGGAAGAAATACCAAACTAGGCACAAGCCGGTTTTATCCATAGGCGACGGTAAGTCAGTAATGCTGGACAAACTAGCAGGACGTGTTTAGAATCTTGAATTGCAAGGTTACAGTAATTGCATACATTAGATATGCCATACCATTTGGCCAACAACTTATTCAGGGGGAGCAAGTCCTGCCTGAGGAGTAGCCAGAAGCGGCGTAGGCCATGGGGGATGTTCCATGACAGGTAAGGTTGTATCTGTCTAATTATACAGGAATTGACAACTTGTGTGGCCCCCTTTTTTTGTATTATTAGATTCCGATCCCTCTCATAACTTAGCTTCCATGTAGCTTGTTTTAATTGCAATTTTAATTGATTCATGGAAAGCTCTAGGAGAGATGTTTCCTCCAAATCCAAGAGAGTGATGGCTCTCCTATAGTTCTTTATGAGGGTCGAGTATTCGTTTAGTGGGCCCATCAACTCTTTTGTGATAAGAGATCTAAGGGTAGTTGGCTTACCTTTAATCAAACAAGTGACCCAGCGAATCACTCCTGCAAGACCCTGCGCCCAGCTGCTCCTTAGACCGAGTTCTAAACGCAGGGTTGCAGCACTACAACTGTTGTTAACCGAGGATAAGTTTCTCAAAAGGGAGCCCTCAACTCTGTCCAAGAAGCCCCATTCCACTAGGTCAATTAATTCAACTCCATAGAGCAAAGTCGGGGGGACTTTTGCCCGAAAAGCCTCCAGCAAATGAGCAAAGTGCCTTTTGCCTGTTGATTTATACAATGCTCCTAGGCCGTTACCCTGAGACTTTGCTTTTCGGGAGCTGTTTTCTATATGTGATTTGTTACCCAAACTACTATTGACAACCATACCTAGGAAAACATACGTTTTTACTCTTTCTAATTTTTCACCTCCCAATTCCCAACTAATGTGGTCCAATTTTAATTTATTTCGTCCTTCCAAGCACATTATCTTACTTTTGGAGATGTTTATTTTCAGGAAGTGCTCTTCGGAGAAAGTGTGTAGTGCATGTAGACGACTATTAAGACCTTTAGGGGTGAGATCTAGAATTAAAATGTCGTCCGCATACATTAGACAGGAGATGTGTCTTTCGCCTAAGCGTGGTACAATTCCTACACATATCAATAAAGTGAAGGGAAGGTCGCAAACATAAAGGGAAAATAAGAGGGGAGCTAATAGGCAGCCCTGTTTGAGGCCATTTACCGATGGGATAAGCCGGGAGAGACCCCTTTCTCCCCCCAACAGTACTTTACACCATGTGTTGTCATGCAGATCTTGGACCAAACATTAGAGTCTGTGTGGCATTCCTAAGTTTTGTAGCTTTCTCCACAGTATCTGACGGTCGACCTTATCAAAGGCCGTGGAGAAATCTATGAAGGCCGCATAGACTCTCCCTTTTCTTGCTCTTATGTATTTGTCAATTATTACCTGGAGGGCGGTTAAGTTGTCCATGGTCCCATGGTTTTTTCTAAAGCCTGTCTGTTCGAGTGGAAGGACATTTGAAGACTCCACCCATGCATTTATCCGTTTAAGCAGGCATCTAGTAAAAACTTTGCCGATTGCATCCAACAATGCAATCTGGCGATAGTTCTGGGGGAGGAGACGGTCGCCCTTTTTGAACAGTGGGACCAGGATGCTTCCCTTCCAGGAGGGTAGGACCTTTCCGCTTAATAAGCAGATATTGAAGATTGGACATAAGAGCTTGCTCCATTTGGCCCTATTCTGCTTTAACACATTGATGGGTACTTCATCGGGGCCCATAGCCCCTGAGCGTCTCATTTCCCCAATGGCAAGGTCTATGTCTTTTTCTGAAAAAGACTCTAACGGCGGACTCGTTTTTTTGGCCATGCTTGGGGTGATGCAGTATGATTACTAGCATAGAGGTTTGAGACAAAGTCCCTCCATATATGTTCCTCAATAGGGATGGGTAGCGGACTAGTTCTCGTTCCGCACCCCTCACCTATAAGGGACCAAAATTGTCTCATTTCCCCGTTGGTTGCTGCTTCCCTTATTTTTACCCAGATGGCGTCCTCTTTTTCTTTGCGTAGTGAGAGTAAGAGTCTTCTCCTTTTCCTTCTTAGCGTTGTTATTTGTCGTGATAGGGCGTCAGTTCTATTTAAATATTGGGCCCTTATTAATTTATTCAGATCTATGTTGAGCAGTTTCAGGGGACAGGGGATTGTATTAATGGACTTTTTCTTATTCTGTTTTTGTGCCCCTGTTATTACCGACTTCAGAAACAAGGTAAAAAGCTCGATTTCGCAGCCATACCAGGAGGGGAGCTCTGAAATAGCTATATCGAGCATATCCTCCAGGTTTCGATGAGCCCTTGCGTTCCAGTAGCATCTTCCTGAACTGTTACCAAAATTTATTTGGTTACTGTTCAAAGTCCATTGATTGCATTTGGGAGGGTTTACGTTCATCGAGATGGATAGGATTCTATGATCGCTAAATATGGTATCGATTACAGCGATATCCTTTAATAACTCAAATGATTGAGACCCTATTATGACATAATCGAGAATCGATTCCCCTTGATACGATTTGTGAGTGAAATTTGCTGGGGAATCTGAAGGGAGTCGCCCATTAGCGATTATCCCATCTGTTTCTGCCAGCTCATTTAATAGTAGTTTACCCCGTTTGTTTGTTAATATACTTTCGGGGAACGTTGCTTGAGGAATATGGAGTGTTTCTTCTCTTATTTTATCGCAGAATAAATTTAAACTGAAATTAGAGATCTTACAGTTCAAGTCCCCGGTTAGGATGATAACCGTTCTTGGGTCTTTCTCCTTAATACTCTGTATATGGAGGAAGATTTTGTTTAAAATTGCATTAAAACCTGCTTCAGGCGGTATGTAAGCATTTATCAGGGCCAGGCGAATTCCAGCTAAGTGGGTGCCTGACCCAAATAGAGTTACTACCTGAAAAAGTTTACTCGGGTCCATGTAATGATCATGGTCCCAGTTTATACGGTTAGATAGGAGACAAGCTATGCCCCCACTGGCGTGGCCTTTTTTTTTGCAGTGGCGCTGCCTTCCAATACGTAATAGTCCTTCCCTATTTGGATATTACCACTACACCATGTCTCCTGGAGGCATATTATATTGGCCTCTTGCGACAAAAGGAATTGTATTTTCTCCGGATTATTTGTTAGACCTGCTTTGTTCCAAGATATAATGGATAGATCTATGCTAAAGGTACGGATTAGATGATGGTTTGCTTGAAGATTTTTCAGCCAGAACTTTAGGGAGCCAATTCCATTGATCATTTTCCTCTGCCATAGTGGTTTGATAAGTTAAGAAAGAGGGTTTAGCATAAGATACTACTCGAGAATCATTGGACTTGCTTATCTTTAATTCTTTGATTTCCCCTAGTTTGTTTAAGTTACCTGTTGCAGCTAGCAGCAGAGAGGAGGGGGGATTCTGTTTGTTTAAAGGTTTAGAGACATTATTCCGTCTAGTGTGCATTAATACAGGAATTACGTCTATTCCTCTGCTCTGTAGGTCTTCTGCCCGTTGAAGAATTAGGTTAGCTACTAATTTGGAATGAAATTTCACCCTTGTAACCGTCCCCACTTCAGATTTGAGTTGTAGAACTATGTCTAGGTCGGCTGATTGGATAAGTTTCAAATTAGCAGATTCTTGAAAGAATTTCAACAAAAGAGATCTGTTCAGGATGTAATCCGCTTCAAAAAGGGGAAAGAATTCTACCCATACAGTATCTATGTTATCTTCCTTAGATTCTTTACCCAGGGTACCCTTCATAGGTGCTCCCGAGGGGGCAGTTATAAAGGGATTGAGTGATGAAATTTTTTGGGCAGAGAAATTTTGCTCATGCCCTAAGGAGATTAGTTTATCTGCCTCAATAGCACCTTGCGGGGGAACACCCAGGGAGGTTGCTCCCTGGAAGACAGATGCGAAGGGGTTGAGTGATAGAGCAGCTAGGGTAGGTGGATTTTGCACCTGATCTGGGGGGGACGATTTGTGTACCGCTTTTATATCCCTATTATTATTGCCTTGCTGACCGAAGGTAAATATGTTAGCTATTGCAGATGAGGGGGATGTATGGGTGGATACGGGGGCTAACATTGCCTTAGGCGGAGAATCAATATTTTCTTTGGCTGGCATATTGTCAAAGTTTTTATTTTTTCCCGCTGCCGTCTGTATCTGGTGAGTTGCTTTCGGTAGGGGAGAGTTTAGATGTTTTCTAAAGAGAATTTTCCTCCGCCTATTTTTTTCTATCCGTCTTAACAGTTTCCTCTTGTTCTTTCCGTTCTTTTTTATTGACTCAATTTTCCCTCTATTGTCAATTTCTCCCAGAGTAGCTACCTCCTCTATGTCCCCATCTCCCTTCTGCTTCTTAAAGATTGGAAACAATTCATTCCCAGTTTTTAGCGGGGTTTCCCCATAAGGATTTGTTTCAAAATCGTTACATGAAGAACCATTTAGGCGGGGTGGGGGCTGGGAATCACATATTTTTTCCTCTTCATTTGCTTTTTTTGTGGTGGTTTTGGCTACTGGACAATGATCTTTTATACCTATCTTATCTGAGGCCAAGAGAGGAGAAGTGGGCGCCTTCCCGTCCACATCCTTCTCCCTTTGGGACCTCAACAGGACTTTTAAGATTTGAGTCACTGTATCGAGCACACAATCGGATCCCCCTACGAATTTTTCCAATAATTGTAAGATAGATGCCAGTAAGTGTTCTAGAATGTGGAGGGAATCGGAAAATGGTTTATCAGGCCCCTTACATTGGAAGGTATTTATTCCAGTCAAATTTAAGTTAGGGCTAGCGGAAAAATGTGAATGTGAGGATTTAGATGGAGTACTACTGTAGAGATGTAAACCGGCATGATTTGACATTATCGGGGTGTTCTGGGGTATCTCAACTTTTGTAGGGTCAGATTCTAAATACCGTTGACATAGGTCTTCATCTAAGATCATTGGGGACAACCCATTGTGAAATAACATTTTAGTTGGTGAACTATTAGCTGGCTGAGTGGCATCATCATGGGATATTGTCATGATGTTAAGGTTATCATGCTCTATGTCTTTTTTTGTTTTTATGACTACCTCTGGAACGAGGTCAATGTTGTTTTTCAGAGTTGAAAATAGGGGGGGAGAAAACTCACTCTTGTGGGGAGATTGTGACACCTTTGCTGTCCCGGGACTCATGTCTACAGTTACCTTTTTAATTTCCGGGCTCTCTCGCAGGTTATTGGGGACAGAATCTAAGGGGGTCTCTTCAGAGTCCGTTGGGTCCTTTGCTTTATTGTCCACCCCTGTAGCTTTGTTTTTACCCTTTTCCCAGAAATTGAAGAGCTGACAAGTACTTTTCATATTAGTAGCTTGGCTAAGTTTGTTTCGGAGGGGATTCGATTTAGTTTTGGAGCCTGATCTTCCTACTATTATTTTCCCAGATCTAAGTTTCTTTGTCATCATCGCAGACAAACGATGTCGCGGTTGAACAGTGAAACAACGGGGCCGAGATAGTTATAAGAATTCTGGGATTACACTACCAGGAAATATTTCTAGGGTCTGTTGTTTGAATACAGAACTTGCAACAAACCGACTAAAGCTACAAACTTTCGAGTAATATGAGACAGGAGTATGATATGATTTACCAGGAGAAAGAGAGCTGGCCTAGCCTGGCCTTCTCGTGCCTCTGATGGCCTCAGAGGGCCCGCCCTTGTCCCGGACTTCTCCCGGGCGCTACCCGCGCGCTACCGCGCTGCGGTATGCTGACACTCTATAAATGCGTCACGAAGTTATGGGGGAGGGGCCTACAGGGAGAGCGTCACCGGGTGTAATTGGTGATTCACACTGCTGGGACTCTTGGGAGATTGAGTCCAGCAGTGCACACGCTCGCAGCCCTGTTAGCCTTCTGCCCTGAAGAGATGATGGCAAAGTCCAGCTGTGAAGCGGGACCCGCGGAGCGGGTCCGGCGAAGAGTAGCGCTTTGCAGAGCGCTTCCAGGGGGCCGTGTGGCGCTTCCTCTGACCACCGGCTCCAAAGCACAGTCAGGAACTCAGCAAGTGCAACAGGAAAGGTATCCACAGAATGAGCAGGTCCGGTGCCTTTTCTCCACTCAGCTGGGGGCGGGGCCTACAGGGAGAGCGTCACCGGGTGTAATTGGTGATTCACACTGCTGGGACTCTTGGGAGATTGAGTCCAGCAGTGCACACGCTCGCAGCCCTGTTAGCCTTCTGCCCTGAAGAGATGATGGCAAAGTCCAGCTGTGAAGCGGGACCCGCGGAGCGGGTCCGGCGAAGAGTAGCGCTTTGCAGAGCGCTTCCAGGGGGCCGTGTGGCGCTTCCTCTGACCACCGGCTCCAAAGCACAGTCAGGAACTCAGCAAGTGCAACAGGAAAGGTATCCACAGAATGAGCAGGTCCGGTGCCTTTTCTCCACTCAGCTGGGGGCGGGGCCTACAGGGAGAGCGTCACCGGGTGTAATTGGTGATTCACACTGCTGGGACTCTTGGGAGATTGAGTCCAGCAGTGCACACGCTCACAGCCCTGTTAGCCTTCTGCCCTGAAGAGATGATGGCAAAGTCCAGCTGTGAAGCGGGACCCGCGGAGCGGGTCCGGCGAAGAGTAGCGCTTTGCAGAGCGCTTCCAGGGGGCCGTGTGGCGCTTCCTCTGACCACCGGCTCCAAAGCACAGTCAGGAACTCAGCAAGTGCAACAGGAAAGGTATCCACAGAATGAGCAGGTCCGGTGCCTTTTCTCCACTCAGCTGGGGGCGGGGCCTACAGGGAGAGCGTCACCGGGTGTAATTGGTGATTCACACTGCTGGGACTCTTGGGAGATTGAGTCCAGCAGTGCACACGCTCGCAGCCCTGTTAGCCTTCTACCCTGAAGAGATGATGGCAAAGTCCAGCTGTGAAGCGGGACCCGCGGAGCGGGTCCGGCGAAGAGTAGCGCTTTGCAGAGCGCTTCCAGGGGGCCGTGTGGCGCTTCCTCTGACCACCGGCTCCAAAGCACAGTCAGGAACTCAGCAAGTGCAACAGGAAAGGTATCCACAGAATGAGCAGGTCCGGTGCCTTTTCTCCACTCAGCTGGGGGCGGGGCCTACAGGGAGAGCGTCACCGGGTGTAATTGGTGATTCACACTGCTGGGACTCTTGGGAGATTGAGTCCAGCAGTGCACACGCTCGCAGCCCTGTTAGCCTTCTGCCCTGAAGAGATGATGGCAAAGTCCAGCTGTGAAGCGGGACCCGCGGAGCGGGTCCGACGAAGAGTAGCGCTTTGCAGAGCGCTTCCAGGGGGCCGTGTGGCGCTTCCTCTGACCACCGGCTCCAAAGCACAGTCAGGAACTCAGCAAGTGCAACAGGAAAGGTATCCACAGAATGAGCAGGTCCGGTGCCTTTTCTCCACTCAGCTGGGGGCGGGGCCTACAGGGAGAGCGTCACCGGGTGTAATTGGTGATTCACACTGCTGGGACTCTTGGGAGATTGAGTCCAGCAGTGCACACGCTCGCAGCCCTGTTAGCCTTCTGCCCTGAAGAGATGATGGCAAAGTCCAGCTGTGAAGCGGGACCCGCAGAGCGGGTCCGGCGAAGAGTAGCGCTTTGCAGAGCGCTTCCAGGGGGCCGTGTGGCGCTTCCTCTGACCACCGGCTCCAAAGCACAGTCAGGAACTCAGCAAGTGCAACAGGAATGGTATGGTAGATATAGACACCCAGATATTTCAAACAGGTGGGTACCCACTTAAGTTGTGGTCTGTAATTTGGTTGCGGTGTACCTTGGCGCAACGGGAATAAGCACGTCTTGGACCAATTAACCTTTAACCCTGAGACTGCATGGCTTCTTTATCATTGAATTCATTGGACTTGAAGTGCTCATCATCTCACCAGGTTGCTGTCTTGCTTGATTGAAAGTGTACCTTTCATAGTCAGCGTTCGGCATTAGATTGAACTTGGCCTTTAACGTCTTCTTGATACTTCATCAGCTTGTGATGTATCTTCATCCTCACTTCTTTTACTCCATCACCTGCAATGTTCTTTAAGTGTTTGATAATCTTTTTGTCATCTGCTTGTTCAACATCATCTATGAAGTAATCAAACGCTTTGATCCATGCAGTCCATCTGGGGCCAATATTCTGCTTTTTGGTTGTGTCGAAAGGAGGGGTGGTTTCAGGAACACTGCTGCATTCTTTTCTACAGCCATTGGAGAGCTTCAGAGGTTCAAGATCTTTTAAGTTGTGTTGAGTGCCCCCAGCCACCTCTGTGGCCACTTCAGTGAGGACTAATGGCTTTGTAAGCACAGGCCCAGTGCTTATGCTTGGGCCGTTGTCGATGCTGCGTGCTACTTTGAGCACACCGGCCAAGTTTCAATAGGAGGTCGGGTGGTGCTTTTCTCATTTGCTCAGGTGAGGACAGTTGTACTTTCTGTACCTGGCTGTTTCTGTATTTAATATTTCTCTGTGCCTGGTTGTCTTTTCCTTTAGCTCTTTCCTGCACCTGGCCGTCTCCGACTTTAATGCTTCTTAATATCTGGTTGTCAGTGTCTTTAGCATTTCTACTTTGTATTGGTGCTGGCTCTGTGTTGTGCTGTTCAGCCTTACCGGTAGATCTTTTTGCTGGCTTACTGACTGTGCTCCTCTGTAGGGCCTTCACCTTCTTCGAGGGGCTCTCAAAAGCTGTAGTTGCACTTTGGCTCCACGTACAGCAACTGTAGGCCGCTTCTTGAGGCGCATGTGGCACTCACAAACAGTTTGCTGGAACACAGCAAAGTGTCAGGGAGAGCAGTCTTGTGCTCTTTGGGGCAGGTATCCCCTATCTCGTTGCCATTTTTAGCGTCTTTCCCAGCCAGGGAGCAGGCCACGCACACAGCTCTGGTTTGCACGCCTTTATTCTTAAAAATGCAACTGGTAACTGAATACACTTCGTCACAGACCTCATTAACCACACCCAGCCACACCTACCAGATGATGTAATACTTGTAAGAAGTCTGCTGAGGACCACAAGAGGCCTCATACAAGACACAACAGCGCACACCCTGTTGAATCTGTCTCTGAGCAATGTTGTCTTTCCTCTCATTTTGCTCTCTATATAATCTATCCCACCCAGTCTGGACATCGTTGGACATTTTAAGTACGAATACAGAAAATTAGCCTTTATCATTAACATAGTTTGGTTCTGTTTAATAAAGAATTGCCTCCTTACTGACTCAACCCATGACTTTCCGTTCCAACATCTTACAGCTATGGGAACTGGGGTGGTGCACAGGAAACGAATATGTAGTGCACGGCTGACATATCCTTTCCAGACACCTGTGGCAGAGGTTAGCAACTAAAGTTGTATTTATGACACAACAAACTAGCTATAGAGGAATTGCTGTGAAAATAAATATATCTAT
The DNA here is from genome assembly GCF_964263255.1 of Lissotriton vulgaris. Classification (NCBI taxonomy): domain Eukaryota; kingdom Metazoa; phylum Chordata; class Amphibia; order Caudata; family Salamandridae; genus Lissotriton; species Lissotriton vulgaris. Next base: position 1,953,858,717 of record NC_141687.1, read on the forward strand.
TTTTGGTAACGTGTCGATTTTTGCTCTTGCTGAAGTCCGTTGTTTGAAAAGATGATGTTGGTGCAGGAGTGGAGATGCTTTCCTTTTTTCTCAAAAACAACATGGCAGCTTTGGGCAACAGAAATGCTAGCCATTTGCTCATCTAAGTTAAATATGTTGTCTCTTAAAAATACTAAAGTAAATATCCCATCTTTGGTAGAAACCCTACAGTAAATGGAAACATTGTTTAACTTCAGACACTCTCCTTTCCATTTTTCGAGGTAGTGTTATGTAGCACCTCATAGAAGGTTTAGAGTTGGTAAGAAAAAGGAGAAATGCAAAAAAGATCACGTTTGAAGTCTCAAGAACTTCACAGTGACCCATAATAGCAAACCTTTCTCCTAAACCAATTTGCCAATTATTAAACATGTCTGCATAGCAGTCGACTTGTTCGGTGTACCTTACTTTCAGAAATTGCCAAATTACTACTGCTCCTATTAAGAATCCGGGCAGGATTGCATACACTGGGCAGAAACGTGTGTATTGAACATAACTGTAATATGCCAATGGCATTAACACAAATGCCTCCAAGACAAATACATGAGAGTTAGATTTGTTTTGCTTCCCGTCATTTAACTTTTTTTTAAATTGAAACAATTTCCATATTTATTATTTCAGGTTTAAGGAAGATCCCTGGCTTTGGGACCTGGACTGGGACGTACAGGAATTTAAACAGAAAAAGGCAACAAAATTGTCAAAAAAGAGAGTATCCGCAGAAAGCAATGTAAACATAGAGTATACAACTAGTGCCTCAGATCTGGAATTACAAGAAGGTAAAGTGAATTTGTCAAGCCCTACTTTACAGTGTTCCTTTTTAATTCCCTTTTAAGCCCCTACTTGTTCAGTTTAGTAGTGCCCAAAATGTGTCTTTTATCTTGTTTTTTTTTGTTAAATCTTTTGTTCAGTAAGTTCAGAAAATGTATTGGTCTATTCTACCTTGCTATATGTTATTGTATTTTACCAATGTAGCCACCAACCTCCATATTTGTGGACTAAGCCACAAATTCTTCACATTTTGAAGGGAGCCATGCCGCTCCTGCTACAAGCGGCTCTTCCCCCTAAGAATGTCAAACTCCAACCTATTCAGATTCCTAGAGATAAATAAAACACCCATACTCGGGCACAATTTCTATTATATCCACAAAATACACGATTTTTCCTTAAGAAACATTGATTGACCAAAAATTAAAGTTAATGAGATGTAAAACCTTTGTTCCTATAACCTGGCACTGACACTCGTAAAAGGAATCAAACTTAGAGGCAAGATGCCTCTGTGCTACCAAAGCTAAACTAACTAAAACATTGTTTCAACTCCCTTTTTATGTAGGTTCCTGAATGAAATAACTTATGCACAAGCTTCAGTTCTTGAAAATGTTTTTGATCTGCCACCTTGACGCGTTACCTGTTTTTAGGCTTGCATTATCCTTTTCGCAATCTGAAACAGTGTCTGTCCCTTACACTAAATCCCACATCAATGTGTCCAACCAGTAGTCTCTATTGATTTTATAAATAATGTGTGTTCACCTCAAGCTGTCTCTTGATGCCGTTGCGGAGTATCACAAAATTATGAAATCCTATCAAATATATCCATCTAATATTCATTACAACTGTGTAATAAAATTATGTAGAACTATACATGATATATAAAATTATGAATAGTTTCCCTTTCCCTGATCAATAAGCAGTGCTTTGTTGCTCTCAAGCTGGGTTTACACTACCTGATGTCAGTTCATAAGTCTAATACATGTATCGATCATTTAAAATATAAGACGTTCTAAGATGTATAACAAATTTGTGGTTAAAGCAAGCAATAGTCAACCTCAGAAAGGGGCATAATAGAAAATAAAGACAAGATGATTTTAAAGGTTTTAATAAAGAACTGAAATGCAAGAACATCAAAGGAGAAAAATCAAAAGAGGTGACTTAAGAAGTGAATTATCAGAAGTCTTTAAGAATGTGTACAGTTCAGAGGAAAACCCAGTACATTGTACAAGTACAAACAGTTTTGCTACTGTCCCATAGTTTAACAATACCTTGTTTTGCCTCCATCACAGCAGTATTATAGAATAATAGATCATATTTGGATTAAGCCTCATGTATCCATATCCCCAGCAGTGCACTCTAGGAGTGTAATCTCGAATTGCATTCTCTTGAACCCTTAAAAGACACCTACACTCCCAAAATCTGTGTACAAGGGAACCCTCTTGGGTGCAGTTCCTCTGGCATGGGTCATTGCCAACACTTCTAATCCTATACAGCCTAGTTCTAGTGAAGAATGCTCTATGCTGGACTTTTAGTTGTGTGAGACAGAAGCCCTATCTCGTGACTTCCTCCTTCAGGTATTTGTATGCTTCTGTCCAGCTATTATCCATTACCCCATGATCCCTTTCCCATCTTCCCCTGAGGGCAGTCAGTAGTTTTGACCTACGGCTTAATAGTTTCTTGTAAATTTGAGAAAAGGCAGATTGTCTAGTGGAGACTCATCAAGGTGTGTCTCATATTTGGACATGCAGGCTCAAGTTGGAGGGATCAACATTGTTCTGTGTCAGACATTTCATAATGTAACTGGTGGTCTTAAAAGGACATTAGGCATCACCAAACTTGGATATACCTAGCAGATCCCATTTCTGAAATACTTCCAGCCTCTACAGATCCCTTAGTATGTGACAAAAAAGGGCAAATGGGTTTGCTAATTTGAACCGCACATCACAGAGTTAAGCCAATTATAATATGGACAAAAGAAAATTGAAGAAAGCAACTGAGGCTAGGGTGCTCCTAAGGTGTATGACACCTACCCACCAAAGTGTCAATCCGTCCTAGTATTCAATTGAATCTAGGTCAAACATATGTATGCATAACACCCAATCACACCATATAGTTATAACAAATCAAGTAATGTCAATGTTTTTCTAAAACAGTCCATGAAGTCTCAGCATCCAGTAAGTTTCTAAAACCCAAAGCTTCTCAAAAGAGTATCCACACAAATCTTCTTAGGTTGAGATCTGGTATTTAATATCCAAAGTTCATATGAGGAAAAACAGCAGCCGACGCGCGTTTCGCCCGCAGGGCTTTTTTCAAGGCTATTTATTCACTCTTCTCAGATGTGATGCTACAGATCCCTTAGTATGGTCAAGTTTCAGAGGGGTGTCTTAAGTGTGTGCCTATTCTACCAGCCCAAGGCCACAGTGCCCTCCTGCTCCATATTTTAACTACTATTTAGGGTGGTGGGGAGGCTACCATCCATGCGCTCCTGTATTGTTCCCGCCCATAGAGGTCCCTTAGATACCGCCTAATCGTCATAGCCAGCTTATCTGCGCCCAGGGATAGCTCCCATAAGCGGTAAATACCAATTGTTTAACTTTATATAGCTGGGACGCCGAATAGTACATGTTGAGATGGGCTAGACTGATGGCCCCTTATACGGACCCCTTATCAGACGTAGAGCTGTTCTGGGGGACACTCTGTTCCATAGTAGAAATCGTGTGACACTGTCTACTTTCCGGAAAACACTGTCTGGGACTTTCCAGGACGTGTTTTGCAAGACATGTAGAAATGTAGGCAGCAAAATCATTTAACAGAGGGTGGCCTTCCCCAAAATCAATAATGAGAGTTTCCTCTCATGTTTCACATCAGTTGTATAATCATACAGTATCTTTCCCAGGTATTCTCTAATGAAGGCTCTCAGATCTTTTGTGATATATATCCCAAGGTAACAGAAACCCATCACAGCCCACGGCAGTGTTTCCCCATTCTGTCAGAGGTCCCCACAGTGTAAGGTGGGATTGCCACTGATTAGTGCCAGTTTTACAAACCTCTGCATACCTCAAGAACTTTAAGCATTCCCAGTATTCTACCAATGGACTGTTTAGGGTCTGATATGTATAGGAGCACATCATTTAAGTCTATGCACATGTGCGCCACTGCACACCCAACCAGCTAGGGCCTCCATCACCAGAGCAAACTACAGTGGACACTCCTGTCTTGTTCCCTGTTCCAAGGTAATTCTCTGGAGAGGAAGCTGTCCACACATACTCTTGCTATAGTTGTAGTATAGAGGTGGAGGACCCATCCCACTAAATTAGTGAAAAGTACTCCTGTTTGTGGACAGATTAACAGAGATGTCCTCACACATAGTCTACAAGCATCGATAAAATTAGCTGGCCATTTTTGATACGTTAAACAGATAACAAGTGAACCCAAAACAGATATAAGTGTCAGGAAGATCTAACAAGGCTTTATTTTTTTACATATATATATATTAACCCAATTTGCCTCTGATTAAAGGACGCCACTCCATTGCGAGGTGAGTTCAACAAACCCTTTATTTTCGAAAGCGGCACATTATGGCTGTTTAAAAGTTCCCCAACGCGTTTCGGAGCCGCACGCTCCTTCATCATGGGGCAGCAGTTACAAAACACGGCATAACCACACCTATTTTTATCCAGACTGCATGCGTTCCCCAGTGAAGCATGCTGGTAGTTGTGGTTTAATCTTCCCCACAATTGAGGTCCGTTTCGTTTTGCCAACTAAGTTTATTTTGCCATCAAGTTCAATGTATCAGCCCTCCGGTGGGCCCCAGACATGATGCGCAGCTTCCACCTTGTGTCCTCTCAATGCTGTTTCCACTGTCGAAAGTTTCCGACCGTGCAGGTCCGCCTCCATCTCAGGGATTATGTGACAGCGCAGCCAGTTACCAATTTGAGGAACAGGAAATACCAATCTGGGGCCCACTGGAGGGCTGGAATTGGTCCTTGAAACGTTTTTCTGCACACAAACCTACTGGAAGGTATTAATCAATTGGAAATAAACTACATGTCCCAGCGTGCACCGGATCAAAATCAATTAATGAATCAGGCACACCGGAGGCCAGGTGATTTTTTCAAAAGGCGCAGGGGACTGTGGGAATCCTAAACAGTGTATGCAGAAAAAAATGCCTCTGAGGAAAGAGCAGGTAAGGCTCTGAAACGCGTCAGGCAGGAGGACAGAAAGACACTGGAATGGTATTGCCTGCTCCTGTGCAAATAAATGATTTTGTTAAAATCCGTGGCTGGAGGAGTGCGTCTCTTAATGCAGAGGCATCTTTGAAGGATATATATATATGTATATATGCACAGCTTCCCCTAGCGCTGTTGTGCTTCACTAGAATAAAACAAGCATATTTAACCCTAGAGTTTGATGGCAGTAAAATTATTTCTAAAAAGTCTCCCGCTTAAGTACCAAGAGTATAATACATTGATTTTGGAATTGATTTTGTTCTGCTTGAATCACAACATGTTTCTCTTTGCTGGACAGTTGTACCAGCAGATGCAAGTGACTACCACGGGCATGTGCTTCGCCCTTAGCTATGCAAATTCATTAGTAGACTGGTGGGAGAAGCATGTGTCCTGGGTGGAGGAGAATGATTGATGTGTGGGGTGCTTGGCCCTTTGGGCGTGTTATATTGATGATTTATATATAATGTGGAAGGGGCTCCCGAGAGGCAGCTGAGGAGTATATTGAGAAATGTATTGCTTTCACCCTCAACCTACATTTTTACGAGCCATCCATCAGAGTGCATCATCTGCGATTCCAATCTGGTGTAGACGATTGATGAGTGTGTGGTGGGAGATGGTGTCAAAAGCTGCGGAGAGATCCAGGAGGATGAGGGCAGCTGATTCTCCTCTGTTGAGTAGTGCTCAGATGTCTTCAGTTGCTGTAATCAGTGCTGTCTCTGTGCTGTAGTTGGATCTGAAACCTGATTGGGATATGTCCAGCAATTTGTTTCTTTTCAGATGATCAGTGAGTTGGAGGTTGATGGCTTTTCCAGGATTTTGGAGGGTAACAAAAGGGGTGAGATTGGACGGTGGTTCTGGAGATCTCTGGGGTCTGCTGAAGGTTTCTTGAGGAGGGGTATAACCTCCGCGTGCTTCCATGAATCGGGAAAAGTGGCTCTAGTTAAGGAGGCGATGAGGATCGTGGGGAGCTGGTGGCTGATATAGTTGTTTCCGAGGTTGAAGAGTCGGTGGGGGCATGGGTCGGTGGGTGCTCCTGAGTGGATGGTTTCATCAGTACGGTGGTTGTTGGTGAGCTGAGTTGTTCCCATCCAGTGAGCGGGTGGTTGGAGGTTATGGTTGATGGGTTACAGAAGAGGTCAGAGGGTTGGGGATCGAAGTTTCTGTAGATGATTGCTATCTTGTTGTGGAATTGGTCGGCGAGGGAGTCTCAGAGTTTCTGTGAGGGGATGAAGTTTTTTGTGGCTGACGGGCAGATGAACTCTGACAATGGTCAAGAGTTCCTTGGTTTGGTTGGGTCTGGTTTCGATCTGGTGTGTCAGGGCCTTTTTGTGACTTTTAGCTGGCATGTCGTAGTCATTGAGTGCTGATTTGTAGGCGCTTGATCAGTGTCGGTCTTGCTGTTTTGCCATCTTCTTTCCAGTTATTTACACCTCTGCTCTGCTGCGCTGAGTTCAAGTGTGTACCAGCAGGCTTGTTTTGTGGCTCTTGGGGTTTCTCTGGTTGGTGGGGGCTAACTGAACCATCTGAAAGCCTCTAACCCTCCCCATCTGTTCCCCCTTCCATTTGGGCTTCCACCAAGGCAAAGGCCTTATCCAGCTTGTTCAACCTTTTCAGTATTGAATCAAATTCTTCCATCATGCCATTTTATTCTTCTACCAGGTGATGTAAATATATAATTTACCGTCTTAATTTCTATGCAGATAAGTACTTAATCAATAATAACTCAAATCGGAAAGAAAAAAACAGAGTCCGTGGTGTTAGAGTTCTTAGGGGTTTTATTCCTCAAAAGGAATGGTCAAGACCAGAATATCATGTTCTTCCCACCACAGGGGTGGAAGAAGGGATAGAGCGCGCTACATTTTATTGACAGTACATAGCTTATATACTTAATTCATGTCATAGAAAACAGTACAGTAGGCGTAACAGCTGAGAGAAGACAAGATAACAGTATACACGTGTTACTAGTACGTAATCCGAAGGCGTGGACTAGGCGTGAACTGGAGGTGTGTGCTAGGAACGTCACAGATAGGTGTCACTAGGGGGTGGCACAAAACAGAAATGTTGCAATGTCAGCAGAAATCGGAAGCTTGGATGCGCGCGCAGCTGCATGACGTGTGATTGACGTGAAACTGGAGGGTGCAGGGGACTTGACATTTACACTGACGGAAAGAGACAGAAGTCTGGCATGTCAGATCAACTTGTACTTCTATCATATCTGATATCTGATGTTTGGGAACCATATTATCTGGACGGAAAGGTCTCTGGGGCAGAAGCTATTCTATACTGACTGTGAGTGCGTGTTTAAGCGCCTAAGTGTCTGCGTGAGAAGCGTGGGGCATGGGGCCTTCCATGGGAGCATGGTAACAGAGTCTATGAATTACTTGCACGGAGACAGGTCGGCCCTCTGCTCTGCGGATGAGGGGGATGTTTACTGAAGCTAGTAGGCAGGAATGTATTTTCGAGGAGCGGAACAGATAACTCGAAGGTTATAGTCAGTCTTGGCAGGCAGCAGGCTGAGCTGAGCGCGCTGGGCCGCGCTGGAAGTAAGTCAGAGTTCACGGGTACAGAGGCAGCCTGGGCTGAGGCTTTCAGAGTCAGAAGCCAGAAAAGAGTCTCGATGGCAGAAATTCAGGGCCTACCTTGCCAGAGCTGAAAAACATGTAAGGTACACTACAAAAAGACGTTGGCATAGCATACTTAGGAACGGACTATTTAATCCATTCAGGGTGGATCTGAAAGAGGACATGTTAACGTTGGACGCAAATGTATTTGCGTCTTCATAGCCGGCACAGGAGGGAAGTTACATGCACTTTAAGCTGGTACATGGAGACGGTGGGGTACGCGCTAGGGAACACAACTTGACCATAAAATTTATATTTCCTCATTCCCTCCTTGTTCCCTACGGACCCTTCATGATATATCGATCCTCATGAATCGATCAGTTTGTTCTTGTAACATCATTTGCTCTTCTTTCTTTCTTTTACGCTTTGAGAGAAAACTGGAATGCTCAATACAAGATGTGGCACACAGTCCACAAATCGCTGGCCCGCACTGCAGGCATAGGCAACAACTGAATACTAGGACTAGGCCAATGCCTAGGAAAGATAGGATCTTCCATCCCCAAGCGGTTAACGTTGTCCAGAACCAACCGGACCATGTCCAGGTGCCTGGATACTGATGTATCTGATTTGCAATTTTATGGAGACGTGTAATAGCTTGATATACAGATGGTGCGTTTTGTGGAATGAAAACACAGCAACTTGATCCGATAACCTTACAGGCTCCGCCTCTATCTGCCAAGATGACGTCAATAACAAGACGATTCTGAAGGACAACAACCCGCATGGCGGACTGCTCTTCGGTTAAGTTACCTAGGGCGGAGGCAGTTTCATTCACTACTACTTCAAGTGTTCTAGTTAATCTACGTATTAGTTTACTATTTTGGACAGGGCCTAAAAAGAAAAAGAATCCTTTATTAAAATCGGTGTACTGTTCCCATGCCGTTTCTGTGTAGTCGACAAGTGGGATATCTCTTCTGAGTCTATTCTTTACTAGATTTGCATTTCGGTGGTAATCAGGAGGAGCTAGGAAAACAGGTGGCAGAAGGAATGCAATGTAACAGGTACCATCCCAATCTGGAGGTAGGCGTATGTATGCGGTATGACCACAAACAAAATAGGAATGACTGATAGCTCTAAAGGACGATTTTCCATGATCACTGAATTCGACCACACTAGTACATTTACTATGACCTAAGTGTACTGAACCTTTCTTCCTGATACATAATTCACCAGTGACTGGTAATACTGACATAGTGGGTATAACAGGTGGGGCTTCGGATTCAACAGTAAGAATCATAAGGCTAATTGTGTAATTACCTAATCCATACACTTCATTTTCTAGATCAGTTCCTATTCTAGTGGGGAGTCCCTCCTTATCAGGGTAACAGACGTCGAGCAGGACCAAGTTCAAGTTTCCCCAAACCCAGCCCCCATCGAAAACAGCAATGTCAGGATCTAAGGAATTAATTATTTTAAACCATGCACCACAGGAGACATTGTGAGTGAACGGGTAAGGAAAGAGGGGCAGAGCTCCCTTGTAATTCTGGTAGGGAGGGAGTCGGCCACATATCCAGCAGTCTGTAGCATTGTTAGTTTGATGGGAATGGTGTAACATACTAATGAACGTGTTGTTGCGCAGCGCAAGTCTGTAGGAGAGTTCGTGTGGAGGTAACTCGCTAAAAGTGTGTTCAGCAGAGGCATTGTAAGCAGATTGTTCACGCTTGAAAATAGGGTAGTAGATAGGGAGAAGTATACTTGCAACTATTATCAGAAGACTTAGAAAAAACATTATTAACAATGTCACTATACAGTGACTACGCAGTGATTTACAGTATGTACGTTTATTGTATTCTCTCTCTCTCTCTCTATCTCGATCTAGGGGATACATGTCAGAAACTATTTAACCGATTCACCTAGGGGAGGACTTAAACAATTAAACTGTCTGACTTGCTAGATCGGAGCTTGAGTCTGTATTCCTCTTGGGGAGTTTTTTCTCGTTCGGAAGTTTTAAAGTCACTGGGCTTGTTACAGTCTTTGGAAGGGGTGGATGAGCCTGGGTCGGATTTCAGTTCATTACACAGTTTAACATGGCTCATGTGGACCCACCCCTTCCTGCCCTCCACCTTCACCGCTGTCCTTGTAGTAAGTAGAACGGTCTTCGGCGATTTCCAGCGGGGCTCCAACTGACTTTTCCGGTCGAAGTTTCTTATCAGAATCAGATCCCCTGGACGGACATCATGTGGCTTTACATCAGTGTTGTCAGGGAAAGTTGCGGCAACCTGTGAACGACATGATTGGAGTGCAGACATCAAGGAGGCAAGGTAATCTGTCAACATATTACAATCAACATCAGTAATTTTCTTCGGAATGGGCGTCCCCCACATATTCGGTGGTCTCCCAAAAACCACTTCGTACGGGGATAGTCCTGATCTCGAGTGGGCAACCATCCTCATGTAGAACAGTGCCACTGGTAGGGCGACTATCCAGTCGACCCCTTTCTCTTTACATATTTTTGCAAGACGGGTCTTTAATGTCTGGTTATGCCTTTCTACAAGGCCTGCGGCTTCGGGATGTCGGACACAATGGAATCTCCACTGGTATCCTAGCAATAGGGAAACCTGCTTCATTAATTCGGATGAGAATGGCTGACCGTTATCTGAATACACGACACGAGGCATGCCGTACCGTGGGAAGAATTCACGAACCAACTGTCTGGCAGTGGTCGGAGCAGTGTAATCTGGGACTGGGTATGCTTCGGTCCAACGGGACAGAGCACAAACAATTACGAGAACATATTTAAATCCTCGACAACGGTCCATCTGGATATAATCCATCTGGAGGACTTCAAAAGGGTGATCGGGAGGATGAAATCCACCTTGATCTACAGGGACGCTTTTACCTGGATTGAACTGACAACAGATCATGCAAGTACGCACTTTCTGTTTTGCTGCTGCTCGTAAGTGTTTATTGTTCCAAAGATTTTGTAAACTGTCTAGCATCGCTTTTTCTCCTAGATGTGCTGGACTATGTGCTGTGTTAATCATGACTTGAACCATAGAGTCAGGGAGAAACCATGTAGATTTTCCCTTCGTCACCCAACCTTGTTCTGTTTGAATCCCTCCTAGTTCAATACATTTCTTTATTTCTTCTGGGGTAGCATGTGCCTGAATATCGATAACATCTAGTGTGGGATCCCTGACTGTCATACAATGTGTTGGTCCTATTGTCTTTGTCATGTCAGTTGTCTGAGTGTGAGTCAATGCTGTATGTTTTGCTGTCTGGTCTGCCAGGTCGTTACCCTGGGAAACAGAATCTGTAACTTTAATATGTGCTTTACACTTCATGACGGATATGCCTGAAGGCAGATGTATTGCTTCTAACAGTGCTTGAATGAGGGGACCATGTTGGATCTTGGCACCGTGAGAGGTCAGGAAACCTCGTTCTTGCCATAACATACCGAAGTCCTGTACAACTCCGAACGCATAACGGGAATCAGTGTATATGTTGACATTTCTGTTCTTGGCTAGAATACAGGCTCGGGTCAGAGCAATAAGCTCTGCTGCTTGAGCAGACAGTGTGTCAATACGATGTGTTTCTTTAACTTCGGTTTCAGTGGTCACTGCATATGCGGCCACTAATTCTCCAGTACTGGTTCGCATACATGAACCATCCACATAAAGTGTCAGGTCTGGATTTGTCAATGGAACATCTGTTAAGTCTCGTCGAGGCTTTGTTACTGCATTAATGATTTCTATACAATCATGCGGGGCTGGATCTGTCATAATTGAAGGTAACAGTGTTGCGGGGTTCAGAATGCTGCAGCGTCTGATCTCTATGTGTGGCTGGAATAGCGTTAATTCGTAACCTGTCAGTCGTGCTATAGTTAAGTGCTGAGTCTGGGTTCTATTTAACAGAACCTCTACAGAATGTGGAACTTGTACTGTTAACTGATGGCCTAAAACAATTGAGTCGCTCTGTCTTATTGCTAACGCTGTTGCTGCTACTGACTTTAAGCACGCAGGGAGTGCCTGGGCTACTGAGTCCAATGTACTTGAAAAATAAGCGCAAGGCTTATGTGAACCTGCTTGATCTTGAGTGAGGACGGATAATGCTGTACCATCACGTTCTGTAACAAAAAGTGTAAACGGTTTGCTGTAACATGGTGTTGCTAAAACTGGTGCTTGACATAATGCTTTCTTTAATTCCTCAAAGGCTTGTGTATGTTCCTGCGTCCAAGGGAGGACAGTCGAAGTTGCTGCCTCCTGCGTCGTTAACTGGATGAGTGGTTTAGCTAGAAATGCATATTGAGGAATCCATTGTCTGCAGTACGAGGTGAGGCCTATGAAGGCCCGCACTTCCTTTTGTGTCTGGGGTCGTGGCATATTTACAATTAACTGAATGCGATCGGGAGTGAGCTGTCTCCCCACTTTGGACAGCAAGTGACCCAAGTACACAACTTGCTGAACACAGAATTGTAACTTCGAAGGGGACACCTTGTGTCCCTTGTCTGCCAGGAAATGTAAAACTGTCAGTGATGCTTGTTCACATTCGGGCTCACTTCGTGCGGTGATCAGCAGATCATCGACGTATTGCAGTAAAGCTGTGTTAACTGGCATTTGAATACAATCTAGTTGTCTTTTCAGTGCTTGACTATAGATGCTGGGGCTTTCTGTGAATCCTTGAGGTGCGCGGGAAAATTTGAAACTTCGTCCATTTAAACTGAATCCGAAGAGATATTGGCTCTCTGGATCAATAGGTACACTGAAGAAAGCGTTCTTGAGATCAATTACAGTAAAGAACGTTGCTTCTGAATCAATAGCAGTCAATAAGGAAGAGATATCGGGGACCACAGGGTACTGTGGTACAATACATTTATTCAGCTCTCGAAGATCAATCACCAGCCGATATACTGGCGGTGCATTGGGGTCAGTACGTTTAAGAATTGGAATGATAGGTGAATTACAGATATTGGAGTCAGTCTCTACGACCACTCCTTGTGCTTTGAGCTCTTCAATGATTTCCAGTAAAGCCACTACAGCATCGGGTGGTAACTTGTATTGTCTGATTCGTGGTAGTACAACTCCTGTCTTGAGTGTAACACGGTATGGTGTGATATGCATACAACCTACATCAGTTGGGCCTTTTGCCCACAGATGATCTGGTACATTTCTCAGTCTGACATCGAATTCTCGCAACACATAATGACCCTTGAAATCCCGTAGAAAGAGTCTAACTCCCTCCGGGGAACAGCAGATTATAGCTCCTAGAGCCTTCAATGTTTTAATTCCTAACAGATTTTCTGGGCATGAGTTCGTAAGTAACAATTCTGTAACTCGTGATAATGGACCCACAGCCAAGGGTACTGGTTCCGATACTTCATTTACAATGGGCTGTCCTGAAAAACCAAGGGAAACATTCTGTGAGCCTGAGAGGGGTGCCCCTGGGACTTCATTATGGCTGATTGTGGTGCGGCTTGCCCCTGTGTCAATTAAAAACTTTCTGTCTTTTCCCAATACTTGACTGTGTACATAAGGACCTTCTTGATCTACAGGAATTTCAATAAGAGGCAAGCCAAATTCCCTCTCTAGGCTGTTTCATGTGTATCGTTGATACTCAGGGTAAGCAGATTGGGCATACTGGTACATCTGTTGGGAAACTTGTTGAGTCGTGGCAGTGGGCTGTGGTACTGCTACTGTCTGTGCGGTATGAGATGAAGCATGCATAGGCTGTGTATTCTGCATGGGCGGTGCATTCTGTGAAGTCTGTTGCTGAACCTGATCTTGTCTAGGTGGATGCGGTCTCTCTTTAGTTTTACCTGTCGCTATGTTATGTTTCAGAACTGGACATTCATGTACGTAGTGACCTGGCTGCTTGCAATAATTGCACGTCCCTTTAACGGGACCTGCGACGTGGCCTGTCTGGTTCGTACCCTTTCTGTTTCCGTCCGTGTGGACCGACTGTGCTACTAACATTTTCATTTTCGTGTCTTTCATACGTTTCTGTTCTTGATCCTGTTCTTCTCTAATTCTATTCTGGTGGTATTGTAACATTTGTAACATCTGGGATGGCGTATTTGCTTGCCATGTACTCTCAACCTTGTATACACGATTTTTGACTGCTAACAGGGAATTCTCAACTAACTTTGATACAAAAAGATGCGGGTACGATTCGCTACTTGGTTTAAGACCACTATTAATAATAAAACATTTCTCGAATCTTGAATAAAAGTCACTAGTATCTTCGTCGGGCTTCTGTTTACATGCTGAGATTGCATCCCAGTCTTCTTTTCTAGTTGCCAATAATCTTGGCAGAACCTGTACTATTAAACCTGGTAATGCTTTAGTTTTGTCCCCAAGGCCTACCCCTGGGACTCGTTTATTCTCTTCGTCTTCTATTTCTGCCCATACAATCTTTTTCTCTCCCACCTCCCATTCCTTTTCCTTTAGTTTCTCGTAGATGCCCGTGGGCAGTAGTACCTTTAACATTTTCATGATATCATCATATGTGTAATCCCCCATCAATAACATGTCTTTAAGCTCTCTGTGAAAACCTGCAGGGTCTTTATCATGGCTCGGGACTAGTTTCTTCATTTCTAACAGTTCTAACTTGGTCAGTGGCGTGTGTACATATACACGTTTCAAGAGATGATCCTCACCCATAACGGGGTGTACTTCTCGTAAGGGGTTATGACTTTCAATGCCACTCAGGCATTGCATGTGATACGTTTTCCTTTCTGGGGGCGGAGCGGGAACATATTCAGAGCTTATAAAAGTGTTATATCTATGTCGCTGTTCTAGAATTATTTGTATTAACTTGGTACTTAAACCTCTCCATCTATCCATGAGTAGTGCTTCTAATGTTTCGTGTAAAGGACCTGGATCAGAGTGTTGGTTTCTGTATTTCGTGAGGAGGTGCTGAATCATGTATACACCTGCTAGTTTCTGTTCGTCTGGGGAGAGGTTCAGAAATGTCTGCGCTAATGTATCATCATTATACATATCCGGATTTTCAGCCCATAATATGGCTGACCGGGCTAGTTCTTGTTCATCCATCGAATTGAGTATGTGGTACCCCACTCGGTCTCGGAGTCTTTTATCAGTCTCCTGGAACTGGTGTTCAGAAGAATTCGGATTTGTTAAGGCAGAGAGGAAAACTCTCTTGCTTTCTGGACGGATACCTTTCCTAAGGTAAGTTCCCTTACCTACATACGCTATAGTATCTGTAGTCTTTTCTGGTTCTTCAAGCTCTTCTTCCTCCTCGGAGGAAGCCTTTTCTTTCTCTTTCTGGTGTACCTCTATTACTGCCTTTCTAATTTTCTTGTACATACTGGCTATGCAAGTTCCTCTATCGTGTTTTCCGTCAGCTATATTTTGACCCCACTTGTTTAGTGCATTTAGTTCACTCTGATCTGTCCCAGGCCTGTCTCGCTCTCTTATTAGGCAATTTATGAAAAAACGTAGTATCTGTGCTTGAACATCAACTTTCTGTCGCTCCATGGCCTCCTGAATACTGTCAGGGTCTTTCCCTGTCTGAACAAACTCATATATCCTATCTAGGTGCTCCTTCATACCTGCATAGCATAGCAGGAAATCAGTAGCAGATCTTAACCGTAGTGATGCCAATATCATTATATCGTCTTTTCCGGGTACTGGATCATATCTGCAAACTGAAAGGTTTTCTTTGAATGCGTCAAGGCGGGGTGATTTGAACGTAAAAGGACTCCGAAAGTCCCTGAGCTGTAACCTGCGTGTCAATGGCGGGGTGTGTAGACCCCCTTCCGCACCCCCTGAGGCGGAGGCTTGGGTATCATCTCTCGGCGGAGTCTGTATCTGAACTTGAACTTGTCTTTTAGTAGGATCAGGTAGAAGTGGTTTCGGTAGATCAATTTTAAGTGCGGGAAGTGGTGGAGGTGGTGGAACAGGAGGTTTCTGTTGTGGTACTGGCGGAATTTGATCTTGGGGCGGGTTACCACCCCCGTCCCTGTCGTTAGGCAGGGCGCGGACAGGCAGATTGGTGTAAGCGGGTGCTACATCCTCTAGATAGGAATTCAGGAATATGTCTTTAGTAGTCTTATGCATTACTTTAGTTGGAACTAATGGTGGCGGTAGGTTTTTCGGTATTTCAGAAATGGCCTCAGGCGAACCCTCAGCCGCGAGATACATACCGTTCACGAGGTTATTTCGTGCGCGGTCTACTTGTTCTGTTTTTACTCGAATCCCCTCGGTAACTAACTCGTTTTCTTGGGCCTTGTCTGATTCTTTAAGTCTGTCTTCTCTACGTAGTGCTTTTTCAGCACGCTTATGCGATTCCTTACGCCAAAACTCTATGGCGTCTTTCTGGGATTGTCTGGCTTTCTTTTTCCATAGTACTTCCTCCACCTTCATGATGCACTCGGCATCCCATGTTCCGTTAACAGGCCATCTGTGTCTTTCGTCTAGGTGCTTAGTATAGTCGGCCCATAACTCTAGAAATAATATGGCATCTATGCCATGCTTGTGGTACATGAAGTTTCCTGGAGTGTCCCTAGGGGGGATAGGAATTGCTTCCTCTAGTATCCCTTTCCTAGTTCCTATCTGCTTTAATTTGTCGAAAAACGGCATCTTGTTTACTTAATACTGAATACTCAATCCTTGCTACTTAATACTGAATACAACTAGCTATACAAGAACACAATAATGCACATTTAAGAACGGTCACATTCATACCACGACATTAATCATACGAGAAGACATTTCTGAAACATATATGACTACCCCCTATACTGGATGTACTGCTAAACAGTACAGATACACTGGTAAACAGTGCAGAACTTCAGAATACTAGATATACTGCTAAACAGTACAGATACACTGTCTAAAAACAGTGCAGACCGGACTTGTGTACCCAAACCCGTCTTGATACGTCCCAGCAATGGTACTCACCGGGAAGCACGGAAACTGAAGGCCTCGGAAAACTCGACTGGACTGGACTCGACTCGGCTCGACTTCGGAAAACTTCTGAAAACTTCGGAAAACTGGTGGGCCTCTTGACACCTCGGACCTTGCTTCTTTCGGCTAGGCTCTGGTCGGGATCCTCCGCACTCCTCACCGCCTCGTCTGGGTACTGATCGCAGTCTTCGTCACCTCCGTGGGCCAGAGGGAGATGCAGGAAATCCTGCCGGTACGCGTAGTTTCCTTCTAACTGATGGCAGGGGACAGAGCTTGCAACGCACCAACCGGCGCGTGAGGTGGGGGAGGGGTCCCTATTCGGGCGCCAAAATGATGTAAATATATAATTTACCGTCTTAATTTCTATGCAGATAAGTACTTAATCAATAATAACTCAAATCGGAAAGAAAAAAACAGAGTCCGTGGTGTTAGAGTTCTTAGGGGTTTTATTCCTCAAAAGGAATGGTCAAGACCAGAATATCATGTTCTTCCCACCACAGGGGTGGAAGAAGGGATAGAGCGCGCTACATTTTATTGACAGTACATAGCTTATATACTTAATTCATGTCATAGAAAACAGTACAGTAGGCGTAACAGCTGAGAGAAGACAAGATAACAGTATACACGTGTTACTAGTACGTAATCAGAAGGCGTGGACTAGGCGTGAACTGGAGGTGTGTGCTAGGAACGTCACAGATAGGTGTCACTAGGGGGTGGCACAAAACAGAAATGTTGCAATGTCAGCAGAAATCGGAAGCTTGGATGCGCGCGCAGCTGCATGACGTGTGATTGACGTGAAACTGGAGGGTGCAGGGGACTTGACATTTACACTGACGGAAAGAGACAGAAGTCTGGCATGTCAGATCAACTTGTACTTCTATCATATCTGATATCTGATGTTTGGGAACCATATTATCTGGACGGAAAGGTCTCTGGGGCAGAAGCTATTCTATACTGACTGTGAGTGCGTGTTTAAGCGCCTAAGTGTCTGCGTGAGAAGCGTGGGGCATGGGGCCTTCCATGGGAGCATGGTAACAGAGTCTATGAATTACTTGCACGGAGACAGGTCGGCCCTCTGCTCTGCGGATGAGGGGGATGTTTACTGAAGCTAGTAGGCAGGAATGTATTTTCGAGGAGCGGAACAGATAACTCGAAGGTTATAGTCAGTCTTGGCAGGCAGCAGGCTGAGCTGAGCGCGCTGGGCCGCGCTGGAAGTAAGTCAGAGTTCACGGGTACAGAGGCAGCCTGGGCTGAGGCTTTCAGAGTCAGAAGCCAGAAAAGAGGCTCGATGGCAGAAATTCAGGGCCTACCTTGCCAGAGCTGAAAAACATGTAAGGTACACTACAAAAAGACGTTGGCATAGCATACTTAGGAACGGACTATTTAATCCATTCAGGGTGGATCTGAAAGAGGACAAGTTAACGTTGGACGCAAATGTATTTGCGTCTTCATAGCCGGCACAGGAGGGAAGTTACATGCACTTTAAGCTGGTACATGGAGACGGTGGGGTACGCGCTAGGGAACACAACTTGACCATAAAATTTATATTTCCTCAGAGTCTCAGAGTTTCTGTGAGGGGATGAAGTTTTTTGTGGCTGACGGGCAGATGAACTCTGACAATGGTCAAGAGTTCCTTGGTTTGGTTGGGTCTGGTTTCGATCTGGTGTGTCAGGGCCTTTTTGTGACTTTTAGCTGGCATGTCGTAGTCATTGAGTGCTGATCTGTAGGCGCTTGATCAGTGTCGGTCTTGCTGTTTTGCCATCTTCTTTCCAGTTATTTACACCTCTGCTCTGCTGCGCTGAGTTCAAGTGTGTACCAGCGGGCTTGTTTTGTGGGTCTTGGGGTTTCTCTGGTTGGTGGGGGCTAACTGAACCATCTGAAAGCCTCTAACCCTCCCCATCTGTTCCACCTTCCATTTGGGCTTCCACCAAGGCAAAGGCCTTATCCAGCTTGTTCAACCTTTTCAGTATTGAATCAAATTCTTCCATCATGCCATTTTATTCTTCTACCAGGTCCTCACTGAAGTGACCAGTGTCCTCTTCTGACTTCAGCACCTTGCTTAATCTGCTGTGCAACTAAAAAGTGTCTTCATCTCGTCTATCTTATGATTGCTTTTGTGCCATTTTATGTATCAAGGAATGCCTTTATCTCTTTACAACTGAAACACTTCTGGAAATTTTGGGCTAGATGTATGAAGCTCAAATGGGTTCGCAACCGAAATTCGCAGATGTATGTGCACCCATGCTTATTTAAGGGGTGCAACAGGGTGTCCTTTGGACACCCTTGCACCTTTGAAATTATTCTCAATTTGCGATTCGCAAATTGAGAAATATTTCACATTCATTCCTATGGGCCTCCTGGCCCATAGAAATGAATGGGAAATTATTCCTTAATTGCGATTAGCAATTTGCTAATCGCAATTAAGGAATTTTAAGAAATCACTAAAAAATAGTGAATTTCTACATACATACTGTTGGACCCGGCCCGTTGGGCAGGTTCACCCCTAGACTTTTTGCTTTTTCCTAGCCTGTTTATGGAACCTGGTGTTGGGGATTTTAGGCCTCTGCGCACTTTTTCACTGTGGTACAGTGTAAAGTGCTTGAGCTCTCTGTATGTGTGGTGAGTGACCTGCCCTCCCATAGGAATGAATGGGGAATATGTATGCCCATGGTAGTTCCTGATGTGTGGGGAGTGCAGGGGCAAGTTTGGTATGTATGAACTCGTGAGAGTGAATGCTGCAAAATGATGTATGCGGCATGACTGTGTCTAGTCTAGAAGTACTACTTTTGGAAGTTGGCATATTTGTGTAAGTTGGTGCTAGCGTGTGATTGGCTGGTGAGCCTGGCCCAGAGTGCCTGGGCCTGCTTGTGGATTGACTGTCTGGTTTGAGGATGACAGGGCCTGGAGAGCCCGGGAGGTTGTCTTGAGTCAGCCCATGGATGAAAGGCAGCATCTGCTGCCAGGGAAGTGGGAGGAGATGGCACCTGATAGTGAAGGGCTGTGCCTGCCTGACTACAAAGCTGGTTCCACCTCCCGCTGGGCGACTGGCACCTCTGACCCTGATACTGAAGGGGACTTCCCTCTAAACCAGTCCAGCTGGTTCTCACACTGAGACTTCAAAGGCTTCAAAGACTTTTCTGTGTATAAGAAGGGGCTGTGTCCCCTTCCAAAATGTTCTTGTTTCTAACTTGAATCTGCCAGGGGCATGCTGCTGCTGGGGCTCAGGGGAATCCCTGGGCCCTGCCCAGCTCCTGGACCTCTGATGGACGTTCCTGGACTCCTGGGGGACCCCTCTGCCTTGCTGGGCTGAGGGGGGGACTTTGCTTGCCCCCTTGGAATCACTGGGACCTTGTTGCAGCATGGAGGAGCTGCATTTGTCTGCAAGAAGAGCTGTGCTTCCCCCTGAGCGCCTGGGAGCGCTCTGCCTGTTTTCTAGCGCTGTAGAGCGCTTTATTTGGATTATGGCGCTGAGGAGCGCTTTGCCCGCCTTGGCTAGTGCCCACCTCGCTTATTTGCGACTTTACTATTTTCGGCTGCCCACGCCGATATTTTGATTGCCCCCGCCTGCCTGCCTAGAGGAGAGGGACCGCTGCGCTGCCCGCAGCGACCCGGAAGTGGTTGGCCGGCCGGCCAATTGGAGCGCGGATGGCGGCTGGTGGCGTCGGTGCAGGGCTCCCATTGCTGAGGGAGCCCTGGAGGAGCGGAGGGGGCGCGAGGCACATTGTCGGTGCCTGCCCCCGCCGCGGAGAGGAGGAGAGAACCGGCGAGCGCCTGACCGACGGTGAGTGGGGCAGAGCAGGGGAGGGGCGCCGGGACACTTTGTCGGTGTCCGCCCCCCCCCCCCCCCCACCCCCCCCCCCCCCCCCCCGCAGTAGCGCGAGCTCGCGCTCGATGCGGAGAAGCCACAAGGGCTTAAAGGGCGGCCCCAGATGGCAGTGGCCCGCCCCAACGTTGCGCCTAGTGCCGGTAGGAAGCCATGAAGGCTTCAAGGGCGGCCCCGGTTGGCAGTGGGTCGCCCCAACGTGCACGGAGCCAGGAGAGGCTCCCCGCCTCATGTTGTATTTAGAGCCCTGAGAGGCTCTGGGGGCATTTTGAGAAGTTAGAGTCCCCCGTAGGGGACTCTACCGTGAAGAGAGAGTCAGGGCGGTCCCGTTTGCCAGTGGGCCGCCCCAACGCGATAGAGAGCCCAGGAGAGGCTCATGGGGGCACCATTGTATTTAGAGCCCTGAGAGGCTCCAACGCTGGGTGCATAGTAGTTAGAGCCTGTGTGGCTCGGGTGGCGCAGATTTCTTCTAGGGGCTACTGAGAGCCCTGCCACAGCTTTTTGATCCCAGTTGCCCAGCACTTTGTGGGCAGCTGCCACATTTAGGCTTTTTGTACTTTTGAAACTGGCGCTGCATGGCAGCGCACCCTGACTTTGGACCCAGGGCATCTTTGCCCCACAAGGCCAGTTGGCCTAGGGACTGCCACAGGTAGTGGCTTATGTAGGGTTGGCGCAATGTGATTTCTATGCTTTTTAATAGTGATTGCCTAATGTGAGTTTTTGCGCTATTGATTTATTATGCACCTCTGAATGTGTTACTGCATCATGTGTCTTTCTTTCCATGCGCTGCACCTCTGAATGCTTAGTCATCAGGTGTCTTCTTGCGCTGCACCCCTGAATGTATTTTATTGCATCATGTGCTTTATTCTTAACACCTCTGAATGCTTTAGGCATCATGTGTTTCTCTTTATTACTCCTCTGAATGTAGGTTATTGCATCATGGGTAATGTGTTCTTTTCCTAGACCCCTAAACGCTGAGTGATACTTAGGTGGTTGTCTTTTCTACTCCTCTGAATGTAGGTGTATTGCATCATGAGTAATGTATTCTTTCTTAGACCCCTAAATGCTGTGTGATACTTAGGTGGTTCTTCTTTCTTAGTACAGGTGGTCCTAGTAAGGTCCTGGTTCCTGTTACCAGTGGTTACTGGTTGTTATCTTTGATTATTATTTTATGTTACATTTATTCTTTATTCTAGAAGTGATTTTATATTCTACATTTTATCTAGAAGTACTATATCTGATTCTGACAGGCGCCCTTGTGGCCCTGTCTGGTGTACATAATCCCTGTGAATATTGCCTGTGCCAGTTGGCACAATGTATATGTGTGATTTTATCTGATATGTTTTTAAAATACAAAAGTTATTTTTATAATAACCTTGTGTGGAGTCTCTTTTGTGGTGTGCCTAGTATGTTGTTGCTGTTGTGCGCTGGCGCAAATGCTTTACACATTGCCTCCGAGTTTAGCCTTACTGCTTGAGCCAAGCTACCAAGGGGGTGAGCAGGGGTTATCTTGGCGTGTGACTTCCTTGCTCTGACTAGAATGGTGGTTTCTGCCTGGCTTTGGCATCAGCCTTAGCCTACCAGAAATAGCCAGTTCTAACACATACCATTTTGCAATTCTCAAATAGCGATTCCTTAAAAATCGCTATTTGAGAATCGCAAAAGTGTATCTTGATACATCTAGCCCTTTGTCTTTGGCTGCTCCTTCCGCAGGTGTTACCTGACACACTCCGGCCTCATCCTTGATTTGTTGGTCGGGCTAGTGACCACCCACCAACCCCAGTTCAGCTGTTGTCCCCCACTGTCAAACAGGGGTATCCTCCCCGCTGGTCTTCTCTGGCAGCACACCCCGCCAGAGCCCAAACCACCCCCCTCTCTCAAGGCAGACATGGGCCACTGGTAAGTCTCCACAACGTAAGCACCATTTAATCTCCTGCCCTGTTTCAAGGGAAGATGCACCCATTGTTTTTGCCCTTATTGTCTCAGGCTCCACCACTGTTTAGCCGGAGGTACCTCTGTACCGTTTCACATCTTCATCGTGCTCAGCCTAGGATAGTCTAAGTCTGGGTCACTGCCCTTAGGCCCAGAAAAAGGAGCAGTCCATGGAGTTCAGAAGAAATGAGCCATTTGCAGTGGCTGCCGAGTCCTGCTTCGTGAGGAGCATTTGATTCTATGGAAGCCTATTTGCTGTGGCTGATCGCTCTGCTATAGGTAACCCCACTTCCAGAATAAGAATAAATTGTAAATGTCTCATCCTATTGTCATTAGCGAACTCACCATAGAAGTCGCTCATTCCCAATTTTTTTTCTCCTTTTCTCCATTGAGATTGAGCCATTGGCATTTAAACTGTGTTAACTCCCTACTCATAGAGTTCACTTACTTAAATCCATGTGATTAATGTATTACTTTTATCATGAAACCAGAGACAAACCTTTGTCCATGACCAGAGAGATTATAAAATATAGTACATATTCTGGTGTGTGCATTCATTTTGTCAAATCTGAAATATTCCACTGGCTGACATCACAAGACTAGTCGAGATAAAATCCCCACGTAGATGGTGTAATAAGTAAGTTACATACGCAGGGGTCAAAATACATCAATCCTGAGAGATTTCACTCACAGATAATGATGGTCCAGTGTCAGACAACCTCTCTACTCACCGACAGATGGACGAGGTTACCACCTTCCATGGCTGGCATAATAGCACTTGTAAACTGCGGTATTTGTTTACTTTCTGAAGGCACCACTCAGAATCTTTGGAATTTGAACCATTAACCTACCCGATAGGAATAGCAGGACACGAGAAGGCGTGTTGCTAAGTTATTCAGCATGCCCTTAATTCAATTGCTAGGCAGAGGGGCCAGTCGGAGGAAAATACATATGTTGCTTGCGGACAATGCTAATTTCCCTCTACCACAGAGAAAGACCCCTGAACCTTTAATATTAACATCGACTTACAATATGTCGGCAGACATGCTGCAAGCGTTCATTTTTATCATAAGCGTAGTCACCAATGTCCTAGATTACGTACCCCACAGGCTGCTTCCCTTCATCTGGTGTGGATTTGCCCCAAGTTACGGCTATATATGAGTAAACTAATGAATGTACAATACGACAAATGGGTGAGAGACCCTGCTCCTCTTTCTAATAACCCAATCGGGAAATGTTTAAGAGGACCTACGTGCCTCGACACAAATGCTTATTGCTCTGCTGTTTTTACTTTCTAAGTGCACTGTTGTTGATGTGTAGATTCTGGCGCACAGTAAAAGCTCAGTTCACCACGCCACTGTTGGTCACTCCAATACCAAGCGTACACCACAGTACAACCAGACAAGTCTAAACCACAAGCAGATGAGCTCTACTTAGCTAATACTTGAGCGACAGAGAGAACTCAGGCTAGAAAGGCAACATGAAACACTAGGGCATCCCACCCCACCTTTCATCTACTGTTTGCTGACGAGGTGTTACCCATGACATCTGGGCAGCTGGGAATAGACCATGTTTGTGGAAACACTGTTGAATAGATACTGATAAACATAGCAAAGTGACTAATGTGGGCATATAGTAGCTGTTTACATAAAATTATAATGAGTATGAAGCACCAGTTACTGTACTGATTTTGCCGTTATGTATTGTTGAAACAATAAAAGTAAACGTTGAAAAAAAGAAATGTCTTAACTCCTCCTAACCAGTTTTCAAGAGTCTGCTTTTGAAAAATGCTGAATGAAATCAGGAGCTTTATTAATCAAGGTGGGTGCTCAGCAAAACCTCTATGTGCGGTCATTTTCAGCCTGATGCACGTTTATTAGTGCGGCTGGGTCGAGGTTCGGTGCTAATCTTGTTCTTATTCTGTCTGCCGAATAGCACAGATATGTTTTTTCTAACGTTTGGCAAACATGAATTGTGACTTTTTTTTTACATTTAAAGTTCAATTGTGCCTGCGAAGGGGTCTGTGTTTGTAGCCTCTTCAATTTCTCCCTCATGTCGGCCACCATTTTCCTTAACCTCTGTCCTCTGTCACGTTTTGACTTCCACTAGACTCCTCACTGGCTAATCATGCACGGAGTTGCAGTGGTTCCGCCTGCATTCGTACCTGTGTTATCAAACTGAACCTCCTGGTATCGAGCAGGAACTTCCTTGCCAATGTCTGTAATTCCTGAATTTGCTTTGAAGGGAGTGGAAAGAGGGTCCACAGTTTCACCGTGACTTCTAACACTGTGAAGCCCTCCCTCTTTACGCGGCTGCCACTGTATTTAATAATCCACCTATTCTGTTTCCCCTTTGAGTGGACACTATGCGGTCGTGTGAAGTTATTCTCTTTACAACAAAATGTCGTGTCAGCTGCATTTGTTTTATTGCCTTCCATGCTGTTTGATTTTTGTGGCCGTGATTCAAGTATTGCCATCTGTTTCCTTTTCCTGGTCGACACATAAACATGAACGTTCTGACCCAAGAAAACCTTGTAAATGAATTAGTGTGTTTTAAAAAGACTCACGTAATAATGCGCACTCGTTTCATAGGTGAACTATCTTTTTATCTGGTGCTTACATAGATCCTGGACCCCCCACTGAAGAGGAAGAGGCCAAGCTGCCAGATTTCAGAATCTACCTAGAGAACTTGAAGGAGGCCACCGCAGGTTCGCAGCCAAAAAGACATCAGCATTTACCTGGCCACCCAGGGTGAGTACTAAGAGAGGAATAGAAAGTAACATGGAACACCTATGTAACTCCTCAGAGACAATCGTGACGCTCTTATGTAAGGTGGCTGTAAGAGGGATACATTCATGTTTGTGAATGCTTTTACGGAGAGATTTCAGAATGGCTCAGGGAAGCTCCTGCGAGACACAGGATATAACACACAGCACAACCCACTCAGAAAAAAAGAACATTAAAAGGAATTTAGAAAGCAAAATAAAAGAAACGAAAAGCAAGTCCACAGTGGATGACAGTGAAACACCTTTTTAATATTGTTGTATTCATCTTTGAATACGAAGAAACAGTAAATTAATTCGCTTAAAGGATATAAAATGACCAGGGTATACTATCACTTTACAATTATAGTATTGTCCATGTAATTAAACAATAAACATTAATTATCTGAACAGGTCATTTATGATAGTCTTCTCGCCGTACAAAGTCCTGCTAGTCTCCATGCTAGCCATAATCCCTATTCAGAGTTAGGGCAACATTTCGAGAGAACAATAACCAATGAATTCCATCAATGTATGTATATGAATAATATTGGCCAATGTAATGTTTGCTCATTATGTCACAAGAGGACATAGCCTACAGACATTTTGTTTGTTGTTGCATATATTACGGGAAACATCCTTTACAACGCAACTTTTACCACGCAGTGCTTTTACATCGCA
Organism: Lissotriton vulgaris; assembly: GCF_964263255.1. NCBI lineage: Eukaryota > Metazoa > Chordata > Amphibia > Caudata > Salamandridae > Lissotriton > Lissotriton vulgaris. The sequence goes on from NC_141687.1 coordinate 1,953,884,435, forward strand.
ACTTTTACAACGCAAACCATTACAACGCATTGCGCTGGGGGGCGCTCTAGGATAGGGAATAGATTTAATTTACTATCCAACACCTTCCCTACTATCCACGGGGACTGGAGTTGGAATAATAAATTAAACTATTCACTATCCAGCACCCCTCAACACTATGCGTTGTAAAGGCATGCGTTGTAAAAGTTGCGATGTAAAAGCATGCGTGGTAAAAGCATGCGTTGTGATGTCATACATCCATATATTACGGTCAGGCTACTGCTGCAAAAGCAGCTTGAGTTAAACATTTATGGAGTTCTGTCATCAATATATTTTTTTTAATTCTGTAAGTATGGTGTCCCAGATGTTTGTTTCAGTATCTCTTCCATTTTTCTGACATTGTGATTGAAGAGATGCAGATAGTTAAACACTTGAATGTTCCAGGCACCTTACTATCAAATTGCCTTAGTTTCTCAAATAATACCTCGGTGAGTAAAACACATCACTCTGTCATACCTCTGTCAAAGTAAACATTCATTTCAAGTTTTAGAACTCAGTAAATATGGATAAAACTAAAATACTGTGTTTTGGAAAGAAACACAAAGGCTGCAACTGGGCTTGGGCCATACAAAATTAGAAGTTGTAAATGAATACAAATACTTAGGTGTATGGTTCGACAGAGCACTAAATTGGAATACGCACCTTCAGGCCCAAAAAACAAAAGGATTTGCCAGTACTTGTGGGCTGAAAAAATTCAACGATATCTATGGTGATAAATCTCATAGACCCGTGTTGAAGGCATTTAAGGCCATGATCCCCCGGCAGGTACAGTATGGGGCTGAAATTCTGTGCTTGGGGGGGAAATGTGCCTGGGAGAAGGAGGAAGGTAAATGTTTAAAATCTCTTCTCTCCTTGCATAGCTCCTCAATGATACAGGCCATTAGACTAGAACTGGACTGGCCAGCATGGAATATACAAGCACAGGTAAATATGTGCAGATTTTGGAAAAGGACGGGAGCAGGAGAAGTGGAGAAAGTGTCGAGCTGGTGTCAGAGGAAGATCCAACAAAGTGAATTGAAGTGGGCAATAGCTACTAGAAATAAACTGTACTCCATTTGTGAAACCCTGGAAGCAAAAATTGACCAAGAATTATTGTGCATTGATGAAGAAAAGAGTGCCTTAAAAAATCTGGGAAATGAAAAATCCAGACAGATCGATATGGAGTATCTAAAGCAAAAAAAGTCTGTGCAATTTATAATCAAAACCTGGTATAATTCATATCCATACTTAGATACTGTCCCGGACCACAGGATGAGATTAGAATTATTAAAAGTGAGAATAGGCATCAATCCCGCCCGTACAAATGAGAAAGTGAAAAACATGCTAATGGACAACTGTGGTAATTGTACGTGTGGCTCAAATTTAAAATGTACTAGTCTTCATTTCTTAATGGATTGTCCAAAATTGATAACAGCACTGTGCTTGATATTAAGACCGCTCTTCTTAAAATATAGAATAAGAACAAGGCTGTAAGCAATTGAGCTTCTTACGGATATGCAGACCTTAGAGAGTGCAATCGCCTTGGCAAAATTTTTACAAGCAGCCAAAAGATATCTGTTGGAACAATGATTTAAAATTGGGTGGTCTAAGGGATGACAAATTGATAGAATTGCATGTTTTTAATCCTTTTATATTGCAATTTTTTTATGTTTTTCACCGTGATTTATAATGTGTTATTACAAAATATGTTATGAGAATATTATGAAATTGGTTTTTAGGCTTCTATGAATTTTAATAACTGTATTTTTTATTCTGTGATAAAATGTTTTTATAGTTTAAAGGCCAAGTGGTCAAAATAAACTTATCTTTGACTGACTATCTTTGACTGAACTCAGTGGTATCAAAGTACTTTCCATTTTTGTTTGTATCACCAGCTGATACTCTTCAACTCGACCAGTCCTTTTCCATATCAGTACTTCTGTATTGATCAGTCAGTTGTACTGGTCTTTCACTAAGTCTTGCACCTGAGTGTCTAAATACACCACCAATCAAATACGAAAAGCACATAACCAGATTCCTCTGTATTTCTTGATATTGGTTGTAATTGTCATGATAGTCGTACATGGAAAGGATCAGGTGAGATACTTCAATCCAGGTGTCTTCAACGGGTAGCTCAGCAGCTACTGGTAACACACTAGCTGCCAACAATAGCTCTTGAAAATGGAAACTCAGCTGGGATGCACTGAATCTAAACTCAAAGTAGCCAAATTAAACCAATATTCCACAAGTTAGTTAGCTCAGGTGTGCACCCTGTGAGGGGGCTCTGCCCATCCACCCTATTCAAACGAGGAAAAGAGAACTAGGACATGTGTCCTAGACACTGGGTGCACTACCACAAATCCATGTAAAAGTGTGAACAATGTAAACACCATAATGTGGGACATATTTATCACAGTTTATCACAACTTAAAACCATAAACATGAAAATTACTCAATGAACAAAGTTCATAGTCCAAACAATAAAAAGCATTGACTGTTGCTCAATCTGTTTTTATTTCAAACGATGCAGGAGCAATAGTATTCTTGAAAAGAAGCTGAATTCAATGATGACAATATGATGCAGTCAAATCAGTTGATGCTAAAAGAACAATTGATGGACAGAATGCAGAACAATGTCATACATTTACCCCAGTACAGATATCTGGGCCTAAATCCATCTATTTTTGCTCACCATACCATTACAGTTTGGACCCAGCCATATGCAAATCAATCTTGACCCTGGGCCCAATGGGAACAGTCCAGCCCGAACTTCCAGGCTAGGTCTTCCCTGGACTGGAAACAAGCACCCTAGTACTATATAGCTGTGTCAGTCAGTCAGTCAGTCATATTAGCTTTATTTCCATAAAACATATCTTAAAAGCTATGATACATGAGTTAAAAGCAGAATTATTCATAAAAAGACAAAGCATTACCACAAGTATTACTAACAGTCTAAATGACTGAACATGAGAATTCATCTGGACCTTAATAATAAAATAGTTAAAATGGCATTAAGAGATAATATTTACAACATAAAATGAGAAAAAGTACAGTTTCTAAAAAGCGGGTAGCTCATAGCAGCAGCAATACTTAAAGGTTAGCTTTCAGAGATCTCGACCTAATGTTCCAAGCCCAGCTCAGGAATTTGGCCAAACCACAGACATACAGGGCCCGTGCATCAGATCTTAGAATGCGCAATGCTGCGAGATGGTTACGAGTGCCCAATTCCCAGCAAAGTGGTTTAAGACAGCGTTCCATTGACTCTAGAGTGGCTTCACAGATCGGGCAGGAAGCTGGTGTCTGGTAGGGAACCTTCCATCGGGCAGTCATTTCACGCGTAGGAAGCGAACCAACCCTAAATGTGAAGAACAAAGCCCTGTCATAAGGTTTCTGAATAACATCTAGGTAGGGTTCGTAAAAAGTGGAGTTTTTAAATTGCATAAACTCCTCGGTTAACCTACCGGATTTGATATCCAGAAAACCCTTAGTGCGAACCCACGAGCAATAGATTTTCTTGAGTTCTGCCTTCGGCGGAGCGGTTCTATTTGACCACGCTTCGCCCAGACCAAGGTCGTAAAAGAGGGTTTTCAGGTCCTTCAGTAATTTCAACTTGTGCCATCCGTCCATGTTCAATATTTCATTTAGCCCTGCCGCGTACCCTGCCAATTCTGCCGTCTGCCATAGGCGGGCCCACAGCAGGAGGGGGCGCAGTCTGGCCAAGTCTCTAAATGGATGGCACCCTAGGTCTTGCTGCAAGGGCCTAGTAGGGGTCCTCGAGGGCAACATCATAAGTTCTTTTGTAAATTTATTTTCAGATCGCACTAGTTGGTCTACTTTGGAAAAGCCCCAGAGTTCAGCACCGTAAATTGCAGAACTCACTCCTCTTGCCTTATATATATCAATTGCAAGAGCGATAGGCCTGCTCACTGAGGTACGGTGCTCTTTAAGTATTGCACCCATAACCCTCTTGTGATTCAGGAGCATTTTCTGTATATGACTAATCCAGAGCATGGAGTCAGAAATACGAATGTCCAAACAATCGAACATGGTAACCCTCTCTAGTGGGACCATGTTCAGTACAGGGGGAGTCCCAAGGTTCTTTGGAGGATTCAACACCAAATACTTAGTTTTTTCAGAATTGATAACCAGCCCTCGGTCGTTGCAAAACGACTGGTAGCTGTCTAACAAACTCTGTACGCCCTTCGGGGTCTTGGAGATAAGGAGGGTGTCATCGGCGAACAGGAGGGTAAGAATTTTTTCGCCCGCCAGGGCTGGTGCATCAGATGGTATTCGCTTTAAATGCTCAACCACCCCGTTCACATACAGAGAAAATAGGGTGGGAGCTAGAACACAGCCCTGGCGAACACCCCTGTTCACCGGTATTCTATCAGTCTTCTCTCCTTGGGTACCCCATCTTACTTGGGCATAATTGCCCTTGTGAAGACGCATCAGCAGGCTTAGAAGATACTTTGGGACCCCCAGTTCAGCCAATACCTGCCACTGGCGCCCTCGAGGGACCAGGTCAAAGGCAGTCTTTAGATCTATAAATGCGAGGTAAAGACTGCCTTTGCCTAGCCGTACCAACTTCCAATAAAGGAGGATCAGCCTGAACACCTGCTCTATTGTCATTGTACCCGACCTAAAGCCTGCTTGGAAGTCGGAGAGGATCGTGTTATCATCAGTCCATTCCAAGATCCTCTCCAACACCACCCTCCCAATAACCTTTTGTACTCAGTCAATTAGGCTTATAGGGCGATGATTGGCAGGGTCGTCCCTAGCGCCCTTTTTATAAATGGGAACAACCTCTGCTCCCTTACAGGAATCTGGGACTGGGGAGCCTTTGTCAATGGCGTTAGATAAGATCGTAATAAATTTCGCCCATTTTGCGGGATCTGCCGGAGAAGATCGCCTGGTATGCCATCTGGGCCTGCTGCCTTAGCTGGAACTATACGCTGAATGGCGGTTTCCTCCTCTTTCACAGTAACGGGATAGCTATTTTCGTCCCCCGGGCCTATACTGGAGTCGGTTAGTGTACCTTCCTGTACAACATCCTCAGTGGTGGAATAGAGATTCAGAAAATGATCATGCCAGATATGGCTTGGGATGTTGCAGGTAATCGATTCACTATCAGGGCGTGTCTTAGATCTGATAAGACTCCAGAATCGGCCAGATCGCCAGACTGGCTGATTTTTACGTCTTGCCAGTGCTGCTCTTCCCACTCTTTTTTAGCATGGGTCACTGCCTCCTTATAGTCCCTTCTTGCTTGCTGGATCTTTGGGAGCAATTTGCTTTTCACTGCAGCAACTAGGGCGTTTTTTTCTGCCTACAATTTTTCGTGTACCATCGGCCATTGCCATTGGACTTCTCAGACACTAGGGGAGGGCCTGACCTTACGGTAACACAAAAGAGACTCCTCAGTGTGCTGATAGTTTTTTCATAAATGTACGAGATTTTATCAGTGGTGACAGGGTCTATGGAGGCTTCGCTCATTGCCCCCAAGGCCTCTGCTACTGTTTCTCTAATTACAGCAAGTTTATTGTCGTCCATTTCAAATATCTGTTGCAGTTGGAGGGGATTACTTCCCTTGTTGGTATTAGATGTTCTGGGCCACGAAGTTCATAATTGGACAGCCATGAAGACTTTAGGGATAGAGACAGTGGATTGTGGTCACTGATGACTGTTGGTATTATTATCATGTCTATTAGGTGCTGCCACAATTTGTAATTCAAAAGAATATAATCAATTCGCGAGGAGCAACCCACCCTATTGTAGGTGTGTGCCCCTTTTGGATCAGACACTGACCTTCCGTTTGCCGCCCTTACCCCATACTCTATGACCATAGAATTCCATTGGTCGGCCAGTTGGGTCCATCTTTTTATTGGTGGGATGTTCAGCGAGGGGATACCCCATTTCGCATCGTCCTCTTCGATGTCCAGCACATACTCGGCAGCAAGAGGCTCAAAAGTTCAATTAAAGTCTCCCGCTACCAGGATGTGCGAGTCATGAGGGCAATTAGAGAGCTCAACCTCTAGAGATGTAACTATTGAGGATTCTGCTCCTCCCTTTGTTCCCCGAACATAAATATTAAAAATTTCTAGGGTTCTTCCTCCTTTATTTTCCCTAACGGTCAATCTTAACAGGTCAGGAGAAATGCAATGGACTTGTTTCACTGAGCAATCCAGAGATATACTAATCCATACCAGTAACCCCCCAGAGGAGAGCACTTTCACTGTTAGTGGCGGTACTGCTGGAACATAGTAGGACACAAAGCCTGGTTTGTGATGGACATCCTGGCTCCAAGTCTCTTGAAAAATACAAATTGCATAGCCTTCAATAAGTCTGTTCCAGTCTGGAAGGGATAGCTTCTTGGAAAGGCCAGCTATGTTCCAACAGAGGACCTTCAGGCTTGCACTGTCTACTTTCTGATACCCCTGTTTATTAAACAATTCAGTCTGGATACAATCAGGTTCCCTAGTAGAGTTCACAATGCATGGACTTGAGCTTAGGGCTATCTGTCCAATATCTGAAGTATTTGGGGGAGAGTGGAAAGAGGCAGGTTGGTTTAAGCCTATCTGGTTGTAGGCACTCCGTAGAGCAATAATAGGAATAGCTGTGTCTGAACTCGGGTGGCAAAGTGAGCTAGAGAACGATGATGGATTCAACCCAGATCTGTGACTGGGGATGAGTGTCTGAAAAGTTTCAGCGCTCCGACCATCATCTCCTTGTGTTTGCTTTGTTCACCCTAAGTTGGCAGGGTATGCCCAGATGTGGTTCCCTTGCTCAATTTGCAACTGGATTCAAGCTAGCCTGGCTGATGAGCGCTGTTAGCCCAAAACCGGTCTCAGGATACTTGTTTCCGGTGCAGGGAAGACATGGCTTGCAGTTCGGGCTGGACTGTTCCCATGAAGCACAGGGTCAAGGCTGATATGCATATAGCTGTGTCTGAACTGGGGTGGCAAAGTGAGCTAAAGAGCGATGATAGATTCAACCAAGATCTGTGACTGGGGGTGAGTGTCTGAAAAATTTCAGCGCTCCGTCCATCATCTCCTTGAGTTTGCTTTGTTTGCCCTTAGTTGGCAGGTTATGCCCAGACGTGGGTCCCTTGCTCACTTTGCCGCTGGATTCAAGTGTGTCTGGCTGATGAGGGCTGTTAGCCCGAAACCGGTCCTAGGATGCTTGTTCCGGTCCAGGGAAGACATGGCTTGGCAGTTAGGGATGGACTGTTCCCATGAGGCACAGAGTCACGACTGATTTGCATATAACTGTGTCTTAACTGGGGTGGCGATGTGAGCTAAACGAACGATGATAGATTCAACCCAGATCTGTGACTGGGGGAGAGTGTCTGAAAAGTTTCAGCGCTCCGTCTATCATCATCTTGTGCTTGCTTTGGAAAAACAGTTGATGCCAATGCATTTCGGGCATTACAAAAGTCCTTCGCCAGGTGAATCTGTAAACAACAATGCCAAAAATAGTCGTATGTATGACTTTCAAATACCAACAAAGGTATGAAAAGAAAGGCTCAAACATGGGCAGGACATTTGATCAATGAACTAGATATAGAAAGGAACTTTACAAGTAAAACTATGTGACCTTTCCCAAGAATGAAGTAATGAGGAAACCTATTATCTAGAATTACAAACATAGATAAGAAATACAGAAAAAAGCAAAAGGGACGCATACTCTACTGTGTACATCTGTGCCAGCACCACTCATAGGAAATGACCCATGCTCTGCGTGTCCATAATTGAGTACCAGAAAATATTTTTGAAAGTGGGAAGATCCCAGATACAGTTTGAAAACACCCAACTCGTCATGCAATGACCTAACGTTTGCCACGAGTCATACATCAAAACGGTGTGGCCGGTGGCTGGCCAATAATATGGTTCAAAAAGACAAATTGAAATAAAATGCTGTCGTCAGAAAGTGCATTACACAAATAAAGTAACGTGTTTGCACTTAAAGCATAAGCCCAATTGCTCACCGTGTCTATGAGACGAAACCGGTTCGTGTAAAAAACCTCAGTAAAAGGCGTGCTGTCGATTGGACGGCACGCAGGGTTTTAAACAAGTGTGGAAGTGCCGTGCAAAACGTATCCGTGAACACAAAGTAGTGACTCGCATGCTCCGCGAGTGGTCGTAATTAATAAAGATTTGGGGGAAAAAAGATTTACTTTAGAAAGTGCACGAAGCTACACGAACAGGACTTGAGAAATGTAAAAGAATAATAAAAAAAAATATGAAAATGCCTAGAAATACACAGACAGCAACAGCGACACAATGTAAATGAAGTTTACCTCTTCCTCTTCCTCTCGACCTGCTTCCTCCACAGGGGAACCCTGAATTCCCAGTTTGGCACAGATTTGGACAGTACTTATAATGAAGTGATAAGATTAGTCAGCCAGACCATGAAGAGAATTGGTATGATGACCTACAGTCCACAGTGGGGACTCCTTTCATCTCCTGGTCCTGGCACTTCATATGAATTGATGATGCTTCATGTGACCAAAGTCTTTGACCTGTAGCTCCCTACCTTGGAGATCAAGGTCAGTGTCTTAATAGAGTTTCTTCAACCATGGCAAATGTCCAGTGAGCATCTTTTGTCTTTCAATGAGGCACTTAAGGATACCTTGTCATGTGCATGGGCCAAACCTTGCTCTGGCCCCCCATTCAACCGCTATATTGCATGACGCCACTGCCCTGCCCTGGGTGAGCTGCATTTTTTTAAATCTCAGCACCCCTCCCCTGAAAGCTTGGTGGTGCAGGTGTCTACAAGCAGGATAAACCCAAACACATTCCAACTGCACCCGCTGATAGGGAGTCTAGGTGGGTATCCAGTTATCCCTCATGGACCTGCCCTTTGATGGATCTCACCTGTTTGAGGACAAGGCCGATTCTACTCTGGAGCAGTTTAAGGAGAGTAGGGCCACAGCATGGTTATGGGCTTATCTGACCTGCCGCGCCAACTGCAACAGCCTTATCACTTCTTACGCAGGTTTGGTTGAGGCACCCCATACCATCAGCCAACTCCAACAGGGTGGCCAGCAGTTTTGCAGTCAAGGCAGTGGTGCCCACTGCCTTGGCGGTAAAGGTCAATGGGTCACCCAGTCCACTCTCCCCCCCTCCCCCCACAGCTCCATCTGCCTAGCCCTTTTAGAGTGCTCTTAGTGGAGCACAATACACCTTGTGAGGCAGGATCCGATGATTCTTGCCAGGTTGGTAGGCCATGATATCAGACAGGAGGGGCCTGTAAATTGTTAGACAGGATATACCCTATCCTTCCTTTCCATGCTGCCATTGAGAGGGTGTCTCCACCAAAAGTAGGTCCTAGTCGTTATTCCAACTAGTTTTGAGCCGCTCCCTTTTAACACCTTCTTCTGGTAGGAAAAATTAAAGATGCTTATGCTTGCCAAGGTCTTGTCGGCCCTTGACCCTAGAGACTGAATGGTAGGGTTTAACCTGCAACATGCCTATTTCCGTATATCCATCCTGCAGGCCCATGAGCGCTACCTTTGGCTTTTGGGGGGGACAAAAGCATTTCTAGTTTTCTGTGCTGCCCTGTGGTCTTACCTGTGCCCCCCGGTGTTCATAAAAGTGCTGGTGGTGGTAGTAGCACACCTTCGAAGGTCGGGGTGTCCCAGTCTTCCCCTTCCTCGATGACTGGCTATTGAAGAGCTGGCTTGCCCCAAACAGTCAATAGCCACCTATAGACGACAGCAAATCACTCAATCAATCATAACATTTGTAAAGCGCACTACTTACCCGTGAGGGTCTCAAGGCTGCTAAAGTTCGAAGAGCAAGGTCTTGAGGAGTCTCCTGAAGGTCAACAGGTCTTGGGTCTACCATAGTTGGGTGGGGAGGGTGTTCCAGGTCTTGGCGGCGAGGTGGGAGACGGTCTGCCACAGGAGGGCGCTCTTTGGATGCAGGGGACCGCGGCGAGGGAGAGGCCAGCGGAGCAAAGCTGGCGTGTGGGGGTGTAGAAGCTGAGTCGTCTGTTGAGGTCTGTTGATCTGGTGTTGTTGAGTGCTTTGTGTGCGTGGGTGAGGAGCTTGAAGGTTATCCTCTTGTTGACTGGGAGTCAGTGAAGGTCTCTCAGGTGGAGTGTGATGTGGCTGCGGTGGGGGATGTCGAGGATCAGACGTGCAGATGCGTTCTGGATGCATTGTAGCCGTCTCAGGAGTTTGGCCGAGGCTCCTGCGTAGAGTGCAGTTCCGTAGTTCAGCTTGCTTCTGACGAGGGCCTGGGTGACCGTTCTTCTCGTTGCGTTGGGGATCCACTTGTAGATCCTGCAGAGCATGCAGGGGGTGTTGAAGCTGGAGGAGGAGGCAGCGTTGACCTGCTTAGTCATGGAGAGGGTGGAGTCGAGGAAGATCCCTAGGTTGCGTGCGTGGTCGATGGGTGTTGGCGCTGTTCCCAGTGCGGTCAGCCACCAGGAGTCGTCCCAGGCCGAAGGGGTTGATCCGAGGATGAGGACCTCCGTCTTGTCCGAGTTCAGCTCCAGCCGGCTATTCCTCATCCATTTGGCGACGGCCTTCATTCCTTCGTGTAGGTTGGTTTTGGCAGTGTGGGGGTCTTTGGTGAGCAAGAGGAACAGCTGGGCGTTATCAGCGTAGGAGACGATGTTGAGGTTGTGCTGACGGGCGACGTTGGCGAGAGGTGCCATGTAGATGTTGACAAGCATTGGGCTAAGGGATGAGCCCTGGGGTATGCCGCAGATGATCGTGGTGGCCTCGGAGTGGAAGGGGGGAGGCGAACGCTCTGTTTTCTGCCGGCGAGGAAGGAGGTGGTCTAGTCCAGGGCCTTCTCTTGGATTCCGGCGTCGTGGAGGCGTGTTCGCAGTGTGCGGTGGCAGACCATATTGAAGGCGGCTGACAGGTCCAGGAGGATGAGGGCCGCTGTTTCTCCGTTAACCAGCAGGGTCCTGATGTCGTCGGTGGCGGCGATGAGGGTGGTTTCGATGCTGTGGTTGCTGCAAAACCCGGACTGGGGTGGGTCCAGAATGTTGTTCTCCTCGAGGTAGCGGGTCAGTTATTTGTTGGCGTTTTTTTTATGACTTTCGTCTTGAATGGGATCAGGGAGATGGGCCGCAAGTACTTGAGGTCCTTGGGGTCCGCCTTGAGTTTCTTGAGTAGTGCGTTTATCCGGGCGTGCTTTCAGCTTTCCGGGAAGGTTGCTGTCTCGAAGGAGATGGTGATTACTTTCCGGAGATGCGGTGCGATGGTTGTGGAGGCTAGGTTGAAGATGTGATGTGGGCATGGGTCTGACAGCGATCCGGAGTGGATGGTGTTCATGATCTTGCAGGTTTTGTCGTCGTTGATGTTAGTCCCGAGGTGGTCGAGGGGGGTGGAGGTCTCAGTGGTTGTCAGGGTGGTCGTGGCGTTGAAGCTGTCGTGGATGTCAGCAAACTTGCGGTGGTAGAAGGTGGCCAGGGAGTCACACAGGACTTGCGAGGGTGGGATGTCGCTGGTGTTGGAGCTGGTCTTGGTGAGTTCCTTCACAATGTTGAAGAGCTCTTGTGTGCATTGTTGTCTAGGCGGTCTTCGAATGAGGCCCTCTTGGCAGCTGTGATGAGGTGATGTTGTCTACGGGTGGCGTTCTTGTGGGCTGCTTAGCTGTTCGGTGTTCGTTCGTGGAGCCAGTTTTTTTCCAGTTTTCGGCATGTCCTTTTGGACGCCTGGAGGTCTTCGGTGAACCAGCTGGCTTTCTTACTGGTGTTGCTGTAGGAAGGTTTCTTGATCGGGGCCAGGATGTTGGCGCAGTCGTGGATCCATTGGCTGAGGCTGTGGGCGGCGGTGTTGGGGTCGGTGGGGTTGGCAGGTGGGCTCTGGGCGAGGGTGATGGTTAGCTGGTCATCGGTGGCTTTGTTCCAGCTGCGGCGAGTCATCTGTTGGGTACGGTGGTGCGTGGTGGGCTTCTTGAAGGTGAAGTAGATGCACCGGTGGTCGGTCCAGTGGAGTTTGGTGGTGTAGCTGAAGGAGCTGTGGGGACTTGCGGAGAAGATGGGGTCGAGCGTGTGGCCGGCGGCGTGGGTGGGTTTAGTGACGAGTTGTTTGAGCCCAAGGTTGGCGAGGCTGTCGATCAGGGTGGTGGAGTTGGTCTCATTGTTGTTCTCGAGGTGGAAGTTCAGGTCCAAGAGGAGGATGTAATCCGTGGAGGCGAGGGCGTGTATGCTGACGAAGTCGGCGATGGAGTCGCTGAACTGTGGTCGGGGTCTGGGGGTCTGTAGATGAGTGTTCCTCTGAGGCTGGTGTTGGAGTCGGTGTGGATTGGAAGTGCAGGTGTTAGGCGGTGCTGAGGGTGTCTTCGGTGTTGGTCGAGAGTCTGAGGGTGTTCCTCCAACTACTCCGTTGTGGCGGTCCCTGCGGGGGATCTTGTAACCTTCCAGGATGGCTATGGCGATGTCGGGTGCTGACGTGGGGTTCAGCCAGGTCTCCGTCAGGAAGGCGACGGCGGAGCGGTCGAGTGGAGTAGGTCCCAGAGTTCAACAGCGTGTTTGCAGGCGGAGCAGATGTTGAGGAGGATGCATCTGAGGTGGTTTGGTTCTTTCCTGGGCGGTGGTTTGGCGGGGCGGATGCTTGTGAAGCTGCAGGTTCGGCAGGTGAAGGGTCCTTAGGTGTGGTTCGGGGTGGCCCGGTAGCAGGTGCTTTCTCGTCCGGGGTTGAGTGCATGGAGGGTGCTGGTATCTTAGCCGAGTCGGGCGTCGTGGCGTTTGCGTGGACCAGTGGTTCTGGCGCTGTGCGCGGTCCAGGCGCGGACCCCCTGTCAACTTTGGGGTTCATTATCAATGTGCCAAAGTCACACCTGACTCCTCTTCAGATTCTCTTCTTCATCTGAGCCATTCTGAACACGGTTTAGTTTCATGACTTACCTCCTAAATAAGTAGTCCAGAACATACAGGCTATGATCAAGCTCTTTCAGCCTCTGTCCTGGATTTCAGTGATGTCAACTGTGAAGCCACTGAGACTGATGGCCTCATGCATCCCACTCGTCAGGCGCACCAGAAGGCATATGCAAGCTCTGCAGTAGGTTCTTCAGTCTTATTGGGCCCAAGATCAAGGGGACCTCTCAGATCACGTCATGATCTCAAAGGAGCTCAGCTCGACAGTGCCTAGCAGATCAAGAGTGGCTATTACACCCGGAGGTTGTGCAAGGTCTGGTACGCGAATGCAGAAAACCTTACCTTGATCTGTTTGCTAATGCAATGAACGTGCTATGTCAGCTTTTCTGTGTGTTGGGAGTTCCAAAGATGTCTCTCACTCGGAGACACCTGCCGCCTCAAGTGGAACTCGGGACTCCTTTATGCCTCTCCTCTGATACCACTCCTGCCATCTTGGCAGCCAGGTTTGCCTTGACAAAAACTACATATACCTATCGTTAAGATACATTTGTGCCATTCTGCTGTATGTGACAAGAAGATCCCCACAAGGCAAAGTTATCTGATGTTTTGTTGATTTTGTTTTGTACCTAACTCATCAAGGCTTTGCCATAGGCACATTTAAAGGATACCTTTCTGCTCCGTCAGCCTTTTTTACGGTTGGCGGATCACTTCTCATTGTTTAAGGCTTCTGTAATTATGTACATCTTTTTGAAAGGTTTACAACATATGTTACCTCCTTCTCTCTTTGTCATGCCACAGTGGGACCTTTGAGCCTCTTCACAGCTGTCCCTTGCAACTTCTTGCCCTCAAGACAGTGTTCCTCATTGCCAACACATTGACGCAGCTTGTGAGTGTGCTTCAAGCTCTGTCTGTCTACCCACCTTACACCACCTTCTTCCCAGACAGTGCTGGTTTTGCCCAAAGTTGTGATTCTGTATTATATTGGTCAAAACATCACCTTACTAGCATTCTATGCTCTGCTGCACCCCTCTAAGGAGGAGGAGAGGCTCTAGTATTTTGTCCCCAAGAGCGCTCTTAGCTCTTATATTGATCATACTAAAGAACACCAGGTGTATAAGCATCTCTTTGTGGGATTCTCAGAGCAAAAAGATGCAAGACTGTGAAGAAGAGAACCATCTCCCACTAGATCATGCTTTGAATTAAGTTAAAAAAGCTGACGACAGAAAGACTTTGTACTAATTCTGCCTGAGGCAAAGTTGCTACCACTGTGTGGTACAAGTTCATGTCCTGAACATGTGCCAGTAAACGACATGGGCGTCCCTCCACACATTCACAAAGAACTACTGTCTGGACAGTCAGGTTGCAGAGAATGGCATTTTGGTTGCTTGGTCCTGCAGTACTTTCTGGTTTGAGTCCATTCAAAGATCCGCCTTCGATAAGTTCTGCTTCAGTATCTTTTCAAGTGGTGAGGAATCTGCAACTAAAAGCCTTTATCAGAAGAACAACTTATTTAACTTAATTAACATTCTTTCTGGTAGAGACTCTGTTTAGCCGCTGGTTCCTCACCGCCTCTCCCATCTTCCCAGTTCGCTTCCTCACTGCCTCTCTCATCCTCCCCGTTCTGTGATTGGACTCTATCCCTTAACCCCTTTATTACTCCCATCGCCCAACGGTCATCGCGAGCACTACCTTGCCAGTGCTGCGCACGTCCGTTGGCCGACGCAGCCGCACCCGTTTCTTCGAACGTTCAGCACTGGCGCAGAACGTTCGAAGCAACAAACGGGTTAGTAAGATCCCAAATCTAGGAATCTGCACACTGTTCACAACCAAACTGTTGTTGGGGGTCTGCATCTGACGGTGCGAACAGCCTCAAAAGCAACTGATGCCAGCCCCTATGAGTGTCACATATATGGGCTGCCCGTGTTATTTCTGGAGTGCAACAGTGTCATTCTCAAGCCACATGGGGCCACCTACAGGCGCGCAGTGGTATTGCTGAAAAGTTTCCTAATCCAACCTGACACCTGGAGAATATTCAAAAGGTGAGGAATCTGCAGGTAGATATAGTCTCTATCTGACAGAGCGTTACAGAAGGTAAATAACTTGTACAGTTAGGAGGATTGGTAGTGTAAAGTGTAGGGTGCTGGGTAAGGCACATGAAGAGATCTTATCCTGCAGGTTATCATCTGATGTGGGGGAGTAGGGTACCTGGCCTATGGCCCCTTGGGGCACTAACTGGCCAAAACAGGTCATGCCCTTGTCTGCCTTTAGGTGGGGTTGCCTGGGTAATAGGACTCTGAAAGGTGTTGATTGAAGTGGGGGAGGGGCAATAAGTAATGTCTGCTTGTCTAGCTTCTTATAAATATAGTTTTGGTGGAAACCTAGTGATGTCACTTCCTGTGCAGATGGAGGCTAGGAAATGCAGTGATGTTACTTTCTGCAGACATGTTACTACCTGTTCGTATGAATCTTAGTGAGCAATGTTAGATCTGCAAATGAAATTTCATTTGTACTTCCCAAGAGATAGCAGCATGTAGAAAAAAATAATTTCATGACTTGCAGAGCAGTTTGTGTGGGACGGATAAAAACGACAATGCAAGCAATGTCCGTCATCAATTAATGTCAGCAAGTACTCAAACTATGCATAGATCTTTGTGCAATTGTCAATTTTGAAATGCAAAATTAATATAAAGAAGTGGATGTGGCCAAATGGCTAGAGCAGTCGACCTCAAAGATGGTAATGCGGGTTCGAGTATCGGCAGGGACGCTCAAAATCCGTGATTCTGGGCAAATCACTTAATCTGCTGTGCCTCACAAAATGAATGTGTCCGTCTGTAACGTAACTGGTGCTCAAGTAAGTGCTCTGATACCTACGGTCAAATTTGGGCTTTATAAAAACGACCCCAAAAATATTGTAATATGTTTTCTTATTAAGTATTTCAAAAATGTGGTTTCTTAGAATCAGCATCATTATATTTCGCATACAATAAAAATGCCATCATAAACCAGAAGGGTTTGTTGTTTGCAAAGGGCTGCTGTTGTTTTACTCCTTATCGTTGTTCCCAGATGGTACCGCAAGCTGTGCCCCAGGTTTGGTGATCCAGACTGGGTCCCGGGCCCGAGCCTCATGAGTCTGCAGATGAGGGTGACCCCAAAGCTGATGAGGCTGACGTGGGACGGATTCCCTCTGCATCACTCTGACAAGCATGGCTGGGGATATCTGGTTCCAGGCAGAAAAGACAACCTGCCTGATAGTGCTCAGGACACAAATTCAACAGAGTTTCCTTACAGGTGAGAGCATCTTTAAGTATTATGTATGCACATATGTAAAGAGGAAGTATGTACACGCTTAAGAAAAGAGGAAGGAAGTATGCCATTTCCGTGATTTTTTTAGAACCTAGTTAGTGGAAACACCCAAATAGCTCACTACAAAGTCCTTTTTCTTCCCCTTTTTCCAATGCTAGAGCAAACCCCTTCTCTAATGCAGAATGTCCTCATTGAGGACAGGCATCTGACACCGCTGACCTCCATGCAGT
Organism: Lissotriton vulgaris; assembly: GCF_964263255.1. Lineage (NCBI taxonomy): Eukaryota > Metazoa > Chordata > Amphibia > Caudata > Salamandridae > Lissotriton > Lissotriton vulgaris. The sequence continues at coordinate 1,953,900,820 of NC_141687.1, forward strand.
GGAAAGTCTTCCCTTTAACCTTATTATTGAACTAAACCTTGTATCAGCAGGAAACTCTCTAAAGCCTTTCTTTTGCCTCAACCCAACTAGACTTCTTTCTTTTGATTCACTATGAGAGTTTTACGGTTTCCATGTTCCGATGTACCGTGCAGGAATTGTGCATGTGTATAGAGCTGTCCTAGATTAGACATCAGCACTCAGAAATGTGACTGTCTATGCCTAAAACAGGTGACTATGTCACATAATATTATTCCAAAACCAGAAATAAAAGGGTTGGGTTCCTATAGTTCTGAACGTACCCGTCTTCTATTGATTTATCATTTTGTTGATTAAAAGGGTTCTTGTAACTCCCAGCAACAAACTTTCCTTTTTGTTATGAAAGCTGTTCAAATATATTAAAGTAGTTTTTTTAACAAATATATATATGCCCCCAAGATAAGATAGGCGTGTGTAAAATAATATGTATTTAAATATATTTTGTATTAACATTTGTTTTGAGTGATTTTCCATGTGTATCGTAATCATAGTGACAAGATAGACACAAGCAATAATCTCTGGTTACTACCAGAGAAACTGAATGCGTCATCAGGACTAGGCATTAGTATGGAGTAAATGTCTGCTTTAAAGGGCAGAGAGGTTTATTCATTCATGTACATTGCCCCTGTTTAGGCCTAGGTTATTCAAAATAAACGGAAGGTGCTTCTGCCTTAAGTAGTCCGTTCTGTAACTAAGAGCAGGGATGTCCAACGTAAGTCCAAAAGGGCTGGATTCATACTACATTTTAAGGATAATCACTTTGTAGATTATTTAAAATCAGATGTATGTAAACATCTTATCTGGGTAACCTGAGCGCCTGCAATTGATCTGTTACACCGGTATCTACGTTGGACACCCCTGACTTAGAGTATGTGTTTGTAAAGATTTTTGGCTCATTTTTCAAGTAATTCTTTAGGCCCTAAATTTAAAACCAGACCGTTCCTTTTTCTTTTGAGGCCCCCCTCTTCCAGCTAGAGGATCAAAGTGGATTATCTGCAGTGAATATGTCTTCACGTTAAAACACCCAATCAGGACTTGTTTTGACAAAAACAGTTACACTGTTCACTGAAACATACTTACGCTGTTCATGCCAACACCATATTTGAAATGGAAGTACAAAGCCAGGGGACAGTGGCCATTTGACCGAATCATAAAGTCTCTACAACTCATTTTCTGATTTATTGGCAAAATAAAGCATGCATGGTTTTGTATTCAGAAATTATCAATATGAACACTTCTTTCTGTGTGAATCAAGCATAAGTGTAAGTTAATTTAAAAACATTGTAATGCACATCGCCGGGACGCTCTTTGGAGCAGCTGAGCGCTCTACAAAACAAATAGTAACATAACATAACATAACATTTGTTTTCAGCCTATTTCCTCATCAAACATTTTCTTTTGAAATAACCTCATTTAACTTTACTTCATCAAGTTACAAAAGTAGTTTATTTCGAAAAACCGAGATGCCCGTTTTCGTATCTAGAGTAGCAGATCATTTCAGCCTTTCTATGCCTGAGTTCTCAGGGGGGTTATGTGTTCCGTTATTCACCCAGATTGTTTTTCAGTATGATTATTTTGTGATATCCATGTATGCACGTTTGATTTGCTTTATTTCCTTGTAACTACATGGAAAGACAAGAGCAGTCTCACTAGCTGGTCACTAACTCGCATCCTACAAAGCATCCTTGTTTTTACAAAATTCCCCTATTTCCCATCAGATATCATGCACAAAATGCAAACTTACCCTTCAATAGACTAAGTAGGGTTATGAGGTCTGTGTTGATTGCTTAAACAAGGAGGGTTTAAAAAAGAGGCTAGGTGATGCCTCCAGTGGATGTCAGTATGTCTCCAACCCAACACGTGTAAATAATGGCCAATCTCATCCTTCCCAATACCCCTGTAGTATGTATGTAACTGTAATATACATGTTACTAACGAATGCTGATTGTTTTGGAAAATGTGGTATTCAGTATCCTTAGATGTCATAGTTGCATCCCAGCATCGCACAGTGAACAAAACTGTTCAGGTTTTAGAAAGTTAACGGACACTTACTGCTGCAATACTTTCTCTCCTTCCTTCTTGACGAAACTTGCAAGGTTTCTTCTCCTTGAAGCCCCCTTTTAGCTGCTGTGCTTATTAGAGATCTTCAGCGAATTGAAAAATACCTCCTCTGGCTTAACATGAGCCTTAGAGAGAACTGACAATCGAGCACATGTTTTGTTAGTCTGTGCTATAAAGCTCTGGTTGGAAATGAGCTTGCCCGTTTTGTGCACCTTGCTTTTCTATTAGATACTTCAGTGCAGTTATTGCACACACAGTGGCCATGTTAACACACAGGACCTGTGTCATATGTAGCATTAAAACACACAAACAGCCATATTACTTGCCACTGTGTTTTGTGCAAACATTGTCACTGTTGACAACGTTGCCCCTGCTTGTAAGCATATTACTACCTTAATAACATAATAAAAGTACAGTAATCTATGTGTTGATAAGTGTCCAAGGATAAAGGGTGCTGACACTAGAAGAGGATGACATTGAGGAAGAAGCAGAAGGTGAGGTCTTTGAGGACCAGCCTAGATTGGGATGGCAGTATTGTCAGCTCAGCAGGAGAGGTGGATAACTCACTGGCGTCCATGCTCTTACAGCGAGAGCATTCAAGTGCAACAAACTGAACGCTTTGTCTATGATTCTAATGACATACTGAAGAAGACTCTGAGAGCCACACCAGTAGTAGATGTGAGAGGAAAGCTGATGCAAAGTGCAGCCACTGAGTCAGTGAGGTACTAAGGCTGAAAACAACGATATGACTACTGGGTCTGCCTCTTGAGGCTTGATTGGCCGTACCAGCAGAGTCAGAGATGTACCAAAAGCTGCAGAGCGCTACTCACCAGCCCCTCGTCTCCATGTAAAGCATCTCCTGAAAAGGAAGGAGAGCCTGGGCTTACTGGACAAGCGAGACTCGTCAGTGGCAGGTACATACATCTCTCCAGGACGGCCGGCCAATGCAATGGCGACCTTGGGCTGCTGTGATTGCCAAATGTGCAAAGATCTTGGCCCCTTTTTTAAAATACGTATTCCCAATGGGATAAAAAGACAGCTATTTTCATACTACGAGGAGGAGAGAAAGTATCTGACTCCATCATTGGCAAATTGATGAATGTTTGCAAAATCGGATTCCATTAGCTATCAGGCTGGCTGAGGTTTACCACTTTTTGTCCAGAACTGCAAAACCACTTTCCGTTCTAGTGTGCCATTCGAACAGCAGTAACAATAACCCCCCCTCCCCAAGATCAGACGTAGACACCATATACATGCAGCTACCGTGCACGTCCTGCAGAATACAGGCTACTGTTACTGTGGCCACAACAGCTACTGTGGCCACAACAGCAGGGGTCATAGCGGCGGCAGTTTCGGTTCTGAGCATTTCGTCATGCATCGAGAAAAGGCCCACGCATCTACATCCTGATTCCGAGACCTTTGGATCAGAACAGTCTTCAGATGATAGCAGTATGCCACACAGTACCCCACAGAGAAGGTTTAGGGAGGTCTGTTATCTGACTTCACAGCAAGAGCCACCAGGTGGAATCCGCCCTTCTCTTTAGCACTTCAAGAGCAGACACCTCCACAGAACACCCATTTTTCTACTTCTTTAAGCCACTTTCTAAAGCTAAGCGCAACTCTTGCCTTCCAGCCCATGGCAGTGTTTCTTTTGGCAAAGATCAGGCCCTAATCTAAACATTTAGAGATATTTAGTGCTCTCTGTTCTGCTCTTGCTCCTTAGGAGGGACATCTCTGGACTGGGTTATAAGCATTTGTTGGTCACTTCTTGCAGAAGCACGAGCACCTTATATATCAATAACACCTTATTTCTGCACACTCCCATACCATCTGCAAGATGTCCGCTTGTATAGGTCCACAGCTGGGGCAAGCATCACAGGCATCTTTATACATGAATCTTACAGTGGTCAGGTATGTCTGATGTAATTATTCATCTGTGTGAAATTAAATATAGAATTTCTTGATAGTCTTAGGGTCTTAATATCCCGTCTCAAGTTCTGTTTGTTAGCTCTGTATTAAGTTTATCTTCCCCTCGAGCCTTCAGTATAGAGGATTTGGCCAGTAAGCTGGCATCACAACAGCATACATCAATGTCTCAGTCTGTCGACTCATTCCTCCTGACATGAGTCTCATCAAAGTCCAGTAATTTGTTTAAAAGTTTGGCACACCTATTTCTCCCTTATCAACGGATCAGATCAACAGCCATCTTCTAGAGGTGCCCCATACCAATCTCGACAGCAACCAATTGAGGTTCTTAGAACACGTATGTATAATCATTATCTGCTGGGCCAAGCATTTTAGAGATTACCAGTCTTCCCATCAGGGAGAGGGGCAGGTTATTCCTGACATCTGCTTAAACAAGATGGCTATTTACCAGCCATGAGCTTCGCCTCATTGTGATAAATATGGATAGCGAGGTATATAAAAGTATTCATTTCCGATTTTAGTGGGGATCCCAAGTCACTGTGGTTGAGGGGGGTGAGGGGAAGGACGTCGGTCTGTTCCATCTCTTGAAACAGAGGGAAAATGCATTATCACGCTTGCTAGTGGCTCCTTTGTCAGTGCAAAAAACAATAGGGAGACAGGACACCCCTGTCTAGTGCCCCTCCTGATCGAATACCCCTATCTACACTCACTCTGGCGGTTGGGTGAGCATACATCAATGCAATCCACTTAAGGATTCAATCATTCAGTCCCATTCTCCGCAGCACAGGAAATCTGATGATAAAGTATTGAAAGCCCATCTGTGATCCCAAGGAGCCTCGTCTTGGACGTGGAAGAGATATCTCAAGTGGAGTGTGTTTTGCAACCTGGGATAAACCACTTTGGGCTGGGTGGACCTACCCACAAATCAGTTGTAGTAACCTATTTATCATTTTCACCAGTATTTTACTTTGTTTACTTTCCGAATTTAGGAGGATTAGGGGTCTGTGTGATTTTACCTTTGTGCGTCTCTCCCAGCCTTTAGAAGCACCACAATAATTGCCTCAGGACTTCTTTTTTCAGAACATCCGCATACATAGTTGACAGCTTCAGAATCCATTTTGCTTTAAAGATGATGTAAAACTGAGGAGGGAGGCCATCTGCTCCTGGAGGTTCCCCCTAGCTAATTGTTTGATAGATTCCCGACTCCCTGTTCAGTGAAGGGGACCTTTTGCATGGCCACATTGTCTCTGTTTAGTGTATTTGGTGGGATTGTCCTTAAGTAGGTTTTGGTGCTTTCCAGGTCTGTTGTCTCTGGGGGTGTGGGGGGGTCTTGTACAAAGCCTTGTAGTAATCTACAAATGCTGTAGAATCCCTGCTTGAGTCTGTATAATTTCACCCATGTCAGTCTGCAAGATGCACATACTTTTTCAGTCCTTCTCGACGTCTAGTAAATGTATGTAAATGTATGAAGCTTATATAGCGCATGACTTACCCTGGGGCATCTCCGCGCTTGCTTAGGGAACCCGTCCTGGTATTCCCCTGTGAGATAAACCTGGCAGGGTATCCACAAGGTGAAAGCCAGGCATCCCACCGCGAGGGGCCGATGTGGAGATTAAGCAAGCTATTGCCCAGAGTCGCAGAGTGTGAACCCGTGAGTCGAGAAGGCACCGGAGCGAGAATTAACGAGTCCGTGGAATTATTGAGCCCAAGACCCGCCGAGGCGGGGAATTGAACCCTGGTCCAGGGCCGAACTCAAGCTCCAGGTCTGCCGCCTCTAACCCCTGAGCCACACTTCTCCACATGCTAACAGTCACCCCACTTTGTCTCCTTTGGTATGTTCCCTGGCTATGTATTCTCTGTAATTGACCCCATTTAATATGTCTATTAATATGTGGTATTGCTGTCTGGCTTCAGTTAGTCCTTGCGCTTGGTGCGTATCTAATTGTGATTGTATCTCCAACTCTTTATTGGCTCTTCAGCTTTTGCTAGTTCTCTATCGATAGTCCTCTTTACCTTGTATCCGCTCTTCAGGCACGTTCCACGGATAACAACCTTCAACTAATTCCATTAGTTGGTGGGTTCTGCTGCAAAGTAGCTGATATGTTTCTCAATATGTTGCAAAGTCATCCTGTGACCTGGGTACCCCCCAACTTTTTGCTGACTGATACTGGTGGTACCTGACTCTGACTGACCCTGGGCTCTGCCTGACCATGGCCAGTGCTATGCTGAAAGAGACACATTAGAATACTGTAAAAACACCTACATACACTAGGGTACAAAATGGTATGGTGGGGTACCCCTGTGATTAGCATGACCTACCCTATAGGCACCTAGTATATAATATCGCAGGGGGAATGAAACTACCTCGAAGTCCCTAGCACCCTAGGGCATGGCAGTTTAGAGGCCAGCTCTCTTTTGCACTTGCATGTGTGCACTACTGAAGCCTGAGGTCAGTTTAAAAGCAGCCCTGGGGCCAGGACTGCTTTTAAAAAGTAAATTGTGCCCAAACTCGACTTTGGGGTTTGGGGCACTTACAAATAGATAACCTACAATGTTTTGGCATATTAGGAACCACAGGGTCTCCTCTAGGTGTCCCAGGGGTGCAGTGTCAGATATGTATAAGGTACACCCTTAAAAATGAGTTTTATATGCCCTGTGGTAAGTGAAAGTTCACATTTCACTCCTGACATTGTGGTAAAGTGCTGCTCAAATTTGATTTTGATGCTAAGAGCACTGTGGAGGGAGGATCTGCAATATTTCTACAGATTCAGAACCACTAAAGTCTCCCCTAGTTGCACATGGGGTGGGGATCCTGTAGATATAAGACAAGTACTTATAAAATATGTTTTGTAAGTCCTGGTGCTGGAAAAATGTCCCAAGTCATTTTTCCCATTGCAAATCCTCTGTTACATAGGTTAACATGGTAGGAAGTTATTGATTATTAACTCTTGATAGGAGAGGGCAAGAAATGCCATTCAAAGACTTCCCAGAATGGTATTTATAAATCCAACAATATCATATTGTTGAATTTCTCCTAAAGTGTACATACAAGAAGTTATAAGACTCTTGTTTGTAAGTCCAAATTCAGCCTTTCAGTGGTCTGCCCTGATTGGTCAGAGTTGATTAGCCATCCTGCTTTGAAGAGGTGATAAAGAGCCCCCCGGGGTTAACCAGCTCTGCTGGCAGGGCAGTGTGCTGTTTCATAGGAATGCCAGGCCAGGGGGAGTCGTCATAAACTATGTTCTTCAAAGAGGAGAACAGTGAACAGTGTCATTTACAACACTGAACTTCCCACCTTAGGCAGATGGTAGGATTAAGGAAGGTATGAGCAGAGGTGGGGGGGGGAGAGTCTTAGTAAATTAACCATCTTATGGGGTGTGTTTATCCAGGTCTTACCTCCTTGCTGGAAAATCACCCATTATGGATTTGGAAGATTTGATGCACTCTGGGACAAAATAACGCCACACTCTACAGGATGTGGTCATATATTGATGGAGTTACCCTGCTCTGATTGGTCAGAAGTGACCTCCTGCCTGACCCAGAGAACTTGGAATAAGTATCTGAGAGCGGGCAGAGCCCTCCAGATCTGCTGCTTGAAACTTACTGAAGCAAGAAGTGCCCTGTTGAGAAGTTTTGCTATGCAAAGATTTCTAAGGCCTGACCTCTGAAGACTGCACCATCGGAAACTACAGTCCTGTGCATTATCTTGCTGAAAAAGAACTAAAGAGTGGACTCCCTGAAAGCTACAGGTTAAAAGAGCTCATCTGGAACATCACCATTTAACTCTACACCTTGGAGAACTACCATTGGATTTGTAAGAGTTTTGTACCAGTGGATTGTTGGAACTGAAGTCCTCAACTTTCAAGGACAATCTTGGAGCTCCCAGACCGTTGGAGTGAGTTTGAGACACTTTGGGACCCCTTGAGGAACTTCAGGAAGACGTTCAAGAAGTTTGGAGAACTTTGAAGCAACTTTGAAAAAAAGCTCCATAGAGGGACCGACTCAATCTGGCCAGCCAGGCCGCCTGCCTTCAACCCCGAGCCGGCCAAGCCAACCAGGTTCGTCCCTCTAAAAGCTCCATCGCTCCAACTTCCAGAGATTGACTGGGATTAGAAGAAAACTGAAGCCGGCAAACCCTCACCGGATCCGGCTACATGAGGAGCATCAAGAGACCCCTAGAGAAAAAGCTCCGGAAACGTTTCTGAGTGCGCTTGTAGAAAAGGTGACCAGGAGCAACAGCGAGAGCCAAGTCTCCTGCCTTCCATCGGGTGCCGGCCTGGATTCCTGGGTTGCCCCGCTGAAGCGTTAAAGGAAAACTTTCTAAGTCCACTCCAGGGAAGTTGACCGGGAGCTCGTCGAAAAGCAAGCCGGCGAACCCTCACCGGATCCGGACTGGCTGGGAACTTTGAGGGCCCTTGGGAGAAAAGCTCCAGAAAAGTTTCTAAGTGTGAAGGTAGAAACTGAGACCTGGACCTGCCGCGAGCTGTAGCCGCTCAGGGCTCCATCACGCCCGGCCTGAAACGTTGACTTTGGCCCGGTCTATCGCGAGCAGGTATCACAATATGGTGCTATTATCTTCTAAGTGCTATAATTTGCTAAATCTTTAAAAATTCATATCTCCGGTTCCCTACATTGGAATTTTTGGTTGTTTTGGTGTCATTTTAAAGATAAAAATATTTCCTATTTTTATAAATTGGTATTGGATTTTATTATGTGTTGTGTCTTAATTATTTACTGAATTGGTGTTTTTAAATGCTTTACATACCTGTCTTTGAAGTTAAGCCTACCTGCAGCCAAGCTACCAAGAGTTGAGCATAGAAATAATTTTCTCTAAGACTTATGCTGAGTCCTACATGTGTTAGTGGCCTTATTGCCAGTGGCAGACCTACATTTGCCCCTACCAATAACCCACTTTCCAACACAATAGCATTGAGAAAGGGAACGTCTAGTAATGCCTCGGGCACAGTCGCCAGGTAGGAATTGCTGGCAATGTGTCACCCAATACAATAGTCTTCAATAATGGGTTGTGGTCGGGTTCTGTGTGACCTAGCAACCTAAATAGGCTACATCGGTAACAGCATGAGCCACCCCATTTCCCACAAAGAACATACCATGATGGGTATGGATACCATTTTCTGATGAGAAAAACAATCAATCAATCAGTATTTTTACAGCGCAGCTGCATCACCTGTGAGGGTCTCCAGGCACTGTGGGATCATGCTGTGGGATCTTATTTGCTGAACATCCAGTTCCTGAGTTCCTTCTGTTTGAGCGATGCTGAGGTTCTGAGGTGCAGGGGAAGGGTGTTCCAGGTCTTAGTCACTTAGTGAGAGTTCATGAGGTCCTTCTGTTTGAGCGATGCTGAGGTTCTGAGGTGCAGGGTGTTCCAGGTCTTAGTCACTTAGTGAGAGAAGGAGCAACTTCCGCTGTTAACCCGGCAGATGCGCTGGTTAGCTGCTAGGGGGATCCAAAACTGAGTTCGCTGGTGGGTTGGTGGAAATTCACTCGTATGTTGAGGTAGGCAGGAAATTCGTTGTACAGTGCCTTGTCAACATTGATGAGCAGCTTAAACTGCCATCTCTTTGTGACTGGTAACGAATGGAGTTTCCTGAGGGTAGGGCTGATGTGTGTCTGTCTGGGGTCGTTGAGGAGGTGTCTGGCTGTTGTGTTCTGCATGGTCTGGAGTTTCCTCATGTTCTGGGTGGTGATTTCTACGTAGAGTGAGTTTCACTCCTGTGTATCTGGGTGTTTCTCTCGCCACATCTCAGTTAGATGTAAGTTCTGGGACTGTATGTTGGAGTGGGCCATTCAGCATTCCCTCCAGAATTTCATATCTGCCTTCTATATCAGTTATGTTTTTTAATGGTAAATGGGTACCCTGGGGCAATCTAAATCAGGGTGTCTCTGGAGAATGCAGTTCCGACCGACTGTCCCCTCCATTTCTTCCTAAGTATCTCTAGTTTGGTAAGTATTAAGTGAATTTCCATCAGGAAAGTAAAGTGCAAATTGTTTAGTTTCTGTACGGTGCAAATTTTATATTTTTTATGTTGTGCCTGCATGTTTCATGTAACACAATTACATGTATGCAACCTGGCCATACTATGGCTTTTTGAGGGGGGCTGTTTGCAAATTTGTGCTGTGTTGAAACCCTTCCTTATAAGTGCCACTCTGAATGCATTTACAATTTCCAGTATAGATAAGTAGGTGATTATCCAAGTCATCTTTTTCTTATTGTGTACCAATTAAATGACTGATCTTTTAACTTCCTTGCAAAGGTGTGGAAAACTATCCTGCCAAAACATACAAGCAACAAAGCTCCCAGTGTGAGCATAGATTTCCAAACAGGCTGTGGTGCATGTTACTGTGCTAAGCATTTATGGGGTGAGCCATTTGGAAACTGAAGGGTTTATCATTCTTACCATTGGCAGCTCATGTCAGATCGATGTACCTTACTGCCATGGGGAAACCTTTTATTAACCTGCAGTAATAGGTGTAACCTCTGGTGAGCCATGAGATTTGTCGTGTTGTCCGCCTTCTTTGGAATCATGCTTTTCGTTCGATGAGTTTCTCCTGATGTCTGGCGTGATCTTTCTGTTAGCCCAGTATTGCAATACTATTTCCACCACCCTGGGCTTCTCTATGGCCGATTGTTCCGGGGTGGGTGAGCTAGGTCTATATTGACATCTCTCAAGTTCTTAATATTGCTGTCTCCGTTTCTGTTTGGTGTTGTCATTGTTCAGGGACACAGATAGTCTTGCTGATGCTTCCAGGTCAGTGTCTCCTCGGGTGTGATAAAAAATTGTGTTTTACCTTCTGCAGTCACCAGCAGTTTGGCCGGAGTTATTAGGTCATACATATTATCATTTGACAAAGCAACCATTGTATGTCTGTAAAAGAGTAATGCTGTCATTGTATAGCAGTGGTATAGTCTGGGAACACCATCACAATGCTGTCTTATATCATCCATGGATGATGCTTCTACACCATCGGAAAGATCCAAGTCTCTGTCTTGATAGTAGAAAAGAGGTGCTTCCATGGGGTGGGGCGGCGCCCCAGGGACAGGTGAGCGACCCAGGACTCTGTGTGCATGATCAGTTGAAAAGTCTTGGTTTGTGTTTCTTTAAAAGCTACTTTGGTCAGCCATTCCTCTAGAAACCTCTCTACATTGTGCTATGGGTTGCCATTCAGGAATCAGGTGTATGCTGTTTCTCATGGAGCTGCCCTTAGCCACTTCCATGTGAAACTGTAGGTAATTTACCTTTGAGTAAAGTTTTTTGAGTTGTGTTTGAGGCTCGATCACCAAATGTCTCATAGAGCTTAACTTTGATTCTGTTTCGGTAACTCGTTCCACCAGTTTTTTCCGATCCAATCTGAGTAGATTTACTTATATCCCTATAGAGTCAATGTTAGCATCCAACATGATTTTTGTGTTCAGTATCGCCTGTAGAATTTGATAAAATGTCTTATTGTATCTAACGACCATAGTTTCTACGGTTTGCAGGGGGTCAGTCTCTTCTCTATCCATGGAGTTTGCAATATCTACAGTCTCTCCGACTGCGCTTTAGACATCTTGGGCTAAACCATCATGTTTATTTACATTGTCTGCAATTATCATACTGAAGCTTAATGCAGAGGGCAACAGTCCCTAGCTTGCATTCAGATGAGTGCTCACCATAGAACAAAGGCACACAATTGCGACAAACACACAGCAGGTGGGGGGCTCAGGGTAAGCGTCTTTTTCACACCATGCAGGTATAACTCATTATTCAGTCCCGCTTATGTGTATCCATCTATATTTACGCCATTAATTTAAGGGTTTTTCCCTTACCTTTTTCCTCCTGCTGCTGAGCGCGGGGGCTGCAGTGACGTATGTCTTCTGCAGGCTCAGCCGCACTTCTGCTTCCTTCGGTTCTGCACACCATGTTGTCCTCGGTGGGCAAAAAAATTTTATGAGGTAATTTCATCCTGCACGTCAGCATCTCAGAAACACCATGTGCAGACGTGTTATTCTGCACCATGACAATTCTTATTAATTCCATACTCATTCCTGGAACAACCTGCATAATAGTATCTTTATTGGTAGAGTGTCGGAAACGCAACATAACCTATGGATATTTTTCCCTTTTGTTTCCTATCCAAGATGGCCAGACCTAACAATACATCACATCCTGTTTGGTACTATGAAAGGGGTCTCCATTTGAGTCCAGTTGGGTAACATTTTACTTGCTTAATTGCTTACTCCTGGATTTGTGGAATGTTTGCATTCTTCAGTTTTGCTTTGTCTTCTCCTGCTTTTCGCTTTGCTGATTGGCCTGAACATTTGGAAGGTTTTTTTTGGTCTCCAGCTTTTCCCCTTCTTGCTGGTAATTATTTTCTGGAGCAGTCCTAGACACCCAGTTCTGCTGTCAGGGTTGTTTCTGTGAATAGCAGGCCGTTCCTATGCACCAAGAAAACACTACATCACCAAGAAGACTTGCTCTTAAAAAGTACAGATACCAATACAATCTAAAAATTAACCAAGAACCTTTAACTGCTGTAAACAATGGAATTCTACAAGTTCAGAACTTGACCATGGAAAACTCCTCAATACGGAAAGCTCTGGACTTTTTACAAGTCTCTTAGTAAATAACATGTCAAAAGCCTTCACTAAGGCATCTGTTAAGACCTTTGATTCTGAAGATGAACCAGTGCAAGTGGGTTTTACTAAAGATCCTTTAATGGAGCAAGAAAGGGCATGATGACGGGACCAAGGGCTTTTTTTAACTGTGGTCAGAAAGGCCTTCTTCTGAACTCTTATGATGTATGTATGAGGTTTATGAAATTTGTGATACCCCAGACTTTAAATGGAAACTTCCAAATCTTATTGATTGGAAGGGGTGTAATCCCTGTGATCACTCGTGGGAAACTGCAGATCAAGTTCATGCTCCCATTTTGATTAAACAATTCTATTGAATCTAAAACCGGAAACTACTAGGAGGAGGCAGAGTATATGGGGTTTTCCCTTAACTTTTTATGTCCACGTCCGAGAGCAGGGGCTGCAGTGACATGTCTTCCTCTGGTTCAGCCCACATTTAATCTTCCTCCAATTGCAGATGCTACAGCGTCCTTGGTGGCCATTACTGTTTTTCCTCAGTGCATGTTGGCTCAATCGAGCGCTCAAAGGATTATAGGCTTCCTCCTGCATGAATTTACGTAGAATATTCATAGAGGGCTAGTGATACCAAATAATAAATCGCTAGAGATATGTAAAAATTTACTTTCACCAACATATTTATTCAAGACATCTCCAATATCACATACATTTTTCTTAACAATAAAGTATCATTCAAGCAAAGTCTAATATCGCATTAATTGATCTCAACAATATTTATAGCCACAACAAACTACTAGCCGCCTAAAATGTTCTTATCAATAAGGGTGTTTTTCAACATCAATAGAGTGATTCCAGCGAACAAAATATTTCCAGATGACACTTGTTTCGCGGCGTGTGCCTGTTGCTACTTCAGGACTGAAAAAAAAAAAGAACCGTTTTTAATTGTAATCCTCACATGTTATTAGCAGTCATTGCCATGCAAGTAGATACTATGCCCAAATGAGGTTTACAAAAGTATGCTGAATCAGATTTTGTGTATTGTCAGTATAATTATTCATACCACATCTGATTAGACATAGAGATGATCAGATTTTATTCAACCCAGTTTTCCATGTTACATACGCATGAATTGGTTAACATTTGCGGCCTTAATATTGCCGGCTGTAAAAGTGCCTCTTTCAAGATCTTAGTCAGCCCCCAGTTTACGTTCTCTGGGATGGTTGTCTATCGTCCACCGGGTAGCGATGTGGTGTTCAGAAATTCTTTCCCCGATGCTGTTAGCACACAAGTTATAGGTTGTGCTAACTATTCCATCCTGGGTGATCTGAACATACATTTCGATACTCCTACCAACTTGACGGTACGCAGCATCTCTGCTGATTTAGAGGCCTTTCAGCTCTCCCAGTTGGTATCTCAGCCCACCCATGTAGGGGGACATATCCTGGACCCCTTTTTCACCAATCTGGCTGAGACCAAAGTTATATCCATCTCCCCGTTAGCGTGGACAGACCATTCTCTGGTGACCATCCAATGTCCTTTACCTGTGACCTTTTCCACCTCTTTGGTCAGACGGGTATCTAGGAGGCATTGGAACAAACTTGGGCTTGAAGACTTTCACCGCCTCCTAGCGGTAGATCCGCTGGGCCCACTGAATGACGTGGAAGAGGGCTATGACCATTTCTGCTCTTGGATTACCAGTGCCCTGGACTCTCTAATTCCTATTGTATCGAGTAAAATCAGCACCAGAGAGTCGAGCCCTTGGTACGACAGCGTCTTACGTGCCTTGAAGGGAACCTGTAGACGGGCGGAAAGAGCATGGCGGAAGACTTATGAGGCTGATTTGAAAGCTGCATATGTTGCTTCCGTCAAGACTTACCACCGGGCAATTTGTCGAGCCTGTGCGGCATTTTATGCTGCTGAAATTCGCAACAGCTCAAACCCGTCAAAGATCATCTTCAAGGCCGTGAAAGATCTTCTGGCGAAGCGGACTTCCTTTGTGGCTGTGGGATCCACCTCCCATTGCGAATCCCTTGCCTCTTACTTTCTGGGAAAGGTTCAGGCTATTTACCATGCCTTCCCCAGCACAGGGATTGACCTGGGAGTCTCTAACGGGGCTCTACGCCACCCTACCCTGCTTTCATTTCCCCCACTTCTTCCGGAGGGGTTTGACAAACTTGCTTTGCAGGTTAAATCTGGCTCTCCTTCGGATCCAGTAAGACCTGCTCTTTTTAGAGATCAGGCCTTTATGGGACGTTCTGTCGTATGTTCCTTAGTCAACCTCTCATTGGATTCGGGTGTGGTTCCAACTAAATGGAAGCAGGCGGTGGTGTCCCCAATTATTAAGAAGCCCACCCTGGACCCATCGAAGCCCGAAAGCTACCGCCCCATCTCACTGCTACCCTGGCCGGCGAAAATAACGGAGGCCCATGTTAACCTGGCCCTGTCAGAACATCTCGCCCGGACCAATGCCCTTGACCCCACACAAAATGGCTTCCGTGCTGGGCACAGCACGGAAACCGCCCTCCTCGTGATGGTAGAGCATCTACGAGCGGTGTTGGATGCTGGTCAGACGGCGGCACTGATATTATTAGACCTCATTAGGCCTTTGACACGGTCTCTCATAATATCCTTTTGCACCGGCTCGAGGAGATCGGCGTTGGGGGCCAGGCTCTGCAGTGGGTCCGCTCCTTTCTCGACAACCGTTCCTTCTGTGTGGCCATCCCTCCTTTTAAGTCCAATTTCCAGCCGCTGGCCATGGGGGTTCCGCAGGGATCCTCGCTGAGCCCCACGTTATTCAACCTGTACGTGAGACCGCTGGCTGAGGTCGCCAGGCAGTGGGGCCTGACCTTGGTCTCATAAGCCGACGACACACAGCTAGCGGTTACTCTCAGCGGGGATGCGGAGCAAGATGCCCCCAGGTTTCAGAATGGACTGAAGGCGGGGGCCAGCTGGCTGACGGGGAACTGTCTCCAGATTAATGCCACCAAGACAGAGGTTATGATTGTCAGGAAGAGAGTGGAATTATGGGGTGACCAATGGTGGCCGCCGGAACTAGGACCAACTCCGACTCCGGTGTCTGAACTGAAAAACCTGGGAGTCTGGCTGGATGCTGGTCTTACCTTCGTTGGCCACACCAAGAAAACAGCTGCATGCTGTTTTGGCCTGTTGAGAGGTTTAAGACCTATCCTCAAATACTTTGATGCCCCAACCAGGCAGCTGGTAATCCAGGCCACTGTCATCTCTCGCCTGGATTACGCTAGCTCCCTCCTGGTAGGGGCTAACCAGGCAGAAATCACCCGTTTACAACTGGTACAAAATGCTGCGGTCAGAGCGATTGTTGGCCTGCCCAGATTTTGTTCCGTGTCAAGTGTCCTTCGCTCCTTGCACTGGCTTCCAGTGAGGAAGCGAATCCATTTCAAGGTCCTTTGTTTGACCTTTAAAATTTTGAAAGGTATAGGCCCCCAAATTATGTCCAGCTTTCTGTCCTTTTATGAACCCACGCTCACCCTTCGTTCTCAAGGCCAGGCTCTTGCTGTGGTCCCTAGATTCAGGCTCTGCCATGCGGGAGGACGCTCTTTTAGCGTCAAAGCTGCTACCATTTGGAACTCTCTCCCGGTTGAAATCCGCCTGATGGTGGATCTTACGCTTTTTCGGAAGGCTATTAAAACCTTCTTGTTTTAATTCAGTCATCTTGGTGGCCTTCCGTCTTGTTCCTGTTATGTTATGTCCTACCTTGTCAATGCGCCAGGACGCTCCTTAGCTGGAGCAGCTGTGCGCATAACAAATATCGATAACATAACATAACATTAGTATTGTATGAATCAGTTCCTCAATATTTTGAAACCATATTGTTAGAAATGGGATTTCTGGTGGCTTGGGCATTCGCCTATGCCAGGCATAACCCACAACTTTAGTCAGGGCAAGGGAGTTACATGCTGAAAATAACCCCTACTCACCCCCTTGTTAGCTTGGCAGAGCAGTCAGGCTTATCCCAGAGGCAATGTGCAAAAGTGTTTGCGCAACACACTCTCACAGCAGCAACACACTAGGGAACACCACAAAAGAAACTCCACACAAGGTTATGTAAAAAATAGCCTTTGTACTATCCATAAAACACATTAGAACGTAATCACATATATACACTGTGCCACCTGGTTCTTGGCAGGGATTATATACACCACAGGGCCAATCGAGCCACTGTCATAACCATCAGAACTCACAATTAGCTCCAACTCGAGCTTGCCGCTGGCCACGCCAACAACCAGGCTACAGCCGCCTGACTTCCTTTCTGAGGAAACAGCAGCCCGCAAGGCTCTGGCCTGCCCAAAACCAGGCCCCATCACTCCTGACTTCCGGCGGCTGTGGCAACGAGCCGTAACTCCTTCTTGTGAACGAGTGCGGGTATGTTCCCATCCCGCGGATTGGCGGGGTATCGGTCTGGGTGGCTCAAGGGCACATGGCACAGCGCTGCTCTACCCGTAGTAGAGCAGTCACCACTCGCTGAGGTTCCGTGACAATTGTAAGTGGTGTTTTCGACTCGCTCGAATATGGTCGAGCTTGGTATCTATGAACCGCAAATGACAAGTTTAGTGGGTGTACGCGTTTTCGCTGTGCTAACCTAAACTGTTCGTCTGTTTCGTGGGTTTCTACATCTGAACCCACGGGTTCCATTTTAGATACGGCAACGAGCCGTAACTCCTTCTTGTGAACGAGTGCGGGTATGTTCCCATCCCGCGGATTGGCGGGGTATCGGTCTGGGTGGCTCAAGGGCACATGGCACAGCGCTGCTCTACCCGTAGTAGAGCAGTCACCACTCGCTGAGGTTCCGTGACAATTGTAAGTGGTGTTTTCGACTCGCTCGAATATGGTCGAGCTTGGTATATATGAACCGCAAATGACAAGTTTAGTGGGTGTACGCGTTTTCGCTGTGCTAACCTAAACCGTTCGTCTGTTTCGTGGGTTTCTACATCTGAACCCACGGGTTCCATTTTAGATACGGCATCCATTTTCTCTCTTGCCCTCAAGTAGCCAGCGAACGGACACTGTCCGCTTCGTGACCCTGGGACTCCCAAAACTCTTGCGGAAGACACGTGTTCCTTTGAGGGTGTCTTTATGACGAGGGGGATGACACTGCAAAGCAGATGGCCCCGCTCGAGGCTCATCTTCCCATGCTGGTCTATTGTCTCAGTTGTGCATTCATTAGGCACGTCTCCTTTGATCCCTGCAATCGTGTTCCCGATAGCACCCCCTTACACTCTTTTCAATCTGTTCGCTATCCTCGTCTTCCTCTGCACCTGTTTCTGACTCTTCCTTGATTCGTTTACTGCCGGAATGGAATGCACTAATGGTGAGAAGATGTACTTTTACAGTTGGGAACCGGCGATGCTACTGTAATTATGTTCCGGGACCTTGAATATAGGAAAGCGACCCCCTATGAAATTTACTGTGGGAACCGGGTTGTAACCTTTTGTTTGCCATGTTGTGGTATGACAAAAAACTGTATAAAAGGAGCGATCCACAGATACAATTCGAAGCAGTCTCCTTGAACCCACATGCTATGTACTTCTTGTGACTTCTGTGTTCCCTGCAGTAAATAAACCTCGAATCTTTGACGCCGAAGGAAGTGTCCCGTGTCTCTGTCATTTGTACGCCGGAACAGGTAACCCACGAAGGTTTCAGGTGTTGTCCCTGGCACCGCTGGGTCTTAGAAAAACCCAGTCCTTCAGTTGGCGCCCTTAGTGGGGCGGCATCAGCGGTACCGGTCCAAAGCCCGACGATCGTGAGGAACTTCGTGTGAAATCTCCGAGGGAAGGTGCACCCCGCTTCATCGATCCTGTTGTCGAAATAAGTGGCCCGAAGACTTTTCCCGCGAAGATCCCCGCCTCCTGACGGCTGCGACGGACTGATGCCCTGACTGTCGACCTGTTTTGGCGCCTGGCGTAGACCTTGGTACAGCGAGGCGATTGACGGGCCTTCCTGGTGACGCCATTGTTCTTTGAGTTAAGTATTTGTGGGTCGCTCCCCAGAATCCTTAGTTGTTGTGGGTGCTTAGTCATTGCATGGTTCCATTGCATTTGTGGTCCTTTGTATTTTGTTCTTAGTTGTTCTATTTGACGACTGCAGTCGCCAAAAACCGAGGGTTTTTGCACTTTTGCGGGGACATTGTAATCCAATAACCCTCGACGTTTGTGAAACTCGGTTAGTGTGCACAATGCCTGGCCGTAGTACTTTGTTTAGCTGCTTTAGAGGTTGTGGTGCGGATTCCCGATTGGAGGACTCATGTCCGATACCTCCGGTTGGAACTCCAATTTATGAATTATATAGTCGCCATGGTGTGGGTCCTATTACATTTAATGATTATTGGGTTTGTTACACTAAAGATGACGGTGTCCTTAGTTGGCCACCTCATGGTAGTTTCGAGACCCCAATTTTAGATAACCTTGAAGCTAAATTGTTTCAAAAGAAAGCAAGGCCGGCCATGTTTGATTCCTTTCGGTTATGGCGTAAAGAAGCCAAGCAGAAAGAAATCAAGCAGCTAAACGTAATAAGAGAGAAGGTATCGTTACAACGATGAGAAATGCAGAGCAGTTTCAGCGAGACAAAGAAGAGAAAGAAAAGGAAGTTTTTGATAGATTACAACGTATGACAGTGGATAAATGTTACCCCGCTTTGCCGACGGGTACTGATAAGAAAGGAGAGGAAGCAGTAGAGGACCCTTTGTTGTCCTATCTACTGAAGTCGCCACCTTCATATGCGCAGGATACTATAGCTCCAGTGGTTCCCCCTGTTCCTCCACCTGTTGTGCCAGCAGCTGTTAATCAGCCTGTCGCTGGTCCTGTTCTTGCGAATTCTTCTGTCCCTATTCCTCTACCTGCTACTGTCCCCACTGCTCCACCGTCTATACCTTCTCAAGCTGTTCTACCCGCTACTTCTACTCTTGTGGCTACTCCTACTGCTCCTGCTCCTCCTGTTTTTGGTCCTCCTGTTGTTACCCCTTTACTTCTCTCCTCTTCCCCGTCTGTTGGGCGACGTATTCCTAATATTGTTGCTAACTTTTACTCTCCTCTTGGACCGATTCTTGGGTCTGCTGATTCTGATGCTCCCCAAAGACGAAGTCAGCTTCCTGGTGGTAGGGAACGTGATACATTAATCAAAATGGCGCGTAATTGGATTAGGTATCCCCTTAAAAATCCCCCGCGCATAGTTGTTGAGACTTTTTCTCAATTTAATGAGCCAACTCAGAGATTCGTGTTTGAAGAAATGTGCAAATTCTTACCCGATGAGATATCAGTTGACGCGGTAGACGAGGTACTGGCCGCTGTAACTGACCTTCAGCTTCAGTTTACGAGTGGTATGATTGTGGGTAGCAATGTTCGACGTGCTGTCGAGCATCTTCTATCTTTTCGTCCCACTGTGATGCCTCGTGCATTGTTTAAAGATGAACATGAGGAATGGGTGGCGACGCCTGGTCAGTATCCCATGCGTGAAGTCCCTCCAGTGTATATGCCAGGTGATGCGACTGCTAATCCTGCTATCCTGCCACAATTCCAGAGAGTTTGGATACACCTTCCATGGAAACGATCTGAAGTTTTGCAGGTTAAGCAAACTTTGCCTGACCCTCGCAAAAATCCTGCAGGGTACTATAAAGAATTGTCTCAGCTAGTGGATGCTACGATAATGAATCTTGCCGACATTGATATGTTGTTCGGCAATGTCGTAGCGCAACCGGTTTGGGCGAAAATTCGTCAGGAGAATCACGCAGCCGAGTTAGGCGGTGATTGGGCTGCTCTTGTGGCGGCTGACGTACGACAAGTTGGTGGGGCTAAGCCCGAACAGCTCATTACCGATCTTCCCCAAAGAATAATTAGCCTTATGAAGACACTTATGCCAGCAATGAAAGTTAATTGGGATAAATTGTCTGCGTGTAAGCAAAAGAAGGACGAAAGTGTCTCCGATTTCTTTACGAGATTTGAGGAGGCATTCATCGATCACAGTGGTCAAGATATGAGCACTGAGGGAGGTCAGAGGTTGTTTGTGGATAAATTCGTATCAAATTTGTTGCCTGAACTTAGCAACAAATTGAAAAATTCAGAAAGTGCGTGGGCTGTTTCTACCTGTGCTCAGATATTGGCTACGGCTCAATATTATGAAAATAGAAAGAAAGAGGAAAATGATCGTGCGGATAAAAAAACACACGTGGAAAAGAACTCAGAATATAAACAGAAACCACAATTGTTCAAAATGTTCAAGATGATAGTGGGGGTAACGTGGATTTCAAAAAGGAAAAGCAAAAATAATTTATTTGTCTCTGGTATTGGAACGAAGAAAATATCTACTTCTTCCAGGACGAGTCTGCTCTTCAAACAATTGGTCGGATTGTGGAGCAGAATCCTGTCGGTCAGACGATAGTTCAGATCTTGAATTCTCCAATGGCAAAGGTTCAACAAAGTTATCTGGCTGCACTGAAGTATCTCCCACAGGCTGAGCGTCACTGAACGGCACAAAGTTCGGCAAAGCTTCTGTTTCTGATGCGGCAATGCCAGTCCTCACCCACGAGTCCGCTGATAAAGGTATTGGTACCTTTTTGGTGTGGTTGGCGTGCACCCAATGCTTGCGGCCCTCCAAACGAACAGCGGTTCTCGTGGCGAGTAGTACTTGGAAGGGTCCAACAAACCTCGGCTCGAGGTTTCGCTTCCGGCCAAAGTTTCTGGTTACCACCCAGTCTCTGGGTTGGAGCTGGTGGCCTGGACCCTCCGTCTGCGCCGGCAGTGCTTCAAAGACCTGTTGATGAATTAACCTCAGTTTAGCAGTCAGATCATGAAGGTAATCAATTAGCATTGGATATTCAAGATTTATGAATGAACTGGGTCTAGGAACCCCCCAAATGTTTGCAGGACGGCCGAACACAATCTCATATGGGCTAAGCCCTACTCGAGAGTGCACAGTCGCCCTAGTCGACAAAAGTGCCAGAGGCAAAGCATCGGGCCACGAGAGACCAGTCGTAGCCTGAATCTTTGCGAGTTTTAGTTTTAGAGTACCATTGTACCCTTCAACCAAACCTGCCGACTGGGGGTGATTGGCGCTGTGGAATTTTTGTGTAATTCCAAGGCCCTTACACACACTCTTCATCACACTTCCCACAAACTCACTTCCGTTATCAGACCATACAATCCGTGGCATTCCATACCGAGGAAAGTACTCCTTCAGTAGGACTTTCGCTGTGGACAGGGCAGTATTGTCTTTGAGAGGGTAGGCTTCGATCCATCGGGAGAATGCGCAAACCATAACTAAAACGTACTTCAGGTTATTACATCGCTCCATATGGATAAAGTCTAGCTGGATAACCTCAAAGGGACATGTAGGAGTAGCAAAATGGCCAGGGGGTGTAGGAGTGCCCTTGCCAGGATTGTACATCATACATACCATACAATTCTTTTTTTTTTTTTTTTTAAATTTTTGGAAGACCTTTATTGATGGAAAAAGGCAAATACAGCTCAACGAAGAGCCCGAGGGCTCACACATGCAATACAGTACAGCATAATAAGAGCGCAAAGGATCCATTACAGAATGAATGAGGTCTAGTTTTAAAAGTTTTGTCCTGGAGGATAGACTGAAGCAGGATAACATGGCACAACAAGTCGGTTCCGGCGTAGTACAATCAGGATATACAAGCACACACAGGAAAAAAAACACCGGAGTCGCTGCGCATAACTCAGAAGAGGAACGTCTAATCCCAAGGAAAGAAAAAGAAAAAGAATAGAAGGCCCATAGAACCAAAAATAAAAAACAAACCCCCCCCCCGTCCGCCCCCCCACCCTGCACCCCTGCAGCTGGCTACGGCCTACCCCCCCTAGCAGTGTGCCTGTCGCCCAATAAAAGGAGTCCCGAAAGATAGAGAGTAAGAAAAAGAATCTATCCTAAACTCTCATAAAACAAGAAAAGCGGGGAGGAGCCCACCACCCGTCCCCTGGCTCCGCTCTCCCGTGTGGCCAGTAGCAACACAAAGCATGACGCCCAGTAATAATAACACATACGATACGCAGAAGAAATGGAGGCCCAAAAGCAGTGCACAATGCAAGCAATGTAACAACACCCAAAACATATGCCCAGGGCAGCACCAAGGAGATCCCCAAGCCATGTACGCAAGCGTGTGCCCCCGACTCATCTTTTCCGGTCCATCAATGCGAGCCCCGGACACCCAGAAAAAACTATCCCCCGGCCGCCCTCTCCCGCGAGAACAATGCAAAAACAGGAGGTGGTAGTCTGGTGGTAAAAATTTAAGTAATAAAACGGCAGTTCACAGAGCACTACCATACAATTCTTGACCAATCTCTCAGCACATTTAGCGATACCATCATTCTTCCATACAGGGGACAACAACTTGCAAATACCTTTCGCGCTAATATGTGACAAACCGTGTGCCATGGTCACAACAGCTAGCACATATGCATCCGGCAACATCCATCTTTGATTCTCCGACAAATCAATCCAACATCCATTCGCATCCAACTTTCCTGTGCTCTCCTTCCACTTGGTCTTTTCAGTTTCGGTGGCCTCATTCTGAATCGCTTTCACACTTTCGACAGTATCTTCACACATACCAGTGTCTGCAGGCCACCTTACCGAACTCGTCACATACATTCTGGTTGCAAGGTTTCTCGCAGTCTCCTTACCGATCTCATCAGCAAACGCATTGCCACGACCAACATCATCCGTCACCTTACGGTGCGTACTGCATTTAATAATCGCCACCTGCTTGGGCAATGTGAGTGCATCCAAAAGTTCGTTCACAAGATGTCCGTGTTGGATTTTTGTACCATGCGATGTCATAAAGCCTCTCTCTCGCCACAGTCGACCAAAGCTATGCGCAACACCAAACGCATACTGGCTGTCGGTAAACACATTCACCCGCTTCCCTTTGGACAAAACACACGCTCTCGTCAAGGCATATAATTCTGCCGCCTGGGCAGAATTCTGATTCAATCTCGCAGTTTCCACAACCGTACTCAACGTTACCACAGCATACGCAGTCGGCAGGTTTGGTTGAAGGGTACAATGGTACTCTAAAACTAAAACTAGCAAAGATTCAGGCTACGACTGGTCTCTCGTGGCCCGATGCTTTGCCTCTGGCACTTTTGTCGACTAGGGCGACTGTGCACTCTCGAGTAGGGCTTAGCCCATATGAGATTGTGTTCGGCCGTCCTGCAAACATTTGGGGGGTTCCTAGACCCAGTTCATTCATAAATCTTGAATATCCAATGCTAATTGATTACCTTCATGATCTGACTGCTAAACTGAGGTTAATTCATCAACAGGTCTTTGAAGCACTGCCGGCGCAGACGGAGGGTCCAGGCCACCAGCTCCAACCCGGAGACTGGGTGGTAACCAGAAACTTTGGCCGGAAGCGAAACCTCGAGCCGAGGTTTGTTGGACCCTTCCAAGTACTACTCGCCACGAGAACCGCTGTTCGTTTGGAGGGCCGCAAGCATTGGGTGCACGCTACCCACACCAAAAAGGTACCAATACCTTTATCAGCGGACTCGTGGGTGAGGACTGGCATTGCCGCATCAGAAACAGAAGCTTTGTTGAACTTTGTGCCGTTCAGTGACGCTCAGCCTGTGGGAGATACTTCAGTGCAGCCAGATAACTTTGTTGAACCTTTGCCATTGGAGAATTCAAGATCTAAACTATCGTCTGACCGACAGGATTCTGCTCCACAATCCGACCAATTGTTTGAAGAGCAGACTCGTCCTGGAAGAAGTAGATATTTTCTTCGTTCCAATACCAGAGACAAATAAATTATTTTTGCTTTTCCTTTTTGAAATTCACGTTACCCCCACTATCATCTTGAACATTTTGAACAATTGTGGTTTCTGTTTATATTCTGAGTTCTTTTCCACGTGTGTTTTTTTATCCGCACAATCATTTTCCTCTTTCTTTCTATTTTCATAATATTGAGCCGTAGCCAATATCTGAGCAGAGGTAGAAACAGCCCACGCACTTTCTGAATTTTTCAATTTGTTGCTAAGTTCAGGCAACAAATTTGATACGAATTTATCCACAAACAACCTCTGACCTCCCTCAGTGCTCATATCTTGACCACTGTGATCGATGAATGCCTCCTCAAATCTCGTAAAGAAATCGGAGACACTTTCGCCCTTCTTTTGTTTACACGCAGACAATTTATCCCAATTAACTTTCATTGCTGGCATAAGTGTCTTCATAAGGGTAATTATTCTTTGGGGAAGATCGGTAATGAGCTGTTCGGGCTTAGCCCCACCAACTTGTCGTACGTCAGCCGCCACAAGAGCAGCCCAATCACCGCCTAACTCGGCTGCGTGATTCTCCTGACGAATTTTCGCCCAAACCGGTTGCGCTACGACATTGCCGAACAACATATCAATGTCGGCAAGATTCATTATCGTAGCATCCACTAGCTGAGACAATTCTTTATAGTACCCTGCAGGATTTTTGCGAGGGTCAGGCAAAGTTTGCTTAACCTGCAAAACTTCCGATCGTTTCCATGGAAGGTGTATCCAAACTCTCTGGAAGTGTGGCAGGATAGCAGGATTAGCAGTCGCATCACCTGGCATATACACTGGAGGGACTTCACGCATGGGATACTGACCAGGCGTCGCCATCCATTCCTCATGTTCATCTTTAAACAATGCACGAGGCATCACAGTGGGACGAAAAGATAGAAGATGCTCGACAGCACGTCGAACATTGCTACCCACAATCATACCACTCGAAAACTGAAGCTGAAGGTCAGTTACAGCGGCCAGTACCTCGTCTACCGCGTCAACTTATATCTCATCGGGTAAGAATTATTTTTGCTTTTCCTTTTTGATATCCACGTTACCCCCAATATCATCTTGAACATTTTGAACAATTGTGGTTTCTGTTTATATTCTGAGTTCTTTTCCACGTGTGTTTTTTTCCACAGCTAGGAGATTTTGTATATATTGTTTGATTAAAAGAACCTTACATCCGGGTTGACCGTAGGGCCGTGCGGGTACTTCCTTCTGTTTAGTAGGTCCTGACACTAGGTCGGAGGCCGTTGATTCCTAGGAACTCCTGGGGATTGACAATTACTACACAGAACGAAGTGCGTCAAGAACGTTGCGGACGGTTTTAGAGGATGGCATTCTCAAAGTTGTCGGAAGTGGAGAAAACTCAAGCGCAAAGATTCGAACTGGCTTGGGTTATACGTACCAAATGCTTTATGTTTCAGGTGTTCCTACTGTTCCTAACTGTTTCCTTGTTACTGGTGGGTGGAGTATACTATGCGATACAATCATTATTGCCTTCTGCTTCACCTACCCCTTCCTCAGAACCGAAACCTACTTCCACTGTTTCTCCTCATTCCTTTCACATCTTACCGCAACACGAGCAGGTTAGACGTGCGGAATTCATGAACAATCCCTTCGTTCAGCTCCTTCATCAACATCAGTTGGTGATGAACACTACCAACTGTTGGGTATGTGGGTTAATGCCACATACCACGGATAGGGGAATTCCGTACTTGGTCCTTCCTTACAGTTGCCAGGGTTCAGCTCGAGCATTCCAAACAATGTTTCGTAGCGCACTAGATTCCTACCACCATCGAGAGCCACGCACTGCAGACCATGGTCCTGGCCCGTACCACAAGCCTTTGGCAAGAGCGATTGCCGATTTAGATAGGGATATCTTTGACGCATCGCTTATCCCAGAGGAAGAGGTGCGAGCATACAGAGATCTCAGTGAGGCTGAGTATAGCATGTCACTGGGTGATCGGCAGCTTAAAAGCTCGTCTCCGATCTGGATCGTACCCCATCTCGGTAATTTCTGTCTGAAAGGTCTTGGCCGAAGCCCGCGAGCTCAGCTTGGGAGGAGTGCCTGTACCGAAACGTATGTTTTGCCGACGGCCTCTTCCCCTGTTCTTCTGACTGCCAAGGGTACTTACTTTGTTTGTTACGACCGCGCATATACATGGTTGCCTCGTGACTTTTCAGGCACATGTTATATTGCAAATCTGTTGCCGCTGACCTTTACTGTTGGGTCGGATTATCACAAGACCAGAGTTGTGAGAGGCGTGATTAGCGAAGAGGACACTGCCGGTCAAGAAGCAGGAGACTTCTTTAAGGGTTTCTTGCCATTTTGGGGACCTATGATCAATAGTAGGAACCTGAGACAGTTGACTCGAGTGGTGGAATCGACCGCTAATATCACTGCAAGCGCCCTTGGTAACATTACAGCAGAGCTTCAGGCTGACAGGCTTATGACGTTACAAAATCGTATCTATTGCAGATAGAGGTGGAGTATGTAAGGTGATCCATTTGAGTTGCTGCATTTTCATTCCTGATAACGCTCCAACTGTCTATCAAGCCATCTCGAAGTTGCATAAGATCTCCGAGTCCATACACGTGGACGTAGGGGATTGGACGCTACTAGGGTGGTTTTGGGGCCTGATGTCGACGTGGGGTTGGAAAATTCTGATGATCATTGGGGTTGTTGTAGCATTTCTGTTCACGTGTTGTCTTTGTGTGCAGTGTGGTCCCGCCTTATGTGGCCTCTGTGCTACGACGTGTATAAGACGGCCACCTGTTACCAAGGAAGCACTGATGGATAGAATAATGTTGCAGCAACATCTGGATGGTCTGATGAATATCAAAATCGATTCTGACTAGTGCTTGCCTACATGAGGGCAAAAGGAGCGTCTACTAGGGGGAGGAGTCAAGATGGCGGGCTGATACCGCCAAGTGAGGACGCTACATGATTCTGCTCTGCTCACCGAGATTCTGTTTCGAGCAGCGAGCAGTGAGATTGGAGTGATCGGAGAAAAGCCACAGATATACGGAAGCAGAGAAAAGCGGGGAAGCGGAGTAGCGGAGAAACGGAGAAACGCATAATAACAAGGGATTACGCGTGTTTAATCCTCCGGCTGGAGAGAACAAAGAAGCTCAATGCTAAGGGCACTTCTTCAGTTAGGCAATAATACCTCCCGTACCTCCCGCGTTTGGTTCTACGCGGCAGCCCGACCGGTCAGCACGCCGGGAGGCAGAGGGAGAGGGAGAGGCGGAGCTGGCTCACCTCAGCTGATTGCGCACCTGTTCCAGGAAACAATCACCACAGGTACACAGCGGCAGCCACAGCGAGCGGAGGCGGAGGCATCAGGGAAATCGATGTCCGGACGGCAGAGGACCACACGGAGCAAGAAGACCGCCCCAGCCGGCAGACAACCAAACGCAAGTACAATGGCTGCAATTACAGGGATTGTTGGGACAGTGGTTGTGGGGGGGCCTAGCAGCAGTAAAGCGACACAGCTCGCTCAGGAAAACAACGACGTGGATAAAAGCGGGGGGTCGAAAGTAAAAGAGAAAAATGGTAAACCGGCTAATGAGACTGAGGAGAAGATACAAGGAGAAGGGAAAGGCACTTTTGTTAGTGCTGAACTTGAGTCGGACTTAGAGCGTGTAACGGCGCTCCAAACTCCAAAACAAAAACTGAATAACACTGAGAAAGAAGATGAAGAATTAGAAAATAATAGATCTAATTCAACAATGGTGGTAAACTCGGATACAGAAATTGATAAAGAGCTCTCTGCCACTGTTAATGTCTCATGTGTAGATATGTCAGAAGCCGTTTTGGAGACACAAGTAGCGGACAGAGTGAATACCTTTAACATTGGAAGCTTAACCCTGCAAATAACAGAAATGGTAGAAGATTCTGAGAAAGTAAAAACTAAATTTCAATCCCATGATAATCCAAAAAACAGGGTGGTGCAGTCTATCTCCGCTACCGATAGTACTTATAACGACCCAGTCGAAATAACTGAAATAAGGGAGAAAGGAAACGGCGAGAGCACAGTGTTGGATCGCACGGCTGTAGCTGATGATGACTCGAATCTAGAGTACGAGGAGTTGACAGAAGACGAGGGAGTTGAAGGAGCACTTAAGAACCCAGCAATTAAAAAAACCACCATCAAGAAAATTAAGATGAAAGTCAAAACTAAACAAAAAAATGCTGTACTTAAGACAGTCAACAAGGAAGCCCTGGGAAATAAGAAAAGCCGTCTAATTGACGATAGCCCTCTGAGAAGATGGATTGAGGCGAAGGGGGGAGTCAAGAGCATGGCTCTAAGATTGTCAGGTGCCAGCCCAGACGAGGCCCTCAACACTCAGGGGGCCGGCAAAAACAATTTTGTAGACATTACTAGCGAACATACTCAAGATGATGCCTCTATTAACCAAGAGTCCCCGCAACATTCTGTCTTAGCTATGACCGACTCAGTGCTTGCATCTGGGGTACTCGCAACAGGTACAACTCCCTCGCCTACTCTAACTGACAACACTGTTTCAACTCCCGCCGAACATAATATTGAGACACTCGAACCAAGTGACCAAGATCCTGATCATGTTATCATCAGCTCAGTTCAATTAAATGAGGAAAATCAGACTATAATATCTAAACTGAAAAAAACACAGATACCGATTACTGAAACCCTTATCGAGAATATAGCCATTAGTCATGGAGAAAAGGACATAGAGGTGAGATCAGACGACTCTCTTAGTAAGACCCAAGATACACCAACAGGCTCTGGAGTGCTATCTGAAACATGTTCTCAACCAATGGTACCACAGGAATCTCATGACTCCATTAACTCCACTAACCCTTCCAGTCTTTCTAGTCTTCTTAATACCCATGAGACTCCAGATCCAACAAGGATGTTCATGGAATCAATAATGCAGACTCTCCTAGAGCAAAGAGCGGAGATTCAACAACAGTATCTGCAACTCAGAGAAGACAACACCAAGATGCAAGAAACAATGAGTACCATCTGCCAAGGCCTGGGAGGTGCGACTAAAGAGATCGAGGATATTAAACAACGGATTGTAGAAGTAGAAGGAGATGTTAATAAGACCTCAGCAACCGCAAAACAAAACACTCTAAGAGTTACCAAGCTTGAGGCCAAGGTGGAGGATTTGGAAAATCGCGCTCGAAGGCAAAACCTCCGCCTATTTGGTATACCGGAAGGAATGGAGGGGTCCGATCCTAGGACATTTGTGGTGAAACTTTTACAGAGATCCTTTTCTGATCTTGCGGACTGGGATTGGGACTCACAGCTGCAGAGAGTCCATAGACTGCCCCTGATACAAAAAAACACTAATAGTAAATTCCCTCGACCGTTCCTGATTTATTTTGGTAATTTTCTTTTGCGGCAAGCCGTATCATTGAAAGCAAGACCGAACAATCCCGTGTCTGTTGATAATTTAACGTTTTTTGTGAAATCGGATCTTAGTAAGGGCACCATGGATAAACGTTGGGAGCTTAGGAAGCTGATAGATCCTTTCAAAAATTTGGGTTGCATGGCCTATCTCCAAGAACCTGCTCGCCTTAAGGTCATACGAAATGGCAAGGTGTTTTTTTTACAGATGTAGAAGATGCTGAACAAGCTCTGGAAAAATATTCTAGGGAAAATGAAAGAGAAAAACAGAATGAAAATTAAATAGCATCTTGGCTAAACTGTTGTAGATAAAAAGAACGAGCAAACAAGGAGTAATGTAATTGTGGCATGAGCATGAGCAGTTTATCATGTTAGCTTTCTCTCTCTGCTGCCTTTTCAGCGGCAGCACTAGATAGAGGGGTGCTCCCCCCTAAGGGACGGGTGGGTGCGAGGGCAATGCTGGGGTCCTTGCAGGGGAGGGTCCGACCTTCTTGGTCAGGGGTGGGGGGGAAAAAATGTGTGTAAAAAATGGATCGCAGGATTCGATTGTTTCTTTAAGTTCAGTAAAAAAGATGGAATATATATGAAAAGGGCAAAGGTAGTTGGGAGAAATTTGTACTGGATAACCAACAGGATAGTAACATGTCTAAATTAAGAATACTAAGTTGGAATGTGGACGGCCTGAACAGTAAAAATAAGAGAAACTTAGTAAAGGAGGAGATTAAGATGTATAATCCGAATATAGTTCTGCTATCAGAGACACATATTAAATATCAAGACCGTAAGCTGCTTTCACAATTGAATTATAATTTGGTGGTATGCTCTACTTTAGATGAGACCATAAGAGGGGTAGCTATTTTAATACAACGAGGTGCCAGATTTGTAACAACAAAAACTGCATCAGACGTTCGTGGGAGGTGGGCAATTGCACAGATGCAATGTGATAACTTTAAGATAGTATTATGTGCAATATATGGCCCAAATATCGATGACCCTAGAGTTTATGAAGAATTGAGTTTATACTTATTGGATTGGGAAGGAGAACTAGTAATAGCAGGGGA
Source organism: Lissotriton vulgaris (assembly GCF_964263255.1). NCBI lineage: Eukaryota > Metazoa > Chordata > Amphibia > Caudata > Salamandridae > Lissotriton > Lissotriton vulgaris. The sequence goes on from NC_141687.1 coordinate 1,953,931,703, forward strand.
CTTTAATTGTACTATCAATTATAAAATTGATTCCACCGGGCAAAGTAAACACAAAAGAATGAATAAAGTTAGAACTGCTATCTTGGAATTAGCCAGATTGAACAATGTCAGAGACATATGGAGATCAAAATATCCTCTTCAGGCAGGGTATACATATTATTCTGTACCGCATAGATCTTGTTCAAGAATTGACATGATTTGGGCCTCAGAACAAATTTTAGATAATTGCTTGATTTATATCTGCCCTAAAATTACCTCTGACCACAACCCACTATTACTTGAGGTTATGTTTCCCGACCAAACTAAAGAAACTCGGAAATTCACTTTCCCGAGACATCTATTGACAGATACAAGATTTTCAACCTTACTCAAGCAACATATTCAGGAGTTTATTTCAATTAATATTAATACTGCTAACATTAATATGGTATGGGACTCATGTAAATGCAGTATCAGAGGTTTCGCCCAACAATATATATTTAGGCAAAACGCTGAGATTCGCCATGAAAAGAAACAAATAATAGACGAGATACGAAATCTGGAAATAAGCTTGGCAGAGGCAACGAAATACGCAAAGAATAACACTGAGAGTATTAGGCTAAAGTTGGCGAAATCACAAGCAGGCTTATTAAAAACACTGAGAGAAAGATACACTTCACAACTACAAAAATATAAATTCAGACAATATGAGGGCGGCGATCGCATTGGGAAATTACTGGCCTTTAAAACCGCGGATAGGAAAGCTAAAACAAAAATCAAAGAAATAGTAGGGAATGACTTAAACACATATGACAGAACGGATCAAATATTAAACCAGTTTGTCAAATTTTACCAACAATTGTACACTCCAGAGACATTACCTGCAAAATCAGCCATAACACAATATCTAGAAAAGTACATAACTGCATCTCAAACACTCAGTATAGAAACAATTGAACAACTCAATTCTGTAATAACACTAGATGAAATAAAACGGGCCATAGATAGTCTACCATCAGGGAAAGCGGTCGGAGAAGACAGCCTACCAGGTGAACTTTACAAACTTTGCGCACAAGAATTACTACCTCTATTAGAGAAAGTGATAAACTCAATTAGCTTATCCAAAAAAGCACCTCCTTCATGGAAAATAGCGAAAATAATATTTTTTTTGAAAAAAGGGAAACCGGAAAAAGAATGTGGGTCTTATCGACCGACTTCTTTACTTAACACTGATGTTAAAAAAATTTCTAAGATACTGGCAAATCGGCTGGCCCCTAGTATGCCTTCTATTGTTAATCTACAACAGCACGGCTTTGTTATGGGAAGGGATACTACTACACACGTTAACACTTCAATAATCGCCTTTGATGTTGCTGAAGGTACACACACCCCACTCGGTATGATTCTGTTAGACGCAGAAAAGGCTTTTGACCGAGTGGGGTGGGATTATCTGTGGGAAGTATTAAGGAAATTGGGGCTTTCCGGTTCTTACCTGGATTGGGTTATGTCCCTCTATGACGAACCATTAGCTTTGATTAGTTATGGAGATAAAGAATCAGCGAATTTTAAAATACTAAGAGGCACGAGACAGGGCTGCCCTCTTTCTCCCTTACTTTTTGCCCTATCCTTAGAACCTTTTTTAAGTGCTTTAAATGACCAAGTAAACATTATTCCAGTGAGTCATGGAGGAACTGTTTTGAAATTAACGGCTTATGCTGATGACATAGCTATTTATACGAGCGACTTTAACAGAGCTATGCCAGAAATTATTAACGAGGCACAAAAATATGGCCAAATCTCAGGTTACAAATTGAACGTGAGTAAAACTCAAATTATAGCTAACTATACTCCTGATATACATATCTATGACACTTGTAGAGAAGCTACTTATTTAGGTATCAAGTTAATGGCTAAAGTAGGGAAAATATTGGAAACAAACTATGATACTTTTCTAAAAGAAACCTCCACAACTCTTAAAAAATGGCACAAAATCCCTCTTAGTTTAATAGGCCGGTTAAATTTGATCAAAATGAAAATACTCCCCAAGCTACTCTATTTGTTTAGAGCCATACCACTACAACCGAACCAATCTTTTTTTAAAAAACTAGACTCCGTTTGTAGCAGCTTTATTTGGGGTTACAAAAAGGCACGTAGGGCTATAACATTTTTGAAACTACCAATCTCAAAAGGGGGACTTGTTTTTCCGGATTTTAAATTATATTTTTTGGCAGCCTTTTTCTTTCGAATTCGGAGCTTATTAAAGAAAGAGTCTTGCATATTCTTTTATCAATATTTGTTAGGTACTGACTCCAACCAATTTTTGCTTCGCACACATGACCCTAATTACTACAAACGGGTGAAATTTAAGACTGCTAAGCATGCTATAAATATCTGGAAGAAGATTATGCACATCAGTCAGATTTCATTTTATAATACGGAACTCAGACTATGGGACAACCCGGGCCTTCCTGGAATTTTCTCGGATGGGACTGGGTATCGTTGGATTAATTGTGGTCTTAATACACTAGGCGACATATTTGGAAATAATGGTATGTTAGACTTTGACACCTTGAAAATATTAAATGGTGTGACAAATGATATGCACTATCGATATCGCCAGCTGAGAGACTTCTTTATCAATAAAATGAAATTAACATTAATTACTCAGTCTGAAATTATAGAGTGTATATATTCCGATAAAACTAAATCACTTATAAAGTTGGGATATCAACTTTTAACCAAGGATAAAATTGAAAATACTACCAACATAGCTAATAAATGGTCTCGCCGGCTAAATCAGGACATAAACTCAGAACAGATCAGTAAAGCCTTAACTCACATAAATGATGCTGTGCATTCCTCTAACTTAAGACTGCAATCATACAGGACTATTTCAGAATTATATTACACTACAGAGAGAATATCTGCTTGGGCTCAAGGGAACCAAACATCAGAAAAAACAAAATGTGCGAAATGTAACACATATGCTGCTGACATAGAACATATGCTCTACTCTTGCCCGGCGTACTCTAGCTACTGGATGGGAATTATAAAACACCTTCAAGACAGTCAGATTAAGTTACCGGATTTATCCCCCCAACTGGTTTTACTTGATATCTATGAGACTCACTGTCCCAATCAAGATCTCATAACAATCTTATTAGCCTGTGCAAGATTAATTATAGCAAGAGCTTGGATATCTAAGAACACTCCAACTGTTGCTGAGTGGCTAACATTGGTTATAGAAATCAGAACCATGGAACTTACACTCACAAAATATAGAGGACCAAAATCCTTAGTTAGAAAGGAAAAAATCTGGAAGCAATTTTTTGAGGTATAAAAATTGGGGGTTAGTGTACATATACGAAGATATTTGTGAGAAATAATCAAACTACCATTATCTGTTTTTGTGAAATAGCTCTTTTATTACTAGGGCCGTCCAGAAGTTGTATAATTTAACTCTTGCTCTACCTCCTTTTCCTTTTTCTTTTTTTTTCTTCTGTATCCCAATACCCTAATCCTTTACTACAAGCAATGTTAATTTATGTTTTCGAAAAATACTTGAAAATGTAACTGTATCTATGTATTATGTTTGTTTCTTATCGAATCCTGCGACAATAAAAATATTAAAAAAAAAAAAAAAGGAGCGTCTGAGGTTCCGTGACAATTGTAAGTGGTGTTTTCGACTCGCTCGAATATGGTCGAGCTTGGTATCTATGAACCGCAAATGACGAGTTTAGTGGGTGTACGCGTTTTCGCTGTGCTAACCTAAACCGTTCATCTGTTTCGTGGGTTTCTTCATCTGAACCCACGGGTTCCATTTTAGATACGGCATCCATTTTGTCTCTTGCCCTCAAGTAGCCAGCAAACGGACACTGTCCGCTTCGTGACCCTGGGACTCCCAAAACTCTTGCGGAAGTCACGTGTTCCTTTGAGGGTGTCTTTATGACGAGGGGGATGACACTGCAAGGCAGATGGCCCCGCTCGAGGCTCATCTTCCCATGCTGGTCTATTGTCTCAGTTGTGCATTCATTAGGCACGTCTCCTTTGATCCCTGCAATCGTGTTCCCGATAGCACCCCCTTACACTCTTTTCAATCTGTTCGCTATCCTCGTCTTCCTCTGCACCTGTTTCTGACTCTTCCTTGATTCGTTTACTGCCGGAATGGAATGCACTAATGGTGAGAAGATGTACTTTTACAGTTGGGAACCGGCGATGCTACTGTAATTATGTTCCGGGACCTTGAATACATGAAAGCGACCACCTATGAAATTTACTGTGGGAACCGGGTTGTAACCTTTTGTTTGCCATGTTGTGGTATGACGAAAAACTGTATAAAAGGAGCGATCCACAGATACAATTCGAAGCAGTCTCCTTGAACCTACATGCTATGTACTTCTTGTGACTTCTGTGTTCCCTGCAGTAAATAAACCTCGAATCTTTGACGCCGAAGGAAGTGTCCCGTGTCTCTGTCATTTGTACGCCGGAACAGGTAACCCACGAAGGTTTCAGGTGTTGTCCCTGGCACCGCTGGGTCTTAGAAAAACCCAGTCCTTCACTCGCTGGCCTCTTTCGAGGGAGCACTTCGTACTGTCCATGAAACGAGAGTGTGGAACAGCCCGAATGGCAGGACAGTGGAAAGTACTCCTATCTGGACACTTGTGGGCAGCAGGGTCGCTGGCTGTGCTCACCCAGGGGCGACAACAATAGAATAGCGCTCACCATGCGCTGTATGCAGATGGTGCAGTCAGGCCCTCTGCCCTGTGTAGTGCTCCACCAGCAGTTCCTCCTTCCAGCAGTCCAGTTCCCAGTAAGCACCAGTTCAGCACAGCACATTGGGGTCACAGCCCCAATATGAATATCAGTTCAAGTCTTTGTTCTGCCCTGGCACAGGGGCCTGGACCTAGTCCAAACTAGTTCTGGGGGGCACTTATCGAGTGCACAACACTCCCCATTTTCAGTGTAGGCTCTGGCCCCAGACACTCCACAGGGGGCTATCATTGTGGAGGGCAGGCACAGCCCTATTCAGGTTCAGGTGCTACTCCTTCCACTAATCCCAATGCAGATCAGCCCTATTCAACCTAGCGTAGATTCACCCAGCCCCTCTGGAGCCACTGCACCTCCCCAACCCCTGTCATCCAGAGCCAGACATGCAACTCACAACAGGCAGGCACAAAGACACATAGCACACAGAAATTCCCACTTCTAAAAGTGGCATTTCTAAAATAGTGTTAATAAATCTGCGAACACCATTACGCAGCATTTATTGCAACTATTCCAAACATACCAAACTTGATCACGCCCCCCTCTCCTATCAGGAATTACCACTGAAACACATATCAGGGATTCGCCAATGCATTCCTATGAGAGGGCAGCCTCACAGCAGTGAGAAACCAAATAGGCTGTTTGTCTCTACCAGGACATGCCACACAGTTATGTCAGATGTCCCTGCCCATAGGGATAGCTAGGGCCTACCTTAGGGGTGACTGATATGTAGTAACAGGGGAGTCAGATGTGGCAACCACTTTACGTGCCACGTCACAGTGGCAGTAAACTGCGCATGCAGGTCCTGCAATGGCAGTGGCCTGAGACAGGTTTGAAAAGCTACTTTTGTGGGTGGCGCAAGCAGTGCTGCAAGCCCACCCGTACCATTTAATTTACTGGCCCTGGATATATGAGATATCACTTTACAAGGGACTGATAGGTAAAATTAAATATGCCAAACAGGTGTAGACAAATCTTACCACCTTCACCATAGAGAGCACATGCACTTAAACACTGGACAGTAGTGATAAAGTGCCAAAAGTCCTAAAACCACCAACACCAGGCCATTAAAATTCCAGGAGGAAGGCAAAAAGTTCTGGTATGACCCTGCAAAAAGGGCCAAGTCCAATACATATTCCCTCATATCTAGTCTTATTCACCTAATACCCATGTTTTAGTTTGTCCCTGCTTCTTAAGCTAACCATATTCGAAAGGTGCTGTAAATATAGTGGAAAACTAGAATTCCCATCAGGCAAAGTTTCTACTCACCCAATAGTTATGAAATAACAAGTTTCAAATAATAACGCTGCTTCTGGGTTTATGATGTTATTCCTCATCCCATGTTACGATGATATACTATGCAGTTAGCTGAAAAATAAAAAAGAGAGCTAAATACGGAATGAATTTATATTCTATCTCCATTCATGGGCGTACCATTGAATGCATTTATACTGGGGCCACTCTTACCCGTATCCTATTGCTTTTGTAACACGATCGCACTGTGTTCTTCAACTTCTGATGATCAAAGAAAGATATAACTGTCTACAGGGAAAAAAGGTCACAATCATTGGCATAGCCAATAGGTCTCGCCTTTGGGACCTTATAAGTGTTTAGCCACGCAACAGTTGATGTGGTTGCACCAAGGATATTGTGCTGCATAACTAAATACTTAGAAGGTTCCAAAAGCTAGACCTATGGCTATGCCAATGCGTGTTCCTTGTGTATTGTAACTGTGTGGTCTTAGGGCAGAAGACCAGTGAGGTGGGCAACTCTGACTGAGAAGGGAGTTTAAGATTTATGTATAACTAAGTGGTGCGGCTTTCAAGTACCCCTTTCTGCCTTTTGCTCTTGCTAGTTAGTTTAATTACGCAGCAGCATATTTTCTTTTTTCCACCTTTATTTTTTTATGTATTGTGGATATGTTATTGAGTTTGATTGTGTTTTGATGTGGTTGAGTCAGAGGGTGAATACAAAAATGAGTCGGTGGATTGGTGAATGGTTAAATGAGGCAAGAAGAGTGACGGGTGTATGTATTATGACATGGTGAGTGCTTAAACCCATCAATGACACAAAGGGCACTTTCATTCATAAGCCAGATCTGTTGGCATTACCAGTGCTTGTTGGCTTTCGAATGTAAGCCACTGTGTATGACAGAAAAAACACTTTCATTCGTAAGCCAGGCCTATTAGCATTGCCAATGCTCATTGGCTTTCAAATGTAAGCCAATGTGCAACAAAGAACACATTTTGCAAATTGGCCTTTGACTCACGTTATTATTATACCCCCAAGTTCAGTGTTGTACAAATGATCACTAAACTGATTACAGTGGGCAAACTTCTCAAATGTGTATGCTCCCTTCATACCCACTTTTCATTCATTAGATTCTACCATTAAAATGGATGCATTGTCTGTACACAGGAAAAAGTCATTATAATTTGCATCTCATTTGATGACTCTAGGTATCACATATCTTTTGGACAACCAGCAAACACTATATCCCTGCGGCCATAATCATCTGAAAGACATAACAGTAAATTACTTATGTAAATCGGCCACTGGGACAAAACAAATTATAGAGTAAAACATTGTCATCTATTTCTATTTTTTACTGTGTATATTTATTATTTTGTATTTCAATGAGAAGATTATCTGGGACAACCGTGAGTGATGGATACAAGTAACCCTTTTGCCGAATCCAGAATTTTGCTTTCCAGGTTTTTGAACCTATAGGTTTCACATCTACGTTTGCAACAAGCCGCTAATTGGTAGAAACCAAAAAAATAGGAAAAATCGACTACCTCTTAGTAATTTGCAAAAACTGAGTAAAACAATATGATGTTTTTTACAACTCTCCCTGTTCCCGAAAGCTAGGAAGAAGACTGTGATCTTACCACAGCAAACCGTTTGTTGCTGCCTTTCTTAGAAAAAAACACACTTTCATGCACAGCACATTTTTCTCATTTACAAATAAATGTAACATTTTGTCTAATATCTTGCTTCCCTACAGGGGAATCTACAAACCCTGGGTACCTTTAGAATACCCAATACGTGTGAAAACAGACACAAATTTAGCATGCATCTTCTTTATTGTAAGAAAGATATTGATGCTTAAGTGTAAACTGCCCAGACAAAACCAGGAGCTAAACGGCAGTTAATTTGCTTGGAATCTGTGAAGACGTGGTATCATCACGCGGCTGCTTTGGATGCCTCATGCTTTTGCTTAAAAAGTTCTTGTTCCTTGTTTTTCATTCTAGGCAAAAAAACCCTAATACCACTAATGGTTCAAGCAGAAATACTTTTGCAATTGATCCCTTAGATTGCATACTAGGGCATAACTCGCTGCTATGGCTCCGGCCATTTGAACTTTGCATAATTAAAAGCCATGGATGGGCTTTTAGTCGCCTTGCATGTGATGCGGACAGCTGGGAGTAAATAGCAGGCTCCTAGGAGAGTCTGTCATTAAAAACCAATGTAAAGAAACACTAACTTTCCTGAGAGAAAGAAGGGTTCACTTGTGACAAGAGGTCACCTCAAAATTGGTGTTCTACCCCGGAAGACAGGAAACCAAAATAACTAAGGTGTGCTTCCACCAGCCCTCGCTCAGAAATGCAGGTGTCACCTAGAGGTGGGTGGGATGAACCAGTCATCTAGCTCAGGCTTGGAACCCCGAGCCCAAAAGAGAACCGGGCATGAGGCGATGTGGTCTAGTAAATACAGATGCCCAACATACATGGGAAGCAGAATCGAATCCCTGCAAATCTCTATGTGCCGAAAACAAAGGAGTGGTGCAGTGCTTGTCTGGGGTGAAGTGATGTTCTGTTCTAGGACAAAGTTTGTCCAAGTAGTAACACTGCACAAAAAAAAGTAGATTCTGCCCATCACACCAACCCTCCTTAACCTCATCATCCAGGTGTTCGGGACAAAGCATTAACCTTTGATGTCAGAGATAACTCATCTAGTGCACGAGTGTGAAACTAGAAAATCTGGGATTGATCAGGGCTTCCCTGCTTCACCAAAGTGTAGGATCGTAGGCAAATACATTATTCCACAGAGCCTTATTTTTGTTCATTATAAACATATTTGAACGCCTTCAAATACATGAGTTCAAACGAAACGTCTTGAGTTTAACAGCCAATAATGCTATAATGTTGCTTCATGTAGAATAAGAACCTAGGACCACTTGAATCATTCAATTCCACGCCTATAGCGTTTTTTTAGGTCTCGCCTATTCCATTCCGCAAGGAATGAATATGCGAGTCTAATGCAGCTAAACCACTACTTAAACCAAAGGCTCACAAAAGTCTCTCCCAAAGTGGATTTTCGACAGTTCACGAGAATCGCGTGACCACAAGCCTCTCGTGCACGAGCTCGCATTCCATCATCAAATGCAGCCCAGCCAGCCCAGCCTCCCTCCCACAAGCTTCACCCAGCCATATGGTCGCTCGAGTTGCCCACCCCCTCCTCTCCAGCGCCTGCCTTCCGTGACTCGCATTCGATCTTCAGAGGCAGCCCAGCCCAGCAGGCAGCCCAACCCTCTCCCTCTCCATATGGGCAGCCCACCCCTTCCCCCTCCAGCGCCTGCCTTCTCTCTCGCATCGCCTCACTGGCCCGTTTGTTACTTGGTGTGCCTTTGTTTGCTTGTTGTATATCTCAGCCTCCAACTCTATCAGGGTGTCTGTATCAGTTTCTTCTCTTCGCACATTGGTCTGTCTCTCTGTATTTTCTCTTTTTAAATGTATAAGCCTCCCCTGCACCTCTCTCACTGTCATTGTTTGTCTGTGACTTCCTTCCCGTCTACTGTCTCGCTTTCTCTCTGCTCTTGCCCCCCCTCTTTTACTACCTCTTATTCTGTTTGCATCTCCGCATTCTCTTTCTTATCTAGTTCCCAGCCTTATCTGAGTTCCGGTCTTCCTCTAACGTTTTCCTCGTTGTTCAGCTCTCCTGCTTGTTCATCAGGTGCCCAGATTTCTCTCCTCAGCTCTCGTTTACACGTTGCACTTCTCCAGCCCAAAGATATGGCACGCATGATGGCTAATTAGTCATAATGGATGCGCAATGCAGAACAGAACTCTTGCAAAACTTGAAGCAAACACAAATGATATTCCCTCTCTCCTTTGAAACTCTGCCTTCCACCCCAGACATGTTTGTTTATTCATCTGCCGCTGGACGTTTTTATTGTGCTCAAATTCTTCTGTTACCCAGGCATTTGAATGAAGCCGAACACCACAGAAGTGGTAGCAGCTGCGAATTATCGGAGTGTCTGTCAGGGCCACAGACTGGAGAGAGGTGCCTGGCCACATTTGTGTTGGATAAAAACTGCGTAATATCACATGCCACAACACCTCATCCTTCACAGAGCTCTTAGTGTCGGGCCTGCCGGTGATTGCGAATACTTTCGTCCTTTCCTGTTATTTTGTACCCGTCACCAGTCCAAGAGTCTAACTTCCTCTTCCTCCACAGACAGAGATTTATACATTTAGCAACGTTTCACTCTGTAGGAATGTCTGCAAACGCTGAAAATGATTGCCTTGGCCAAGGTTTCTTACTTTGGGAACTTCACCTTTTCTTCCCTCTAAATAAGACACATCACCCACCTTTTCAAGGCAAATCCAAGTTTATTACGAACGTCACCATATTCCTGGTGTCCCTCTTCCTTGTAAGACGATACTACACTAGTCCTGGCTAAACATGTACCTTTTCATTTCGTGAGACTCCCCAGGCTGCATTGCTCTACATTTCACTTCTCTCCGAGCTTCATTACAACGTTTGCCGCTTGTTTAAAATTCCGGCTCACGTAAATCATTTTCATTTCGTGCACCAGCTCCCTTTAAGGAACATGATTTCCCCTATTCGAGCATGTTCCGTCCCTTATCGTCTTCCTTCACCAGCTGCTTCTAATCTTGCCGGTCTTTCCTCTTTTCTAGCTTCTATATTTCCCATCCCCTCTCGTTTTAATCGTTATCAATTCACGTCATTCAAACACACCCCACGGAGTGTTGACTGGGACTGAAGTTGGAAAACAACATGTGCCTTTTAAAAATAAAATGTACATTAGGTCCCAAACCCAAGGCAAGCATGGCAGAGTGCAACGACACAGATTGAGAAAGAGAAACAGTACAGCCGTGTATTAAACACGCAGTAATCTGGAACGCATACACTAAATGTTTTTTTTTCAGACCGGTACAAATTAACCTTATCATAACGGCTTTATGTCCCAAAATGAAGTTAGTTGTTAGCGCAACATGTTGCTTGTAAAGTTTTGCGATCCGGTGGCAGAAAACTATCATTATAATTTGTGTGACTAATCCGTTTGCTCCAAGGCATCACGCAGGCGCATCAAAGGTATAAGCCTCCCTCCCTCCTAATTGCATTTTTTCACGGCCGCCAGGCCGTGACACCACATCAAAGGGCATCTCCCAGCGTACGCTCTGCGGCTTCTCCCCTAATTATTCATGGCCGGTCGGCCGTGCTCTGCGGCTTCTCCTCCCAAAATTATTCATGTCCGGCCGGCCAGCCGTACTTTCAGTTTCCCGGCCGCCCCCCACATCCCATGCATGTGTTGCTATGCGCGTGTTTAATTGAGGCTCATTTAATTAAGGCTCGGCGTGGAAACGGTGCCAGGGACACTGTAACGTTGCTCAGCCAAGGGTCGCCCTGCATACAAGAGTAAAAGGGAGCCGACACACACCGCTTCTGCAATCCATTGGCATGCGCGGCCCGAGGCTTTGGTTCTTTGACACCACGCTGGTCACCTTGGAGCCACGCCATGTGTGATCTCTGCTTCTTCAATGTTGTGGTGTCCGCTACTTGCTTTACTTCCGCATACTGATTTATGCAGCAGGAACATTGATTAACCCACTTAGGTATGTATGGAGAAATGCGCGAGTGAGCGACACGCCTCTTGCAAATGAGTGCGCACCACTGGTCTACATTAGTGACGTTTATTGTCCATATGAGTAACATGACATCATGGTCTAAAAACACTGTTCGAAATGAATGGCGTCGGCGTCCAAATGAGTGACATCAGCTGAGTAGCTATGATCAAAATAACGGGCTTCCTGTATTTAATGAGTGTCCAGAGGAATCTGGTATCAGAGGCCTACATTACGAGATTGCTATTCAGAGAGTTACAGTCCATGTGACAAACTTACGTCATGATACCAGACCAACACAAAACAAGTAACATTTGAAACGCCGAGGTAGCTGAGTGGGTTTATCTTAGCTTCTCAAAAAGCTGGAACTGTTGCAGGTGTACGTGTATCCATTCCTGGACGTTCATTTAATGACCCAGTGAATTAGGTGAGTTGCAGTCTTATTTTACATCAGTGGAAAGGAAAATCCAGGTCTGAGAGCGAAATGTATGAGGCAATGCTGCTAAATAGGCTTTCAAAGACAAATATTGGGAGCAAAAAGCTGGCATACCGGTTAGCGTGTTATACACTTTTTGCAGCTGTTGATGTTTGCGCGTGATCTGCCGGTTGCATGCTAAAGTTTAGGCAGGGCCAACAAAACCTTTCATTCTTCTGATGTTGGTTTAATGAATGCCATGAACTTAGTTTGTTTAGATTCTAATACCGAAGAAAAAACACATATACAATTATATCGTTCTCTCTATATACAGTCGTTATTTTGAAGTTTTCAGCAGTCGGGGCATGGTCACGGGCACATACTAATTGGAAGATATTAAGTTGTATTCATTAGTTGGTTGTCAAAGTTCACGAACATAACTTAGCTTAGTTTATCAATCACATTGTGAAATGACTATTTCATTTTCAGCCGGCTCCATGCAGCAGCGCTGCTTTCATCATTGGATTCCTTCAAATGAATTAAAGGGGATGCCTGAATATCAATTACTTAAGGCAACAGGAAATGTCTGGACGGTTCACTTGGTGGGCGTGTGGCTACTGGGGGTATTTTTTGCCTGCAGCTGGAGTCTGTTGCAGTGTTTGTGAAAGGCTTGTTTTACACGGCCGCCAGGCTGTGTCTCCCTTCTCAACAGTTTGCCCGCTCGAGTTGCAGGCAGCCCACCCCCTCCCTCTCCAGCGCCCTCGCTGCCTCACCGCCTCCTCTCTATCCCTCTCTCTCCAGTCCCCTAAGAGCCTGCCAACCTTGCTGTTTATAGCTTTTTAAAAATAAACAATAACTATACTGGGAGAGACAATGCCAAGACCCCGACCACAGCCCGTTGCCATTGCCCAATGCCCGGGCACAGCAACCAGTACAGCCCGAGCAGTAGGAGAAGGAAAAGCAGCACCAGCACTACTGAGCACCACGGCATGGTGCAAACCTAGGTTTGATGGTTGGGTTAAAAACAGACTTCATCCTGGGAACTTTAGGACAAGGCTACAAGTGCCGTGCCATTACAGGAACCCGCCTCAGTGCCCTGCAGATGAGTGGAAGAGGGCGATAGAGGTGTGTGCATTGAGGTAAGAAACAGTGTTGCTGGTATAACTGCCTGCTCTGCCTACGAGGCAGTGGGATACAGCTGACTGTGAGGTAGAATAGAGCAGCCCCTATTGGTGCTTGCCCATCTTCGCAACCATCTCCCACAACATTGCTTGTTGTTCCTTTCTGCCCTCTGTTAGACTCGTTTTTTGTGCCTTTCTGCCGCCTGTTAGACTCGTTTTTTGTGCCTTTCTGCCCCCTGTTAGACTCGTTTTTTGTGCCTTTCTGCCCTCTGCATCACCACATCACTCAGCGCCACCACATTATCACTCAGCAACAGCACATTATCACTCAGCACCAGCACATTATCACTCAGCACCACCACATTATCACTCAGCACCACCACATTATCGCTCAGCACCACCACATTATCACTCCGCACCACCACATTATCACTCCGCACCACCGCATTATCAATCAGCACCACCACAGCACCATTCAGCACCACCACATTATCACTCAGCACCACCAGATTATCACTCAGCACCACCACATTATCATTCAGCACTACCACAGCACCACTCAGCAGCACCACTCAGCAGCACCACATTGTCACTCAGCACCACCACATTATCACTCAGCACCACCACATTATCACTCAGCACCATCACAGCACCACTCAGCACCACCACAGCACCACTCAGCACCACCACAACATCACTCAGCACCACCGCAACACCACCACAGCACCAACCAGCACCACCACAGCACCACCCAGCACCACCACAGCACCACCCAACACCACCACAGCACCACCACAGCACCACCACAGCATCACTCAGCACCACCACAGCATCACTGGTTCAAATATGTTCTCTCAATGTTTCAAGCTTTATTACAAATTTCACAAAAAGATGTTAATATTCTTGGATTTTCGTCACAATAAAATACAGCATCACTCAGCGCAACCACAGCACCACTCAGCGCAACCACAGCATCACTCAGCGCAACCACAGCATCACTCAGCGCAACCACAGCACCACTCAGCACCACCACAGCACCACTCAGCACCACCACATGATCACTCAGCACCACCACATGATCACTCAGCACCACCACATTATCACTCAGCACCACCACATTATCACTCAGCACCACCACAGCACCACTCAGCACCACCACAGCATTACTCAGCACCACCACAGCATCACTCAACACCACCACAGCACCACTCAGCACCACCACAGCACCACTCTGCAGCACCACAGCACCACTCAGCACCACCACAGCACCACTCAGCACCACTACAACATCACTTAGGGGCACCACAACATCACTATGCGCTACAACAGCATCACTGAATGCCACAGCATCACTTGTCGCCAAAACAACATCACTCAGCTCCACCACAGCATCAATCTGTGCAACCATTCAACAACAACTGGTTCAAATATTTTTTGTCAATGTTTCAAGCTTTATTACAAATGTCATAAAAAGATGTTAAATGTTTTCACTTCTGTTCTTCTTAAAACATTGTGATTTGTCAAATCAATACATGTAAGGCAGGGGAAAACTAAACATGTACCTTTAATAATGGTAGAGATGTAACATTTGCTAACTTTATAACTATTGGCATTAAAATTACAAAATTAATACTTTTATATCTTGAAAAACATAAACAAAAATTAAAAATTATTTACATTTTACACACCAAAAGCTCAAACTTTTCTATTGCGAGACCTATTGCATTTGAAATGCTTGTTATATAAGAATGGATTTACAAAATTCATCACCTGCTCCATAATTAGCAGATGTTAACCCATTTTTTCCCCCAGCTCCAACACATCAAAAGTTAATGAAAACACAGCGAGCGACGGATATTGTGCTGTGAAAGTCCCCTTACAAAAATCGACATCTCACCTTTCGGTTGGATGCTGTTATAAGTGTTAAACTGTTACTAATAAAGTTGAACATTTGCGCATAATACGGTCACAAAATGTGCTCCAATGCGCCCCGTGATTTACATTTTCCTGCGGCATAACTGACCCTCTCCTGTCGCATAACTCTTGCGGCCTCGCGTGTAGGGTACACATGACAATGTTTACTAACCAGATTGTCATCAGGGCATGTAGCGGAATGTTTCTCAGTGCATTCTTACAAACAGCCACTTATAAATAAATGCCTCTCAACGAAGTCATGTAATCTGATGCACTAAGGTGAAACGCCCCACCTGTTAAGGAACTGCACTTTTAAAAAATTTCAAAACCCCTTATATATTCTAACGTGACGCTCATTACATGATTTGCATGCTACATTTGTTCAAAGCTCAGCTCGTGCATGGGCACTTTGAGCCAGAGCCGACTCTCCGCTCGGTGTCATGTGTCTGAAGAATCAGGCGCGGTGGAGTCAGCGCGCGATACGTGAGGTGGGCACGTGCTTCGCCATGGAAGCCACTGTCAGTGAAATTAGTAGCAGAGTTAGGTTGTCAGCAACTCATTTGCACATTTCTGATATTTTCTCGGTTTGTAGCTCTTTCGCAGTACAAGTTTCGCCTCTGCACAGGACTGCCAGTGGGGTCCTGGGCAAATCACGCTTTCCTTGTGCCTCAGTTGGTTTATGTGGTAAAAACAGACTGTTCTAAATGGCCAGCTGCCACCATTACGGGCTACGTATAAAAAACGTGGCTGTGCCGCACATTTTTCGATGAGACGTCAGCGGGCGGCCATGCCGAAGCGCACAAAGCGCCCATTCATAGGATTGAGGCCTGATGGCTTTCATTAACCGTGTCCCAGGGCGCCCAACTAAACGCAGCAGGAACTGGAAGGCCGCCAATTCCTCTCCCTAAGTGCCTGATTGCAGTAAGAAACAAATGCAAGGTGACCAGTTAACCTTTCACATAGCATACCGTTACAACCAGTGTGCAACGATTTCAATACACTGGTCATTTTGAGCTAACAACTTTTTTTGCAGGTAGAAAATGCATATTACTCAGCAAATGGGGTGGCAAGTGCGTTTACACAGAAATAATGCGCAATTATCACGTTTTTAAGGTACCCTGGGTTGTTTTCTTCTAGAGCCCATCAAAGTGGATATAGACATATTTAACTTGCCATATCATTTATGGTCTACGGGAGCCAAATGAGCCTGAAATGGGACAATGGCGGCTACCAATTAGGTTTAAAATTGCTTCCTCCCACTTCAAAGACCCCACTGCTGCTAAGATCAGATGCTATGACCGTCCTCCAGCTCGACTCTCCTGGTCTGCCCTCCAGGGCATTGCTGCAGTCAGAGGACGCACCATACCTAAGCCTTTCATCTAGCAGCAAGACACCTAGAGTGATTAAAGGCAGGGGTTTAAGTTGCTCGGAGCTTGACAGGTTCAGACGATATGCTGTGTGAAACACGGAATTTTATTATACCTGTTTTTAGCCACGCCTATAGTTACATCGGTCATATCTCTTGCAAAGGAGTTCTAGGTATGCTTTCCTAGTTGTGTTTTTTTTAAGGATCTCCACACCTTTTTGATCACATTTAAAATGCTCGTTAAAGGGTCAGGTGTCCCGTAGTTATCAAAGTCCTCAATCTTAACCTCTTAAGTGCTTCGAACGTTCGGCGGCCGACGGCACCACTACCTCAGGAGTGCTGCCGTCGGCCGTTGAACGTTCGAACCTCATAGCTGCAATGGAACGTCCAGCACTGGAGCTGGACGTTCCATAGCCGTTATGAGGTTAAGTAAATATACTGCAAGGGAGCCTGCACGTTTAAAAGCAAATCTTTAATTTGCCTACTGTGGGCGCATTTTGATGGCTCTTGTCATGTGTAATAAAAACAAGAAAAAAAGCACTTGCGCGGCAGCAGGGGGGAGGGATTCACTCCCGGGAGCGATAATTGCGACCAGACGGGCTGCTCGCTCCCACTAGTGGATCTCCTGACACGCACGCGTTGCCATTGAAGGCAATGGAATGCGTGCACGTGCTCGGCTGAAAAGCCTAGGCGCTAGGAATAGGTCGTTTTCCTTTGCAGCGCATGCGCTGCGAAGGCTCGACCTAAACAAGCATTTGCAATGCAATAGGTCTCGCATTAGGAAAGTTTGAGCTATTGGTCTTGTAAATGACACATTTTTTATTTATGTGATTGTTTTGAAAATAGCGAAATTAATAGCTTTGTCATTTACAATGCCAATACTTTTAACTTTTGCAAATGTGACACCTATAAGCATTTGTAATGCAACATGTTTTGAATTTGAGTGACTTAGATGTATTGATATTACAAATAACAATTGCTTTGAATTTTTTTAAAATAATTAATACTTAAATAAAAGTTATTGTAATTTATAATGGCAATAGCTTAAACTTTTGTAAATAACTTTTGTGAAGATTATGTTCAGTGTATTTTTTTGTGACGAAAATCCAATAACAGAAGTGAAATATTAACATCTTTTTGTGACATTTGTAATAAAGCTTGAAACATTGAGAGAACATATTTGAACCAGTTGTTGAATGGTTGCACAGATTGATGCTGTGGTGGCGCTGAGTGATGTGGTGGCGACGAGTGATGCTGTGGCGTTCAGTAATGCTGTGGTACAGCATAGTGATGTTCTGGTGCCCCTGAGTGATGCTGTGGTGCCCCTGAGCGATGCTGTTGTGGTGTGATAGATAGATAGAGTGAGGGCGATAGATAGCTAGAGGGAGGGCGAAAGATAAATATCCCACGACTGCCTGCTGAACATACTCCTGAGTAAAGGAGTTCAATCTACAGCATTGAACTGGATTCAATCTTTCCTAAGCAATCGCACCCAGGCAGTGCATATGGGCCATTTCCACTCAAAACCCAACCCCATCGGCTGCGGGGTCCCTCAGGGGGCCTCACTGAGCCCCACTCTTTTCAATGTCTATATTTCATCTCTGGCTGACATTGGAAGGAAGTGGGGCATTGGCATCTGCTCTTACGCAGATGATACACAGCTGATGGTGGCCATGAACGAAGGGCCCGAGATAACCAAAAAAAAGCTACATGACTGCCTCTCCGAGATGGCCCAATGGATGCACAACCACTGTCTAAAACTGAACGCTGGCAAATCGGAGATCCTCCTGTTCGGTGGAGCCAAACGTGTGTGGGACGCCACATGGTGGCCACCTTCACTGGGATTGGCCCCCACTCCCAAACAACACGCCAGAAATTTGGAAATCATCATGGATGACGCCCTGTCCATGAAGGATCATGTCCGCTCCCTCTGGGGCAAGGGTTTTGCTATATTAAAACTCCTCGCAAGGATATTTCCCTGGATACCCCTGGACTGTAGACGCTCAGTCACACAGGCCCTACTGGTCAGCCGCCTAGACTATGGCAACGCACTATTCGAAGGGATGAATGAACAACTATTCTCCCGCCTACAGGTCTTGCAAAATCAGGCGGCCAAACTGGTCTGCAATAAAGGCAAACGAGACTCGGCATCGGAATGCCTAAAGAAACTCCATTGGCTTCCGATGCGCCAGAGGTCTGCCTACAAACTGCTTAGCCATGCGCACAGAGCTCTACATAAAACTGGCCCCACAATTCTTCAAGGGAAAATCGAGTTCTATGTTCCCAACAGGAATCTACGGTCGAGTCAATCAGCTCTGGCTAAACCCAAACGAATCTATAAAGTCAGAACAGGCGGTCGCGCCTTTTCCTACCTGGCAGCCAAAAGGTGGAATGATCTACCTACCGACCTAAGAAACACCACAAACTACCTTCAGTCCTGAAAAAAACTGAAAACACATCTCTTTCCCAAAACGTAACCTTTCAGCATATGCCTTCAGTAGTCCCTCTTGGTTCACAGCGCCGTGATATCCCCTGGGATGAGTGTCGCGCTCTATAAATACCGCAAATAAATAAATAGAGTGAGGGCGCTAGATAGATAAATAGAGTGAGGGCGATAGATAGATAAATAGAGTGAGGGTGATAGATAGATAAATAGAATGAGGGCGATAGATAGATAAATAGAGTGAGGGCGATAGATAGATAGATAAATAGAGTGACATCAATAGATAGATAGAGTGAGGGCGATCGATAGATAGAATGATGGCGATAGATAGAGTGAGTGAGATAGACAGATAGAGTGAGGGCGATAGATAGTGAGGGCGATAGATAGACAGATAGATAGAGTGAGGGAGATAGATAGATAGAGTGAGGGAGATAGACAGACAGATAGAGTGAGGGTGATATATAGATAGCGTGAGGGCGATAGATAGAGTGAGGGCGATAGATAGACAGATAGATAGATAGATAGATAGATAGATAGATAGAGGGCGATAGAGGGCGATAGATAGAGTGAGGGCGATAGATAGATTGAGTGAGGGCGATAGATAGATAGATAGATAGATAGATAGATAGATAGATAGATAGATAGATAGATAGATAGATAGATAGATAGATAGATAGATAGAAACATAGATAGAGTGAGGGCGATAGATAGGTAGAGTGAGGGCGATAGATAGAGTGAGGGCGATAGATAGATAGATAGAGTGAGGGCGATAGATAGATAGATAGAGTGAGGGTGATAGATAGATAGATAGATAGATAGATAGATAGATAGATAGATAGATAGATAGATAGATAGATAGATAGATAGAGTGAAGGCAATAGATAGATAGAGTGAGGGCAATAGATAGATAGAGTGAGGGCGACAGATAGATAGATAGTGTGGAAGAGAGCAGCAGATCAGCACAGCAGAAGAGAACAGGGAGTTAAAGAAGGAGGCGGGTGGAAGAGAGCAGCAGATCAGCACATGAGAAGAGAACAGGGAGTTAGAGAAAGAGGTGGGTGGAAGAGAGCAGCAGATCAGCAGGGGAGAAGAAAACAGGGAGTTAGAGAAGGAGGCTGTGGAAGGGAACAGCAGATCAGCACAGGAGAAGAGAACAGGGAGTTGGAGAAGGGGGCGGGGTGGAAGAGAGCAGCAGATCAGCATGGGAGAACAGAACATGGAGTTAAAGAAGGAGGCGGGTGGAAGAGAGCAATAGATCAGCACAGGAGAAGAGAAGAGAAGAGAACAGGGAGTAAAAGAAGGAGGTGGGGTGGAAGAGAGCAGCAGATCAGCACAGGAGAAGAGAACAGGGAGTTAAAGTAGGAAGCGGGTGGAAGAGAACAGCAGATCAGCACGGGAGAAAAGAACAGGGAGTTAAAGAAGGAGGTGGCTGCATGAGAGCAGCAGATCAGCACAGGAGAAGAGAACAGGGAGTTAAATAAGGAGGCGGGTTGAAGAGAACAGCAGATCAGCACAGGAGAAAAGAACAGAGTTAAAGAAGGAGGCGGGGTGGAAGAGAGCAGCAGATCAGCACAGGAAAAGAGAACAGGAGTTAAGGAAGGAAGCGGGTGGAAGAGAGCAGCATATTAGCACAGGAGAAGAGAATAGGTAGTTAGAGAAGGAGGCGGGGTGAAAGAGAACAGCAGATCAGCACAGGAGATGAGAAAAGGGAGTTAGAGAAGGAGGCGGGGTGAAAGAGAATAGCAGATCAGCACAGGAGAAGAGAACAGGGATATAGAGAAGGAGGCGGATGGAAGATAGCAGAAAGATCATCACAGGAGAAGAGAGCAACAGGGAGTTAGAGAATGAGGCAGCAGGAAGAGAACAGCAGATCAGCATGGGACAAGAGAACAGGGAGTTAGAGAAGGAGGTGGGGTGGAAGAGAGCAGCAGATCAGCACAGGAGAAGAGAACAGGGAGTTACGGAAGGAAGCGGGTGGAAGAGAACAACATATAAGCACAGGAGTAGAGAACAGGGAGTTAGAGAAGGAGGCAGGGTGAAAGAGAACAGAAGATCAGCACAGGAGAAGAGAAGCGAACTGAGTTAAAGAAGGAGTTGGGGTGGACGAGAGCAGCAGATCAGCACAGGAGAAGATAACATTGAGTTAAAGAAGGATGCAGGTGGAAAAGAACAGCAGTTCAGCACAGGAGAAGAGAAGAGACCAGGGAGTTAAAGAAGGAGGTGGGGTGGATGAGAGCAGCAGATCAGCACAGGAGAAGAGACCAGGGAGTTAAAGCAGGAGGTGAGTAGAAGAGAACAGCAGATCAGCACAGCAAAAGAGAACAGGGAGTTAAAGAAGGAGGCGGGTGGAAGAGAGCAGCAGATCAGCACAGGAGAAGAGAACAGGGAGTTAAAGAAAGAGGTGGGGTGGAGGAGAGCAGCAGATCAGCACAGGAGAAGAGAACAGGGAGTTAAAGCAGGAGGCGGGTAGAAGAGAACAGCAGATCGGCACAGAAGAAGAGAAGAGAACAGGGAGCTAGAGAATGAGGCGGTGGAACAGAGCAGCAGATCAGTATGGGAGAAGAGAAGAGAACAGGGAGTTAGAGAAGGAGGCAGGGTGGAAGAGAGCAACAGATCAGCACAGGAGAAGAGAAGAGAACAGGGAGTTAGAGAAGGAGGCAGGGTGGAAGAGAGCAGCAGATCAGCATGAGAGAAGAGAAGAGAAGAGAACAGGGAGTTAGAGAAGGAGGTGAGGTGAAAGAGAGCAGCAGATTAGCACAGCAGAAGAGAACAGGGAGTTAAAGAAGGAGGTGGGGTGGAAGAGAGTTGCAGAAGAGAACCGGGACGTAGAGAAGGAGGTGGGGTGGAAGAGAACAGCAGGTCAGCACGAGAGAAGAGAATAGGGAGTTAAAGAAGGAGGTGGCTGCATGAGAGCAGCAGATCAGCACAGGAGAAGAGAACAGGGAGTTAAATAAGGAGGCGGGTTGAAGAGAACAGCAGATCAGCACAGGAGAAAAGAACAGAGTTAAAGAAGGAGGCGGGGTGGAAGAGAGCAGCAGATCAGCACAGGAAAAGAGAACAGGAGTTAAGGAAGGAAGCGGGTGGAAAGAACAGCATATTAGCACAGGAGAAGAGAATAGGTAGTTAGAGAAGGAGGCGGGGTGAAAGAGAACAGCAGATCAGCACAGGAGATGAGAAAAGGGAGTTAGAGAAGGAGGCGGGGTGAAAGAGAATAGCAGATCAGCACAGGAGAAGAGAACAGGGATATAGAGAAGGAGGCGGATGGAAGATAGCAGAAAGATCATCACAGGAGAAGAGAACAACAGGGAGTTAGAGAATGAGGCAGCAGGAAGAGAACAGCAGATCAGCATGGGACAAGAGAACAGGGAGTTAGAGAAGGAGGTGGGGTGGAAGAGAGCAGCAGATCAGCACAGGAGAAGAGAACAGGGAGTTACGGAAGGAAGCGGGTGGAAGAGAACAACATATAAGCACAGGAGTAGAGAACAGGGAGTTAGAGAAGGAGGCAGGGTGAAAGAGAACAGAAGATCAGCACAGGAGAAGAGAAGCGAACTGAGTTAAAGAAGGAGTTGGGGTGGACGAGAGCAGCAGATCAGCACAGGAGAAGATAACATTGAGTTAAAGAAGGATGCAGGTGGAAAAGAACAGCAGTTCAGCACAGGAGAAGAGAAGAGACCAGGGAGTTAAAGAAGGAGGTGGGGTGGATGAGAGCAGCAGATCAGCACAGGAGAAGAGACCAGGGAGTTAAAGCAGGAGGTGAGTAGAAGAGAACAGCAGATCAGCACAGCAAAAGAGAACAGGGAGTTAAAGAAGTAGGCGGGTGGAAGAGAGCAGCAGATCAGCACAGGAGAAGAGAACAGGGAGTTAAAGAAGGAGGCGGCGTGGAAGAGAGCAGCAGATCAGCACAGCAAAAGAGAACAGGGAGTTAAAGAAGGAGGTGGGTTTGAAGAGAGCAGCAGATCAGCACAGGAGAAGAGAAGAGAACAGGGAGCTAGAGAAGAAGGCAGTGGAAGAGAGCAGCAGATCAGCTCGGGAGAAGAGAAGAGAACAGGGAGTTGGAGAAGGAGGATGGTGGAAGAGAGCAGCATAACAGCACAGCAGAAGAGAACATGGAGTTAAAGAAGGAGGCGGGTGGAAATGAGCAGCATATCAGCACAGGAGAAGAGAACAGGGACTTAAAAAGGAGGCGGGTGGAAGAGAGCAGCAGAACAGCCCGGGAGAAGAGAACAGGGAGGTAGAGAAGGAGGCGTGTTGAAGAGAGCAGCAGGTGAGCTCTGGAGAAGAGAAGTGAACAGGGAGTTAGAGAAGGAGGTGGGTGGAAGAGAGCAGCATAACAGTACAGCAGAAGAGAGCATGGAGTTAAAGAAGGAGGCGGGTGGAAGAGAGCAGCAGATGAGCACAGGAGAAGAGAACAGGGAGTTAGAGAAAGAGGCGGTGGAAGAGAACATTAGATCAGCACAGGAGAAGAGAAGAGAACAGGGAGTTAGAGAAGGAGGCAGGGATATTAGTTTTTGGTGTGTCCGGTGTGTGAATGTATGCTTTCACCTGTGTGAGTGTGTGTGCATGTTTATTTTGGGGCTTGTTTTGTAGCTATGTTTCTGATGTTCATGCGAGCACCTCTCTTTGTGTGTATTTTGCCTGAGCGTCTCTGTTCGGTGTGCGCGCATTTCTACTTGTGTGCTTTTTTTGCCATGTATTTTGGTGTGGTTGTGTGCAGCCGTACGTGTCTGCGGTGCTGCTTTCTGTTCGCGTTTGTAGTGTATTTATGTGTGCAGCTCTGTGAGATGTGTATATCTGCATGGCTCGTTTCTCCAGGACTCTCACTGAATCTTATATTTATCAGTAATCGAACGTGAACCAGAATAGGTGCGTCCCAAATTCACGGGAAATAATAGCGGTTCCACAGAGGCAGGCATTGTAATCCATTTCCTCAAGAAAACATATGTTAAAAATCACCAAAATGCAGTTAGCCTCTCGTGCAATAGTAGGGCACAGTCCTTTCGCCATCACTACTCGAAAAGTACTGAAAAGACTGCGCTCGGGAATTGCAGAAAAATCCTAAATAGAGGCACGTCACTGTTAACACCCACCGGCCCCTGTACCCTCCCAGTGCAATTCGACCTTGATTTAAGTGTTGACGGCCAGTGGCGTGGTCGAGGGGTCTCGGGCCCTGGTGCAAGGAAGGAAATGGGCCCCCTGGCCCCTGTCTAAACTGTGAAATCCAGCTCCAGTCGGGGTTTAGTTGGCCCCTCAGAGCTCTCGGCCCAGGGGCCACTGTACCTGCTGCACTAATGGAGGCCATGCCCCTATGCGTGGCCTGTGTCCTGTTGCTGTATTAGAGCTTCTGCACCCAGGGTGGACCCAACGGACACTTGTCTTCTCAGATGGAAGGCTCTCCCACAACCAGCGGGAGACGTTCAGAGGTACTCCGACTCTGTATGCACAGTGCACTCAAAGGAGGGCGGCGCCCCATAACTGGCCGAGCACATCACTCGTACACATGTGTGTCTGTAAAGAGTGGGGGCTCCCCTTGTACCTGTAGTGGCGACACTGTGGGTCCAGTGTGGCCCGGAGAGGCCCCCGGATACAGCTTTGTAAGGTCAGAGACACTGAGTACTCTAAATGGAAATATAAACAACTTGTTACCCCAGAGCACTCACTTGTGTGCCTTAAAACCATTGCACCAGCAGTGCCGAGAAGCGCAGGCACTCTCCCGTTCAAATGAAAAGGGTGCAGGTACTCAGTGCCTGAGGTGCCTGTACATTTAAAACACTAGAGACGCCCAGGCAGGCATAAAGGGCTCCGACAGAGGCCTTGTGGGGTCAGAGTGCCGCCTCTGAACATGCAGAATGTGACTGCATTCAAGCCATGCAGGCGCTGGTGTCCGGGCCTGACAGAGGTACAGATGCAGGCGTAAGGCACAGGAGGTTGCAAACAGGCCTTGGGTCGGAGGCAGAAGGTGTACCGATTCAAGTCTTGTAGGGTCAGAGACACCCAGGATTGGACTGGGAATGAAAATACACCGGACACCGAAATAAAAGTGGCCCCATTAGCGAATCAACTGAAAAGGTGTCCCATGTGTGCACATAGGGACAGTTTCGGAAACGTAAAGACACAAAATGCAATCATTCGTGCTTGCTGCAGGCGATGCTTGCGGGAATACCATGGAAACAAGCATTGGCCGTGGTGCCGGGCCGTAAAATACAATAATAAAACCAGCTCTCCCTGGGCTCTCCCCGATGCCCAGCGCAAGAAAGCCTGCATGATGGCTTCCCGCGGCTGAAGAGGGCCGTCCTCACATGCTGACAGCCGGGCGGCAGCTGGCAAACTGGCGCGCGAAGGGGAAGGGTGGGCTGTAATAGTGCAAAGAGTTCCACGGTTCTTATCTCCCTGCGTAGTTGCTGTCTCACCTTCTGGCTGGCTAAAACCGGAAGTTTGGGAGTGTCACGTCGTGGGGCGGGACTTCCGCCTTTTGCGGGAAGCCCGCGCCCACAGAGGGGCTAGCCCAGAAGAGCAGCGGTGACGCGGGGCTCCAAGGCCTGAGGGAAGCCCCGCGTGTGGTGATGCGGCAGAGAAAACACCAGGGGAGTGCGGAGCTTGTAGCAGCGCAGCGACGCAACGCGACAAAAGAGCCCGGTGAGTGGAGGGGGATATGTGTGTGCACGTGTGTGTGTGTGTGTGTGTGTGCGCGCGCGCGCGTGCGTGTGTGTGGTGGCTGAGGCTTGCAAGGGAGACAGGAGATGAACAGCGCGTGACTAAGTCACAGGGTGAACGCGATCCTGGCCTGCAGCCTGCGCGTGCCCATCTCCTGTCTCCTTGGAAGCAGACTCGACAACTATAGCTCTCGCAGTGACATCACTTCGCGATGGTCGCAGGTGCGAGACCTAAAAAGCATACCAACTGCCTGCTGAGCACTAATTCTACGGCTAGCCATATTCATTACTAATAAAGGTAACTTGTCAAACAAGTCAACAAAAACAAACACTTTGTAAAATAGGCAATAAACAAAATGTGTCTTCATCACAAAGACCTATATACTCCAAAATTATACCACTCACTTGCCAGAAGCAGCTAAACTCACAACCACCTAATCTGCACAGATACAGTAAGGACCAACAATATCCCACTAAAAAAAGAAAAAGAAAAGAAAAATACACATAAGACACATTGCAAAGAATTTCAGTCTCAAAGCACTAACTAAATATGTTGCTATTATGATACCACATTAAAAAAAAATCATGCATAACAATAATACTCATTTGGAGTAAACACAACAAAAAATCTTACAAAAAAAATGCAACTACACAAAACTGCAGATCAACCACTGCCAAAATGGCAAACAAGAATCAAAACCTTTGCACTAGAATAAAAAGGAGAAATAAAACATTACAATTACATATGCAAATGATGCACTAGTCCACACACTATCCACCAGCCAAGCAACGATGGTAGATGGGCCTAAAAGCTTAAAGCCAATTTGCCCCCATGTGGAGCAGAAGCAACCAAAAAATCACTCTCATAAAGGGGGAGCGACCCTTGCCCAAGGGGTCACTCCCCAACACTAACATTTAAAAAAGCCTGGTGTCTAGTGGCTTTTGCCCCCTTAGGGACAGATGGGCCTGAAAACATATGTCCGCTCTGCAGAAACAGCCACAATAATCACCCCATAAAAGGGAGTGACCTTTGCCCAAGGGGCTGCTCCTGACAACACTAAAACAATCCCTGATGGCCTTCCAGGGTGTCCCAAAATAATGCTCCCCAAAGGGGATAGACCCTTGCCTAAGGGGCCGCTCTCCAAAAACATATTGCTCCCCCAAGGAGAGCGAGCATTGCCCAAGGGGCCGCTCCCCAACAACACTAAAACAATCCCTGGTGTCTAATTGCTTCTTCCCCCCTTGGGGGCAGATGGACCTAAACACATAAGGCCTATCTGCGTCCAAGGGTGGCAGAAATGGCTAAAATAAATGATCCCCAAAGGGGAGCGACCCTTGCCTAACGGGCCGCTCCCCACAAACATATTTAAAAAAAATCTGTGGTAGCCCTCACAGGGGTGCAGAAACGGCCTAAATAAATGCTTCCCCAAGGAGAGCGACCCTTGCCCAAGGGGCCGCTCTCCAACACAAAAGGGCATTTTAAAAAAGAATCCCTGGTGGCCTAGTGGGCACACACCTACATATTTTTTTTATTTTTTATAATCCGATCTGCCCCCCCAAGGAGGGCAGATCCAGTTAAACAAATTGCTCCCCTAAGGGGAGCGACTCTTGCCCAATGGGCCGCTCCCCCACACAATAGGGCATTAAAAAAAAAATCTCTGGCGGCCTAGTGGGCACATACCTACATATATATATTTTTTTCATAATCCAATCTGCCCCCCAGGAAAATAATTTGCTCCCCCAAGGGGAGCGACCCTTGACCAAGGGGCCGCTACCCGACACAAAAGGGCCTACATTTCTTTTATAAAAACGGGCTTTCGTGCTGCACGGTCGCGCCCCAGGCATCAGAGGAATCGGAGAAAGGAAAACCCTTTCCTTTCCTCCGATGCCTTTTAAAAGAACCTCCCCCACCCTCCCAAGGAGAAACTCACCTCCTCTTCTCCGGACGCACTGAAAGTAAATGGCTTCCAGTGCATCCGGTATCCTCTAATGACGACAGCGCGTCATTAGATGACGTGGAGGAGGTGCGGGGGGTACAGGGTAAGGGTTTCCCCGTGCCGTCCCCGATGGATGCTTTAAAGCTAACAAAGGTCCTAAGCTTTTGGTAGATATGACGTATAATGATAAGCACAGACTTAAGATGAAGACTATGTATCTTTTCCTCCATCGTCCAGCCGTACAAGGAGATTTTTATTTCAAAGATTTGGTGAATATATACAAGATTTGGGAAGTGGAACAAGCCACAGTTAACTGGGCACAAGCCTGTACCGAGTCAGAGGAAGAAAGTAGAGACAATACATGGGGGGAAGGATAGAGTAGCAGGCAAACAAGGTGGAGAAAAACGGTGGCTTATAGTACAATGAAATATTACATAAGCTCAAAACCGACAGTAACTGCAACACATATTACAAGATTGAAAAGGGAAGCAGAACTGCACAAACTGCCTGCACCGAGTCAGAGGAAGAAAGGAGAGACAATACATGGGGGGAAGGATAGAGTAGCAGGCAAGCAAGGTGGAGAAAAACGGTGGCTTATAGTACAATGAAATATTACATAAGCTCAAAACCGACAGTAACTGCAACACATATTACAAGATTGAAAAGGGAAGCAGAACTGCACAAACTGTCAGTCTGACTCGGTGCAGGCTTGTGCCCAGTTAACTGTGGCTTGTTCCACTTCCCAAATCTTGTATATATTCACCAAATCCTTGTCCGGCTGGACGTTGGAGGAAAAGATACATAGTCTTCATCTTAAGTCTGTGCTTATCATTATACGTCATATCTACCAAAAGCTTAGGACCTTTGTTAGCTCTAAAACATACAAATTACCCGAGGTCCCTCGCTACCTTTACGGGTCCCCTTGTTTTGTATACTAGTCCCCGATGGATGCAGCTTAAAGTGTGGCCCTCGGGGGGAGCGCCAGCACTTCCCCCTTGGGTGGGTGCTAGGACGGCCAGAAGACGTCCGATGCACATGCCTACCGTGATGTCGGACAACTCCCGGGCGTCCGACACACGCAAGGGGTTAAAGTGTAGTATGGAGTTCTGTATCTAAATTCAATCCTATCTCTACACTGTGTAGTTTTTCAATCCACTAGGTCTCTTTTAATCGGAGGTGCTGTGTCCTATCACCACCTCTGTGATGTATTTTAATATAATCTATTCCAATCACTGATAGACCAGAAATATCCATTCCAATATGAGTCTCCTTAAAATGTATACCTAGAGGGGACATTTCATTTTGCTTCTTGATCGCATTAATATCTTCTTTAAGCCTTTGTTTAGGGGTCGCATTGTCGAGCCCGCATATTGTTTACTGCATAAACAATTGATCAAATAGACACAGAATTTTGTGTTACAATTAACAAAAGCTCTAATCTTAAATTTGTTGCTTTTGTTGTGATTCTGGAACTCATATGTTTTGTCCTCAATGTATTTACAGCACAATAAGCCTTGGCATCGCAAACACCCCTCAGGTATATTTTTGAGTGTTTCAGCCTTACTGAATGTTATCATGGGACGCAGTCCTATTAGGCCTCTAAAATTCTTATTTATTTTTAATATGTCCCAATATTTCTGAAGTATATTGTACATCTTGCTATTTTCTGCACAGAATTTTGTGACAAACCTTAAAAATTGTTGATTATTATTTATATATTTATCTTTGAGTTTAATATAGTGCTAGCTGGACCCTAAGGTAACAGAGCACTTTACATGAAGTGAGCACAGGTTTAATGTAAGGTAGTAGAATAGTCAAAAAGTCGGGGTGGGAGGTAGGACCATTGGGAAACGTGGATTAGCTTGTGAGTGTGTTGAAGCAGTTGTTAAGTACTGGAGATTTGAGGTCCCGTTTGAAGCAAGAAAAGGAGGGATTACATTGCAGATCTTTAGGGAGAGAGTTCTAAATCCTAGAAGCATTTCCTGAGAAAGAACACTATTGAGAAGATTTCTTCTTGTGATTAGGAGGTATGAGAGGGATGGAGTTGGAGCTTCTCATTGCCCAGCTTCTTCCTGCTCTCGGAAGTTTAGTTTCTAGGTATATCTTTTTTTTGTTTTGTTTGAAGTGCTCTGGGGTTCTTCACAAACTGTCTTGAAGATACATCTTCCTTCACTGGAAACACAATTCAAATTCTTGAGGGCCGGTGTCAAGCCATTCATGGTATTTGATCCTTGCTTGGTTCAGAATAGCTGTGAGGGGTTCCAGGAAGAGAATAAATAGGGCAGGCGAGAAGATTGGGCCTTGAGGTACACCTTGTGGAACAGGTGCAGACTCCGAGAGAATGCTGTTGAATACTAGTGAGGTTCTTGAGGGTCTCAAGTAAAGCTGGATGATTTACTGTATCAAATGCCGCCGACAGGTTGAGTAGGATTAAGAGGCATGAATCTCCTTTATCCCAAGATCTGTGAATGTCATCTGATATATTGAGCCTAGCAGTTTCTGTGCTGCAGCCTCTCCTGAATCCTGATTGGAATGTATTGTGGAGGTTGAACTTATGAGTTGTAACATGACACACTTCTTGATCGTTTTGCCTAAGACGGGGAGGTTGGTGATCGGTCTGAGGTTATTGAGATTATTTGGGTCAGCTCCTGATTTTTTCCTTAAATATCTTTTTATTGAAAAAATAACAAGACAATGGCATTGGAATAAAGAATTACAGAGCTTCTATCACATGATAAATACAAATGCTGAATTTGGGCCTATATGAACAAGACAGGTCTATGGTTCGGACTCAAGGGGATAGTGCCTCATCTTCCGTTGGTATCAAAGAAGCCACACAGATCTTCCCCCCATATGTATTCCATTTACCCCAGATTGAGGACCACGTCCTTGGACACCCCTGTGCAATATATAGTCTTTTCTCTAAACATGCACCAATCTATTTTTTTTTCCAGGTTAACAATGTAGGTGCCACATCCGACCCCCATTTTTGTGCAATATCCCGTTTTGCGGCAGTGAGGCCCAGTGTCACCCAGGTTTTCTCTGAGGCGTTGAGATCTGTGGGCTCCCATATGTTAAGGAGACACCGTTTAGCCTCGGGGATAATGTCTTTATGTAGGACTGCCCTGAAAGTTCTATGTACCCCTTGCCAGAACTGCTGGATGTGTTCACATTCCCATATGATGTGCATGTATGTGCCCACTTGCCCACACCTCCGACGCCATTCATCCTCCTCTCCCTCCCCATGCGTACCAGTTGAGGCCCTGAGACATAAATCCTATGAAGGATCTTGAGTTGGATATGTCTCAGTCGGGCGGAGATACTCACTTCTCGGGGGAGGCCACCGCCACCCGCCAATCCTCCTCATGTATCTCAAGGCCATCTCTCACCCAGCAATCCTTAAGTCTCTCAAGGGGGTCAGGGGTATTATTGATTAGCTTCTTATAAGTAAGAGAAATCACGTTTTGCGACAAGTAGCCATCAAGGAGCCTATCCTCTAGCGCAGAGGATTCAGGGAGCGACGTGCCCCTCGGTATAGCCGTCTATAAGGAGTGGCGGATCTGTAAATATCGGAAGGATTCTGTATCTGCTAGCTCGTATTGCTGTTGTAGTTTCTGAAACTCCACCACCTCCCCTTTGGACCAAAGATCTTCTATATGTGATATGCCAATGAGATCCCATCTATCAAAACCCTTGGAGGTCCTCAAATGCCCCAGACGTTCCGAGTCCCACAATGTAGTGGCCAGGGATAACTTACCACTCCACCACATACTCTTTTGGGTGTCATGCCAGATCTGTACTGTGTGTCTCGTGGGGCCAGTTAGTGGAATTTTCTTGTGGTATGAGTAAATTGCTTTATTATAGTTCCTACCCGGCAGAAGTCATCTGTCTATAGCATAGCATGGGTCCTGTGGGCTACGGTATGTGGCCTGGTTGAGGGCAATGAGGTGGGCAGCCCAGAAATACTTTTTAATGTCCGGTTGGTTTATATCGCCATCATACAAGTTGAGGACCAGTTTTTAAGTGCTATTCGGGGTCGTCCGTTCCAGAGCAATTCCCCCTGTAGCCCCTCAATCTCCCTGAAATAACTAGCTGGCACTGGTTGGGGGCGTTCTGTAAGGCATACAAGAAACGGGGCGGCTACATCATCTTAAAGGGAGATGCCCTTCCGAGGAGCGAGAGAGGCAGTGTCTTCCAAGTGGCAGTATCTCGCCACAGCTTTTGTAGAGGTGGGCGCAAGTTTCTTTCGAAGTGTAATTTGGGGTCAATAGTGATAAATATTCCCAAATAACGAAATCTACCATCGGCGGTCTGGATGTGACAATCGTTGGGCAGACTGTAGGGAGTTCCCTTAAGCACATACATTATTGATTAATCCCAATTAATCGAAAAACAGGAATGTCTCCCAAATGCCGTGAAGATATCCAGGATACACCTAAGCGACCTGCGGGGCGAGGCTAAAAAAAGTAGTATATCATCTGCATAAAGTGAGTTGCGATCCTCCCAGTCCGCTGACCATTTCAGACCTCAAACAACGGGGTCTCGTCGGATCCAGGCCGCCAGGGGCTCCAGGGATAGGGCAAATAATAAGGATGATAATGGGCACCCCTGCGGGTCCCTCGGCTTAATTCAAAGTTGCTAGAGCGTTGATTGTTAACCACTCCTTGCGCCTGCGGGGCCGCATACAGCAGTCTTATCCAGGATGTGAAAATAGGCCTGAATCCCAGCTTCTCAGGCACCGCCATTAGATAGGGTCACTCGAGGGTGTCAAATGCCATTGAGGCATCCAGGGAAAGTATAATTGCGTCCTCTTGGATCATGTCCACCCTTCCCAACACTCCATGCACCCGCTGCAGGTTAAGGGCTGTGTTTCGTTGAGAGCCCCTGTTTTTTTTAGGATGGGTGTGACTTGGCCAAGTTGGAGGTAGTCAGGAACATTGCCAAATGGGAAAGGGGCATCGTGCGTAGTGTGTGCTTCAAGTTCGCAATTATTTTGAAGACCTTTTTGTTTCTCTGATTTTATGAGTTATACCTCCTGTGGTATACTCCTAGCTCTCCTAGCAGATTGTGTCAATACTTTTGGGGGATATACTCTTGTTGTTAACCTTTCCACAGCTTTCACTTCTTCTAAACTATAGTCCTCCTTGCTAGAGCAGTTCCTTCTATACCTTACTAGTTCTCCAAACGGAATAGTCCTCCTGAATGTCATTGTCTCACGAACACCGCCTGCAGGAGGTTTATTTTGCACCATGACAATTCTTATAAAAGCCATGTTCATTCCGGGAATATTACGCATCATAGTATCTTTATCGATATAATGTCAAAAAACAATATAATCACTATTGATTATAGAATGTTTTTTTAATCCTTTTTGTTCAGACTCCAAGATCATTTAACCTATTCTAGCAATATATCACATCCTGTTTAACACTATAAAAGGAGTCTCCATTTGTGTTGCAATTGTGCTTACTTGATTCCTTGTTCCTGGATTCGTGGAATCTT
This sequence comes from Lissotriton vulgaris, assembly GCF_964263255.1. Classification (NCBI taxonomy): domain Eukaryota; kingdom Metazoa; phylum Chordata; class Amphibia; order Caudata; family Salamandridae; genus Lissotriton; species Lissotriton vulgaris. The sequence continues at coordinate 1,953,964,666 of NC_141687.1, forward strand.
CACCTTCTTCAGTTCTTCTCCCTCTCTTTTCCTTGCTTTTTCGCCTGAACGTTTGAAAGGTTTTCTGGTCTTCAGTTTTTTCCCTACCTGTTGGTGATTATTTTCCAGAGAAGTCCTAGACACACTGTTTAATTATGGTGTCTGGTTTTGTTCCTGGGAATAGAAGGCCGCTCCTACGTAACAAAACGACACCACAGCTGTCACCAAAATGGTCTACTTTTGACATTTTCCTTCCTCTGGGTCTTCAGAGTAATTGGTTGCGAATGAGTAAGGACCCAGATGAATTGGACTGCCATCACTCTATCCAAGTGTATGCAGCCGATTGGTAGCCAACTCTATCAGCAAAACCCATTGTATCCTTCATGAGGAAGTCAGTGATAGGCTTTGGACTGTAAGGCCTTTGCAAGTATCTTAGAGTATTCCGTTTAAGTAACGAAGTATATGTCTTAGTTGAGGCACACGCTCCCAGTTTACACATTAACCTTGACATCGCTAAGGGGTCGGTGCTACCCTGTGGGCATTATGGGGATCCTTCCTTCCTTCAGTGCCTATGCACTGACCAAGTTCATCAGGGCGCATGGACAGATTCTCGCTTTCTGTTCCTTTTCAAGTTTGTGTGGCTGGAGTGGGTGGCACCCAATCCCAACACCTCCTGCTGATGGTAGCTCCACAACCAAGCAACAGTTGAGCTGGCCTCCCACCAATGGAGCTTTGTATTTCTAGCTCGGTCAGGCCGGATCTTCTCACCAGTGGCTCATCTACTGCTCCAACTGTGCCATCTTAAGTCTTCTGCATGCCCACTCACAGCAGCCAGGATCACAGCCGAAGCATTGATTTTTAGAAGCAGTCTGGGTTTGCTTCAGGCCCTGAGCCGAGGATTCTGAGCCATAAGTCAAGCCTGATCAATCAATTACTGCAGGGCCCCCGGGAGAGACCCAGAAAGTGTTCTAATGAATCGCATGACAAGCCCTATTCCCTATATTTGACCACCATGTTGATGAAATCCTTCAGTTTGAAAACAGAGACTCACACAGCCAAATCACTGGGTTTTCTTCAGACTCATTAAAAAAATTCTTTCTGATGGATACTTCTAAATTCAGATTCCTCACCTTGTGAATATCTCCAGGCGCCAGACTGGATCTGGAGATTTTTCTCAGTATTTCCCTCACTCCTTGGTAGGTTGCATCGTGTGGCTCTGCGTCAACTCAGTACCACCGCAGGAAGGATGCCGGAGCCACATGTAGCCGCCACCGCTGGATGCTGACGTCAATTCCTTTCTTTCAGTGCTTTCCAACATGGATCCTCGCTCATTTTTCTGCTCTTTGGCAGAACTTATTTTGTCACAAAATGCTTTGCAGTGTGAAAGGGACATGTCTGTCTCTAAAACTACAAACCCTGGAAGGCCTGCCACAAGCAGATGTCTTGACAGACCCCCGCACCAGATATGTACCTGGTGTCTGGGTTCCGTACTCAATGAGATGTTTTGTGAAAACTGCACATAGAGGACCCCAAAGGCCATCCGAGATGGTGAAACCAAGCTCTACGTTTCTGAACATCGTCTGAAAAGCGCATAAGGTTCAGTCTCGCTCTAAGTTGAGGACACAATGGGTTCTCAAAGCTATTCTTGAAAGAGGTCCTATTCCCACTCCAAGTCGTCAGGTAGGTCGAAATCCAATAAATAACCTACGTCTAAACGTGACTCCCCTTCTTTCCGCCACTAAGGTTAGTGGAAGCTGTGTGGAACATCGGGTGCCACCCATTCTCAGTACTAGTGCCCAGCCACAAAGCCTATCCGTCAGCTCGCTCCAATCCAAATCAAATTCCTAGGTACTTAGGCAGTACCGCAACTGATCTAAGCCTTCAATGAGGCCATGTTGCATATATTCCTCACACTCTCAGCTCCCCCTGGTGAGTCTATAGGCCCAAGGATCCTAGGAGGCCTCCAGTTAGACTTCTAACTGTCCCAGATGCCAACTGCACCTCTTGACTGCGCTGCCGGCAAAACTAAACCCAACTCGGAGAGCTGACCAGATTCCCACTGGTTCCTCGCACGCCAACGCCACCAAAGCAAGAGGAAGAGCTGATTGTCTTTTTGGACTCAGAAGCTAATCCATCACGACCTCGACCAAACTTACGCTCACTTGTGCCAGAGACACATCCCAAGCAGCCCCATTCAGACTCAGATGGGATATTGCCACCACAGACCACATTTTTCACATCAAGACCCAAGATCGTGATGATGATTCCCAACTTTAGGAGGAAGAAAATCTTCTTTTGGACCTTCAAAATGCCAGTGCGTTACAAACGTCCCCTGCCACTGGCCCAAACTCTCCACCTGGCACTTTAGCAGAGGAGTCACTATATTTGCTTTGGTCATGAGGAGGGCTGTGAAAGTCCGCCGCCTCCAACTGTCATCAATGACAACTAATGTTCTCACAGAAGTCCTGCAACCTGGGCAGACGTCTTCAGAACCGCTCGCCATTCATCAGGTCCCTAACAGGTACTTTAATGGGCACTTGGTTCAAACCTGGATCTTGCCTGCCTGTGAATAGCCAAATTACCAGATGTGGCACAGATCGGCTGCAGTGAACTCATCGTTCCTCCTCCAGCACCATTCTCTCAAGAGCCTTGTTGTACAAGGTACTATGAGCAGGTTGAACCCTAACTCTTTTCCTACTAGGCACCAGATAGGGAATCCAAATGCATGGAGGCCTTTGGTGAAGAAAGTGTTCTAATCTGCTACCTTAGCCTTCAGATCAGTCAAATCTAGCTGCCTCTTATGACGTTACTCACAAGCAGTATGGGACCTGGAGAGCGAAATCTTTCCTGCGGTTCCTAATGAGTTTTGTTCCAATTTGCCTTAGATCATACAAAATGGGCAAGACACTGTGGAGTACGTCATCATATTGGGCTGGACACGACCAATTGTTTGGGTAGGGCAGTCAGTGCCAGCGCAGTGCTTTGCTGCCAAGCCTGGATGCGAACCATGGGCTTCTCCAGTGATGTCAGGCGTCACTGATGGACATGCCATTTCATGGCATTTGTCTCTCCCTAGGCCTTTCAGAGCTCATGCAGCTGTATCCCCAACAGTACTACCTTTCGCTTCGGAAGGGCCTCCAGCAGAGGCAGCGTCAGTGCCTGCCCCTGCAACAATAGATCTCCCTGTCATTTGAAGATAGAGGACGGGGATCTGATTGACGATGGCTAGGCCCTCAAGTGCAAAGCACTACCCAGTCTCCTACTCCCTGCCACCACTCCCAAACCTCATTAGCTTGTCCTTGGCGGCACATTGTCACCCTGTTAGAGACAGGATAAGTTATTACCTCCACGAGAAGCAAAGGACAACATTGGACAGATGAGTACTTCAAATTGTCCTGTATCGATAAGCCCTTTCCTGCCAACCGCTCCACATGAGCCACCTACACCACAGCAACTTCTGGAGGACCACTTGTGTTCTATAAAGTAATGTCTAGACTCTGCAGGACAAGGGAGTGATCGAACGGGTGCTGGCATCAGAAATGAGGACTGGATGCTACTCCCCATTACTTTCTAGACGCTGAAGAATGACTAAAGACTTCATCCTATTTTAAACCTTCACCTCTGAACTTCTTCCTTAAAAAGGACAAGTTCAAGATGCTCACTGTGGCCCAAGTTCTGTCTGCTTTTGATCCAGGAGACTGAATGGCGGCACTGGATTTACAGGACGCCGATTTCCATATCTCCATCCTGCAGTCCCACAGATGTTACCTGCAGTTCCAAGTGGGCCACAAGGATTTTTAGTTCTCTGTACTCCCCTTTAGCTTCACCACTGCCCCTTAAATGTTTTAGAAAGGGATGGTAGTGGTTGCTGAGGATAGTTGATTGGAAATACCAGTCTTTCCATACCTCATCGACTGACTGCTGAAGGAAGGCTTGCCTCAGTCAGTTATGGACTACCTCCAGACGACTGCTAACCTCCTGACATCTATGGGATTTTCGATCAATGAGCTGAAGTCCCACCTGACTCAATGGCAGAGTCTCCCCCCATCGGAGTTATTCTGGATACAGGGCAGTTTTAAGCCTATGCTACTCCTCAACAAGTCGGGGGCATTCAGAGCCTGGTACTGTAGTGTAGTTCCTATATTCCCAATAGGCTATGCGTATTGGAATAATATATTCTATAGAATTGACGTAGAACTGAGGTCGACTAGATCTCTATCGAATATATTAGACCTAATTATGAGAGCCAGCTAGCTCTGAGGTCACTAGAAACTTTCTCGAATAAACAAGAAGGAATTCGTTTCTGACAACCACATAAACATGACTACTTTGTTTCCCAAGAATAAAACGTATCTTCAGAGTCGTGGATACAATAGATAGATATTTTACCTAGTCAATCGTGCATGCTTCGTTTCATCAGAGGTGCAGAGAAATAGAGAGACGGGCGTTTTCAATAACAGTATTTATTGAACAGTCTTCTTTCTCATGCAGAAGAAATGAACTGCTACAATCGTAATACTGGCTGCAAAGTATAATATGTACAGCGAGAAGAGTATTCTAAAATAATACTGTAAAAGCATGGTATGGTTTCAAGGCCATAAAATACATACATAAATAACAACGGCTAAAAAGTACTCAACTGGTGCTCCTAAAATACGCCTACCCCAATGTACCTATCCTAAGTCTAGTACGCGGGAAGAAGTAAGTGTGGTGTAGCATAGGTTTAGTTTCTTTGCCAAGAATCTATCCAAGATTTCTCTTAGGGTCTTATCAGCTCCGTACCTTGGTTTTAGAATGAAGGAGGTCTGGTATCTCTGTCTCGGGACTCGTTTTCCGAACAACCCCGTGTAACGACCGGATTTTCGGACCAGATGGGATCAGCTCCTAGGAGCCCCTGTAACCCAGTCGGAACGTACTCACTTCCCTCCTTAGAACGTATTTACAATGGGTATAGATATATGTATGTACATCTCGTACCTAAAGATGGGGAAAATAGCAATAAACATGCATAGGTTTTTCTACAATATCCTATTCATACCAACTAGTCTCGCGGCCACTTAGGCCCAGACTAATCTACCCTAGGGCAGGTCTGATTATGTACCATTACACACTGATCACTCTCAGTGCTCACTCGACACGCAATCCGGCGTGTCTACACACGGGCCTGCAGTCCCAGTGCTCTCTCTCTCATCCGGTCCACAATCTGGCGGACCTACACACCGTGTCCTCCCGGTGCTCTCACTCACTTCCAACACGATCCACAATCCGGCGGATCTACACACCATGTCCTCCCGGTGCTCTCATTAACGCCGCGTACCAACGACGATCACTTTCCTATGAACACCTATGGAAGAAATCTCTCATTGTCTACTCAGGATAATACTACAATAATAAAAGTTAGTGCGGCTTTCCAAATTGAAATATGTACCTTCTGCTCTTGGCATCAAACGTTCCCCTTCTCCCTCATTGCTCAGTCACCTCTTACCTGACCGGGATTCACATCCGTTCATGCAAACAATGTCTGACTAGAAGACCAGGTTACCCTGATTGAACAAGAATACAAGGCACATGTCGGTTCACTAAGAACTGGGGTATTTTATTACAATGATTATAAACACAATACTATACGATAATATATATATATATTCTGCAAAGAAAAGTGAAAGGTTAGAATGTGCACACTATAGGGGAAAGGGCGGAGGTCACCTTATTAACGTGAAGTCGGGGTTCGGCAGTCATCTAGGTTCCCTTCTCGTCTCTGTGCCTTGGCTCGTCTCGGAATCACACCTTAGCAGTCATGAGTACACGTCTGCACCGCTATGCTCGATCTCCTCTGCTTCCCTCCAAGTCACTGGAACCTCTCTCGTTATTAGCTGCTGTCTCTCTCTGTCTCTGATCGCTCTGCGCTACTTCTCCTTCTCCTTCAGTCTTTCTCAGAGAGTCTCAGTTTCATGATCTGTCTCAGACTTCAAAATGGCGACTGTCTGCCTGGAAATAATTAATGGCATAGATGCTAACGGCTAGCTGCCGCCTACGAACTGACTGACTCACTGCCTAACACTTTCGCTAATATGGAAGCTTGTCCTTTCATGGAAAGTTACGGCCAGTAACCTGCCACCCACCAAATTCTTGTACCTCCCCGTACCAAGGACACATTCCCAGCCGTCCGGCCTGAAGTTGTGTCTTCGGAGTGGAGAAAAATACAGTCTTTCGATAAGGGCCAGCCTGAGCCGGTTCTCTCCAAGCGAACAACACTTCGAAACTAAAACATTACACTTGACCTAGAAAGCCTCTCAAGCTGCCGGGCAGAAAGCAAGATGGAGTCCCTCCCGTTTGAGGCCTACAAGGCCCGAAATAAGCATAACTCCATAGAAGGTATACTAACACTCTTGCAAAAGGACGGATCATCACTAATACTAATGAATCTATCCCCTAACTTACGTTTATAAGCCCTGATCTAAGGAAAAGGGTACGAAAATGCACTACTGTGCCTTATGGATAAGTCCTGTTTATAGTTCTAATCCCTGTACTAGAAGGGTAATAGGCTGGAGGCATCTTCCATCATCCTCCCTCCAAAGAGGGCCGAAAAAGTCGGTCAGAACACTTCACCCTTGACTCCAGTCTATTAACCATGTTCTATATGGAACTAACATCTGTGGAAGAATAATAAGAAACAAAATTAACTGATCTATTTCTCTTGCCAAATCTACAATATTGGAGTAGAGAAGGAATGCACTGAATAAAGCAGCAAACGGCTACCAAAATACAAATAGAAATCACAATACCCCCTAATATCTGTCGTAGAGGATGTAAGTCAGGTAACCAATTGAAGAGCCAGTCAAACCAACCCTGATCAATATGTTTTCTAACTTCTGCAGTCAAGTCGTGAAGTTTATCAATATGGGCTTGAATAGATTTGGTGTGGTCGGATAAGTTGAAGCAGCAAAGACCCTCAAAGTCAGAACAATCATGTCCATGCTTTAACAAGAGGTAGTCGATGGCTGCACGGTTCTGCAGAATTGCTCTGCGTTCACCCTGGGCATCTAATAACATGTCAGATAGAATGGTAGAGGTTTGATTAATCGATTTTACCATCCAACAGGCCATTTTACCAATGGACTTGGCGTTGTAAACTGCCAACGCCGGGACACCAATAATGGAAATAGCTAAACTTAGATATTCAGACTTAGAATAAAGATGAAGGGAAGAATCACAGTCCTCATGTAAAATCATTGAATCACGGATTAATCGGGAATGAGTATTGGGATGTGAAGAAAACATTAACAAACTCAGTCTGGTGATAGCACATGGACCGCCGGAAATATTTGCAGGAATATAGGGCCAGGAGGAATTCCCACAGGAAAATCACCAACCAGATGGCAACAACATCGTACGGTAATGGCTAGGAGCAACCAATATACGTTTGCATGTCATATTATTTTTAACAGAAACACATGAAGACGGGAGTCTTTGTAAGCATAGCAAACGTTGATGAGCTGAAAAAGAAGTGGCAGCATTTAACTTCAATCTGACACATTCAGTAATTGCTTTAGGATCACAGGTCAAAATAAAACATAAATCACCCTGCGTGATATTGTAGGTAGTAATTTGGGAATGAATCGGGGGATAGGAGTCTGAAAGAACAGTACACAAAGGGCAAAATTCGTGGGCCGCGAAATCGCTCAGAATAATTTTGGTTCGGGCACTCGATATATTGAAAATGTGCCGCAACTTTTCAGTGGAGGCAGGGACGGCAACCAAGCAGGTCGCTAAAATGTCAGTCACAGAACGCATAGGGGTAAGGCAGAAATGCGGAGAGTTAGTAACCCGTTTAGCAAGGGTGATCCAAAAGTTCGATGAAGAATCCCACGCAGCGAAGGAACGCGGAACTCGGGTTCTCCAATCAACCGAAGTCTGTGGGTCCTCTCCTCTCCCGGCGTAGCAGACCAAAAGGAGTCCAACGCCGGCACATCCTGCAGCAGCAGTCCAGAGAATTATCTGAAAGAAAATCAAATACAGGCATTATTCATTCTCGTAAATAACATTTGTCAGCCGGGACAGCTTCCCAGCTATCTTTCTCTGGTCTCATTACCAAAATGGTATTGTCATGACCGGTCGCAATGACTTCAGCCTGTTCAGGGGGATGTTTAGGCGATTGCACCCATATTTTCGCTCCAGGATTATCCGTAGATCCGAAGCCCTTTTGGCCTCGTACAGTTAGCAAAGTCGGAGCAACTCCTTTCTTAATCTCACCACTGAAAACAGGCGTAATTAGCAGCTGAGCAACACGGTCAGATTTTTTAAACGGTAAGTCAATCTCACTGCTATTCAGCAGGAGAACCTTAATCTCTCCCTGATAATCACTGTCAATCACTCCTCCGAGTACTTGAACACCTTTTAAGGCAAGGCCCGATCTAGGGGCAATCATTCCAAAACTTCCAGCTGGTATACAGACACCAACGCCTGTTTCAACAATTATTCGGTCCCTGCTCTTTAGGACAGTATCATTCATAGCATGCAGGTCCAAGCCTGCGGAACCTGGGGTTGCTCTGCAAGGAGCCGAAGCTCCGGGGGTAATTTCCCAATACATAACAGTATTACCAATGGTGTTGGGCTTTGCATCAACATTTGGAGGAAACAAACGCATTAAAGGAGATTCAGCATGCAACAAGGGACGATTATTCAGAATCAGCAATGCCTGGAGTAGAAAGTCCCTCCAGTTCTTGTAGTGTTCATCAGTCAACTTTCGTAATTGGTCCTTTAGCAAACCATTCATTCTCTCAATTAGGCCCGAAGCCTGCGGATAATATGGAATGTGAAACACCCATTCAATGTTATTCTCCACACAGAATTCCTGCACCAATCTTCCACGGAAATGGGATGCATTATCAGATTGAATTTGAAATGGAACACCATAATATAATATGAGTAATTCCAATGTTTTAATGGTATTGATTTGGGTAGCTTGTTTACAAGGGAAGGCCACTAAAAGGCCACTATAGGTATCAACAGCTGTACAAACATACTGACAATTTTTGCTCATAGGGAGCGGGCCAATATAATCAGTTTGCCAAATTTGAGCGGGCAATTTTCCTCGATGTAAATGGCCTTTAACAATATGAGGCACTTTTCTCTTTCTAGAATGTTGACAGATGGGACAATGCAGAATGATATCTTTAATGTAATTTAAAGGAATATGAATTCCTCGATCGGCAGCCCACCTGTTAGTGGCTCTCTCTCCAAAATGTCCTGCTTTCTGGTGGGCCCATTTCGCCAATCCTGCCAAATCAGAATCTTGCATGTCCACCACTGCCTCAGCAATTTTAGACTGTTCATCTGCAATGTTATGAAAGAATTTGTCAAGGGAGTCTATCGGGGTATGAGCATCCACATGAAAGATTGTCACAGTACTCTGTGGGAGCATTTCCCAAATTTCTTGCCATAATTCTTTTCCCCACAATTCTTTAGAATGCAATTCCCAATTATGAGAATGCCAAGTTGGTAACCATACCGCCAGTCCATTCGCTGTGGACCAGGAATCAGTGAAAATATGACATGTGCCAGGTAGTTCCTGTTTCAAAACTTGGTAAACTGCATACAATTCAGCATATTGACTACTCTTTCCGTCACCAGTTGTACTCAGTAATTTCTGCGTGATCAGGTTATAGGACACTGCTTTCCAATGCCGTTTCTCACCAATGAACCTCGCTGAACCATCCGTAAACCACACATGTTTTCTGTCCTCCGCGGACAAATCATCAAATGGCTTACCCCACTTGACAGGAGATTCCTGCACTACAGGTACGGAGCAATCACTTCCAGTTTCGTTCGATGGCACCTGCGCCACTCGCTCATGTAACACTGCCACACCTTTCGGACCCACACGTGCCCTGTCCTGAATGTACCATTTCCACTTAATCACGCTCGCCTCTTGAGCATGTCCAATACGATGGGATTTCGGCGAACTCAAAACCCACTGTATGATAGGAATTTCAGGTCTCAAAATCACAGCATGACCCAAGGTCAATTGCTTGGTATCCACCAGAGCCCAATAACATGCAAGCAACTGTTTCTCAAAAGGCGTATAACGCTCACCAGCCTCAGGCAACTTTTTAGTCCAAAAACCTAATGGCACTTTTTGTCTGCCCTGCTTTTGCCACAAACTCCAATTGGCATACAGACCTTCGACAGACACATTCAAATCCACATCACCCTCGCCCACAGGCCACAGATCCAAGGCGTACTGAATTGCTTCTTTCGCCAAATTAAAAGCATTCTGTTGCGGTTCACCCCATTCAAACGCATTCTTTTTACGAGTGACTTGATATAGGGGAGCCAAAATCTGACTCAAATGGGGAATATGTTGACGCCAAAAACCAAACAAGCCAATGAAACTCTGAGCTTCTTTCCTATTCCTTGGAACTGCAAAGTCTAAGATTTTTCGTTTTACCTGCGGGATCACTTCTCTGTGACCTCCATGCCAATTGATGCCTAAAAATTTAACATTTTGGGATGGACCTTGTAACTTATCAGGATTAATTTCCCAACCTTTTGCACGTAAGCAGTCAAGGATCTGATCTAATTGGGTCTGGACATGATCTTGTGTCTCACCTTGAATTAAGATGTCGTCAATATAATGAGACACTTGAATTTGCGGATGTACAGTCACTTCGGACAAATGTTCCGCCACCAGCCGGTGACAGATCGTGGGACTATGTACATAACCTTGAGGAAGACTTCTAAACGTCATTTGACGTCCATTCCAGGTAAAACTGAATTGTTCCTGACACTCGGGGGCAATCGGAATCGAAAAGAAAGCATTAGCAATATCAATGGACGCATACCATGTACCTGGATGCTTCTGAATTCTTTGAATTAAAGTAACAATGTCTGGCACTGCAACAGTCAAACGAGGTGTGTGTTTGTTCAGCTCTCGATAATCAACAGTCATGCGCCAAGAGTTATCACTCTTGCGCACAGGCCAAACGGGATTATTCCAAGCAGAAGTAACCGGAGTTATAACTCCTGCATCAACCAAATCCTGAATTGTGGCACTAATTTCTTCATGACCACCTGGAATACGATATTGTTTCTGAGAAACCACTTTCGTAGCTTGGGGAATCTTTATGGGGGGCATCCATAAACGGCCAACCCGTACGGGCCTGGACGATATGTAATGCTTAGTTCCAAATTGATAACAACCATCATCCAAATGCAAAGTCATTCCTTTCAAAATATCTATTCCAATTATATATTCCAAAAGCGGTACAACTAACACAGAATATTCTTTACGGGGAATTCTACCAATTTTCATCTCAAGTGTAGTCTGCACTGCGGGGGTCTCTTTTCCACCTAAACCAGTAATAGTGAAAAATTGTCCTTTAAATTTCTTAGATTTACCATGAATTAAAGTGGCCTCCGCTCCTGTATCTACCAATGCTCGGGCCCTTTGGATATTACGATGTTTCCAAAAAATTTCAATATCTACATAGGGTCTGTTGTCTCTGTGGGCCCACCTGCGTACCGGAGCTTGACCTATTTCCTAGTCATTTTTATTGTGGTATGTCAACCAAGACAAATCAGGATAAATACTCTCAGGTTTCTTGGGAATCAGAATGTCCTGCTCATATCCATCTCTATTACGAAACCGATTTTTGTCATTTTCAAAGTATTGTGAATTACGATCCGAAAGCTTGTGGCGATCCTCCCTTCTCCTCAACTCAGGGGAATAACCTCTTTCATCTCTGTGTCTGTTGGAGACACGATCATCTCTCCCCCTTTCTCTGTCCCCCTCTCTCACCCTTACGTTCTCACGACGAGGGGATACATCACGTTCATAGCGCCGTTCATCACGGCGATCAGCATCCACACGACGCCTCTCATCACCACTGTCATCAGAACCACGGTCACAATCATTCTTTCGCACACGACGGGCACCCGCCTTCCGATCTAAACCACGCTTACGAAATATGTCCCATAAGCGATTATTAGGTTCACCATCAATGTCCTTCCTCTTCACACCATCAGCCAATAGCGCAAGAAACATATCACGTCTAGAGAACTTATAATCCCCAGCGGTACGACCCTCAGGTCGAGATTGTCTCTCAGGTTCAAACCATTCACCCAACTCACCAAGCTGACGAACAGATTCAAGCACCATAGACAAAGGATTGCCAGTCTGATTGATTAATAGAGTCATCATAACCTGTTTATAAGCAACAGGGGAAGAACGGATAATGCGATTGCGTACGGAAGATGTTAATAGACCATCCAACAACCTGTCAGAAGTACTGAGAAAAATCGCAGTCTTCATCACTTCCTCTTTCAAACGTTGCGACGCATCGCGCAAAGTGTACCACGGTACCAAGTGTACCGACAGGCCAGTCAGATTCAGTAGGGTATTTATGGTTACAGCCATCATTCGCAAGTTGGAGCAGACTAATTTGGCCAGCACCATTATAATTCCGAAAATGATCTTGTACAGTAGAATCGGAACTCAAAGAGCAAAATCGCAAACAATCACCAGCATCAAGCATGATGCCAGCAGCACCCAATTCATATAGGCGTACCATCCATGTAAGCAAAGTTTCACCGGGCCGTTGTCGAAATCGTTGTAAAATGTCACTAACCTCCTGTTGAGTAAAATCTTCAATACTATCCAAATGAATACCATTCGGCATACCAGGAGCCTGTTGCAATTTGCGTCGAAAAACAGGGTGAGCAGAAAGCTCCGGAAGAGCCTCCGAAGAAGCCCGGTCCTCAGATTTAGATGAACAATCAGGGCGAGATACGTCATCAGAAAGGGAAAAGCGACCACGGTCGCTAGAAATATCGTCATTGGCACAAGAAGCAGATTTACAATCACGTCCGGAGCGAGAAGACTCGCGCTTATCACCCTCCCCAGCCGAGGAGCCAGAATCATTCGAATCCCAGATATTACCATCCCACTCATCGGGGTTCCAATCCAGTCCGGCTTTTGCCACGACCAGACGCACTTTCCGTGTAGAAACACGACCACGACGGTGTCTGTATTTGTATTTCGCAATGCGCACAGCAGCCCTTTCGGCTGTAGTTTGATAAGTCTCAAGTTTGTCGACAAGCAATTTATTCTGACATCGCAAAAGAGTATGCGCATTCTGCACTTCAACAAACTTCTCTTCCATATCCACAAACCGCTTCTGCAATTTAACAAACTTCTCATGAAGCATTCTGTATGCAGTCAGCACAATCCAACCTCTGCGTCCTAAAATAGGAAGCTCATCACCCTTCACTGCTGGAGCTTTTTGCAAGCAAGAAACCACATCAGCAGGCTCCGCCTGCTCCAAACAAGAAGTCCAATTCTCACTCAAACCAGTAGAATCGGCCCACTCACGGGCCAAGGCCTCGTAAGGCGTTGATTCCCAGTCGGGAATTTCAGCAGGCAATTTAAAAGTAGATTTTCGAAAACATTTTTACACACAAAAAATATATACACAATTATCAACAAAGAAAATACGTACGAGCCGAGCGCAAACCAACAAGATCAAAACAATACAGCGCACACAGGCTTCGTAAACAGTTTGTGACGCCAGATGTAACGACCGGATTTTCGGACCAGATGGGATCAGCTCCTAGGAGCTCCTCTAACCCAGTCGGAACGTACTCACTTCCCTCCTTAGAACGTATTTACAATGGGTATAGATATATGTATGTACATCTCGTACCTAAGGATGGGGAAAATAGCAATAAACATGCATAGGTTTTTCTACAATATCCTATTCATACCAACTAGTCTCGCGGCCACTTAGGCCCAGACTAATCTACCCTAGACCAGGTCTGATTATGTACCATTACACACTGATCATTCTCAGTGCTCACTCGACACGCAATCCGGCGTGTCTACACACGGGCCTGCAGTCCCAGTGCTCTCTCTCTCATCCGGTCCACAATCTGGCGGACCTACACACCGTGTCCTCCCGGTGCTCTCACTCACTTCCAACACGATCCACAATCCGGCGGATCTACACACCGTGTCCTCCCGGTGCTCTCATTAACGCTGCGTACCAACGACGATCACTTTCCTATGAACACCTATGGAAGAAATCTCTCATTGTCTACTCAGGATAATACTACAATAATAAAAGTTAGTGCGGCTTTCCAAATTGAAATATGTACCTTCTGCTTTTGGCATCAAACGTTCCCATTCTCCCTCATTGCTCAGTCACCTCTTACATGACCGGGATTCACATCCGTTCATGCAAACAATGTCTGACTAGAAGACCAGGTTACCCTGATTGAACAAGAATACAAGGCACATGTCGGTTCACTAAGAACTGGGGTATTTTATTACAATGATTATAAACACAAACTATACGATAATATATATATATTCTGCAAAGAAAAGTGAAAGGTTAGAATGTGCACACTATAGGGGAAAGGGCGGAGGTCACTTTATTAACCTGAAGTCGGGGTTCGGCAGTCATCTAGGTTCCCTTCTCGTCTCTGTGCCTTGGCTCGTCTCGGAATCACACCTTAGCAGTCACGAGTACACGTCTGCACCGCTATGCTCAATCTCCTCTGCTTCCCTCCAAGTCACTGGAACCTCTCTCGTTATTAGCTGCTGTCTCTCTCTGTCTCTGATCGCTCTGCGCTACTTCTCCTGCTCCTTCAGTCTTTCTCAGAGAGTCTCAGTTTCATGATCTGTCTCAGACTTCAAAATGCCTGGAAATAATTAATGGCATAGATGCTAACGGCTAGCTGCCGCCTACGAACTGACTGACTCACTGCCTTACACTTTCGCTAATATGGAAGCTTGTCCTTTCATGGAAAGTTACGGCCAGTAACCTGCCGCCCACCAAATTCTTGTACCTCCCCGTACCAAGGACACGTTCCCAGCCGGCCGGCCTGAAGTTGTGTCTTCGGAGTGGAGAAAAATACAGTCTTTCGATAAGGGCCAGCCTGAGCCGGTTCTCTCCAAGCGAACAACACTTCGAAACTAAAACATTACACTTGACCTAGAAAGCCTCTCAAGCTGCCGGGCAGAAAGCAAGATGGAGTCTCTCCCGTTTGAGGCCTACAAGGCCCGAAATAAGCATAACCCCATAGAAGGTGTACTAACACTCTTGCAAAAGGACGGATCATCACTAATACTAATGAATCTATCCCCTAACTTAAGTTTATAAGCCCTGATGTAAGGAAAAGGGTACGAAAATGCACTACTGTGCCTTATGGATAAGTCCTGTTTATAGTTCTAATCCCTGTACTAGAAGGGTAATAGGCTGGAGGCATCTTCCATTATTCTCCCTCCAAAGAGGGCCGAAAAAGTCGGTCAGAACACCCCGCAAGGGAAGCTTGGAAACACTGGAGCTGGATTCTCACCTAGAGAAAGGCAGCCTCTCTGTCAGTGCCTCAGCTGGAGGGTTGACGTCCTTCGGCACTTGCTGTATCAGCTGCGTCGGGCAAGTAGATAGTCGAGCTGCTCCGAACCACCGTGTCTTGCTAGAGCAAGTGAAGGCATATTTATAACTTGAAGGTGTCTAGTTTGACGTAAAGTTGGACATAATAACATCATCAAAGAAGCCCAAAGGAATGGTATTTCTTTGAAAACTCCATGAGTTCTTGGACAAATCAATATTCAAGCAACTGGTGGTTCCCTAGCAGCTTAAGCTGATTTTCCAAGAAATCGTTGTGGCTTTTCGAAACTGGTGGAAGTAGCCATGCCTGTATTTGGACTGCATGGGCTATGTCTAAATATGAGTATGATTTATATGCCTATATAAGGGCAAGGTGATTTTTACCTATATTAGGGCATGAATCTGGAAAATTACACTCGCTTCCTAAAACGCTACACAACACCCACTCCACTTTATTATGTTCGAGGTCATTCAAAGAATATATTATGATATTTGAAATGCTATCCGAATGAATCACGAATTTACATTTATGAAAATGGCTCTAAAATACAGAGGAAAAGGTCGATACCATTCCATAGTAGAATATAAAAACTGTTTTGGTTGTGGACATGGTCAAATAATGTCTCTAGGAAGTATTGAAAGAATTCTAGTTCTCTAAGAATAGTTCTACTTTAAGCAGATTACTTTGTGCCCATAAAAAGTTAAATTTTTGGAAAAAATGAAAAAGTCAAATCGTAGAAAAATAGTTCCAAAGTTAGAGGTTTTGTTTCGAAAAATGAAGGCCGAATTCAGAGTCTCTCACAACACTGTGTGCCAACTTTTACAAGTCGGTTTCATTGTTAGGAGAAAAACATCACATCTTCTAAGTCTGTGAAGAATTCATCTATCATTGTAGGTGAGAGTTGGATTACCTGGCTTAGCAGGTCAATAGTTCACAGATGAGAAGCATCGCTGTCAGCGTCAGTCTTGTTAGCAGTGCTTGAAGTTGATGGTACCTGTGCGCCTGTCGCCTCACGTATCTCACTGGCAGTAACTTCCGTCTGCGAGATTTCAACGAAAGCTGTCATCAGGATTGGTAGCCGCTAGGGACAACACAGTGCATAAGCCGTTACTGGTCCAAGCAAAGTATCAACATCCATAGGCATGACCGATGGTAGCGTAAGACAGATGTCTAAAACGCATTCTTCTCCACATAGCAGACAGCACAGAACAGGTAAGATGCAATCTTGCCAGATTGGTCTGAATGACAAAAAACATGTGGTATTCAGCTCTCTTAAAGGAGTTAATTCCAAAATGTTGATGATGCGCTCACAACACTTCATTGCTAGTAGAGTATTCTCCACTGTGAACTGGGTGTCGGTGAATTGGCTTGCCATATCGGAGCAGAAGGAGCAAAAATAGTATCCCTGATGCGAGTCCCAAAACGAGAGGCAGGCTGCCGAACACAGAGTGCACAAAGTTTGGAAAAATGCCAAGGACTGCTTCAAAAGGTGCTAACTGTCCCGAAAAACTGTCTTAAATGTACAATACCACTGGTATCAGACATGTTTAAGATACGACCTAACATTTCTGCGAATTGAATGGGGCAGTTTGTTGATAATAGGGCATGTATCTCTGCAGAGGACCTTGCAACTTGCAGATCCCACATTTCGAGGTCAGTGGCACAGTTTTTTGTAAAAGAATGGCTTTCAGTCTGCTTAAAGTATCAATTCGTATAAAAGAGATGTTCAGTGAAGGCCTTAACGGCGACTCCCCGTCTGTCTTGCTTTTAGGATACAATGCTTGCATACAGCAAGTGACCCTGGCTGACACAGTTACGAGATAGGCAATTCCTGGCATCATTCCACAACAGCTGTGATCATTCAATATTATGTAGCTTCCGTTGGAAAGCTGCCTAAAAATTGGATCTATCACCACTGCCGAAGAACCTTGCAGGTGGCAGGATAAGTTGGTTGAAGAACCATTGCAGGCTCCATGTAAGTTAATACCCTGACATAAAAGTGTACCACTTAGTGCGCTTTTGCAATTTGAACCACTAAGAAATACTTATTTTCCCCCACTCCAACATCTGTGTGTGTATATGGTAAATCCCAGGTTGACTTGATGTATTCTTTACCCAACCTTTCATACAGGCCCGCTGGTATGTGTTTCAAGCAATATTGAAACTGGAAAATCGTCACTGGCAAGCTAATGGTGCCATGTATTATCCATTCTGGTGCTGGTTTCTCTGAAACGGTCAATGGTAATCTTTCCAGTTTTTCTATTCTCAGTACCGTATAGTCTGCTTCCCTCTATGCCAAAGAGATTTGTTTATCTGTAAGGTTAAATCCAGTAAACAATAACGTGGTGTTGATTAGACGCCAAGGCACATAGCCTGAACGAAGATTTTGTAACGTCCAGCCTAGCAGCATTATAGAACGCAATTGAGACTGTCCATTTTGTAATATGAGCAAGTCCTGTTCCATCTATTATGTCTATGGCAGAGGATACAATACTGTCCAAAGAATAAATTCTGGATGACAGAGTCGTTAACCCATTGTCAACTACAGAGAGTGTTTTCTCTAAATTAATACGATCAATTTCTCGTATTCGTTCTGCAGTTTCCATTTGCGTGATTTTCCATGCTTCATTATAAGCAGCATAGATACCGGCGTATATGAAGCGTTTAGGAGGCTCTTGTAAGAAGTCCCTCAAATCAACGCCATCTTTAAGTAAAGTTAAGTGTTGTTTTATATCTGGTAGTGTGGATTTTTGAAGCCACTCAAGGCATAGTTTTCCCACACTATATGTTGTTACTATCCCTGGATGTTGGCTCTGGACATATCTTTGATCTGGCCTAGTGAATGCGAACCCTTGTGTCTTGTTCAGGAATATATCTTGACAGTTGTTTGTGTCTGTGGACCAGATTAACCATTTTTTCCAATCAGGATCAGTTCTGTTCTGTTGTAAAATATATTTTACGTCTACCTCCTCATCTGTAGTGTCATTACTATCAGGTGTGGGTTTAGGTATGGACGGTTTGTTTAAATCTTTTATCTTAGCTAAGCCAAGACAAGATGTCTGTAGAACAGTGTCATTTAAAAACATTATTTCTTCAGGGATGATGCAGGCTCTGAATAAAGCTTCTAATCCCTGCACCTGCCAGTCTTTTGTGCCCCAGACAGTTTTTGTCTCAATGTTGTCTTTCCAAAAGTCAAAACCTAAGGTGGACAAGCGAGCATTAAAGGCCACAGAATAAATTTGCTTAGTGTTAGTCAACATACTTTTCATTCCTGTCTTGTTAACATTTTTAAAGTAAAATGTTTCTGCATTCGAGACGTTAAAACCTGAGAAGTATGAAAAATTTTCATAGAATGTTTTTGAGCTACCTTTTGGTGGCGTTGGACAATGTTCCCATTGATTATACGTATAAACATTTCTAGGGTTTGCAGATTTGTGCAAATAATGATGACCATATTGGTTATAACAATACATTTGTTCATAATCTGATTAACCTTGTAAGTATTCATGTTTTGTAAATTTTGCTGACATTTCTAAGTCTGCCATCATATTATTAACAGTCTCAAAGTCCTAATCATCAGAAAATGTGCTGAGTGAAACAAAGTCACTCAAGGAAACCTTGAATTGATGTTGAATCTTCAACAGCTCCGCAGGATTGGAAATGCCATAATCAGTTCTGTCCCCGGCTATACTACCAGGTATAGGAATGGGTGTGATGTTCACTGATGACAAGTCTCTTTGTTCACAATGAGATGATTTGTGTGGCTTCAGGAGCAAGTTGATGTTCTTACTTGCTGTGTCCATTTTACTATATTTTCCATTTATCAGCATTCCCAAAGATACGAGTGTTATGATTTATTGATTGATTGAAAATACGCCTAACACAATCCAAAGTTCAACCCATGGTGAAACCAGAAACGTTTTTTCAAGTTGATGAACAAGTTCTGTTACTTGTTCTTTAAAAGTCTTATTTGCTGGTGTTGTTTCAGGCTCACTGGGATCCTCGGAAAACGTATCAAAGTTGATAAAATAGCCAGAGGCAGTTCTGTCAATTGTAGGGATTGCATCAGGATTAGTTGAAATCGCTGGAGCTACCTGATCTTTTGTCATATTAGTATAGTCAGATGCTATATCATTGTAGACAGGTGTTTCTTGACGAACTGTTATTTGGGGTTCAAGAGTTACAAGTTCCATGGCTTTGTTGCATAGTCCTTCTTTTCGTACTGCTGATTCTTTAAAGGTGATGAGTCTCTCAGTTTGAACCTCTTGGATAGTAGCCAGATTTGGTCGTCTGCTACACCTTTGAAGTCCACTGGGCCTACTACTTATGATCGGCCACATGATGTGGTTTTCCCAGGTCGATGGACGTGAACCTGTTCTCCTTTCTTCCAGCAAGGGACATTAACACTGTTCTTGATCCGTCGATTGCTAAGACAGGTACTGGTTTTCTGTAAGAAGGCCCAAATTCCTTCTTGTCCGCGATCTTTTCTCTGACTAGATCCCCAATCTTTGGAATCCAAGCAGGTCTTGCTGGGATGGGTGGTTTTTCTTCAGTGGTCGTTGGCTTCTGTATTGTGTTGCTTAGACTTCTTCTTTAGTCCTGTAAAACAGCCAAACGGTCTTTGATATCAAAGGGTTTTTGTTCTACCTCTGAAGTATGACGATCGAGGTCTTCGACAATCATTCTAGTACCAAAAAGGATTTCATATGGAGGGATTCCACCCAGAGAATTTATTGGCATACGTTGGACACTTATTAGATTTTCCAAGAAATCGTTGTGGCTTTTCGGAACTGGTGGAAGTAGCCATGCCTGTATTTGGGCTGCATGGGCTATGTCTAAATATGGATATGATTTCTATGCTTATATAAGGGCAATGTGATTTGTACCTATATAAGGGCATGAATCGGGAAAATTACACTCGCGTCCTAAAACGCTTCACAACAGTACTTATGTTTCAAACTTTGACCTGGGTCTCCGTGAGAATGAATCTGATTCTTCTTGACTTCTTTCATCCTGCAAATGCAGGTGTCTCCAACCAATCGATTATGAGCTACCAGTAGCTCCCAGACTCCTTCATAGTAGCTCACAGCCTTGTGTTCATTTTTAATTAAGTACAAGATCATATTTTCCTGATGAAGTTAAGGAAAGACTCTGAATATTTTACATTATTACCTTCAGGCTGCAGATAGCAGGTCCTGAAAATGAGCATTGCTCCGTCAGATTTATGACCCTGGCTGAGGCACAGAGGTGGAAAACTGAAGCACTGAGGTATTTAACTCTTAAATAAAAGCCATTGTCAACTAAGTAATGGAGCTGTGAGCAAAATTATGTATCTGAATTCCTTTAAATGGGATAAAATTAAAAGTTACCTTAATCATTAGGTTAACTCTTCATTTTAATTTTCTCCCCTTTCAAAATATCTCATTTACAAACAGCAGGCCTTGCTGGGAGATTGAAATTAGTGTGAAAAAAACAGCCAAATCTGAGAATGTTAAACTAAAGCAATATGTTGAATAAGTGCCACTAAATTATACATGCTTGTTTATAGGCATCTTATTTGGTGCTTGTCTTATTTACTTATCTTAGAGTTGCTGAGAACTTGTACATGGAGAATTGCAAAAAGAAGGGGAAAGAGCAGAAAGACAATCGCGACAGCCCCTCTCTCCAGGAGGAATTCATACTAACCGATGGCAGCAGCATATGGGAAAAGGTAACGTGTGTGTGTATTCCATTACAAGGGAGGCCAGATTGTATTTTCCTGGTTCGGAATTCTGGGAACTGTCATGCACATTTCAGGACTTAACTTCTGTCTAACATTGATTAGAGACCAGTAATAATTTCTACTTGTCACCTTTGTTTTTCCACATCATTTGCAACAAGATACCTGGCACGCACTTTTGGAAATTAAAGTGCTATTAAAGTACACTAAACACTTAAGATAACTTTCAGATTGAACGCGTTATGCATTTTGCACAGTTCCCTTCACAAGAAGGGTCTCATTCTGCTGAGACCAATAGCCACTCCCTACATCCTTGAAAGGTCCCTGAGATCTTCCTCAGCCCTGCGGACTGCAGGTCCCCAAATGTACGAGAGCTCATTTGGGTGGCCGCTCCTTCTCACACCAAGCTCCCTGGCTGTGGAACTCTGTTCCGCTCTATCTTCGCAAGCTACAGTGTGAGCTGTCTTTCCACAGGTCATTGAAAACCTGGCTTTTTGGTAAATTAGCTCTCTGATGACTATTCCAGCGCTGAGAGGCCTTCTGGTAGCCATGCGCTTTACAAGACCTACAGAATAGAATAGACAAATAACTTGGGGCAAATCGTCATCCTAGAAACTCTTGCTACTGTACTTTGGTAAACACCCTTTTAAGGATAAAACTGTAGTCCGCTCAACTGTAGGAGGGCCAATTCAGTAAGGTGAGTCTATGCTCAATCTAATGGATCTTAAATAGTGCTGACAAACCTCCTGAGTCTTGAGCCTAAAAATGTCAAATGATGATTAAATTTTTTTTTTATCTACTGTGGGATAGATCTTCTGACTCAGAAGCATGACAACTGTTCTTCCTCACTGACAGCCTAGTATTGGTGTACTATGTATTCTGCAAATAAAACGTAATCCTCCTTCACAAGACCCTGCATACAATGCTCTGAAGAGCGCAATAATTTGCTTCTCATTTGGTACTGCCTTAATAAACACCGGACATTGCAGGTGCCAACAATTTCTCTCTTTTCTGAATTGTGAAAGATGCATTTCCCACATCTGGTTTGGGGCAGCTCGCTTTTGTGAAAATTGCTTACCTAACCGTGGTTTTCACCACTAAATTCTACCATAACATTTAATGCAGCATGGACCACCATTCCTACAACAGTTCCCTACAGTGGTTTTGATCTGTTAACTGTGAAATGACAGATCACTTTTTTGCTTTTGGTATTTTTTTGAGTGTTTGTAGTTTATGTTGTCCGGGTTTTACTGCAGAGAGTTATCTAATAAAGTGTGGGGGAAGTGATAACTGCACTCTAAACAAGTAAATGAAAATACATTAATTAAAACCAACTTCTTGAGGCTAAGAAGGTATTAACAGGTCTGTTTATCATGTCCATTTACCTGCATCCATAAGGTCTTTAAACTAATTTCAAAGCCTGATGCATAATCATTCAAATGTTGATATTTATTTGAAAAAGCGTATCATCGTTTTGCAAAGTAGCAGAAGGATAGTGAATAGAAGACAAGAGTGTTGGAACTAATTGATTAATTTGTGATTTTCAGTAAAGTAAATTCAAGCCAGGATTGGAGGAAGGGAGTTTCTTTCAAAATTCCATCCCAATGTTACTTTGTATATGTCTACTTCAAGATAGAAAATGAGAACAAAACTAATGTTTGTAATTCTATTTTCCAGGTAGAAGAGCTGAGTCGGCAAGATATTGAGCCAGGGTTAGAGGATGTGTACTCTGGGTCTCTGAAGAAAGTTAACTCACGACAGGTAGCAATTTTTGGCTGTGTATCAAGTGATGAAGCATTTCTTTGAAGTAAAATCTTTCTTCCAAGTTGTCAGTGTGTCCCTGTTGCTACATATGTGGCAGGGATGTCAGAGCTCTTCCATTCAGTGTGAGGAGGATTGCATATGTAGCAAGGTTTTATCCTACACACAAAGATAAGCAACGTTTAATCGAGGATAGTTTCCGAATTTGCACCTATACTTCATTGGGTCATTATATGGACAAATCCCCAAGCCACATTCTGTAGAGCGGTCATTTCAGATTGTCTCCAACTGGATAATTGGGGCTCTATACCATTGTTGAAATACATTGACACAATCTTTCAAGTGCTGAGGTTGTCTCCATTGTTCTGGTCTCCGATTAAGTTACAGAAAGGAGACAAATCTAGGATAAAAAATCTCTTTTTGTAACGTTCTGCTGAGGTATGAACGCAGAAGGAGCTGGCCAAGAGCTCTGTAGTCCTTGCCAGCTCAGAGTCCCTTCTTTAGCATTCTCTTGATCTAACACAATGGGAAAGCTTCCTTCTGTTCCGTTTTATAATGGTATGGTTGTTATGGCGGCTTAAGAGTTTTAGAATGCCAACTGACGCCTTGGGAGGCCCCTCCGGGGATTGTCCCTGTCATGGAGTTTCCTCACAATCACTAATGCATTACATACTTTTTTTGTAATTATTTTAGTTATGCCTTGAGACTCTTCTAGAAACCGCTTTTAAAATCATAGGATTACCGTGACCAGGTCTTGCACAAATTGCAATCATTTCCAATTATCTGTCAGGGTATGTTGTTTCCTTAAAACAGCTATTTTATCTATGAAAACTATGGACGAATAGTACTGCCTGTTTTAAAATGTTTTATTCTGATTTCATATATTTGCTGTACTTGATTAGTTAATGTTTTATAGATGCACCGTGTACTTTATATGCGGATATTCAAATTGTTTAAAGGACTTATGCGCTGTATTTATTTTTTGCTTTATGGTTATTGGATCATTTATCTTATAAATTCTTTTGAGGTTGATGGAGTTATTTGTTTTATAACCATTTAATTGCTCTGTATTCTTTCTGTCTTTTATGGCCGAATAAAATGAATGAATGATTGTAACATATATTGTCAGTTCCAAACATTTTTAACTTCCCCTATCTCAATATGAATATCTTTATATTGTGATATGGTTAGAGTTTACCTTGGTTAACATTTGAGAAGGTGATCAACAGCCGTACACTTACAACAAACAACGTATATAGTTGCCATTTTAGTGCTGTCTTAGATTGAGGCCCACACGTGCTTTCTTTTTACTACATATTTTATTGGAGATATTTGCATGTTTCTTCTAAAATATTACCTGATATCCAGCTAGGAATCCTACAGTGAAGTCATTCTTTTTAAGTAAAAGCACAGTGAAGGATGTCTGCCTTTTCTGCAGTCAGTTAAACTCACGTTTAGTACTACCCCCTTGCCCTAAAAGGATCCCTCCCTTGCTCCAAATTCCTATCCTACCTCCTAGTGAAAAGCCTCAAGAGTGGTGTATAAAACTGTGCCCTCAGAGATTCTCTACCTAATATCCACAAGGGTAGGGATTCTAAGAAATCCAGACAGGAATGCATTCCTAGCCCTGAGCCTATATCCAGATTACCAGGTTTGTAGCCAGAGTATCCTTCAGTTTAAATATGCAAATAAACTGTGACATAAGCCATAAAGAGTTTATGTATGTATAACATTTAATGCATCTTGACCGTGCTCAAGTGATCACACAGTATGTGAGAATTAAAAGAAACGAGACTGTATATTACATACAGGCAATAAAACAGCTGATATATCAGTTGTTCTATGCACCGCTTGTGTCAGATATCTAAAGAACAGAAGAATATATTTAAAGAAAGATGTCATTTGAAATCTACTTTTGAGTAATTGCCATTGGTTCACCTATAACTGAGTATCCAACAAGGAATCGTTTTTTTATGTGTGCTTATTGTCCTGGTTCCAAGTGGTTTGTGGACAAACCCCGTTGCTTATTACAGAGTATTCTTCAGTATCCCTGGAGCCTTCTACTACCAATGCCATGCCAGTTCTGATGTGCTCTTCAATGTTGGCTTTGGCATTGCGGACTTCCAAACAATAACGTCTAATGTCTCTTCCAATGCTTTTTTGGCTGGCTTTGCTGAGGCAAATTTTTTTAGAGCTGATTACATTAAGTGTTGTCAAAACCTGGAAGCAAGTGCGGTGAGCTTATGAATGTTAGACTGGTTTTCTATGGTTAATACAAACATGATACCTTGGCTTTTGTACGTAAAATCTGCCTTTTATAAAGGGGGCCTAAAAGAGATTTTGCTTGTCCCCAAATAATATGCTGTCTATTTTTAAATCTCGCCAGGAGAAGAGGCTAAGGGGTGCCTCAAACATGAAAACAGTCTAGCATTACTTACATTTTAAAATATTTTAGATTAAACCTAATCCGTTTTAAAGTAGCCTCTCCTACACAATACGTATGTCAGCGGGACTTACCACCATGTCATTATAATGTCACAAAACAGAGCACAAGCCACTTTACTTTATTCTGCCCTTTATATTCAGGACAGAGGAGCACCTTTTTGGTCCCTATGCTGCATTAGGCAGAGATTAACCGTTTTCAGGTAGCAATTGAGTCCTTACAAAGATTAAGCATGACAGACATATGTTTTCAGTTTTCAATTTTATCAGAAAAACAATTCAGATCAGAAATAGTTACAAGTCTGTAAACCTTTTATTGAATGTTTACATTTTATCGTTGTTTCTGTTTTTAGGTCTCGCGTGGCATTGCAGCGCAAATCGCAGCACGAGATTTTGTGAGAGGGATTTTCAGAAAAGGGCTTTAAGTCCCGTCCCTCATTTCCATTGGCTAGCGTAACCGTGTATGCTAAACAGTGGCCTACCATTGGAAATTAGGTTTTTTGGTTGCCTCCCTTTGGCCTTTTGGAACGGTCCCTTCGGGCTGGATGGCTAGGTTTACGGCTGTTGTGAAGCACTTTCTTAACTTCACAAGGCGTGTTATGTAAACAAGCTGTGGCCCAAAAGGAGGCAGGGTGGTAACAAACAGGCACTGTTTGGAGAGCTTGTTATGAATAATTCACATTATAGTGATGCCTGTTGGGGGTGTGAAACTCATTATCTAAATGAAAAGGGTGCGGAAAAGGTTTAGGGCATAAACAATGTAACATGCCTAGAGTCCTAATTATACATTGAGAGGGCCCTGTCTAGGGGTGGTTATTGTGCAAGATTTACCGTGGCAGCTTATACGAACATTGGTTAGATGGCAGACTCATGAATCCTGCATGGTGCAGTCTGGAAAAGCATCAGACAGCTTGATAATGTATTTTTCGGTTGCACAACTTCCCAATATGTAACCCCATAAGCGCAGAACGAGCAGCATCCTCCGTTCTCTACGCATTGAAAACAGCGGCTGAATCGGACTGTCTCGAGTGAAGCACACTGCCTCAATCTGATTGGGATTTACACCTAAATTTACTAAAGGTTGAGGGCTCTTGAAATATTTCCGTGCTGTTGCATGTGTATGGTTCCTGTCTTTTATTTGTAAGCCGACTGTTTGAGAAATTGTGATTTATAAGCACGCCCTGCTTCCCGGCAATTTTCCATGTGACTGTACTGGGTGGCTGAGTCAGCTGGCCCCGCCTACATTTTGGCAGCGGGCAGTTTCGGCTCTGCTTTGTCTCTGCTTTGTCTCCTTAGTCGCTGCTGCTGCGGTGACGGATATGAACCCTACCACGGCGCCTGCGCGTGTCGTGCTGGTAAACCCACCGCACTGTCACTGAGCATCGCCCAGTCTTAGTGGAGCCTTACATGCTGCTCAATGGCCTGCAGTGTAAACCCACCGCCCGGTCACTGTGCATCGCACTGTCCTAGGAGAGCCTTACACACTGCTCACTGACCTGGAGTGTAAGCCCGCCCACCTGTCACTGAGTGTCGCAAGCACATAGGAGAGCCATAGACGCTGCTTCATGTCCAGCAAAGCGGACGTGGTTGGGCTGGTCTAACTGGTCACCCGATATCTTGGTGTCCTCTATGCTTCCGGAACAGCATGTGCTTTTCACTGCATGAAACCGAGACCTGCAGTTGCCCTTAATCTTTCTGTACACAACATTAGGCCTCAAGTGGATAACTTGCAGACTTTGATGCCATCTGACCTGGGCTCCGATCTTGGCTTCCCAGCGTGAATGCATTGTGTCAGTGCTTGTGGTCCAATTATTCCACCTCGCTTTTATTGTGCGTCAGATCCCCTCGCTGGTTTGAACATTTGCCCAGGATCTCACTATTTTGTGGTTGGATGAGAGGGTGGGTTTCAGAACCATTGTCTATTGGTTCCACAGGGAACCACTTTTTCATTGAACTTCATCTCATCCTTAACAAGGATGACCCCGCTAATGCGCCTTGTTATGGTTTCTCTGCTACCTTCAGGTTGCAAAAAACTTTTAAAATGGTCCCTTAGGCGGCTGAGATAATCTAGTCCCTAGGGACGTCACTGTCCTTTAGCTATGTTGGTATTAACAATACTATTTTGCAGTGTTAGTGTACTGGAGATGCTTAATGCTTCAATTACTTACCGGTAATTGCATTACTCTGAGTCCTACTCCCTCGCTTCCCTTACTTACAAAATGAGGCATCCGTGCCTCACCAGACACCCATACCCACGTGATTTGTCACGTGAGGACTATAAATAGTCCCCAGCCCCCACACACCTCCTGTAATACCACATAGATCGAAACCACACCAAAAGGTTGGCCTGAACCATCAGGGAGGGAGGGAAGGATGTAAGTAAGGGAAGCGAGGGAGTAGGATTCAGAGTAATGCAATTACCGGTAAGTAATTGAAGCATTACTTCATCGTCCCTCCCTCGCTTCCCTTCCTTACAAAATGAGATGTACAAAGCCAAACAGGACAACCAAAGAAGGTATGCAAAACACAGGTTTATTGAAAAACACAGAAAACAAGGGAAAAACCACTATTCAGGAACCATAGTGGAAAGAACCCTGTGTCCAAAGACATCAACACAGTCAACCTCCTGTCCAATCCTGTAATGAGAGGCAAAGGTCAACGGGGAGGCCCAGGTGGCAGCCCGTCAAATCTCAGAAATCTAAGCCCCCTGGACCTCCGCACAGGAAGCAGCCATGAAGCGAGTGGAACAACCCTGAACCCCCAAAGGAGAAAGGTGCCCCCCCTCCTTGTATGCCAAAGAAATCAGCGAACGAACCCAACGACTCAAGGAAGGAGTAGAAGGACGCAAACCCCGATTCACAGGCCCAAAATTAACAAAAAGGGAATCCGAGAGACAGAAAGGAGCGACCCGCTCCAAATAAACCAGGAGAGCCCTCCTAACATCCAAAGAGTGAACTCGCACCTCAGACCCCCCCCCCCCCCCCCAAGCGCCTTGAGACCCTCCGGGTAAGTAGTGCGCTCTATAAATGTCTTTGATTGATTGATTGATTGGAAGAAAGAGCACCCAGTTCACTTAGGCGGCGAGCAGAGGAAATGGCCACCAAAAAGAAAGTCTTGAAGGACAACAGGCGCAGATCAACAGAAAGTAAGGGTTCAAAGGGAGAGGACATCAAGGCGTCCAAGACCAGAGACAGATCCCAGGTCGGAAAATGCCTCCGAAGGGTAGGAAGAACATTACCCAAACCCTTAAAAAGGCGACTGACCAACCCCTCAGAATCCGAGAGATTGCCCCAAGAGCTCCTAAACACCTTAATCGCAGCCCATTGCAAACGAAGGGAAGAAACCTTCAAGCCCAAGGCAGCACCCTCCTGAAGAAACAGCATCACCTCAAACAAAGAAGAGGAAGTAGGGTCCAAACCCTTGACAAGACACCACCGACTGAAAGAACGCCAGTGCCGCAGGTAAGACTTGTTGGTCGACGCGCGCCTAGCCGCCTGCAGAGAAGAGGTCAAACCAGCTGGAACCCCTTGACGCAGAAGACCTAAGCGTTCAACCTCCAAGCCGCCAAGCGCATCCGGGCCAGAACATCCTGTTGTAACGCCGGGAAGATCAAAGGGGACGGAGACAGAGGCAGCAACCACTCCACCTCCGGCCTCATCTCCACCAGGAGAGGAAAACAGGAGGCACGAAGCCAAGCCGGAGACACCAGAATCACAGAAGCCCCCGAGGAGCGGACCCGCAGCAGGAAGCGGAGAAGAAGGGGGAAAGGAGGAAAGGCATACAGAAGCCCGCATGGCCAAAGGGCAGGAGAGAGCATCCACCGCCCAAGCCGATCCCTCCCGACTGCGGGAGACAAATCGGGACACCAAGGCATTGTCCACATTCGCAAAGAGGTCCACCACCAGAACACCCCAATGCATCGACATAGCCACAAATAACTCCGGACGAAGGCAGACATCCACAGAGGACGGAATGGCCCTGCTGAGGGCATCCGCCAGGGAATTGGACACCCCCGGAATATGGATCACTGAGAGCGCCAACAGATGAGACTCCGCCCAAACAAACATCCGCTTCGCCACTAGGGCCAGAGAAGAGGACCTGGTCCCCCCTTGTCTGTTTACGTAAGCCATGGCAGTGACGTTGTCCGTCTTGACCAGGACCACGGAACCCTGCAGAAACCAGGAGAAGGCCAACAGAGCCAAACGGACCGCCTCCAACTCCCTCCAGTTCGATGACATCCCGCTCTGAGTGGGAGACCAGAAGCCTCTGGATCGATGAACCCCCTGCCAGGCCCCCCACCCCGAGAGGTTGGCATCCGTGGTCACCACAACCGGAGCCGGAGGAGAGAGAGAGAGACACCCTTCAGCAGATGATCTCGAACCAGCCACCAACCCAGAGCCGTCCTGATCTGAGGGGAAACCGAGATCGGAGAAGAGAGGGGAAGGCAATGGGGAGACCAATACGCCAGAACATGAGCCATCAGCGTGTGTAAATGAAACCTGGCCCATGGAACCAGAAAAAACGTGGCTGCCATATCCCCCTGAACCTGGAGCCAACGAGCTGCCACCTGCACTGGTCCGGACAGAAGAGACAGAAAGTGAGAATGAATCTTGGCCACCCAAGCCTCGGGCAGAGTGACCACCCCCAAATCTGTCCGAAACCGGGCCCCAATGAAGAGACGATCTTGGGACGGAACAAGGAAAGACTTTACCAGATTGACAAGAAAGCCGTGCTCCCTCAAAACAGCCAGAACCACTTCTGTGTGATCGAGAGTCAACTGGAAAGAGGTAGCATGAATTAACCAGTCGTCCAGATATGGATGTAGAAATATCCCCTGACAGTGGACCAGGGCGACCAAAGGGGCCAAAAGCTTGGTGAAGACCAGAGAAGCGGACTTCAGCCCGAATGGCAAAACCGCAAACTGGAAGTGAAAGCTGCCAATCGCAAAACGAAGAAACTGCCGGAACGTGAAGGTAGGCGTCCTGTAAATCGATAGACGTCATGAAGCCCCGGACCCCCACCAACGGGATGATGGACTGCAAAGTCACCATTTTGAAGTGGACGGTCCGAACCCAACCATTCACCTCCTTTAGGTCCAGAACCGGCCGGAATCCCCCTGACACCTTCTGGACCAGAAACAAAATGGAAAAACATCCCTGTCCCCGCTGGAAAAACATCCCTGTCCCCGCTGTGCCAGAGGGACCGGAACTATCGCCTTCTTCGACAGAAAATCCCGAACCCCCTCCAGAAGAGCCTCCCTCTTGGTCGGAAACCTGGGGATAGGAGTAAGGATGGTACCCCAGCCGGGAGGAACGGCGACAAAGTCTATAAGATAGCCTCTCCTGATAATAATCAATGCCCAGAGATCCCTTACATCCAGCCGGCAAGCATCCAGGAAAGACAACAGCCTCCCGCCCACAGGACTTGCGGCTGAAACACAGTCGACGTCAGGACTTCCTCTTGAAGGCATCCGCCGGAGGCTTGGGACCAGCCAAGGCAGAAGATTTCCTGGGCCGGAACTGGCGTTGACGAGCAGAAAAGTTTTTAGAGGACTGCTGGGAAGATTGAAATGACGCAGAGGAGGATGGAGCCTGATTCCAGAAACGGCGAGAACCAGAGGCAGACGCCTTGCTCTTGTAAGGCAGAGCATGCTTACGATCCTTGAAAGCCTTAGTGATCATAATATCCAGCTGGTCTCCAAAGAGCATCCTGCCATCAAAGGGGATCTTAAGGAGCGAGGACTTCTCTGAAGAATCAGCTTTCCAGTCACGCATCCAAAAATTCCGACGAGCCAAAACCAAGGAGCCAGAGGCCATGGCCGCAGACGGAAGCACATCCGAAAAGACGTCAGCCAAGAGCTTAGCCTGCTGTTCCATGTGGACAAGCAAGCCAGAGCAGTCCGTCTCCTCCTGAATAACCGTGACCAGTTTCCCAAAGTCAGACACCAAGGACTGCGCCGCATACGCAGAGTAAAGGCCAGCTCGCAAAGACAAATTCCCAGCGGAAAAGACCTTCTTCAGCGCACCATCCACCTTCTTATCCGTGGCATCAGACGGAGAACAATCTTCTGGATTGATAAATGTACGACCAATAAGAGTAGCCAAAATGGCATCCACCTTTACAGAGTGAGGAAGAGAGACCTCCCCCTCCTCCAGGGAATAAAGTTTCCGCAAAAAGCGAGGAACTGAGGTGCGCTCCAGGTCCTGCCACTCCCCCGAAATCAAGTCCTTGATGCGGCCATGAAAAGGCATAGCGAGCGCCGGAGGCTTAACATATTGCGGAAAGATGTCATCTGACCCCAAGGGAGCAGAAAAAGGAGAAAACCCCAAGTTCTCCCTGATGTGTTGGAGAATAGCAGGCACCTCATCCCTACGCACAAACTTCCCCGAACACCTCATCCCTACGCACAAACTTCCCCGAAGAGGTAGAAGGCCTGGCACTGTCCGAAGAAGAAGAAGAGTCCTCAGAGGGAGAGTCCACCGGACCCACCGCAGCACGAGAAGACCTGCGCTTCGCAGGAACCCTTGTATCCAGAGCACGAGACACAGCAGCCTCAATCATGGCCTGCACCTCAGAAGCAGACAGGAGGGCAGAAGAATCCACCGGACCCTTTGACCTCGTCCGACGAGCCGGGATAGGCACCTCATCATCAGGCGAGGAGGACAAAACCCGCAAGCGCTTGGAGGTCCGCTTAGCCATAATGAAACAGTCAGGGTAGAACAGTAGAGGCAAGCCTTAAATAAGGAGTATCCCAGAAACCGACCAATAGATTTAAAATACCAGGAGGTAACCAATAAAGCATCACGAAAACGAAAAACCAATCGGCAAAAGCAAAAAGGTAATAAAAACGACCTCAAACGGGGGCTGGGCCAAGATGGCGACGGAGTGAGATGCGTTTTGCTGTCCCTCCGGCGCCGATTACTGCAAAGCCTCGTTTAGCACCCCGGAGCAGGGAGTTTACTTGGGAGCTCCCACCCCAGGACCGCTCTCGCCATCCAGGAGAGCAAATTGGCTGAGTGGCCTGGTTCCGAGAGGCGGCAGGAAGGAGCGGGACTGCCGCGGCGGTGGCGGCAGAGAGCGGCCTAGAAATCCCCGCCCTCGCGTAGGAGGCGGACGCCGGAGCCGGGGAGCAGGCCGGCGGCTGGAGAGTTGCGGCGAAGGGGTCGGGCTCCATTGGGACTCGCGGTGCCCGGCGAGAGTCATCAGCACTGCCGCGAGGCGACCCCCCCCCCATAACTTGCGGAGCGGAGCCCTGCCTGACCTTGGGCCCGCGCCGGGGGGGGGGACTGGCATGACGGAGCAGAGACGCTGGGCCGTCTGAGGAGGTGAGCAGCCTGGAGGTCCCCGAACCCAGAATCGCACCGGGGCCAGAGCTTGGGGGCAGCCCTGTGGAGGACGAGCGGCGCAGGTGGGTCGGACCCTGCAGTGACTCGCCGCGTTCGCGCAGCGCCCTTCCCCCTTCTTGAACCTGCGCTATCTGCCGCCGCGGTTCTACGCAAGGCGGGGGGAAGGAGGGAAGGATTTGCCCTGACCAGCGGTACGGGGTGTTCCGCAGTGTCCCGTTCGGACTTTGGCTACGTCTGAGAGTGCATGGAGCGGGGTGCCACACGGCTCGCTGGGTCCTCGGACTTGGAGGGGACGCCCTTCCCCCCGCTTGGCTGGTGTGAGTGCTACGGCGAGGGGACGCCATTGAGGACTGGAGGCCTGGGCGCAGGTATCGGCCTGCGGAGCACCGCGGATTCTGAACTGCGGCTGGGACCGGCGGGGGTGCCCTTGGCCTGGAATAGACTTTGGGGAGACCCGGCACCAGCACCCATCTAGCTCACGGAGGGTCAAGAGCTGGGTGCTGAACTCGGACGGCTCGGGCCTGATCACGCCCGGGTGTGGCCGGTCGTGGAGATCTACCTTCCTGTGGGCCTCGGCGGACCACAGAGGCACCTAACTTGGGCAGAGTATAGTAAGTGGCCTTGACAAGGGGTTCCCTCCTGGTGATCCAGCGATCAGAAACATCAGCCAGGTTGAGCATTGGGGTGGACACGCACGACAACCAGGAGCGGCTTTCATTGGCCAGGAGGGTTGAGATGGCGGCCAACCAGCGGAGAGGGAAGCCTGGCAAGGACGGCCCGTCCAAGGGATCCCAGCAGCCGCCGTCTCCTGGGACGAGCGCCTCGTCTGCATCAAGAGACGATGAGGCTCCAGCCACCAAGGCGTTCATGACGGAGCTTTTCGCCTCCATTAAGGAAGATATATCCGAACTGCGTGCCCAGCTGGCGTCGGACCTCCGTGAGGTGAGGATGGACGTGGACGGTATTGGCGAGAGGGTGGCCACCTTGGAAGATCATGATTTGAATGTGGCGAACGATGTGCACCAGTTGCAGCAAGATGTGCTTCGGCTCTCAGAGCAAAACCTGGACCTTCAATCGCATGCGGAGGATCTGGAGAATCGTTCCCGAAGGAACAACATCCGCATACGGTCGGTGCCCTGGGACGGGGAGTCTGGCGATCTGAGGGGCTATGTCCTGGCGCTGTTTCTACAGATTTTGGACGATGAGGAACTCAGCGAGATCAAGATGGACAGGGCACATAGGGTCGGGCTGCCCAGGCGTGGGGGGGGGGGCCTCCGCCGGACATCTTGGTCTGTGTCCACGATTTTCAGTTGAAGGAGCGCATCCTGCGGAAGGCCCGGGAGACTCCATCATTGCAGTTCCGGGGTCATCATCCTCAATTGTATCAGGATTTGGCAGCGTCCACTCTTCGGAAGAGGCGTGAGTTTCGACCTGTGACTGCCTTCTTGAGGGAACGTAACATTGCTTACTCTTGGGGCCATCCGTTCCGCATCATTTTCCGATGGCAAAACAGGCTTGCGCAGATCAGGTCATTGCAGGTGGCGAAGGACCTCTTGGGCATTGACGATACAGACCCTCCCCCTGGAAGCGGTGGCTCTCCTTCGCGAAGACGGCGACGGTCCTCCTCTTGGCAGAGAGTGGGCGGAGAGGTGGAGCGGAGAATGCCGGACCGAGCGACCAGTCTCCATGAAAGAGGTGAGGCGGTGGCT
The DNA here is from genome assembly GCF_964263255.1 of Lissotriton vulgaris. NCBI lineage: Eukaryota > Metazoa > Chordata > Amphibia > Caudata > Salamandridae > Lissotriton > Lissotriton vulgaris. The sequence goes on from NC_141687.1 coordinate 1,953,999,015, forward strand.
TCTGTCGCATCGGCCACCCTGGCGGCCTCACAGCTTGGCTCCGGGGCGGCATGAGCTGCGGAGTGTGAACTGACTGGCGCCGGAGGGACATGATCATGCAGGTACCGTGGGTTTATTTGTTCTTTGTGGGAAGATACCCCGGTATGTGGTCAATGGGACGCACCGACAGGTGTCCCCTCCTCACCCCCTGGAGGACTTCCTGGACTTCTTGGACTGCCACCTTCGCGGGTGGTTTGGTCTTTACACCTTTTGCTTGTTCTGTTGGGTGTGGATCTGTGTTGGGGTTCCTTTTGGGGGGGGGGGGGTTCTGTGGGGAGGGGCTGGGGAGTTGAAGGGGGGAAGGGGAGGGGGGACGGTGGTGGTGACATGGATGAGTGGTGGAGTGTGTGGTGGGAACGCGTGCTGGAGGTTGTGGTGTGCATTGGATGGATGAGATTTGACTTGAGGTCGCTGACGAACTCCTATCTGACTGGTGGGGGTTGGGAGGGCTCTCTGGGACGTTATCCTGCATTTTCTGTGGTTGGTGGACTTGGAGGCATTGGAGGGGGGACTCATGAGGTGATTGTAGAGAGGGCGGGTTTGTTGTTTCAAAATGCCTGTTAGTATTGGAAAATGGAACATTAAGGGCTTGAATTCCCTCAAAAGCGTCAGAGGGTATGGAAATATGTGAATGCCCATCAGTTGGATGTTGTGGGTCTTCAGGAGACTCATTTGGCACGCAAGGATGAGCTGCGCCTTCGGCATAGGGCCTTTCCCCTTATATACAGGTCTTCGGCATCCACGAAACATAGGGGGGTGGCTCTCCTCTTCCGCGCAGCGCTGCACTTTCAACCTCTGGAGGTGCGCAGTGATAAGGAGGGCCACTGGCTGATGGTGAAAGGTCTTATTCAAGGGAGGCTGTGTACATTTGTGGTGGTGTATCTCCCCAATGCCGGTCAGAATGGGTTCCTACAAAGCTTGTTGCAGAAGGTGGGAGACTTTGCGGAGGGACACTTGTTCTTAATGGGGGACTTTAATTTGGTGTGGGATAGAGAGGTAGACAGCTCTGGTGCCAACAGGGCTGACACGGGTGTGTTTTCTGCTTCAACGCAGCAGCTGGTGGGGGAACTGGGGTTATTTGATAGCTGGCGCTCCACACATCCTATGTCCCGGGACTACACATTCTTTTTGCATGTTCACCACTCCTATTCACGATTGGACCATATCTTCCTCAGTCAAGCCCTTAGGGGAGATGTCCTCGATTCTACCATTCTTCCGTTATCGGTTTCTGATCACAGTCTGCTGGTGCTCAACCTACGCTGGTCGCCGGCTGGCGACGGGCAGCGGAAATGGTATTTCCCAGCCTCGGTGATCAGGGACGATACCTCTAACAAGGCATTGCGAAGAGCCATCAAGGACTTTTTTGATCTCAACCCGGTGTCTGATACTTCGGTCTCCACTACCTGGGACGCCTTTAAAGCATCGATCAGGGGCACTTGCCTGGCCCTCAACGCGCATCTTAATCGCCTGCGGCGCCGGGAACGGGAGGAATTGGAAGCAGAGCTGGCAGTCCTCGAACAGGCCCACAAGCTTAACCCCTCGAGGTTGACCCTCCGGCCATTAACGGCGTTTCGGGGGAAATTGAGGGCCCATTACAATAACAGGGCAGAATTTACATTATTGAGGCTGGGAAGACAATCATATTCCCATGGGAATAAGGTGGGGAGACACCTGGCTCGCGAATTACGTGATAGGAGGGAGCGAGAGTATATCGGAGGGATCCGCGATGCGACGGGCGTTTGCAGCACCGTGATGAAACGAAGGCGGCCATTTTTGGCCGCTTCTATGCGGGGGAAGGGCTCAACACGGATGATCAACGGGAGTACTTGCGGCGCCTACCCATTCCACAGGTATCTAAGGAATGGAACGAACTGTTGGAGGCCCCGATTACCAGAGAGGAGGTACTTGATGCCATCAAAGACTTGAAACTTCACAAGTCGCCCGGGCCTGATGGCTACACCTCCCTTTTTTACAAATCGTATGCCGCGGAGATCTGCGATTTTCTCGTCTCCCTTTTTAATGACATGGCCAGTACCGGTTCTTCAACCGGCTCCCTTGCTGAGGCCGTGATATCGGTTTTGCCTAAACCGGGAAAGGACCTCGCCCATTGCTCCTCATTCCGCCCCATAGCTCTTCTTAACATCAACGCCAAATTATACTCCGCGATCCTAGCACATAGGCTACAGGATTTAATGCCGGCGATTATACACCCAGACCAATCAGGGTTTATTAAGGGGCGCCAGACCCATGACAACACACGAAGGGTGATTCACTTAATAGGAAAGGCAGACAGGTTTCGAATCCCGGCGGTCCTCGTGGGTCTAGATGCTGAAAAGGCCTTTGACCGTGTGGATTGGGGCTTCTTGTTCAATACTCTGACGGCTTTCGGTTTCTCGGATAAGTTCATCACTATGGTGAAGGCGAATTTTTGCAGTCCCCGGTCTCGGGTAGCGGTGAATGGCCATCTGTCGGCGTTCTTCCCGCATTCTCGCTGCACTAGACAGGGCTGTCCTCTTTCCCCCCTGCTCTTCGCGCTGAGCATTGAGCCGTTGGCGATGGCGGTGCGGGAGCACGAGGAGATCCGGGGCCTTCCGTTCACAGGGGAGCAACATAAAATTACGCTCTTTGCGGACGACATCGTGTTCTCTGTCGCGGATCCGGTGCAATCGCTACCGTGTATCAGGGAGGCCTTGCTGCGTTATGAAGAGGTGGCCGGCTTCAAAGTCAACTACGACAAGTCATATGTCCTGAACCTTACGCTTTCACAGTCGGAGGTGGACCGAGTACGCCCCTTGACACCTTTGGCCTGGGCCACCGGCTCGATCGTCTATCTAGGGGTCCATCTGACGCCGACGGTGGGGAAATTGTTCTCGGCTAACTTCCCACCCTTATTAGCGAGGACTCGAGCGGACTTAGAACGGTGGAAACCTAAATTCTTATCGTGGCTGGGCAGAATCCATGCCATTAAGATGGTCCTTCTACCTAAATATCTTTACCTCTTCCAAGCATTGCCCATTCCACTCGACAGTGACTTTTTTCGACGCCTTAAGACCCAGATGTTGCGGTTTGTATGGCAAGGGGGTCGGGCGCGATTCTCCTTTGCGGTCTTGCGACGTTCAAGGAAGGAGGGAGGCGTGGGCCTTCCTGATTTGCAGCTTTATTACAAAGCGGCACAACTAAGAGTGCTGGTGGAGTGGTCCCAACAAACATCGGAGAAACACTGGCTGCACATGGACCGGAGTGTCGTTGGCAGATCGGTCTGGGACTTGGCCTGGAAGCCAAAGAGGGACCGACCCCTGAACGCTTACATTAGTACCCCGACGAGTACCACTCTGAAGGTTTGGGACACGCTGGCCGCTGATGAGCACTGGACCACATTTCCTTCTCCGTTCACGCCCTTACACTTTAACCCAGCCTTCCCGCTGGCGCTGCGAGAGGGGACTTTCGATGTATGGAGGGAGGGTGGCTGCAGGGCTTTGACCCATCTATTTTACGGCCAGGAACCCCTCTCCTTTGCTAACTGCATGAGGGCCTACGGGGTTCCCCCGTCGGAACGATATCGCCATATCCAGTTACTCCACTGGGCCACATCACCTGGGGTTCTGGAGGCGGCTACGAGACCCCCGTCGCCCTTTGAGGCCTTCATACTTCGGACATCTGCCATGAAAGGGGTCATCTCCTTTATTTACCAGCTCTTTCTCACCTCAGCGGTGACGCCTCGTCCTCGCTACATGGGATACTGGGAAGAGATCTTGGGGGGAGATATCTCCGATAAAGAATGATCGGCATTGTGGAGGGATTTAGCAGCGTTTATAGTCACTTGTTACATCTGAGGGAAGCCCACCTTAAGACGCTCATGAACTGGTACCTATGCCCGGCCAGACTCCATCGCATATACCCGGCCACCTCTGACAGGTGCTGGAGGGGGTGTGGCCTACTTGGGGATTTTCGCCACATGTGGTGGGATTGCCCGGTAATTCGACCGTACTGGGAGGAGATTCTCTCGCATATCAGGGATATGCTTGGCTACCCTGTGGAGGATTCTATGGCTTCTGTCCTGTTGGGCCTTCGTGAGCCGGACCTTGAGTATCAGACACGCGCTGACAAACAGATCCTGTGGCTCTGCCTTGGAGCAGACAAGCTTACTCTAGCCGCCGCATGGAAAAAGACGGAGGCGCCAGCAATCTCCTTGTGGCACGCACAGCTCTGGAGGCTGCTTAGCATGGAGAGAGTGGCGGACATCTTCCTGGGTAATTTCCAGTTCCGGTGGGGCCCCTCGGTTAACTATCTCTCTAAAGGTTTGCCTTCTGCGGTCTGCCCAGCCTCATTGCGGTCACTGCACCTCTTTCAGGTCTAGTGTGAGTTCTGTGTGTTTGCATGGTATGTCTGGAGTCACCACCTTGGGGGGGGGGGGGAATGTTTAGTTTCTTGGTTCTTAGGTTTGTTGCAGTGCCCACAGGGGAGTCCAAGGCTTCTCAATCTAGATACGAGGATTCATGGGCAAGGAAGATTTTCCATCTTTGGCTTTCTTTAGCGTACATTGACCTGTAGCAGTTGCTCCGGCACTATTGCACTACTGCTTATGGCATTGATTGACTTCGGACTCGATGCACAACCGCTACCATAGAATGCCGCTGCTCTTTATTTTCTGATTGTGCCCCCTGCGTGGGGAATTGTGCGGGGCCTCCGCTGTTTTTCTTTGTACTCCTAACCATAAATAAAGATTTTACAAAAAAAAAAAAACCTACCTCAAACGAGGCCCCTACTGTAAAGGAGCATCAGAAACAGCCAGCCGAGGATCACCAGCACATCGGACAGCCGCCATTTGCCATTCCGGCCTCCAGAACCGGAACAACACCCCCAGCCACTCAGGGCCGGTGACTCTGTCACCCGGAACCCGTCCACCCAGCCGCCAAGAAGTGCACCGCTACTCCAGCAACGCGGTGGGGAAGGCTCGTGCACACCAGGCCGGCGCCGCCAGACCCAGCAGGCATCAAAAAGCGAGGGTGAAGCCCTCAGAATGCAGAACGACCGCAGCTCCGCAGAACGGCCAGCGCGCGGGACGCGCGTCTCACAATGGTGAGACAAGAAAAAAACAGGAGGTGTGTGGGGGCTGGGGACTATTTATAGTCCTCACGTGACAAATCACGTGGGTATGGGTGTCTGGTGAGGCAGGGATGCCTCATTTTGTAAGGAAGGGAAGCGAGGGAGGGACGATGAGGTAATGTCTATTTTATTGCAAATTCTATTATAAGCCTAGGGAAATTGATGTTTTTGAATGCCGTGACGCTCAGTTTATTAATATCTGAAATCTGTATTCATTTTAAACACGCATTTGTTGGTGTTGCATTAAATGCACCATTCTCCGGCAGAGGGGACTGGTGGGAGGGGTTTTCCATGATACCGTGGTTAACTTGTGGCCTGTGGCACACTAGCTCACCCTGACACAGCAGTGAGGTACTGCCCAATTATCTTGATCTCTCTGGGACTTGTTTATTTTGTTTCTGTCCGTCGGCCTTCTAACTTCCTGCTGATACGGGGTCTGAGGCCCAATACAAACTCCTCCTTTCTTGGCTGATTTCCTCCCTCCCCAATGCCTCTTATGTTCCACCCAGCGCTTTGAGGCAGCATAAGTAGGTTAAACACTATAAAAACACTAGCACAGCATGGCGTTCTGTTCCTTCGTTTCTTTAACCCCTTTGCTGCTGCGGCTATTCCGCCGCAGCGCTAAGGGGGTGGGGCGGCCGCGCGGCGGTTCCGTGCTTGTGACGGAACCGCTCTGTCACGGCTCGCGGGTGAGCTGTGCTTGTGACTGAACGGTTCCGTCACGGCCCCGCCCGTTCTTTAGAACGTCAGCGCAGGCGCGGAATTCGCGCTGCGAAGGCGCGGCGGCAGGGCCGTGACGGAACCGTTCCGTCACCAGCACAGCCCACCCGTGGCTCGTGACGGAATGGTTCCGTCGCGAGCATGGAAGAGGTTAACCCTACCCACCTCGTCCCTTCCCTCTACAGTCACCTTATTACTTCTCATAATCCCTTTCTGCTGCTTTTCCATGCAGAGCTTCCAGCGCTACACAAACTACCACCAAAGCATTACAGTAAAACATTTTCCTATAAACAAGCATTTGCAATGCAATAGGTCTCGCATTTACGCGCGTTTAAGCGCTTGGCATTGGCATTTATGTTTTTAAAACGAAAACAATAATAAAAGGCATTGTATTTGCAATGACAATAGCTCAAACTTGCGTGAAAGCGAATCTATTGCATTTCAAATGCTTGTTTAACATTATTTTAAGTTCAATATTTTAAAGAATACAATTGCCTTTTACACTCAAATGTATTTATGGTAAATCACACTGTTATGTGTTTATGCTTTTTGTGGCAAATTTGCCCAAATAAAGATGTTTGGCTGACTGACTGACTGACTTTGTAACCCCCAGACCGGCACCTTTATCATCATTATCTCCAACGCTGAAACCTTTAATGTTAACTAACATAATCAACCATTCTAACCAGCCCTCTCTCCCCCACCAATGTCACTCCCAGCAATAGCTCGCCTGGCGTTAACACTGAAAAATCCGAGCAGGTTGGGAGATAAATGCTGAAAGATATAGGAAACGCAGACTAAGGCTAAGGATAATTGAGGAAAAGAGAAAGGATAAATAGGGCGTCCAGGAAAATAAAGCAGTACGATTTAAGGCCAAGAAATGAAGTGCATATTAGGTCACTAAAGCAGGCTCTCAGAAAATGCAAGGAGAGAACTCACTGTATTCCAGTTCAGGAAACAAAGCCTGGGCCAAGTCAAAAGAAGGTTGATGTTAAGGTGTCAGATTAATCCTCGGATTACCTTTTCCAGGACGCCTGTCGGTATCAGGACATGAAGAATAGCACATCCCTCTATCAAGCAATGATGGATGATGAGGAACACTATAAGGGTTGGCCCCTAGAGGTGGCCATTGGACCATGTGTCTCTCTCAAAGATGTTCCCCTACTTTCACCCTATCCCGAATTATTATCTAAGGCCACGGTCTACTGTTTTGCACTGATGAGCAGATTGCCATTTAAGTTCAGCCTAACAATTTAATGTAAAGCCACAGGTCTCCTATTTGTTGTGGAATAGGATTCAGGAGGAATGTCACTTGCCTCACATCAGGACCATATCTTAAAAAACCGAAAGGTGTCCTGCCACCCACCCACACCATCCTTGACATACACCCCTTCGACATATACCCTACTCTGCCCATCACCATATATTAAACAAGCATTTGTCATGCAATAGATCTCGCATTTGCGAGACCTACAGCTATTGTCTTTGTAAATATAAAAGTGTGCGCTGTGCTGCAACACAAAGTGTGGCGCCCGTGTTGTAAATTTGAAAGCAGGTGCTGTGCTGAAACAAAGTGTGGCACCCGTGCACATAAAAGTAAATGCATGAATATCAACTTATTACCCTACCTTACGTTACCTGAATATTGCAAACCAGGCTATTTAACCGCAAGGCTACTCACCCAATCTTCTCAAATCTTAGAAATAGGGGACAAGTGAAGATTTCTACATGTATCACAGTTAAAAGCACTGACAGTGTTAACTACATCTTCATTAGACAAATTTTGGAGAAAGTTTGAGCAGGCAAAAACATCAATGCCCTTTTTTAAAGCTCACTTGCTTCTGAAAAGAATGCTTGTTGAGATCACTGCCAGTACACCTGGCTCTGCATGCTACAAATCACAAACCACCGGTACATTTCCGTGAAGTCTAGCACAAGCTACTCTACCAACTTTAAAGCAATTCAGGTCGACCACTCAAGTACTGAACTGGCTACCACTAGAAGTCAGAAAAAAATACTACACAATGTATCCACAGCAAAGCCCACTACCCCTTTGAAGAAAAGAAATGCACCCAAAAGAAAACTAAACAGAGGCTACCATTTCCAAGGTTGTACGGCTTCATCCATAGGAGAATATACATTAGATCTACTTCCACAGAACGATATGCAGGTTAGCCACGAGGCTTCTATTCAAAGCCATGAGTCTCATGGTTAGCACAGACCTACCACTAGTGCTTTCAACAAAGATATTGGTGACGGTAGGGGCGGCAAGCCAAGGCACTGTAGATCACTGAAGGAGGGAGGGAGAAAGCAGATAAATACAATGCCAAGAAAACAGTTTGTAGGCATTTCAGGTTTGTTAGATAACAAAAAAGTTAAATATATGTGCAAAAAACAATTTACTGCTTGAAACTTGGCTGGCGCTCGGTGTTTAAGCTGACAAAACATAGGAGTCACCAACCTGCTGGAAATGTTACAGACTATACTCGTTGGTAAAGATTTAAACAGCTCTGTAAGCCAGAGCGGGTTACTGGCTGCAGCACTGCGCTTGTTAAAAAAAAAAAATAGTTCAGTTTGGAAAAGCATGGCCACCATAGTAAAAGTTAAAATTCAGGATGGCTCTGGGAGGCAGTTGGTCATATGATGTTTTTTGCTGTGCTGTGGTCCTGCTGCCGTACACGCGCACTCCGCGGACGGTTGAGGGGGCGGTTGAAGCGAGGAGAAGCACCCAGAGTGATCATAACAAGCGTGCAAGCCACAAATGTGAAAAAGCGTAAATCCTAAAGATAAGCATATTGTTGGCCCTGGGATTGAAAAAGCAGGAGTGAGGAGGCAGCTGCAATCGAAGAGAGGGAGCGAATGGGGAGGAGGAGGTGTAGGAGTCCGCTTCAGCCCGGGAGAGGGAGCATTCATGGCTGTTTGCAGTTCCTGAGCTTAAAGAAGCAAAAAGGAGAAAAGAGTGGGCATTAACTAATAAATAGCTTAATGAGTATCAGGACATATAACAGCGCAGCCCTTACGGGAGGTTACAAAAAGACAAAAGGTGGTACTGAGGAGGGACTACTAAGCCTATTAACCAATGAAAAGCCACTATTTAGACAAGGACAGTAACAAGGGCCAATTAAAAAGATGGCTGGGAAGTGGGCGGAGCTTAATGCCATATCATGAATTCAGCATGTCTTGAGGATACAGTACAAGCACTGCCTAGGCAAGACCTAAAAAAATAATCGGCTGTGGTCTCCGGCTACCCACCCACAGCATCATCTGGATTCGATGTGCCCTTCCACCTCGTCTTTAAATATAGTGGACCGAAGAAAAAATACATGGCCTCATGGCAGTCACTCCTCCACCTTCAGCAGAATCCTTTCTCCCCTAACTAAACTTGAAGAAAAATAACCTTTTTCCCTGACTTCCACCATCACAACCTTTTTTGCACTGCCACCCTCTTCTAGATCAAAGTCGCCTATCTCGAACTGTGCTGATAGTGGCTTTGTGAGAGCTACTTGTCTGCGTGGCTTCTTTTACCCTCTCAGCACGGGTCTGCAAACCAGTACACAAAAATACAGAGCAAATTACACATTAAACAAATACATCAATTATGAAATATTTTATTTAACAATTAAAAAAATGCAAAAATCGAAATGTATTTTTTATTGGAAACTTGAAGCTTTTGAAAATGTAGTGTTCTTTCTAAGACATGATACGATATGCTAGACTCTAGCACATCATGTTGTCTTTTTTCCTCATAATGCATGCTCTATTTTTGTCAATGCATACAAGTGCTTCAATTGAGGCCACCAATCATCCATACTATATTCTGTCTTTTATAAATGTAGCTTAATAAAGATACCGACTTAGTGTTTAGCCTCCAGTGTCTAGTTTCTTAACATGTATCGAGAGCTAAACATTTTCGAGTCTTGCTTTTTTATGCGTGTATACGATTCATCAGCTAATATTTAGCAGTCGCAAACGGTAGATTAAGAACCACTTCTCTCAGACATAGATTACATTTCTTTAATGGTTCGGTTTAGAATGAAAGAGAGCATAATGAATTCAAGTATAGGGGTTTTTACTTAGATGAGTATCGTTTTGCGCAAATAGTGTGTATCAAGGGATGTACATATAGAGGACTGGGGTACTTCCTTCTAGCTTGTCAGATGTAGGTTTGGCACATTTCCCAGCCATAGAAGCATGTTGTGAATAGAGAGTCCTGGAAGTAAGGAACTCACTATAGGGGGTGAGCATTTTAATATTTTCTTGTGTTTGTTATGTATCAAATGTTGAGTGTTTTTCCTCATTAAACATATCTTATGTTATAATTTATGACTGTAAAAGAGGAGCAATGTTGACAGTAACATAAACAAAAATTTCATATGACAGAGTATGTTTCTTGTCTCACCTTATACTGCAGAATAAATCGAAAGAGCAAGACACCAAATTGCCTATCGTTAGCTTGCCCGCTTGTCACCATGGCAACGGCCCTCATAACGACATCAATATTCCTGGTTGCTGGTTTTTCAGACTACCTCACAAAGTAAGTATAAGAAGGCTTGTACCTAACTATAAATGCAAGATAATGTGACTCTTTCTGTTGTCCTCTTCATTACTAAATTGGTTATTAAAGCCTCAGGGTTCTGTCCCTAGTGACAGTGAGTGAGCCTTCTTTTTCTAAAGGATGCCGCTCCTCCACATTCCTTAAATGAAGCCTTACCTCAGTTGCCAAAGTGTACCCCGAATCTTTTGTAACAGTGTCTTGCTTCTGATGCTGGCAGCGCATTCTGTCAGCCTGATCATCCGCCAATGTTTTTGGGCATTCAGCCTTGCATGATCCTTTGCCTGCTGTTGGTGATGGACCCACACTCTGACTGCCTCTGCGATCCGGAGGCCAAACTTGTGCTGAAATCCTCAGGCGCAGGATCACCCAGTTTATTAGCTCAGACCTACTGCCCGTTTACAAGTTCAAGACAGGGCTTAAGATAAAAGGTAATGAGGCCACATGTTTCAAATAGGAATCGGAACATCCCCTGACATGCTTTTGTCAGCTGTCTCAGCACCCAAGACCCTGTCCACATTCTGTGTCAGTGCCGGTTGCTTCGCTCTTGGTTCTGGCTCCTTCTGCGGCAGCCGGTGCTTAGCTTTGAAGCTAGCTCATTCTGCCTCTGTGGCCGCTATCTGCTCTCCCTGCTTCCACTTCGGCATCTGGTTCAACGCTACCACCCACACTGATGCCCTTCCTAGCACAGTTTATACTGCACACTGCAGAGATCAGGTCTATCATTCCAGTGATGTCAAAATGATAGTACTCCCTCTGCAGGGGTCAATTACTTTTTCGCACAGGATAGATGAATGTTGGCTGATTTGTATATTTAAGTAATAATGAAAAAGTGCAATTTGTGTTAGTTATTTGTTACTTGTGATTAGATTCATCTACTGGTAGGACTTGGTGAGGATTAGGTGAATGTCAGATATATTTATTATGTAAAACCACGGAATCCTAAGAGGGTGTTCTTTCTTTTTTCAAACACTGTACCTCAAGGTAAAAGGTTTCCATACCTCCTCCAAGCCGTGACGAAGCAAGTGTTCTTTCACAGACTACTACCTGTTTTTCAGATCGGACTACATAGCAGTACAAATACTCGCTCGTTTGGCATAGTGAAGTTGATATACAGTTCGATGAGCCCTGTAGGATTCCACGCTCTCGTTGTATCGGTGTGTTGATTTAAATGCTATTCACATTCTGCGTGCAGTCAGGGTGTGCTTAACCAGCCTGGAATCAATAATAACTTAGACGCTGTTGAGAACTTAAAGGAGAAAAGTCTAACAGCAGAGTTCAAGAAATGCACATTTGCCACTCATTCTGTAACATATCTAGGACATTACATTTTTAATCAAGATATTAAACCAATGAAAGAATAGGTCAAGCTGTAAAGAATGCTTTTTGTCCAGTAAACAAGGGTGAGTTAAGATTCTTTTTTAGGACTAACAGTAGTATTCTAAATTTGTGCAAAATTTTACAGAAATAATCGCATAATTTGAGACAGTTGTTAAAATCAAGTCGGAATTTTTTTGATCAAGTGAATGTAATAATATTTTAGTTAACATTATAAGTGATATGAATAATGTTCTGCATCTAAAGGGTTATGATCCTAATCTTAAATATGTAATAACATCAGATGCTAGTTGTAAAATTGGAAGATGATGGTAAGGAGGATGTAAAAGCATTTGCTTACGTTTATCAGCAACTGAGGAATGATACTCGGTGATTGAGCGTAAGATATTGTCATGTGTAGGGAATATAAAGCACTTCAAGTCCTTCATTTGTGGTAAAGAAATTGAAATCCAAAGTAGCCATAAGCTGCTCACAAAAGTCCTTACAACTAGTGGTTTGCAAAGAGCATTGGCACACATTGCAAAACTATCTATCAGACTGTAAGACTGAATTATACAATTATAAAGTACTTTGTGTACCTAGAGCAATAAATAAGATAGCTGATTGCCATAGTAGGTTATCCCTTCCCCTGAATCCTGAAAGAAGTTCCTTGGAATTATTGATTAACAAGTGGCCAGTATGGATGCTGAGGAGGAAGCGTGCATTAACCGTGAAGAATGGAAAGCTGCTTATGTCAATGGCAATGGGTTAAGGTAAATTAAGTTTTATTTGTAAAAGGACTGACCTGTGAAAAATAAGTTGATTGCCATAGTTAGGAAATATTGGGAAATTAGAAACAAATGATTGTGATTAAGGAGGTCGTATTGAGAAGTGGAAATTTGATAACAACAATTGATTTGAGGGAAAATGTACTGGAACTGTTTCATAAAGGACAAAAAAGGGGCTAAGGATAGTTGTGGATAGAACTAATTACTAGAGCAGATCTCTGAAACGATTGCCTCCCACTGGAAATGGTGTTGTTGAGAAATTTAATAGAGTAACTAATAGTTCAATTCAGTTAGCTGTAATGAGTAGTAAGAATTGAGAATTTGAAGTAAAGAAAATGCTCTGGGCATATCGGCCTACACTAAGGGATGGACGAGTGAGTCTAGGAAGGTAGATTGGATTCCTGTTGAGGTAAGGGATACAATCTAAAAAGCACAAGAGGTTTAAAAGAAATACTATGACTCAGAACATGGAAGCAATGGAGTGTCTTTATCTGTCATTGAGGGGCGGCAGGACCAGATAGCTGCGGAGTTCCACGCCTCCGTGTAGCCTGAGGTGAACTGTCCTGCCCTCCATCCCCCCGTAATGGTGGACTGACCTCGATGTTGGCGGGCAACGGACTCGGTGTTCCTGGTCCTGCAGGGGTCTTGCTGCGGGACGGATTGCTGGCTACAGTCATGTAGCGGTGCCGTGGGCAACTGTGGACCGAGCCGCTCTCTTCCTCTCGGCGGTGTCTTCTCGAGTCTGGCGGTGCCTGATGGGAGCGGAGGGGAGAAGCTGCGCCAGCCGCTGTTGGCGGGCGATGTTTCCGCAGGTGAAATGAGGAGATGTAGAGTGGCGGCAGTAGAAAGGCGGCAGCTCAATGGTGAAGACCACAGGAAAAGTGGCGGCGGCGGCTTTCAGTGAAATTCAAACAGCAACGGAAAGCCTGACTAATGGTGAATAGTTGTCCATACTCAGTGAAACTCATTACATGGACACTGTTTCGTCAGGATTCTTGTAGTGGCTCCAGGAGAAAAGTGGAGCACTTGTTTGATAAATGTGTTTGGCTCACTTTTGAGGCTGTGGCTGGAGGCTCTTGACAGCTAGCATATTCTGCTGCAGGCTACAGCCTGGGAGCAGTGGGCACTCTATGCTGTGGTGGCGGTGGCTTTTTGACCCACAAAGCCAGAACTGGAGGACGGAGGCGAGAGAATGGAAGGCAAGCTGGCCACGACAGCAGGTACGGGGGTCTGACTACAAGAGGGGCTATATGGCAGCCTATTTTCAAGTTTCCGAAAGTAAATATAGAGACATTGCTGCAGTCATGCAGTATATGGAGGGCGTCTGGAACAGTTAGTTTTTGCCTTTGCCTCTGCCTTTGGTAAGACTACACTATATTACAGCCTGTATTGCCTGACCCTGAGGACGCAGCATATAGTTTTGGAGTACTTAAGGGATCAAAATACCTGTTATACAAGCCGCACTACACGTTGGACCGGTGCAATATTTCCCTGTGCCCCCAAGCCCCTTATAAGGTTGGGAAGAAAATAGTTGCTATCCGGCTGAAAGGAAAATTGCTGATTATAAAAGTGCTGTGCTTTAGACAGCAAAGAATCTAGCTGCAATAATGGGTAAACCCCAGAAGGATGTCGGATCTGCTGCCAAATCGAATAAAGCGGAGACATCAGCCCGCCTTAAAACCAAAGCACGCCAGGCTCGGGCTAAAAAAGCGGCACTTCAAGCTAATAAGACAAGGGACAAGGGAGATCCCACAGCTTCTGGATATGGGAAACTTAGTTGTTTGTTGAAATCTTTATTCTATCATAAATGGGGCTATACCCCCTGAATTAACCTATTAGCATGCTTTACCGATACTCAATCAAATTGAAGAATGCTGGGGGTGTAGGGGCTGGTCCTACACGGTTCAAAGGATTAGAAAGGATTTTGTCAGAAGTTCCTTATTGGTATTTGTCTGTCTCTTTGGGACAAATTGGGGTGTTGGTGGGTGAGTTTCCTTCTTTTGCTTTGTTCAAAGTATTGTTCTGTTAATTGGTTTATTGGATTATAATTTGGGTGCATACCTTTAAAATATGTTTAAAAAATATTTTGTACATTTTTTAATTTTGGTATTGTCGAGGGGTAGGGGTAGGATCACGGTGGCGGGCCCCCCACGGTGTAAAGTTATGACACCCGGGAAGGTAGATGGGAGGGGTGTAGTGTGGATAGCGTGGGCTGCAGGGGTTTTTCCACATTCTGGGAGGTGGGTTTCTTCTTTTGGGGGGGGGGGGGGAGTAAGTAGATGTAAAATGAGAAAAAAAGAGTAAGAGCAGAGGATACTGAGAATATACAATTGAAAATGTTGTTAGAAGAATTTAAGAATGGAAACCAGTAAATGTAAGATCCTATCTGTGAATGTAAATGGAATCCTGAACAAAAAGAAGTATGGTGCTTTGATAAGATGTTTGACATCTTTTAACCCCCAAATCCTATTTTTTCAAGAGACACATTTAAAAAATCAAATTCTCCTAAATTATTTGTTTCTAGGGTTTTCTCTAATGTCTTTTATGCATCTGCAGGTCTTGCCATGAAAGGAGTTGCTATCTATTTCTCTGAACAACTCCCCTGGGAATTTTTACAAATACATAGGGACGTACATGGCAGATGGATTTGGGTGGTAGTAAGGCTGCAAGGGAAAATTACAAATTTTATAAACTACTACGGTGCTATGTTGGATGATATCTCAGCATTGGTCGAGATAAAAGAGCTTATGTTAGGGGCCCCTGAACAGTTCATTTTTGGTGGGGATTTTAACTTTATGCAGGACCTGAGAAAGGACACTTCTAATAAAAATAAAAGACAATTGAAACCCAATACCAAAAAGATAGTGGAAGCCATTAGAACAGAATCTCAATTGCTAGAACTGTCATGCTCGCTTCCGCAGAGCTGTCAAAACCTGGCTCTTTAACCAATAACCCCTGATCTGTTAGTGCCTTATTGCTTTGCCTGTTTTTAGCGCCAGGAAACCCTTCTGGGTAGCTGTCGCGCTTTACAAACCTAATAAATAAATAAAATAAATAAAATGGCGGGAAATGAATCCCGATAAAGAATATCATACTTGTTACTCACATCGCTTTCGAACAGCGCCACAGATTGATTTTTTTCTTATGTCTAGATCTCTCCAAGCTCTTAAACTAGATATTGGGTGTAATCCTTTCTTAGATCACGTGTATGTTGGGTTGGAAATAACGTTTAGGGAAGAACGTAGGGAACGGCCCAGGTGGCAGCTGGACCGACTCCTTCTGCAGGATCAGGACTGGGTGAAAGAATTCAGAAAGTGGATATCTGAATATTTTGATATTAATGAGAACTCACCAGAACCCTTTGCAGTTTGGGGTGGGTTCAAGGCGGCTGCTTGCAACGGTCAAATAATTGCCTTTATGGCCGCTCAAGCAAATACCCGGAGGTTAAAAATAGCCGAACTACAATTAAAGGTGGAAAAGGAATATGCTCTCCAACTTCAGCTGCTTCCCAATCATCTAGAACCGGCAAGAGTAGCGTGAGAGATTTTTTTGTTCTAGAGGAGATTTGTAGTTCACAAATGTTCCAACAAAGGGTTTATGAGGAAAGCCAGTTAATAGGTAAACTCTTAGCTAACTCCACTAGAAACAAGCATTTACAATGCAATAGGTCTCGCAGCATTAAACTTTGAGTTATTGGCATTGTGTATGACAATGCCAATAGTTATAACTTTTGCAAATGTAACACCTATAGCATTTGTAAAGCAATATGTGTTGTATTTACGTGACTTAGATGTATTGATATTACAAATAACAATGGGTTTTAATTTTTTTAAAAAAATAATACTTAAATAAAAGTTATTGTAATTGAGTCGGTGGAAGGGTGAAGTGAGTCGTGTCCCCGAGTGATGTGGTGGTGTAAATGACAATGCCTTAACAATGTCTTCACTGGGACTTAATGCAGCGTGCCTTCACACATAAGAGGCAGTATTTGTTTCCTCAGTAATGAACCATTACCTCAGAAGCTACTGCGGTTTGTGTGCACACCTTCGGGACAGGGAGCTCGAACCAGGGCCTACTGCAGCCTACCCAACTCCTGACAATGGCCCAGACACCCCTCCCTCTGCACTTGCTCATTCCCATGCAGCCACGAATGTCTCTGCCAATTGGGGGACACCAGAGTCGCCGTTCTTTGGCTTCCTGTTTTCAAAGTAGTCAGACAGACTGTCATCATCAAGTAACTCAGTGCGACTGACTAACAGGCCCCAGGATCCTAGTTGTCTTTGTGTTACCTGGTAGGGCCTGGCGAATTTTGACTCATAACTAGCTTTAACAAGTTTGAACTATTGACATTGTAAATAGCAATGCTTTTTATTTTTGTTTTCAAAATATAAATAAAAGGCGTTGTCATTTACAATGCCAATAGCTTATGCTAGTGTAAATGCGAGACCTATAGCATTGCAATGATAATATGCCAGGTTCCCGGAGCCAAAGGTCACCGCAAACCTGTGAGCAGCAATCCTCTCGTGGTTCTACTCTTTCTTATCCATTATAACACATGGTTTGCGGCACTCCTTTCTGTAATAGCAGGTGAAATATTTTTTTGCAAAACCATGTGTAATTTTGATGTTACATTTTTGAATGCTAGCTTCAACTATTGCAATCAGCGTTAATACAGTTTTAACTTTCTGCAGTGCAAATATTCTTTTCAAGCAATGAAGATGATGGAAACAAATATTAGCAATGACTCCCATCAGCGAGGACCATGTAGTTGTTTTCAAACGGGTCTGACCGGCACCATAGTGTCCCACCTCAGGACACATAATGGAATTAGTGCGTCTGAAAAACGCTGAATACGAAGTAGCACAGTGAGAAGACACTGCTGTGTAGCAGTTCAGAATAAATGTGATCATGATAGTGTGGCGCCCTAAGGAGTCTAA
The DNA here is from genome assembly GCF_964263255.1 of Lissotriton vulgaris. NCBI lineage: Eukaryota > Metazoa > Chordata > Amphibia > Caudata > Salamandridae > Lissotriton > Lissotriton vulgaris. The sequence goes on from NC_141687.1 coordinate 1,954,016,474, forward strand.
AAATATATTTTTATGAGGTAGCATTATAAACTTATATCTCACTGTAGGCGAGGCAGCGAGAGCAGCAATTCCGTGGCCAGCCTCCGCTTACGGTCAACTTGGATTTACGGCCCGACTTTTTAACCGGTGTACAGTTTCAGGAGTGAGTTAAAAAAACAAACCCATGTGATTCAATTGGGGGGGTAGGTGAAGGAGGCCCCCCTCCATTACTGTGGTGCAAGAAGCAGCGAGCTGCGCAAGATTGCACCTCTCAGTGAGCAGACATAGAATGTAAATACATAAAAAAAACCGGACTCCTAAGTCTAAATTTAACCGGAGCCGACCCCCCTCAAAACAAATGCGTGCAGCTACAATACTAAGATGAGGCTGCGGCGGACGGCTCAATGATTATTAATAAAATGTTACCTACGACGCGGTGCCTCCTGAAGCGGCCACCATGGGTGAAGTTGAATAAACACGTCACGCTGATGAAGGGAAACGCACGAATGTGCGCAAAAAGCTGTTCAAAACAAGGAAACGAACCTGCTCCTGTACTCCCCAGCTGGTCATGTGGTGCGCGTGAGGAAAACTACAGTGGGGCGGGACTTCCGTTTCCTGCTGGAAGCTCGCGCCCACGGAGTGCCTGGCCAGGAGAGGAGCAGTGGTGGCGGCTGAAGTCCGGAATGGCGGTAAGTGGGCTGGGGGAGTAAGGGGGGGTGGGGGGGACACTCGGTGCACTTGTGGGTGTGTGTGTGCGCGCGTGTGTGTATGCGACGGCGGGGGTGGGTTCTCTGTATGTGTGGGTGTGTGCGTGCATGGGCGCTCGTGTGTGTGTGTGTGTCTCTGTGTATGCGCATGCGTGTATGGTGTTTGGAGCTTCCAAGGAGACAGTAGCTGAGCGCGTTCCCCGCTCAAATCGCCTCCTTGAAGAGGCAATGCGCGTGGTCAGCACTGTCTCCTGGGAAGCAGAGTCCATAACAATAGATCTCGGCGAGTACAGTGCTTACGCACTGTATCGCTACGAAACCTAAAAAACGAGAAGCGGCCATAATGTCAAAAGTACTTGATCCCCTGACAGGTCTGGATGTGGTTGATAGCAACAAGATTCCCCAGATATTCCTGGGCCACTTTCAACAACTCTATTCTACTGATATTTGGTGGCAGAGGAAAAGATTCAGGAGTATTTTATTAATATAGATATTCCCAAATTATCAGAGAATAGGACCAGATTAGTAGGATCAGATGTGGTATCGGAAGAGATCTCGGCAAACATTAGTGCAACAGCTGGGGCTGCAGCATCTGGACAGGATGGATTCCCTATCGAATTTTATAAAGTTTTTTTAGGGGAATTGATCACTCCTTTGAAGAACTTATTTAATTACGTAAAAGGAGGTGGCTCAGTTCCCATAAACTTTAAAGAATCAACAAATGTATCTTTTGTCAAAAAGGATAAAAATCCGGCAGACATTAATTCATACAGGCCCATTAGTCTTCTGAATTCAGACTATAAAATATTAATGAAAGTATGGGCTTAGCGCTTTATATTTGCAACTCTGTTCAAGTTCAAGTTCAAGAATTTGTACAGCGCACTACTCACCCAGAGGCTCTCAAGGCGCTTGGGGAGGGGGTTCATTATTTATCGAATAGCCAGGTTTTAAGTTCTTTTCTGAAGGAGATGTGGTTCTATGTAAGGCGGAGGTGAGTGGGGAGTGAGTTCCAGGTCTTGGCTGCTAAGTAGGAGAAGGATCTGCCTCCCATGGTGGATCTTTGGATACGTGGAACTGCGGCGAGGCCTTGATTGGAGGATCTTAGTTGGCGGGTGGGTGTGTAGAAGGATAATCGAGTGTTGAGGCATTCAGGTCCTAGTTTGTAGAAGGCCTTGTGTGCGTGGGTGAGGAGACGGAATGTTATTCTTTTGTTGACTGGAAGCCAGTGGAGGTCTTTCAGGTGGCCGGTAATGTGATCTTGGCGAGGGATGTCCAAAATGAGTCTCGCTGATGCGTTTTGGATGCGTTGGAGTTTTTTCTGTAATTTGGCTGTAATTCCGGCGTAGAGGGTGTTTCCGTAGTCTAGTCGACTCGTAACCAGTGCGTGGGTGACAGTCTTTCTTGTCTCGGCGGGGATCCAGTGGAAGATTTTTTTGAGCATACGAAGTACGTTGAAGCAGGAGGGTGAGACGGCGTTGACTTGTTTGGTCATCGAGAGTGAGGAGTCTAGTATGAAGCCAAGGTTACGTGCGTGGTCTATGGGTATGTGTGCAGAGCCCAGATCCGAAGGCCACCATGAGTCGTCCCAGGCAGAGCGGGAAGATCCTAGGATGAGCACTTCCGTTTTGTCTGAGTTAAGTTTTAGGCGGCTGTGTTTCATCCATTCGGCTACTTCTTTCATGCCTTCGTGAAGATTGGTTTTGGCGGTGTTGAGGTCTTTGGAGAGGGAAAGGATCAGCTGGGTGTCATCATCGTAGGAGATGATGTTAAGGTTTTGTTGACGCGCGATGGAAGCGAGTGGGCTCATGTAGACGTTGAAGAGGGTGGGACTGAGTGATGATCCTTGTGGTACACCGCAGATGACTTTGGTGGCCTCTGATTTGAATGGGGGAAGTCAGACTCTCTGAGTTCTCCCAGCTAGGAACGAGATGATCCAGTCCAAAGCTTTTCCTTTTATGCCGATGTTGCTGAGGCGTTGTATGAGGGTGCTGTGACAGACAGTGTCGAAGGAGGCGGAGAGGTCGAGTAGAATGAGGGCACTGTTTCTCCGTTGTCCAGTAGTGTTCGAATGTCGTCTGTTGCTGCGATGAGGGCGGTTTCGGTGCTGTGTTTGGCTCGAAAGCCGGACTGTGAGGGATCGAGGGAGTTGTTGGATTCAAGGAAGGCGGCGAGTTGGCTATTGACGGCTTTCTCGATGACTTTGGCCGGGAATGGGAGGAGGGATATGGGGCGGTAGTTTTTAAGTTCAGAGGGGTCTGCTGTGGGTTTCTTCAGGAGGGCTCTGACTTCGGCATGTTTCCAGCTTTCTGGGAAGATAGCAGAGTTGAAGGAGCAGTTGATGACATCACGGAGATGGGGTGCGATGATGGAGTCTGCTTTGTTGAAGATGTGGTGGGGACATGGGTCGGTTGGCGAGCCAGAGTGGATGGAATTCATTAGGCGGATGGTGTCTTCAGTGGTGATTGGGTTCCAGGCGCTGAGGTTGTTCGAGGGCGGTTTAGGTTCTGAGGGGGGTGGAGAGGATTGTTTGTTGGAACTGTTTTCGAAGCTGTTATGTATGTCGGCAATTTTGTTGTAGAAGAAGGAGGATAACGAATCGCAGAGGTCTTGGGAGGGAGTGATGTCGTTTGAGGCTGCGGTGGGGTTGGTGAATTCTTTGACTATGTTGAATAGATCCTTGCTGTTATGGGCGTTGTTGTCGAGTCGATTCTTGAATGCTGATTTCTTGGTGGATCGAATCAGCTGGTGGTGTTTGCGGGTGGCTGCCTTGAAGGTGGTAATGTTGTCGGAGGTTGGGTTTTTTCTCCATTTTTTCTCGAGAGTACGGCATAGTTTCTTGGATTTCTGAAGGTCATCGTTGAACCAGGGGGCCTTTTTGCTGTCTTGTTTGGTGTGATGGTTTTTCAAGGGTGCTAATTCGTCAGCTCTGTGAGTGATCCATTGTTTGAGTTTGATGGCAGCTTGGTTTGGGTCCGATGAGGGGGCGGGTGGGTTTTGGTTGAGCGATGTGAGGAGTTGGTCGGTGGTGATTTTGTTCCAATTTCTTCAGGGAATAGGTTGTAGGGGGTTGTGGGTCGAGGTGGTTTTGTAGCTGAAGTGAACACAACTGTGGTCCGTCCAATGGAGAGCTGTGGTGTGATCGAAGGAGATGTGTTTGCTGGAGGTGAAGATTGGGTCGAGCGTATGTCCGGCTACATGGGTGGGGGTGTCAACAAGTTGTTTGAGACCGAGATTGGCCAGGTTGTCAAGAAGGGTGGTGGTGTTGCTGTCGTTTTTCTCTTCCAGGTGGAAGTTGAGGTCTCCTAGTAGAATGTAGTTCTCGGAGGCGAGGGCATGTGGACTGATGAAGTCAGTGATGTCTTCGCTGAATTGTTGACGGGTTCCTGGAGGCCTGTAGATGAGGGTGCCTCTGAGTGTGGTCCTAGGGTCGGTGTGGATCTGGAAGTGGAGGTGTTCGGCGGTTGTAAGGTTATCGTCGGAGCAGGTCGTGATTTTGATGTTGTTCTTGTGGACGATGGCGATGCCTCCTCCTGTTTGGGCGGTGCGTTTTTTTTGGATGATCTTGTAGTTGTCCGGGATGGCAATGGCGATGTCGGGTTTCAGTAAGGAAGGCGACGTCCGGAGATGTAGTGTCAAGTAGATCCCAGAGTTCAGTGGCGTGTCTGTGGACCGAGCGGGTGTTCAGCAGGATGCACTTCAGGTGGTTAGAATCGGAGCTGTGTTTGGGGTTAGTGGATGTGGTATGGGTCTTGATGCTGGTATATTTGCAGGAGTGGCAAGCAAAGGGACCGTGGGTACGCCCCGGGGCAGCTTCGTAGCATTGAGGTGTGCGCCCGGGGTTAAGGGCTAGGAGGGTGGCGCGTCAAACGTTATGATGGAGGAGTGCGGTTTGCGGGGAGCAGGGGGACTGGCGTTGGGCGCGGTCCAGGCGCGGACGGGCGTAGACGGGCTTACCTTTGGCGCACCTTCAGCGCGCATGGGGCGTGACCGCTGCGCGCAAAAGCATCTCTCATAAGTGGATAGTGGAGGGGAGGGGCGAGGGAGGAGCAGCTCGGGAGGCGGGGGCGGGGCGTAGGTCCGGGCAGGGAGGGACAACAACAAAGCACAAAATGGCTGCAGGCTAAAAACGAAACTGTGTTGGAGGCACAACCTGATATGGACGATTGCACTATTTAAACAGAGTAATCACAAGTGGTCAGGCACAATACAATACTGCAGGCTGCGCGTTTACAGAGTGTAGCCCTACAAAACTTATTTAGCTACCTCAAGTGCTACGAGCAGTGATTTGAAACAGACGGCCAGCTGCAACTCTCAAACAATCGTAGAAACGCTGCGATCTCCTAACAGCAATAGCGCGCTGCAATTCCAACAAAAGCTCAAGCGATCTAGTATTTTAAATTGTAGCGGACATGCAGGCACAGTTCAAAATGATGAGGGAGCAATGCGGGTGGGCGCGAGCAGACAGGCAGGCACGAGCAGACAGGCGGCACAGTTCAAAATAATGAGGGAGCAATGCGGGTAGGTGCGAGCAGACAGGCAGGCACAGTTCAAAATACTGAGGTGGCAATGCGGGTGAGCGCTACGATACCACTGCAGATAGTGCGGGGAGCTGCGTGGGGAGCGACCGTAGCTGAAGGCTTCAGGAGACTATTGGTAGTGATCAGACCGGGTTTATAGCAGGCAGATTAATGACGGTGAATACCCAGTTTTTAATACATGCCCTGGATTTTTTTTTTACCACAAACCCTATCCTGGCTAGTATTGTTATGGTTGACGGAGAGAAAGCGTTTGATCTCGTGAACTGGAGAACCTTTTTTTCACCCTTGAGCAATTTGGTTTTCCGGTTCAGGTTGTCAATATGCTTCGTAATATTTACCAGGGGGCCACGACCCAGGTACTTATTAACTCGAAACGACGGGGACTATAAAAATAAATTGTGGGACCAGGCAGGGTTACCCGCTTTCGCCCGTGCTTTTTGCCTTTTTTATTGAGTCACTTTCAATTAAAATACGTAATAATATGGCGATTAAACCTCCTATCTCCAGCATGGCAAAGCTGAAACTCTTTGCAGATGATATAATGTTATATTTGATCCCAGAAAAAGCGAATTTTGAATTGGTTTTAAGGGAATTTAAAAGGTTTGAGTTAATTGGCGGGTATAAAATAAATGCAAATAAAACGGAAGTTCTTGCCCTCAATGCAGATTTAGATTCCTTTCCACCTTGCTTGAGGAGGCAAGCAGTTAAACTGGACCCAATCAGATATCTTGGGATATATGTATCCAGCCAATACCATCAGCTATTTAAACTGAATTATTTAAGGATGAAGGACAAAATTAAGAAACTCTTGGAACAATGGCTTTTACTCCCCCTTTCGATAGTAGCAAGAGTTTTGTTAATTAAAATGTCTATACTCCCGTTACTTATATTTCTTTTTTACAATGTCCCAATATGGATAAACATGTCCTTTTTTAAAAAGCTAGAAACTTTATTGAGAGAATTTGTCTGGGGAAAGAAAGCACCAAGAGTCAAAATGGCTATGGTTCAATTACCTACTGCACAAAGGGGCTTAGCCTTGCCTCATTTAAGAACGTACTACGAGGCAGCCTTTATTGATTTAATATCGGGACTGATGGGATCCAAATGCACTAAAGATAGCTTTTTTTTTAATAGATAAAATGGTTCAAGAAAGCAACTCAAAAACCCTGTGTTTTTAAAAACTTTCAAACTTCCAAAAAAACAGGCATAAGACCTTGAAGGATGTGGCTCTTAGGCTTCAGTAATTTTTTTGAAAAACGGGCTCCTCTGGTCTCCAATATTTAAATTGAGGGAAATCTTCAGATGTGGTCTCCAGCTTCGATCTAGACTCAATAGAGATTGGGAAAGTGGTGGATTACTAGAGTTAAGACATTTTATAGTTCAAAATAGGGGGATTTCTTGGCAAGATATATTGGCCCGGGCAGAAAGACTTAGGAAACCCCCCTTTTTTTTTTATTAACAAATTGTTCACTTTTTTAAAAAAATGAACGGAGTTCTGGATACCCCAGATCAATTGATGGTAGCTCAATATGGGGCCAGAGTGAGCGGTGTGGGGAACTGGTATCGATTAATAAATAAACACGGTCAAATGTCTGTGCTGGAGAGCCATTTAGTTCAAATCAATCGTGAGACAGGGTGTACCCTCTCCCCGAATGTCTGGGAAGCCATATGCCATCTAGGAAACAAATCTTTGCGTGCGGCGAATTTTAAAAGGATGGCCTTTCTTTCACGATGGCTCTCCTATTTAACCCCGGCGGTTTTAGAAAAAAGATTTCTGGGAGTCGAGAATAAGTGCTTCTATTGACAGGCAGACGGGGAAGGTGGTTGGCATCATATTTTTTTCCGGGTGTCCTCTGTTGAGACATTCTGGGATGCAACTTTTGCTGATATTGAGTCAACAATCGGTAGGCCTGGTCCACTTGAGACAGAGGTCACGTTAATTGATTTCTGTCACGATGGAACAATCTTATCAGAGGCAGAGAAAACTTTTTTATTAATTTCTTGCACCGTAGCTCGCTCATTAATTCTCCAGAATTGGAAATCGAGTGAAGTCCCCTTGCATTTGAAATGGTTTAACAATAGGAAAAGGACACGAGAATTTGAAAAAGCTTATGCCAGACGGGTCGGGCATCCAGGAAGTTTGGAAAGAATTGGAAGTTTTTTATTGAATTAAAAAATTCGAAGGAGGGATTATAGTATTCATTTTGATATATCAATACTGTAGTTTTAATGTACTGCACTTTACATTGTCGCACTTTATTAGTATCTTAGGAATATGCATACTTTCTTTGGTTTTTGTACTCTTAGAGAAATCTAAAAGAGGGATTGTAGTATTCATCTTTTATATTAATACGCTAGTCATTTCGCATTGCACTTTACAAATATTTTGCACTTTACACTGTTGCACTTTATCTAAACTTGTAACCGTATTGGTTGTTGCACTGTATTCTTAATGATTTGCACAGGATCAATATTGGGTGATGATGTTATTTGCTGCTACAGTTGAATATTTCACTTTCTTGTTCTTAAAGTTTTATCTTGAAAATGGAAGCTATCAAATTGAATATGTATTACTGGATTTTTTTCATTGATGTCTTTTAAATAGATTATGTATCCGTGAAGTTATGTATCTAAAGCTCTGCTCAATAAAAATGTTAAAAAAAAAAAAGTTTCTTTATCTGTTGGTGATTGGGTTTTTTAAAGAAGTTTGGGACGTTCCAAAAAAGAGAATGTTTGTTTTCTAGACCTTTTAATTTGTTGAAGAGCTTGAGTAATTTTGTATGTCCAAGTGACAGAACGGTTTGACATCTTAGCTGTATTGCAAGATGTAAAGGTTCTGGAGACAAAATGAACTAGGGTGTGAGAAGTGCCTGATTATTTGAAATAAATATCTTGTGAGGATTCCACCAGTACATCTAATATAGAGATGACAGAACATTCATAATTTGCTGTAGACTATCATGACAATATAGTGGACTCTAATTCAGAAGTGGATTCAGAGGTATCTGATAATAATTTGAATATTAGTTTTCACCATAAACTTACCTTCCAAATGCAAAGATTATATATGGAAATTAGTCTGTCTGTTTGACTTTTTTTAAAGAATTATTATTTTAAAAATGTACTGCAAGTATATATTTCATGTTGATCTGGGTTAGATACCCCTAGTTTTTGTTTATTTTTAATTATTTCGAAGGAGTGTTGAACAAATATCATGAATTATTATTTTGCCAATATTATATATCAATTTTATTATTTTATTAAATGGAGAATATGTGTGTAGCATTGTTGTTAAGGATTCCATGCTACATCATGGTTTATGATGTTATAGTACCTGATATAAGTAAATGGTATACATTTGTATAGCAGGCATTTGCTGGGGGATTTTGTGAAGAGCAGACTGCTGTGCACAGCATTGTGAATAAAGAGGTTTACTACTTGAAGAAGACTAGTGTACTCTCCATCCATACTTCACAAAGACCTAGACATTGAAGTAGCGAAAGAGGAGATGAGCAATGATCATAACTCTTTGTGTCTCTCTTTTGGGTGGTCCAGCCTGGACATAACCCTTCTGTGAGGAGCATCACTCTAGGCAAAGCTGAGTCTGGAAAACAGCCTGAGAAGGACACATAAAAGAACTGGCCCATACCTGTTTTGAAAATACAGACAGATTGTTTGCTGTGCTTTATAAGAGTGGGAGCTGTTCTCCCACTAATTGTTCCAGTTTCAAGTTTTCTTCGACCAAGTAGGGGGATCTCCACAGAGTACTCAGAAGACTGCTGCTTAAGCAGGGCTGGTGTCTGCCTGACAGCCAGTGCCCCAGAGCTTAGGAAACATCACCTGGAGTCTGCCCTGAAGGTAGAGTTTTTCCTTTTCCTGGAACCCCTGGGGAGCCCTGCCTGGAAGAAAAGGGAAGAAGCGACCCAAACCTGCAGGAGGTGGGAATCTTGGTACTGTGGGTTTCTCTGATAGAATCTTGTGGATGTGTCACCATTATTGTAATGGAGGATTCACAGTGTTGCAGAAGTGTGTTTGAGTAGAACGCTCTGCTAATCTTGCTGTTATAGTTGCTCACTCTACCAGTGGATTCAAGATAGCCTGGCTGATGAGGATTATGAATCCGAAACCGGTCCCAGGATGCTTGTTTCCGGTCCAGGGAAGATATGGCTTGGCAGTTCGGGCTGGGCTGTTCTCATCAGGCACAGGGTCAGACTGATTTGCATATGGCCGTGTCTGAACTGGGGTGGTGGAGTGAGCTAAAGAATGGTGATGGATTAAACCCAGATCAGTTGACTGGGGGTGAGTGTTTGATTTGTTCAAACACTCCGTCCAGCATCCCCTTTGGTATCGTTATAGTTGTGGCCCTTGCCCCAGAGTATGCCAGAGTGGTTTGTGCGATCAAAGAGAGACTTTTGATATATTGTGGTGCTCACCAAATGTGCCTTTATTCACATTGCTGTCACAGGTGTGGCACTTCCCCAGGTGTGAATGAGTGGTCTGTGCCGCTGAAGAAGAAACTTACGTAAGACCATGGAACGTGCCCCAAGTGTCCTGTATGGACTTGTATCGCACCTAGTCCCGTGGCTCTTACCCAAACATGTGCCCGTGTGTGCTACTGTACAGCCGCCTGTGCCACTACTTGTCACTGTGTGCCTGAGTCATTGTGTGGCTGGCAAGGATCTGTGCTTGATCAGACCCATCTGTTGCACTAAGGCTCCTTGAAGGGCTTTCCATCAGGCTTGAAAGTGCCCTCATGCTATTTCTACCAACCACAGCAACACTGTGTTTCTTCTGTCCATGTGTCTTTCCCCCATTTTGAAAACGGTGCCCCTGTGTTGCTTCTGCCCCTTGTCCCCATATTGCTTCTACCCCCTGCCCCCCACAATGCTTTAATCACTTTTCTTTCTTGTTAGTTACCCATCCAACTAGGATCAGCAACTAAAATTAAACAAACAAAACTGCTGTCATTTTGTAGGCACTTGCATGCGTGATGCGCCTACAAATGACAAAGCCTTGTTTATTTTTTTACATTCTCTAGCCAAGTGCCAACGTATTAGGAATGCTGTTCCCCTTGGATGAAACCATTGGCAAAGACAATAGGCCCCAGAGACATATCGTCTTTGCCAATGCTTGTTTAAATTCAGGAATCCTGCTAGGAATGTTAATGCCTTTGTTACACCCTTGATATTGCAGTCTACCTTTAGCACTTAAAGCCCAGAGTAAAAAAGTACAATCAGCAACTTCAAGTGACACTGCATTTATGTTCTTCCTCCCATCATATTGTAAAGCGCTCTGATATCCTTTGGGATCTTGTTTGCACTATATAAAACTTTATAAATAAATTAATATAATTCTGTTTTATTCAAAGGGCCTTCAATGTTTATGTAAACCAGTAAAAGTCATATTGTCAGGTGTGCAAATGAAAAAAGTGTACTGCGTGTATTTGGGATACGTCACGAAATAAAAAGAGATATATGCAAGAAAGATTCTAGACTAGAGAAAATGATATATAGCCGAGATAAAGGTAAAAAAACGGAGGAAAGACACAGAAGGAGAGTGAAGGGGGGAGCTTGAAATGAGGGAGAAACGACAGAAAAAGTGCAAAAAAGAGTGGAGGAAAGACACAGAGGACACAGGAGAGTGAAAGGGAGAGCTTGAAATGAGGGGGAAACGACAGAAAGTGGAGGAAAGACCCAGAAGGAGAGTGAAGGGGGAGATAGAAGTGAGGAAAAAAACGAGTGAAAAAGGAGAGAAAAAGAGGAGCAAGAGAATGGAGACAGAGGTCCACTGGACCACAAGGGATGAGGCGCAGGTGAAACCTGCAGGTGGAGGAGGGCCTCCAACACCAACATTCAAGAGTGCAGCTGCTATCCTTTTTATCCCTAATTCCTTCATTGCATCCCAATTAATTTAAGGAAGCCAACAGGAAGTATTCCTGAGGTCTTGCTTCCATCCCCCCCACCCGCCCACTGATAAAAAAAATGGTGGGGAGCCACAGCCAACTGTCAATCAGGTCAAGGGAGCCACGTGTTAAAAAAGTTTGGGAACCACTGTATTAAGGGGTTGGAAAGGGCCAGAGAATGCATCCTCACTGGAAGACAAAAGCCCTGCACCAAAGAGTCTGTGAATTTGATACTTTTGTGTATTATTAAGTTTTACTGTTTATTAAAGTACTTTATGTCTAAATTGCTGGACAATAATGTTATTACACTGCTGTGTATCTGTTTAGTGCTGAGCCTGTTATACCCACACACTAACCTGCCTGAGAAGCCCACGATTGCTTACCATTGCTACTACTGAATGTCAAGTTCTGAAGGGTTTGTGCTGGGCTCAGTTTACAGAACCATTGCAGGACAGATCCTGGAACATCAGAAGCAAATGACTCCAGCCCTACAGCTGTGGCATAGTAGTCCCTGCTTGCCCTGTGTTCCCTAGAACGGGCTCTTATAGCTGCTATCATTCTGAAGCATGTTAGATGAGAACAGATTTTCTATTGGGTTGTAAAAATGGAACATAAAAAAGTCTATTTGTGCTATATGAATGCAACGTTTGTATTATTTTCAGGATGGGAATGATAACAATGTTGGCAGCCCCTTTGCAAAGGACTTCCTTCCGAAAATGGAGGATGGCACCCTACAGGCCGGGACCGGAGGCACCAATGCAACAAGAGCGCTTGAAATCAATAAAATGGTATCATTCTGGAGAAATGCACACAAAAGAATCAGGTACATTGTGAACATTTACTGCGTGTTTAGACTGGGCATGAATATTATTATTTTTTTTTCATTTTAAATTCGAAGCTTACACTATAAAAGTGAAAGAAAATCAGAACTGCCATTAAAATGGGTTATATGAAAACTTCATATACCTTCTCTTGGCTCTTTCTGCAAATGCTCTTGCTACGGCTTTGCATTGATTTTGTTTCACCCACGAAGTGAGAATAAAGCAACTCCTGCGTGTTGATGTCACTTTCTTTTTTTATCTCTGTCCGCGCATTATGACGCAGTGCTCAACAATAAACCAGTGTGCAGAGCTCTACCGTGGGACATTTTTCGGATGGGAAAAAGAGACCATTCTATAGAAGGGGTGGTAAAAGAGAGGTTAAGAATCTGTAGTTAGAGTATCCACAAGAGAGAGCGTTATCGAAAGGTAAGTTACTCATGGACTCCTGATGGATACTTCTAACTGCTGATTTCATGATCGATACCAAAGCAGTACCTCGGAAGGTGATGGGCCCGTGAAATAGCTCATACCAAAAAATCCTTCCAGACCAAATGGTCGAAATGTCCTACCCCTCAAAGCTAGTTTTCAATGCAGTAGCGCTCTGTGTACTGATGCCCACATTGCAGCTGGCAGATACCAAGGACAGTCACTCATCATGAAAACGCAGTGGTAACAGCCTTGGCCTTTGTGGAATGGGCCCTCAAACACTCCGAAGGCTGCTTCTTTGCCAGCAGATGTTGATGCAGATGACTATCCAGCTTGATAAAGTTCCTTTCTGCACTGCCTTTGCCTTTGCCCTAGAGAACCCCACAAAGATCTGATTATCCACCCAATGGTCTTTGGTGCAATTGATGTATAATCTTAAACTATTTAGGGGTCAAGACACTCGAGTCTCTCCTCTTTCAAGAGGGTAGGCAGAGCAAACATGTTGGGAGAGTTGTGGATTGCTTAGTGTGAAAAGCAGTCACAACATTTGGTAGAAAGGTTACCTTGATCCTCAGCACCACTTTGTCAGAGGAAAAAGATGGTGTATAATTTCTGCACCTAGAAACAGTTGTGCAATGAGCTAAAGCCATCACACCAGATACGCAGTCTTTAGAGTCTGGATACATATTAGACAGCTGTGCATGGGTTCAAATGGGGTGAACATGAGGAAAGTGAGGACCAAATTAAAATCCCACAGTGGCATCACAAAGGATTCTTTGGGGAATGTGTGGGTGGACAAATGAGCAAGAGGCCAACATGGACTACAATTACCTTTAACAATGCCCACTGGAAGTCCTTTCAGGGTCAGAGATAAAACAAAAACCTAAACATCTAGCAGTTTGCCTTGTAATGGCCTAGTATTTGTGGGTGCCTCACTATGCTACAAACGTGTCCCAGTGCCTGGCGTAGACAGACTTTGTAGAGCGATGCCTGGCAGTAAGTATGACATCCACAACGTTGGGAGGAAGATTGAGCGCAGTCAACTCCTGGCACTCATTCTGCACATGTGGAGGTGCATATTGCAAAGGTACCCAGGGCCGGACTGGGAACCACAACCGGCCCTGGCAAAGTGCTTGGCCGGCCCCCCCACCCCACTCGGGGGGTTGGAGGGGCCGCCGAGCTCTTTGCCGGGCCGGTTTTCGGTACAGGGCCGAAAAACGGCCCCCAGGGGCCCAAACCGGCCCCCACCCGTGCGGCGCACCGGGGGATTGCCCGGTGCCCGCTATGGCCAGTCCGCCCATGAAGGTACCGGTCCAGGACCCTGCTTTTCTTCTGCGACAGGATATCCTCCCAAAGTGGTAGCCTGATCAGAGGGCAGATGTTCTTGCCCAGAACATCTGGGTACTAATCTCTCCTTGTGCAATCTGGGGTGACTTGGAGGGCAGTAGAGGCAGTGGTGAAAAGGCTTGCATGAGTTCTTTGCTCAACTCTGTCTGGAAAGTGTTTCAGAGAAGAACCTTCTTGGAAACTCTAGTGCGCAAATGTTTTGACCTTGTGTGTTCTCAGCTTTGGTGAAAAGATCTAGCCAGGGTTCTCCCCTCCGCTGGAATATGCTGTGCGGCACCTTGGGGTGTAACCACCATTCACGATCCGTCATGAGCCACTGGAGGAGTTGGTTCGCCCTGTCATTCCAAGAAACAGACAGGTGGTTCATGACTAGGGAAATCCTCTGGCACTCCAGACAGCTCCAGATATGAGGTGCCTCTTTGCACAAGACTCCAAACTCTACCTCTCCGTACAAGTTGCAGTACCCCATGGTGGTGATGTCCTTGCAAACCTGAACCAGTCTAGCTTTGATCGACAGTAGGAACACTTACAGAGCCAGACGAATGGCCCACAGCTCCAACAGATTGAGGTGGAAACAGGTCTCCACCTGATACCAGAGACCTCAGATCTCCAACTTTCTCAAATGATCTCGCCATCTCAGAAATTACACATCAATCACCACCAATAAGCTCTGGATGGTTCAGGAGAAGGGTCTGCTGCTGATCCAATTGTGGTTGAGTTTGTAGAGTTAATAGACAAGTGCACAGCTCTAGTTATGTTCTTTTTAACAAAAGTTCATGAGTTTGAGGTAGGTGGTTCCAGGTGTCGTCCTCTGCCCTTTTTACAACTTGAATTAAAGATATGAAGTGCCGTCAACAAACTGATAGCATCCCTTAGGGCACACTGTCTGGCGATTCTTGCCTTCAAAGTTTAAAGAAACATGGTCATTCAAATCTTCTTGAAAAGAGTTATTTTTATTATTCCATAATGTTCGAATCGGTATATGTTAATTCACATATTCATTACAACAGTGATCTCTGCTTATTTCGGACGATTGTCCTTCGTCGGGGAGCATCTGAAAAAACGACATACCCTATAAGATATTTGCTAATAAACTATGCGAACTAAAATTGTAAAGAGGCATGCTCAGTGCCGTGACTGTGTGGTTAAAAAATAAATGAAAATAAAAGCGAGTGGAGAATTGTTCGTGAGGTGGTTTATCAAACGGTGACTAAGTGCCGAATCGTAAACAAACGCAAGGTGAGCGTTGTGCAGTATACGGGCATGCTTTAAACAGTGAACGCTACGTGAGGTCAAAGTCCTAGAGATTCGGCATGGATGTGCTCAAAGTAACAGCGGCATTCCGAACCGCAGAGTGAAACGGCTGGTTTAATGCTACGGGTTTTTAAAGTAAAGATACCAAGAAGTGTTCAATAAACTTACCAAGGTATTCGAAAGAGTATGCGCCGGTTAGAAAACTCTGCGGTAGATTTACACGGATAACGCGGAAGTGTATTGTTAAATCAACAGAGTGAGTCACCTGATTGAAAGATAAAGCTAAACAAAAGACTATGCAAAAGACTATCGGGTGAAAGATACACTGTCGGGTGAATAGAAAGATGGTAAAGCAACGTGATGGGAGTTACAAAAAAGTGTAAAGAATACCAAAATGGCCACAAATGGAAGAAGGTGTAAATATACAAATACAATCAACAGTCACATTAATAAATAACCTGCAAATGATAATACGGCCTAAAATAAAAATATTGCAAAACAATGATGAAAGGTGGTTTTGACACTGGTAAAAAAAATGCATAGTTAAACAACAAGGAGACTGTTCAGAACTAGAGGTCCCCAAAATCGGGGAGTCTGTGGTCATAGTCTAAAGGTAACATGAGAACTCAATACGTTCATTCAGACCAAAAGGTCTCATCGACTGTAATCTATATATCCAATAATTTTCCCTTTGGAGTAAATGTTTGTTGTTATCTCTTCCCTCCACTTTATTAATGACTTCCAAAACGGTGTATTTTAACTGGGAAACAGTGTGTTTCATTTCATTAAAATGGATAGCTACTGTGGATTTTTGGTTCAAAGTACGAATGTTAGACTTGTGCTCATTTAAGCGAGTTTTTATCTTGTGCTCAGTTTTACCAACGTATGTTTTTCCACACGGACATTTTAAAAGGTAAATGCAGTTGCTGGTATCACAAGTGGCTGTTACTTGTAGATGAATTTTGTGACCTTTCATGGGATGTGTTATATCTGTGCCGGATATTATGTTGTGACAATTATTGCATGGTCTTGTTCCACGAGATTGAAGATCAGGACTTTTGAGTTGTTTGAGGATTTCTCCTAGGTTTTTACCCCTGGTGTAGGCAAACAATGGTAAGGATTTGAATATGTTATTGAAATCTGTCTCCAATTGTAAAAGTGGCCAATGTTTGAGCACTATGTTTTTGTAAATGGTACTGACGTTGGAAAACTTTGAAACTACAACCATGCGGTCGCTTTTGGATTTTTGTCTGGGTTTGTTTAGAATCTCTTGACGGTTCATAGGTTGAATGAAGTCTTTGGCCGATTCCAAAATCTGATCAGGATATCCTCTTGCACGAAATCTTTCTGTCATTTCATTGATTCGTGCTTCCGCCGTGGTAGGATCTGAAGTGATACGTTTGACTCTGAGTAATTGTGATCTTGGTAAATGGTTTTTCAAAGATGCTTGATGAAAGCTAGTATAGTGCAAGGTATTGTTGCGGTCTGTGGGTTTTCTGTAAATGTCGGTGATTATCTGATTTTCTTTTAGTGTAATTTTCACATCTAGGAAGGTAATAGAGTTGGCTTGGATATTCCACGTGAATTTGATTCTGTCATTAACATTGTTTAAGGTATTGAGAGCTGTCTCTAAACTTTCTTTGGTGTTTTTCCAAAGGATAAACAGGTCGTCAATGTATCGTACATACATTTTAAGGTTGTTGCTCCATTCTGGTCTTGACCAAATATTGGTCTGCTCGAATTCTCCCATATAGATATTAGCGTAGACTGTGCTGCGCAATTGCCCATGCTGGTGCCCACTAGTTGCAAATACCAATTGTCTTGATGTTTAAAATAACTGTGATACAGGGTGAAGGTCATTAATTCCATTAGGAAGATCTTAGTGGTTTCATCCAAGTCCACATTTACGACGGCTTGTTCAATGGCCTCAATGCCACCTAAGTGTGGGATAGACGTGTACAATGCACTAATGTCGGCTGTGCATAACCATAAGGATTCATTGGGGAGGATTTCCAGCTCCTGCAGTCTGCATAAAAAGTCAGTAGTATCCCTAATGTAGCTTGCCAAAGATTGAACGGTTGGTTGTAGCTTGCGATCCAAGTATTGTCCAACCGGTTCATGGATACTTCCACGGGTAGAGACTATAGGGCGTATGGGTGGATTCATCACATCTTTATGTATCTTGGGCAATGCATAAATTGATGGACTTTTAGGATGAGATAGTAATAGAAAGTTCTTGGTTCTTTGATCAAGTACTCCTTGAGTGAAGGCTTTGTCAACAATGATTTTCAAGTCGGCAACAAATTGTTGTGTGGGATTGTTGGGTAGTTTCATGTAAACTGTTTCATCTGAGATGTGTTCAGATAACTTTTGATTATACATAGAAACGTTCATAACAACAATAGCTCCACCTTTATCAGCTTTTGTGCAAATAATTTTGTCATTGTGAGCTATGGACTTCAACCAATCCAAATCTTTCTGAGTCATGTTCTTATGTGGATTCCTTTTATAGTTGATGCTGGTCAAATCCTTTCTGATTAGTTGTTCAAAAAGATCAATGGTTTTGTGGCTAACTGGGGCCTGGAATGTACTTGGTGCTCTTAGACCCATCAATGGATCCTCCTTTTGTTGTTCACTCTGTAAATTAACGATGTTGTCAAAGTAATGTCTAAGTCTTAGTTTCCTAAGGAGTTTGAATGTCACTATGTCTAATTCCAACTGATTGGATTTGTTAGCAGGTACAAACGAAGTGCCTTTTTGTAACAGTTTTATGTCTTGTGTGGTAAATGTGTAATCCGATATATTGATAACCAGTTGGTTATCGTCCTTCATTTCTTCTTCTTTTCTTTTTCCTTTGGTAAGGTCACACTTCTTGTTTGTGGAATGTTTTTTTGTTTTGCCCCTCCTGGGTCGTCTTGTTCTGTAACCTGTTCTAAAAAAGGGGTAGTGGTGGTGTCAATTGATGTGCTAGGTGTCATTTCTTCTGTTCGTGATGCTTGACGAGATCCTTGCGGGCGACCACTTTGTTGCCCAGGTTTTTGTTGGCGTTCAGTGGAATCCCCTTCCGATGAAGATGTGTCCGTGTTCTGGGTATAAGGGTGAGATCTTCTCCTCTGGGCGTTGACTTCCGCCCAGGTATATACTTCGTCCAACTTATAGTCAAGCGTGTAACGCCTGAATTTTCTAATTTTTCGGTCATTGATTTCATTTTGGTGTTTGTCAAGTTGTTGTTTTATATCAGCAATTAAATCATCCCACTCCTCCGTGGGTATGTTTTTTGAGAGTTCTTCAGTTGTTTCAGCAATGTCTTTTTCTATTTCGATGATACTTTTCCACAGCTCTTCCACTATTAAAAGAATTAGATCAAGGCTGCATTTGTTTAGTATGGCATACCACTTATCTTGAAATGGTTTAGAATTCTTGCATAGTGAGGGTTTTAATGCAATTCGTAGGCCTCTGGGGATGCGCTGTGTCTTGTGGTATTTGATTAAAGTCGCAGCATGTAAAGTTTGATTTATTTTGCGTTTAGATAAATATAATAGTTGTTTTGCGTTCTGTTCTTTGCTCCTTGTTGTTGAAGATTGGGTTATGTCGTCCTGAATTAATGCATAAATTTTACTTGCCTCTTTAATGCCATAGGCAAAGGTATCAGCTCTGGCTTCAGTGGATCGAGCTATATCTTCATAGTTCATTTTTGGAGAGTGTTGGCGTGCAACTTGATCTGTGGGTAGAATCACATGAACAAGTTTGTAGAGTTAATAGACAAGTGCACAGCTCTAGTTATGTTCTCTTTCTTTTTCTTTTTCTTTTTGTACTTTGAACCAAAAATTCACAGCAGCTATCCATTTCAATGAAATGAAACACACTGTTTCCCAGTTAAAATACACCGTTTTGGAAGTCATTAATAAAGTGGAGGGAAGAGATAACAACAAACATTTACTCCAAAGGGAAAATTATTGGATATATAGATTACAGTCGATGAGACCTTTTGGTCTGAATGAACGTATTGAGTTCTCATGTTACCTTTAGACTATGACCACAGACTCCCCGATTTTGGGGACCTCTAGTTCTGAACAGTCTCCTTGTTGTTTAACTATGCATTTTTTTTACCAGTGTCAAAACCACCTTTCATCATTGTTTTGCAATATTTTTATTTTAGGCCGTATTATCATTTGCAGGTTATTTATTAATGTGACTGTTGATTGTATTTGTATATTTACACCTTCTTCCATTTGTGGCCATTTTGGTATTCTTTACACTTTTTTGTAACTCCCATCACGTTGCTTTACCATCTTTCTATTCACCCGACAGTGTTTCTTTCACCCAATAGTCTTTTGCATAGTCTTTTGTTTAGCTTTATCTTTCAATCACGTGACTCACTCTGTTGATTTAACTATACACTTCCGCGTTATCCGTGTAAATCTACCGCAGAGTTTTCTAACCGGCGCGTACTCTTTCAAATACCTTGGTAAGTTTATTGAACACTTCTTGGTATCTTTACTTTTAAACCCGTAGCATTAAACCAGCCGTTTCACTCTGCGGTTCGGAATGCCGCTGTTACTTTGAGCACATCCATGCCGAATCTCTAGGACTTTGACCTCACGTAGCGTTCACTGTTTAAAGCATGCCCGTATACTACGATTCGGCACTTAGTCACCGTTTGATAAACCACCTCACGAACAATTCTCCACTCGCTTTTATTTTCATTTATTTTTTAACCACACAGTCACGGCACTGAGCATGCCTCTTTACAATTTTAGTTTGCATAGTTTATTAGCAAATATCTTATAGGGAATGTCGTTTTTTCAGATGCTCCCCGACGAAGGACAATCGTCCGAAATGCATTGGAGCAATAATGCAAATAAGCAGAGATCACTGTTGTAATGAATATGTGAATTAACATATACCAATTGTGGTTGAGCCACCACTGTAGGTCCTTTGTAGTCTCCTCCGAAACCTGGATGGAATTCTACAGGTTCCGCTGGTGCCTGGCCCACTGGGACTACAGGTTCTGGTGTAGAGTGTGTTTGCCACCTAGCATAGTCGACAAGCAGGATGCCAAAAGACCCAGAAGCCTCACAGCCACTTTCACCGAGACCTAAGACCTAGGCTGAAGCATGGGGGCCATAGCGTGAATGTCCTAGACTTGTGGTGGGAGGAAGGCCTAAAACTGCCCTGTATTCAGGATGGCTCCCATGAAGTGGAGCCTCTGTGAACAAGTCAGGTGTGACTTGGACACATTAATATGAAACCCCAACGAGGTCAGGAGGTTTCCCATCATCCTTATGTGGTCCACGACTGACTGTGAAGAGCCTGTCTTCAACAGTCAGTCATTGAGATAGGGGTAAACTTGAATCCCCAACATCAGAAGGTGTGCTGTAGTCACCCCTTCACCCTCATGAACACTGAGGGTCACTCGTGAGGCCAAAGGGGTGCATAGCATATTGAAAATGCTCTTGGCCCACCTTGAAATGCAGTTAGAACCTGTTGACTGTAAGATGGGGCATGCAGGTCCAAAGCAACCATCCAGTCACCTGGATCCAGAGTAGACACAACCTGGGCCAGCGTAATCATCTTTATTTTGTCCTTCACCACCCCGGGAGAAAATATCTAATCCTACCTCCCACAGGGTGGTCGAGTGCCATTATGGGCATACTAAAATAGTTTGGAGGCTTTTGCCGCAGGGGTGATGGGTGAGAAGTTGTCTGCTTGATCCCCGGCTCCGAAATGGCTGGGGTGCCTTTTGTAGGGACGGTGAGCCATGGCATTGTTTTTTTTATTTTTTATAAAACGTCTTTTATTATTTTCTGCTCTGCCATAAACTTGGTAGAATACATTATACACAATTGCAAATTGGAGTCATTCTATGATTAGAGATAGGCAGATAAACACAATGGATAATGAATTGAGTAGGTAAATGCAAAACCTTAATTGGAAACCCTCCTGCCTAACCCCCATAACACTACCCTACAAATCCTCCAAGGACCCCATATTTTTTCCCATTTTTCCTGACAGCCTCTAGCTTTATATATAGTCTGTTCTGCTTGCTGGCACCAATCTAAGCCGGCTTTCCACTCTGCTATTTTGGGAGGTTGTATTGCCCCCCAGTGTTTTGCTGTGTTACGTTTGGCGATCGTAGCAGCTGAGGTCAATCATATTCTTGTATATCGTGGCCATTCCTTGTCTCCAGAAATCGTCAGTAAAAACCATTTAGGCTCCAATGGAACTTCTACTCCAGTCACCACTGCCATAATATCTTGTAACTTTACCCAGTAGTTTTGTATCTTCGGGCATTCCCATATTATATGTATAAAAGACCCCTCCTGGCCACCGCCTCTCTGGCAGAGACCTTTGTCCGCACAGCTATCTTGCGTAGTAATGATCTAGGATAATAAACTCGGTGTAGGACCTTCAGTTGGATTAGACGGTATCTGGAGCATATTGCTACTTCCTGTGGACTTTGAAGGGCTTCTGTCCATTCTTCGTTCGTTAAGCTGCCCTAAGTCTCCCTCCCAGCTGATCTTTAGTGTTGGGTAGGGATCAGGGGAATTATTGAGGATTTTTTAAATAAATTAATGAGATGGCCTTAGTAACTAGGAGGTCAGTGGGCAGTCGATCCTCTATCGACGAAGCGTCCACCAGTACCTCCATTCCCTTATATGATGCTTTATGACATGTCCCAGTTGAATGTACCTCAGCCACTCCCCTTTCCAAATTCATTTTGTAGCGATTGTAATGAGATATACGCCTGGCCTCTCCAGACATTCCCCAAACTGTTGAGACCCAGAAGTTTCCACTTTTCGAAGTCCCTAAGTTGGCCCACCTCTGTCAATTGGTCACTGTCCCAAAGAGGGGTAATCCCCATCAACTTTGTGTTCCTATCCAAGAACCTAGCAAAAGCCTGCCATGCTTTAAACACCGTTGATATGTGAGGGGGTAAATCTCTCAATGTTGGTTTGTTATACACGAGGAAGGGATAGCCCATAGATACCATTGCCACTGCTATCTACTCGGAATGCCGGGTCCGATCTGTGTGAGAAATCCCAGTCGTTGATGCACACCATCTGAGAGGCCCAGTAATTAGCATTGATATCTGGTACTGCCAGTCCTCCCTTGTAGACTCCTCTGTTCAATTTGCGTAGGGCAATTTGTGGCGCGCTTCCGTTCCATGTGAGCGTTCTCGCTTCTGTGTCTATTTTCTGAAAGAAATACCCTAGGGATCTCATATGGCATATTCTGGATTGAGTACAACAGCCTTGGGAGTGTCATCATTTTAAATGGCACCGCTTAGCCCATTAACATAAGAGGTAGCGAGTGCCAACATTTGGCATCCATGACAAACCTTGCTAACTGGGAAAAAAAATTCTGGTAAAACTCATTTGGGTCCCTAGTTATATATATTCTCAGATATTTAAAACGGGATATTTTCACCGGAAGTTTACATCTGAGGTGAGAACAGGCACTCCTCCATCCAGCGGAAACGACAACGACTTGTCCCAATTGGTGTAATAACCAGAATGGTCAAAGAAGATCGGAAAGATCTGATGGATTCTATTTCTGACTGTCTGGGACTCTCCACATATAGGAGTGCATCATCGGCATAGAGGGATATATGTTCCTCCCATTCATCCCCTATTGGGATACCCCATATCAGTGGATCCTGCTGTATCCATGCAGCCAGTGGCTCGAGAGCCAGGGTGAACAGGAGAGGGGACAGAGGGAAGCCCTGCCTGGTCCCCTTTTGTAGCTCGAAAATCCGAGATGTTGGTGAGTTAACCCGCACCCTCGCCAGTGGCGGATGGTAAAGGAGTTTCACCCAGCTCACAAACTTCGGTCCAAAGCCAAGACAGCCCAAGACTGCGTATAAGTATTCCCATTTCACACTATCGAAAGCCATTCTGGCATCCAGCGGCAACAAGGCCGCTGGATTCGAGGTTCGCTCTGACGTCATGTGGAGGACCCCAAACAGATTTCTCAGATTAAGCTGGTGCTTCTGTGGGGCATAAACCCTGTCTGATCTGGGTGCATGAGTGAAGTCACCAACTTAATGAGTCGGAGTGAAATAGCCTTAGCTAATACTTTGGGCTCGTAGTTCAGGAGCCATATCGGGCGGTATGACTCGCACAATGTCAAGGGCTTGCCCTCCTTACGTATCCCAACAATCTGAAAGAGACAATTATTTATAGATTCCTTACCTTAGAATTACCCCCTGGCGTCAGACTTTTTCATCAGAACTACCCCTGCGTGTTGAAAGGTGGTGTCGGTCAGCTCCGCTTTCGTCGTTGTAGCCGGGTTGACGTCAAAGTAGCTACTTAGACGCCGCCCTCGTGTGCTGATGTCAGTTATTTATTTTTCCCGCCAGTCAGTGCAGATCCGGAGAGAGCGGTACCTCCAGTCCCTTTTTGACTGACTTTTTCTTGACTTTTGTCGACATCGTTTTTGAGTCCACCGACTCCAGGTGCATGAGGGATGCCCGGTTTCAAGGCTTGCGGTCCTGCTGACGGTTGATGTTGGTGACGGATCCGAACTGCATGTGCCTGTTTTCTCTGGAACCTGACCACGACTCCAAGTCGTGTTCCAACTGCCGGACCATGATTCCGAAGTCTTTGCGGGAGCTGTGTCGAAAGCTTCTCGAGGCCGGGCAGTCCGCTCCTTGCCGTTCGAGGTCCCGGTTGCGTGGGAGGTCGAGGGACCAGTCGCGGAGCCACCACCACCAGTACTATTCCAAGTCTTCACACTCCTCAGGTAAGTCGAAGCACAAGAAGAAGTCAAAGAAGCATCGTCGCTCTTCGACTTCTCTCCATCCGTTGGCCGACACGACAAGCGATGCGGGCGCTGCCCCTCCCGCGGCTCCGCGTGAGGAGCCTGCTGGGTCGACTCTGAGTTTCCTTCCCTTACGGTACCCGGAGCGACCCCTGCCCAGCTCCGGTGTTTCTACGAAGCGATGCATGCCATCTTTGGGCAGCCCGACTCCGCCGGCGTGCCTTGGGGCCCCGTGGACTTGGCTGGGGGCCCTGGGCCTTAGACGCCGGCGGCTTCTGCCACGGCACTGCATCGCCCCTGCAGGCCAGGTCGTTCCCCACACCGCACAGCTCCATCTGGGTGTCCGTGCCCTCTCCCTCCATGCTACTGCTGCTGCCGTGAGTTTGAATCCCTCTGAACCTGGTTGCTCCAGGGATCTCGCCTGCGCCTGCTTTTTCTTTTTCTGTCTTATCTGTTATCTGTTTTCATTTGTGTCATTGCTGTAATTATTGTTGTTGGCATTGTAACTGTACCCTCACCCCACCTCCCACCTTTTTCTCTTCTGTGCCCAGTCGCTCCCACCGCTGCTCCTCTGCGGCCAGCCCCCTCTCCAGCTGATTCGCCACCCCGCTCCCGCCTCCCAGCTGCTCCTCCCTCCCTCCCGCCTCAAATGGCGGCAGCTGCGTGGCAGTGAGAGCGACCCCTGACCCTGCCTGCAAGCCAGGTTCTCCCCACACCGCACAGCTCCACCTGTGTGTCCGTTCCCTCTCCCTCCCCGCTACCGCTGCTGGCGTGAGTTCGAGTCCCTCTGAGTCGGGTTGCTCCGGGGCTCTCGCCTGCGCCTCCTTTTTCTTTATCTGTCTTATCTGTTATCTGTTTTAATTTGTATCGTTGCTGTAATTATTGTTGTTGGCATTGTAACTGTACCCTCATCCCCCCTGCCCCCTTTTTCTCTTCTGTGCCTAGTTGCTCCCGCCACTGCTCCCCTGCGGCCCCGCCCCCTCACCAGCTGATTCGCCACCCCTCTCCCGCGTCCCAGCTGCTTATCCCTCCCTCCCTGCCTCAAATGGCGGCAGCTGTGCGACCGCGCAAAGCGGGCTCGCCAGAGGCAAGCCCGTCTGCGCCCATCTGTGCCTGGACCACCCCCAAGGCCAGAACCCCTGGACCCTACGAACACCACGACACCAGACTCCACTACGTCGCCAGCAGCCTCCACGCACTCAACGCCGGCCAAAACCACATCTGCTTCCAGGCCACCCCGAAACGGACCCACAGACCCTTCTCCTGCCGCACCTGCAGCTTCAGCTGCGACAGAACTACCAAACCTCCAAAGGCTGGACTCAACCACTTCCGCTGCATACTCCTCAACACCCGCTCCGTGCGCAAACATGCCGTCGAGCTCTGGGATCTGCCCGACACCTCCGCCCCAGACGTGGCCTTCCTGACCGTGACCTGGTGGTACGACTCTTTGGCTCCCGACATCGCCATAGCCATCCCGGACGGCTACAAGATCACCCGCAGGACTCGCGCCAACGGAAGCGGAGAAGGAATAGCCATCGTCCACAAGTCCACCATCAAGATCACCACCCACTGCCAAAATCATCAACGCCGCCAAACACCTGCACTTCTGGATCCACACCGACCCCAATACCACCCTCAGAGGAACACTCATCTACAGACTCCCCGGACCCCGGGCTCAGTTCAGCGACTCCATCGCCGACTTCGCCAGCACCCACGCACTCATCTCCACGGACTACATCCTCCTCGGGGACATGAACTTCCACCTCGAGAACAACAACGATGCCAACTCCGCCACCCTGATCGACAATCTCGCCAACCTCGGCCTCAGACAACTCGTCACCACACCCACCCACGCCGCCGGCCACACGCTGGACCCCGTCTTCTCCACAGGCACCCACGTCGCCTTCAACCACACCACCAAACTCCACTGGACCGACCACCGCTGCATCCATTTCACCTTCAAGAAACCAACCACGCACTACCGCACCCAACAGCTGCCTCGCTGCTGCTGGAGCAAAGTCACCGAAGACCGGCTGATCAACACCCTCGCCCAGAACCCGCCCACCGACCCCACCAACCCAGAAGCCGCAGCCCGCAACCTCAGACAGTGGATCGACGACTGCGCCAACACCCTCGCCCCACTCAAGAAATCCTCCAACAACCACACCAGCAAGAGAGCCACCTGGTTCACTGGCGAACTCCAGACCTCCGAACGCGCATGCCGGAAACTGGAGAAAAAATGGCTCCACGAACGCACACCAAACAACCACGCAGCCGTCAACGCCAACGACATCCCGCCCTCACAAGAACTATGCGACTCACTAGCCAACTTCTTTCACTGCAAGATCGCTGACATCCACGACAGCTTCAACACCACGACTGCCCCAACTATGCCAGACTACACCTCTCCTGTGAACACCACCACCGCCATCTGCCTGACCTCCTGGTCCAACGTCAACGTCGACGAGACACGCAAGATCATGAACTCCATCCACTCAGGATCTCCGTCAGACCCATGCCTACACCACATATTCAACAAAGCAGACACAGCCATCGCGCCCCAACTACGGAAGGTCATCAACATCTCATTCGAAGCAGCGACATTCCCGGAAAGCTGAAAGCACGCCGAAATCAATGCCCTTCTCAAGAAACCCAAGGCGGACCCAAAGGACCTCAAGAACTTCCGGCCCATCTCCCTGCTCCCATTCCTGGCAAAGGTCATTGAGAAAATCGTCACCAGACAGATGGCCCGCCACCACCTGGAAGACAATAACATCTTGGACCCGTCCCAGTCCGGATTCAGACGAAACCACAGCACCGAGACAGCCCTCATCGCCGCAACAGATGACATCAGGCTCCAACTAGTCAACGGCGAAACATCAGCCCTCATCCTCCTGGACCTATCAGCCGCCTTCGACCCGATCTGCCATCACACTCTAAAGACATGCCTCCTAGAAGCTGGAATCCAAGAGAACGCCCTGGCCTGGACCACGTCCTTTCTCTCCGGCAGAACCCAGAGCATCCGCCTCCCACCCTTCCGATCCGAAGCCACCGACATCATCTGCGGCGTCCCCCAGGGCTCATCCCTCAGCCCAACGCTGTTCAACATCTACATGGCCCCCCTCGCACAAGTAGCCCGCCAACACAACCTCAACATCATCTCCTACGCCGACGACACCCAGCTCATCCTCTCCCTCACCAAGGACCCACACACCGCCAAAACTAACCTCCAAGAGATAATGAAGGCCGTCGCCAACTGGATGGGGAACAGCCGTCTGAAGCTGAACTCGGACAAGACGGATGTACTCATCCTCGGACCCACCCCCTCAGCCTGGGACGACTCCTGAAAGCCGACCACACTGGGAACAGCACCAACACCCACCGACCACGCAGGCAACCTAGGATTCATCCTCAACTCCTCCCTCTCCATGTCTAAACAGGTCAGCATCGTCTGCTTCTCCTGCTACAACACCCTTGATTGCTCCGCAGGATCTACAAATGGATCCCGACCGAAACAGGAAAAACGGTTACACAGGCCCTCATCAGCAGCAGACTGGACTACGGCAACGCACTCTACGCAGGAATCCCAGCCAAACACCCACGACGACTACAACGCATCCAAAACGCCTCAGCCTGACTGATCATCAACGTCCCCCGCCGCAGCCACATCACCCCCACCTGAGAGACTTACACTGGCTCCCCGTCGACAAGAGGATCACCTTCAAGCTCCTCACCCATGCACACAAAGCACTCCACAACGCCGGACCAGCCTACCTGAACAGCAAACTCAGCTTCTACACCCCCACCCGCCAGCTCTGCTCCACCAGCCTCGCCCTCGCCGCTGTCCCCCGCATCCAACGAACTACCTCCGGCGGCAGATCCTTCTCCTACCTCGCCGCCAAGACCTGGAACACCCTCCCTACCCACATACGGCAGACCCAAGACCTACTTGCCTTCAGAAGTCTCCTCAAGACCTGGCTCTTCGAGCCCCTCTGCCCTCTCCCTTCCCCTCAGCGCCTTGAGACCCTCACGGGAAGTAGCGCGCTCTACAAGTACTATGATTGATTGATTGATTGATTGATCCAGGCCTGGATCTGGATAGGCTCCGGTCAACCTCATATCCCCTCCACTGGCATTGATTCAACCGGCACCGCAGCTGACGCTGGTTGTGTCCCCAGCCGGCGTCGACCCTGGCCTTCATCCCAACGTGGGCATGGAGTTGGACCAACGTCGACCAATGCCGGATCCAGTGCCGATGGGTACTTTTTCTGCGCCAGCCAGCGCAGATCCGGAGAGCGGTACCTCAAGTCACTTTTTAACTGACTTTTTGTCGCCTTTTGTCGACATCTTTTTTCAGTCCATTGACTCCTGGTGCACAAGGGATGCCCAGTTTCAAGGCTTGCAGCTCCTGCTGACAGTTGATGTCGGCGACGGATCCGCACCGCGTGTGCCTGTTTTGTCTGGAACTCGACCACGACTCCAAGTCGTGTTCCGACTGCTGGACCAGGAATCCGAAGTCTTTGCAGGAGCAGTCCCAAAAGCTACCCCGTTCGAAGTCCCAGTTGCGTGAGAGGTCGAGGGATCAGTCGCGGAGCCACCACCACCAGTCCTCTTCCAAGTCTTGGCACTCCTCAGGTAAGTTAAAGCACAAGAAGAAGTCGAAGAAACATTGTCGCTCTTCGACTTCTCTCCATCTGTTGGCCAACGGGACAAGGGATGTGGATCGACTTAGAGTTTACCTCACTTACGGGACTTGGAGCGACCCTTGCCCAGCTTCGGAGTTTCTACGAAGTGATGCATGACATCTTTGGGCAGCCCGACTCCGCCGGCGCACCTTTGGGCCCCTCAGACTCGGCTGGGGGCCCTGGGCCTTCCTAGCTGGCGGCTTTGGCACCACAGGGCCCCCTTGGATTCAGGCCTGGTTCCGGATCAGCTCTGCTCGACCTCATAACACCTCCATCGGCGTTGAATATAATTCGGAGTGGTTGTCTCTCCTCCTCCTGTTATGGGGTGCATCCCTACTCCTGTTCAAAGGAAGCTGTTAAGGAGGGGAAACCCTGTTGGCAGGTGTTGCTGCTATGCTGTTGACAAACTCAATCATTCCCGTGCCTTAATATCAGGATAGTCAGGTGGTGTATTCGATACTCTTTCTCCTCCACAAGGTACCAGGAGAGTTTTGCCCTGTGTTGACCTAAAGCGACTCAATCGCTGCGTGGCTGCCATTCCTTTCAAGATGTTTTTGGTGCAGCAGCTCATTCCTCTGATGTCTCCAGGAGAGTTTATGGTGACCATCAAACATCAGGAAGCATACGTGCATGTCCCTATCCACGAGTCACGGTTTCTGAGGTTTGTTGTGGTTTTAGTGCATTTTCAGGTCGAGGTGCTGCCCTTTGGGCTGAAGTCAGCCCCATGTGTCTTTACATAGGAGTTGGCTCCTTTGATGGCTGTTCTTCCCCACCAGGGGATTTCGATCTTTCCCTACCTCAACGAATTCCTAGTCATGGGGGCATCTCTTCTTCTGGCCTCTGTTCATGTGGTAACAGAGGTACATCTTCTGTCTTCTTATGGGTTTTTGGAGAATGTGAAGAAATCTCAGCTTACTTCGGCACAGGATTGCATCTGTATAGGCGCCCGGTTCCTGACGGACCTGGGCATTGCCACTCTGCTAAACTCACGAGTGGTCAAGATTCACCTGTTGTCAGCTCCTTTTCAAGCGATCTTGCTCTGGTTCAAGGTGCAGGGCGATTTGGCTGCCACTGTATTTTTGGTTCCCTGGACCAGGCGACACCTCAATATCATCAGATTCATGCTGAGTCAGTGGGTTCCCACTGTGCAGGATATATCTTCTCTTCTTCCAGTGACAATGAGAATTCCGAGGGAACTGGACTGGTGGCTTGTTCCTTAAACATCTTGAACAGTGTTGCTTTGACTACTCCTGCTCAAGTGGTCATCACGACGAATGCCAACGAAACTGGTTGGGGCATGGTCAGCGAGCGTTGTTGGTTGTCCAATTAGAGGGAAATGGAGGCGATTTGTCTAGCACTCCTTTGCTTTCCTCACTTGATTTTGGGCAAGGATGTTGTCATTCAGGCAGACAATACCACTGCCAAGTCCTATGTCAATCAGCAGGGGGTACAAGAACACTATCATTGTCACGATTATGATTCAGCTGTTTCTGTAGGCTTAGTCTCATGTGGGCCATTTACATTCAGGGAATTCTGAATTCTCAGGCCAATTCCGTCCTCTCAAGAATTTTGTCTTGCTCCCCAGGTGTTTGCCAGGGTGTTTCAGATGTAGGGATGCTCGCAGGTGGATCTGTTTGTGAGTATTTGAAATGCCCTTCTTCTCCAGTTTTTTTCCCAGGGGCAGGAGTTGCAATTGGAATTGGAAGCCCTGATATGTCCTTGGCCATCCAGCCTGATGTTTGCTTTCCTTGCATTGCATTTAATCCAGAAGTTTCTGATTCGGAGGGAGAGGGGTCAGGTAATTCTGGTGGCTCCGGCAAGGCCCTGCTCCATCTGTCCTCCTCCTCCGATGGCGATGAGGGCGGATCAGGAGTGGCAGCTTTCCATGGTCCCTTCCTCTCTGAGTTTTTACGATTCTTCAGGTCAAGTCTCTTCCTCTGTACAGGCTTCCAGAAGGTGGTCCATCATTGTAGGAGAGTAGGGTCTGCAATCCTATGGTCACCCCAGTTTTTTGCTTTTTGCTTTACTGGTTTACGACTTTCCCTGGCTGTGGGCCTGCTAATCAGACCCACAGCCTAGCTGTTCTCTCTCTAAATTGATTGATTTATTATGCCACCCCTGACTGGCCATCTAAACAGACACAACTGGCTGGTAACACAGCTGGGGCAAGGTGGTGTAATCACCCTTTGCTGTAGATATAGTATACCTATATCTAACCCCAAAATTTACACATATATTCCTATAAGTCACTCCTATGGCAGGCCTTATCAATCCTAAAGGCAGAGTGCTTGGAATTATGTGAGATGGTGCTCTAGCATGAGCTGAGCCTGTCTGCAGATTTCGGAACCAAGTCCTTTAGCTGTTTCCATGATTATGCTATACCATATACTCTTAAGTGCATTATAATCCTCGCGGTTATTGCTAACTTTGGCATAGCATTTTCAAAACATGTTGAGTAAGGTGTCATACGAACTGGAATACTACCCCCTCGCCAATTCTGGCGACGGGGGTAGCATTCCACCCTTTTAGAGGGACACGACATGTATGTAACTGTGAACCCCGGTTAAAGTTAAACAGAGCCTCAGCATCACAAAATGGATGCGCCCACCATAGACACGAGTCTGACCTCCTGCTGCTGGGAGTCCTTCCAGCGAGGGAGGCCTGGACAAAGGGTTTCCTGCCTTGGGAGGTGCTAGCACCACCCCAGACAGGATTTTGTGTATTGCGTTAGGCCAGGCTGAAAGGAATGAGACATGCCTGGGGCACACAAGGTGTCCCTGTGCATACCCAGCTTCAAACCAGTTGCTGGGGCACTCCAGTCCCAGCTCTGGCGCGAAACCGGACAAAGGATAGGGGGTGCAACCACCCCCCCTTCCTGGTCCCACCCATGGGAGGGACCTAGTCACAGTACAGCCCCCTTTAGGAGAATAAAGGTAGGAGCTGGTCCCATTCCAAATTAGATTAATCCTGATTCGAAACTACAAAGAAAAAACTCTGGACTTCGACGTTCTGCTCCACAGGAGACTGAAGAAATCTCCCTTGTGGCCAAGGAGTGACCACCCTGCACAAGCAGGCACCATCAAGCGTCTTAGCGGTTCACTTTGTCGTCCTTCCTGCCGGAACCAGACTTCAGAGCCCGACGAGATCCGGACTTCCAGACCTCTCCGACCTCTACCTACATCTGCAGCACAGCTGAGATCCGTGGGTGTGACGAAACACGTGGGACTGGCCATCTCGGAGAAACTGCACTTCGACTTCAGAGGCATCCTCGAGTAAGTGCTTTGGGGATTGAGAAGCCCCAGCCCCGAGCAGCTCCTGCACCGAAGATCAGCCCTCCAACATCCACGAGATCTGCGTGGGGCCCTTTTGCTTGATTGCTGCTCGACGCGTTGTCTGGTCACTTGCCGGCTGGCTAGTGGCCTCCTAGACGACGATCCTTGAAATCTACACTGCTGGTCTGGTAGCTCCAAACTGGCCCTTGTTTCCCTGCAAAGGAGAAGCACCCGGACCCTCCTTGTCCGCACCAGACGCCATTTCCACTCACCGCGTGGGTTGCCTTTGCCAAGGCCTGTTGACTCCGAACCCGGATCAGACACCGCCGACAGCGAGAGCCTGCGTGGGACAGCTCGGGCCTCCATCCTGGTCGTCGAAGACACCTCCTGGTCCACGTGGCTGCAGAGTCAAGCGTCCACTCTTCACCTGATCGCGACAACAGCATCTGGTTCCTTCCTGGTTCCACTCTGGTCACTGGCTAGTGACTTTGAACACTGTCCCCTCTGCTTTCAGGTCTTCATCTTCCTCGATCCACCCTTGGATCGCTCCCGACATCTTCCTCCTGGTCGCCTGCAGCATGTTTCTCCAAGGCTCCATTGACTTCGACGCGGAAACCCGACACACTTTCACACCTATCCACCCGCAGCCCGTGGGTGAGGTAACAAGAGCATTTCGGTGCTCAAGGGTAGATTGACTCTCCTAGTGTCCAGGTATCCTGTCGATTTAGTCATAACTAGTTGAAACTGTCTGTACTCACCTTTTTAATAACTTGTTGTGCCCATTGACTTTGTTCCGCATCTCGCGTGTGAGTTCACACTCTGCACACGCGTCCCGTGGGCCTCCTGCTCCTTACCTAAGGTTAGGGTAGTATAGTCCCAGCGATCCTACAGCCTCTGGGCATCCTCATTTCCTCTATCGTTCTACTTATACCATTTACTTAATATATGGTTTGTCGTGCCCCTAGGGCACCATTGTAATTTGTGCGACTTATCATATTTTTCCTAAGAGATTGTCATGTGCTTAGCGTGGGAGTTCACACTCTGCACACGCGTCCCGTGGGCCTCCTGCTCCTTACCTAAGGTTAGGGTAGTGTAGTCCCAGCGATCCTACAGCCTCTGGGCATCCTCATTTCCTCTATCGTTCTACTTATACCATTTACTTAATATATGGTTTGTCGTGCCCCTAGGGCACCATTGTAATTTGTGCAACTTATCGTATTTTTGCTAAGAGATTGTCATGTGCTTAGCCCTCTGATCTCATGAAGAGTTCAGAGGTGTGTGTTATTAATAAATATATTGTTTATTTTCATAACAACCTGTGCGGTGTCCTTTCATCTGGTTTTGAAGGGGTTATATGTGGTAAAACAGCTGGCTTCACATGCCAAAAGAGTTTAGCCTAAGACTGCTTTGTCCATGCTACCATTAGGATAGCTGGTCTATAAGGTTGACTTACAACCAATCACCATAAGGGTTGTTTGGACTGATACAAGGTGATCACTAGAACTAGTGATCATCATATATCAGGCCAACTTCTCACATTGGTGTGCAGCGGTTGGGATTTGAGCTTGCTGTTGTTTTTGCCAGATATGATCTTGAGATATCATTTGAAAGATCACATATTGTCGTAGTAGTAGTATTTGTATAGCGCACCGAATCGACCCCCGAAGGGGTATCTCAGGCGCTTGTACGCATACCGCTGTGGAACCCTTCCTGGCTTTTCCCTGTGAAGGGCCCACTCCTGGGCACCCCCAAGGTGAAGCCAGGCATCCTAGCGTTGTTGGGGCCGTTGTGGAGGTTAAGCAAGCTATTGCCCAGAGTTGCAGAGTGGGACCCATGATTAGAATAGGCACCGAGGCGAGAATTATCAGGTCCGCGGAAATTGAGCCCAAGATCCGCTGAGGTGGAAATTGAACCCTGGCACCGGGCTAGAACTCTGCATCAAGGTCTGCCGCTTTAACCATTGAGCCACACTTCTCCACATAAGGTACCATAGGTACATATAACACGCTTAGAAATACTCTGAGTTCTACTGAACCAGCTGTTGTAGTAGAAAGGGCCTAGCACACCCTGACCACAACTCTTAGCAAGGGATCAGTAGGAAAACCCATAGTGTAGGTAAATGCACCACTTACACCTCACTAGAAAGCATGTCTATCACAGGAGAGGCCTCAGTGACTCCCCTTGTGGTTAGTAACCATACACAGGTCCTTTCCAGATATGCAGCCCTCAATTTCCAGGAGATGAGACAATTGTGTACCTCCAGGAAATTGAAACAGGGTTCTAACCCTACCCTTCCTTTTCTGTTAGGTCTCTTAGAGACATATGATGCTAGAAGAGCCTCTAACCCAGGCCCCTCAGATCCAGCAGATGGAAGCATGCCCCCCTTAGAAGGTGACTCTAACCTCCCTGAAACAGAAGATGTAGATGGTAGGGAAGATGGTAACTCATCTGAGGAGGAGGTAGACAATGGCCAAGCTGTAGTCAGTGCACTAACAAGGGCCAACTTAAGTCTACATGGGGATGGAACTGTGGGAGCCCCAGACCTATCCACAAGCAGGCTTAACCTTGGGAATAGAAGAAATAGGTCTCAGTCCAGAGACTCTATCAAATCTGTTCATTCCCATGTCTCTCATGCATCTTCTCAGAGGAGAATGACTTCCCCTCAGAGAAGAGAGCATCAGGCAAAGATGAAGGAAGTTAATCTGAGGATCTAAAGGGAAGAACTTGCCCTTGCCAAGGAGAAACTTGCTTTCGCCAGAGAGCAGAAATTAAGTGGGATAGAACCCACTGGTGGCAGCATTATCCCTAAGGATAAAGACAGGAGTTTTGATAATAAACACCTGAGCAAAATAGTGCCCTCCTGTAAGACAGGAGATGACATCCACAAATGGATGACTGCTCTTGAGAGGGCCTGCAAAGTACAGTAGGTACCCCAGAGTCAGTGGGCAGCTATATTGTGGCTCTCCTTTGAAGGTAAAGGTAGAGATAAGCTCCTCAATGTTAGAGATGAGGATGCTAATGATTACCAAGTCCTGAAAAATGCACTGATTGATGGGTTTGGCCTAACAACTGAACAGTACAGGTTGATGTTCAGAGATACCCAGGAAACTCAGGCTCAGGATTGGACTGACTTTGTTGATTGTGCCACTAAGGCTTTGGAAGGCTGGTTACTCGGAAGTAAAGTTACTGATTACACAGGATTGTACAATCTTATTATGAGAGAACAAATCTTAAGTAATTGTCAGAACCAGTTGTTGCATCAGCAACTGAATGACCCAGATCTGACCTCTCCCCAAGAATTGGGAAAGAAGGCAGACAGATGGGTCAGAACCAGGGTTAAGCAGCAGAACCAGAACCAGGGTGGTGGCCAGAAGAAACAGACCAAAAGGGTAATAATGAGAATAAGCAAAATGACCAGAAGTCTTCAACAGGGCCCCAACAATCTAAGGAGGGTGGGTCCCAGAATTCCCAAAAGAAGAAGAATGATGGTCCAAAGAAACCATGGTGCCAATACTGTAAAAGTAAGACTCACTGGTTTAGTGAGTGTGTGCCAAGAAAGGCCCAGCTCCTACCACTACTGCCCCTAAGGCACCTGCACCCCCTAGTACAGTTAGTAGTGGTAGTGTACCCCCCAAGGCTATAGTTGGGTTAACCCTGGGAACTGAGGTGGGTTCTGACTTAGTCAGAATTCCTACTCAAACTGTTCTTGTTTGTACTGGGGACATGGAAATTACCCCTACTGTAAGTCCCAGTACTCTGGGCAAGTACAGGCAAACGCCTTTAATCAATGGAAAAATGGCTCAGGCCTACAGGGACACATGTGCCAGTGTCACTATGGTGACACCAGCCTTTGTGAACCCTGATCAGATCATACTAGGTTCAGACTACCTAGTGACCAATTCTAGCAACGTCACTACCTATCACAGTATGGCAGTTGTTAACTTCTCCTGGGGAGGGGTAACTGGCCTCAAAAAGGTTGTAGTTAGTTCAGACCTCCCAGTGGAATGTCTTTTGGGCAATGATTTGGAATCCTCCCTATGGTCATAAGTGGAGTATATGACTCATGTGGAAATGTTAGGTTTATCAGCACATGTCCTTGCTGTGACCAGTTCACAGGCCAGAAAATGCCCAGCTGAACAAGTGCTGGATCCTGGAAAAATGGACCAGCCACTACCCAAGAGGAAGAGCAGTAGGGTTAAGGCAGTGCCTTCCCCCTTGCCTCAGGTTGAGGATCAGCCCTCTCAGGAGGATGACCCAAAGACCCCAGAAGGAACTGTCCTAGAAAAGCTCGAACCTGAACAGGTTGAGTTTCTTGGGACAGGGGGACCTTCCAGGACAGACTTGAGGCAGGCACAGTTAGACTGTTCCTCCCTTGAACCCCTCAGACAGCAAGCTGCTGCTGAGGCTGCAGGGAATGCTACAGGTACCCACAAGGTGTACTGGGATGAAGGACTCCTATACTCTGAGGCAAGAGACCCCAAGCCTGGTGCTACCAGGAGGCTGGTCATCCCCTTGTCTCTTAGAGGTTTCCTTCTTACCTTAGCCCACGAGATTCCCCTTGCAGGTCACTTAGGCCAGAGCAAGACTTGGGACAGGCTTGTCCCTCACTTTCACTGGCCTCACATGTCTGAGGACACCAAAGAGTTTTGTCGCTCATGTGTCACCTGCCAAGCCAGTGGCAAATCAGGTGGCACAGCAAAGGCCCCCCTTATACCATTACCTGTGGTGGGGGTACCCTTTGAAAGAGTGGGGATTGACATTGTTGGACCAATGGACCCCCCCCCCAACAGCATCTGGGCACAAATTTATACTGATGGTAGTGGATCATGCCACCAGATATCCAGAAGCTATTCCCCTTAGGACCACTACAGCTCCTGTTGTGGCCAGGGCACTACTTGCAGTTTTCTCCAGAGTGGGGTTTCCTAAGGAGGTTGTCTCTGACAGAGGTGCAAACTTCATGTCAGGATACTTGACTGCCATGTGGAAAGAGTGTGGAGTAAATTGCAAATTTACCACACCCTATCATCCACAGTGCAATGGGCTTGTGGAGAGATTCAACAAGACCCTCAAAGGGATGATAAAAGGGTTACCTGAAAAGCTTAGGCGAAGATGGGACATTCTTTTACCCTTCCTTCTGTTTGCTTACAGAGAGGTCCCACAGAAGGGGGTTCGCTACAGCCCTTTTGAGCTTCTATT
This sequence comes from Lissotriton vulgaris, assembly GCF_964263255.1. Taxonomy (NCBI): domain Eukaryota; kingdom Metazoa; phylum Chordata; class Amphibia; order Caudata; family Salamandridae; genus Lissotriton; species Lissotriton vulgaris. Next base: position 1,954,053,364 of record NC_141687.1, read on the forward strand.
TGGGCATCCTGTAAGAGGACCCCTGTGTCTTGTGAAGGAAGGATGGGAGTTACCTCTCAAAAAGCCTAAGCTTGACATAGTGGACTATGTACTTGGTTTCCGCTCCAGGATGGCAGAGTACATGGAGAAGGCAACCAAAAACCTGGAGGCCAGCCAAGAACTTCAAAAAGCTTGGCATGACCAAAAGGCTGTCCTAACTGTTTACCAGCCAGAACAGAAGGTGTGGGTGTTGGAGCCAGTGGCCCCAGCAGCTCTGCAAGACAGATGGTCTGGACCCCACACCATCATTGAGCAGAAGGGAGAGGTCACCTACCTGGTGGACCATGGAACTCCCAGGAACCCCCACAGGGTGCTTCATGTTAACAGGCTCAAGGCATTTGTTGACAGGGCGGACATGGGCTTGCTCATGACCACAGATGAGGGACAGGAGGAAGAGAGTGACCCTCTCCCAGACCTGCTCACTCAGAACCCTGATGATGGGTCAGTAGATGGTGTGCTCTTTTCTGACAGCCTCTCTGAGCATCAACAAAAGGATTGTAAACAGGTTCTTCAATCCTTTAGACAAATGTTCTCTCTGACCCCCAGTCAGACAAACTGGTGCACCCATGAGGTGGACACTGGTGACAGTCTGCCTGTCAAGAGTAAAATCTACAGGCAACCTGACCACGTCAGGGACTGCATAAAGAAAGAAGTACAAAAGGTGTTGGAATTGGGAGTCATTGAACCCTCAGAGAGCCCTTGGGTAGTCCTGTAGTTCTAGTGCCAAAACCTCACACCCAGGATGGTAAGAGAGAGATGAGGTTGTGTGTAGACTACAGGGGTCTCAATGCTGTCACTAAGACAGATGCCCATCCAATACCTAGGGCAGATGAACTCATAGATAAATCGGCTTCTGCCAAATTCTTGAGTACATTTGACCTGACCGGTGGTTATTGGCAAATCAGGTTAGCTGAGGATGCCAAGGCCAAAACAGCATTTTCTACCCCAGGAGGTCATTACCAATTTGTGGTGATGCCCTTTGGTTTGAAAAATGCACCTGCCACTTTTCAAAGGTTGGTGAACCAAGTTCTCACTGGGTTGGATGACTTTTGTGCAGCATATCTAGATGATATTGCTGTCTTCAGCTCCACCTGGGAGGATCACCTGATCCACCTGAGGAAAGTTTTGGAGGCCCTGCAGAAGGCAGGCTTCACTATCAAGGCCACCAAGTGCCATATAGGGCAGAGTCAGGTTGTGTACCTGGGCCACCTTGTAGGTGGAGGCCAGGTTCAACCATTGGAGAGCAAGATACAGGCCATAAAGGACTGGGCTCCTCCAACCACCCAGACACAGGTCAGAGCTTTCTTTGGTCTGTCTGGTTACTATAGGAAATTTGTCAGAAATTATGGGTCCATTGTGACACCACTCAATGACCTGACAAGCAAGAAAATGCCAAAGAAAGTTCAGTGGACAGTTAGCTGTCAAAAGGCATTCGATGACCTGAAGCAGGCTATGTGTACTGCACCTATTCTCAAGAGTCCAGACTACTCCAAAACCTTCATTGTCCAAACAGATGCTTCTGAGTTGGGTGTGGGAGCTGTTCTATCTCAGCTGAATATTGATGGTCATGACCAGCCCATTGCTTTTATAAGCAGAAGGCTGACCCCTAGAGAGAAATGTTGGTCAGCTATTGAGAGGGAGGCCTTTGCTGTGGTTAGGGCCATGAAGAAGTTGAGGCCATACTTGTTTGGAACTCACTTCAAGATTCAGACTGACCATAAGTTCCTCTTGTGGCTAAATCAAATGAAGGGTGAAAACCCCAAACTTCTTAGGTGGTCCATTTCCCTACAGGGGATGGACTTTACAGTGGAGCACAGACCAGGGACTGACCATGGCAATGCAGATGGTCTCTCCGGGTATTTCCACTTGGAACAGGAAGACTCACCTGGTCAAGGTTAGTTTAATGTTCCTAGTTTGCGGGTGGGGGGTATGTAGGAGAGTAGGGTCTGCAATCCTATGGTCACCCCAGATGTTTGCTTTTTGCTTCACTGGTTTACGACTTTCCCTGGCTGTGGGCCTGCTAATCAGACCTAGCTGTTCTCTCTCTAAATTGACACACATGTACTTTAGGTGCATTTACCAATTGGTATTGGGTCACTCTTATAAGTCCTTGTACAGTGTACCATAGGTACCCAGGGCATAAGTGCACCGAAGGCCTACCAGGGGCTGAAGCATGTATTATGCCACCCCTGGCTGGCCATCTATACAGACACAACTGGCTGGTAACACAGCTGGGGCAAGGTGGTGTAATCACCCTTTGCTGTAGATATAGTATACCTATATCTAACCCCAAAATGGACACATATATTCCTATAAGTCACTCCTATGGCAGGCCTTATCAATCCTGAAGGCAGAGTGCTTGGAATTATGTGAGATGGTGCTCTAGCATGAGCTGAGCCTGTCTGCAGCTTTCGGAACCAAGTCCTTTAGCTGTTTCCATGATAACGCTATACCATATACTCTTAAGTGCATTATAATCCTCGCGGTTATTGCTAACTTTGGCATAGCATTATCAAAACATGTCGAGTAAGGTGTCATACGAAGTGGAATACTACCCCCTCGCCAATTCTGGCGACGGGTGTAGCATTCCACCCTTTTAGAGGGACACGACATGTATGTAACTGTGAACCCCGGTTAAAGGTAAACAGAACCTCAGCATCACAAAATGGATGCTGCCACCACAGACACGAGTCTGACCTCCTGCTGCTGGGAGTCCTTCCAGCGAGGGAGGCCTGGACAAAGGGTTTCCTGCCTTGGGAGGTGCTAGCACCACCCCAGACAGGATTTTGTGTATTGAGGTAGGCCAGGCTGAAAGGAATGAGATGCCTGGGGCACACAAGGTGTCCCTGTGCATACCCCGGTTCAAACCAGTTGCTGGGGCACTCCAGCCCCAGCTCTGGCGTGAAACCGGACAAAGGATAGGGGGTGTAACCACCCCCCTTCCTGGTCCCACCCATGGGAGGGACCTAGTCACAGTACAGCCCCCTTTAGGAGAATAAAGGTAGGAGCTGGTCCCATTCCAAATTAGATTAATCCTGATTTGAAACTACAAAGAAGAAACTCTGGACTTCGACGTTCTGCTCCACAGAAGACTGAAGAAATCTCCCTTGTGGCCAAGGAGTGACCACCCTGCACAAGCAGGCACCATCAAGCGTCCTAGCGGTTCACTTTGTCGTCCTTCCTGCCGGAACCAGACTTCAGAGCCAGACGAGATCCAGACTTCCAGACCTCTCCGACCTCTACCTACATCTGCAGCACAGCTGAGATCCGTGGGTGTGACGAGACACGTGGGAACGGCCATCTCGGAGAAACTGCACTTCGCTTCCAGCACGACTGCAGAGGCATCCTCGAGTAAGTGATTTGGGTATTGAGAAGCCCCAGCCCCGAGCAGCTCCTGCACCGAAGATCAGCCCTCCAGCATCCACAAGATCTGCGTGGGGTCTTTTTGCTTGATTGCTGCTCGACGCGTTGTCTGGTCACTTGCCGGCTGGCTAGTGGCCTCCTAGACGACGATCCTTGAAATCTACACTGCTGGTCTGGTTGCTCCAGACTGGCCCTTGTTTCCCTGCAAAGGAGAAGCACCCCGGACCCTCCTGGTCCGCACCAGACGCCATTGCCACTCACCGCGTGATCAGATACCGCCGACAGCGAGAGCCTGCGTGGGACAGCTCGGGCCTCCATCCTGGTCGTCGTAGACACCTCCTGGTCCACGTGGCTGCAGAGTCAAGCGTCCTCTCTTCATCTGATCGCGACGACAGCATCTGGTTCCTTCCTGGTTCCACTCCGGTCACTGGCTAGTGACTTTGAACACTGTCCCCTCTGCTTTCAGGTCTTCATCTTCCTCGATCCACCCTTGGATCGCTCCGGACATCTTCCTCCTGGTCGCCTGCAGCATCTTTCTCCAAGGCTCCATTGACTTCGACGTGGAAACCCGGCACACTTTCACACCTATGCACCTGCAGCCCGTGGGTGAGGTAACGAGAGCATTTCGGTGCTCAAGGGTAGATTGACTCTCCTAGTGTCCAGGTATCCTGCCGTTTTAGTCGTAACTAGTTGGAACTGTCTGTACTCACCTTTTTAATAACTTATTGTGCCCATTGACTTTGTTCCGCATCTCGCGTGTGAGTTCACACTCTGCACACGCGTCCCGTGGGCCTCCTGCTCCTTACCTAAGGTTAGGGTAGTGTAGTTCCAGCAATCCTACAGCCTCTGGGCATCCTCATTTCCTCTATCGTTCTACTTATACCATTTACTTAATATATGGTTTGTCGTGCCCCTAGGGCACCATTGTAATTTGTGCGACTTATCGTATTTTTCCTAAGAGATTGTCATGTGCTTAGCCATCTGATCTCATAAAGAGTTCAGAGGTGTGTGTTATTAATACATATATTGTTTATTTTCATAACAACCTGTGTGGTGTCCTTTCATCTGGTATTCAAGGGGTTATATGTGGTAAAACAGCTGGCTTCACATGCCAAAAGAGTTTTGCCTAAGACTGCTTTGTCCATGCTACCATTAGGATAGCTGGTCTATAAGGTTGACTTACAATAAATCACCATAAGGGTTGTTTGGACTGATACAAGGTGATCACTAGAACTGGTGATCATCATATTTCAGGCCAACTTCTCACAATCATGTCTTCTTAAGTCTGGCACTCAAAGACTTTTCAACTGTGGTGTGATTGTCTGTCACCCAGGTCTTCTAGTTTCTTCAGCACGGGTTTCAGTTGGGCCTCAGTCCAGCCACTCTTAAGGTACAGTGGGCAGCCGTAAAAGGCTTTTTAGTCCAACTGGAGTGGTCTGCCGGACAATCAGGGGCCTGCTTCCAGAATTCTAAAGGGATTTTCGAATCGGTGTCCTGTCCCGCAGGTACTGTGTCTCTCCTGGGATTTGTAGTTGGTATTGAGGGCCCTAAAGTATCCCCTGTTTGAGCCTTTGTCTTTAGTGTAGATCCGACTTCTGAATCTGAAAGTATTTTTCTTGCTGGCCATCACTTCCGCTCGCCGCTTGGGGTAGTTGGGTTTACTGTCTTGTCTCCCTCCTTTTTTGCAGGCCTTTGATGAATGGATTGTCTTTTGATTGGGTCCTGGCTTTGTCCCAAAGGTGAAGTCTGTTTTATCCCCAATAGGAAGTGATTCTTTCTGTATTTCTGTATTTTGTCCGGACCCTCTCTCTCCTGAGGAGGTGGCGCCATTCGGGGGCCCTCTTTACAGGAATAGAGGCTGACTGCCACATACAGAATGACAATGGGTCAGTCTGAGCTGGCACAGCATGTGGTGGCCTCCTCCAGCCTCGGTCCAGGGCAGGGCATTCTGTCACATGGAATCCAGTTAACCAAAGGAAGGCGGTGAAAGAAGTTCAAAGGAAAGGATTATAGTTATAGTATAGCAGCCATGGTTGCTTCTTTTCTATTTTATGCTACTAACAACCATTGACAAAGCCAATAGTTCTGGCTTGTTGTAGGTGTAAAGTTACTTGTATTATATATCTGGATGCAATGACAGAAGCAACAAAAATACCAGTCGGGCGGCACATTATATTAAGCACACATTTTTAGCTTATGTGTTTTAAGTCACACATTGTATTACATCGAACACCCTTTTGGAGAGACCCTCTAGTTTTGTCATCCCACTTAAAGCTCTGGAAACAACACCATGTCACAGTCGCCCCACGTCCAGGCACTGTGCATCATGCATGACTCATGCCTTCCATTTTTTCAGATTGCCTATGTGCAGGGGCATAGTGAACCCTGCCCCACCCCTTGCTTTAGGAACTGCATCGAGGGTGGAGTTCTTGATGGGTCTCATAATTAATGTGAAAAGGTGAGTGAGTAAGTAAGTGAAGGGATGGGTGGATGGATGGCTGGATAGATGAGTGAAATGATGGATGAGTGAAAGGGTGGATAATGGGCGAGTGAATGGGTGGATATAAGGCTGGATGAGTGAGTGAAAGGGTGGGTAGATGGACAAAAGGATTGATAGATGAGTGAAGGAGTTAAAGGGTGGATGGATGGATGGATGAGTGAAAGGATGGATGAATGATAGGTTCAATGGATGGATTCATGAGTGGATGAGTAGATGGATGGGTGGGTGAATGGAAGGATGGATGGCTAAGAGAAAGGGGAATTGAAAGAGAAAGGGTGATGCGTAAATGGATGACTGATGGGGTAAATGGGTGGAAGGATGAGTGACTGGATGGATGAATGAGTAAGTGAAAGGATGGCTGGATAGGTAAATGGCTGGATAGATGAGTGAATTGATGGATGGGTGGAAGAGTGGATGGATGAGTGCACGGATGGATAGGGTGAAAGGGTGGGTGGATCGATAATGGAGAGTAAAAGGGTGGATTGAGGGATGGATGTGTGAAATGATGGATGGAAGGATAGGTGATGGATAGGTTTGTAAATGGTTGCATATGGACATGGATGGGTACACAGATGGAAGGACAGAATGAATGGTGAAAGACTGAATGATGGATGAAAGTATGATTACACGTTGTAAGCCCCATTATCTTAAGCAACATTTCCTATACATTGACTTGCACATTTACATGAGTGATTGTCTCTATATAATATGTGTGTGTTGTAACGCACTCCAACACTCTGCCCCACATACTTGAGATGAGTAGCACTATAGAAGAAATTAAATGCACATGAGAGAGGGTCTATGTAAAGATGAGGGGCGCCATTGGAGGGTGCTAGCAAGGCCAGACAGGCCAGACCCTGCACATTTGCTTAAAGCTGTGCGCATACTGACAAACCATGAAGTGCACAATTGTCTCAACCTAATATAAACTTATTTTTACTTGTACTTTAGTGGTTGTCTATTTTCTTACTTATATACTGTTGCATAACCTCCTCTGATGTGTCTGGCCTTTTGGCCTGAATTTTGACCTCCTGTCATGAAATTTTGTCCTGAATTTTGAACCTTTGTCCTTTTTACACAGACTGTCCTGAATTTGCACCCATGCCTGTTGGTCAACCAAGTTCTCGTAGTGACTCATCACAGCAAGAGGGATGAGGAGGTAATGCTGCGATTACTTACTGGTAAAAAGCATTACTCTGAGTCCTTCTCTTGCTGTGATGAATTAGACCCTCCCTCCCTCCTTGTCGGCGATTCCAACAGTGTGCTGGCATTGGCTTGGTACAGAACAGGAAGGAGGGGGAGGGGACTTTTATAGCTTAAAGGAAGTTGTGAAGGGAGCCACAGGGGCCTCACATAGTTATTCATCATGGCCAGGGAATGACTCAGAGCAATGCTATTCATGGTAAGTAATTGCAGCAGTTTTTGTTTTCCAGCTGGTTCGAAATGCCACAGCATACATATGTGGTGTTTATGAGTTGGTAATGTATCAAATCCTGTCTAATAGATAAAACCAGCTTGCTTGCATTTAAACTATTTACGCAAACTTAAATCTCAATGGGAGCCAGACATTATTCACCTTAATACACCTCCCTGGTTCAATTTAATGTTTTTATTAATTTCTTTTATAGCTAAAGCTATATTTTACATAGTAAAATTATATAACGTCATTATTTGCATATCCGTTTAGCCAGCAGAAATTTACATAGATTGATATACCATACAAACCAGCTTTATTTATTCAAAAGACTTAAGCCATTTATTGTTTCGCTTGAGTGCTGCTTGACATGTCTAACTTCATTACAGGAGTGGCGTTATTGTCATCCGTCTATACCACTGATCCAGTAAAGCGTTCACATTCTTCCATGGCTACCGAGATTGGGAATTTGCAGTTCCTCCAGAAACAGTTGGGGCCGGATATAGATGTCCCACATCTGACAAAAAGTGGTAATTGTCCTGTGTTCCCTATTTAAAGTTCATAAAGATCAGTGTAGTGCAATTAGGGATGATGGTACATCATCTGCCTTTTAGCGGATATGATGTGAATTAATACACCAGGGTTCTTTGCCTCATCTGAGCTACAAATAATACTGCAATGACCTACTATGAAATTGGGTCTTTCTCTTTAATTAGGTAGCCTGAAGCCTTGTGTACACTCATGTCCTTTTACTGGTGTCTCTTTATGACACTGAAAAGAAGACACAGAGTTGAAGGTAGGAGTCAAGTTTATTGGGTCTAATGTCCTCCAGTTCCCGTCAGCAACTGCTGCCGTCGAACACCACATTCTAGGTGGAACCCCACTAAGCTACACAAGCTCAAGACACGTTCCAGCTCACACACCCCCTTCCTTCACAATAAAGAAAAACAAGAGGAACAGAGGATGAATAAAGATGAGGAAAAAAACTGAAAAAATGCTGATTAAGAACAGGCAACATAGCATAATACAGAGACGACATTACAGCATTTTGTAATCATGAAACTTTGCAGGGACAGACTTCTATCTGGTGGATGCATCCCTAGAAGGAACAAAGTCAGAATGAATAGCGTCCCTCCTGTGAACATTGGAGGGCACAATCGTTGAAGGGGAATGAACACCAAATGTCTTGTTGACATAGTCAAGCATAGACTCGGGTACAATGGAAACAGCACACTTGTTCCAAACTTTACCGTTCTCCAACACCACCACATGATTCTTTACTGCAGACACTCTTTTGGGAGCGGAGAAGCGAGAATCCCGCTTTCGTAGAAAACCGGGTATCTTGACTCTCACCCAATCGCCCACTTTGATAGGCAATGAACATCGAACTCCCAGCCTGGTGTCATATTTAGCCTGAACAGCAGCCCTGACGTCAGCTACAACAGACAATTTCTTTGTGTCCACCTCCCTCCTGGACATCCATTCTTTGTTTAATTTGGAGCCAACAACTCTTCCCCTAAGTAAGGTAAACGGAGCAATGCCAGTACTAACATGGGGAGTGGTCCTCACAGCCCACAGCATGTTGCCGACAGCTTGTCATCCGTGTAATCCATTCACTAATGCCAGCTGCAGGTGTTCCTTGATGACACGGTTAAATCGCTCAACTAAACCATTACTGCGTGGGTGATAAAGGGACGGAAGTATGTGTCTTACACCTATATCCTTGAAAAATGCTTGCATCTCACAAGAAACCAACTGGGTACCATTGTCTGACATTAACTCCTCAGGAAAAAGACATCCTGCAGAAAGTTGATAACAGATTAGGAGTTTGCATTGTCTACGAACCTGACTTCAGGCCATTTTGACATGTAGTCAATTAGAACTAGAGCATATTTGGGAGAACTACCAACCAGTCCAAAAGGACCCGCAATGCCGAAGGCCAATTTAGTCCAAGGAGTGTTCTTCACCACAACAGATTCAACCGGGGAAGGATGCATTACCTGGGATTTGTCGCTTGTAACACAAACGCAGCAATCACGGACAAAATGCTCAACATCCTTATCAAGGGCAGGCCACCAAAAATCCTGTCTCACCCTGTGTTTCATAGCTCGAATGCCAGGATGGCCTTCATGAGCCAAATTCAAAATCCTTTTGCGTATGGACAAAGGAACTACCAACAAACCACCTCTCCTCAATACCCCATCAGCCATGGATAACTCATCCTTAACTCTTTTGTAGGGCATTAACTCGGAGGGGCAATCTTTGTCGCAAGGCCACACACCAGCTAAGATATCAATGACTTTCGTAGCATCAGCATCTTCAGACGTACTCTCCAACCATTCATGTTCCGAAAGAGCACTGCCAACAGTGTCATCTCCAAATCATTACACCAACATATCATCCTCACATGAGAGAGGTAATCTGGATAGGCAATTGGCAACATGGCTTTTGACTCCAGCAACATACTCAAGCCGATATCGGAACTCCTGTAGTCTATATTGCTATTTAGAAATGCGTGGCGTGGCCCTGCCACCTCCCTTGGTGGTAAACAAATCGACCAGGAGTTTATGGTCAGTTCTTAAGATGAACTTATTGCCCGACAAGACATTTTTTAAGTGTTGGACTTCACACCACAAACCTGAGGCTTCCTTTTCAATGGTCGAATAGGTGCTCTCAGCACCCCTTACGGTACTTGAAGCAAAGGCTAGGGTTTCTTCACGACCATCACCCCTCCTCTGAAGGACTGCCCCATAACCAACATTGCTCGCATCAGTAGATACAATACATAGGTTATTAATGTTAAAAAGTTTAAGGGGACGAGCGTGTACAATTTCTTGTGTGATTGATTGAAAATTGTTGTTGCAGTCAACATCCCATTCATACTTGACATTTTTCTTTAGCAAGTTTCGCATGGAAGCTGTTTTGGTGGAAAAGTTACTGACGAATTTGGCGTAATACTCCACCACCCCTAAATAAGAGCGAAGTTGGTCCTTGTTCAAAGGTGTGGGTGCATTCTGGATAGCCTCAATGATCTTCAGTTTGGGTTCAATTCCCTTGTGTGAGATATGATGACCAGGGTAATCAACACCCTCTTGGAGGAGCTTGTAAATAGGTTGTTCCTCAATCTCTGAAACAATGCTGAAGCAGAGGCAAGGCCAAAAGGCATGCAAATGTAACGATAAGCACCCTCTTGAGTGACAAAAGATGTTAGATGTCTAGATTCCTTACACAGCTCAATTTGGTGATACGCTGAAGAAATATCAAGGGAGGTAAAAAAAACTTGCATCCTCCAGAGTGGCTAACATCTCGTTGATTTTTGGTAGTGGTTGACAATCAACCCAGATGTTAGCATGAGATCTCTCAAGTCAACACACATCCTGAGAGATTTGGTGGATTTCTGTGCTAAAATAATAATGGGGGCCAACCATTCCGAATCTTCGATAGGTTCAATAACTCCTGGTGTACACAGACGTTCCAATTCACGCATGAGTTCATTAAGTAGACTCAAGGGTACTTTGCGTACTTCATGAGCTACAGCCTTTGCACCTTCCTTGAGTACAATGCAATGCTGAAAGCCCTTTAATTTCCCAAGTTCCTCATTAAATCCCTCAGGAAAAATGTGTGCCCACTTGTCATTGGATAGCTGACTAACAGTGTGGGCAGGGGACGCATCAGAAGATGTGAGATTATAGAATTGGCTGAGGGCATTGCGGGACACCACCATATCAGGATGATTAGGGTGTAGGATGATATTAAGAGCGCCCTGCTCGTCCCACCCCAACAAGTTTGCACCATCCTGGACTACAAACATAGTCCCTGTAGCTTGATCAGCATTAAAAGCCAGATTTGCCATAAACTTTCCTAAAACTTCCACTTTTTTACCCCCATATGCAAAGATTTTGATGTTAGACTATTCTAATCGGACAGCGACTACTTTGCTAAAATCCTTGACATTGATGAGGGTAAAAAGCAAACCCTATTCTGCAAGAATACTAAGGTAAATCCCATTAACATCAATGTTGCACGAAGGAGATTTCCTTTTGTGAGACCCCTATTCCCACCCATCCCAAAGAAGATAGTTCGACAACACCTTCAGCGTGAGACGATGAAGGGGACCACATCAACAGTTCGTAATTCTCTTCATCAGAATCCATCAGATTTTCTGCATTGGCCTTCACCACCTGAGTTGAACTCTTCTTAACCATGACAGCTTTGCACATTCTGGAGTAGTGACCTTTCATTCCACATTTATACCAAGTTTGATTCAAGGCAAAACAAAATTTGGCATTCCCTAAATTTGACTTGCTCCCACAACGGAAGCACATTACCTCATTTTGTTCAGGTTTAGCTTTGGGGTAAAGTGTAGTAGGATGTGAAGCACTAGTGGCGAATCCCTTCCATGATTTAGAGACATGTTTGGTTTTTAAGAGTTGGACTTCCCTTGTTGAGGCAGTACAACCCATTTGTTTACGCAAAATTGGGTGTGCTCAGTACTCCTAGCCAACGTGAGTGCAGTTTCTAAGTCAGGATCATCAGAGGACAATATTTTTTCTCGGATCGTTTTGTTAGACGTCTTTTCAATTAATTAGTCACAAATAATCTCATCTCTAAACTTCCTGTAGTTGCAGGTGACTGCTAGGATTCCAAGAGCTGCAACAAAGTAATCAATGGACTCACCAGGAGTTTGAGCGCGTTGTAGGAACTTGTGACGTTCAAGAACAATATTTCTTTTAGGATTGAATCTTTAATCTAAGGTTTTGACAACAGAAGCATAGCCATCATCGAGTAGAGAATCTCCATTGTCACCACCTTTTACAAGAGTACTTACCACTTCTAAAAGTAAAGATTTCAAAATGTTCCTACCCTCAGAGCCTAGATTGTAAATCAAGAGCACTTTCTTCTTCTTAGAAGGAAAGGTCTCACCGTCAATGGCTTTCAAGTATGCTTTAAAAGTATCTTTCCACTGTTCCCACTGAACAGGTGGTGTACCAGCAGACTGTAAAAAGAGTGGAGGTACCGAAATGTGATCCATGGCCAAGCGTGGGTGAGTTGCTGCCCAACACCAACACAAACTGCACTTAAATAAACCTAAGAAAGTCGATAAAGCCAGACAAAATGGTAAAATGACGTGAGAGTTCACAGAGAATTATATGGAAGCTTGAAAGTTGACAGGTGGTGTGGGCATCACCGAGTGAGCAAATGGTGCAGGTCCAGAGTAATGATGCACATCTGAAAGAAACACGTTAGTGTTAGATTCCTTACCTTAGTATATCCCCTGGTGTCAGACTGGATCCGGAAATTTTTGCGTAGCAGTACCCTTGCGCTTCGGTAGGCGTCGTCTGCGGCTTTGCGTCCGTCGTCGGCGCCGTGATGACGGCGTCGGAGTACTTAGACGCCGCCTCCGCGTGCAGACGTCAGTTCTTTTTTCCGCGCCAGCAGCGCAGATCTGGAAAAAGTGGTACCTTAATCAATTTTTGACTAAACTTTTTTGATCCCTTTTGATAATTTTCTTGAGTCTTGCGACTCCGGACGGTGCCGATAGGGATGCCAGGTTTCAAGCCTTGTGAGGATTGCGACCGACTGATGTTGGTCACCGACCCTCACCGTCGGTGTCTCCACTGTCTCAGGGTCGACCACGACAACAAGACCTGCTCCGACCGCCGGGCCCTGACTTCGAAAGCAAGGCGGGAGCGGTCCCGCAAGCGCCTTGAACTCCGGCAGTCGGCCCGCGCCGCAAGAGGTCCCGGTCCCAATGGAGGTCGAGGGACAGGTCGCGGGGTCGGAGCCATCAGAGCTCCGGGAGTCGTCATCACTCCTCCGGGTCGGAGTCGTCAGGTAAGCACAAGAAGTCGTAGAGACGTCATCGCTCTTCCGACTCTCCCCGACGGTCGTGCGACGCGGCCGGGTGTTCGAGTGACACCACCCACGCGGCTCTTTCGGAGTCGCGGGCGTTCCCGCCTGCCCCACACCCTCCGGTCCCTGGGCAGAACACGACGCTGGAGGAGATCGAGCGCTTCCTCATGGCCATGAGGTCCCTTGCTTCTCCGACGGGCTCCGCGGCGCCTTCGGGCCCAGCGGACCCGTCTGGGGGCCCTAGCGGGTCGGGTGCTTCGTCCCGTTGCCGTCGGGTGCTTCGGCCCCGACGCCGCCGGCGCCTTCGGGCCCGGCGCCGCAGGGCCCCACTGGATCCGCTTCGGGATTCGGGTTGTTGCCGGTTGACCTGACGACCTCACCGGCGCCGGTCCCTCGGGTGTCACCCCCGGCGCCTCCCTCGATCCGGTTCCGGCGTCGGAACGGCGCGGCTGGGCGCCGCTTTTGACGCCGTTTGGGGAGTTTACCTTCAATGAGCCGGCCCCATCCTTTGACAACCCTGATTATCAGGAGATGGGTGATGAGGAGTATTGGGAGGGGTCTGAGGACCCTCTGACACGGGAGTGTCAGTCCCAGGAGGACTGGACAGGTGGACTTGGGGATGCCAGTGGTCTGGACACCTCGCCAGACACTGGCTTTGTCTCACCTCCTACCGAGGCTTCAGGGGAGGGGGCAACCGACAGTGTGGTATTGACGCGGGCGGCCAAGGCCTTGGGCTTTGAGCTCCCCGTCTCGGCCGTGAGGACTAACATCCTCACTGAGGTCCTTAAACCGAAGTCAAGCTCGGCTGAGCCTCTGCTGCCGTTTAATGAGCAGTGAGATAAATAACGGTGATGGATCAAGCCCTGATCTTTGGACTGGGTAAGAGTGGTCTGCTTAATTCAGACACTTTGTTCATCACCACCCCCTTCTGAATCGTTTTTGGCCACTATAGGTGTGGCAGGGTATACTCAGACATGAGTCCTTTGCTCACTGCACCATCAGGATTCAAGCAAGCCGGGCCGACGACGGTTGAAATGCCAGAAACCGGTCCCCGGAAGCTTGTCTCCTTTCTGGTGAAGAATTGACTTGGTAGTTTGGTCTGCCCTGTTCCCATGATGCACTGGGCCAGGGACAGACTAATTTGCATATAGCCAGGTTCTGAGCTGGGATGGTGCAGTGAGCTAAATAACGGTGATGGATCAAGCCCTGATCTTTGGACTGGGTAAGAGTGGTCTGCTTAATTCAGACACTCTGTTCATCACCACCCCCCTTCTGAATCGTTGTTGGCCACTATAGGTGTGGCAGGGTATACTCAGACATGAGTCCCTTGCTCACTGCACCATCAGGATTCAAGCAAGCCGGGCCGACGACGGCTGAAATGCCAGAAACCGGTCCCCGGAAGCTTGTCTCCTTTCTGGTGAAGAATTGGCTTGGTAGTTTGGTCTGCCCTGTTCCCATGATGCACTGGGCCAGGGACAGACTAATTTGCATATAGCCAGGTTCTGAGCTGGGATGGTGCAGTGAGCTAAATAACGGTGATGGATCAAGCCCTGATCTTTGTACTGGGTAAGAGTGGTCTGCTTAATTCAGACACTCTGTTCATCACCACCCCCCTTCTGAATCGTTTAATGAGGCCTTGACTGACGTTCTTTTGGGCACTTGGTCCAGGCCCGCTACGGGTTCGCCCGTAGATAGGAACGTGGCCAGACGCCACCGTCCGGCCCCGGGCGACCCATGTTTCCTGTCCACCCACCCCAGCCCCGAGAGTCTGGTAATCCAGGCTTCGAATTCCCAGACCGCATTCCCGCCGGCTCCGCTGGACAGGGAATCCAAGAGGTATGAGCAGTACGGCAAAAAGGTATTCTCCTCCCTGAGTCTGGGACTGCGGTCTTGGGCCGCTACACCCACTCTCTGTGGGACACGGTCGCGGACTTGCTGCCAGAGTGTCCGTTGGAGGTATGGGCCAAACTCGGCCAGGCCCTTGTGGAAGGCCGGGATGCAGCAAGATATTCTATCCGAAATGGGCTGGATACCACCGACTCACTGGGCAGAGCGATGGCAACGACGGTGGTGATTCGACGCCACGCCTGGTTGAGGTCAGCCAACTTTTCGGCCGATGTCCGGAATACACTCATGGACATGCCGTTTGATGGCCGTCGCATTTTCGGCGACAAGGGAGACCACGTGCTTGAGCGCTTTAAGGACTCCAGGGCTATGGCCAGGTCCTTGGGCCTCTCGGCCCCGCGCCAGCAAACGGGTGCCTTTCGCTCCTTTCGTGGCCAAAGAAGGGGCGCCCCCACACGTGCTGCCAGCCACGCACCGCAGACTAACATCCAACGCGGTGGCGGCTGTGGAAACCGCTGTGGCGGCGGTCGGGGACAACGGCGAGGTCAGTCCACACCTTCCCCCGCAGCATCCGCCTCAAAACCCTCCTGGTCCTGCTTTCAGGCCCATGTGACGCCAGTGGGGGGCAGGGTTCGCCATCACCACCACCACTGGCGCACTGTCACATCAGACAGGTGGGTGCTGCAGATCGTCCAAAGGGGCTACTCCCTCCCCTTCGAGGCGACCCCTCAAGCCATGCCACCGCAATACCACCGCGTATCGGGGGATCATTTGCGACTTCTGCAGGAGGAAGTTACGGCCCTCTTGGCCAAGGTGGCCATCACGCGCGTTCCTGGGCCAGAAGTAGGGTGTGGTTGCTACTCCCACTACTTTCTGGTACCCAAGAAGGGCAAAGGGGGCCTACGCCCTATCTTGGACCTACGGAACGTCAACGGCTTCCTCCGGAAGGAGAAGTTCAAAATGCTGACACTGGCTCAGGTCCTAGCTGCCCTGGACCCAGGAGACTGGATGGTAGCGTTGGACTTGCAGGATGCTTATTTCCACATCCCCGACCTGCCAGCCCACCGGTGCTACCTGCGGTTCACGGTAGGCCACAAGCACTTTCAGTTTACCGTGCTCCCCTTCGGCCTTACCAGCGCCCCACGGGTGTTCACGAAAGGGATGGCGGTGGTCGCAGCTCATCTGCGCAGGTTAGGGGTTTCAGTCTTCCCCTACCTCGACGACTGGTTGTTGAAGGCGGGCTCGCCCCAGACAGTCGTCAGCCACCTCCAGACTACGGCAGACCTCCTGCACCAGCTGGGGTTTTCCATCAATGTGCCGAAGTCCCACCTTTGCCCCTCTCAGAAGCTCCTCTTCATCGGAGCGGTTTTCAACTCGGCGCAGTCCACCCGAACAGCGGGTCCGGGATATTCAAGCTCTGATTCTTCTCTTTCAGCCTTTATCCTGGGTCTCGGTCAGGTTGACGCTGCGGCTTCTGGGGTTGATGGCCTCCTGCATCCTTCTGGTGCATCACGCCCGGTTGGGGATGCGGGCTCTGCAGTGGGACCTGAAGTTTCAGTGGGCCCAGCATCAGGGCAACCTATCCGACCATGTCCTGATCTCGAAGGGCACTTCGAGACAGCTGCAGTGGTGGATTACGGACCGCGATTGGGTCAGCGGCAGATCCCTCTCCGTTCCCCAACCGGAGCACGTGGTTGTGACGGACGCGTCCTTCCAGGGCTGGGGAGGCCACATGGGAGAGGCGGAGATCAGAGGCCTCTGGTCTCCGGCGGAGTCCCAGCTCCATATCAACCTTTTGGAGCTGCGGGCGATTCGTCTAGCACTGAAGGCATTCCTCCCCTCTGTCAGGGGAAGCGTAGTCCAGGTGTTCATGGACAACACCACCGCCATGTGGTACTGCAACAAACAGGGCGGGGTGGGTTCGTGGACCCTATGCCAGGAGGCTCTGCGCCTCTGGCAGTGGCTGGAACAATAGGGCGTGTCCCTGGTGGTTCAACACCTGGCAGGTTCTCTGAACGCCATGGCGGACAAACTCAGCCGCTAGTGCATGATGGATCACGAATGGCGTCTGAACTCGGACGTGGCACAAGGTCTCTTTCTGCAGTGGGGAGAGCCTTGGTTAGATCTATTCGCCACAGAAGAGAACGCGCAATGTCATCAGTTCTGCGTGTTGGAATTTCCAAGGCGGCACTCGCTCGGAGATGCTTTTTGTCACGAGTGGAGTTGCGGTCTGTTGTACGCCTTTCCGCCTATACCACTTCTGCCCAGAGTGCTGAAGAAGATCAAAGGCGACCAGGCCCAAGTCATCCTTGTGGCTCCGGACTGGGCACAAAGGTACTGGTATCCCGAGCTACTTAGTATGTCAGTCGATCCCCCGGTTCGTCTGCCTCTTCAGGAGGACCTTCTGTCGCAGCATCAGGGGACGGTCCTCCACCCGAACCTGTCCAGTCTCCACCTCCATGCTTGGAGATTGAGCGGCGACAGTTGAGGCCATTTGATTTGCCTCCTGAAGTCTGTAACATCATTCTGGCAGCCAGGCGTCCCTCCACTAAGTCGGTATATGCCTGCAGGTGGAACAGAGTTGTGGCATGGTGCACAGCAAAGGCTGTGGATCCTCTCTCTGCCCCTCTTTCAGAGGTTCTTCTCTTCCTACTTTCTCTTGCCCAGCAGGGCTCTGCTCTGGGCAGTATAAAGGGCTACCTTTCTGCCCTTTCAGCCTTTTTAAGGCTGCCTGATCAACCTTCTTTGTTCAGTCCCCTATTGTAACTCATTTTCTGAAAGGCATCACACACACGTTTCCACCTGTTCCTTTCGTGATGCCTCAGTTGGACTTGAACCTGGTTCCTACAGATCTGATGCGCAGTCCCTTTGAGCCACTTCACAACTGTCCTCTCCACCTTCTTACTCTGAAGACTGCTTTCCTGGTAGCCATCACCTCCAGGTGAGTGAGTGAGCTCCAGGCTCTTTCATCCAAACCTCTTTTCCTTTCTGTCCATCCGGACAAGGTTGTGTTGTGGACAAGACCCTCTTTCCTGCCCAAGGTTGTCACGGCCTTCCACATCGGGCAGTCTATCACCTTGCCCACCTTCTTTCCGCCTCCGCATCCCTCGAAGGAGGAAGAGCGGCTCCACCATCTGGACCCAAAACGTGCGCTCTCGTTCTATCTGGATCGCACACGCCAGTTCTGGGTGGATGACCAATTCTTTGTTGGTTACGTGGGCGCAAAGAAGGGAAGGGTGGTACACAAGCAGACCATCACAAGCAGGTTGTCTTGTGAATCAAGACTTGTTACTCCTTGGCAAAGAAGGAACCTCCTGATGGGCTGAGGGCCCATTCCACTCGGGCCACGGCGTCTACCACTGCCCTGGGTCAGGGAGTCCCCTTGCAGGACATTTGTCAGGCAGCTACGTGGGCCTCGCTGCACACGTTTGCAAGACACTACTGCCTGGACAGCCAATTCTGGAGGGATGGCTTCTTTGGCCGTTCCGTCCTCCAGGACTTTCTGGTGTGATTATTGGTTCGCAGATCCACCACCGGGGTTGGTATTGCTGGGGTATCTATTCTAAGGTAAGGAATCTAACACTAACGTGTTTCTTTCAGATGAACAAGTAACTTACCTTCGGTAACGATATATCTGTAAGAAACATTAGTTAGTGTTAGATTCCTTACCGCCCCACCCATCCTCCCCGTTCTGTGAACCGATATCTAGGGTTAAGGTCATCCCCTTTCAGGGCCCTAGTTTCAATGGCACCAGTGTTGGTTTTTAACATGGCTCTGCGTTTCTGGCGCGGAAAAGCTGTGTCTAAGAACTGACGTCAGCACGCAGAGGCGGCGTCTAAGTACTCCGACGACATCATCATGGCGGCCACGTCGCCGACGACGGACGCGGAGCCGCAGACGACGCCTACCGATGCGCAAGGGTACTGCTACGGATAAAATTTCCGGATCCAGTCTGACGCCTGGGGATATTCTAAGGTAAGGAATCTAACACTAACTAATGTTTCTTACAGATATATCGTTACCGAAGGTAAGTAACTTGTTCAAATACGTCACAAGAGAATGTCATGTAGTGAGCACGTCACTGACGACAAAGGAATGTAGAGAGAAAACAAGAGTGTGCACATCACCGGATACGCAATACGGAAATTGCCATAAAATGCGCGCATCTAGAAAAACAAGCATTTACAATGCAATGGTTTTGCCTTTGGAAAAGTTAGAGCTATTGGCATTGCTCATGACATTTCTTTTTTTTTTTTACTTATAAATAAATGGCATTGTTATTTACATTGCCAACAGCTCTGAGAGAGAAACATTGAACATAGTGGGGTGGAAATTTTGTGGGGATCACACTGGGGACAGATGAAAAGAGCTGATAAACATATGCACTCTCACGAAGTACAATCCAAGACAAAAAAAGTCATTGAATAAGAAGCAAATAAATGAGATTGACAATAAACACAACCAATGGTAAGCAATGGACAGGTTGTAGGCACACAGTAGGCCTTTTGCAATCAGACAAGTTAAACTACGTGGGCTGGACCACAAAAAGTAATGTGTTCACGCTGCGTCAAAATGTCAGGAAGTTAAGAAACAAGCATGGCCAGTACAAATAAGTATGACCTTAATGGGCTGCACTATCAAAGACACACTCATCACTCTGAACTCTCACTAGCACTGTTCATCCCCTGCACTTGCACAGGGAACCCATTTCTCCTCCCCTGGCTTTCACAAACGCCTCTCCTGTTGCACTCACATAGGCACACATCCTGTATCAGCACTTACACATGCAACCCCCCTGCCTCTGCACTCACAGATAGGCCCACCCGTCCTACAACACCCACACAGGCCCACCCCCTTCTCCTGTAGAACACCACTCACCCCGCACTGGCACAGAAATCCCTGCACTCGGAGCAACCCCTCGCGCCGCACGCATTCAGGTACATTGGCACAGACGCACCTCCCACCGTGCAATCATACATACAAGACATTCCTCAGGGTCGCACCTTTATAAAAAACACTTTATAAAAACACTCCCTGATGACCACAACATAAAATCTCTAAGAAGGGCTCAAATATATATTAATCGACCACTCATTCCAATAATCAGTGTAACCAAAACACGAAAAGGTTTAAACAGTGTAGAATGTGTTGTGTTTTATTTCTCCAGCCTGCTACATATTTACCCTAACATTCTGTTCACTATTAAGATGTGCAAATAGTGGGCCACTGTAAATTATACATTTTTGTTTAATGTGTCGGCAGCACAGCACTACATATGAGAAAAGTTATTACCACACAATATACAGCATATGCACACTCCATGAAGCAGCAACACATGCATGTAGTACTCCATAGATGTGTTAACTTCGTGAACAGTCACGCTGGTGATTGTTTTCCCAGTCTGTAAGGATGAGAGGCTAACATCACCAGGCAGGTTTGCAACATGTGACACACAATCTCAGACCACTTAGGACAATAGAAGCAAAAGAACAAACGATGGACGGAATGCTGAACAATGCAAACATTCACCCCCAGTCACAAGGATGTGGTAACTATGCAGATGTCTTCTTTAAGGTGTAGGTAAAACCTAGAGAAAAAAATGCAGTTATTATGGTGGTTAAAATTTGAACGTGTCTTGCTGTTGCCTGGCAACGAGATCCACCCACTAATCACGGGCCTCCGCAGTGCTCTGTCAGGTGTGCTGCTGAATTTGCACAGGTGGGCCAAACATCCAGTATTGACTCCCAAAGTAAGACTTCACAATCTGTACAGCTTCGATTGGGAGCCGTGGGATTTGAGGGGAGACTCGCAATAAGCCACACACCTTGTTTCGATATGGAATATGACTGATGCGTGCTCAATGTGACCTGTGTCCAGCCATTCCTTGCCACTATCTGGAGCAAGCTTCCAGTGCCTTCAGCAGACTCCCTGCCACCTCGCAGAGAGCGGACCTTCAGTTCTGAGAGACAGCTCCCTCAAGCTGAACACATTGTACTAGGGGCTGCAGCATTCCTGTCACAGTGGCCCCGTGAAGAGCAGAAAGAATTCCAGACACTGCTTCCATACTAACGTTTCCCTAGTTAAACTAAGAAAATGATTTAAATAGTACTTGTGCAGATCAGCCCCTGGGATTCAAACTGGCAGCAGTTTCACAGCTACCCACCGCGATGTCCCAAGGGGAAACCTGCGCTTTAATAATACTCAAGAGGCTGTATGCATATCACTGGGGGTTGTCATGCAGTGCCGCAGGTTAGCTACACTCGGGGCCACTGGAATTACATGTTTGTGCTGTCACAGTGTTTTTCATATAAATAGAAATTTTCAGCAATTGCCACAAAATCTATCATCTACTGTATAATCTGCAGATTTTAACAGAAAAAAATTGTTTCTATCTAGTAGGGTAAAGAGACAGGCGTGGTAAAAAAAAACTCTCTGCGGGAGCAGCCCAGCCCTGTCCCAACTGACACAGCGGGAACCGCGCAGCGCCTCGGGCTCTGACACCCGGGACAGGAGTCCCACCACACACAGAAGAGCTCTGCGGAGCCCGACACCGGGCCTTACCTGCAGCCGTTCCTGGGTCTCCAGGACCATGCAGCGCACAGTGCCCCCGCCGCTTTGTTTGGGCTCTTCCACTGCTCCGGGACGCGGCCCTCCATGACTTCCCCTCTGAGCCGCCCCTCCTTGATCGGCTCATTGTAACCCAATCGGCCCTACAAAAAAAATAAACCCTGCCCACCGCCGCATGACGTTGCGGAGGGAAGAAATCGCGGGAACGCCCACGAATCTGGTCCGGCCATGACGGACAGATCTCTGTTCCAATGGCTAGCCTCCATTTATGGAGCTAGCCAATGGAACAGAGGGGCGGTTCCCAAGCCACTCTACTGTTCTCATTAGGTTTTCACCTGCGTGAAAAGCTGCTTGCGCAGCTTTCACTTAGGCGAAACCTAAAAAGGACTAGCTGGAAAAAGTCATGAACATCACTGAATGCACAGGATAGGAACTCCATTGTGTGCCACTTAGGAATCCGATCCTAGGCCAAGCGACAAAATGCAGGACTGGACAGGCGTGAAACAGCCTGAACCAAGATGGCGGCTGGCACGTTGGGGTGTCTGACGTGATGAACGTAGTGCATGGAGACGTAAGGCTGGAGTAACAAGGATCAGTATCCTGGCAACGGTGCATGCAAGAACAGTAACCAAGTGACGGCGGCGAGCCTTTGCTGCACCGCAAGGACAACGCTAATTGGCACAGGAGCGGGCGCTGCGGGCTGGCCAGGAAATCAGCCAAAACTTGCCAAAGCTACTTGGAACTCTAGGAACGACGCTCCGGAGTATAGCGCCAACACCATGGAACAACAGGAATGGCTGGCAGACCAGGGAAGCAGGCAGATCTGAAGAAGACAGCCGGAGGACACAGGACACAGCGTGGCACAGACTCAAGAGCACCGCAAGAGGAAATCTGAAGGCGTCAGACCAGCTCTTCGCCGCTGAAAAGAAGACACGGCGTTAAAGGTAGGAGTCAAGTTTATTGGGTCTAACGTCCTCCAGGTCCCGGCAGCAACTGCCGCCGTGGCACACCACATTCTGGAGTGGAACCCCACTAAGCTACACAAGCTCAAGACACGTTCCAACCAATCCCAACATACACCCTTATTGTTTCTTGCACAAGCCGCTGCAGGACATCCATTCTGTTGCCTACGTTCTATGTATTAATTAGGCATGTTCTCTCGGAATTGCTAATTTTTATGTTTATTTTCCATTAAGTTGAGCAGTTTTTCAGTAGGGCTACCCCCGTTCCCATCCCACCTTGGAGAGAAATGGGTTTGTGCTCCTTGTGGGCCTCCTTGTCGAGGTGCACAGCTGTTACTTTAGGGGGCAACAGGTGTTTAAAGTTAAAAGTACAGAAAGGGGCAAGGTTGTAGGTTTTGTTGCTGTTTCCTTATGAATTTTCCACTTCAAGGCAGACACCCTTTCTTGCATGGCTTAAGACTTATCTTTCATACAGCTGGCCTCTGGACCCATTGTAGGAGAAGGACCCCAACTCCATATCATGTCATGGAAGGTTAGTGGTCTTAACGACAAAATCTAGAGAGGTGCAGGTATTAAGGTTGAAAAACATTGCTCGCCTGATATATTACTGCTTCTGGAAACCCTTCTTTCTCGCTGGCAAGTTACCTTTTCCGCTTAGGTACATTTTACCAATGTTATTAATTTAGTTTTCACAAAGGGATCCCATGGTTTGGCATTTTGTCTCCTAAGAACATCCCTTTCCACATAAACTCATCAAACATGGTCCCCAAGGCAGACACCTTTTGATATCTGGGTCCATTTTAGGGTAACCTATTACTTGCCTTAATGTCAATGTTACATCCACTGTAACTGCCACCTTCCCAACACTTCTACTACTCGAGGAATCACCAGTGGTGTATTTTAAAATGATAGCCCACACCTAGCAGAATTGGAGGAATGCCCACTGAGACTCCCCTATGTCACAGACATTCATTTGCCCTGGACTGAATGGACCCCTTGAACATTTGGTGGGGGGGATCTGAAGAGTTTGGAACCTCTCTCTGCTGCTGGGGCTGCAGAGGCCTATGTTAACAGCCCTGGGCATCACTCTAGGCACTCTGTTAGTGGTGAGAAACTTCTTTACATTTAATATCTGGAACCTAACAGACATGTCTCCAAACCTACATCACGGCCGAGCTGAACTTTCCCTGAAAGAGTCATTATTACTGATATACATGTGGTTCATGCTCCATCGCACATCTTCCATCCTACACCACCTTTGCGAGTGCCCACAAATCTTTTTCCAGACTGAATAATTTTTTTATGCCGACAGCAGACTCCCATCTCTTCTCAAATATTTCTCCCGTATGGCATTTCAGACCACAATCCTGCAATGTTATCTTTCAGTCATCAGTATACCAAAAAAGGTAGTGTATTGTGACTAAATGCATGGTGGCTTTCTGATGAAGCATGTGCTTTATATCTTCTTCAAGAAACAGAATCCTATTTTAAAGTGAACATGGGCGCTGTCCCTGGTCCCGTTATGGGAGGCCTTCACATTAGTAATCTGTGGTAGAGCAACAAGCTTCATATCCTGTCTAAAATAGAATAAGAGGGAAACTCCTCACTCAGACAGGCCATCATAAGACAGTACTTGCCATGGAAGGAGGCCCAAATCTCTTTGAAACAGCCCTGATTGATGGAGAGAAAAACAGGTGATTCCAAAAATTATGAACGTTCAGATTTTAGTGACCAAAACAACTGTTTGGATGATTCTCAATTTGGATTCAGGAGAGGACATGGGACAGAAACTGGGCTTATTAAAGCCTCCGATGAAACTAGGTAGATACAAGATTGAGGGGGGCTGCAGTTCTTATATTGTTAGATCTCTCTGCGGCCTTTGGCACGGTCGATCATGTCATGCTGATTGACCGTGTCTCGGCAGCAGGGATCTCACATGGAGCTAAAACCCTTCTCTCCTCTTTTCTTGCTAATCGTGTCCCGTCTGTGTCCTTTGGCAAAATCAACTCGCCACCATTCATCTTGCCTTGTGGTGTTCCCCAGGGATCCTCGCTAAGTCAGACACTTTTCAATATCAATGTGTCTGATTTGGCGAGGGTCATTCAATCCCATCACCTGGCTTTAACATCATACGCAGATGGTCCTCAAATGGTGTTGGCTGTCAACAACAACGGAGAGAAAATGGCCCATAATTTCCAACTGGGAATGCTTGCAATAAGTGCGTGGATGACGGAAAATTGCTTTAAATTAAACTCCGATAAAACGGAGGTGATGATTTTTGGTAATCTTTCTCCGGTCTGGGCCCCAACGTGGTGGCCAGCAGATCTTGCCAAGGTTAGAAACCTGGGGGTAATTTTTGACAGTAAACTGTCATTTATGCATCATGCAAATGCGATGGTTTCAACTTCATTTTTTACTATAAAAATGAGTAAGAAACACCTCCCGCTATCTTCTCACTGATGCAGTTAAAACTCTAGTCAGCACACTTGTGATGTCACGTATCGACTATTGCAGCGGGCTCTTTATTAATGTTCAAGAAAGAGTCTTGAATAAGTTACAGTTGGTGCAGAACGCGGCCGCCAGATTGATTACAGGGACCCCTAAATTCAAACCAATTTCTAAAATCATCAGGCAGCTCCACTAGTTACCGGTAAGAAACAGAACAAAATTTAAAGCTTTATGTATTGCTTTTAAAACAATTCATGCCTCTGGACCTGCGTTCTTGAAACAATCTTTATGTCCCTACGTTCCGGCACGATCTCTACGCTCTTCCACAGCAGGCCTTCTGAAGGTCCCAAGAACAAAAAAAGTCTTATGGGGTGAAAGGTCTTTCATAGTTACAACCATCAAACTCTGGAATAGCCTTCCATCCCAAATTAAGACCAGCACTTCTATATTAACATTTCGGAAGCAGATAAAAACGTGGCTCTTCAATCAATAAATTTGCTTTTTACTGTCAGCATATCCATAGCGCCGAGACACCTACGGGTATTTGTGCGCTCAATAAATCTCTTAACAATAAATTCATATCTCTAAAGTTTCCGCTTCGGGTCCCGGAGCAAGGGTAGGACGAAGGCAAGTTGCCCATCAGCGCCTATCACCGGAACAACGAGGTGCTCAGGACATCCCCGGCAGCCCATGACTTTGTAACTAGAGGTCTACAGAAATCCCCAGTACACGTCTACTAGGGCATTCCTACCGCCCCTGGTAATTTATGTCACTGTACTGAATACCAGACGGTAGTGCACTTTATCAAATTTCTTTTTACCGGTCCTGACGAAGTGCCAATATGTCCCGTTAGGGGCAAGCCAGGCACGAAACATGTTGACCATTCACACATAGATTGACCCTTTAGGAACATTAGTTTCCACAAAGGGGCACACACTCAGTTTTTAATTAGGCTAGAGCTACCTATTTTATTAAAATTAAATTCAATAGGACTGCTCCATACCTAATTAACTATTTCACCCCCTTGTGCACTACCCAACCCCCACACCCACCTTACAGCTTATTCTTCAAAAGATCCCTGGCAAATAGCCCCAGTTGCTGGAGCCCATCAGGCATTGCAGCGCTAGCCTGACGAGGGACAACCGCCCAATGATGAAGCATGACACCTCTTGGGGTGTGTGAGGGCATCACGAAGAAAAACCTGTCTTTCCCACACGTCCTTATAGGAACTGCACCCCCAACTAGCTCTTATATGTTTAAAACATTTTTATGAGAAAGGCATGCTAGTGTCTCTACTGATTATGCCATGGATACGACCCATCCCGACATTTAAGGGAAATACATTCCACTGATGGTGCTTCCCTAATAGACCTACATCTTGTGGTGATGAAATGTGCCTCCTTTCATACATGTCTGTACAGCTGTTGGATTGCACTGATCCCCACAGCACTTGAAACCATTGTGGAAGATCTTTCATCGCCTTCCCTATCCATTGTTGAATGTGAACAAATTCGTGTTGAGATCCTTGCAGAGGAGTTCAGTGAAGCATCTTGCATCCAGGAAAACGCCTGGACGTTCCGCCATGGACCTTTTTCAGCGCCTTGACTCCAAAGTGGGTCCATTTTTGTGGGATATGTTTGTCGACGCAGTCATTGACAATACCTCATCATGGTTCTCTAGAAGCTGGGGAAACCGGCAGACCAGAATGCCTCACATAGTCCGATATCTCGAATTAACCTGGAAGTTAAGATTGTAACCATGGCCTTCTCTCATGCATTTATGCTTACCAATGTGGATTCATGAAAACTCGCTTTTTTTGCATTAACAGCAGATGTCTTCACTATGAATTAATTTTTAATATCCCACTTTGAGGAGCCATCGGCACTCCTGTCGGTTGGCTTTGATTGGGCCTTTGATTCTGAGGGTTCAGACTACCTGTTTGCAGTGCTCACGAGAGCAAGATTGTGACCTCTATGTTCTGTTTTCGACTCTGTACTCTGCCATCCTCCAGGATTCATGAAAATGGTATCTTGTCTTGTCCATTGAGTTGGACACCAGGCAGGGTTGCCTAATCACTAAAGAGACTCTGACCCATGTTTTTTAGAGCAGATGATGTAATGTGTGGCTTTCGGTGTGATGCAAAGATACAAGATTGTGTCTCTATATACCGACAACATGCTCATTTATCTTAGCCATGCTCTCCCATTGAGCCCCCATGGGATGCAGCTCCTTGATATCTTCGATGTTGTCCCAAACTCCAAATGAATTAGTCTGAGTTTATCCTCTTTTTGATTCAGGGTTGACTCCACTACGATTCAGGAACCTTTACCTTGGAGTCAGGGCCAGAGAACTTCACATATCTAGGCATCCACATAGTAAATTTGTAGATTGAAAGTTGGTTTGGAAACGTTGGGTCTCCTGGTCACTCCATGCAGCCTTGTAGCACTCGTCTGCACTCCCTCTCTTTGAAGGGATGTGTTTCCATTGCTAAAATGTTCGCAGTCTAAAATTATTACATGTACTTTAAATATATATATATATTTGTAATACTTCTGCTTTCCTTTGTACCCTAAATGCCCTGTGTCAAAGTTTTCTGTGGAAGGTTGAGACCTCACATGTCTGTAAGCCAAAATGCTATAAATCCACATTTAATGGAGGTTTAGCATGTTGGATATCGTTTTCTACTACTGTGCTGTTTACCTCCTTGTACTCAGCGAATGATTATATGGTCCACGTACTGGTTCAGCCTACTGAATTGATAGGTGAACACTAGGCGAATCCTCATCCTTGCACTACCTGGATGGCTACACACTTCCAATAGGTCTCCCACCTACCTACAAATTAATATTTCATATCTAGAGAGACATTTTACACATGATTCACTGGGAGGGTAAGCTGACTAGTGAGACTCCCTTATTGGTGGAGAACATAAGTAACTTCCCTTAAGGGCTTTGTTGAGTGGTATTTCTCAACTGGCCCCCTTTCAGAATAATTCCTGTCAATCATTATTAATGTCGAAGTCATCATCGGGTAAGCCAACAAAAAAAAAGGCTAAGAAATGTAAGTACTGTTCGACTTCGCTGCACTAGTCTAAGTCATCGGATGAGGTGTGGGAACGACGTCACAAGTCTAGGCCCCACTCTCGCCTGTCCCCCATGGAGCTTGGGTCCACTTTGCGCATACCCTGAATTTCCTGGAGCTGGAGCAGCCCCTTCCCAACTCATGGAGTTATATGAGGCCATACACCTCATCTTTGGTTGGCGGGACCCCGCTGGAACACAGTCTGGCTTCACAGGTTCAGGAAGTGCTCTGACTGGGATACTGCTGGCGGGTTCGCCATCGGTACCTATCTGGCCCTTTTGATCCGTTTTTGGGTCCGGACCAACTGCAGTTGCAAATCCATCACCTTTGCTGGTGTGTGGTCTAGTAATGCTATTCCCAGCGACGCTAACCCCATAGTTATTCCCGACTATGATATTGAGCCAGACCATGTCGTCCGATGTGGATTCTGGCACCAGCTGGACCACGACCTTCCGGGTCAGACAGTGCCTCCTTTTCTTGACAGGCCCTATGAGGAGTATAGCTGGGGTGACTGTGAGGATCTTTACAGCTACTCTAAGCCTCTAGAAGAACATATGGCTGAAGACAGTTGGTGTAAGGACCTGGCAGATGACAGTGGTCTGGACACCTCACCAGACCCAGGCATGGTCTCTCATCGTGTGTGTATAGAGTAAGGGGCCTCCTTTGCTATGGTGGTGCAGAGGGCAGCTGAGATCCTTGACCTCGCACTATTTTCGGGATAAGTCGAGACCAATGTCTTGACGGAGGTGCTTCAGACTGGGGTGTACCACACAGAACCCTTTCTACATTTCCACAGAGCCATCTCTGATGTTCTGCTCGGGGCCAAGCCCTGCATAGCACTCCTGTGCACAGGACACTCGCACACCACTACCACTCTGGGCTTGGGGATACAGTTTTCCTCACCCCAACTGAGACTGGTGGTGCAGGCCTCTGCCTCTAAGGTTAAATCCAGCATGTTCCCTACCACCCCACATGATAGGGAATCCAGGGGTCTGGATACATTTGGGAAGAGGATTTTCTCTTCCGCCAGCCTTCCACTGCGGTGGGTGAACACCACATGTCTCAAGGCCCAATATAGTAACACAATGTGGGAATCCAATAGCACAAGTTCTGCCCATAGTCTCAGAGGAGGCCCGAACCATCCAAACCTAACCTATTGCTGATGGCTGGGATGCAGTCGAGTTTACCGCAAGATGCAGGATTGACACGAAAGACTTATTGGGTAGGGCGAGTGCTTCATCAGTGGTGGTTTGCTGCTACACCTGGTTGAGATCAACTGGCTCCTCCAGCAATATCTAGGCATCCATCATGGACAGCTTTTCGGTGGGAAGGCTTATTTTGCACATGAATGCTTCAAGGTGAGTAGGGTCACCGTCCTGTCGTTGGGGCCTCACTATGACCCCAAACCAGCCAGGCTCTCCTTCTGTGGCTACAGTAGGGTCCATCAGCCCGTGTCCTTTAGAACCCAGACACCATGGCCAACAGGCTTCACAACCTTTTTTTTATCGGTGATGACACTCCCACAAATCTCATGGATCTAAAAACCAGAGATTGGTGCAGTCCGCCAGCCCCCTGGCAGCTGCTGCTTCCAAGCCTCTTTAGTACGCCCGCACACCAACATGGCCACCCTGTTGGTGGCAGGATCAGGCACCACCTGTCGCAATGCACACAATAGCTTTGGTGCTTCACAATATTAAACAAAATTATGCCCTTCCTTTTATAGAATGCCCAACTTTGCTGCACTGTCCTCAGATTGGCTGACAGAGGACCATCTTTCCTTATTACACCAGGAATTGCAGCTATTTTGGCCAAAGGATTAATCGAGGGGGTGAAAAAAGGAAGGTCCCTTTGGGTAAATAATGTTATGGAGTAACCTCAAAGTTCATACATCACACATTCCAATATGCTTTGTCTCATATTCCACAGTCACTACAGTTCATAACACAAAAAATTCATAAAAATACACCACATTAAAAGAATTGATCACAGTAAGCATGAAAACTACCAGAGTGAAACACTAAAAGCTAGACACAAAACATTTTTTTAATCGAGGGGGTGCCACTATTTGAAGGCTTTCAACGTTTGTGGAATGCTACATGGGACCGTTTGATAAATGCTACTGCGAAAGTAGAAAGAATATGTAACAATCTAAAATCTAATCCCTTCGTATGATGTCCTATAATCTCGAAAATAAAGTTGACTTCAGTGTACTCTTTAAGAGACCCTTTTCACATAGGCATACGGCATAGACTGTGTCAACCTTCAAATTACCGACCAAGGGGTCACAGAATCTCACAACATCCATTTATGTACTGACATATTGCAACGAATCCGAAACGTCGACGTATAACTCATTCTTCGTTTTAGTTATTGTTAAATTGAATTACTTTGAGTTTAGATTCCTATGCCTAGGATCAACTCCATTTTTGATTACGTGGAGATGGGTATTTATACATTGATGATGAGCATATTTCAATTGTTAATGAATTTTTTTGTCTGTTATCAATGTATGTGAGAACTGTTTGGTTTTGAACTCCTGTTTCATACATTTTGGTATACAAATCAGATAATTTTTGATACACCTTATTTACTGAAGGAATCATTCAAGTCTTGATTTAAATTATTTGTGGTGTCGTATATTATCATTTGTTAGAAATGGGAGCCTCCAGTGGACAATGGTTTGCATCTTTGTCCAAGTAGGGACCCTTTTTCCTAGTCAGGATAAGGGGGATATAGTCCTAAAATAACCCCTGCTCACCTCCTTGGTAGCTTGGCACGAGCAGACAGTCTTATCTCAGAAGCAGTGTGTAAAGCATGTGTTCACACATACAGTTATACAGTGAAAAAACTACAAATGGACACCACACCAGTTTAGAAAAAGAAGTAATCTTTATCTAACCCAAACAAGACCAAAACAACAGAAATCCACAGTAAAGTACTGAAAATGTAATTCTTAAAAGGTAATAACAGTTCTGTCCATAGCAACAAACTATAGCTGCAACACTTTCAACACAAAGTACCTTGGATACCTCACAATCATAAACAAAAACAGCTGCAGGGAAGGCGATGCGACCGTTCCTTATGTCCAGGGAAAGTGAAGTGTCGGTTCCTTACTTTAGGGGAGGTTATGTGTCGGTTCATTACTCACACGCCTGGGAGGGGATGCGTCGGTTCTCGACTGAAGGGTAGGTGATGCATCCACAGTGGTACCTTGGGCCCACATTAGGGGTGACTCACATGTAAGAAAAGGGTAGGTTAGGGCCTGGCAAGTGGGCACACTTATATTCAATACATAAAAATCTGGCGGTCAAACAAACATCCATTAAGGAAAAGAGACACAGCAACCATCAGCTATCTAGCTTACTATTATTAAATAGAATTCTAAAAGGAATATTCTATTCCATAATCAGAACTGATATCTAACACAGAGACCATTACGAAACAGTCAGATTCCATCAACTGCCAATCGTGGCCAGTGTCATCATCAGGATATCCTTCTTTTCTTACCACTCAGCCCTTCCAACATAAAAGGAGATGATGTGGTGTGAATTTCGTATCGGTCTCTGTGACCTTTACATGGAGTAGTAGAAAAAGACCAATGACCAGTTGTGCTACTTGATCATCCTTTGTATCTAGAGGATATCCACTAAATATGTGATGGAAGAAGATTAAGTGCAGTACAAGTGAAATGGTGATCTAAAAAGGATATGGAAGAGAAAAACCGTTTATTCTAACATCTCTCCCAAACCTAATAAAATACTTGCAGATACGAAGGAAACCAAATATGTTGCTGCTTGTGAAAAGCGGTCGACTAGTTTCAGCCATAAGGGGCTTGTAGCTCAGGCTTTCTTCAGGACCTTTTATAACAATAAGCTACTGCATACTTGAAAACATACAATGAAAACATATAATTATGTGTTTGTCA
The DNA here is from genome assembly GCF_964263255.1 of Lissotriton vulgaris. Classification (NCBI taxonomy): domain Eukaryota; kingdom Metazoa; phylum Chordata; class Amphibia; order Caudata; family Salamandridae; genus Lissotriton; species Lissotriton vulgaris. The sequence continues at coordinate 1,954,085,361 of NC_141687.1, forward strand.
TATTACCTTCATAGAGGCAGAGTGATTGTCACACCTGTCCTATATGAGATATTGGCCTCACCTCACCCGGTAATTACTCAGGTGTATGAGACCCCGCCCTCTCCGTCGGTGCCTCGGGCTTCACCTCAGTGCATGGGAGGTGCAGATTTTTATGTATTGAATTAGTTGAATTGGGTATTAAATCTGGTCAATGGTCGGTAAACTGTCCGTTAGACCCGTGTCCTTTGTGGATGTGTAGAGAATAAGTGAGTGCACTTGCCAGGTCGGCATGGCCTCAGAGACTGCGCGCAGATGCTGTAGTGGCAAGTCTGAGACCCCTTTGAAGGGTCGCCTGTGTGAGTGGCACAATCACTGCTGCATGCCCACTAGCAGCATTTGACTTGCAGGCCCTGGGCATACACAGTGCACTGTACTAGGGACTTAGTACTAAGTCAAACAAGCCAATCATGGAAACACCAATCAATATTCACATGAGAGTAGTTGCACTTTGCACTGCTCAGCAGTGGCAAAGTGACAAAAGCATCTAGACTAGCAAAAGCAAAATTCAGCTTACAGCAAAAACACAGGTGGCAAAGGCAAACATACATGGGAAACCCTGACCAAGGATGGCAGGTCTAACATCACTCAAGAACAAATATATACCAAATCCTTTAAGAAAAATATTTTGTAAATAAAGGCCTTGTAGGCTACTTTACCTGTTTAACTATTAGAAGGTCATGAGTTGTATGACCACCACTTTTTGTTGCCTGGGAAGGATGAAGGCCTTTCAATGCCTTCCTGAGGAAGGAGTAACTCAAGATTCTTATGCTTCCTCGTGGTCCTCTCTGTGTTTGACCCTGGGGACTGGTTTGTAGTGCTGGTTCTGCAGGATGGCTAGTTTTACATCTCCATTCTGCAGGCCATCGGTATTACCTGTGGTTCACGGTGGAACAGGGTCATTTGCAGTTCACGGTCTCCCCTTTGGTCTCACCACTGCCCCTCGGGTTTTCATCAAGGTGATGGTGGTTGTTGCAGCACATCTGCGGATGTCAAGAGTTCCAGTCTTCCCCTACCTCGAAGACTGCCTGCTGAAGGCAGGCTTGCCCTAGGCATTCGTCACTTCCCTCCAAACTACAGCGGACCGCCTAAATTCGCTGGGGTTCACTGTCAACGTACTGAAGTCTGACCTAACCCCTTCTCAGTTGCTCCCTTTCATTCGAGCTATTCTAAACACAGTGAAATTCTGAGCCTACTCTCCGGAGCAGAGAGTCCATGGCATTTGGGTTATGATCCCAATGTTTCAACATCAGTCCCGGATTCAAGAGAGATTGACTCTGAGACTGCTGTGTCTGATGTCCTCCTGCATCCTGCTGGTGAAATTCACTTGATGGCATATGTGTGCTCTGAAGTGGGATCTGAAGTCACAATGGGAACAGCATCTGGGGAATCTGCCCAACTTTGTCCAGATTTCAAAGGAGACTACAAAAGATTTTAGTCGCTTTGACGCTTCGACCAGGCAGCTTGTGGGGCAGGCGACGGTGATTTCCCGGCTTGATTATGCCAGCTCCCTCTTGGTAGGGATAAACCAGGCTGAAATCACTCGTCTACAACGTGTGCAAAATGCGGCAGCTAGAGGAGTGGTGGGTCTGCCCAGGTTCTGTTCCGCTGCCAATACCCTGCGCTCCCTTCATTGGCTGCCGGTTAAGCAGAGAATCCAATTTAAAGTGCTCTGTCATTCTCATAAGATCCTTAAGGGCTCCCCTGCCCAGATTCTCTTGAATCTTTTGTCTCCTTATGTTCCTGCCCGCTCTTTACGTTCGTTGGGCCATGAACTTGAAGCAGTTCCCCGGTTCAAGCGCAGTCGGGCTGGTGGCCGCTCATTTCGAGTACGCGCTGCGGCCTTATGGAACTCCCTTCCTTTAAAGATCCGTGCCCTTGATGATCTTTTCTCATTTCGTAGGGCCATTAAGACCTTTTTATTTTCTTAAACTGTCGCACTTCTTAGTCTGTTACCTCTTTAGCTGTGTTATGTTGTTACCTTGTCATGCGCCAGGACGCTCCTTTGCTGGAGCAGCTGTGCGCGTTATAAATTTCCATAACATAACATAACATTTGCAGTGGTGGCTATTGGACTTAGATTGGGGCAGTGCTGACCCCTCTTCCTTCCTCTCCCAGAGATTACAATGATGACTGATACATCGCTCTTGGGCTGGGATGGCCATCTGGGAAAGATGGAGATCAGAGTTCTCAGCTCCACATTAGTCTTTTGGAGCTGAGGGTGATTCGCTTGGCATTGAAAACATTCCTTCATTAATGACAGGAAAGCTGGTTCAGGTGTTCCCGGACAACACTACCACAGTACAAAGTGGGGTCATGGATCTTTGTCATGAGACTCCGCGTCTCTGGACATGGCTAGAAAGTCAGGGCATTTTCCTGGTTGTGCAGCACCAAGCGGGATCTCTAAACTCCAGGACTAACAAACTCAGCCGTTGATGCCTCACAGATCACAAATAGCGACTGCATATAGAGGTTGCTCCAGATCTCATTCAGGACTGGGGAGAACTTTGGCTAGATTTATTTGTCACCTCCAAGAAAGCACAATGTCAGGGCTTCGGCACGTTGGAGTTTCCAAAGCAGCTCTTGCTCTGAGACCCATTCCAGCTAGACTAGAATATGGTACTCCTATATGACTTTCTGCTGATACCTCTCCTTCCCCGTGTTCTCAACATGAGTAGAACCAACAAGGCCCAAGTTATCCTGGTGGATCTGCATTGGGCAAGGAGAGTATGGTATCCAGAACTGCTTAGACGGGCATCTGTACTCCGAATAGGCTGCCCCTTTGGGAGGATCTCCTGTCACAGTAACAGGACAGGATTCTGCACTCATATCTGTGCACACTCCACCTCCATGCATAGAGATTGAGTGGCAACAGTTTTGGGTATTCGCCCTCACTCCTGAGGTCTGTAATGTCATTTTGGCAGCAAAGTGTCCATCAACAAAGACCGTATACGCCTGCTGTTTGAACAATTTTATGGCTTGGTGAGCTAACAAACATATTGATCTACTGTCTGGCCTATTGTCTGAAGTGTTGCTGTTCATTGTGTCTTTAGCTCGATAAGGCCTTTTAAGGGGTATCTTTTGGCTAAATCTGCTTTCTTGCAGCTGCTGGATCAACCCTCCTTGATTAAGTCATCTTTTGTGACACATTGCCTGAAAGGCCTGCAACACATTTTCCCTCCCAAACCTTTCGTTATGCCCCAGTGAGGCCATAGCTTAGTTTTGACCTAACTGATGTGTTCCTCCTTTGAACCAATGCATAGTTGTCTTCTCTGACTCCTGACACTCAAGACAGTTTTCTTGGTGACCACCACATCTACAGGGCAGGTCAGCGAGTTACAGGCTGTGTCTGTTCAACCTCCGTACACCAGTTTCTTCCCAGATAAACTGGTTCTCCGCACCCATGCCTCTTTCTTACCAAATGTGGTGACATTTTTCCATGTCATCCAAAGCGTCAGACTGCCGACATTTTCCCCTCCTCTACACCCCTTCAAGGAGGAGGAGAGACTCCACGCCTGGATACGAAAAGAACTTTGTCCTTCTCTCCAGATCACACCAAAGAGCATTGGGTAGATAATCAGCTCCTTGTGGGATTCACTGTTACAAAGAAAGGTAAAGCAGTGTAGAAGCGGGCCATTTCCAGGTGGATTGTACTCTGCATTGAGATCTGCTACCTCCTGAGGGCCTGTGGGCTTATTCTACCAGGACCAAAGCTACGACCAATGTGTTAGGTCATGGAGTCCCTGTCCAGGACATCTATCGGCCTTCTCTGCACACGTTCACTAAACACTTTTGCTTTGACAGTCATGTCATTCGTAATGGGCGATTTGCCCGTCGGTCCTCCAGGACCTTTTGGATGGAGTTAATTTACTGACCCACCTCCAGGAGTAGCTTTTGGTATCTATTCTAAGGTAAGGAGTCTGCGGCTGGAACTCTATCAGAAGAACAAGATGAGCAAGTTATTTAATTTTGGCAATCCCTTATCTTGTAGAGACTATATCTAATTGCAGATTCCATTACCAAACTTCCTATCCTCTTTGTTCTGCGTACTGAATCTCTCGACCTGCAAATGCCCATATTCAGGCACAGTAGTCACAGCACTGAGGAATGGCAGCGTGCTTCTGGCATGGAAACAGTCACAAAGAAAATGAGGGCAGCTCGCAGGGGTAGCACCAATATAGACACTGCGCATTTCACATCCGGCACTGTTTAGAATTTTCCAGATCAAGTCTGACGCCTTTGGAATATACAAAAATAAGGAGTCTGCGGCTAGAATTAGATAGAATCCCAACCAGATAAGGCATTATTACTGAAGGTAAATAACTTGTTCAACTGGATGATTCAACAAGCATTGTACTATCTTGGACCCCTCGGAAGACAATTTTCATTTGGACTAAAGTCCTTGGGGATTTATGCCTTTAGACCTCTCTTTCATCACATATTTGATTTTATACCTATCTTTCTTTCCTGTAATATGCATTTTTGCCTTCACTCCTACTTGGGTAACTGATGTATGCCATGACCTGTCAGGTGATTGTTTAATATTGTGTTTCTGTATTGTCTTATCGATTCAGAAGTGCCAGCAAACATGATTGTTAAATAAAATAGTTCAATTCAATTTTTATTTTATAGAGTTTTATATACTGCGAACTTGACCCTAAGGTATCGGGTATCAGAGCGCTTTACATAGCACCAGTTGCGTTACATTCGTTTTTGTTAGGCACGGGGAGATTAAGTGATTTGCCCAGAATCACAGGATGTTCAGCTTCATTTCCGAGACTCGAACCTAGTTCCCCAGGCCGACCTCCCTAGCCGTTAGGCCAACTCCTGGATATAATCGACTAGCCTTTCATGTAGTGATTTAGTGGAAAGAAGTACATTTTGTTCTACTATCTAATTTTATGTTAGCGTTAGTTGTAAAAGTAGAATGCAAAGGATTAAATAAATGTTTTAACGTTTTTTGTTTTTTTACATTTCCTGTTTATTATAAGAATTGTCCAATGTGTGTCCTTCAGAATATACAGTGCAAGTCGTGTGTGTGTCTTGGTTGAGGGTACCTGAAGACTTTTGGCTTTCTGGGGATGAAAACGATGCATGTAAATTGGTTCTGTAGAATTATTCCATCAATATTTGCCCAACTGCATTTGATATTTTGTGCTTAAAACCTTGAGTGGAGGGGGTTGTGATTGAGGAACGTTTAAGTAGCTGATGGCATTTTGGGCAAGATTTTGTACAAAGGTAACTGAGAATGTGATACATAAGCAATATATAAAATATTATTGATAAAACAAATTACTGTAGGAGGGACGGGTGATTTGGCTATGACCACATTCCTTAACCCTTTCGATGCTCATGACGAGCTCAGCTCGTCATGATGCACAGTTGAGCTGTGCTGATGACGAGCTGAGCTCGTCATGTCACCAGCAAAATGGCAATTTCCAGCACAGGAGGGGGAAAACGCCTAGCAGCCAAGGTGTTAAAGTATGAATGGAAAGAGGTAATAGAGCAGTCCATTGATGTAGCCGCAGTCTTAGTGGTTGTGTTGAGGTGAGAATTTCAAGTTGTTGAAGAGAATTCTTGAGAGATGTTATGAAGCATTCTGAGAGGTCATTGGGAAGGCTTTGCAAGGAAAGAAATAGTTTTGGGCGATGAGGAGGCTTTGGGTGAACAATCAGATGGGAGTGATTGGCTATGCTGAATGAAATAGTCTACACAGAGGTGTGCTAGGCCATGGGCAGCTTTGAATACTGTTTTTTTCATTTGTAATTTGTGAGTAAGGCTGCATGGTCGAGGCCGGGTGAACACTGGGTAGGGCAGAGGTTTCCTGGGTATATATGGTGAATCTAGGGACTTATTCTTGGGCTTGAAATGGGTACTTAGGAGTCTCTCGGAGGAGGCTTTCTTTGGAATCATAAAACCTTAAAGGTTGTGGTAATTCTGACAAATGCTTTATTGTTATTCAGACATGTTATACAGCATCTATTCGGGGTAAAACATCCCTATGATTTAACCACTGAGCGATTTTTACTTTTCCATCAAACTGTTAATTAGCAATATTGTTAAATACAACACACGCCATTTGCAGTGTTATCAATATAAGAATTACTTCCCTGGCTGTCCAGGTGGTGATCTGATATTGTTTTATCGTTACAGTTCCCAGATGGTGGTGATGCTGAAGAAAGGCGAACTTCCCCGAACAGTAACCAGGTAGAGTCATGCCAACATATGGTAGCATTGGTCATAGCTAACGTTCTTATATCCAACTAAGATGTGTTTCTCACCATGTACTATACATTTTCTAGATTCTATTTTAATGCTCAAATATAATAACCACCACCATCCTAAAGCTTGTCAGCCCTTCCTAAGGCTTATAAACATTTACTAATACTGAGCCAACTCACCTTCTGTTTGTTATAGCTTTTCTAGTGCCTGCTGTTAGACAGAACTGCACAGGATGCCCTGATTTCAAAAGAGCAGTGTAGTTTACAATTGTGTGCAATTTGTTATACAATATGCTTGTAACATAGCATTATGCTCCAAGGCATCTTCAAGGTGCTGAAAATCTGTTTTAGCAGCAAGAATATGGGAGTGAAACAACTACGTTGTTAGGCTGCTGTCTTGAATATGCTGCGTTCCAGTTACTCTAGATGTGCAGTCGGAGGACTGTAATGAGCAGTGGATTTGAATGAAGGATGGAGACCGCGGGTGGGGAATAGAGGGTTTTTACTGGACAGTGCATCTCTCCTTTCCATGTTAATGATCCACTAGAAATATATGCTCTACTGGTGCCAGACTCTTTTATTTAAGTTGGTCTGACTTCACCATAGTTTTATGTATAGTGCGCTGAAACCATTGTATTGCATTTTAGGTTTGTACAAATAAATGGCACTTTTAACAACTAATGTTGTCACTTGCACTGACCTATTTAGAATCAACGCAGGTACTCCCTATCCACTTGTACCAGTCCTGAACGAGTCTCTCTAGAGCAGGTCAGTTTGTGCTCACTGTACTGAACTAGCTTTTGAGCATGTACACAAGTACCCTGCCTGAAGTCTATCAGAATGATCCCCTAGTCAACCGTACTTTGAGTCTATTCATTTCAGCTAGTGTTACAATTACGTTTGTGGTACGTTGCCTCTGATTTCTCATGAATTTAACCTCTTTAGGCCATACACTTTTCCCGGAACAAAGTTTTACGGATCTATAATTTATTTTAGTGCATTCTTTGCGCCGTTCAAGAACTTTGTTTTGACAGATTTCTGATCTAGCCTCCAGAAAATATACGTCAAAGAACATGTTTATTTTTAAATGGATCACCATTGAGTAAAAACAAAACAGGTTTGTATTAACGTTTTTTGACTTGTGTTCTAGGCATACAGACTATGATGAAGAAAATAAATATGGCGCTATCGTGCCACAGGTTGTCACTGCTGGAACCATCACACGTCGGGCTGTGGAGCCGACTTGGTTAACGGCGAGCAACGCTAGAGTAAGAGACTATAATCACCCTGTACCCAAAGACAATGAAAGATGCTTTCCTCTTCTGTGAATGCACCCCTATTGTTATGTATCATTTTAGGACCCTATTGTAAATGTCCCGATTCATGCCCGTATATAGGTATAAATCACCATATCCTTACATAGGCGTAGAAATCATAACCATATTTAGGCATAGCTCATGCAGTCCAAATACGGCAGGGCTACTTCCACTAGTTCCGAAAATCCACAACGATTTCCTGGAAAGCTCAGCTTCAGCAGCCGGGGACTTCCCCTTGCTTGAATATTGATTTATCCAAGAACTCATGGAGTTTTCAAAGAACTGAGACTCTTTGATGACGTTATTATGTCCTACTGTACGTCAAAGTCCGCACCTTCAAGGTATAAATATGCCCACACTCGCCCAAGCAAACACACAGTGGTTTGGAGCAGTTCGACTATCTACTTGCCCGACGCGCCCTGCTACAGCAAGTGCCGAAGGAAGCCGACCCTCCAGCAGACGCACTGTGAGAGACGCTGTCTTTTCTCCTGCCGAGAAATCCAGCTGCAGTGTTTCTAAGCTACCCTTGCGGGTTGTTGGGAAATCGAGTCCCGAGATCGACCTTCTCCATTCTAAACTAAGGTACGGAGCTGATTAGACCCTTAGAGAAATCTTGAGCAAATTCTTGGCAAAAGAATACTACCTTTATGTTACACCTCACTTACTTCCTCCCTCGTACTAAGCTTAGGGTAGGTACACCGGGGTAGGCGTATTTTAGAAGCACCAGTTGAGTACTTTTAGCCTCTGTTATTTATGTATGTATTTATATATGGTTTAGGAACCATACAATGCTCTTACAGTATTATTTTATTCTACTATTTATACTGTATGCATTATATTTTACAAACAGTTTTACGATTGTAGCAGTTAATTTCTTATGCTTGAGAAAGAAGGCTGTTCAATAAATCCTTTTATTGAAAACGCTCGTCTTTCTACTTTCTCTGCACCTCTAGTAAAACGAAGCATGCACGATTGACTGAGTGAAATATCTATCTATTGTTTCCACGACTCTGAAGATACATTTTATTTTGGGGAAACAAAGTTGTCATGTTTATGCGGTTGTCAGAGACTAATCCCTTGTGAATTCGAGAAATTTTCTAGTGACCTCTGAGCTAGCTGGCACACACAATTAAGTCTAGTATATTCGATAGAGACCTAGTCGACCTCAGTCCTACGTCTAATCTATAGGATATACTATTCCAATGTGCAGAGCCTATTGGGAATATAGGAACTACACTACACTACACTATGGTCCAGGGCAGTTTGTACTTCAGAAAATTTGTAGAAAAACATTTCCCACCAAACCCCCCTGATAGAACGCTTGTAATGAAAAGTGTACTGGTAGGTCCTATTGTAGCATCAAGGATTGACGTACCCACGTGCCTATTGAAGAAACATTATTATTTTTATTTGCGTTCAGGATCACTCTGTCATCCATATGTGTTGGATTACTCTGTATTTCTGCGTTGTCCTACTTGTTTGATTTCTCCATTCATTTAATTCTAAGCTGCCTCTTGCGGTAAAGCACCGAAAGCATGGCATTTTAGCGGAGGTCTTTCTTGTAACTCTGTCATGCTTTTTCAGTCTAGCTTTCCATTTAATTCCCCACTCCACCAACATCAATACCTGTACATGTGCATATTTTCACCATGTAATATGTAAAGAAGCTTAAGACCCACAGGCGTTCATGCGCTATCAGGGTGTAGCCCCTTATAAGCATAAAACAAATGGTTTTTCAGCATATTCCATGTTGTATTATATTGTTCATTCACTTTCAAAATATTTAGTGATAAGAATAAGTAGAAAACGTTTCTCAACTACACAGTGTCCATAGAAAGATTTTCTAAAGACCAATATATGGTTTGTGCTAATTTGGTTAACACCTGTAAAGGAAAGTCTTGATTTTAATAAAGAGACAGAGGCAAAATGGTATGCTTTATCTTTTCTTGCTGTAGTACACTGCGTTAAGATAACTACAGTTCGTGTGCATCCTTGAGAGAAAAATTTAACTACTGGTAAAGTTGTTACAACTACCAGTCAAAAGTCTGCTAATCATATAGGAACCTCCTTTCTGAAGATTAAATTATCTATTCTGCTAATAAAGCTAGACTGAACATAAAGCCCAAATATTAAGCAGTCGTAACTGTTGGTTTATCGCCATGGCCCAAGACCACTGTTTTGCATAGTACCTTTTTCTGGGCCAAACTTATTCAGTAATGATCTCAAACAGATGTGGCATTAGACATTGATGCCCCAATATAGACTTGTTCAATCTTGTTCAATCTGGCTTTCACCACTATGTCGAATGGTCATAGACATAGCCTATAAGCAGCTTCTGCTGCTTGAATTCAACAAAGCCCTATCTTTCCCAAGCAGTAAGCAAAACTTGCTAGAATTACCTAAACATACTCACAGTATCTGAAACCACTAATGAAAGAAAATAGTGCTATATTGTGGACAGACTTCAGAAGAGAGAATATGGAAGAGTATTTTCCTATCAATAATTTACGGGTTTATTGTTAAAGTAAGAAGAGTAAAAAGAATTTTTAGAATATTTGTACCATGTTGTTGTCTTGTTTGAAGTCTGGCGATTCTTCGCTCTAAAATGCCATAAAGCCACTGTAAAAGAAGAGGATTATGTTTCTTAATCAAAATAATAACAAGCGATTGATGAGGTTGGAATGGATCAACACTCTCTGAAAGTTATTATCGCTTACACATCTTAATTATTTTTGAGAAATTGAATTGAATCACAGCATTTATTGCTTATTTTCTGAAGGTCGACCGAGTAGGCAGTGAACTGAAAGCGATGGTTCAGGCACCTCCGGGCTACAACTTGATTGGTGCAGATGTCGATTCCCAGGAGCTGTGGATAGCTGCGATACTCGGAGAGGCTAATTTTACTGGAATTCACGGTAAGAGAAGATCTGGTGACCTTAAAATTCAGACAGGGTGAAATAGTACCTCACAGGCTACAATCCATTTTGTGGTCTGCTGCTGTGGAATTCACAAGGATGTAAATCTGGAGTTAAACTTTTTTCTGAACAAGTTTCACAGGAAAATAACTTTCCCTTTTGTATGGAAATTGTAGCAACATGATTAGCGTGTCATTCTCCGTTTAAATAAACATGGAAGCATATCCATAGAGCAAGCTTTGTGTGCCACAGTTACTCCCTGTACTACTTCCCATCAACCTTCACTCCAGTGAGAACCTGCCAGCAGGAGTCCACTGGCAGGAATGACGTTTGTACTCCACCCTCTCCAACACCTCAGACTTGTAATTGTGTTTAAAAGTCTGCCCAATCCAAACTTGAAATAACAGTTGTGTCCTGTGGTGTGAAATCAGGATGACTGGCACATGTTCGCCAGGGTTGAGCCAGAAAACAACATGTGTGCCTAATGAAATGGTTTGAAGTCAGTGGACTGCTTTCTGTGGAGTTATTCTAGTGTTTAAATATGGGGATGTAGACGACGGTTTGTCCAAAGCCAGGCCCAGTTGAGCCACAGAAAATTTCAGTGTAGCTTATTCTGATTTTTGGAAGGAAAGGCCAGTTAAATTCAATCAAAGATGCCAGACAGGACCCTATTGCGTAAGTATTGTGAGTAAATAGCAACAGAGGAAGGGCACATTAAAGAAAGTATGGAGAGTGAAAGACTCTTTTGGCAATAATATTCGCTGTAGCTCGAAAGAGAAGACTGCTTCAGATGACACTCTTAGATTGTAGAGCTGCCAAAGATGCACACCCACACCTCTATTCTTTACAAAGAACAGCTGCATTGATGTTGACGCATCTAGAGTGGCTAGTTGTACTTAAAACAATATGGCATGTGGGGTCTTTATAGAACACTATGATGTGATGGAGAGGAGGGTTGCCGATAGGGAATTGGGATGGTACAAAAGAGTAAACTACAGTTTGAAATGTAAACGTCCACTCAACTCTATACATGTTTATATCATCAGGCACAGAGTGAGCGAGAGTGGCAGAGTACTAAGATAGCATTTGCTGCCTTCCAAAAGCACCTTAGTGGGACAACCTTAGTGGATAGTGTGTGCTCGTTCTGTGGACCATGCTGTCTGGATGCGTTATCCTGAGACAGTACAGACCTGGCTAAACACTTTCAAAGAATGTTTACTTCAAGTTGGCTTGTCCCTAAGGTGTCTGCTCCTCCCAAGTGTTCTGCTTTTTTTTAATAGACTACGGTGGGAGGTGAAAATAGTAGACATTGCCTTCTTTGTGGCTCTGGTATTGTAGCTCTTTTCATTAGCCTGCCCCACCCCCCTACCCCCACCTATCCCTCACTGATATTTTGTAAGCACAGGAAAGCTAAGTTCTAATCCAATAATGCTATCTGTATTTTTAAATCAGCCTTCCCCTCATTTTCCTCCCATTTCAAGGCTGCACTGCTTTCGGCTGGATGACACTCCAGGGCAAAAAAAGCAGCGGCACAGACCTGCACAGCAAAACTGCCTCCACCGTTGGGATCAGCCGAGAGCACGCCAAGGTGTTCAACTACGGGCGCATTTATGGAGCGGGCACGCCTTTTGCAGAGCGTCTCCTAATGCAGTTTAACCATCGTCTAACGCAGGAGCAGGCTGGCGAGAAAGCCAGGCAGATGTATGCTGTGACCAAAGGGATCAGGCGGTAAGTGGTGATTGGGACTGTGTGTTCCTTGTACAGCTGCAGCGATGATCCTCGCCATGGCAGGTTTAGATCAGGAAAGTGGAGTTTCATCACTGACAATCCTTGCAGAGGACACTTTGTAGGCAGCTGTGGAGGAAGTGATCTGAACTGAATATTTCCTTACTTTGGGAAGTAAGAAGCCACTTCCTGAGAATTCAGTGGGAACTGGTGCATCTGTTGGATCTCGATGCTCCATCATGCTTGAGTGCAGTGTGATCCAAGGGCGCGGCGCCTTTAACAAGCAGTGCTTTGAGGCCTTGGTACTTGAGGTCAGCACGGAGAATGGCGCCACACCCACGGAGGTGAAACAAGTATGAGTGCAGTTTTTGATTTGTTTCATCTGTGGTTTATTGTGTCCATCATAGAAGATTCCCTGGACTTCAGTCCCCTGTTTTTCATGAAGTTTGCTTTGGCATTCAGTGTTCTCCTCCTTGATGCTGTTACGTCATCCTAGGTGGGGTGGCGCTTAGGCAAAAACCTTACTAGGAGTTTTAGGAAATCAGGACGGGTTGTTGGTGGTATGATCCTTAAAAAGTTATGGTTCAGGGACTTGGACCAATTAACAAATGGCAGTGAATAAACCATGCGTCTCTAATCACAGTGGTCAATACTAACTTGACGAATCCAGTCACTTATTTCGTTTATTTACATTTTATAGTTGTTTTTATATTGCAGTCATGCTATTTTGAGGATGCTGAAAAGCAGTGTGTGTTTGCTGGAATCATGTTTCACTAACATACTTACATAATAATAAATGAACATATTAAAACACGAAAGATTGAAAAAGACCATCCTTGTTTAATGTTCCGAATTCTTTCTTAATCTTCCGTGTTTTAGTCTCTCGTTAATTAATTTTTGTCTATGTATTCCTATTGTTTTTTAAAGTAAATAATAAATTAATCATATTTCTGTAGATACGTTATCTTTGTCAATCCTTTTCACAGCAGGCGCATTATTGTGATTTAATCAGATGGTTTAAAGTAATTTTTGGCCCAAGGGCATTTTTCTTCCCCTTGGATTTGAAGTGTAACTTTATTTTCTGTGTAAGAACTCTGTACAATTTGACTATCGTCTGCCCTGGCAGGATGCCCTCTACAGATTCCATTACAGTAATTGATACAGGAAATCACCACAGCTAGAACAAGGTCGATTGCTCGTGGTAGGAATAGCAAGTGCAGAATTCCTCGTTGGCTACAGAGGTTTTATAGACTTGTGAAGTTATTAGCCTGTCATATTAGTGACATTTACACATCCAGGGTGACTGTACTAATGAAAGGGGGACTGTTAAAAGAGTGATGTGATGGGTTGTCGGAATTTATTGAAGAAGTTACTTACCTTTAATAACGCCTTATCTGGCAGAGACTCTATCTAGCTGCAGATTCCTTACCTGAGAATTATCCCCAGGGATCAGACTGGATTTGGATTTTTTTCAGGAGTAAAACCCATGGGTGCAGTTCGACTCCAAGTGGTGTCATGGGTGTTATCCGCGCTGGAATTGATGTGCGCGATGCCTAGTTAGGTGCTATCTCAGCATGCTGACATTAATTATTTTCCACGCCAGAAGCGCAGAACCATGAAGAATACTGACCATTGGTATGGACAAATAGGGCCCTGAAACGGAAACAGCCTTGACCCTAGAAATCTTTTCACAGAGCAGGGAGGATGGTTCAGTAAGAAATCTGAGGCTAGATAGTGTCTACCAGATAAGGCGGCACTGAAGTTAAGTAACTGTTGCATCTGATAGAGACTTCGAGCCGCAGATTCCTAACTGTAGAATAGATGCCCATGCAGTACCTCCCTAGAGGTGGGTCTACGAAACAGACTCACATTAAAAAAGTCCTGCAGGACTTAAAGGGCAAAGTGCCTGCCCCGATGGACCTGACTCCCCAGTCAGTAATGCTTGGGGAATGATTGCAGAAAAGCCCATGTTGCTGCCTGGCAGATGTTAAGGACCAAAACGTTGCATGCTAATGCAGTGGTCGCAGCCTTAGTTCTGAATGAATGACCATGCAAATGATCAGGGGAGTCTAATCCATCAGGGAATAGTGTGTTTCTATACAGCCTTCCTCTTCTAAGCCCCAACATGCCCCAAGAAGAGTTGGTAGTCCACCCAGAACTCTTTGTGTGTTCTCGGTAGAACAACAACACTCTATTTGGGTCCAATTGATGGAGTCGCTCCTCTTCCTTAGAGGGATGTGGCAGAGCACAAAATGTCTGCAATGTGATGTACTGGCCTACTTGAAAGAGAGTTGCAGAAACTTTTGACAGAAAGGAAGCTCTAGTGCAAAGAACCAGTTTGTCTGGGAAGTTGGTTTGGCACAAGGCTTAGATGACAAGGCCTAGAGCTCACTGACCCTCCGGTCAGCTGTTAATGCCACTAGGAAGGCCTTCTTGATGGCAAGAAACCTGAGAGGAGAGTTGTGTAGTGGCTCAAAAAGAGTGCACATCAGAAGTGTGAGAAACAGATTAAGGTCCTACTGAGGCATGATAAAGGGAGAAGATGGCAACATATGTTGGCTAGCTTTCAAACATCTATTTACAACAGGGGATTTTAACGGGGATGGCTGATCTAGCAACTGCAGAAAAGCTGAGATGGAAGAAAGATAACTCTTTAAGGTGCCCAAAGCTGAGGTCTGCTAGGCAAGTGAAAGAAGAAATTGTAAGACCTTAGATAGCGGAGCAAAAAGAGGCTCAACTTGCTTTTCTACCAGAAACTTGCTCCAACTGCAGTTTATTCCATCTTGGTGGAGGGATGCCTGGCTGCCAAGATAACATAGCAGACTTCGGACTGAATGTCGAAAGCTGTCAATTGTCGCCACTCTATCTCCATGCATGAAGGCAGAGCATTGAAAGGTTTGGGTGGGAACCTGCTGCTGTGATAGATGCCCGGCTTGAAAAGGCAACCTGATCGGAGCACCGTTGGCCATGTTCAACAGCGTGGGATATCAAACTTTCACAGCCCAGTCCAGAGCCACAAGGATGACTTGGGTTCGGTCATTCCTGATATTCTTGAGAACTCTGGGCAGGAGTGGTATGGGCGAAAATGTGTACAGGAGGTCTGAGCTCTACTAGAGATGAAAAGCGTCTTCGAGCGAGAGCTGCCTTGGAAACTCCAGCGCGCAGAACTGCTGAAATTAAGCGTTCTTGGCAGTGGCGAACAGATCTAACCAAGGCTCTCCCCACTGCCTAAAGAGACCTTAGATGGAGATCCCATTCGTGATTCCCTGGGCATCTGCGGCTGAGTTTGTCCACCCTGGCATTTATAGAGCCCACCAGGTATTGAACGACCAAGGATATGCCCTGCAATTCCAGCCACATCCGGAGACATAGGGCCTCTTGACAAAGGGATATGACTCCACCGCCCTGTCAGTTGCAGTACCACATGGCGGTGGTGTTGTCTGTGCCAGCCGGATTGCCTGGAGCTCCAGTAGGTGGATGTGGTGCCCGGTTATGCCAGAAACCAGAGGCCTCTGATCTCCACCTCTCCCACATTGCTGCCACATCCCAGGAGTGATGCATCTGTCACTATTGTCAGATGTAGTTGGAGAAAGTTGAGCGGTCTGCCGCTGACCTAATTGCAGTTAGTTAACCACTGCAGATCTTTTGCAGTTCCCTTCGAGATCTGGACCATGTCAGAGCGATTTCCCTTATGCTGCGCCCACTGGAACTTCAGGTCCCACTGCAGAACCCGCATATGCCAGCGGGCATATGTCACAAGCATGATGCAGACGGCCATGAGGCCCAGAAGCCTCAGAGTCAGTCTTACCAAAACCCAGGATAGAGGCTGAAACATTGGTATTGTAGCCTTAATATCCTATCTTGGGCTTGTAGTGTAGTTCCTAGTTTCCCACTAGGCCCTGCGCATTGGAATAACATAAACAGTAGTATCGACGTGGAACTGCTTATATTCCAGGCCTCCACTGACTATGCTAAACTTAATTGGGTTGTGTTACCAAGTAGCTCAGAGGTCACTGGAAACTTTCTTCTCTGCATAGGAAGTGATCAGCTTCCTTGGCACAGACAAGAAGGGATTCAGCTTTCCAACAACCGTGCAACATGACAACTTTGCTCCTCAGATCAAGAGTCGATCTCTAGGGTCGTGTGAAACAATAGACATAGATTTCACTCAGTCAGTCTAGTGCAGTTTACTTTCACGGTATGTAGAGAATAGAGAGACGGGCGTTTATCAATAAAGGGTTAACATTTATTGAACAGTCTTTCTTCTCATACAAGAGAAATGTATTGCCACAATTGCAATAACTGTTATTATAAAAAGTACGTACAGTAAGATAAGAATAGCGAAATAGAACTGTAAAAGCATTGATATGGTTTCTTAGCCATACAATGGTTTAAAAGTAATAAAACATTTATACAGTCATATATACATTAGGCTAACATACTCAACTGGTGCTTCTAACTAAGCCTACCCCTGTGTGCCTGACCTAAGCCTAACACGTGAGAAGGGGAGTAAGTAAGTAGCTTAAGTTAAGTTGGTTTTGCCAAGGTTTGTTTCAAGAATTCTCGTCTAAGGGTTTAGTCAACACCATACCTCTGAATAGAATGATGGAGGATTGGTATCTCCTTCAGGGGTCTCTCTCGATATCCCAGTCACCTGCGAGGGTAAACTGGAAGCGCCGGGACTGGATTTCTCTGCACGAGAAAGGCAGCGGCTTCTCTCAGCGCGTCGAGGAAGGAGGGGTGACAGCGTCCGCGGGCAGCTGGGCTGGATGTCTTCGCAGAGGACGGCTGCACGGCTCCTCAAGCGTACTGCACCATAGGTCGCGCTGTAGCGGCGATAATGGTAATCAGTAGCTTCACCACCACAGGATAGCAGGCTGCAGCGACAGAGTGCTAGTTTTTACCAACACGGGGTCATGCAGGCAGCTGGCATCAGCAACATGTTCGCTCATTGCTTAAGGCAACGTTGGTAATATTTATACCTGACAGGTGCCGGGTTTGACGCAAGTTTGCTGGACATAAGACGTCAATTAAAGATGTCACTAGGAAGTGATAGTTATCAGTTGCTCATTAGAGTTCCATTACTAATCAAAACATAGCAAGCGGGGATTTCCAGGTTTGCTAAGTTTTTATCTTGTTGAAGAACTCGGAGTGTTATCTAGGAATATCAGATAGTGACTACTGCTCTGTCATTGCACTAATTGGTCGCAAAGGAAGTAGCAGAGAGTCATGCTGGAATGTGGCTCTGTGGCTCTGCTCGTGTGAGGCCAGAGATGACTTTACAGAAAATCGTACTTGAACGGTTATGCCAATATAGGGAAGAAGGGGCTTTATAGCCGAATAGGGGCATAAGGTCACAGTATCGATCAGGAACCTAGATAAGCACATGACAGGCTCGGCGTTCGGGAGGATAAGCCCAGAACTGCACTGTGTCCAGAACAGCTCAGATGAAAGGAAGCTTTTGAGGGGGAGTTGCATGTGATTTTGGCATGTTGACAGTGAACGCCAGTGATTGCAGGAGGTCTGCCATAGTCTGGAGGTGGGAGACAACTGCCCAGGGCAAGCCCGCCTTTAACAGCCAGTCATCTAGCTAAGGGAACACTGCTACCCCTGATCTCCATAGATGAGCTACAACCACCGCCTTCCCCTTGGTGAACACCCGAGGGGCGATGGTAAGGCCAAAAGGGAGCATGGAGAATTGAAAATACTTTTGTCTATGAACCGCAGGTAACGCCTCTGGGCATGCAATACATGTATTCTTCCCGCCACCCTTTCCCCACGACTCCAACTTTGTTTGTGAATTGGCAATTGCCCTCCACCGATCTTGATCTGTCAAATCCACTCTTTCCTGTCCGGAATGTATCTGACCCTCAGCTCAATGGTCATTTCACCCGTGCTAATGCTCCAACCTTGTTATCCAGAGATCAAGGAACACCACTAGTCCCAATTGATCAACTCCTTCCCCAGGAAACACTCTTTATCACCTTGGACCCTAAGGGCTTACAGCAAGGCCCCCTTTCTCTGTGAGCTTTCCCAGCACACCCTTTACACCATTCAGACTTGGTTACATGCCATCGAGGAGATATCTCTCCAGCTGCACCTCCTCACTACTGAACTACATGACCTGAAAGCCCTCTGAAAGGATCTTCTCCCTGCGATCAGCTCCTTCCTCACCTCAGCAAACCTGCCCAGAGCCTCCCCTAGTGTGAGTGAACACATGGACCAGTTTTTAGCCCCCGTCTCGCAAACCATTCCCTTTGGCAACAGGCCCTCCCGCCCCAGAAGATGTGAGACCTACCTGGCACCCAATGATCTCATTGACCTTCACAACTCTTACTCCACTAGGTCCAATTCCAACATGATCCCGCCGAGCCAAATACAAACCATCCATGCTAACCCATACAGAGAACCTCCACACAATCTTCGAGTCATCAATAAAGACAACCTCAAGAAAGTGAACGTCATCCAGTCTCCTTCCCACACTACTCCACCACGACTTGAATGTGTACTACTCAATTGTAGGTCAGCCAGTAACCACGCCTCCGACATCTTCGACCTCATCCAACACAATGATCTAGACATTATCATCCTCACTGAAACCTGGCTAAATCCTGACTCCACTCCTATCCTAGACCTACTAGTACCTCCTACTCACAACATAATTAGGCTAGACAGAGCTCGGAAGTTGGGGGGTGGCTTAGCATGTATTCATTGGAACACACTCTTGATTTTTCACTTGGAGTTCTCTTCGCCCTCCGCCTGTGAATACCTTTGTCTCAGCATCTCAAGTAATAACCTAGGGGTCTGCAAACTTCACACTTTCTATCACCCCCCGGGAGAAAAACTCCCCTTCATCGAGCACCTAATGGAAGTCATCTCTGGCACAGTCGACTCCGCCGTGTCCCAAATCTTCCTTAGTGACTTCAACCTTCACTGGTCTGACCCTAATGACCATGCAGTAACTTGCCATAAAGCATTTCTGAATGAGCATGAGCTGATTCAGCACTGTGACCAACCCACTCACATTAAAGGAGAAACTCTAGACCTCATAATCTCGAAAGGGCAGTCCATCACATTGGATACCAATACCCCTTGCGATTGGTCCGACCACCACTGCATCTTCTTTTACATTAACAGGATTAGCAGTTTTGGTTAGGAAGGCTCAACCAATGAAATCAAAGATCTGGAAAAGGGACCTCAGATCAATAAACGCAGTTGAACTAGCAGCCCACTGTAAATCTGCCCTCTCCTCTCCCAAGCTAACTTGACTGAGGTTCAGTTACTCACTGACTCCCACAAATCGACCATCTCCAACATCATGGACAACATCGCACCTCTCCAAAAAAAAAATGCTTCAATAAAAATATCCAAACCATGATACAACGTCAACTTAAACACGGAGCGCTGCAACCTTAGGGCAGTTGAACATTCCTGGAGAGCCAGACCCTCCTTGGTACAGATAAAACTCCTTAGAGATGTTAGAAGCTGCTACAGCAAACAAATCAAGAGCGCTAAGGCAGACTATTTGACCCCATCTTGATCAACCTGCAAACCGCCCCAAGAAACTTTTTGAGTTGGTCAAACAGCATTCTGTGGTAGGCCCAAACCACTCTGACTCCTGAGGCAGCCCCCTTTCCTGTGATGATCTTGCTGCTTTCTTCACTGAGAAATCAAGACTCATCACCATTGAACTCGCCTCTAAGAAGGCTCTACTGCCATCCCTCGGGTCCGCACCACTCCTTGACCTTTCAGAAAAGTGCAAACCTATCAGACTGAACACTAAGAACAATGCGTCATGGGGCACCCTTACCCCATTCAGTGAAAAAAACATCAACAAGATTCTTCAGGACATCAATCCATCTAACCACTTCAGTGACCCACTGCCACCGGCCATCTTCAAAGAAATCAAGAATGTACTCATCCCCACCTGAACAAGGATCGTAAATGCTTCTCTATCACAAGGCACGATCCCGGAGTGCCTAAAAGCAGCTCAAGTGTCACCTATACTAAAAAAAACTAACACCGATAAATCTGACCTCAACAATTTTCACCCCATCTCCAACATCACCACTCTAGCCAAACTACTTGAAAATTGTGTACAATCCCAACTCTGTGCTCACATAGAGAAGTTCCAACTCCTAGACCAACATCAAGCTGGTTTTCAGAAGGGGCACATTACTGAATCTGCTCTCACGCACGTTATGGATGACATCTTAAAAATGCTGGACCAAAATGATTCCTGCCTCCTAATCCTCCTTGACCTTTCAACCGCATTCGACACGGTGAATCACGACGATCTCCTATCCATTTTGAAGAACAGAATGGGTTTCTCGGGTCGGGTGCTACAATGGTTCTCGTCCTTTCTTCACCACAGATCACAAAGAATAAAGGCAAACCACTTCCTCTCCCAGCCCTCTACATTACTCATGGGTGTCCCACAAGGGCCTGCCCTGTCTCTTATCCTCTTCAACCTTTTCTTGGAACCACTAGCAAACTCTCTTAATTCCACGACCATTCTCTTCCATATGTACGCGGACAACACACAACTGTATTTGAAAATCTCCTCACTGGACAACATCTCACTCAACAGTACCCTAAATGCTACGCAAAATTGGTTAACGGAGAACCTTCTACTGCTCAACACCTCTAAAACGGAATTCCTTTTCATCTCCTCCGAACCACATCCCCAAGCTATACCTTTGGCTGAATCACCTCACTGCCTTCATCTGGACCCCTCTCATCATAGACTCAGCCAAATCTCCTGGAATCACCCTGGACAAGCACCTGAATATGAAAAATCATATCAGCTATGTGTGTAAGGGAGCTAACCACTTGATGAGGACACTTAGAAATATCAAGCCATTCCTTCCACAAAAGGACTTCAAGCAGGTGGTATAAGCACTGGTCCTGCTGAGGCTAGACTACGGCAGCGCTACGCTCTTTGGCCTTCCCAAATACACTCTGGCTCATTAAGGGCATCACTGAACGATGCAGCTAGACTGGTCACAGGTACCAAACAAAATGAGCAAATATCCCCAATCCTTAAATCTCTTTAATGGTTGCCATACAAAGCTTGAATTCAGCTAAAGATTGCTGTTCTGACGCACAAAGCCCTACATTTCTAAACTCCTAGGTACTTAGCGCAAAATATTGAACTGTCCTGTCGGGGGGGGGGGAGCCTCAAGAAGCGCCATCACTCTCCTCTTGAAACCACCCATCCTTAGAAAAAAGAAAACCTGTCTCCGAGCCTTCTCTGGTGCTGCCCCAAGGATATGGAACTCTCTCCCACCAGAAGTACGCAGAATCTCTTCAACGACTCCTTTCAAACTGGAAGCCAAAAGATTCCTAATGAAGAAATATTTACGTTAATTTGGCCGAGGATCAACTGCTCAAAATCATTTATCCTACATCCATTGTACCTTCATGAGATGCTGCTCTTCTGTACTGCATTGTGTGCCCCCACCCCACCCCCCTTGTAGCCTGCTATTTTCCTGCTTATTGAATCTCTCTCGTTCATTCATTTGTCTGGGAATCATGCGATTATTCATGTTGTATTCCTACTTGTTGTCGATATTGGATCTATGCTCTTCTTTTCCGCATGGTTTGCCCCTTTGGAGCTTACTATATAGCTGTCTTTAGCAACACTCTCCCTGATTCATTTGTCTAGGAATTATGCGATTATTCCTGCTTTGTATTCTTACTTGATGCTCAATATTGGATTTATGTCCTTCCTTCCATTCTTTGTAAAGCGCTCTGATATCCTTCGGGATCTTGTCTATATAAATTAATAAATACGAAATATGCGTCCTGCAAGTCCACGCTACCAACCAGTCTCCCTCCCGAGGCAAGGGCAGCAGAACTTGAGCTAACATGAGCATTTTGAATTTCTCCATTATTAGGAAGAAATTTAAAGGATGCAGGTCTAGGATAGGACGAAGGCTGCCGTCCTTTTTGGGCACTGTAAAATAGTAAGAATAACAACCACGATCTACTTCTGGCATCTGTACCCTCTCTATGGCTCCGTTGGCCAAGAGAGTCGCCACTGCCTGCTGAGTAAGGATAGATGGTCCTCCGTCAGCGTGTCACAAGTAGGTGGGATGGGTGGAGAGATAGTCACAAAGGGGAGGGCGTAGCCCCTTCGGACAATATGGAGAACCCAGCAGTCTGATGTTGTTAACCTCCAGTGGTACAGGTGATGGTGTTTCCTGCCTGCAACTGGTTGCCCATGATGGTTGGAGGGCAACCTATAGAAGTGTGCGGCTGCTGAGGGGCTGATGGACTGTCCGGACCTCTGGCTGCCTGACCCACAAGGTCTGGTGTTAATATGTCCACGCAGATGCTGAGGAGCTTGCATGCCATGGCCTCTAAGCTGGTATAGACGTGGCTGGAAGTCCCTTCCGTAGCCATGATATGAGTGAAAGGAGGACTTGTGTTGGCAGAGGTGCCAAGCACCTGGCTGTAGCTATGCTATCCTTGAAGCGTTCCAGCGATGAGTCCGCCTTGTCTACGAAGAGACAGGAGCCTTCAAAGTGCATGTCCATAAGCGAAGCTTCAATAGCCCCTGAAAAGTAAGTCGTCCTCAGTCAGGCATGGCGCCATAAGGCCACCAATGAAGAAACTGATCTGCTTAGCAAGTTGGTTGTGTCCAGCCCACATCTGATTGTGAACTAGGCTGCATCTCTTCCATCTGCCATAGCGTGGGAGAGTATGGCCTGGGCTTCCTCCTGGACACTGGGCAGCACCTGTGCAACCGAATCCAACAGTGTATGGGAGTAATAGCCCAAAAGCCATGCAGTGTTCACAGACCGCAGTGCCATGCTGGTGTAAGAAAACATTTTTTTTCCTAAGGTGTCCAGCCTCTTGGATTGCCTATCCAGTGGTGTGCAAGGGAATGTGCCAGGATTTACACAGAATGTGGATGCTTGGACCAACAAGCTCTCCTGGGTAGGGTGTTGTGTGAGGAAATTGGGGTCCCCTGGGGGTAGGGTGATGGCATCAGGCAATTGGCATGGGAGCCCCTGCGCCGGGCTTGGACCAGGTCCCAAGCAGAATGTCTGTAAGGTCTTCATTAAATGGAAGAAGCAGATCTGAGGGGGTACCTCCCGGCTGATCACCTCTGTCAAGACATTAGTCTTGACTACTACTGAAGGCAGGCTGAGGTTCAGGACTTTGCCCACCCTTCTCACCACCAAGGCGAAAGAGGCTCCCTCCTCTATAGCCACGGTAAGAGGAGAGATCATGCCAGTATCTGGGAAAGTGACTTGTCCTCTGGTGTCCGCCAATTCCTCACACCTGTCTATGTTGGGCCCTAGGAGCTGGTATTCTTCAGGGTCCAGTGACCCCTTCCCTCCCAATCTTCCCCAGGTCCTAGCCTGTAGGAATAGGGCTTGCACCTAAAGTGACAAGGAGCTTGAGGGACCGCTCCCTCAAGGCTTTGGGGTGCATAAAACACCAGTCGGCACAGGTCTTCCCATCATGGTCATGGTCAAGACACCAGAAGCAAAGAAGATTCGGATCTATCTCCGACATCTGTTGCTGCTTGAAGCCAGCTTTCCTAGTGGACATCCCTGCAACACCAGGAGAAAGATCTTTAAAACACAGACAAAAAGTAAGAAAAGGTCAGGTAAAATGATTCGGGGTACCTCTCTCTGAATCTGTGCTGACTGGGGCAGAAAGGAAATAACGGATATAAGCTCACTGGTGCGATGCCTATAAAGGCACCACACACATCACCTCCGGCACGGACAATGCCACGCAGAGCCAAACAAAGCCACCTATCATGGCGCAGGGGCTCTGCTCCCCAAGACTGTCTTTGGATTTAGTCTGACACCTAGGGATAATTCTAAGGTAAGGAATCTGCAGCTGAAGTCTTTATCAGATAACATGATCTCAGTCTCATACTATGTCCTATGCTGCAGTATGTGCGTGCCATCAAAAAACTTTTGTTAGAAATGCAAGTTTACAGTGCAGGTAAACTTTAGATCACACCAAGTCTGATGACAATATTTGATATGCAATGTTTTTCTGTTTATTTTACATATCTTGCAATGCTTAGATACATTCTGTCGAACGAAGGTGAGTGGCTTGCAGAGGAAATGGGGATACCTTTGGAGAAGGCAGAAGATGACTCGGTTTCGTTGCAGGATGTTAGGAAGATCCAGAGAGAGGCTGCCAAACGGTAAGAGGAAATCAGCTATACATCAAAGCTACAATGAAACCTAGCAGAGATTGCTTATTTTCCTCATACAAAGTTCAGCTTCTCAATGGTTCAATCAGTCTTTCATCTTTCTTTCAAATAAGCTTTATTTCGGTTTTTGAGTTTAAAACCATAAAAGCAGCAAAAAGAAATACATACATGTATATAAAAATCAACAGTTCATTGCAATATTGAGAAAAGACCGGATATTAAAAACAAAAGTAAAACCAATCAAGTGCAAATTAAGAACGCATGGTAAGCAGAAACCCCTTTCACCAGGTGTTATAGTTCGATACCCTTGGGCCAGGGTAAAAATCAAACAAGTCCCAGATAGAAATAGGGCCATCTCCAATTTTGGGCTGGGAAAATCTTAAAAATGGGACAATGTTCCTATGTTTGAATTTAATTAGTATCAGGTCTCCCGGAATGTCTTTGGGCATCCCTAGCCATCTCACCCTCCTGACGCTCAGGATTCCGCCATCTAGTTCGGGTGGTAGCGGTCTATTGTTCTTGAGCCAAAAGATGGCTTTATTCAGCAGGTCCTGGCTTGTTTCACGTTTATCCTGACTAAGTTCGGGGACCCCGGAGAGAACAGTCACGTAGGGGGCGGCTTCAGGGGGTAAGTTCATTTGGTGTCTTCTTTCTTGAGGGGGCCTCGAGGCTTTGCGTGGGAGGCGGGTGGGCTTAGGAGTAACTTTCCTGCCGCTTTGAATGGATGTGCTAAGAGAGGGATCTTTCCTGAGTTCGATGGACACGGGGTTTACAAGATTAGGAGAGAACGTAGGGCGAGAGAGAGTAACAGTATTTACAGGTAAAGGTGCAATCCTTTGTACTATTTTTTCGACATCAGACAACCTGTTTCCCAGATCTGTAATTTTTGAGAGCAGGGGTGTTAAGGCCACATTCAACAGTCGCTCAATATGGGCCAATAGGGTCGAATGGAGGGGGGAAACAGAGTCATTTGAGGTGGTCCCCGCTTTGGATGGCGTTAATACGCTTGGGTTGACGAGGGAATAAGAGGGGCTACAGCACATACGGGTGGCATTTGGTGGAGTACCCTCGTTTTTCCTTTTGCTGATTGGTTTCTGAAACAGTGTATCAGATTGAGGCGGGAATATTTCAAGGGTCTGTGGGGTGCAGTTTGTGAGAAGCATATCTCTGTCCATTGTAGGGGAAGTAAGAATATCGGGGACATAGTTTGTGCCACACAGGGCATTAAGTTCGTCCCAGACAGACATGGTGGTTGATTTACAAAAGGGGGTCCCAGGCGTCAATAGGCAAATCACAACGCAAAAGAAAAACAAAAGAGTAGAATGTCTCTATACCTCGTCCTTTTGATAGGGCCAAGTGGGGTGGCCCATCCCGTCCTCCTCAGGTCCTCTGAGGGCTTAGCCCGCGCGCGGTCCCGCGACGCGGGGGCTCGCGCTGGCCTTAAGCGCACCTCCGGGGGCGGGTCTGTAACCAGGATGCGCGCCTTCCTGGGCGCAGGGGGTGCAGGGAATTGTAGTTCCCGATCTACCGGCTCGCCGCGGTGATCGGGATACAGGCAGGCTTCAATGTCCGGTGGCAGGAAGAAAGCAGCGCTCGGGCTGCTGCACACAGCAATCCCCCAGTTGACCTCCCTGGTCTGTGTTTGTGAAGGGTCCCCCGCTCCCCCGGGGCTCGCGCTGGCCTTAAGCGCACCTCCGGGGGCGGGTCTGTAACCAGGATGCGCGCCTTCCTGGGCGCAGGGGGTGCAGGGAATTGTAGTTCCCGATCTACCGGCTCGCCGCGGTGATCGGGATACAGGCAGGCTTCAATGTCCGGTGGCAGGAAGAAAGCAGCGCTCGGGCTGCTGCACACAGCAATCCCCCAGTTGACCTCCCTGGTCTGTGTTTGTGAAGGGTCATATCCATTCCCTCCGCCTTAAACAAAACATTTAAGAGTGAAACAATATAAGTTATACACAAATGATAGCATGTGACAGAGAACACTCAGCTATTTTGAAAAGCAGTACAAATCACACAATGTTAGCTCCAGGTGTGGGGGCACTTAAAAAAAATTCTCCCGGACAACATTGAAGGGTATAGTATCGTGAACACTCTTTAAAGGCGGGGGCGTACATTTTGATGAAATGTTTATAGCAGTGGTTCCCAATCTGTACGCCGTGGCCGCCTGGTGTGCTATCAAAACTATCCAGGAGATCCGCGCACCAAGCACTTTAATGCATTTAATGTTAAAGGGTTTGTTGGCTTCAGTTAAACTAATTACACTTGAATGTGTGATGTTAATGATTTGTTAGTGACATGACTAAAGTTGGAAACGTAGTGCTTAATTGATGGCATGTCATGGGAGATGACCTCCATATTTCACTGGATCCCCACGTTCCAACACTCCTAGAGTAAGCGGAAGACGCCTTATTTATTTTGCTAGACTTGTGGATAGTTTAGTTTTTTTCCAAATGCATTATAAACCATTGCAAGTTATCAGGAAAGTAAAGTTGTCCTGTCTCTCAAATGCACTATGTGTTATTAGGTATTGACATATGTACTTGAACCATCGGTACTGCCAGTACACATTTCTTCCAGTACACACACAGTTCTAGACTGGCCTGCTATCTCCATGAGCACAGTGAATTAAAACACCATGTACAGCATAATGCCAACATTTGGAAGCAAGAAAGAGGGACGTTTAAAAAAATGTACTCAGAGCAATTTGTTTGGCTTGCATTCAATTAGAGGCAATTTTAGGGAAGAGACCGCTAACAGGAAGAGGTATTTTGTTTAAAAAATCATGAGTCACCCTGCTGAGAAGGGTGTTTTGGAACGTATGGCATGGTTAGAAATGGAAGCACATGGAAATATTCTTCAAGCGCAGAAACACGTTATTGGCAAAGAAGTGTAACTAGGAATATTTCATTAGAGGCGCCGCCTTAGAAATACGAAACACCCAGCTAATATGATTAGAATACCTTCATTCGCTTCTTCCCAATTATTTTCAGTGAGAAAAATAGAAGTACTCCCGAGGCCGGGCTTACAACCCCCTTCCTCCCCCCCCCCCCGACATAAAAAAATAACATAGTGGGGAGCCACGGCCAACGGGTAATAGGTAAAAGGTGGCCGCGGATCGAAAAAGTTAAGGAACCACTGGTGTTTATAGAGTTCACAGACTTATTCTACCATACTTGGCTGGCAACAGTTCTGAACTCATTTTCTATTGAGTGACTTTCAGGACATAATTTGGTCTTTCTACCAGAAAAGGAAAAGTAACTTTTTTTTCCATAGTATTATATAGCGCGAACTTGACCCAAAGGCATCAGGTATCGGAGTGCTTTACATGAGCACCAGTTGTGTTTCACAAGGATACATTTATTTTTGTTAGGCATGGGGCGATTAAGTGATTTGCCTAGAATCAGAGGATGTTGAGCGTCACTGCTGAGACTCAAACCTGGTTCCCCAGTTTTCCAATTGACCCTCCTAGCCGTTAGGCCACATCCTCTCCTCTTCGGTAACGATCTTCTTGGTGGATACTCTATATAGCTGCAGATTCTTCACCTTTTGTATAATCCGGCTGCAATAATGTCTGTATCCCTGGTATTGATTTTTGGTCATGGATGAACACGGATCATGCATAAGCGACATGACCTAGGCCTGTCGCATGGTAATGCACTGTTGTTAGACTGGGAGGGGTGAACCAAGCACTACCCTCGTAAGGAGACGTCTTGCCCTTACCAGAAGTTAAGTAACACAAGCGTGGTGGTAGTAGCATACACGTCAAGTGTTTGTTAGTGATCAGACCTTTTTACCTTATTTGTCACAGAGTGATGCCTACAGGCCCACTCCTATACAGGTCCGCTGTTGTGTACTTGACTCGCCATTTGCCTACATGGTGAGTGTGTACCTCCTGACTGTGTGTGATACTTGCATGTGCCTGCTGGGATGTATGTGTGCATGTGCCTAGTACATAACATTGAGGCTTGTGGGTTCCATGTTTGAAAGCCATGGTATGGAAAGGCTAGTGGAGGTGAGGACTGCAACCCCAAGACAGGAGATCTGAATTGCAGACATTCCTTGGGGCTGTGCATGGAACACTCAAACTGGAGAAGTGGAGCAGACCATCTTATGTGCGCATCAAAGATTTCTTTGATTGAAGGAAGTTTTACTGATCAGTAGGGACTGGGCTTATTGTCAGGGAGATGGTGGGTCTGATAAAGTTGGCACCTCAGGACCAAGGAATCATGAAGTAGGGGAGAGCTCCAACAGACTGTGCCTTTGATGTAGGACAGGGCAGAGAAGAGGGCCCTTCAGTGTCGATACCCACAACAGGAATATCAAAGTACCAGACACTAAATCACATCTGTATCTGGATTTGGACTATAAAGGTGGGAGAATGAGTCCCACAAGTAGTCCAACAGCACTGTTCTGTAGCCGTGCTCAGCTGGAGATAAGATCACCAAGGCTTCTAATTGCTGGAACCAGGACTGTAGCCAAGGTGTGCTGGTCTCCCTGCTGGGTAAGGGGCTATCACCCAGGAAGTCAAGACTGCTTGACCTGAGCCTGGAGCACCAGTGTTCTGTTTGCCTACCAAGAGCAACAAATCCTTTGAGGAGGAGCAGAGCATCTGAAGAGAGCAAGGCCAGGCTGGGGTCCTGCTGAATGGATCAAGAAGTGTGAGGCCCCTGGTCCAGTTGGGACCATTCAAAATTACGGGCTGTCCTCCCACTCTTGCGGAAGATAGGGCTGTCAACCTGAGATAGGAAACCCGTGTGTGACAGGTGCCACCAGTGAAACTAGTGCAGTCACAGGTGTGGGTGCTAAAGTCAGTGATCACACTGTTTCAGGAGGGGGCCACCATAAAGCTAGGTTCTGTAATAGGGGATCTCTGTGTATAGTCATAATCTTGTGAATAGTCCCGCCCATGTGCGTGGACCCCGGAGCAATCGAAATAGTCTCTTAAGTTGTCTTCTTCTGCAATCCTGCATAGACATTAAAGAGAAAATCAAAGACAAATAATGCAGCCTAAAACTACAAGGCTACATTGGCTACATCTCGAAGTGAAAAAGATAGCCAAATAATATTACATTTTACACACTTTGTAAAGTTTCACACCTAGAGAAACTCCCCTTCACAAAAATCCTTTGTCATGATAGAGAGGAAGGGTTGGACAGAAAAGCCCCACAGGCTTCCATTATGTGTCTGGAAAAGGGATACCGTGCCTTTAAGGAACTCTCCAGAGACCCTCGGTATCCCAGGATGCACAGCTAAAGGCCTTTTACTTTCAGTTCTTTTTTCCGGCTCCTGCTAGCAGGACCCTGGAGCATTGAGCTCTACCTTTTTGGTTATATCCTCAATTTTTGGATCTTTTCCAGTGTTTTGAGTGTTTCACTCGACGTCTGGGATCTTCCTCTTCCAGTTGCTGTCTTTTTTGACCAGTTTTCCCACCTCTATTTTGTCGAAATGCCAGCTTTATTCGACAAGTGCCCTGAGTGTGGTAGAAAGAAGGCAAAATCTGACCCCCTCAGAGTGTGCATACTCTGTCTCCCTTCTACCCATGTCCCTGACTCCTGTGATATCTGTCACTCTTTCTCCCGGAGGACCCTGCGTGACAGGGAGAAGATTCGTCTCCAAGGCCTGGAGCAGAGGAGACATCAAGAACCAGGTGAGATTTCTGGGCATGGAGGGACTCTGTCATCTTCCTCTGCCCGTGCTTCGGCCTCTGGGGGGCTCCCCAGTCAAGAGCAGGCCCGGAAAAGGCACTGTTCCCGGTTGACATCGATGGCTTCGACGTTGAGAGGTATGACTACCGTCTGCTCCCGTTGACCCAGGGCTCTGGGTCGAAGCGACGTCGAGGGGTAGGACGTCGAGACCTCGGACGAGGTCGACGTCGAGGACGTCACTGGCGTCGACACACCATCGACGTCAAGATGAGTCCCGAAGAGGCAGTCGCTCGCCGTTGAGGCGACACCGCCATTCACCTTCAATGTCGACACGAAGATCGACGTCGAGGAGAGAAAGATTGACGTCAAGGCCACGACACTCGACGTCAAGGAGTTTGTCGACGTCAGGAAGAACGACGTCGTGAAGAGAGACGTCAAAGAGGTCGACATCGGGGAGGGAAAAGTCGATGTCGAAGAGGAAGTCGAGGCCCAGAACGGTGTCTAGTGCCTCTGTGGTCAGCGTCTCATCGTCATCATCATCATCATCATCGGCGAGTCACCGGTCGCGGCGGCGCTGGCACTCGCGCTCAGTGAGGTCCGCCTCCAGAGCGTCCTCCCCGTGGCCTGCTCATAAGAAGAAGAGAGTTCTTAGGTCACCGGACTCTGATTATTCCGGGACCTACTCGCCCTCAAGACCCAGGACGCCTATGCCTCCTCCTCTTCCGCAACTTCCTCCTCCACCAACTCCGCCTCCTCCTCCTCCTCCTTCACCTTCACCACCTCCTCCTCCTCCACCACCGCCTCCTCCTCCACCACCGCCTCCTCCTCCACCACCACCTCAGCCTCCACAACCGAAACCTTTGGTTCCGGCTCAGCCTCTTCCGTTTCCGCAGCCTCCTGGGTCGGTGGTTCCTGCAAAGCCAAGGTCAAGATCCAGAGGGAGGCATCACTCTCGGAGTGAGCGTAAATCTTCGACGAGGTCACGTCATCGTTGGCGGAGGGAAAGGTCACGGTCCAGGTACACTGACTCGTCCAGTGACAGGAGATATTCTCCCACTTTGTCTGACTCTCCTCCTACGACAGTGTCGCCAGTGGATGACATTGTGACGTTCCAGGATGTGCTGTTGAGGGGGGCAACGAAGTTGGGGATCACATGGACTGTGCCCACCCCTTCCACTTCTGTGATTTTTTAAACTTTGCAGCCCAGGAACCTATCTCGTCCGTTGCTGCCTTTGGTGCCAGGAATGGAGGAACCGGCCATGGAGCTGTTTCTGACACCGGCCTCGGTGAAGTCGGCTCCATCTAGACTTCAAAAGAAGTACAGGCCCCCGTATTCGGATCCTGTGTTCTTAAGAGCAGATCCTGTGCCAGATTCTGTCATTGTGTCAGCGGCCAAGAAGCAGCATTCCACCTCCCCTTCGTCTACGGTCCCTCCAGACAAGGAGAGCCGTCAAATGGATTCGGCAGGAAGAAAAGTCTGCAGTACAGCTGCCACTTCGATGAAAGCGGCAAGTTCATCAGCGCTTTTGGGTCGATATGACCGCTTCGTGTGGGAGTCCCTGCCGCAATTCATTGAGCTCCTCCCGAGGGACAGGAGAGAAGACTTCCAGGAGATCTTGAATGAGGGCATGATGGTCAAAAATCAGGTCATTAGTTCGGCGGCGGATGCCTCTCTCCTGGCTGCGCATGGGTACTGCCATGGCATTAACTTGAGACGACATTCCTGGTTGCGCCTTACCCCTCTGAAGCCTGTGGCGCAACAGCGGATTGCTAACTTGCCTTTTTCGGGATCTAGCCTCTTCGGGGCTCATGCGGACGAGGAGATGGCCCGCATGAAGGCGGAAGTGGAAACTCTAAAGGCTGTAGGTTTGGAGAAACCAAAGGACCAGCGAAAGTCCTTCCCTCCCTTCCAGAGGCGTTACTCTTCCCAGAGATTTCAGCGGGGGCAAGGTCGCCAAGCTGGCCAACAGCAGCAGCAACAACAGCAATATCAGGGACAACCCTTCCAGAAACGTCAGAGGGGCAGAGGCGGTCAGCAGGCCTCCTTGATGAATAAGGGCCCGGCCGGGTCTAAGCCCTGAGGAGTTAACTTCCCCCTCGTCCGGTACCCGCTCCGGTGGGGGGACGCATACAGAATTACTTGGCAGAGTGGAGAAAAATTACTCAGGACAAGTGGGTGCTGAATGTTGGTGCAATGGATACAGTCTTCGTTTTGTCAGCCCTTCTCCAGCTATTCAACGGTTCGTTCGCACTACCACCTGCGCGAACTTCAAGCGGAGGCCGATACCCTGTTAAGAAAAAGGGCGATAGAAGACGTTCCTCTGTCTCAAAGGGGAAAGGGTCTATACTCAATGTTCTTTCTGGTACTCAAAAAGGACAAAAAAGAGTTCAGGCCCATTCTGGATTTGCGACAAGCAAACAAATGGATTTGCAGGGAGAAATTTTGCATTCTGTCCTTGCACCAGATTTATCCTCAGCTGCAACGAGGATACTGGCTTTGCGCAATAGATCTGCAGGGTGCGTACTTTCATGTGCTCATTGTACAGAAACACAGGAAGTTCCTGCACTTCCTGGTCGGCACCAATCACTATCAGTACACCGTACTACCGTTTGGTCTGAAGTCTGCACCCAGTTTCTTTTTCAAAATGCATGTCGGTGGTGGCGGCGCACCTGAGAAAGAACAAGGTGTTTGTCTACCCGTACCTGGACGACTGGTTGATCAAAGCCTCCACTTTCCAGGAAGCACAATTGCATTTCAACAGGACGGCCGTACTGTTGAATCAGCTGGGTTTGCATATCAACATGTCCAAGTCCGTCCCGACTCCGGTTCAGTGCCTGCAGTACTTGGGAACCTCCATCAATACTCTCAGAGCAAGCGTGTCTCCTTCGGAGGAGCGACTCTTATAGATCCTTCGGAAGGCTCAGGCTCTAATGTTCGTTCCATCAACGACAGTGAGGACGGTGTCTTCTCTTCTGGGGTCGATGGCCTCTTGCATCCTTCTCACACCACATGCATGCCTTCACATGAGACCGCTGCTGGAATGTCTGGAGGATCAATGGGACCAGAAACGAGGGAGCTGGAAAGACAGGATCCACCTCTCTCAACACGCTTAACAGTCCCTGAGATGGTGGTATTCAGCAGAGAATCTCCTCAAGGTGGTTCCGTTCCACAAGGACATTCCCATACAGACTATTGTGACGAATGCTTCTCTCCACGGCTGGGAGCGCATTCAGACCATCTATGGATCCAAGAAAGGTGGTCCCAGATGGAATCCACATACCACATCAACTTTCTGGAACTCAGAGCTGTTCATTTGGCACTGAAAGCCTTTCATTCGTCCTTCCAGACCAACTCCTTGCTTGTACAGATGGACAATATGACCACAATGTATTTCCTCAACAAGCAGGAGGGGTTGGGATTGCGCACACTGTCCCAAGAAGCGCAGGCGATCTGGCACTGGCTGCTAGCCAGAGGACTGACGATAACGGCTACCCATCTACCAAGTGTGCAGAATGCTCAGGTGGACACACTCAGCAGGTTGGTCAAGGAAAACCACGAGTGGTCCTAAACGACGAGGTACTAGGAAACATCTTTGGAAGATGCGGCTCTCCAGACATAGATCTGTTCGCCACCGCTGAAAACAGAAAATGACGAGACTTCGCCTCCAGGTTTTACCAACCGGGAACTCTGGGGAATGCGCTATGGATCAGCTGGTCAAACAGCTTTCTGTACGCTTTTCCGCCCATTCCCCTGATTCCGGCAGTACCCATCAAGCTGTCACAATCCAGAGCACGAATGATCTGCATTGCTCCGGAGTGGCCTCGACAGTGGTGGTTCACGGACTTGCTCCACCGGTCTCTCCAACCCCACCTGTGGCTTCCATGTCGGCCAGACCTTCTAACGAAGTTCGGGGGGCAGATGGTGCACCCCAACTTCTCATCGTTGAGTTTGGCGGCATGGCTCCTGAGATGGTACAGTATGGACACTTGAACTTGCCTGACAACTGCATGGAAATACTCAAGGAGGCTAAGAGACCTTCTACCAGGACTTCCTATGCCTACAAGTGGAAAAGGTTCTGCATCTGGTGCGCGTCCAGGAACGCTGATCCTACCTCCTGCAAGGAAGATGTCATCCTTCCATATCTCTTGCATTTGGCTCAATCTGGCCTTAATTTCCATTGCATTAAGGTTCACGTCGCAGCATTAACTACGTATAGAAAATGCCCTTCACAAATATCCTTCTTCCAGATTCCTGTAATTAAAGATTTAAGTGAGTGAGATCCAGGCCTTGTGTTGCCAAGAGCCTTATACTTTGTTTCATGCTTCTAAGGTTGTCATGAGGACTCACCATAAGTTCCTGCCTAAAGTGAATTCTGATTTTCATGTCAATCAGACGATAACTTTGCCTATGTTTTTTCAACATCCTTCCTCTCCGGCGGAGAGATCTCTTCATTCCCTTGATGTAAGAAGGGTTTTGAAGTTCTACTTAGATAAGACCAAGGACATACGTAGGTCAGACCAATTGTTTGTCAATTATGGTTCGGTCAGGACTGGTCTTGCCACATCTAAACAGTCCATCTCTAGATGGATCGTGTCCTGTATCCAGTTATATTACCAAAAGGCTAACAAGACCGTAGGAGGTAAGCCTAAGGCTCATTCCACCAGGGGCAAAGCAGCTACAACAGCTTTGCAACGTAATGTTCCCATTGCAGATATCTGTAGGGCTGCCACTTGGAAGTTGGTCCATACCTTTGCCAAACACTACTCCCTGGACTCTGATGCCAGAGCAGACGCTCAGGTTGGGCAGGCTTCGTTGAGAAATCTGTTTGCACAGTAGTGGTTTTCTGTCTGGTTCCTCCACATCTGGTTTGGTTTGTTGGGATGGGCTTGCCATTCTATTCACAAGATTATGACTATACACAGAGATCCCCTACTACAGAAGGAGTAGTTTCTTACCTCTAACTCCAGTTCTGTAGTAGGGGTATCTCTGTTATAGTCATAAGCTCCCTCCCTCCTCCCCGGTGGATGGAATGATAATGTACTGAATGCTATAGGCCTAGCTTTATACACCTTCAAAAAGAACTGAAAGTAAAAGGCCTTTGGCTGTGCATCCTGGGATACCGAGGGTCTCTGGAGAGTTCCTTAAAGGCACGGTATCCCTTTTCCAGACACATAATGGCAGTCTATGGGGCTTGTCTGTCCAACCCTTCCTCTCTATCATGACAAAGGATTTTTGTGAAGGGGAGTTTTTCTACGTGTGAAACTTTACAAAGTGTTTAAAATTTAATATTATTTGGCTATCTTTTTCACTTCGAGATGAAGTGCTGGCCAATGTAGCCTTGTAGTTTTAGGCTGCATTATTTGTCTGTGATTTTCTCTTAAGTGGCTATGCAGGACTGCAGAAGAAGACAACTTAAGAGACTATTTCGATTGCTCCGGGGTCCACGCACATGGGCTGGACTATTCACAAGATTATGGCTATAACAGAGATACCCCTGCTACAGAACTGGAGTTACAGGTACGAAACGACTCCATCCTCACCTGTTTGTGCGCTGAAGCTGGCGACCCTCGTGTGCCAACGAAGGGGCCACCATGTGAATGTAAATGTAAATGTAAATGTATGGGCATTTATATAGCGCACTACTTACCCGGAGGGTCCCAAGGCGCTTCGACCGCTGCGAAACCCTTCCTGGCTTCCCTGAGAGACGGTCCCTTAATGGGTATCTCCAGGGTGAGACCAGGCATCCCCGGCGGTCTGGTGGGGCCGTTAGTGAAGATGAGGCAAGCTAATGCCCAGAGTTGCCGAGTGTGATCGCTGATCAGAGTGGGCACCGAGGCGAGAGAATTATCGAGTCCGCTGACCCTGGTCCAGAAACCTGCCGCGCCGGGAATCAAACCCTGGTCCCGGGCCGTCCTCTGCTCTCAGGTCTGCCGCCTCTAACCAGTGAGCCACACTACTTCACATGAAGCTAGGGCCATCAGCTATATGAGCTCAGAAGTCAGAGACCGCCCTGTATACCAGGGGAGCATCCTCTGTGGAGATGACGTTCTCCCCTGTGTAAAGCTGAAGTTGGCGATCCCTCCGGATCTCCGACCGACCCCTGCCCTCACCACGTCTTCAACAAGGCCGACGCTGTCATCGCACCCCACCTGCGGGACATCATCAACACCTCCTTCGACACCGCTACCTTCCCGGAGAGCTGGAAGCACGCCGAACTCAGCGCTCTACTCAAGAAGCCATCGGCTGACCCCACCGACCTCAAAAACTACCGCCCCATCTCGCTGCTCCCGTTTCCTGCAAAAGTCATCGAGAAGACCGTCAACAAGCAGCTGGCCGCCTTCCTCGAGAC
Source organism: Lissotriton vulgaris (assembly GCF_964263255.1). Lineage (NCBI taxonomy): Eukaryota > Metazoa > Chordata > Amphibia > Caudata > Salamandridae > Lissotriton > Lissotriton vulgaris. The sequence goes on from NC_141687.1 coordinate 1,954,121,755, forward strand.
GAACGGATCCCTCGACCCCTCGCAGTCTGGCTTCCGGGCCAACCACAGCACCGAGACCGCCCTGATCGCAGTCACCGATGACATCCGAGCGCTGCTCGACAACGGAGAAACAGCGGCCCTCATCCTCCTCGACCTCTCCGCGGCCTTCGACACTGTCTGCCACCGTACTCTAGTACAACGCCTCAGCAACGTCGGAGTCCAGGAGAAGGCACTGGAGTGGATCATCTCCTTCCTCTTCGGAAGGACACAGAGAGTCCGCATCCCTCCGTTCAGATCTGAAGCCACCGAAGTCATCTGCGGCGTCCCTCAAGGCTCCTCGCTCAGTCCAACCCTCTTCAACATCTACATGAGCCCCCTCGCAGACATCGCACGCCAGCACAACCTCAACATCATCTCCTACGCCGACGACACCCAGCTGATCCTCTCCCTTACCAACGACCCCGCCACCGCCAGAGCCAACCTTCACGAAGGGATGAAAGAGGTAGCCGAATGGATGAAGAACAGCCGCCTGAAACTGAACTCAGATAAGACGGAAGTCCTCATCCTGGGATCCTCACCCGCCACTTGGGACGACTCCTGGTGGCCCCCCGCCCTAGGCAGCGCACCCAAACCAACAGACCACGCACGCAACCTGGGCTTCATCCTCTCCATGACCAGACAAGTCAACGCCGTCTCCTCGTCGTGCTTCAACATCCTGCGCATGCTACGTAAGATCTTCCGGTGGATCCCCACCGAGACCAGGAAGACGGTCACCCAGGCCCTCGTCACCAGCAGTCTGGACTACGGCAACACCCTCTACGCCGGAACCACCGCCAAACTCCAGAAGAGACTCCAGCGGATCCAGAACGCCTCAGCAAGACTCATCCTGGACATCCCCCGTCGCAGCCACATCTCCGGACACCTGAGAGACCTGCACTGGCTACCGGTCAACAAGAGAATCACCTTCCGTCTCCTCACCCACGCACACAAAGCCCTACACAGCCAAGGCCCAGGATACCTCAACAGCCGCCTCAACTTCTACGCTCCCAAACGCCAGCTTTGATCGACCAGCCACGCCCTCGCCGCCGTCCCCCGCATCCGAAGAGCCACCACAGGGGGACGGTCCTTCTCCTACCTCGCCGCCAAGACTAGGAACTCCCTCCCCACCCACCTCCGCCTGACCCAGGACCACCTCGCCTTCAGGAAGCAACTCAAGACCTGGATGTTCGAGCAGTAGCAGATCCCCCTCCCCCAGCGCCTTGAGACCCTCTGGGTAAGTAGTGCGCTATATAAATGCGATGATTGATTGATTGATTGTGTGCCAGGAGGTACCACAGTGAAGCTAGAGCTGTCGTTCTGGATGATTATGCCAAGGACACTGTGAAGAACACTTACTAATTACTGGACCTTGCACATTCAGTCACCCAGGCATTGGAAAATTGGAATACCCAATCGTCTGAGATGGGCCGCAGCCACCATCATCACCTTGGAGAAGACTTGAGGGGCTTATGTCAAGCCAAATGGGAGTGCTACAAACTTGTCATTGATGGGACCGACCACAAAACACAGGCACCTCTGCTGCGACTGTAGAATTGGAATGTGGATATACGCATCTTGCAAGTCAAATTACACAATCTAGTCTCCTGTTTCCAACACCACCAGGATCTGAGCTAGAGTCAGCATCTTGAACTTCTCCTTCCGGACGTAGAGACTCAGGACCCAGAAGTCTAGGATTGGACACAGACTTTTATCCTTGGGAAGAAAGAAGTACTGTGAATAGCATTATTGCCCCATCTCATGCTCTGATGTTAATTCCACCACTCCCTTCAGAAGGAGCATTACCACCTCTTTTTATAAGAAGGAAATATGTCTTTGGACACGAGGAGGTGACGAGGGGAAGGGAGGGAGGAGTTTCTAGGAAGGACCTACTGATCCAAAGTAATTGCATTCCAAGCTGATAGAAAGGAGTATACCTGGCCTCCCACAGACTCCAGGTGTGCTAGGAGAAACACACTAGGTGCGTTTTCCTAGTGGGAGGGCATGAGGAGGAGAAGGATGATGGCAATGCCTCTGGATCTACCTCTGTATTGTCTGACCAGAGAGTTTTGGGGCTGTTGTGCCTGTCACTCACTGGAGAGACTGGTGCTGGTGAAAAGAAAATCCTCTGGAAAAGCTTTGAAAACAACCAAACTGCCTATAGTCTTTGAGGCTGCTGATGGCCTAAGGGCCTGGGTGTAGGCTTGCTGGCCTTAAGGTGTTCTAATCCTTCATCCTCTTTGTCCCCAAATAAATGTGCACCATCAAAAGGAATGTCCAGAAGAGTGGCCTTTACATGTGAGGAAATACCCCATGTTTGAAGCCAGGCATACCAATGGTACCCAGCCCTGAATATCCTGTGTCAACATCAGATGTGATAATGTAGTGTGAGACGTTCTGTCTATACCTGATGGCCTCAGACAAGTGCACCGCAATGTCTTGCGGAACATAAGAGTAACTAAGTGGCCCATGTCCTGTATGGTCTTGGTTTACCTCGCTAGCAGCCAGATGGCATTCTGAAATGTCAGTAGCATATTTACAGAATAAAAGATTTTCTAGTCCCAAGCCTCTAGTCGCTTTGCTTCTCTGTCAGCATTATTCGATGGGAAAGTCCCTGATATTTGTCCTGAAGAATAAGATGCTTAGATGACCAGGATCTCGGAATGATATGACTGGAAGGGAAACTTCAGTGGGGCTGGGGATGACTTTTATTACTAAGCTATTCAATGCTGGTGCTGAGGCTGCTTCTCTCACACCGCTAGGATGGTCTTCAGAACCGCATCCTGAAAAGAAAGAAGGGGCTCCTAAGAAGGTGCTGATGATCTCTGTAAGAACTTTGATTTTGACATCCACGGTGGGTAGTGGCAAATCAAGCAGTTATGCAGCTTTTTCACCACAGTGAGGAAAGACATGACTGTTGGGGTTGGAAGGCCTGATGGAAAATCCAGCTCCGTTTCCCTATTCAAACTGTTGACAGAGGATATGCCCACCAATTGAGCCAGTTTTCCCATGTCCTCCCCTAATTTATAGAGATTAAGAGAGTCAGATTCCTAGCTAAAGAGCTCATGGATCCTTTGAATTTGGCACATTTGCTCCTGACAGTACTCATTTTTCTCCAAGAGTCTCTGGACATCCCTCATGGACTTACGCTGAGGCAGAGGCTCAGTTGCAGGTGTTAGAGCGAGATTTATATCAGGGCAGGAGTGGTCAGGGGGCTTGGCGCAGCAGCTCAGAAGCTGCGCTGGGAAGATCGTGAGAGAACTAGGGACAAAGGAGCACCTTAATTTGTACCCGGTTGGGCAGGAACCCTTGCTCTAAAAATAGAGAAAAACAGATATGTGAGCCGTGGAAACCGAAGCTGAAAGGTTAACAGTTTTATTAAGAAGGTGCAACTTCTAAAAAATACATTCACAGCATGAGAAATCACATAAGTTCTTAGTCCAGCGCTCCGCATTCACTGAAAGTCGCATAGACCAATTTGATTATACTAAATACAGTTTCCTGATTGAGAGTGAGTCTATAATTAGAAGTACATGTAGGCTTTGAGGTAGATTACTTACAAAAGGTGAAGTACACTTCACTGAGATTACTCATAGAATAAAAAGTACATATTATTGGAAACACTCATAGTACTATATAAGTGAGTTATCCTGCAATCACAATAGAAAAGCATGAAATGTGATTAAAGTTGACACAAGTTTAGAGAACATTTGCAGATATAGATTTTCTTATTAAAAAGCAGCTAAAATACAATACAGGTAATATATATATATATATACATGAAGTACAAAACACTTAAACAAGGGCCCTTGGAGACAACTCGCTGCCTGAATACCTACAAACAGACGAGGAGTTGTCCGAGGATATTCCTGTGGACCTCCTTTTTATATTGTTCAGGGCGTGAGAAGCCTATGTCACGTCATCTCACGCCACCTCGTACCACATACCCTTCCTTCGTCACCTACAGCATGGCCTGTACCTTTCCCATCCATACGTTCAAATGTAGCCCCTTTCCTGTAAATGCGACACGTACACTTGTCTAGACTAAGGTCGTGCCTTGTTGACTGGAAGATTGTCATAAATTCTGCTTGGGCGGCAGAAAGGCAGAAAAGTGTTATTATTGCGCAAAATAATTCTATTTATGCATGTATGTACCAGTCTGTAATGCTTGTCGCCACATTCATCACTCAAGCTTGGCGTAGCTGCGGCGTGAACTTCCCCTTTTTCTCATGCACAGCCTTAGGTGGCGGTCCAGGGTGTGTTGAAAGAATAGTGGGGAAGTTGAACTTTAACGTTCGTGAACTTAGCACACAGTAGGGTGGGGGCTTGAAACAGGTGTGCGGAGCCTCGCAGACAAGTAGGGCTGGGTGAAGCCTAGGTCAGACCTGCTTTCTGATTAAACTATGAGAACATGGCAGCACTCTGGTCAACGTAACTGAGGCCTATAACTTTCAAGCAGCAGGGCCTACACAGGGGTTAATGCTGGCTAAGCAATAAGAATATCCCAGGATATTTATATAGTAAAATCTTTCCCTCTCTCACTCCCCTGTCTTGTTCATATTATGGAATATCATTGAACATCATTCGAACTGCATATTTAGCTGGTGCTGGGGGAAGGGGCCATTGTGAGTCATGAAGAAGCAGCTCTTCTGAGTTTTTGTTCTGGGTAGCTCCTAAATCCTCATGTGGACTCCCTAATCTGTCACACATTGTCTCATAGGGATGTACCAAGTCGATTCCTGAAGGAAGCGGTGGAGTTCTATGCACCTGGGCCTGGTACTGACTATCCATGGGAACTTGTAATGTGCGAGAGTCAGGAATTGTCAACTCTACTACATTCATCATTGCCACCTATCCTTCGTCTCTTTGTCCCCTGCGTATCCCTGTGTATGCACCTGAGTCTGCATAGTTCATCCCTATTACCTTAGAACCGAATCTCTTAACACAGTGTATCAATACCTGTGTCCCAAAACACAACAGCAGCAGCACACAAAAAATGGGCATTAAAAATGTAGGTACTTCAGACAGCCATGAAGGCATCCAGTCCAAATGGAACCAGTCAGTTAAGACATCTGCTTGAGCACCTCCCTCATCATGCATCTCTTTCCCCATATTGTCCAAATCCTCGATGGCCTTCGTAAGTGTTCCATTGTCTGCATCATTGGCCAGGATGAAAGTGCAGCAGGACCTCTTTCCCACCTTGGCGCACACACCAGCATTCATTGCTGTTAGCTGGATAGGATGTATCTATGCTCTAGAACCATGAGTCATAGGGGTCGTAGTTCTTCTTTCACGGCGTTGAACCCATCACGGGTGTTGTTCACAAGCTGCATCAGTTCATATCTGGTCACCTGCAGCCAGCGTGCATTGGCTTTGGTCTGGAACAGGGGGATAATGCCCCCGAAGAAAAGTTCGGCATCGTTGAAAAGGCGGAATTCCTGTGGAATTTTGTGAAACAGGCCATCTGAGAAGTATTTCATGACTTCCCTTTTCCGGTGGTGGAGCAGGGTGACATCACCTGCCATTGGGTGTGCATGGATGTGGGAAATATTTGCTGCTGGGACGACCAGATGCAGTTCATGCCAATGGGGGGTTAGCTGCAGGTAGATGTGCTCCCCGCAGGCCCAATAGATGTGCATGAGGCTGGAGGTGCCATACTGAAGGTCCAAATTGAAAAGTGTGCTGCTGCAAATTGTATTTCGACCCACAGGAACTGTTCCGTTACCTAGGAAGCAAAGGAGAGGAGACTTTAGCTTGTATGCTCCTTTTTGTTTGTATGTCGTACCCTCATGGAGAGTGAATCTTCTAGTATCTTGTGCCCATATGTATGTATGTATGTATGTATGTATGTGTGTTCTTATATAGCGCTCGACTTACCCTAGGGCATCTCGGAGCTTGCCTTGGGAACCCGTCCTGGCTTTTCCCTGTGAGATAACCCGTACTGGGCATCCCCAAGGTGAAAGCCAGGCATCCCGCCGCGGGGGGGCCGTTGTGGAAATTAAGCAAGCTAATGCCCAGAGATGCAGAGTGTGAACCCATGATTAGAGTGGGCACCGAAGTGAGAATGATTGAGTCCGTGGACCATTGGGCTCAAGACCCTGCCGCGTCGGGAATTGAACCCTGGTCCCGGGTCTGACCTCTGCTTCAGGGTATGCCTCCTCTAACCAGTGAGCCACACTTCTCCACAGCACACTCCCTCCCCACATCCTCATTGGTGTCATGTTTGTGTTCTTGACCTACAATTGGGGTACCTAAGGAGGCTGCCTTACATACTAAGTCATGTGGGCCATTCCACATGCTGTTAATAAAAATATTGGCCTTTAGGCGCAAAATTGGTCTCCACTGACAAGGGCATGTGTCATGTGTATGGTTGGCTTGTTGATATTCGGGTGAGTGGCATTTTGATGGGGGCGTTGGGAAGGTGAAGTACCCTTGCTTTTTAAAGTGATACACCCAAACCTGCATTGTGTTGGCAGACACTCCCATATCACGGTAAACCTCCATTCTCCTTCCAAACTCCACTGGATCAGAAACAACCGTAAATGTGACATATTTGTCATCCCACTCTGTCACGTTTACAAATGCCTCATTTATCACGGCTGACTGGAGCTGTATCTGACCATGTATGCGGCAAAGAAACAGGTGTAAAAGACATTTGGCTGCGGGTGGTGGGACTTCCTTAGGAAAGATCAATTTATCTGCGCCTACAGCGTGGGGAATGTGTGAACATACAAAGCATGACTCATTTGCGACCTTCCTTCCAACCTCCCTCATGTCTCTGTACCACATGTTGTCTAATAGAACGTTGTGGGTCCCATTATCTTCTGTGGTCTCACTATCAAGTATAGTGTGCTGGTCGAAGGCGTAAACAACTGTCTTTTGGATATTACTGACCCAGTCTGGAATTTGCAAAGCCTGTTCTTCCTTACGTTGGGTAACGATGTATGTCTGATAGGCACTTCCTCGTGACCCATTTTATCTCTGACACTTCGTCCCATTCTGTGGGGTCTGTTTGGGGTGAGAAAGGTGTCAATGTGGGTGGTGCATAGGTGTCATAGCTACTGCTGGTGCTTATCCCAGTTTGCTTGTTACCAGGAAGTGTCTTGTGCATGGGGTGCCCTGTTGTAGTGACACTTTTAAGGTCGCTGGTAGCCCTTTTTTCTTTCTCTAATCGTACTGCTAACCAGTGGAATATGGCTACTGAAGCTACAAACATAACAAAGAAAATAATTGCAATTGTACATATCTTTTTCATTGAAAGCTTGAGATGCGAGGCCGGTCTGTTGCTGTGTCTCAGTCCGTAGGCCATCAGATGTGATGTCAAGTCCTTCATTGGTGATCTCTGAGGTGGCACCGGCCACAGTGCCAGTGGCAAAGGTGGAACAGAGTACCTTTGGGCCGGTGGAAAAGAAATAACTGGAACAGCAGCAGGTGTCTCGGGAATGGCGCTAGGGCCAGAGGCATAAATATTGGTATGCCATATGACTCCATGGGGCCTGAAGGCATACCAGCAGGGGGATGTCACTCGGAGAAAAATGCTGTGCATAGTATTATAAAATGCTGGAAAGTCTGGGTAATCTGGAGTCACGCTAGATTGGAGCCGGGTGGTTCTGGGGGGGGGGGGCCCAGCTGTGGTGTTATAGAGGAGCAACGTCGTGGTGCCGCATTCGCTGATTCTACCAGTGTCCAACTCTAACTTCGAGGTTTATGATCCTGTGGGTGTCAAAGGGTGTCGCTGAGACATTTCTATGCTTTCATATATTCTATGTTTTTTCTTCTTTCTGGAAACTCTTAAAGACCGTGACCTCAAATGGCATCTCTCTTCATCTTGGATCTGAGCGATGCATAGTTTAGCCTCTTGTTCTTTATTTGCCTTGGGTGCATGCTAAGGCTTTATGGACAGGACCTGGCATCAAGATCTGACCCCAAACACCAGAGACAGATAGGGGCTGGTAATGAGCAACTGTCGCTCACAATCCCTACAAAGCTTGAAGCCTGAATGCTTCAGGGGAGACACTCTATCACTGCAACAAAAGAATTTCTATGTGGAAACGCTCACTCCAGCTCTCAGAGAGAATAAACTCCTCATCCACATCAAAGACATGGATGAAAAGGAACTGCTGTTGTTGCAGTGGAGTCGGTGCTATATGGTTTTGGTGACATTATCTGACATAATTTCCAGCATTAGTTTGAAGCCCGTACCATGTACTAGTGTCTTAGAGCTCCTAAGTTTCCAGATACAGTCAGATATCTGGAAATATTCAACAGATGAGGAATCTGCTGGTAGAAGTATCCATCGGAAGATAACAATACTGATCAAACCAATTTCATCATGGTTTGCATCTAGGAAAAAGATTAATTTTCCCAAAAGTTTTGAGGACAGCTGTACGGGGTGTTTTAGGATTGTCTTGGAATTTTAACTGCTTCATTGCAAAAACTCTGCATGATGGCATCACACAAAGAGATATGTCAGAATACCAGTAGGTGGCATCGACACTGTCTGCGCCGGATGTGACATGCCTAAATAGGCGCCACCCCAGCACGCTGACGTCAGTTTCTTTCTTTCCGCACAAACAGTCGCAGATCTGAAGAGCTACCTCTGTCATTATTTGACCAACATTTTCTTGATATTTGTTAAGGTACATTTTTCTAAATTGTTTCCAGTGTGCTTGGGACATATCACCTCCAAAACCTACGAGTTTTACAATTTGTGGTGAATTACACTAATAGATCTCTGTGACTTATCCCCAATTGGTCTGTCTTTGGTGATTGGGTTTCAGTCACGACTCCAAATCCTGTCCGGACTGCTTGTCAATGCACCCAAAGGCGATTTGGAAGCAGTCGCTAAAGTTCCTTGCAGAGTTGCAAAGCAAGCCCCCACATCATTCCCGCTCTCGAATGCTGTCTCAGTTCTGTCACTTCTGCGACCCTTCATCATCCAAATCAAAATCGTTGCTGGTAAGTCTAGGAAGAAAAAGTAGTGGTCAAAGTCCACGGATGGAGCCAGGACCCGTTCTCACACTCCATCACCAGTCTTGGTGCCGACCCCCTCTCCGCGCCATCCAGAGCAACTCCTGTCAGTTTCAAAAGTTTTATGAAGTTATAGCTTATATCTTTGGCCAGCCGACTTCCTGTGGCACATCTTCTGGCCCCAAGGAGCCGATAGGTGTCACATTTGGACTACTGTTTGTGGGTCCTCCCCCAATGCCGATTGGACCTTCTGGATCTGCTCTCGGATCTGGACCGACTCTGGTCCAAGCCTCATCCCGGCTGCACTGCCGGCACCAGGGACTAGTCCCTCAATGCTGTTGCCTACTTCCCCGATTTTGCGCAACAAAGGGACGCTAATATCCTTTCCAGCTCAGAGACAGCACTGTGACTCCATCAGAGGTCGAGACTGGCGCCAATTGAACCATGACAACCCTTCAAACCAGATACAGATCCTCTATCCTTTGGTCTGGTTGAAGAGGATGCTGACTATGGGGCCTTTGGCCCTTCTGATGACATAAGCCTTTCCAGAGAAAAAGTGGTATGAAGAGCTTTACGACGCCAGTGGGTTAGACACCTCACCAGATTCTGAGTTAGTTTCCCAACTTAGCTAGGCCATGAGCGTCCTTATCCATGGTTATGAGGAGGGCGTTGGAGGCCTTTGATCTCTTTCTCTCATCTGTGGAGGTTAAGACAAATGTCTTAACTGAGGTGCTCCAACCGGGGCACACCAGTGCAGAGCCTCTGTTCCTATTTAATGTAGTCCTCACAGATGCACTCCTGGAGGCTTGGGACAAACTGTGTTTGGGTTTCCTATGAACCATTAGATTGCTCGTTGTCACGTCCTCCCCAGGGCACCCCACATTTCTCACACAGCAGCCCACCCCCAAGAGTTTGGTGGTGAAGGCGTAAATGGCCTGAGTAAACCCAATTGTCATACCTACCAGCCCTCCAGAGAGGGAAGCCAAAAGGTTAGAAACCTTTGAGAAGATGATCTTCTCTTCCATTAGTTTAGCCTTGCAGTCAGTCAACACAGCTTACTTTTTAGCTAGGTACACCCAATCTTTGTGGAAGTCAGTGGCACAAGTACTACCTGTGGTTCTAGAGGAGGCTGGAGCAATCTGAACCCAAGCCAAGCTGGATGCAGGGATGCTACCAAGTTCACCATCAACTGTGGTTTGGACACCACAGACTCCCATGTCAATGTGATGGACCCGGGAGTGGCTCTTAGGCGCCATGCTTGGATACTGCCAACTGGCTTTTGGGGGAATGTCTATACATGCCTTATAGACATGCCCATCGATGGTTTTCGCCTGTTCATTGACGAAGCGGACGCTGCGCCGGACATTAGTTGTGTTACTGCTTGCTCTGTTGGATTATCCGCCACTCCTTATCAACCACATTCCTTTCCCCCATTCTGTCCGCTGTGGGAGAGGGCTTCAGAACTGCAACTACCAACCATACCCACATGGCCGGCAGCAATCCCAGCCTTTTGGTAGCAGAGACTCCCACAGACCTCGTGGTCAGCAAGGACACAGTTCATCGTAGTTCTCTGCTCCTCTGCTGCAGCCCCCACCAAACCTCTTTATTATGCCCTCTTTGGTGCACCACCATCTGGTAAGTGGAAGGATCCAGAACTTCTTACCGGAATGGCAGAAAGTCACTGCAGACATGTATGCGTCTCAAATTGTGCATGGGGGTTACACCCTATCATTCCTGGAAAGCCCACCATCCATGTCTTCATCAGTGCACTGGCTGTCAGTGGACCATCTCTCCATGTTGTGCCAGGAGGTTCTTGCTTTTTTGGCCAAAGTAAACGATTTAGAAAAGGTGGTGGTAATGAACAGAGTGTCTGAGTTGAGCAGACCACTCTTACCCAGTCCAAAGATCAGGGCTTGATCCATCACCGTTATTTATCTCACTGCCCCATCCCAGCTCAGAACCTGGCTATATGCAAATCAGTCTGTCCCTGGCCCAGTGCATCATGGGAACAGGGCAGACTAAACTACCAAGCCAATTCTTCACCAGAAAGGAGACAAGCTACCGGGGACCGGTTTCTGGCATTTCAGCCTTCTTCGGCCCGGCTTGCTTGAATCCTGATGGAGCAGTGAGAAAGGGACTCATGTCTGAGTATACCCTGCCACACCTATAGTGGCCAAAAACGATTTAGAAAAGGGGGTGGTGATGAACAGAGTGTCTGAGTTGAGCAGACCACTCTTACCCAGTCCAAAGATCAGGGCTTGATCCATCACCGTTATTTATCTCACTGCCCCATCCCAGCTCAGAACCTGGCTATATGCAAATCAGTCTGTCCCTGGCCCAGTGCATCATGGGAACAGGGCAGACTAAACTACCAAGCCAATTCTTCACCAGAAAGGAGACAAGCTACCGGGGACCGGTTTCTGGCATTTCAGCCTTCTTCGGCCCGGCTTGCTTGAATCCTGATGGAGCAGTGAGAAAGGGACTCATGTCTGAGTATACCCTGCCACACCTATAGTGGCCAAAGTAGCCATTGAGAGAATGAAGACACCAGACATAGGTCATGGTTGCTACTTCAGCTATCCTCTGGTGCCAAAAAAGAAAGTAAGCCTCCACTCTATTTTAGACCTTCTCCCGCTCAGTGCCTTTCTGAGAAGGAACAGGTTTAAAATGCTCACCCTTGCCCAGGTTCTGTCTACCCTGGACCCTGGAGACTGGATGGTAGTATTGGACCTTTAAGGCGCTTTAGATTCCGTTCTTGCAGGATCACAGGCATTACCTACAGTTAAAGCTGAGCACTGAGCATTTCTAATTTGCTGTGCTCCCCCTCGGCCTCACCTCTGGTGTTCACGAAAGTGATGACGGTGGTTGCTGCTTATCTTTGGAGGTCAGATGTCCCAGCTTCCCCTAACTTGCCGACCAACTACCGAAGGCAGGCTTGCCACAGGCAGTTGTCACCCACCCCTAGACTTTGGTGCATCTTCTACTCTCTTTCGGGTTCACTATCAACAAGTCGAGGTCACACCTGACTGCCTCTGAAAGTAGCTGGAATGCCAGAACATTTTCTTGGTCATACAGCACCTGGCGGGATCTCTGAATGTCAGAGTGGACAAACTCAGCCACTGATGCCTTGCAGAACACGAATGGTGTCTACATCCAGAGGTGGTGCGAGGACTATTCCAAGAATGAGGTGAAAGTTGGCTCAATTTATTTGCCACTGCCAAGAACGTGCACTGCCTCTCTCGCATTGGAGTTTCCAAAGTGACTCTCTACTAGATGCATCCTGATTGGAATACAATTAGGGACTCCTGAACATTTTTATGCCAATACCACTCCTGTTCTGAGTCCTTACAAAAACACAGGACCCAGTAGGCCCAACTCACACCAGTGGCCCCGGATTGGAAATGGAGAGTATGATATCCCAAACTCCTGAGCAGGAGCAATTTGTCTTCTGATCAGGCTGTCACTTCTGGAGGATCTCCTGTCACAGTAGCAGGACCGGTCCTGCATCCGTAACTGGTAACGCTCCATCTTCATGCTGGACAATTGAGCAGTAGCAAGTGAGAGTTTTTGATCTTCCTCCCAAGGTTGTTGATGTTATTCTGGCAGCCTGGCGTCCCTCAACGAAATGTGTATACGCATGCTGTTGGTAGAAGCTTGCGACTTGATACTCCGACAAGCAAGTAGGCCCACTCCATGCAAAGTTGTCAGCGGTGGTACTGTTTGTGTTATCGTTAGCCCTGCAAGGCCTCACTCTGGGTGCTGTTAACAGCATGCTTCCACTTTCTCCTTTCATTAAGCCTCAGTAGAACTGAAATTTAGTTTTGCCTTTTTTGATGTGTTCCCCCTTCAAACCCATGCATAACTGTCCTGTCCGCCTTCTCGCACTTAAGATGGTCTTCTTGGTGGCCATCACATCAGCCCAGAGGGTGAGTGAGCTGCAATGCGAGCCTTCTCTGTTTTTAAAACCGTACACTATTGTCTACCACGGCAGACTTGTTCTGCGAAGCATGCCTCCTTCTACCTAATGTGGTGACCCCATTTCACGTTTCTCAGACTATCAGCCTTCTGATGTTCCTTGCTCTCCCTCCCCCCTCTAAAGAGGAGGAGCAGCCTCACCATTTGGATTCAGAGAGAGCTCTAAGCTTTTATATCGATCATATCAAAGAAAGCCAGTTGGACGATCAGCTTTTCATTGGATTCACTGGAGGAAAGAAGGGCACGGCATTGCAGAAGAAGACCATCTCTTGATAGAATGTATGCTATATTAAATTCTGTTGCAGGTTGGTGAAGAAGCAGCCCCCAGAAGGTTGTTGTTTGCATTAACTTAGCTCGCACAATCAAGATGGAAATGTGTTGTTGAACTGTCTTGAGTCAGATATAGTAAAATGCATATAAAAAATATTTAAAATAAATAAATAAATAAAATTCCCAAGCCTATTCAGAAAAATCCAGGTACACTTATCTCGCAAAACCAGATAAAAACAGTTACAAATGGAGTGACAAGACTGGATATTTGGATTTTTGTAAATTTTAAGGCAAATAAAGCAACGAAACAGTAAAATGTGCATTAAGGTCAATGCTTGTGGTAGGCAAGGACCTAGGTGTGATTTCAGTCTGCTTGTGATGGTGCAGGTGTTGAGTAAACTTTGTGAGTTTCACCTGTCATAAGTATATCACGGGCTTCGTTGCTTTTTGTTCTCAGTTCCTTGTCGTAGCCGAGATGCTACTCAGGGAGTGAGTCGTGCACAATAGCTAGTTTCTATAAGGTAATGTAAAATAGTAGCGCAAGATGTGATTTTGAAGCCAGTAAGGTCTCTCGAAGTTAGGCATGCTGTTGCTGTGCTATTACTGAAACCTTCAGTTTTGAAAGGAAATGCTCTGAGCAGGACAAAGCTGGATTGAAATGTTATATCTGTCAAGGGTACTCGGGCTCTTCACATTCTGGACCCATGTTGTAATGAAGGCCCCAACATGTCTCCTGCACATTGAAACTCAACAAAAATACACCAAACTGGTGAACCTTCAAACAGTTTGTAGAACAACTTCCTCTATGACAATCCTCTGTCCCACACTGGTTCTCATGCTGCTGCAAATAATTTTAGGAACAAAACTGGGTCTTGGCTCCTCAACAGTAAGGCTAAGCCTAATTAAACTCACAAAACAATACTACTGCCAGTACTGGGTTTTTTGGTTAACCTCACAAAGGCTGCTATGAATAAAACATGGCAATCTCATATCACTTTTGTTGCTGATTTATTATAACCATTTTTTTCAATCAGAAAGCTTTTTCATTTTTTTAAAGACATTTCTGTGCATGTGCGGATATAAATATACAAAATATACAAATATATACAAAAATTACAAAGCACAAGTGAAGGACAACTCCTTATTTCATTGACAACACATCCATACTAAACCTTTCTCACTACAGTCGCTCTATTCACATTCACACACTAAAACAAAAACAAAACCATTAAACTATACCTCTGAGGTATAGGTCAGTGTCAACACAAATTATTTGAAATACAAACGAAAAATTAGAAAAATTATAATCAGTTTGAATCCAGTCTTTATAATCTCTTCATATTGTTGACAATTGACCCTATAAGATCGACGCTGGTGGCTGCTCTGGTTAGTGATTTAGAATGTGATAGATGATGGAGCCTAACTTAGTTCGTTTGTTTTTGTTTTGTAGAAACTGTAGTGATCCTGAGGAGAACCCCGCAAATCAGGGAGTTCGAAACGCGTCGATCTTATAGGGTCAATTGTCAACAATATGAATAGATTATAAAGACTGGATTCAAACTGATTATAATTTTTCTAATTGTTTAGAACTTTTGTAATCTAGGATTTATTTAATCTTGCTAACCGTTTGTATTTCAAATAATTTGTGTTGACACTGACCTATACCTCAGAGGTATAGTTTAATGGTTTTGTTTTTATTTTAGTGTGTGAATGTGAATAGAGTGACTGTAGTGAGAAAGGTTTAGTATGGATGTGTTGTCAATGAAATAAGGAGTTGTCCTTCACTTGTGCTTTGTAATTTTTGTATATATTTGTATATTTTGTATATTTATATTCGCACACGCACAGAAATGTCTTTGAAAAAATGAAAAAGCTTTCTGATTGAAAAAAATGGTTATAATAAATCAGCAACAAAATTGATATGAGACTGCCATGTTTTATTCATAGCAGCCTTTGTGAGGTTAACCAAAAAACTTTGTCCAGTACTGGCAGTGGTATTGTTTTGTGAGCTGCAAATAATTTAGCATATATGTTCCCAATCTTGTACATACCATATGGGTCCTGGTGTCATATAAAGAAAAGCAATCACTGTTTTAACCCACAGTTGTCCTTGTGTTATTTGTTGATGGTTTATTTCATCCTATCATTAGTGAAATATGTTTGAGCTTGTTGCTTTGCTCACTTCTGTCATTTTCTGTAATTGTAAATATGATATTTTTGTTAATCACAGTAACACTTTGCAATAAATAAGGTACAATCTGCAGTATGATCATCGCAATGGCTGTAATTCATCTTGTATATCAATCACACACATCAGGCTGAGACCAGAGCTAATTTTATCGTTGCTTTAGTAATATAGTCTCCAGTGCAGGCCACGGATGCTCTTGGTTTTATCACCAAAGAACACCACTGGGTCTAGGCTCCCAACAGTAAGGCCAAGCCTCAAATAACAAACCAACTGACCATATGCCAATACTGCTAACTTATTTCAACTCTTTTTTAAGAGCGGTTATACTGAAAATCGAGCAATATAACCCATAAACTTCTTCATTTATACATGCCACTAACATTTATACTTTACAAACACTTTTACTCATTTTAAAAAATTCTCTCATTTTTCTCACACTCAGACTTCAAACTCACTTCACATTCATTCACCACACCACATATACAGACCATATACATTTACTATTTACGAAACTTTATCTTGAACTCCTGTCTCTAAGACAAGCCATAGTACGAGATTCAATTTAACTCAAAATATTTAAACAATTCAAACTTCGTTTCAAATTCTTATGGCTGATGACATAAAAATCGTCTACGCGTTTCGAACTCCTATTTGTTTTGGAGTTCTCTTCAGGACCACGCAGCTTCTCTTTCTCTTCGCTGGATATGATGTGCACCGTCTAATTCTGAGGTTTAGATATTTGTTAACTGATAGTGGCGTATCTCTTCGAGACTGCAGAACTTCTTTGGGAGGGAGGAAATTATTGTGGAAGTATGTCTTTTTATGGATGGCAAAAGAGTGAAGTTCCGTGTTCCTTCTCCTCAATAAAAGGTGTTACTTGGTGGCGAAACGTCTTATTTGACTCTTGCGTCCGGTTTTGAAAATAACTGAAATAAGTTAGCAGTATTGGCATATGGTAAGTTAGTTTCTTGTTTTTATCACAGCAATTCTCTCTGCTTCCTTCTCAGATTGTAGTCACATCATTACTTTTCCCAGCATCTGTCTCTACAGGAAGTGACATCACTGGTATCGCCCACCACTGTCTTTAAAAGAAGATGCCAGGCAAACAGACCTCTTTCCCCGGCAACCATCTCCTCCTACCTTTCTAGCTGACACTAGTTTGTTCACATTGGCACCTCCGGATCCATTTTACCTGTGCATGGTTACATCTTGTCTTCTGCCATCTTTAACCTTTGTTGCTTTGGAGTCACTGTGTGCTATGCTGACAGATAACAGCATCAAGATTCACCAATATGATGATGATAAACAACTTTAAAAGTCTCCTTTGTTTCAGACACCCAATGCCTCAAACATTGCTTGAACATCACTAGGGCCTGAATGCCCAGTGTCTACCTGAAGCTCAACCCAACAAAGAAAGAATTCCTGTAAATTGCCAAGATCAATAAACAAGATAGCATACAATCCTGGCTCTGTTACTTGAACCGCGATGGTGTCAAACACCAACTTTCACCGAATGCCATGTCACTTCGATTCACCCTGGACAATACCCTCACTCTCAAGGAACACAGTGCCACTGGCTTCAAGCTAGCTTGGCTGAAGAAGGGTATTACCCAGAAACCGGTCGCAGGATGCTTGTTTCCGGTTCTGGGAAGACCTGGCTTGGCAGTTCCGACTGGACTGTTCCCATGAGGCACAGGGTCAAGGCTGATTTGCATATAGCTGGGTCTGAACTGAGGTGGAGAAGTGTGCTAAAGAAGGATGATGGATTCAACCCAGATCTGTTACTGGGGGTGAGCGTCTGAAAAGTGTCAGCGCTCCGTCCATCATCTCCTTGTGTTTGCTTTGTTTGCCCAAAAAAACAAAGATGGCCTGGCATCAGCTCTCTCTTTTAAAGAAAGTGACCTCAGAGCTACTGTTTAGGCTCTTATACTGTCACATCTGGGTGGTGATAATGCCCTACTCCATGGCCTCCCTGATTCCACACGGGCACCCCTCGGAGCATCCTACAGCCACAGCACGTCTCATCCAGAGTCTGAAGAAATATGATCACAACACCCCTAGCCTGATATAACTCGGTTGACTACCCTTGCCTGTCTGCACCATCTTCAAAACTATCTGCATAATTTACAAAGCCAACTTGTCCAGCACCCCTGCTTATCTTGTAGACAAGCTTGCTATATCTGGTGGTTCTCTTACTTTTTATTGATATATGTTTGATGTAGTATACATTGAGTTCTTCAAGAAGCCTGCTGTGTCTATCAGCGTTTAGATTATTTTAAATGTCCAAATATAATCAAAACATTGTTTTGTATCTTGTTACCCCCTAGTTCATATTGCTGTCTGTGTTTCTTTTGATTGTTTTGCATTTCACGTTGTCCAGTTAATTTGATGACTATGTTAGGACATTGTATTATGCTTTCCAAAGTCATCATTGATTCATGGCAAGGCAGACTACCCACAGCTCCTGCCCATTTCTGTGAAGACGCTGCTCTGATGTACACCAAAGGCCATGTGCCGTCATCTCACCCAGATGGCCTCCCCAGTTCAGCAAGGAGGTATTCACCACCACAGGATCCTGTATTTGTACAGGAGTGACTGGTTAACCCACCTTGAGAGGGGGTTGTCCTTCCACCAGTGCAGGTCCGAGTGACATTCATGCAGCTACTGATCTCTAGAAAGCCTGCCAGAGCACTGCTGTTGGTTCTTTATGTCCCCCAAGCAATCAGATCAGAAAAGGAGAGCTTGAAATTGTTGAAATAATCTTGGCACTTTTCTGTGCTGCAGGTCCAGAAGAGGACAGTGGAATGTGGTGAGCCACAGAGTGTGGGAAGGAGGGACGGAGTCTGAAATGTTTAACAAGCTGGAGAGCATTGCTTTGTCTCCTTCGCCCAAGACACCTGTGCTGGGGTGCTGCATCAGCAGAGCATTGGAGCCAGCAGCTGTGAAGGGTGAGGTAAGGACAGCAACACACTTACTTAGAGGACTAATTGGTGCATTTTTCTGTCTGCTAAACTGTGAAGGTGCTGTAAATGTGTGTACCAAATCCAGATTAAATTGTTTACTACTTTTATATTGGTTTATGTATTGCAAGCCTTTTCCTACTTTTTAAATATCTGCCACCTCTTTCTGTAGGCACTATAGTAAATATAAGTCTCATTTCTCATAATGGAATACAAGCTAACTACCACTATGCCATCTTTCCTATTTTCCTTTTATCAGTGCCAATTGCTTTAACTCCATGTCTTACTCCCTCTGTAATGGAGGATTACTGAATGTCAGGCTCAGGGTTTTGCTGACCCTTACACATTTTCCAGGTAATTTATGTGTATGGTTAGTTCCTTGGTGGCTGAATAAAAGCACAGTTTTTGTTTGGTCATTAATGCTGCACAATCCTTGTCAGCTCACTATTGGGAATCCTAATGCTGAACAGGTTTTACCACCTCTATATTTATTTTTATTAATGGTAGTTTCTACTTTTGCTTTCCATTAGAAGACTCTCCGCCCATTAGTTTTTATTACTGTGCTGTCTCCTGTTCCTTAATGAAGTGTGCAATGTAATTAATAGTAACAATTATTTGTATAGTTTTGTATTTCATAGATTTACATAATGTGAATCGTTCCCGACTGTCAGGCTAGGGGCCTCTGGTAAAATATATTGTAGAAAGTTTATGTTTAAGTTTTCACTCACCATTTTCCTCTCCCTACCATAGCTGCAGTATCTCATAGGGCTAAACACTCTTGGCCTTGCAAAACTTGTTGTCTTAAGAAAAAATACTGAAAAAAACAAATATAATGGTTATACAAAGTCACAAGGAGCATCTTCATCTGGAAACAAATCTGTGAGAAGTGTTTCGCCTCCTTCTATGACTAAAATACACAAAGCATAGGAATTTAGATTCTCCTTTACATGGGAATAAAAGGCTGGGAGGTGCTGACTATGGTGCCTCCTCTTTGGCAACCCTACATGGCTTAAAGAGAGTTTTCATAGTGTAGTGTAGTTCCTAGTTTCCCACTAGGCCCTGCGCATTGGAATAACATAAACAGTAGTATCGACGTGGAACTGCGGATATTCCAGGCCTCCACTGACTATGCTAAACTTAATTGGGTTGTGTTACCAACTAGCTCAGAGGTCACTGGAAACTTTCTTCTCTGCATAGGAAGTGATCAGCTTCCTTGGCACAGACAAGAAGGGATTCAGCTTTCCAACAACCGTGCAACATGACAACTTTGCTCCTCAGATCAAGAGTCAATCTCTAGGGTCGTGTGAAACAATAGACATGTATTTCACTCAGTCAGTCTAGTGCAGTTTACTTTCACGAGATGTAGAGAATAGAGAGACGGGCGTTTATCAATAAAGGGTTAACATTTATTGAACAGTCTTTCTTCTCGTACAAGAGAAATGTATTGCCACAATTGCAATAATTGTTATTATAAAAAGTACGTACAGTAAGATAAGTATTGCGAAATAGAACTGTAAAAGCATTGATATGGTTTCTTAGCCATACAATGGTTTAAAAGTAATACAACATATATACAGTCATATATACATTAGGCTAACATACTCAACTGGTGCTTCTAACTAAGCCTACCCCAGTGTGCCTGACCTAAGCCTAACACGTGAAAGGGGAGTAAGTAAGTAGCTTTAAGTTAAGTTGGTTTTGCCAAGGTTTGTTTCAAGAATTCTCATCTAAGGGTTTAGTCAACACCATACCTCTGAATAGAATGATGGAGGATTGGTATCTCCTTCAGGGGTCTCTCTCGATATCCCAGTCACCCGCGAGGGTAGACCGGAAACGCCGTGGCTGGATTTCTCTGCACGAGAAAGGCAGCGGGTCTCTTCAGCGCGTCGAGGAAGGAGGGGGGACAGCGTCCGCAGGCAGCTGGAATCTGCTGGATGTCTTCGCAGAGGGACGGCTGTTCAGCTCCTTAAGCGTACTGCACCATAGTTCGCGCTTTAGCAGCGATAATGGTATCAGCAGCTTCACCACCACAGGGACAGCAGGCTGCAGCGACAGAGTGCTAGATTTACCAACACGGGGTCTTGCAGGCAGCTGGCATCAGCAACAGTAGCTCTCATTGCTTAAGGCAACGTTGGTAATATTTATACCTGACAGGTGCCGGGTTTGACGCAAGTTTGCTGGACATAAGACGTCAATTAAAGATGTCACTAGGAAGTGATAGTTATCAGTTGCTCATTAGAGTTCAATTACTAATCAAAACATAGCAAGCGGGGATTTCCAGGTTTGCTGAGTTTTTATCTTGTTGAAGAACTCGGAGTGTTATCTAGGAATATCAGATAGTGACTACTGCTCTGTCATTGCACTAATTGGTCGCAAAGGAAGTGGCAGAGAGAACTATGTTGGAATGTGGCTCTGTTCGTGTGAGGCCAGAGATGACTTTTCAGAAAATCGCACTTGAACGGTTATGCCAATATAGGGAATAAATGGATTTATAGCCGAATAGGGGCATAAGGTCACAGTATCGATCAGGAACCTAGATAAACACGCAACACCCACTCCACGGGTTAATGTCTATCAAAATTACTAAAACTAAAGCAATTAGATGCATGTGTAACATTGCCCACCCCAAAATACATAAATGCATTCGAAATAGGCGTACTTGTAATACATGAATTTAGGTACTGTACGTTTTTTAAAGCATAGTAATCATTCAAAAAATTATTGCATATGAAATCAATGAACGATTATGCAAAAGGAATTACACATGAAGTATCTCTGACAGAAGAAAGGCGAGATAAATCATCACATAAAAATGCATTGTAATAACATGTGTGCTAGAGGCTGGTGTAATGTTGTTATGTCTCTAGATGTGTTTAGAAATAGAAGTGTGAAGCTTCTGTTCTCTAAGAATAGTTTTTACGTTAAGCAAAGAATTGTTCGTGCCAAAAAAGGTCAATATTAGAAAAATTGTCCAATTCAAAGAAAATAGATTTCCAAAGCTCTTGGCAGTTTTTGTTGATCAAAACTGAAGGCCGAATTCAGAGTTCATGGGAACACTGTGTGTCGGAAAGCTTCTAAAAGTTATTGTTTCTGTACGGGTGAGAACATCGTATCAGACAGGCTCTCAAAGAATTAGTCTACAAAATCATGTGATAGTTCAACCAAATTAGATAGCGCTGTAACTTGGCAGGTGTGAGAATGATTGCTGTCATCGAAGGCAGGACCAGCAATGCTCACAGAACGTTGTACCTGGATGATGTTGCTTTTGTCACTCGCTCCACTGTTACCACTTGGTTGTAGCACAGGAGTCTCCACGAATGCCGTCATCAGGATTGGTAGCCGCTGGGGACAACACAATGCGTGAGCCGTTATTGGACTGAGCAAAGTATCGACGTCCATTGGTACTGCTGATGGAAGTGAAAGACAGATGTCCAACACGCATTCATCGCCGCAAAGCATACACCGTAGCACAGGTAAAATGCAATTTTGCCATATCGGTCTGAATGAAAGGAACCAGGTCATGTTTAGATCTCTCAGCCTGGCCAATCCAAGGACGTTAGTTATCCTGTCCCGGTAGCGCATTGCTAGGATTGTCTCTTCCATTCCCATGGGAGCTATGTCTGAGCCGAGGCTTGCCATAACGAAGCAGGAGGGTCAAAAATAGAATCCCTGCGACGAGTCCCAAAAATAATGGTATGCCGCCAAAAATGGAGTGCACAAAATTAGGAAAGATTCCCAAAATTGCCTGGAAGGGTGTTAGCAGTCCCGTAAAGACTGTCTTAAATATGCCTGGGATGCTTGTTGCACTAGACATGTTAAGGAGTTGGCTGAACATTTCTACGAAATGCACGGGGCAATTTGTTGATAAAAGGTCATGAACTTTAGTAGCTGTCCTTGCAACTAGAAGATCATACGTCTCTTTAGATGACGTTATAGGCACTGTTGTCTGTAAAAGTACAGATTTCATTTTGCTTAATGTATCAATTCGTATAGAATAGAGATTCAGACGAGGCCAGATGGGAGTCACTATGTCTGGAGGCCCACTCGGAAACAATGCTTGCATACAGCATTTGACCATGGATGTTACTTCTACTAGATAACTTTTCCCTGGCACGAGGCCACAACATCTGTGATCCGTTCTAAGAATGTAACTCCTGTTCGCGAGTTGCATAAAGAAGGGCTCTATCTGAGTTGCAGGTGTGACTAGCTGGTGGCATGAAAGGTTGTTTGAATTTCCATCACATGCTCCGTGTAAATTAATACCCTGACACAAAAGTATACCGCTTAGTGAATGTTTACAATTTTCACCACTAAGAAATACATTTTTGTCACTGTCACTATAGCAAGAATGAGTGTATGGTAATTTCCATTCGGATTTTACATATCCTTTACCCAATTGTTCATATTGGCCAGCAGGTATGTACTCAAGGCACTCTTTAAATCGGAAAGTTGTTATCGGAATTGTGATAATTCCGTGTATTATCCATTCAATGACAGGACTCTCTGACATTGTCAATGGTAATCTCTCGAGTTTTTCGATGCTCAGGATTGTATAGTCTGCTCCTTTCTGTGCCAAACTGATCTGTTTATCAGTAAGGTTAAAACTGGAAAATAATGACGTTGTGTTGATTAAACGCCAAGGCACATAGCCTGAACGAAGATTTTGCAGCGTCCAGCCTAATTCTATAATAGAGCGTAATTGAGACTGGCCATGTTGTAACATTAGCAAATCTCTGTCTATCACATCAAAGGCAGAGGATACAATATTGTCCAACGAATATATTCTGGAAGACAGAGTCGTTAACCCATTGTCTACCACAGAAAGTGATTTCTCCAAATTAATACGATCAATTTCTCGTATTTTTTCAGCAGTTTCAATTTGCTGTACTTTCCAAGCCTCGTTGTAAGCAGCATAGATACTGGTCGCTATGAAACGCTTTTGACGCTGTTTGCGTGGTCCAAGAATGAAATCGCGCAAATCAGCACCATCTTTTAGCAAAGACAAGTGTTGCTTAATTTCAGCCAGTGTGGACGTAGTTAGCCATTCAAGGCAGAGTTTCCCTACACTGTATGTTGTTATAATCCCTGGATGTTGTCTCTGGGAATATCTAGAGTCTAATCTGGTCATTTTTAACCCCTGTGTTTTATTCAGGAATCTTTCTTGACAGCTATTTGTGTCTGTAGGCCAGATTAACCACTTTTTCCAATCAGGATTTGTTCTGTTGAAATGTAAAATTTGTGACACGTCTAACTCAATATCTGTGGTTGCATTTTCAGGTATTGGCTTTGGTATAGACGGTGTTTTAAGGTCTTTGATCCTAGAAACAAGATGTTTGGTGTATTGTGTCATTTAAAAATAACATTTGTTCTGGTATCATGCAGGTTCTAAATAGTGCTTCAATGCCTTGCACCTGCCAATCTTTTGTACCCCAAATTGTTTTAGTTTCAATATTATTTTTCCAATAATCAAAACCAAATGTCATCATTTTGTCATAAAATGCTTCTGAATATATCAATTTAGAATTTGTCAGCATTGTTTTCATTCCTGTTTTATCTAACAGTTTGTAATAAAACGTTTCTGCATTACTGGTGTTAAACCCTGAGAAGTATTTGAATTTCTCAAAAAATGCTTTAGAACTGCTTTTAGGTGGTGTAGAACAATGTTCCCATTGATTATACATAAAAACATTTCTAGGCTGTGCAGATTTATGCAAGTAGTGATCCCCATGATGGGTGTAACAGAATAACTGCTCATAACTAGATGAACCTTGTAAATAATCATGATCTGTGAATCTAGCTGACATTACTAAATCAGACATCATGTCATTAATACTGTTAAAGTCCCAATCATCAGAGAATGTACTAGGTGTCACAAAGTCACTTAAGGAAACCTTTAGTTGATGAGGATACTTCAGGATTTCGACCGGACCATAGATCTCATAGTCTGTTTTCTCCCATACTACCCCACCAGGTATCGGAATTGCTGTGACATTTACTGTTGACAGTTCTCTTTTCTTCACGTGGGATGATCTGTGTGGTTTCAAGACTAGGTTGATGTTCTGACTTGCTGTGTCCATTGTAATATATTTTCCTTCAATGAATTTACCCAAACACAGTACCATGCTGAGCCAAAGCAGGAGGAAAAATACACCTAGACCGAACCAGAACTCTAGCCAAGGGGAAATTAGGTAGATTTCCTTCAGTTGATGAAAGAGTTCCGTTGCTTTTTCTTTAAAAGTCTTTTTAGTTTCTGGCATCACTTCGGGGTCGTTTAAATCTTCAGAGAAGTTGTCGAAGTTGATGAAATAACCGGAGGCAGTTCTGTCAATTGATGGGATTGTTCTTTCAATCTGTCTCTCGGTAGCACTTTCTGATGCCACATCATTGTAGACTGGTGTTGTTTCTTGACGAACTGTTTCAATCTGTGTTTCAAGAGGCACGAGTTCCATGGCATTATTGCATAGTCCTTCATTGTGCACTGCAGGCTGATCGAATGTGATTAGTCTTTCAGTTTGAACCTCTTGGATTGTTGCAAGTTTGGGTATTCTGTTGTTTCTTGGGAGTCCACTGGGCCTACTGTTGATTATAGGCCACATGCTTGTGGTTTTACCAGATCGATAGACACGACTCTGTTCTCCTTTTTACCAGCAAGGGGCGGTAGCACAACTGATCTTGTTCCGGTGACTGCCAAGACAGGTACTGCTTTTCTGTAAGAAGGCCCAAATTCCTTCTTCACCGCGATCTTTTCTCTGACTAGATCCCCAATCTTTGAAATCCAGACAGGCCTTGCTGGGGCTGTTGCGGGTGGTGCCTCGTCAGTGGTACTTGGCTGTTGCTTTAACTTTGTGTTGCTTAATGATTTTCTTGTTTCATTCAGTTCCTGTAAAACAGCCAAACGATCTTTGATGTCAAAGTCTGTTGTTTTTTCTTGTACCACTGACATCTGACTATCGAGGTCCTGAACTCGCATTCTAATTCCGAACAATAGTTCGTATGGGCTGAAACCTTTTAGAGAATTTCTTGGCATGTTGT
This sequence comes from Lissotriton vulgaris, assembly GCF_964263255.1. Lineage (NCBI taxonomy): Eukaryota > Metazoa > Chordata > Amphibia > Caudata > Salamandridae > Lissotriton > Lissotriton vulgaris. Next base: position 1,954,147,165 of record NC_141687.1, read on the forward strand.
TAAGACTAGTCTGGACACTTATTAAATGTTTGACCCACCCAGCGCCTGAACCTAATACCTTCGCTGTTATAGATTGCTTTATGTCACGGTTTTTTCTTTCTAACACACTGTTCCCTTCGGGGTGCGACGGACAAGAATACTGCAACCCAATTCCCATGCTGCCATGGCCTCCTTATAAGCTCGAGAGCTGAAAGCAGAACCCTGGTCAGAATGGAACGTGGTAATTGCGTATGTGCCGATAAAGACTCGCAAATCTTTTATAACCGTTCTAGCGTCAGCCGAGCGCTGGAGGCCTCATTATTTTAAGTGCTTTTCGTCTTAATGGTGTACACTGGGACGCGCTTCTCTTCTTTGATTGCGCAGATAGACCGCGTTATGCAGTCTATCAGGATTTCTGAAACTATACTTGCCGGTTCATCACTGCGATCTCTGTTGCAGTTTTCACAATTTTGAGCAAAACATTGAATATCTATACTCATTCCTGGCCACCAGTACTCTGATTGTAATTCTTTCAGAGAGGCTTTGATTGTTTGGTGTCTCAGACCCAACCCCATGTGTGCTTCCAGTAAGAGGAAGCCCCTCCTGCTCCTGTTTGGAATTACTCTGTCCCCCACTCCAGGGATTCGAGCAAAAGGAACGGAGTTTGCATCGATTATGTATGCATAATTGAGTGGATAGTTTATGGGTAGTGCTGCACAGTCGCCTTTTACGGTCGTTTTTGCTGCCAGCATGGTTTCCCCGTCTATGTATTTATCTGTACGCTTTTTTGTGGCTACGGAAGCCGGTTTAGTTGCTTCCGCTTTGGCTGTATTAGCCAATGAATTCCCTGCAACGTGAACGCCATCACATCGAAGACTCTGTGCGTGAATCACGTGAGTCTTTTGTAGTTCTTTGTGTAAAAGAGCTACCTCGTTCCAGAGCAATTTATGCTTTATTGTGGCACCTGTGTCATCTTTGTAGTCGTTTTCGATCCAACTCTGCAGTTTGTTATTGTAAGAGTTGACGCAAAAATGAGAATCGCACACGATAAGTGCCGGGAATTCACGTTCTGCATTTTCGAGCGCCATCTTTAAAGATCTGGTTTCAGTTCTCTGAACCGAACAGTTTCTTACAGATTCAGTTTTTGTTATTTTCGGTGTAATTTTACCGCACAGCCAACGACATTTAATAATCGCACATGCTGCATCGTAGGATTTTCTCTCTACGTTGAAATGCTGTACAAAGCTATCTGTATAGATTATACAGGCATATTGTGGGAGAGGCAGAATTTCGATTGGCAGAGGATATTCTTCTTCATACTCTAAATCATTCAGTTCTTCAAATTGCGGGGCGAAATAGTATTTCACGTCTTCCGCTCCTAGAGAATCTATGCACTGTATCCATTTCGGATCCAGTGACACTGTAGGCAGGTTTACTGGGCTGAATAGCGCCTCGAAGGCGGATTCCGCTGTAAGGATATTAATCCGTTTGCCGTGTGCTAGTTCTCGTTCATTTGCCAATGTGATTTGCACTGCTTTCACAGTTCTTTCTGTGGGACTGAATGCTTTTTCTGCTTGTGTGTACAAGTGAGATTTAATTGAAATTGGTACTTTTTCTCCCTCATTAGAGGTCAGGTACGTGAATCCGCATCTTCCTGGGATGACTCGGATTACAAGATCGATCGTGTTGTCACGTGTATCTAATTTTGTTTTTGCTAACATGTCTGTTTGCAGTGATCTCAAAATTTCTGTGTGTTTTTGAGTCCAATTGATTTGTTTAAAATCAGGTTTAATTAGTTCGTAGAGAGGTTTAACCCTCTCTGCGTAATTTAGTATGTAAGTTCTTCCGAAATTCAGAAAACCTAGTATGGATTGTAAATTCTTCAGCGTTTTCGGAGCTTGGAGTACAGCGCACTTCTCTAAGAAGTTGTCCGCTAGGCTTTTCCCTTCACTTGATAATTCGTACCCTAAAAATAGTACTGTCAGATGGGCAATTCGGGACTTTTTAAAGTTGAATTTGTAACCCTCTGCTGCGAACCCAAGTATAATGGTGTTCACTCTTTTCAAGTGAGTATCCAAGTCGTCGTCTGTGAGATAAATATCATCTACGTAAGACAATGCTTCATCATCATAGATTTGTAGTAACTCTGTTACCCTAGCTGAGAATAGTCCTGGGCTATTCTTGAACCCCTGTGGGAGTCGACAGAATTTTTTCTGTGACCCAAATGCGGAGAAAGCGGTCAAATATCTGCTTTCTGGTGCAATGTTTTGACAAAAGAAACCATTAGATATGTCTAATGTCGTTTTATATTTTTTCCTAACTATGTTATTCATTAGGGCTGCACTATGCGAGTTTTGTACTGCAAAAGTTTTGCAACATGTATTAAGATGTCTGTAGTCCAAAACTAGCCGATATGAATTGTCTGGCTTGGAGACAGGAAACAAAGGATTGTTCATTTGAGAGGTGCATGTTTCAATCACCCCCTGGTATTCAAGTTGATCTAAGATCTCCCTGACTTGTTTTTTAGCTTCTTGCTTTATGGGATACTGCCGTTGGGCAGTTGGTTCACTTTTTAATTGGATTTTGTGAGGAGGTGAATCCTCATCCCATCCTACATGATTTTTATATAATGCAGGTGCCTGGATTACTGCCCATTTCCTTGCATATGTATATTTTTTGTGAATCGGAATGTGATTTGAGAAGGCAGGCATAATCACTTCTTCGCCACGAGGGCACTCCCTGACAAACTCTGGGGGCCAATCTTTTTCAGCTAACAGAATATCATAGCCTTTTGAGAGCTTATCCCAAAATAGACCCTTAATTTTCCTAGTCTTATCACCCTCTATACGCAATGTTATTTCGTATATTCTATGGGGCTCGCTAAGTCTGGCGTCGGCAGTTTCAACCTGAATGTATTCATTTGTGTCCACTGTCTCCAGATGACTCATCAAGATCTTGCGCGCTATACTGATTTCTGCTGCACTGTCCAACATTGTCAATGCCCACTCCCCGTTTTTCAACTGTGTCCTCAGTATTCTCGGCATGGTTGATTACTCTAATACTGGCTACGTTCTTTTTCTGAAATTGAGATTTTTTACTCTGAGCAGGTTCCTTGTCTTTGGACTTGGTGTGCTCTCCTGGGTCTGACCGTCCTCTTCTTTCCGAATTCTGTGGAAAAGATCGAGAGGGACGTGTATCAATACTTTGATATCTATCAGGTTTTTTTCAGATTATCCCTATTTCTAAGGTTATATCTTTTCTCAGAGGGCTCCCTCTGGGGAGACTGACGTTCTCGAGTCGGAGTTCTTTCCCTCCGTCGAGGAGACCTTCCTCTGGACTGGAAAACTTTTTCCTTGGGAATGGATTGTTTATTTCCATCCCAGCTCTTTTTAGGAGTATTTGAATTATTTTTAATAAATAATTTTTCAGGATTTTCGAGCAGTTGGGGCTTTACCGGTTTCCCACCCAAGCTGTCTCTACCTAATTCTTCATAGCATTTTTCTATGATTTTTGCAAGCTCAACAGGATCTTTTATATCTGTTTCCTTCAACTTCTGGCGAATCGCCACAGATGCTGCTTCTCCTCTAATGTTGGCTAATAATATAGCTGTGACCTGCTTGAAGTCTTTCAGTAATTTCATACCGAGATTTAAAGCGGGCTCTGGACCGAATTCATTTTGAATCTGTTTTAGCACTTCTGGTATTACCGCCATAGACGGAACACCGTGTGTTTTTGTGTAAATGGAAGCAAAGACTGTACCCCAAGTGTCACAGTCCTCCACGTGTGGTGCGATTCCCATAGGAAGGCAGATGGTCAAGATTCTGTGTTTCTCAATAGGGGTAGTATCAGGAAATACTGCCTCTATTTGAGTGATTTTCTGTGCTAACCAGAAAGGAATTTGTTCCCGTTTTACGGGTGTTTTACCAAGACATGACTGTATGGTCTGTGGTGTAATCTTATTTGTGTTCCCCTGATGAGGGGTCAGCTGTGGTGTATTAACAGCTGGCTGGACTGTTGCAGTCCGCATTACATATTGGACTAATTGCCTATGTATTTTTATTAATGTGTTTAGCTGTACTAACAGCTCTTCCTTAGACATTTTTACAATGTCAGGATGTGGTGTGTAGCTGGCTAGAACCGGCCACGTGGCTCCTGGTCTACCTAGTGGACCGAGCCTGGTAATGTGATCAGTGTGTTTTAGGGCGCCATTAAACCAGAGCAGGTGCTCTTGAAATTTAAGTGGAATTTCAATCTCCTCGAAAGGAGCGTACTCTTCCGGAGGTTTCTCTATTTTGTAATAGTGAAACTCTTTTGTTATAGCGTTTACCGCTGGAAAGTTTATCCATGAATAGAATACCTCTGTCTGCCGATACTCGTGAGCCTCTATCACGAAAATTACTGTACCACCTTGTGGTGTCAGTCCGTTTTCTATAAGTTTTAAAGTTATAGATCTTCTTAAGTGTGCCCGGATGATTATAGCATCCGGGTCTGTGTATTCGGGACCTTGCTGAGTCGCATCTGCTGCGGCCCCAGAAGTTCCGTTATTTTCTGGCATTGTAAAAATGCAAGGTTTGCAGAGTAGGTCTCCAAGGAGACAAAGATTAGGTGCCCAATATTTTGGAACACTGTATCCTTCAACGTTGAATAAACCAGAGCTTTAAATAGGAATCTCTTCCTACTGAGTTCGGGCGGATTTTAACCTTTCACCCACTCCAGACGTCTATTGGAGTATTTACGGGAGAAAGGGGTCTGTGTGAAATATGCACGACTGAGTTACTCTAACTGTCTTGCGTTAGTTTATCGCCTTACCAAACGGTTGGGCGCCATGTAGTGTAGTTCCTAGTTTCCCACTAGGCCCTGCGCACTGGAATAACATAAACAGTAGTATCGACGTGGAACTGCGGATATTCCAGGCCTCCACTGACTATGCTAAACTTAATTGGGTTGTGTTACCAACTAGCTCAGAGGTCACTGGAAACTTTCTTCTCTGCATAGGAAGTGATCAGCTTCCTTGGCACAGACAAGAAGGGATTCAGCTTTCCAACAACCGTGCAACATGACAACTTTGCTCCTCAGATCAAGAGTCAATCTCTAGGGTCGTGTGAAACAATAGACATGTATTTCACTCAGTCAGTCTAGTGCAGTTTACTTTCACGAGATGTAGAGAATAGAGAGACGGGCGTTTATCAATAAAGGGTTAACATTTATTGAACAGTCTTTCTTCTCGTACAAGAGAAATGTATTGCCACAATTGCAATAATTGTTATTATAAAAAGTACGTACAGTAAGATAAGTATTGCGAAATAGAACTGTAAAAGCATTGATATGGTTTCTTAGCCATACAATGGTTTAAAAGTAATAAAACATATATACAGTCATATATACATTAGGCTAACATACTCAACTGGTGCTTCTAACTAAGCCTACCCCAGTGTGCCTGACCTAAGCCTAACACGTGAAAGGGGAGTAAGTAAGTAGCTTTAAGTTAAGTTGGTTTTGCCAAGGTTTGTTTCAAGAATTCTCGTCTAAGGGTTTAGTCAACACCATACCTCTGAATAGAATGATGGAGGATTGGTATCTCCTTCAGGGGTCTCTCTCGATATCCCAGTCACCCGCGAGGGTAGACCGGAAACGCCGTGGCTGGATTTCTCTGCACGAGAAAGGCAGCGGGTCTCTTCAGCGCGTTGAGGAAGGAGGGGGGACAGCGTCCGCGGGCAGCTGGAATCTGCTGGATGTCTTCGCAGAGGGACGGCTGTTCAGCTCCTTAAGCGTACTGCACCATAGTTCGCGCTTTAGCAGCGATAATGGTATCAGCAGCTTCACCACCACAGGGACAGCAGGCTGCAGCGACAGAGTGCTAGATTTACCAACACAGGGTCTTGCAGGCAGCTGGCATCAGCAACAGTAGCTCTCATTGCTTAAGGCAACGTTGGTAATATTTATACCTGACAGGTGCCGGGTTTGACGCAAGTTTGCTGGACATAAGACGTCAATTAAAGATGTCACTAGGAAGTGATAGTTATCAGTTGCTCATTAGAGTTCCATTACTAATCAAAACATAGCAAGCGGGGATTTCCAGGTTTGCTGAGTTTTTATCTTGTTGAAGAACTCGGAGTGTTATCTAGGAATATCAGATAGTGACTACTGCTCTGTCATTGCACTAATTGGTCGCAAAGGAAGTGGCAGAGAGAACTATGCTGGAATGTGGCTCTGTTCGTGTGAGGCCAGAGATGACTTTTCAGAAAATCGCACTTGAACGGTTATGCCAATATAGGGAATAAATGGATTTATAGCCGAATAGGGGCATAAGGTCACAGTATCGATCAGGAACCTAGATAAACACGCAACAATAGTACCCTGCATTCCTTCTTGGAAGTGTTTTTCAAATTCTGCGTCCAACATTAAATTGTATTGCCTGTATTTTTTCCAATTCCTTTTTCAGGTGCACAATATAAAAATTCACTTCCTGGATATGAACAAAAGCCCTTAAAATGTTATTTAGATCAGAACAAGAACCCTAAAATGTAGGTCCAAGGTAGGATTTAACACTGCCTAAGGATGTAGGTTAATAGAAACACTTTTATAGTCAATAGACCCTACACGTTTCTCCATTCTAACATATGTAACATCTGTAACACTTTCCAGAGAACTGAATCATTGAAGATGGTCATACCTGTTCCTTGTTGCAGAATCAGCTTGAATGTTCCAGTCAACATCAAAATGATTTAAGTCTTTATCAGCAGTAGTTCTGCTTTAATTAATAGCAGCCTTCTTCTGCCTCTTTATTTCCTGTGTTGTTCTAGTCTTTTAGAGTTTCATTAGGAAGGGCGATTTTTGGTTGGCTAATAACTTTAGCACCAAGGGATGGATGGATGGATAGATGTTTGTTGGGATCTCACACCCGAACAAATTGAAGACATACTTTTATCAGTGGCCAATGCCATAAGGATAGGTAACATAAACATGGAACTGCAGTAATAGTGCTGTGGCATAAACCATTGTCATATTAGAACATGTCTGATACCAATATAACAATTAAAGAATAATGCCAATTTTCATGGACACAATTGCCAAATATGCACATAAAAACTGTCGTAGAGTGTTGTACAATAGAGTGTACATGCATAGAGTTGAGTGCAAATTTGGAAAGTCAAGAATACGGGGATGGAGTAGAGTCTCATAGAGTGTCATAGATTGTAGCAGAGTTTTGTAAAGTGGAGGAGAGTACACTGGAGTGGCGTAGAGAGGAGTGGCATAAAGTGGAATAGCGTAAAGTGTAATAGTATATAGTTTAGTTACGTGCAGTGGAGCAGCGTATAGTGTTGGAGGCATTTTACCTTTTCCATGGTGTTCATGTCTTGTATAGATGTTCATTGTTTGTATTATTTTTTTTTTGATTTCTTGATTTGTATGTATTGACGGTGACAAAAGTGTTACACCTGTGTCACTTTTAGGACTTGATGAAATGCTATGAAAAACAATATAAATAATTAAAAATGATGTAAAGTAAACAGTTCACACTTAGGATTTGTTGGCTAGGTGTTGCTAAAGAATGGCAGAATAACCTATCTGGTCACTTCTTTTTTTTTTTGCAAGTTAGAGTGGTCCAGGCCAGATAGTGATAGGTTACAAGCCTTTTTTGTTTTGATTGCATCCTCCATCAAAGCAGCAAATTCCTTGGCAATTTTGGCACGGTACGACCACCAGATGTGGTCGGATTTGTCAGAGTTCATAGAACTCATCCCGGAAGATCGTCGGCAAGAGGCAAGGAAAATTACGTTGGAAGGTGAACGAGCTGTGTCCGAAATTATCGACTGCGCTCTAGACATCGCTACCAACTTCAGGCAGCTTGCAGGTGCTATGGTAATTAGTCGCCAGGGATGGATTAAGGCAACATCGTTTAGGCCATAGGTGCAAACCAAGATACTGGTTATGGCCTATGATGGCGATTCATTATTTGGGAAGCATATAGATGAAGCCTTGTTGACTATCAAGACTGATACAGATACTGAAAAATCGTTGGGTGCTCTCCAGTACAAACGAGGATCTTTCCGAGGAACAAGAGGCTATGGTTTTTCCTCCAGGGGAGGTTATCACAATCCACAGAACAGGCAGTATCAATCGCAATACAAACACCCTTACTACCAATCATCATACAGGCAAGCTTCATCTGGTAGTTTCTCTCGTCAGGGCGGACGAAGACGGTCGAACAATCAAGGCCGTGACTCCAACAGAAAACAATGAGTCCAGCAGGACGCCAGTCAATTTCCCCCCTCTCCCTGTGGGCGCAAAGATCTCAGCCTTCTTTCAACAATGGTAACAGATCACGTCAGATCAGTGGGTCCTCGACCTAGTACACAAGGGTCACACTTTGGAATTCACAAAGTAACCACCTACGACCCAGCCCAAGGGTCCCCCTCGTCTTCACTTACTTTTCAAAGAAGCCTTAAACATGCTCCACAAGAATGCGATAGAAAAAGTTCCAGTGTCGCAGATGGGGAAAGGGTTCTACTCTCGCTTCTTCCTTATAAGGAAAAAACCAGGGGAGTGGCGCCCGATTCACGATCTTCGCAAACTCAACAAGTTTCTGAAAAAACTGAGTTTTCGAATGGTGACGCTTGCCGAAGTGTTAAGCTGCCTCAACGAAGGGGACTTTATGGCTACTCTGGACTTGGAAGACGCATACTTCCATATCCCTATACATCCCAAGCATCGCAAATACCTAAGATTCACAGTGGTTGGCGTCCACTTTCAGTTCAAGGTGCTACCGTTCGGACTGAAATCAGCACCAAGGATTTTCACGAAATGCCTAGCACCAGTTTCTGCAACCCTGAGGTCTCAGGGAATACAAGTGTTTCTCTACCTCGACGACTGGTTGCTCAAGGGTCCTTCGGAACAGATTACAAAAAAGGCTATTACAACATGCCTACATCTCTTTTCAAGTTTATGTCTCACGCTCGACGTAAGCAAATCACAGTGGCATCCTCTCCAAGTGATACCTTTTCTGGGGGCAATGCTAGACACCATACAGTGCAAAGCATTCTTATCATAAGATCGCCAGCTAAGACTACAAAAACTAGCAAAGTCAATCTCAAAAGAAGGTCAGTTTCTGTCCGGACATTCGCTTCTCTTCTGGGGATGTGCTCGTCTGCAACAAACCTGGTTCCATTGGCAAGGCTTAGAATGAGACCTCTGCAAGAAGAACGGCAACTACAATGGCAACAAGCGGTAGTGTCATTCGACGACTCCATCAAGGTGACATCGCGCATGATTCATGCTCTCCATTAGTGGTCTCTGAAAGCAAACTTGTCTCCGGGCCTCACGTTCTTGGTAACTCCCCCGGAATTAATTCTAGCAACGGACGCATCCATGGAGGGCCGGGGAGGCCATCTTCAAGACTTACAGATTCAAGGTAGATGGTCCCAACAGTACCAGCAAAAACACATCAACAATTTGGAATTGCAGGCCATTTTTCTCTCTCTGCAGGCATTCCTTCTGAGGATTGCGGGCTCCTCAGTGCTGGTCCGTACCGACAATACGACCAGCATGTATTACATCAACAAACGGGGGAACGAGGTCACTGTCCCTATCGCAGGAGGCTCAGGAGCTGTGGGAGTGGGTTACAGAACACAGTAATATCCTAAGAGCAGAGCATGTCAAGGGGCTTCAAAACACTTTGGCCGACACCCTCAGCAGATCACTCTCAGGATGTCACGAGTGGGGGCTGGAGCAGGAACAGGTGGAGAAGGTCTTTCGCGTTTGTGGAAAGCCAACACTAGATCTGTTTGCAATGAGAGAGAACAGCAAATGCCTTTACTACGCCAGCATATTCCCTAAACGGGGATCAAGAGGGAATGCCCTGTCCATGCGATGGTCAGGGATTTATGCGTAGGCTTTTCCCCCCAATACCATTGATACCGAAAGTGCTTCAAAAGATAAAGAGGGAACATTGCAGTCTCATCCTGATTGCACCTCGCTGGCCGAGACAATATTGGTTCCAAGAGCTACTCCTATTATCACAGGAACACCCTATTCATCTACTTCCAACACTCACAATGTTGACAAGGGATAGTACACCCAGTTCCACAGTCGCTTCACTTGCACGCCTGGCTCCTGACTTCCTAGAATTTAAAGATCTAAAAATATCTCAGGATTGTTGGGAAATTCTATTTAAATCCCGTGCCAAGAGTACCGTCAGGACGTATCGCTTAAGTGGAAATGATTTTGTCATTGGTGTGAGGCAAATGAGATTCATCCAATACAAACTCCAGCAGAGGATATCCTTACTTATTTGCTCTCTCTGGCCAAAGCTGGACTTGTGTTCTCCTCTATCAAGGTTCACCTCGCTGCAATTTCCAGATTCCGAAAGAGCTCTAACAAACCATTACTTTGCTCTTCATCACTTATCAAACAATTTCTAAAAGGACTTTTTCGAGTCTTTCCTCCGATTCAGCCACCACCTCCGGAGTGGGAATTAATCACAGTTTTATCTCAGTTAATGAGAAGACCATTTGAGCCAATTCACAAGGCTGAGCGCACATTTTTGACCTGGAAAGTGGCAATTTTATTAGCTCTTACTTCAGCCCGAAGGGTTAATGAAATTCAAGCCTTCACCATTTCGGAACCCTTTCTACATTTCACTAAAGATTACGTGGCTTTGCAAACAAATCCCAAATCCAACCCTAAAGTACCGTCTCAATTCCATCTAAATCAGCCTGTAAAGCTTAAAACCTTCTTCCCAGACCCAGGTACGCCGGTGAAAGGGCTTTACACTGTCTTGACGTCAAATGTTACCTTAAATTTTATCTCCAGAAGACTAAAGATATTAGGCTGTCCAATCAGTTATTGGTCGCCTATGGTCAAGCCACACTGGGACAGGCTGTAACAAAGGCAACTATAGCCAGATGGATTGCTTCTGTTATTCAATTTTGCCATGATAAAGCCAACAAACCTTTACAAAGAAAGGTCAAAGCACATTCCACCAGGACTATGGCGGCTTCTATATGTATAAACAACAAGGGTATACCCAACTAACCCCAATACCTGGGTATGGGACGTAATATAATACATTCAAAAATAGGTATTAAAGGAAACAATACTCAACACTTTTTGAGAAGAGTACTTTAAATTACCCTCTCAATACAACCTTGTTTGTTCTAAACTAATCAATCTTTCGCACATACAGTGAACCAAAAAACTTCAGAAGTGGTGAAAGACATTAAGAACTATAAGATAGAGTGGGTACACCCCTATTTGAAGGAGGATGTCTTCAAAAATAATAATCCTAACAGCTTGAACCTACAATACAGAGGGAGATCAAGGACAAAATTCCGGACTTTCTCTGATTCTTCTTCTGATTCGGATCAAGGTTCAGGGCCCCTTTTCCAGCCCTATCTCTTGTTCCAACCATATTATCAATATCCAAGAGCCCAACCTCCCCTTTTTTTAGACAGAGTTGGGACCAGGGGACGTGGTTTCAGAGGTCAGAGGAGGATGGAGAACCTCAGAACAACAGAATCAGGACCAAGGATTCTTCAGAACAAGGCACAGAGTGTACAGGAAGTAGTGAAGAACAAAGATGTTCTAAGTAACACCATTACTGAAGTTCTTTTGGTGTATAACTTGTCCAAACATCCACTAACGGATTTAGAAATTAAAGTTCTCCAAAAAGGGTTATCATTTGTCCCCACGGTGATACAAGATCCTGTGGATACTTAAACAGACGTTTTGCAATTCTTAAGGAAAATCAGGCTAAAGGTCTTTTTGTCTCCAGAGGATGGCAATGCCTGATGAGATTTTGGTATTTGAGGACCAAATCTTACGTGAAATTGATTCGTTAAACACCCCAAAAAAATTCTTTTAGATCCAATTTTTCAAAACAAGGACATCTGGCGCTAAAAAAACTTGCCAGCAATCCCCTCACGATTATAAAGCCTGCTGACAAGGGCGGGGGGATAGTGCTATGGGATAGTACAAAGTATGATGATGAAATTATGCTACAATTAGGTAATAGGGAACATTATCGACCTATTAGTGACAACCCTTTGGTTAGATTGAGAGTGCAGATACTACACCTCACTACAGAGGCCATGGAGGCTGGTTGCTTGTGTCAAGATTATGAATACTTGAATATCACTGAGGAAAAGATACCCAATATTTATGTATCACCGAAGGTCCACAAAAATGTTTCTCAACCGCCTGGAAGAACCATTATTCCCTCCTGTGGATCTATTTTGGAGCCATTAGCGAAATATATTGATATATTTCTCAAACCATTTGTAGCTCAAACTAAGGCATATGTCAGAGACACAATGGACCTCATTGCCAAAATGGAGCTCTCGATGTTCGACGGTGACAGACCGTTGTTGGTCACCTTCGACATCAAGAGTCTCTATACCAATATACCACAGGATGAGGCCTTGTTAGTATTGAATATGGTGCTGGATACACGTCCAAGACCCCATCAGGTGCCGACTGATTTTCTACTCGCTTTGCCACGCATTTGTCTTAAAAAATTTTTTTTGCATTCAAAGCAGATTTATGTTTGCAAGTTAAGGGGGTAGGGATGGGTTGCTGTTTCTCCCCTGAAATAGTGAATTTGGTTATGGGCCATTTTGAGACCAGATATATTTTCGATGAAGCGACCACATTAAATGAACACATTCTTGAGTGGGTTCGCTACATCGATGATGTATTGATGATTTGGAAGGGGACATCAGAATAATTGGAATGTTTCCATGTATGGTTGAACACGCGGACAGTAGATCTCAAATTTACTAAAAACCTTTAGTAATACACGAATCAATTTCCTCGATGTATGGATTATGGACAAGGGAGGAAAGTTGGAGGTTGATCTGTATACTTCGTCGACCGACCGTAACATTCTCCTTGATTATACTTCTGGGCACCCACGGAACCTCAAGGACAATTTGCCCTATGGGCAGTTCTTGAGGGTTTGCTGTAATTCTACGGATAAACAAGATTACTTTAGAAACGCCAAGACCCTACATGGGAAACTCATGGCAAGAGTATATCCAAGAAAATTGATGAGAGGGGCGCTGAAGAGAGCCTGGTACACCCCTAGGGAAAGTCTGCTCACCCCGAAAAATAAATCTGAATCTGAACAAATGGTATGTGTGTTGACTTTTAATCCCAAAGCTAACAAGGTGAAACAATTATCTGCAAGAATCTGAGGCTCATAGAACATCTTAATATTCCCAAACCTTTATTTGCCTTTCGTAGAGGCAGAAATTTGAGAAACCATTTGGTCAGGGCAAGCAGTCAGTAGGCCACCCCCACAGATGTGAGAGGTCTGTTAGGGTTGTAACGAATATTGAGGTTAGGACCACTAGCCTCTAGACTGGGCTCTCCAGTAATCACGAAAACACAGTTTTCTCCTTAGATTATTCACTTTTATTTCAATTCAAACATTTCAAAATTTGTATTTAGACTTGATCTTTGATGTTCATATTTCTTGCCAACATAATACACTCTTATATGACTTTGGCTCATTTGGGTTCTTGTTGCACCACTGTTTCCGTTTTCCTTTACCACACAGCTAGTTGTTCAGCCATGTGGCAATATATTTTTTACCATGTTGTCGGGTGACTAATTTGGTCCTGTTTGATTTCCTTTATTTAGACCCCTGACGAAGGGTCATGGCTGTTGTTTGACCCGAAATGCATTGGGTATTTTTGAAAACTTGGAAGTTTTGGATTAATTGAACTATGGTTAACACAACATAAGAGTGTATTATGTTGGCAAGAAATATGAACATCAAAGATCAAGTCTAAATACAAATTTTGAAATGTTTGAATTGAAATAAAAGTGAATAATCTAAGGAGAAAACTGTGTTTTCGTGATTACTGGAGAGCCCAGTCTAGAGGCTAGTGGTCCTAACCTCAATATTCGTTACATTTTCTAAGGCACGTCCAGGCTACGTGCGACGACGAGGGCTCCCAACAGGAAATTCAAAGCAATTTTTGTCGAAAAAGTTCACAGAGTGCTCAGGATAACATAAATTGTTTGTCACAGGTCTGTTAGGGTTACCAGCTATAATTGGGCATTTTAGATGCAACAATTGTGCAGCATGTCCGCAGACCCAAGAGTCTAAATCAGTAGTGATACATAAAAAACAGCACAAACAAGTGTGTTTTTCGAACTGTAACACAAAAAATGTAATTTATTGTGTGACTTGCCCGTGTGAGAAAACATACATTGGGCAGACGACGTGTGCCGTCAAAATGCGGATACTGCAGCACAAGTCACGGATACGGTGTAAGACTGTAGGGACTTCTATGGTATTTATTTAATTATTTATTTATTTATTTATTTATTTCAAGGGTTTTATATAGCGTTGCAGGACCCTGGAGTATCAGAGCGCTTTACAACAGAGTTAGGCACAATAAGATAAAGTAGCAATATATGCGGACTTAGCAACGGGAAACAGTATTGCAAAAAGTATATGATAAGGGGGGGAGTAAGAGACAGGTACAAATTAAAAATAGGCGAAACAGTTAACAGGGGAGAAGATGTTGAATTCAGACAAGGTGGGGGGAGGGTATAAGAGTAGAGAGAGTGGACATGTTAGGTACCCCAATATTTGTTGTGGAGAAGTAGTTTGAGTTCTTTTTTGAAAAGAGAGTAGGAGGGGTTGCAGCGAAGGTTTTTGGGGAGTGAGTTCCAAATGGTAGGAGCATTACCAGAGAATGCACGGGATTGGGTTTTTTGACAATTAAGTCTGGGTGGGATCAGGAGAAGGGAGTCGGTGCTTCTCAGGGACTTGGTGCAGCCTGCTTTTTTTAGTTTGGTTGGAAGGTAGGCGGGGTGCTTTGATGAAGAGCTTTGTGGGTGATACATGCAGTCTTGTAAGAGGATCTTCCTTCAATAGGGAGCCAATTAAGATTTTTGAGGACGGGCCATATGTGGTCAAATCTTTTACAGTCAGAGATAAGTCAGGCAGCTAGATTGAAGACAGATTTAATCGGTGCAAGATGGGTTTTAGGGGTGCCGGCAAGGGAGACGTTAGCATAGTCAATCCTGGAGAGGACTAGCGATTGGACAACGATTTTGAAATCATCGGCTGGAATGAAAGGTTTGATTTTTTTTGAGTGGAGAAGGGTGAAAAGGGCACTTTTGGCGGCATTATTAATGTGGGGGATGAGGTTGAGATTCTGGTCGATGCTGATGCCAAGGGATTTAACAGAGTTAGAGGTGGAGAGGGAGCAATTGAGAGCTTTGATATCATTGATCCAGATTTGGATGGGGAGGGTATTGTTTTTGGGGGTGAAAAGAATGATTTCTGTTTTTTTGGGGTTCAGTTTGAGATGGTTTAGATGGAACCAGGCTTGTACTTTAGTTAGTGTGTCATTGAGGTGAAGGATGTCGTTGTGGGATTTGATCTTGTAGTATAATTGGGTATCGTCGGCGTAGAGGTGGTAACTAATTTTAGCTTGTTTGAGAATGAGGGTGAGTGGTTCCATGAAAAGGTTGAAAAGGGTTGGGGAGAGGATGGATCCTTGAGGGACCCCGAGTGAGACAGGTTGAGGATTAGAAAGGAAGTGGCTAAGCTTGATTTGCTGTGATCTGTTTTGAAGGAATGAGCAGAACCATTTGTGTACAGTGCCTTCCAAGCCAAATCGATCTTTGAGGGTGTTTAGAAGGGTGGGATGATGGACAGTATCAAATGCCGCCGAGAGGTCACGGAGGATTAATAGAGAGGATTTACCATTGTCAAGGGAGCGATGAATGTCATCTATGATATTTAACATTGCAGTTTCTGTACTACAACTTTTTCTGAAACCTGATTGAAAAACATCAAGGAGATTGAAGTCGAGGATGTGTTTATCAAGTTGTGATAGGACACATTTTTCTAGGGCTTTAGAGAGGAAAGGAAGGTTAGAGATAGGGCGTAAGTTGTTGAGGTCATTCGGGTCGGCAGAGGTGTTTTTCAGGATGGGAGAGATTTGACCAAGCTGAAGGGAGGATGGGACGCAACCAGTGGCAAGGGAGGAGTTGATGATATTGGTCCAAATAGGGGCAATGGTAGATTTGAGGTCTTGGACCAAATGGGCGGGAAGAGGATCTTTGGAATGGGAGGAAGGTTTGAGTTTAGTCATGATGTTAATGATCGATGACACTGAAACTGGACTAAAATCACTCCAAGAGGCATTATTTTTAGTTATGAATCTATTAGGAGAGAGGTCTGAATGCGCGAGAGCAGGAAGATAAGAGATGGGTCGAGGAGAGTGGGAAGAGTTGACGAAAGAGATAGAGGGGTGTTGGGGAGGGTGTGTTGAGTGTGGGAGGGTTGGAGAGAGGGGGGGAGGTAGGAGAAGGATACAACACTGTGGTACAACACTATATCGAAAAAGGTATGGTACAACACTATATCGAAAAAGGCCATGGGGAAAATTATTTTGAATGGTCTATCCTGGCGGTGGTGAAGGCACCGAACAGGACAGCTCTTCCAAGTAAATTGAACCATCTAGAAGCCCGCATGATTGAAAGATATCACACATCTAGCCTAGGACTGAATGATCAGGATAAAAGTTGGGCCCTGATATAATTTTTTCATGGCTAGAACACTAGATTTTCAAACACTGAATAGGGGTTCCTTTTAGCTCCTTCCCTCCTATATAGGTAATTAGGTTCTTGTGGAAGGTAGGCTATATATGCTCTTTTGCAGTTAGAGTGGGACTGTATATATTGTATATATGTATATAAAACCTTGTTGCCAAGATGTAGCTGCCATTTAGAATATTATGCTGTTATAAGTATGTATAGATTTTTTCTTGTATGATTAGTCTGTTGTACCTTTGATATATGTCATCTCCCCCTGTTGGGGGCGAAGGGAGCCGACATGCTGGGTGGTGACTGTCCAATGGTTTGTGGGATGCTTGGTGAATTGTAGATTTTTCTTTGCACATTTGATGTGTTTTTTTCTTCTATTATTTGTGTAGTATTATATTTGTGCGGTGTATTATTCAATTCGGTACTTTGTCTGAGAGTGACCTTGCTTAGGCCCCCCACCCCTTTCCTTTTCATTTGTTTAATTTATGGTATGGTGCCATGACTATGTATGGAGCTGTTTTAATAAAAAAAGTCTGCCCCTTTAGAATGAGCCTTATCCCCTTTTGTTTGTTTAGCCGCTGAGGATCCTTATATGTAAGCGGCGTAGGTCTGAGGAGACAGGGCAGTGAACTTCATTTACACCTTGCCGTATTAGCCAGGCTTGGGCTCAGTGATTCATGCCTTTATTCGCTTTGTTGCATGCTGCACGAGTAATTCCAGTGTTTTCAGCCCCTTAGCATTTTGTTTTATTTCTGGATCCTTTTTATCTAGAGAGGTTTGGAGGTGCCGTAATATAGTCCCCTTTCTACTGCCATGAGCTGTAGAGAACGCGTAGTGAGAATGTGTAAGGAACGGCTAGTGCTCCGGTTTTCCTGTCCCATTTCTATGGCCATCAGTTGCAGGGAGCACGTAGTGACGAACGTAAAGGGATCGTCCTACGTATTTACCTCCCCTTGATGAGCGCGGGATTCGCCATCGTATTTGGGATGGAAGCCGAGACGCCAGTGTAGCAACACTGCGCCCACTACTGGGATTAGTTTCCTCGTAAGTTTTTCCTGGGTTTTGTACTTTGTGATATATATGAAACAGTTTATTCTCTTTGTGAGGAGGGTCACAGAGTAACGCCTCCGTCTGTATTTACAGGCGTCCCCGACCCAGTGATGTTGCTGGTGGAGATTGACCCCGGCATGGTGATAGCTTAGAAGTTTATGGCATCTCCGACTTGGAGGAGGTAAGCGTGTAGTGACCATAGGTAAATTTGTTCGTATAGATGTGCAGCTGCTTTGAGATAGCTTAACACTTTATTAGGTTCATTACAGTCCTGTTTTTGTACGTTTTGGCTGCAGATTCAGCATTGGGGCTGCTGTGATTTGTACCAGTATGTACTCTGTTCGCGGGTGAAAAGTGAGTGCCCCCGACCGGTGGCACAAGTGTTTTTTTCATCTGGTGCACTCATGGGGCTTTTATAAGGTTGCACTGAGGGGGCAGTGGCAAGATCTACCTTTGTTCGATCGACTCCACTCTCCCCTCATTAAGTTTTCTTTTAGTGTGTTGGGGCAATGATGATGAGTTGGATTGTGTTTCATTGACATAACTGTTTTGCCTTATGAAATTAAAAGGGGACGTTCCGGCCTTTTGTCCTGTTCACTTCCTTTTGGTTGTAGGTTTCACGATGCACCAGTAATTTAGAAACAGTCTGGATAATCCTGCTTTGTGTAGTGTCACTAGGTGCTTGTAGTATTCCCTCACGAATTGGGCTTGCACTGCCCACTGTCGGCAGGCTTTGCTCTTAACTTGTGGAGAGTAGTTTATGATGTTATTGTATTGTGTTTTCAGTAATATAATTAACCCTGTCCTGAAGAGGCCAAAGAAGTTCTGGCTGAAACGTGGTCACGACAACACATCAGTGAAGGAATGTCGGAATAGCTGCAATTTTTTAAGATCTGTGTTATGTTACACTTGAGTTTGGCAAATTTATAGCCATTGAGTGTGACACCTTGAATATTTCTCCTAGTGGTTCTCGTATAGTTAGAGGGAGACACTAGTGTATATATTTTTGTAGGGTTATCATTTGGTTGTTTCATTCTTGTATTATTTTTATGGTCTTAGGTCATGTTGTTGAATATTGTATTGTAAAATAATAGCTAATTTTTGCTTTATGTTGCGCTTTGAATAGGCTTCTCAAATTTTCAAATTTATTTATTATGTTTTGGCTCTCAAAGAGGGCCACATAAACATATACAAACAAAGCAACACGATCACCAAAAGTACAAGAATTATAAAAACATAATATTCGAACCGTAATAGCTACACTGCAAGCCATCAGTCCAACAAGGCCGGGCAGACACAGTTTTCCAGAGAAATTAATAAATAGCTAAAAATCCTTTAAAAAAGTTAAAAACATAAGCACAAAACATTTCATTTGGTGGGCAATAAAGTGCATGAAGAAAATCTTGTAAAGTGACAATGCTGAGGCGGAGACAGATTACTTTAAGCCATCGATTGCGCAAGTTACGTAACATAGGACAAATCAAAAGTACATGCATACAGTCCTGGTTATTCAATTTACATAAATTGCACAAAGGTGAAGTGCCATGCCATTTGGACAACAACACGTTGAGAGGGATTAAGTCATAACGTAATAAAAACCAAAACCTACGTATCCCATGTGGTAAGTTCCATAGGGCATAAGGTTGAGGCTGTTTCAACCTATAGGAGGAGATGAGCGGCTCCACATTCCTTTTATCTCCAACTGTTTTTTTGTCGGATAGAAAACAATACTCCCACGAAGCCTCCTTAAGGACCTGCTTTAACTGCGTGGGAGAGTAGGAGAAAAGAGCGCTTTCATCCAGTTTAAGGATTTTCACCGCCCCTCTAAAATTACTAACGAGTTTAGAGAACTCCTTAAAATTGCCCAAAAGTTCATTTTTGAGTAAAACTCGCAGGGTTCCCTCTCTCGCTCTGGCCAAACTGGCTACCCACCTTATTAGGGCGCACAGCCCCTGAACCCAGGCACTCCTGAGTCCAAAATCCAGCCTGCAGGCGGCCAGTGGACAGGCATTGTTAAGAGTCGAGAGGGATCTTAGGAGTTTTCCCTCAGTCTTGTGGCAAAAGTCCCAATATTTTATCTCTATTATTTCTATACCGTACAAGATGGTTGCGGGGATTTTAGCTCTAAATACTTCTAGAAGGCTAGAAAAATGTCTTTTCCCCGTTGCCAGGTATAGGGACTTTAACCCATTGCCATGGGCAAGAGCTTTGCGAGAGCAGTGCTCTATATGGAGATTCTCGCTCATATTGGCCGAGAATATTTTCCCTAAAAAGGTATAACAAGTTACAACCTCCAATCTATGCCCTCCAATAGCCCAACCAAAATTTGTCGAACGGCATTTCTTCCTACCAGCAATACACATCACTTTACTTTTGTTAATATTGATCTTCATATGATACTCCCCGGCAAAGTCCTGAAGGGCCTGAAGCCGGTTTGCCAGACCCGTGGGAGTCAAGTCGAGCAACAACACATCGTCGGCATACATCAGACAGGATATTGGCGCCCCTCCTATCAACGGCGCGATCCCCTCACTGTGAGACACAGCAGCGGGGAGGTCAGTTGTATATAGGGAAAACAAAAGGGGTGCCAATAAACAGCCTTGTTTAAGGCCATTCTGAGATGGTATTTTGGCCGAAAGCCCCCTTTCGCCCCCCATTAAGACCCTGCACCAGGTCTCAGTGTGCAGAGCCCGCACCAATTCCAACAGGGGAGTAGGGACACCCAGCGTCGCCAATTTTCTCCACAGCGTTCCACGATCTACTTTATCGAACGCTGTGGAGAAATCAATGAAGGCGGCGTATACAACACCCCCTCTCACCTGGACATATTTATCAGTAATCACCTGAAGGGCAGTCAGGTTATCCAGAGTGCCATGCTCCCTTCGGAAACCAGTCTGTTCCAACGGCAAAATGTTGCGCTCCTCGACCCAATCAGAAAGAGAACTGAGGAGACATTTCGCAAAGACCTTTCCGATGGAGTCGAGGAGCGCAATCAAGCGATAATTACTGGGGCTGTCCCTTGCCCCCTTTTTGAAGATAGGGACCAGGATGCTTCCTCTCCAAGAAGCAGGAACACATTTGGAAAGATGGCATGCCCTAAACAGGGGGTACAAGATTTTGCTCCAGCTTAAGGGGTCTTGTTTTAGGACCGTCATCGGAAGCTCATCCGGTCCCATGGCCCCAGAGGATCGCATATTTTTTATAGCCGACTCGATTTCTTTCTCAGAGGGAAAGAAAACCAGGTCATCAGGGGCAGCATACATGAAGTTTTCCACACCTGTGGTCCCGTTCCCTGCATATAGTTCTCGGATATGAGAGGACCATAGATCTTCTGGTATAGATATGGGGGTAGGGGAGTGGCGTGTACCACATCCTTTCCCGATTATTGCCCAAAAATCTTTAATGTTGCCATGTGCAGCAGATTCCCTTAATTTAATCCATACTTCATCCTCCCTGTCCCTTTTAATTTTTAGCTTAAGTCTGCTTCTCTTTCTTTTTAACCTAGCAATATCTTTCCCACGTTCCAGTACCCTTTCAACGTACTGTTCACGGATTAGTTTATTTAATTCCCTATTCAGATTACGCAGTGTCAGAGGAACTACCTCTCCTTTTTTCCTAGGGGGGACAGTTTTTTTAGCATTCAATAAAATCTTTAACATAAATTCCTCAAAACAAACTATTTCATTTCCGTTCCACTCTTCTATTCCCCTAAGGGTATCGGTCAGTAGGTCCTGCACCCCATTGATGGCAGCATTATTCCAGAAGCATCTTCCAGATGTAGAGTGGAAAGTAGCCTCCTTGCCATTTAGCGACCAGGACGCCGTATTCAGAGAGTTCAAAGAAACTGATAGTAACAATATACTATGGTCGCTCAGAGTCGTGGGTATGATCTTTAAGTCAAGAATATGGGGAAACAGACCATAGCTGGCGATAGCATAGTCCAAAATTGATGACCCAAAGGGGGATTTGTGGGTATAATTTGCGGGGACGTCAGATGGAAGTCTTCCATTTAAGATAATACCATCCCCGATCGCTAGTTCTTTTAGCAAGATCTTCCCCCTTTTATTTGTCCTTAAGTTTTCCGGGAAAAGCGTCTGGGGGATGCAATGTACTTCCTCCTTAACTTCTCTGTCCTGTGTGTGCTAGAGATTGATTAGTTTAGAACAAACAAGGTTGTATTGAGAGGGCAATTAAAAGTACTCTTCTCAAAAAGTGTTGAGTATTATGGCAGCTTCTACGGCATTATTGGCTGGTGTTATATTGGAAAACATCTGTCGTGCTGTGACATGGAAGAATGTCCACACGTTCACGAAGCACTACTGCCTAGAGTCTGCGTCGCAGGACGATGCAGCGGTGGGACAAGCTGTTCTTCAACATCTTCTTCATTAAGGTTAGAATTATAATGTTTCTGATGTTGCATTTATTTATGTACAGATATGAATATGTTTGTATTATGTTAACAGTTGTTAATTGATGGATATTATTGCACAGTATGTTAATGTGCGATCAGTACTTCATTTTAAAATGGATTTCTATATCTTGGTAATATTCTAACCTTCCCGAATGTGTTGGGGAGTATATACACTCTGTCTCTCACCGTCCGCAAACAACACTATTTGGCTTACTGCTTGCTATTCTGATTCAGGCATGTGAATCTATGAAAGATACCCCAATACTGGATAAGAAAACAAGTTACTTACCTGTAACTACAGGTTCGAGGCATGAGGGCTGCTGAATTCATATCTGTGCATAGATCGCCGCCTTGTGTTGGGTCCGGATGATTGCACATTGTTGTCCTGGAAGAGTCTTCGAAGTATCACGAGATAGGTGGCTCCTCCCCTGGACTACAGTGCGCATGGGCATCCTCTCCATCCCCAGATAGTTTTTTTCCGCCATTGGGTTCGGATGTCTAATCTCTTACTCCAGTTAATTAACTTGTACTCTTCTGTTCCTAAGGCCAAAAGGCCTTTCTTAGCGTCGGTATTGTTTCGTTCGGTGCCTGTCCCTTTCGGTTCTTCGATCGGCGTCGAATAAAGACTCTCGACGACTCAGGCCCAGACTACATCGACGATGGAACGGACCCCGTTTAAGCGGTGTCCTGTGTGTAATTCCAAATATTCGAACTTAGATGTGCACCCAGTGTGCAACACCTGCTTGTCCCCCGACCACGACGAGTCAAAATGTTTCGCCTGCTCAAAGTTCCGATCTAAGAAAACTATCAAACTTCGGCGCGCTGCGAGGCAGTCGGCCCAACAGTCGGCTCCGGCACCTGCGAACATCTTCGATGCCGGGGACGAGGAACTCTTCCAGGATGAGGAAGAGGCGGAAGATGACGTTCTCGAAGAAACGTCGGAACCGGCGTCGGAACATGACTCAACTTTCGAAATGGACGAGCCAGACGAGGAGTTCGGCCACGACCAGGATGTCGTCGAGGTAGGGGACGACGAGCAGGCCCTTGCGGCCGTTGATGACGACTCCGGTGGTGAACCGAGTCCGCCCACTGCTCCGGGGCCTATCATTGACATTCAGCCCGCTCCGGCTCCGGTCGAGGCATCGCCGAAAGGGCTTAGCCAAGATCCATCCTTTCGGTCTACAGCCCCGCGACATAGCCAGGCTAAGACCCTTTCAAAGGAGCCATCGGTCGATTCCGTGCAATCGAAACCGAAACAGTCGAAGGAGAAATCGAAACTGAAACTGCTCAAGATGGTGGTCGGTTCGACGTCGACGCCCGCCTCGAAGGTCGTCGTCGATCCTTCGGCGCCGAAGATGCCCGTCGGCGCCGACACTGGGATTCCGAAGCAGGGCCCTAACACCAAGCCCGTCGCCTCGAAGGCCTCGGCGCCGGTGCCCGCGTCCACCACCAAACATGGCGAGAAGGGCAAGGGACTTCCTATCGGGAAAGGCCTGCAGCCACCCCTCTTGGGACTGAAGCATGGGGTGGCAAAAAGGGTCGAAGCCGCGGCAAAGGTCGCCCCGAAACTATCGTCGACGCCGAAAGTCGGGGGCGCACCACGCACTGAGGTCGATTCGACGCGCTCAAGCGAGCGGCCTACACAGGCGTTGAAAAAGCACGAAGCCGACACTTCTGCTTCCAAGCAGGCTGGATCGACGCCACTTAAGTTTGTCCTTCCACCCACTGCACGTCCAAAGCCTCAGGAGGCTTCCAAGGTGGCGAAGGTGTCCTCACATGCACAGGTCGTCTATCATGAACCTTCTTACGACAACCAAACTAAACTGTTCATTGACTCGGAGTCGGGCAGGCTTACCGTCCACAAGCGGAAGATCCCGCCTGAACACCCTATGGAGGGTTATAAAATTCCCCCTGAAAAAGAAGATGGTCTCCTCCACCTCTCCGGTTCTTGTTGAACATCTTCAGGACTACTCACACCATGCTGTTCATTCTCCTACACAAAGTGAGGAGGACTTAACTGCAGGCTACAGCCAAATGGGCTTCACTTACAATACAGACACTGATCAAGATGTCTCCAACCAGTGGTCAGGGGCAGCGGATCAAGGCGATGACCCTGATGACCCCCAGGTCACCCCGGACTCTCAGTCCTATAATGTCAAACAATCTCCGACTGAGGACACCGCAGCGTTCAATGCATTGATAGAGCGCGCTGCACTCAATCATGACTTCGAAATGCATGCTGATCCAGTTGATGAGGACTTCTTATTCGACACCTTCTCCACTTCTGAACGCTCCACCAAAACTCTGCCCATGCTTAAGGGGGTCCTCAAACATGCCACAGCCATTTTCAAAGAGCCCACAAAAGCCAGGGTTATCAATCCACGGATCGACAAGAAATACAGGCCTGCTCCAGTGGACCCCACCTACATCAAAGGACAGCTCCCCTTGGACTCCCTTGTGGTGGCTAACGCACGCAAAAGGGCTAACTCTCAGTCAACGGGAGACGCTCCCCCTCTGGACAAAGAGTCCAAAATCTTTGAGGCATCGGGGAAGCGGGTAGCGGCGCAGGCCACTAACACTTGGAGAATAGCCAATACACAGACCCTGTTGGCTAGGTACGACAGGGCGTACTATGACACCCTGGAGCAATTGATGCAGCACATGCCTGATATGTACAGAGAGGCTGCGGAAATGGTTATACAAGAGGGTAAACTGATCTCCAATGCGTCCATCAAGTGCGCACTGGACGCGGCGGACACTGCAGCGAGAGCAATCAACACTAGCGTGATGCTGCGACGCCACGCATGGGTGCGCATCTCTGGGTTTAAGCCAGAGATCCAAACTACTCTTCTTAATCAGCCGGTTGATCCGGACTTCCTCTTTGGACCCGATGTGGACACCACACTCGAGAAAATGAAAAAAGGCACTGAGACGGCAAAGTCCATGGGGGCTCTCCAGTCACAGCAGTTTCGGAGCGGTTCCTTTCGTCGCTCCGGTAACAGGGGAGCAACGAGAGGGCAGGCTCTACAGCACTCCCAGTATACCAAAGGCAACACGCAATCTGCATACACTAAAAACACCAGAGGTGGTTACCGTGGGAACAGCGCCAAGGGGAGAGGCCGCGGCAATAACAATGCCAGGTCCTCCACTCCCAACAAACAGTGACTCCTTGTCACTGCCCCCCGACCATCTAACACCTGTCGGGGGGAGACTCCAGCAGTTCCTGCCACTCTGGGAAAACATCACAACAGACAGGTGGGTGAGACAACTTATCCGTTACAGCTATTGTCTAGAATTAACCTCCACCCCCCCCCAACATACCCCCAAGAAGACGTCCTAGGTCCGCAGAGCACTCGTACTTATTGCAGCAAGAAGTTCTCTCCATGCTGCAAAAAGGGGCCATAGAACTGGTGCCTGCCGAAGAAAGGGGTGCAGGGGTGTACTCCCTGTACTTCTTGATTCCAAAAAAGAACGGGTCCCTAAGGCCCATTCTAGACCTCAGACCCCTCAACCAATACATCCTCTCGGAGCACTTTCACATGCTAACTTTACAACAAGTCCTGCCGCTGCTCCGTCAGGGCGACTTCCTAGTCACCCTGGACCTCAAGGATGCGTATTTCCACATTCCCATTCACCCAAGCCACAAACAGTATCTCAGGTTCACAGTCAACAGTCAGCATTACCAGTTCAAAGTCCTGCCATTCGGGGTCACTACCGCTCCCAGGGTTTTCACCAAGTGCTTAGCGACTGTGGCAGCGCACTTGTGCAGGGAAGGTGTTCACGTGTATCCCTACCTGGACGACTGGCTCGTCCAGGCAAGGTCTGCCGTACAGTGCGGCCACGACATGTCGCGGACCATTCACCTCCTTCACAGTCTAGGGTTCTCTCTCAACTACGCAAAGTCTCACCTGCAGCCGGCCCAGGTCCAGCAGTACCTGGGGTCGTCAATAAACACCCAGTCGGCCACGGCGCAGCCGGCCGCAGCCAGGGTCAACAGCATGCAAGCGCTCATCCGGAGGTTTCAACCTCAGCACTCCCTCCCGGCACAGGTTTTCATGCAACTGATCGGCATGATGGCATCCTGCATATTCATAGTCCCGCACGCGAGGCTGCACATGCGACCCCTCCAGGAATGCTTAGCCCGTCAGTGGAACCAGGCTCATGGCCATCTAAAGGACCTAGTGTTGGTGACCGGTCGTGCTTACAACTCTCTGCATTGGTGGAACCCACGAAACCTTTGCAGGGGACGACCGTTCCAGGAGCCTGTACCACAGATAGTACTGACGACGGACGCATCTCTCCAGGGTTGGGGGGCACATGTCCTCCACTACACGGTGCAGGGACTATGGACTGCGCAACAGCAGAGGATGCATATCAATGTGTTGGAACTAATGGCGATCTTCATGGCACTAAAGACATTCAAGTTGCACCTGTGCAACAAGGTCGTGTTAGTCCGGACGGACAACATGACCGCCATGTATTACATCCAGAAGCAGGGAGGCAAAAACGAAAATAAGAATTGGTGAACACAAGAGCACTGTCCGATGCCGCAAACAAGCGACACGCTTAACAGCTCATTTCTTGGAAAAGGGACACGGTCCTAGTGACTTCACATGGACCATTTTGGAACAGCCTACCATACCGGACCACTGTCCTGATATAGGCAAGTTTCTGTTTAAAATCGAACAGAAATGGGTCTACAAACTAAACAGTGTTTTTCGAGTTGTCATGCCCACGTATCTCTTAGGGCACGGGCAAGTGATCATATAGATCACTTGCCCGTGCCCTAAGAGATACGTGGGCATGACAACTCGAAAAACGAAAATAAGAATTGGTGAACACAAGAGCACTGTCCGATGCCGCAAACAAGCGACACGCTTAACAGCTCATTTCTTGGAAAAGGGACACGGTCCTAGTGACTTCACATGGACCATTTTGGAACAGCCTACCATACCGGACCACTGTCCTGATATAGGCAAGTTTCTGTTTAAAATCGAACAGAAATGGGTCTACAAACTAAACAGTGTTTTTCGAGTTGTCATGCCCACGTATCTCTTAGGGCACGGGCAAGTGATCATATAGATCACTTGCCCGTGCCCTAAGAGATACGTGGGCATGACAACTCGAAAAACGAAAATAAGAATTGGTGAACACAAGAGCACTGTCCGATGCCGCAAACAAGCGACACGCTTAACAGCTCATTTCTTGGAAAAGGGACACGGTCCTAGTGACTTCACATGGACCATTTTGGAACAGCCTACCATACCGGGCCACTGTCCTGATATAGGCAAGTTTCTGTTTAAAATCGAACAGAAATGGGTCTACAAACTAAACAGTGACAAGGAGGGTCTCAATGAACCGATACCTTGGATGTCACTATAATTGGGTCCGATCCGGTCTATAAGCAAATGCACTAAACAAATGGGTGGAATTATATCTCTATATCCTTGCACCACCTGTGACACTCTATTGAAAGAGAGATCCTTGCTTTTACAACAAAACATAAATCTAGAACTACTGACTTTCTTCTGTTTCTTTGAAAGGAAACTACGATTCCCAGAACACACCACACCTGCTTGTCAAGCCTCATTGTTATACCCGCCCTTTTCTCTCGTTCGGTGACTCCCCAGAATAGCCCAGAGGGACGTTGGGAGGCACCGACGGAGAGGTGAGTGTGTGAAAGGTCTTTACTGGCAGCATCGCCGGCCACATAAACGATAATATCTCGCTACGATCTCGTGGCTTTCTAACCCTAAACGCCCGAGCATATCACTAGAAAACGCCCTTACCAAGTCTCGTGTGTATACGTGGCAGCGTTTACATAATTAAATACCCGCAACGAGAGATTTTCATCTACTTAGTCTTTTACCTGCACCACTAGTAAAGACTCTTGACGAATAGACTTACCTGTTTAAATTTAAATTTAAATACAAGAATCAGCATTCCTTGCTTTTTTTACTGAATCGGTTGAGTGTCTCTATAATTGTATTTTGCTAACAGAGCGGTGCTCCTTATTTACCTGAGCTGCAGCCAGGTGAGGTGAGGCGCCATCCCCACAAATACTGGGTGAGTGTTATCATGTCGACTAAACTGTATATACATGACCACAGGAATAGCGCCACTTGTGAGTGCATTCTTTGATAAATGTTGTTTTTCTCTTTTCTTTTTTCTTATCCATATGACTTTCCTAGATTGTGGTGGAGAATCAACACCTGACACCCAGGTGAAATTTTTCCCTTTTATTCTTTTAGTTCTTTATCACTTAATCATGCAAGCAGTAGCAACATCTAGGTCCTGAAGAATGCATAGGATAACTTCCGCTTATATGCAGAAACATGTTGACCACTTGCCAGTAGATATTTTGTTAAATCTACTCTTCACTTTTCACTTGTTTTTAGACTTGGGGGTCTGAGAGAAACTAATAAAGCACTTATTCTACTCAGTTCCACCTAATTTTACTCACTTCCACCCCTTTTTCCCTGCACTGCTTTCTCTCAGTTGTAACTATCATTCCAACACCATACCGATACCACCCAGCGAAACAAATAACATCAGTCTCCTTACTCACACAGTCTTCACACTCCACATAGTGTGACTGATCACTTGTACTAACTCCTGGGTAAGGAGGACCCAAATGATGTGATTGTGGTGGTACAGAACGGCAACTGATGGGAAAAATTCCTACCTTGGTTGCATGTTGAGCATAAGAGTAGTTGAATGGTTTTCACGCATGAACAATATTTAATTCACAATCTAACCTGTAAGTCATATGGTGATCAGTCTAGAGTAAAAACACTCAGTTGCGACTCCTGGACACCTTTTGTTGTAGTAAGTCTGATATTAGGGGCATGTGTCCAGTTCAGAGTCGTAAAACTAGCCCTTAGACCCTCATTTATATAGTGTGTTTTGCAATAATAATATTCCCCAAATAGTAGTTTGTGTGGCTCACTGGAGTACATAAGAAAGATAGTTTTTGTTTGGCTCGTTTGGCCACTTTTATTTTGTGAGCCAGAGAGAATGCAAAGAAATCTTATGTAGAGTAAGAGGTACTTTTTTCTTTATGTATTTGTTCATAAGTTTCAATTAGCATGTGACCATAAATGGGTCTTTCAGTTGTTTACATATGAAGACTCGTTTATTTTTCGGAGTTCCTTGCTACTTTTAGTAGTATTGTGCTACAAGATATCACTAAGTTGAAAAACATTATAAACCTTATAATTTAAAAATACTTTACTCTACTTGTGATACCCCTACAGAATAATCTATTCTCCCTAATATGTAAAACTGTCAGATTTTATTCAATTCAAGCTGGCGGTTTTCGCACTACGTGAAATGCAAAAGTCTATGGAAAATGCATTGGATTTCCACCCCGTTTTGGGACCCCCTTTTTTCTTTGCAGCCCCTTGACCAAACACAGCGAAACTTCAGTCCTCCCAAAATGAAACCGGGGCAACAGGTCTGCAGGGTTTTGCACACATACGTCAAGCAGGTGCCAAGTTATTAACAGACAAAAATCGGATACCAAACATAGCCTTGTATATTTCTTCCCAAAAAAATCTGCAAATTTGGTAGAAATTGATTTTCCTCGTAAGGGCTATTCTCATATTGGAGCTTCACCAGGCTGGTTTTGTCTAGTTTGGGAATTTGTGAAAATGTAATAGTACTTATATCTTATATATATGTTTCACTCATCTCAGTAAGTCTTATTTGAGGTCACCTTTGAGAGGTATTATCTGCATCTCATGGCCATTTATATGCCCCTGCAGTGCTGTGCAGTTTGTCTTTAGTCCATAATTTAATGGAAGTTAAAGGTACATTTGTGGATGTATCACATTACATATTCAGTCATAACCCCTAAAAATGTATTGCATTTGAAATATTAAGGTATGTATTAGTCACTGAGGTACATATTAGGCATATGCATGTAGGCGTTGTTGCCTTTTTGAGCAGTCAACTATTGTAGTCTTTTTGGAACTAATCACAGTACCAAATTAGAAATGACATGCTTTGGGTGTATAACTTTTAACTCAAAGGATTTCCTCTGCATACCTAGATAAATATATATATATTTAATTCACAACATCAAATGCAGGGCATTTAGGAGTGTTTTGTACTTTGCCACGTCACTCCCACTGCAAATCAAAGCTATTATCACAGGTAAATATAAAGCTATCCCTTCTCTAAAAGATCCTCCCAGTACGCTCCAATATCGACCACAAAATCCACTATGTGGAGCTGATGAACTCCTTGGCTCACTTGGTCTACTGTAATGAAATATGCAAACACAATTGGAACAACAAATTCAACAACTACAGAACCTAGTGGCCAGAATGTGGTTGAGTCTCGGGGGAGAGAGAGAATACATTCCAAAATCTCTGTACTGTACTGATAGCACACTGGACAAAAGCACTGGCTACTTTCATCCGAGCCAGGAACAGACAATGGGGTTCATCAGTCTGCATGACCTAAAAAACCTTTACGAGGCTTAAACAGAGGCAGATCACTTTGAGTTAAATCCTTTGGCATTTGTATTCTTTGCACCCAGATGTGCGGATAGAGTATTTAAATGAAATATTCAACTTGGTCTTTGACTACTAATATGGAGATTATGACATATAATAGGGTACACCCTCAAATCAGTTGGACTTCCAAATATTTCATAAACATATATGTTTATTTCAACATCTGCTGTGAGAAAGCACATACAGCTACAAAAAGTGTATAAATAAACATATTAAAAATAAGCTTGTAATTCAATTTAATAAGGTCGAAAAAGTAATGCAGATTCATCAATGTTTGTACGTGTGTTACATTCACCTTTGCCAAACGCTCTGAATAAACTGAAACAAAGATATAAATAGGGGATTTAAGAACCCCATTCCGTACATTATAAGAATATTGCAATTCATTGATTAGTTCCATAAATCATATAGAGGAACAAGGTTGAAGACCGAGTTCCTTTATAAAGTTATGAAACTCCAAGGTCACTTACAGTATTCTAAAATGTACGGCAGAGGGTATTTTATTTGGTCACAGCATCACCCATCTCCCTTAAACCCCATAAATCTGTGATGTCTTGCTTTTTCATGTAAAAGGCATATTATAGCTGCAGACATGAAAAATAAAAGTCTAGTGCCAAATTAAACACATCAAAAAGCATTTGGTAATCTGTGGCAAAATATTATTATATTCAGTTTAATGTAAGTCAGCATTAAAAAAAAGAGATGGGGCTCATAAACACAGAGATATTCTATGTTTCCTGTAATTACTTTTAGTTTGCAAAACAAATAAAGACTTTAAAGAAAATATGTTCTTTCTGTTCATCACTGTTCTTTTGAGAGAAAAAAAGATCAGAAGAATGAAAGGCAAGTCTGATTTTTGCTGCTTTGTTTACACTGCAGCTGTAATTGTGCTCCGTGACCTGCCTTTCACTTTGGCTGCCGGCAGAAGGCATTACGCGTAACAACTTGTCTCTAATAACATACAGTTGAGCAGCTGCATCATTTGTTATTACAGTTTACTAGAAATGTTATAAGGCACATGTAATAAGGAAATTAGTGAAGAGCCTTTATACATGGAAACTATGTAGGCTGGATTACACACTCGCTAGACTCGATCCTCCCTCTTCGCAGATCCTCCTCAAAGAAAATGCATAAATCTGCTCCCTGGTTCTCCGACTCCCTAAGGGAACTAAAACGCCTTTGCAGGCAACGAGAGAGAGCCTGGCGATTAGATTTCCTTTCAGATAAAAAGGCCTCCTACAAAGAGGCGATCAAAGCTTACAAAGAAGGGATTAGGATGGCCCAGGCAACCTATTACTCAGATAAAATTCTTGAAGCTAAATCCAAGCCGAAGGAAATCTTCAGTATAATAAAGCTATGTACCAGTACCAATACTGCATCCCCGCCGAATAAAACCCAGGACCAATGCAACGAGCTTGCGGACTTTTTCCATAACAAAGTATTAAAAATCTACTCTACATTCCCAACAGTAGCCACAAATCGGGACGCGACTGTCCCACCCCTCCCCAGACCGCCCCTTCACCCAGAGCAGCCTTCCCTTGAGCACTTCCTTCCTTTGGATCTCGACACCCTAGACAATGTGGCACGCCAAGTCAAGTCGGGCTCCCCATGTGATCCTGCTCCTCCAGATGTCCTGATGCAGGCTACTAAAGCCACCCTGCCGGTAATGCTGGAACTTCTAAATTCGTCCATCTCCGCTTGCGTAGTCCCTATAGCCTGGAAGCAAGCCATGGTGCGGGCGCTGTTGAAGAAACCCAGCCTAGACCCCGATGATCACTCCAGCTACCGCCCCATCTCACTTCTCCCTTGGGCTAGCAAGGTTCTAGAGAAGTTTATAAACGCCCAACTCGTTCAGTTCCTAGAGAACCACTCTCTGCTACATACATCCCAGACAGGCTTCAGACCGAAGCATGGCACTGCAACCGCCTTGCTAGCAGTCACCGAAGAATCTCGAAGGGTACTGGATCAGGGGGGATCAGTGGCAGTGATCCTCCTTGATCTAAGTGCCGCATTCGATACGGTCAGCCATACCACCTTGCTGGACCGTCTCCACGACATCGGAGTTTCTGGTGACGCACTAAGGTGGTTTGAGTCCTTCCTGTCTGAGAGATCCTTTCGGATCTTCGATGGCGACACAGTGTCCTCTAGGAAACCTCTTAGCTGCGGAGTACCGCAGGGCTCCTCCCTGAGCCCTGTGCTGTTCAACGTGTACATGAGGCCGCTAGCGGGTGTCCTCGAACCGTACGGCATCAAAATCGTGTCGTACGCCGACGACACTCAGCTAGTGGTTTCGTTGGCCGCTGGTAACAACAGGCAATCCCCGGTAGATCTGCTAAAATGCTTAGAGGATGTCAAGGGATGGATGACCAACTCCTCCCTAAAGCTGAACGGTGATAAGACGGAGCTTATGCTCCTAGGCCCAACCTCTCCAGTGCCTTTCACCTCCTTATGGCCCTGTGCACTGGGCCCTCCCCCCACCCCCAAGGAGAGTGTCAAGAGCCTGGGAGTGTGGCTGGACAACAAACTTTCCTTCTCCACCCAGGCCACTAAGTTGTCCGCCACATGCTTTGGCCTACTAAGAATTCTGAGAAAGATCCTCCCGCTTCTACCTTTAGAGGCTAGAAAGGTGGCGGTACAAGGCCTCATTCAGTCCCGTCTGGATTCAAACAATGCCCTGTATGTTGGGGCACCCGAAATGACCCTCCGGAAACTGCAGGTCGTACAAAACTGCGCAGCGCGCACCCTGCTGCAGATCCCACGATCCCAGTCAGCCAGACCTGCTCTGAAGAGTCTCCACTGGCTGCCAGTGAGGCAGAGAGTAGCATTCAAGGCGCTATGCATGGCACATCACGCCTTCTGGAAAACAGGCCCACCCATTAATAACGACCTTGTCATCCCCTATCACCCAAACAGGAACCTTCGGTCGATGGAGGCTTTCCTTGCTGTTGTTCCCAGAGTGAAGAGAGCCAGGTCGGGTGGTAGGCTGTTCTCTCTGAATACCGCCAAGCTCTGGAATGCCCTCCCCCTCTCACTCCGGTCCAACCCAAATCTGCTCCTATTCCGGAAAAACCTGAAGACACTACTGTTTGCTAAATCCTTCGTGTCTTAAAACTTCCGTTCCTGGTCATTTTCCGCCTCAGCTCAGCGCTTGGACGCCCTTGGGCAGCAATCGCGCTCAATAAATATATTTTCATTTTCATTTCATTCATTCATTTCATTCATTCATACAGGAGTAACAGGTTCCCATGTATTATAAAACATTTTAATAAGTAAGTAAATATTATAGAGACTGATCACTGGGCAACTCAACACTTTAAAACCAGATGTCTAAATATAGGTTGAAAACTTTCTCTATTAATGCTGAGGAGTGAGATTTGATTTTTAATGGTATTTCCTAGTTCAGAAGGCACATTTTAGAATTGGCCACACTAATAACCAATAATTGTTTAGGAATATAGGTCTAATCAGTGAAGTAGATACTATTGGAAAGGAAAACTGCACGCAACCTATCTCGTTCAGGCATATTATGGCGCTTCCATGTTGAAAATCAGTCCATACAACACATATATGTACATTGTGGAATTTTATAACACCTGCGTTACCACACATAGCTTTAACCACAACATAATATTAATTTATGTGTATTACATTTACCACATGTCTTTACCACATACTTTTTTTACCAAGCATATTGAAATTTCTTATTTTGTATTCAAAAATGAAGTCTCAAGCAAAAACATGGATAAAACTAACAATGCACATAATTAAATGACTCTTTCAGCTTTACAGAAAATACCACATATGTCCCCAACAAATAACGACATAATTTTGTTTTCTGAACAGAGGTCAAAATTTACTTTTCATGTCTTTACACTAAAAGTATGGTTTAGTCACACAATTCATGTTTAAAAAAACATAGATTCAGGAGCTCATTTTGTTTAAAATAAACATTACTATATATAAACTGTATACATGTTGTGCGTCCACTATTTTGTTGTCAGGTACTGCCAACCTCTGAGCTGACAGTACGACACTGACAGGGCACCCTCATAGAGAAGGTTACAATGTCATCTAGTTGCCAAAAAGGGTAAGCACAACGATTATATAATGTACTAAATTAAATAGAACAAGATACATTCTTTAAAAATCATTCAGTGGATTACATTGTTCTCAAACTCACATATGCTGAAATACACATTCTACAAACAGTAGTATCAGACCCAAGAAAATAATCTTCTCAAGATACCATGAAAAACCTGTTGATGTGAAGGAGTAGTCAACAAAAATTCTGAATTATTTGTCAGTAAATACCAAAGTAACTAAAAATAACAGTGCTGTGTACATAAAAGTGACACTAGTTATCATACCATAAGCAGGTATCACCTTTAAACAATCTTCTAATATAAAAACTTAAAATTCTCTTCTTTGAGGGGTGAAGTGGAGAAAATAACGCTGGTAGAGTGATCATTTGGATTTGGCCAACAGGAAAGGGTGTCAATACTTTGACAAGAAAGGCCGCACATGTCCTTAGCACCAGTTTGACCAGTGGTGTAGGATGGTTGTACTGACAACATCTACAGTTCACTCGCATGGAGCGCTTAAATGATGGCAATGAGGAAAAGGTTAAGAGCATAAAGAGCAGATGTGCAGAGACTCCAACATATATTTGTAACACAATGTAAATATAAAGAGTAAATTGTGCAAGACATACGTATATAAAACCTTATATAAATGCATATACCCAACGTGCAGTCAAGTCACAAGTATATGTTTGGTACTTTATATATTTTTGTGTGTTTATTTGCAAATGTTTTCTCCATTTAGAAATTGATTTGTTTCAGTTATGAAGAAGTTCCATGCAATTTGATGAAACACGTTGGCTAATCTAAATTGTGGAAGAACATGAATTTGGAATAAAAAGAAGCATTTGAAATCAAGGACTCCCTATTATATTATTATGGCAGTGTCCTAATTCTGCTTATTTTAGAGTGCACCGCACCTGAAGTGTTTCATACTCGAATCTCTAAAGATTATTTCACAATTTATAATCTCGGGCAAAATATTGTTCTTGTATGGAAACCACTGAAGTTGTTTACTGTGGAAGCCTTACCTTTTCCTTTTGTATTTTCCCAGTTTATAACAAGTAGGGTGAACTGGGTGGTACAGAGTTCCGCAGTGGATTACCTGCACCTCATGTTGGTCTCCATGAAGTGGTTGTTTGAAGAATTTGACATCGATGGTCGGTTCTGTATTAGCATTCATGACGAGGTGCGCTATCTTGTTAAGTGTGAAGATCGGTACAGAGCTGCATTAGCGCTGCAGATTACCAACCTTTTAACAAGGTAAAGTGCAATCAAAAATAATTTCTTGACTAAACTGAGTAGACAATATGGTCAATAATGACATAGAAAACAATTAATTTGTGTGGAAAGTACCCACAAGATTAGTAAATAAGGCAAATCATATTAATTATTTATCATTAAATCGTGAATAGTATTTGGGACATCATAAAATCTAATAAAGGTATAGGATTATTTTTAATTAAAGTATTTTATTCTTTTTGGATTTATCATAATATCTGGGTAGCGAATGTCACTCACATTGGCCAGCCTCTGGTATAAGAGTATTTGCTTAAAAATCGTTTTCTTTTGGAGTCCAGGAAAAATTTGCAAATGTTAGTTAATTGTAAAGTACTGAATTTAAATATAATTAAAGTAAATTTAGAGAATAAAGCACTAACTCTTATTGTTGTATGGCGAGCCATGTTTAAAGCTAGAAGATGGAAGTTAGCAACTGTGATTGGTAAGTACGGATGGTATTCCCAATAGCTGCGCTATGAACTAAGGTTTCAGTACGTATTGTATTACCAACCAGAGCCCATGGTTTAAAGTAAGTATGGAGTATTTCTTGGCATCATTAATTCGTCTTTCAACTACAATGGCTCTTAAGCCAGATAAAACCTGTTTATGAGAACACTAGTTTGTCAACCTTTTGAGGCTTTACAATAGGTCTGTGTAAGAATTCGTTTTTTTTCCAGGTCTATGTTTGCCTACAAACTGGGGATGTTAGACCTGCCTCAGTCGGTTGCATTTTTCAGTGCAGTGGATATTGACCAGTGCTTGAGGAAGGAAGTAAACATGGACTGTGCAACACCATCTAACCCAACTGGAATGGAGAGGAGATATGGAATTCCACAAGGTGAGTAATTGGTAATGCCTGAGCAGTACATAATAACCAGTATATAAGATGTACATTTAATGAATTTGTATATTTGTCAAGCACATACTTCATCTCTTATGTTATTAAAATAGGGATTTCAAACCAGTAACCATAGACACCCTGCTTAATGCTAGTTGATCGCAGAAAGGCCATAAAATGTTATCTTAAACATTTTAGGAATCAAGTAAGTTGTTTCTGTATTATTCTTTCTCCCTGTATTCCCCTCTCTATGGAGTGACAAGTATGCTTTGTAATGTAATGGTGGACATCATAAAGTATTTAAAAAAAGTACTTGTTCAAGACCACAAAGGATGCCTACACCTACAGGTCCCAATTTGCTCATCTGATAGGAAGCAGTTGGTCCGCCCCAAATGCAGTGTGTCAGGTGTGGTGGATACATGGTAGTTTTTCTTTCCTGTCACTCTGTGGGCCATTGTTGCATATGCTGTTCGAGTAGACCCGGAGAGATGTGGACATTAAGGGTATTTATGATATCTTTTGCCTTGGCAAATTTGCTTTTATGTTTGAATTGTAACTGTTTAATCCCCTTAACTGAAGTACTAACAGGAAACGTCAAATTGTTTTCGTAATGTATGTTCGCAATCTTAATGCCGAACCATAAATTTCCCCGGGTAAAAAACAAGAAATCTTTGACTGTATCTATACACCCACTGGGGGGAAAGAAAACTTTTTTCAAGAGGCATTTTCTTTAGTTGCTTGTTTTTGAAAAGTGCTGGTACTCTCCAATTAAAAGTATTACGTCGCTCTTGAGAAGTTCTGGTTCTCTTCCTCTCAAAATAAGAAAGTGCTGATACTCTGTACCCGGCAGGACCAGCCCATTCAAAGCACTGACGTATGAAGATGCAAGGCAAGTATTATTGAAGTAGCCTTTTGTTGTGATGTATAACTTAAATATCTTATTATGTACTTTCATTTCTAATCTCTGAGAAGATTAGGGGGCAAGTGGTACTGCAGCCTTTAGTTTCTATACACTGTCGCCGAGGTCATCTGTTTTCATGTCTGAGAAACTGCAGCCAATTGCCTTCATTGAATTTTGGGGGAACATCTCTTTCTGAGACCTTTGTGTATGAAATATTAGAGAGGGTATCTGTGCCTCTCAGTGGAGCTGTAGCCTCCTTTTTATGTGTCATTGTACACTTTTGTGATCCTTTGTAATCTCTAGTAGAGCATTCGCTGGCTCTCGGTTTGCACTGAGGGTCTGTGAGTACATTGATACGTTAACCTTTGATCTTCATGTAATGCAATGCTAGATGGCTGTTATGTCTATACAGTTTGATATACTGAAGACCCAGCTCGAAAGCATTGGTGTGCGTTATGATACAAGCTAGGTACAAAGTGATGGTAAGGAGAGAATGTGGCCTAACGGCTAGAGCGGTCAACCTCGAAGCCTGGGAACCGGGTTCGAGTCTTGGCAGGGCGCTCAACATCCTGTGATTCTGGGCAAAAATTGTAATCACACCTTGGCTAGCAAAAAAATGTATGTGTCCATCTGTAACGCAACTGGTAAAGCGCTCTGATACCTTCGGGTCAAGTTCACGCTATATAAAACTGCCACAAAAAAAGGGGAAGACTTTCTAATAAAACGGAAGGTTCTACTCATTCTGAATACAGCTTTCTTCAAAAGTAGGGTCTTTAGCTTCTTCCTGAAGGTGAGGAGTGAAGATGTTTATCTGATCTCTGTTGGAATGGAATTCGAGACGCTTGAAGCCTGGCAAAAAAAAGCCTGTCTTCTGTTATTTTCCTTCTTTCATTTGTATCAACTCTTAGGAAGACCTGGCTTAACATGTTGAGCGCACTATCAGAAATCTTGATCTTGTCTGATAAATAAAGTGGAGTTTTGTAGGTGATAAGCTTAAATATGCAGCATCAGTGATGTCATTTTCTGATATCATGAAAAACATCATGTGGTGGTCACTGACATACCGTCGGGAGCAAGCTAGTTCCATTAGAGGAGATTCATTGTTTTTAGTTTTTTGAGCATAGCCATAATTTCTCTTCAACTGAAGCTTTCAAAGAAATTACTGTGTTCTTTTATAATAGACTTTATTTTGTGGCTTCAATACCAGTCCATATATATACTTTGGCCCCTGTCCGCTATCCCCCAAGGCCATGCACCATAGCTTTTTGCCATGATCTTGGCCAGTTCTCTCTGTACTAATACAAACTGGGCATAACCGGACACCATATCCTTCAGGCAGTGGTCACAGGGCTTGTTCTTTGGCCACTTGTTATGCCCAATCCATTTTTCTGTGTAGGCACAGGACACAGAGTAAGGGGGTACCCAGAGGGAACAAGGCCTTGCCTTGGCCACAGACACACCTTGTGCCCAATTGCCCCAATACCCACTCGGCACAGTGAGTGTTGTGCAGAATGCACTAAAGTGCCATTCCGGTGCAGCTTTCAATTTCTTTTTAGTTGGAAAAGTTTATGAACCTTAATGTAAATATGCGATCTCTGCATCCACTCTTGTAAAATGAGGAACTTGCGTAGCCATGGATACAACGTCTGCAGATACTCCTCTTTCACCCCTCCATGGCTACAGTAGTTTTTTCATGACTGAAGGTCATTGACTAATAAAAGATGTAACAAAGGGAACATCCAGTTAAATAATTAGTACAGTTTTAAATTTTGAGGTGTGCAAACCCAGTTGCTGAAAGTAGTTTGAAAACTGTTACTTTCGTTTTTTCTAGATTTCTCAAAAGTTGCTGTACGCATTTACCCAAAACCAAAAAAGCATTGTTATTTGAACCATTTACTATCCAATTTAGTGATCTATGGGGATAGGGAGGCCATGGCCAAAATCATTAGAAAAACAAAATGCCTTACTTATGGACTAACCAGTTAAAATATAACTGTGGTGTTCCTGTCATACTACTTAATATATAATGTTTCTGTTTATTTGTGTATGGCACAATTCTTAAAAACTCAAAAGGTTTTTCTGTCAGGATGTCACAACTGGCTATTGCAGTTTCTGTAGTCGAGGTTAACCTTTACCAACCACTTACCTCTCCACCCCCTCCTCTTGTATCGTTACTTCACTCTATCTGACTTTGGTTATTCTTGCTGCCTTTGCTCCACATCCTCCACAGTGCTTATCCCAATGCTCAAATCAGCCAATATGTCATGCGCCGTAGCCAACTCTTTCAATCAGTAAATCATGAAATTGCTTGGTCCAACCTTCATTGCAACAGGTCTCGCCTCTGTATGCAAATACTCACTCCTGTCTGGAACCTATCCCTCATGCTTTGACACCGCAGTGGTTCTGCATTTATTTAACAAGCCAACAGCAGACCTCATCTCCCCTTCTTTCGCCCGGTGTCTCTAGTTTTCCACTACACTCAAAACCTAGTTTTCAGTTGTCTCACTCTTCACCTCAGTGCTAAAGCCTACTCAACCTTCTCCAGTCTTGATTCCTGGTTCTCCTCTTCAGTGAAACAGCCCTCACATATGGAGCTAACCTCGTCACCTTCACCAACCACAACAAACTCATCGACCCTCATACTCCTGCTTTTGACTAACATCCCTTACATCACTCCTAAATTACCCCTGGCTCTACACAATTATGTTGCGTACAACTTCTCCATTGTGTCTTTTACTGTAGACTGGCAGTATTCCAGATGTCCTCCATTTCCAATTGAGTTCATCTTTACTCAGTATTTTGGTGATATTATGCCCCTATTTGGGCTCTCCTTCCATCGTTATATGGACAACATTCAAATATTCATCTCCTTCCGATCTCGTTCACCAGTTATACAATTTTTGTAGATAAATTATTTTAATGCCATTCAGGATGCCTACCCCATCTTCCAGTTCTTCCCAACCATTGGTATAACATGAAGTTCATTGTGGAATTCCAGCACCATAAGTTCACAGTGCTGTTGCTTGGCCTGAAAACCACCCACATGTTTTCACAAAAGTGCTGGCAGTTATAGCAGCTTCACTATGGATGTCAGGAGTCCATTTATTTCTGTACTTTGATGACTGGCTGATAAACGCAGGGTCAAAGGTGATGGTCAAGCAACATCTTTAGCACACTATGGCCTCTTTTATGGTTAACTCTGTTTTTATTAGTTTGAAAACATATAAAATCAGCATTAAGTGACCCCCACAATGTGTTTTCAAAGTTAACATCCCCCCAACCCACCAAATCCCTGTACATATTAATGAGTCAATCAGTCTCAATTCCCACAAGTTGAAAACACAAGACTAAAACAATTCATACATTGTCAGCATATTGCAGTAAATCATTCAAAATAAATACTTTTCTAACCTTAATTAAGGTCCAGTGTATAATTACTGTATTAACACAATGATCTCTCAAGAAGGAATATATGTGCCAAAAAACATGATCTCAACGTTAATCAGAAAAAACATATTTCAAAACATCAGCAACTCAAATTTCATACGAGTCATGTATACGAAGTAATGGGTTTAAGGCTGTGGTTCCCGATAACACCCATAGTTAACAGGTCACATGTAAGTAACTCACCTAACAACTGGTTAGTGTCTACCCTTAGCTCATCCATACGTGGTATCTTAGAGACAAATCTGATTTCATCTATGCAGATTGTTTTGTATATGCCAGAACCTATAAATAAAATATGTAATGGTGTTGTCAGTGCTAAATAAGTAGCATTAGATAAGTTTACAAAATAGGCAATACATATTAGATCCGACCTGTTTAGTTATTCCATGTCCAATATTTGCACTCACCAAATAGTAACGGAATTATAGTATATATCTCCAACGTGTATAAGTCTATCCAAAATCCTCACTTCTAATCCAAATATCTGTGGATTGTTCAAGTCAATTCCTAGAGTGGATTAATACCTGTGTCAGTATTATCAATTGGGTATATGACAATTTAAACAGAGTATTCAGCCCAATACATACATTAGCTATGTATGCCTCACCTTCTCACTCCAGTACCAGCACGTATGTGTATATTTTATTATGTATTTATCTTCTAATATCCTCTGTATTCATAAGTATCGCCAACACGAGTCCGTGTCTAATAAAGAAAAAGGGGAGGAGTACACTCATGAGTTCCGTGTCCACCCTAATGTTTAGTCCTAAAGTTATAGTAAATTCGCTACAATAAATTTGCTGTGCTCACCGTTTGTAAGTTCAAAGTGTTCTGACTTCGGCGTTCGGCACGGGCGCCATCTTGTAGTGGCAATTTATAGTTATTCAAGCGGGCGCCATCTTGTAATGTCTAAGTATACTTGCAAGAACGGCAGGTTAACTAAAAGAGTCGTAGTCCCGCCATGTTTAAATTGATACACATAAAGGCTATAAATATTAAATCAAGTCGTTGTTTTGTGTTGATACTGTGAACGATTGGTTAATCAGTCATGATATAATGGTAATCATTTTTAACAAACTCCTACCCTAATTGGCAAGATGTATCGTAATGTTTCTCTCTTGACCTGCGAACCGCTGGGGTCCTCAGGTTAACCACAACCTTTTCCCTTTATTTGTCAACATTATCCATTGTCTATCATGTTTACGTGTTCATAGCATAAAACAATACAGAGAGGTAGTGGGTCCAAAAAAGTTTTATCTTCAATCTAGTTTGTATCAAGCCCTCAGTAAAAAACTTAAAAGTATGTACTCACTTCATAAGTCCCTGTCCTTTCTTTTTCAATAGAGTATACAGTGTTGAGAGAAATTAGTGTAAACTAAACACAGAACAAAAGCCCTGGCACCAACATTGTTTTCTTCAGCTCTCACTCTACTGTTTATGGTCCTCCCTCAATTCCCAAGATAGAACTCATACTCATGATCTACATTGAGACCACATTCAACCGCTTTCAATCTGATCAACCAGAGTACCTCCCGCTTTCTCAGTGTTAATACTCTGTTACCTCCTCGTGGGTCAGGTTTTATGTGGTCAATTCCATGGTAGGAAAAAACATGTTGATCCTTATTCTCAAAATTCTGAATTAAATGTGATGCAATTGGATATCGTGTATCTCCATTCTTAAGTGCTCTATAGTGTTCAGCAATTCTATCTCTGAGCCTTCTCTTGGTACTCCCTACATAAATTTTACCACATGTGCATGAAATCACATAAATCACATATGTTGTGTCACAATTGATGAACATGCCAATAGTATATTTACCAGAATTATTGTATTCAAAACACAATACCTTCTTCATTGCCCATCTACAAGATATACATCTACCACATTTGTAGAAGCCCTTGAAACTGTTCAACCAGTCAGTTTTATTCTGTTTAGTCGGGTAACTAGGACTCAGCATGTTCCTCAGAGTCGTTCCTCTCCTAAATGTCACACTAGGTCTATCATAAATGTATGGTTTTAGATCGTCATCTATACAGAGCAGGTGCCAGTGTCTGTTCAGAATAGTAAATAATTTTGAGCTGTCAATTCCATAGTTAGTTATTAGTCTTACTTTCTGGTCAGTTGTTCCACCATCTTTACTGTCTCTTATCAATGTAGTTTCTCTTCTCACTTTCTTTACTCTTGATACAGATTTAGTGATCACATTCTGTCTATATCCTCGATTAAGGAATCTAGATGTCATGTCTGCTATATTGTGCTCGAATTCTCTATCCGTAGAGCAATTACGTCGAGCTCTAATTAGTTCAC
This sequence comes from Lissotriton vulgaris, assembly GCF_964263255.1. NCBI lineage: Eukaryota > Metazoa > Chordata > Amphibia > Caudata > Salamandridae > Lissotriton > Lissotriton vulgaris. The sequence continues at coordinate 1,954,190,553 of NC_141687.1, forward strand.
CATATGGTATGGCTCTTTTCTGATAATTAGGGTGACAGCTCTCGGCATGCAAGATTGAATTGCAGCTTGTAGGTTTTCGATACATCCGACTGTGAATCTTTGCTCCCTCCACATGCAACTCCACATCCAAGAAAGTGATTTTCTGCCTGTCATAAGAGGTTGTAAATCTCAAATTATACGTATTATCATTCAAGTAGTCAAAAAAACCTTTGAGTTTCTCTACTGTGCCCGTCCATATCATCAGACAATCATCAATAAAACGGCCCCAGTAGTGTATATATGGGGTCCATTCGGTTCCCTCAGGGCCCCAGATTCGCTCCGCCTCGAACCAACCCATGAACAGGTTGGCAAAAGACGGAGCAAATCTAGAACCCATCGCCGTCCCAAGGCGTTGTCTATACCACTGGCCATCGAATAAAAACACATTATTTTCCAGTACCAATTTAGTCATACGTAATAACATTTGAGTGTGATCAAACATTTCAGCTGGTCTCACGCTGAAGAAATGGTCCAAAGCACGTATACCCATATCGTGATCAATGATGGTATAAAGGGATACCACATCCAGTGTAACTAGTAACATACCATCCTCCCATACAATGTCTTCAAGTAAATTCATTATATGCTTAGTGTCTTCAATAAAAGACGGTAAGTTATAGACATATTGTCTCAAGAAACAGTCAATAAATTCGGATAATCTCTCCGTCGGGCCACCAATGCCGGAGACAATAGGCCGCCCTGGCGGTTTGTCCCGGCATTTGTGGACTTTAGGGAGAGTGTATAAACACGGTGATCTAGGTGTGCTTAACATAAGGTAAAGGTATTCGTCATAGTCTAACAATGTTTGGTCGTACCATAGTTTGATTTCACTATTAATTTTAGCAATTATGTCCGGAATGGGATTAGTAGTCAACTTCTCGTAAAATACAGTGTCATTGAGTTGGGAGTGGACCTCGTCGTTGTAATCAGTAGTGTTTAGTACAACTATATTCCCACCCTTGTCTGCACTACGTATCGTTATGGCTTTATTATTCATAAGCTCACGTAGGGCTTCTCTTTCTCCAAGTGTAAGATTGTCACAAAGTACCCTAGTACCACTACGTCTGGATACATCAATTGCTTTATCTATATCTGTGCAGACCATCTTAAAGAATGTGTCAATGGTGTTCCCTGGAATACGTTGTGGAGTCCATTTTGACTTCACTTTCAATCCACTCCCTTCCCTCTGAAATCTCGATATCTCAAGATCTTCGATGAGTGTCTGCATTGTTACTGGATCATCTTCCCTCTCAGTAAGTGATAAAAGAAGCTGAGTGTCCTTTAGTTCTTGTATCGTAATCTCACTGAGAACTTTATTAGAGGATTGCTTATCTTTCACAGGTACATTGGCAAAATGTTTCTTGATTTTGAGGTTTCTTACAAATTTAAAAAGATCTATTTTAGTCATACACCAGTCTAAATTCGTTGCTGGACAAAAACCCAAACCTTTTTTTAGTACAGTGACCATATTGCCAGATAATTCACAAGAAGATAGGTTGATCACTTCTGTGTCACATGCAATGGATTCATCATTTGTTGTCATTGTTTCCATGATCTCAGGCTCCTTATTCTTGCGCCTGGATCTCCTACCCCCCCCTACTGCCTCTCCTTGTCTTTTTGCTTGTGTATCTCGATTTCTCATCTCTAAGTCCCGATTCCCCTTCCTTAATCTCTGAACCTCCCCCAAAAAAAGTAGTGTTCTCTGTAGTCGGGACCACCTCTGGTGCATCTCCATTTTCACTGCTCGATAACACTGAAGATGCATCAGTATCGCTTACAACCGGGGTGCTGCCACTCGTTGTATTTGAGGAAACCTTTTTTACCAGATAATCGAATCTTTTAGCAAAGGTGTAAACTCCTCCTGTACTATAATCTCTCTCATCTCTCTTAAGTTTATGTGCTTTCCTTTTCTTAATCTCCATCTGTAAATCATTCAGTTTCTCATCCAGAACTAAATAATTCTTGACAGTAAGTTCTGGTAAATTCATCTCTTTTATCTCATCTTCAATTTTGCTAATCTCCACAAGTAGTTTTGCTATCTTCCTTTCTGCATTATCAATGAGAATCTGTATAAGATTACGTGAACTGTTATTCAGTTCTTTTTCCCATATATCATATAAATCTGGTTCCAAGTCCTCATATGTTGGTATTATATGCGATCTTAAGCCACGTGGAATCCTATTCAATATTAAGTATTGTTTTAGGGTAGCAGCATCCCACCATTTATTTAACTCCGTACGTTTTAATAATTCTAATTTCACGAATTTAGCTCTAAGACCTTCTTTCTTAGTAGCTGCTGGGGGGCCAATCGCTTTCTTGATGGTTTCTCCTGCAGCTAGGTTTCCAAACAATGTCTCAGCCTCCTTATCTCTATTCATTATTTAACCTCAGCGGCAGCTCTCTCACCACAAATTATAGAAAGAAATGGTAACGGCTAACAGGAGCGCACAGCACAAAGTCAAGGTAAACGTAACAAACCAATATATCAGACTGGTGCTCAGGAAGAGGTGGGGGACTGGTTACCACAGTCTCCAAGACAAACCAAAAGGTCCAAACAATTACTGTAGTCCTCCGAGCACTCAAACGTTATCAAAAAAAGTCTTTGTATAGTTTTCACTATTTTATTGTCCAATCTTCATTCAAATCAAAATCCAAATTTTCATCAAACGATTGCTTGCAGCCAACGCGCGTTTCGTCAAGTCCGTGTAGGACAAATTGACTTCTTCAGGGCTGCAACCCAAATATTTACAATCAGTCTCAATTCCCACAAGTTGAAAACACAAGACAAAAACAATTCATACATTGTCAGCATATTGCAGTAAATCATTCAAAATAAATACTTTTCTAACCTTAATTAAGGTCCAGTGTATAATTACTGTATTAACACAATGATCTCTCAAGAAGGAATATATGTGCCAAAAAACATGATCTCAACGTTAATCAGAAAAAACATATTTCAAAACATCAGCAACTCAAATTTCATACGAGTCATGTATACGAAGTAATGGGTTTAAGGCTGTGGTTCCCGATAACACCCATAGTTAACAGGTCACATGTAAGTAACTCACCTAACAACTGGTTAGTGTCTACCCTTAGCTCATCCATACGTGGTATCTTAGAGACAAATCTGATTTCATCTATGCAGATTGTTTTGTATAGGCCAGAACCTATAAATAAAATATGTAATGGTGTTGTCAGTGCTAAATAAGTAGCATTAGATAAGTTTACAAAATAGGCAATACATATTAGATCCGACCTGTTTAGTTATTCCATGTCCAATATTTGCACTCACCAAATAGTAACGGAATTATAGTATATATCTCCAACGTGTATAAGTCTATCCAAAATCCTCACTTCTAATCCAAATATCTGTGGATTGTTCAAGTCAATTCCTAGAGTGGATTAATACCTGTGTCAGTATTATCAATTGGGTATATGACAATTTAAACAGAGTATTCAGCCCAATACATACATTAGCTATGTATGCCTCACCTTCTCACTCCAGTACCAGCACGTATGTGTATATTTTATTATGTATTTATCTTCTAATATCCTCTGTATTCATAAGTATCGCCAACACGAGTCCGTGTCTAATAAAGAAAAAGGGGAGGAGTACACTCATGAGTTCCGTGTCCACCCTAATGTTTAGTCCTAAAGTTATAGTAAATTCGCTACAATAAATTTGCTGTGCTCACCGTTTGTAAGTTCAAAGTGTTCTGACTTCGGCGTTCGGCACGGGCGCCATCTTGTAGTGGCAATTTATAGTTATTCAAGCGATCAAGATCATGAGTATGAGTTCTATCTTGGGAATTGAGGGAGGACCATAAACAGTAGAGTGAGAGCTGAAGAAAACAATGTTGGTGCCAGGGCTTTTGTTCTGTGTTTAGTTTACACTAATTTCTCTCAACACTGTATACTCTATTGAAAAAGAAAGGACAGGGACTTATGAAGTGAGTACATACTTTTAAGTTTTTTACTGAGGGCTTGATACAAACTAGATTGAAGATAAAACTTTTTTGGACCCACTACCTCTCTGTATTGTTTTATGCTATGAACACGTAAACATGATAGACAATGGATAATGTTGACAAATAAAGGGAAAAGGTTGTGGTTAACCTGAGGACCCCAGCGGTTCGCAGGTCAAGAGAGAAACATTACGATACATCTTGCCAATTAGGGTAGGAGTTTGTTAAAAATGATTACCATTATATCATGACTGATTAAACAATCGTTCACAGTATCAACACAAAACAACGACTTGATTTAATATTTATAGCCTTTATGTGTATCTATTTAAACATGGCGGGACTATGACTCTTTTAGTTTATCTGCCGTTCTTGCAAGTATACTTAGACATTACAAGATGGCGCCCGCTTGAATAACTATAAATTGCCACTACAAAATGGCGCCCGTGCCGAACGCCGAAGTCAGAACACTTTGAACTTACGAACGGTGAGCACAGCAAATTTATTGTAGCGAATTTACTGTAACTTTAGGACTAAACATTAGGGTGGACACGGAACTCATGAGTGTACTCCTCCCCTTTTTCTTTATTAGACACGGACTCGTGTTTGGCGATACTTATGAATACAGAGGATATTAGAAGATAAATACATAATAAAATATACACAATTCGTGCTGGTACTGGAGTGAGAAGGTGAGGCATACATAGCTAATGTATGTATTGGGCTGAATACTCTGTTTAAATTGTCATATACCCAATTGATAATACTGACACAGGTATTAATCCACTCTAGGAATTGACTGGAACAATCCACAGATATTTGGATTAGAAGTGAGGATTTTGGATAGACTTATACACGTTGGAGATATATACTATAATTCCGTTACTATTTGGTGAGTGCAAATATTGGACATGGAATAACTAAACAGGTCAGATCTAATATGTATTGCCTATTTTGTAAACTTATCTAATGCTACTTATTTAGCACTGACAACACCATTACATATTTTATTTATAGGTTCTGGCATATACAAAACAATCTGCATAGATGAAATCAGATTTGTCTCTAAGATACCACGTATGGATGAGCTAAGGGTAGACACTAACCAGTTGTTAGGTGAGTTACTTACATGTGACCTGTTAACTATGGGTGTTATCGGGAACCACAGCCTTAAACCCATTACTTTGTATACATGACTCGTATGAAATTTGAGTTGCTGATGTTTTGAAATATGTTTTTTCTGATTAACGTTGAGATCATGTTTTTTGGCACATATATTCCTTCTTGAGAGATCATTGTGTTAATACAGTAATTATACACTGGACCTTAATTAAGGTTAGAAAAGTATTTATTTTGAATGATTTACTGCAATATGCTGACAATGTATGAATTGTTTTTGTCTTGTGTTTTCAACTTGTAGGAATTGAGACTGATTGTAAATATTTGGGTTGCAGCCCTGAAGAAGTCAATTTGTCCTACACGGACTTGACGAAACGCGCGTTGGCTGCAAGCAATCGTTTGATGAAAATTTGGATTTTGATTTGAATGAAGATTGGACAATAAAATAGTGAAAACTATACAAAGACTTTTTTGATAACGTTTGAGTGCTCGGAGGACTACAGTAATTGTTTGGACCTTTTGGTTTGTCTTGGAGACTGTGGTAACCAGTCCCCCACTTCTTCCTGAGCACCAGTCTGATATATTGGTTTGTTACGTTTACCTTGACTTTGTGCTGTGCGCTCCTGTTAGCCATTACCATTTCTTTCTATAATTTGTGGTGAGAGAGCTGCCGCTGAGGTTAAATAATGAATAGAGATAAGGAGGCTGAGACATTGTTTGGAAACCTAGCTGCAGGAGGTACCATCAAGAAAGCGATTGGCCCCCCAGCAGCTACTAAGAAAGAAGGTTTTAGAGCTAAATTCATGAAATTAGAATTATTAAAACGTACGGAGTTAAATAAATGGTGGGATGCTGCTACCCTAAAACAATACTTAATATTGAATAGGATTCCACGTGGCTTAAGATCGCATATAATACCAACATATGAGGACTTGGAACCAGATTTATATGATATATGGGAAAAAGAACTGAATAACAGTTCACGTAATCTTATACAGATTCTCATTGATAATGCAGAAAGGAAGATAGCGAAACTACTTGTGGAGATTAGCAAAATTGAAGATGAGATAAAAGAGATGAATTTACCAGAACTTACTGTCAAGAATTATTTAGTTCTGGATGAGAAACTGAATGATTTACAGATGGAGATTAAGAAAAGGAAAGCACATAAACTTAAGAGAGATGAGAGACATTATAGTTCAGGACGAGTTTACACCTTTGCTAAAAGATTGGATTATCTGGTAAAAAAGGTTTCCTCAAATACAACGAGTGGCAGCACCCCGGTTGTAAGCGATACTGATGCATCTTCAGTGTTATCGAGCAGTGAAAATGGAGATGCACCAGAGGTGGTCCCGACTACAGAGAACACTACTACTTTTTTTTGGGGAGGTTCAGATGTTAAGGAAGGGGAATCGGGACTTAGAGATGAGAAATCGAGATACACAAGCAAAAAGACAAGGAGAGGCAGTAGGGGGGGTAGGAGATCCAGGCGCAAGAATAAGGAGCCTGAGACCATGGAAACAATGACAACAAATGATGAATCCATTGCATGTGACATAGAAGTGATCAACCTATCTTCTTGTGAATTATCTGGCAATATGGTCACTGTACTAAAAAAAGGTTTGGGTTTTTGTCCAGCAACGAATTTAGACTGGTGTATGACTAAAATAGATCTTTTTAAATTTGTAAGAAACCTCAAAATCAAGAAACATTTTGCCAATGTACCTGTGAAAGATAAGCAATCCTCTAATAAAGTTCTCAGTGAGATTACGATACAAGAACTAAAGGACACTCAGCTTCTTTTATCACTTACTGAGAGGGAAGAGGATCCAGTAACAATGCAGACACTCATCGAAGATCTTGAGATATCGAGATTTCAGAGGGAAGGGAGTGGATTGAAAGTGAAGTCAAAATGGACTCCACAACTTATTCCAGGGAACACCATTGACACATTCTTTAAGATGGTCTGCACAGATATAGATAAAGCAATTGATGTATCCAGACGTAGTGGTACTAGGGTACTTCGTGCCAATCTTACACTTGGAGAAAGAGAAGCCCTACGTGAGCTTATGAATAATGAAGCTATAACGATATGTAGTGCAGACAAGGGTGGGAATATAGTTGTACTAAACACTACTGATTACAACGACGAGGTCCACTCCCAACTCAATGACACTGTATTTTACGAGAAGTTGACTACTAATCCCATTCCGGACATAATTGCTAAAATTAATAGTGAAATCAAACTATGGTACGACCAAACATTGTTAGACTATGACGAATACCTTTACCTTATGTTAAGCACACCTAGATCACCGTGTTTATACACTCTCCCTAAAGTCCACAAATGCCGGGACAAACCGCCAGGGCGGCCTATTGTCTCCGGCATTGGTGGCCCGACGGAGAGATTATCCGAATTTATTGACTGTTTCTTGAGACAATATGTCTATAACTTACCGTCTTTTATTGAAGACCCTAAGCATATACTGAATTTACTTGAAGACATTGTATGGGAGGATGGTATGTTACTAGTTACACTGGATGTGGTATCCCTTTATACCATCATTGATCACGATATGGGTATACGTGCTTTGGACCATTTCTTCAGCGTGAGACCAGCTGAAATGTTTGATCACACTCAAATGTTATTACGTATGACTAAATTGGTACTGGAAAATAATGTGTTTTTATTCGATGGCCAGTGGTATAGACAACGCCTTGGGACGGCGATGGGTTCTAGATTTGCTCCGTCTTTTGCCAACCTGTTCATGGGTTGGTTCGAGGCGGAGCGAATCTGGGGCCCTGAGGGAACCGAATGGACCCCATATATACACTACTGGGGCCGTTTTATTGATGATTGTCTGATGATATGGACGGGCACAGTAGAGAAACTCAAAGGTTTTTTTGACTACTTGAATGATAATACGTATAATTTGAGATTTACAACCTCTTATGACAGGCAGAAAATCACTTTCTTGGATGTGGAGTTGCATGTGGAGGGAGCAAAGATTCACAGTCGGATGTATCGAAAACCTACAAGCTGCAATTCAATCTTGCATGCCGAGAGCTGTACCCTAATTATCAGAAAAGAGCCATACCATATGGTGAACTAATTAGAGCTCGACGTAATTGCTCTACGGATAGAGAATTCGAGCACAATATAGCAGACATGACATCTAGATTCCTCAATCGAGGATATAGACAGAATGTGATCACTAAAGCTGTATCAAGAGTAAAGAAAGTGAGAAGAGAAACTACATTGATAAGAGACAGTAAAGATGGTGGAACAACTGACCAGAAAGTAAGACTAATAACTAACTATGGAATTGACAGCTCAAAATTATTTACTATTCTGAACAGACACTGGCACCTGCTCTGTATAGATGACGATCTAAAACCATACATTTATGATAGACCTAGTGTGACATTTAGGAGAGGAACGACTCTGAGGAACATGCTGAGTCCTAGTTACCCGACTAAACAGAATAAAACTGACTGGTTGAACAGTTTCAAGGGCTTTTACAAATGTGGTAGATGTATATCTTGTAGATGGGCAATGAAGAAGGTATTGTGTTTTGAATACAATAATTCTGGTAAATATACTATTGACATGTTCATCAATTGTTACACAACATATGTGATGTATGTGATTTCATGCACATGTGGTAAAATGTATGTAGGGAGTACCAAGAGAAGGCTCAGAGATAGAATTGTTGAACACTATAGAGCACTTAAGAAAGGAGATACACGATATCCAATTGCATCACATTTAATTCAGAATTTTGAGAATAAGGATCAACATGTTTTTTCCTACCATGGAATTGACCACATAAAACCTGACCCACGAGGAGGTAACAGAGTATTAACACTGAGAAAGCGGGAGGTACTCTGGTTGATCAGATTGAAAGCGGTTGAATGTGGTCTCAATGTAGATCATGAGTATGAGTTCTATCTTGGGAATTGAGGGAGGACCATAAACAGTAGAGTGAGAGCTGAAGAAAACAATGTTGGTGCCAGGGCTTTTGTTCTGTGTTTAGTTTACACTAATTTCTCTCAACACTGTATACTCTATTGAAAAAGAAAGGACAGCGACTTATGAAGTGAGTACATACTTTTAAGTTTTTTACTGAGGGCTTGATACAAACTAGATTGAAGATAAAACTTTTTTGGACCCACTACCTCTCTGTATTGTTTTATGCTATGAACACGTAAACATGATAGACAATGGATAATGTTGACAAATAAAGGGAAAAGGTTGTGGTTAACCTGAGGACCCCAGCGGTTCGCAGGTCAAGAGAGAAACATTACGATACATCTTGCCAATTAGGGTAGGAGTTTGTTAAAAATGATTACCATTATATCATGACTGATTAACCAATCGTTCACAGTATCAACACAAAACAACGACTTGATTTAATATTTATAGCCTTTATGTGTATCTATTTAAACATGGCGGGACTACGACTCTTTTAGTTAACCTGCCGTTCTTGCAAGTATACTTAGACATTACAAGATGGCGCCCGCTTGAATAACTATAAATTGCCACTACAAGATGGCGCCCGTGCCGAACGCCGAAGTCAGAACACTTTGAACTTACGAACGGTGAGCACAGCAAATTTATTGTAGCGAATTTACTATAACTTTAGGACTAAACATTAGGGTGGACACGGAACTCGAGTGTACTCCTACCCTTTTTTTTTATTAGACACGGACTCGTGTTGGCGATACTTATGAATACAGAGGATATTAGAAGATAAATACATAATAAAATATACACATATGTGCTGGTACTGGAGTGAGAAGGTGAGGTATACATAGCTAATGTATGTATTGGGCTGAATACTCTGTTTAAATTGTCATATACCCAATTGATAATACTGACACAGGTATTAATCCACTCTAGGAATTGACTGGAACAATCCACAGATATTTGGATTAGAAGTGAGGATTTTGGATAGACTTATACACGTTGGAGATATATACTATAATTCCGTTACTATTTGATGAGTGCAAATATTGGACATGGAATAACTAAACAAGTCGGATCTAATATGTATTGCCTATTTTGTAAACTTATCTAATGCTACTTATTTAGCACTGACGACACCATTACATATTTTATTTATAGGTTCTGGCATATACAAACAATCTGCATAGATGAAATCAGATTTGTCTCTAAGATACCACGTATGGATGAGCTAAGGGTAGACACTAACCAGTTGTTAGGTGAGTTACTTACATGTGACCTGTTAACTATGGGTGTTATCGGGAACCACAGCCTTAAACCCATTACTTCGTATACATGACTCGTATGAAATTTGAGTTGCTGATGTTTTGAAATATGTTTTTTCTGATTAACGTTGAGATCATGTTTTTTGGCACATATATTCCTTCTTGAGAGATCATTGTGTTAATACAGTAATTATACACTGGACCTTAATTAAGGTTAGAAAAGTATTTATTTTGAATGATTTACTGCAATATGCTGACAATGTATGAATTGGTTTTGTCTTGTGTTTTCAACTTGTGGGAATTGAGACTGATTGTAAATATTTGGGTTGCAGCCCTGAAGAAGTCAATTTGTCCTACACGGACTTGACGAAACGCGCGTTGGCTGCAAGCAATCGTTTGATGAAAATTTGGATTTTGATTTGAATGAAGATTGGACAATAAAATAGTGAAAACTATACAAAGACTTTTTTTGATAACGTTTGAGTGCTCGGAGGACTACAGTAATTGTTTGGACCTTTTGGTTTGTCTTGGAGACTGTGGTAACCAGTCCCCCACCTCTTCCTGAGCACCAGTCTGATATATTGGTTTGTTACGTTTACCTTGACTTTGTGCTGTGCGCTCCTGTTAGCCGTTACCATTTCTTTCTACATATTAATGAGTCCGAGGAATTCTTCCGTGGATGAGCAAGGAGGTACATGCAAATAAAGGGCGGCATGGGATTAGTCCAAGGAAACATACTAATACATTGCAGAGCAAATAAGAAACAACAACACTCCTGAAAACCCCACTCTCCCTCAATCAATCAATCAAACAAATTTGTATAGCGCGCTACTCACCCGCTAGGGTCTCAAGGCGCTAGGAGGGGATGGGGGGAGTCGCTACTGCTCGAACAGCCAGGTCTTGAGTTGAGGAGAGATGGTCCTGGGTCAGCCGTAGGTGGGTGGGGAAGGGAGTTCCATGTCTTGGCCGCCAAGTAGGAGAAGGATCTTCCTCCAGTGGTGGCTTTGCGAATTCGTGGGACGGTGGCGAGGGCGAGGCTGGCGGATCGGAGCAGGCGGTTAGGTGTGTAGAATGTGAGGCAGCTGTTGAGGTATTTGGGGCCCATGTCGTGGAGAGCATTGTGTGCGTGGGTGAGGAGTCTGAACGTGATCCTCTTGCTGACGGGGAGCCAGTGCAGGTCTTTCAGATGGGCAGAGATTTGGCTGTGACGGGGGATGTCCAGGATGAGTCGTGCCAAGGCGTTCTGTGTGCGCTGGAGTCTTTTCTGGAGTTTGGCTGTGGTTCCAGCGTAGAGAGTGTTCCCGTAGTCCAGACGGCTGGTGACGAGGGCCTGGGTGACCGTCTTCCTGGTTACGGTGGGGATCCACCGAAAGATCTTTCGGAGCATGCTCAGGGTGTTGAAACAGGATGACGAGACGGCGTTGACTTGCTTGGTCATTGTGAGGGAGGAGTCCAGGACGAAGCCCAGGTTGCGTGCGTGGTCCGTTGGCTTGGGTGTGGTGCCCAGGGCAGGGGGCCACCAGGAGTCGTCCCAGAAGGAGGGGGATGGTCCCAGGATGAGGACTTCCGTCTTGTCTGAGTTCAGTTTCAGACGGCTGAGCTTCATCCATTCCGCGACGTCTTTCATTCCTTCCTGGAGGCTGGCTCTGGCGGTGGCGGGTGTAGTCGGCGTAGGAGATGATGTTAAGGTTGTGTTGGCGTGCGATGGCTGCAAGGGGGCTCATGTAGATGTTGAAGAGGGTGGGGCTGAGCGAGGATCCTTGCAGAACGCCGCAGATGACTTCGGTGGCCGCGGATCGGAACGGTGGGAGGCGGACTCTCTGGGTTCTTCCGGCGAGGAACGAGATGATCCACTCCAAGGCCGTTCCTTGGATTCCGGTGTTGCTGAGGCGCTGTATCAGGGTGCGTGGGCAGACAGTGTCGAAGGATGCTGAGCGGTCCAGGAGGATGAGGGCAGCTGTTTCCCTGTTGCCGACAGGGACCTGATGTGGTTTGCTCGGAAACCGGACTGCGAGGGGTCGAGGGATCCGTTTGTCCCGAGGAAGGCAGAGAGCTGTTTGTTGACGGTCTTCTCGATGACTTTGGCAGGAAAAGGGAGGAGCGAGATGGGGCGGAAGTTCTTGAGGTCCGTAGGGTCCGCGGTGGGTTTCTTTAGGAGGGCGCTGAGCTCGGCATGTGTCCAGCTCTCCGGGAAGGTGGCGGATGCGAAGGAGCTGTTGATGATGTCCCAGAGGTGGGGTGCGATGATGGAGTCGGCTTTGTTAAAGATGTGTTGTGGGCATGGGTCAGTAGGGGAGTCGGAGTGGATGGTGTTCATCGTGCGGATGGTGTCTTCGGTGCTGACCAAGGTCCAGGTGCAGAGGGTGGTAGTGGGGGGTGTTGGTACGGTGGTTGGGTGCGTGGTCTGTGGGCTGAAGCTGTTGTGTATGTCGGCGATCTTGCGGTGGAAGAATGAGGTGAGTGCGTCGCAAAGGTCTTGCGAGGGTGTGATGTCGTTGTTGCAGGCGCTGGGGTTTGAGAGCTCTTTAACGATTCTGAAGAGTTCCTTGCTGTTGTGGGTGTTGTCCAGTCGTTTTTTGAATGTAGTCCTTTTGGTGGTGCGGATCAGCTGGTGGTGTTTGCGGGTGGCGTTCTTAAGGGCTGTCATGTTTTCTGTTGTCTGGTCATGGCGCCAGGCTTTCTCGAGGGTGCGGCAGGTTTTCTTGGAGTTTTTGAGGTCGTTGGTGAACCACGAGGCTTTCTTGCTGCCGAGTCTGCTGGGTGGGTCCTTCAGTGTTGCGAGGTTGTCGGCGCAGTTGGTGAGCCAGTGTGTGAGGTTGCGGGCTGCTTCGTTGGGGTTCGTCGTGTTGGTGGGAGGGTTCTGTCTTAGGGAGGTGGTGAGCTGGTCGGCAGTGATCTTGCTCCAGCTTCTGCGGGGAACATGTTGCGGGTGGTGGTGGGTCGTGGTTCTCCTGAAGTTGAAGGGGACGCAGCTGTGATCTGTCCAGTGTAGTCCGGTGGAGTGGCTGAAGGAGATGTGCTTGCTGGAGCAGAAGATGGGGTCCAGCGTGTGGCCGGCGTAGTGGGTGGGGGTGTTCACCAGTTGTCAAGTTTGCACTCATGTAGTAACAATGCTCCACCTCCGGACCCTCCGAACACCCCGAAAGTAATACACAGGGTGTTCAGACGATACGGTGAGGGAAAAAACCCCAAAAGGGGAAAAACCCAACAGAAAAGAGGAGAAGGGAAAGGGCAGCAGGGGAACAGAAGCTGAAATACAGAACATACAAAGGTTAATACAATTCAAATGTAAAACCCTACTCTCATTACATTCTCGCTAATCAACATTACTCAAGTATCACCTGTAAAGAACGACTTGCACAGCCCTTCCCACTCAGTCTGCTGGCTTCCCTTGTATTCTGTACAGACACAAGAACAACAGGTTAACATATGGAGTTGTTCTCTCACTCTGAAAATAACAGTGTTCTCACTAACACCTACCCCTTCTCTCTGCAACTGATGCGTTAACAAAGTAATCCTTAATATAACCAAAAGCGCAATAGCGCAGGATGATAATGTTCAATGCAAGTGTATATATGCAAATGCTTCTTTGCAATACAACTTCCTCCAACCAAAATGAAGAAAACCAAACACGGCAAGGCGTAGTTACATCACTACTACCCTCCGCTTTGGTATTTGTAATCCACTGAAGAAACTGAGTTATCCAGACACCTTTCATGTATTCATGACGGTGATGCGGAGGTATGGGACTCCACCCCCTGCATTACAAAACACCAATAAGAAACTAATCCAGCGAAGGACATTTCCCAGTACTTAGGCGCCCAGTGCCCGAAAACAATGATAAGTGCTCAAAGGTTCGTGACTCCTCGCAGCCGCGAGGCAGAATGAACTCGCAGTCAATTGAGCACCAAAACAAAGAACAAACATAAACACACGCACGAGATAAAGCGCGCACACTGGTTTACCCAAAGGCTTCTCCCTCTGGGCTTCGAAACACCACGATCCTCCGACCGGGCAATAGAACAGCAGGAACACGCTGAACAAACTCGGGAACGGAAGCTCTGAACTATTACCACAGAATAACGTGCCCCGAGCACCGGGATCCGCCCAGCATTTCACCTTTCCCGCCGGGGCATGTGGGTAATGTAGTTGTACGCCTAAGCCTCATGGGAATTGTAGTCTTAGGCAGGCGCGCTCGCTCTAGATCCTGACACCAGTTGCTTCAGTCCGAGGTTGTCCAACAGGGTGGTGGTGTTGCTGTCATTGTTGTTCTCCAGGTGGAAGTTGAGGTCTCCTAGGAGGATGTAGTCTGGGGAGGTGAGGGCGTGTGGGCTGACGAAGTCTGCGATGGCTTGGCTGAATTGTGTGCGTGGTCTGTAGATGAGAGTGCCTCTGAGGATAGTCCTGGGGTCGGCGTGTATCTGGAAGTGAAGGTGTTCGGCGACGGTGAGGGTGTCGTCGGAGTTGGTCATGATGCGGATGGTGTTTCTGTGGACGATGGCAATGCCTCCGCCGGTTTGGTTGTTGCGGTCCCTCCAGGTGATCTTGTAGCCACCCTGGATGGCTATGGCGATGTCGGGGGCTGAGGAGGCGTTCATCCAGGTTTCTGTGAGGAAGGCGACGTCTGGTGCTGTTCTGTCCAGGAGGTTCCAGAGTTCTACGGCGTGCCTGTGGACGGAGCGGGTGTTGAGCAGGATGCACTCGAGGTGATTGTTGCTGGTGCTAGGGTTGGCGGTTGCCGGGCCGGGTCGGAGGCAGGTGAATTTGCAGGTTCGGTGGGTGAAGGGTCCGTGGGTGCGTTTCGGGGTGACTCGGTAGCAGGCGGGGGTCTGGCCGGCGTTGAGTGTGTGGAGGGTGGCGGCATCGTAAGTCCGTCGGGTGCGTTGGCATCGTCGAGGGCCAGGGGGTCTGGCACTGGGCGCGGTGTAGGGGCAGACGGGAGCAGACGGGCTTGCCTTTGGCGCGCAATCGGCCGCCCGCTGTGTGTGCCTGCTACGCATACAAACGGTCCCCGCCATCAATGGCGGAGTGGGAGGGAGGAGCAGCTGGGAGGCAGGAGCAGAGCGGCGAATAGGAAGGGTGCAGGGTACAGAAAAAGAAAAGGGGGCAGGCCGCAGGGGAGTAGCGGCGGGGGAGCGTGAAGACGGTCGCGCAGGGCTGCGAGGAAACAGGAAACCCGAGGTACAAAACAGTCACAGGGCACAGAATACAATCCAGTAAACAGAAACAAGGCACAATACTCAAGTCAGCCGGGCGGACTCGGGCAGCAGCGGGAACAACTCTGGTGCACTCACGGGGGGCCGTGCGGTGCGTGGAGCAACCGGCCCTGTGAACAGGGTCAGAGGTAACCCGTTCCCCCCTTCTCTCCCTCCCTGAACCGGTGTGCTAAGTAAAAGTCTCTTAAAAACCTTTCATAAAGGGTGGCGACTAATAAGCGGGGTTAGGAGCTTCATCTGCCTGTTGCACTTCGGTGAGCCGGAGGAGACGCAGGTATTTGGGGCATGTCACCTCATTCATTTCAAGTGCCAATAAAGATAGCAAGGGGTGCCAAAGTTCCCTAAAAGAGTCTGTATAGTTTGTCAGGGTAGCTTGAATACGTTTCATGCCCATAATATACCATAATTTGTGCAGCCAGCCTGTGTGAGTCGGTCGTGTCTTTGTGCCCCAAAGAGTTAGGATATGTTGAACTGCTGCTCCCAGCGCTAAACCCATCTGTTTTCCTTTAAGCGACTTCAGATGATAAGTGAGTGGATTGGGAAACCCTAAGAATGTGTAGGCAGGGAATCGAGGGATTTCAGTCTCAAATTGCCTATCAATGTTGTCCAGAATGGTACCCCAGTAATCAGTCAGTTCCTTACAGTCCTAAAGAAGATGAGTCAGTGTGCCCTCCTCATAACAACGATGATGGCTGAAATGCCAGAAACCGGTCCCCGGAAGCTTGTCTCCTTTCTGGTGAAGAATTGGCTTGGAAGTTTAGTCTGCCCTGTTCCCATGATGCACTGGGCCAGGGACAGACTGATTTGCATATAGCCAGGTTCTGAGCTGGGATGGTGCAGTGAGCTAAATAACGGTGATGGATCAAGCCCTGATCTTTGGACTGGGTAAGAGTGGTCTGCTTAATTCAGACACTCTGTTCATCACCACCCCCTTTTCTGAATCGTTTTTGGCCACTATAGATGTGGCAGGGTATACTCAGACATGAGTCCCTTGCTCACTGCACCATCAGGATTCAAGCAAGCTGGGCCGACGATGGCTGAAATGCCGGAAACCGGACCCCGGAAGCTTGTCTCCTTTCTGATGAAGAATTGGCTTGGTAGTTTAGTCTGCCCTGTTCCCATGATGCACTGGGCCAGGGACAGACTGATTTGCATATAGCCAGGTTCTGAGCTGGGATGGTGCAGTGAGCTAAATAACGGTGATGGATCAAGCCCTGATCTTTGGACTGGGTAAGAGTGGTCTGCTTAATTCAGACACTCTGTTCATCACCACCCCCTTTTCTGAATCGTTTTTGGCCACTATAGATGTGGCAGGGTATACTCAGACATGAGTCCCTTGCTCACTGCACCATCAGGATTCAAGCAAGCTGGGCTGACGATGGCTGAAATGCCAGAAACCGGTCCCCAGAAGCTGTGTTGTTGTTGTTTTGCCCTGAGACCGCCCCCTCCACCACGCACCCGCCTCCCATCGGATCCTCCCTCCCACTTTGTGTTTAGGCTCACCCCTGTCCACCATAGCGCTGTGACCGCCTCGACCTCGTTGAGAACGGTCGCTCCCTCCTGCCCTCGCTGAATCCTACCCAGAGCTGCCTGGTATCGTAGACATTGCGCTGCTGAGCCTTCCTGACGCTGCTCCTCACTTTCACTTTTGCCTACATAGCGCTGCTGCCCTCGCTTAGCGCTCGAACGTGCCTGCCTGATTGTGTGCAACTGTACCTGCATATATTTATGTTTTTTAACCCTTGTGCCTAAAAGCTGCATTTGCTCACTGTTTGGGATCGTTTTTTGTTAAATACGCTCCAAGTTTCCTCAAACCCGGTCTGCTTTCGTGTTATTGCCGCCATTTGCTGTGTTGTTGTTGTTTTGCCCTGAGACCGCCCCCTCCACCACGCACCCGCCTCCCATCGGATCCTCCCTCGCCCCTCCCCTTCCCACTACCCATATATGACAGAAGCACTTGCGTGCAGCGTTAACGCGCAGCGGTCGCGCCCCATTCGCGCCGAAGTTGCGCCAAAGGTAAGCCCGTCTACGCCCGTCCGCGCCTGCACCGCGCCCAGCGCCATACCCCCTGGTCCCTGTCCCTCCCTCCCCTCCCGCACTACGTACGATGCCACCACCGTCCTAGCCCTTAACCCCGGCCGTTCCCCCAACTGCGTCCAAGCCGCTCCTGGACACACCCATGGACCCTTCTCTTGCAACTCCTGCAAGTTCGACGGCACCAAAACCAACCCCTCATCCACCAACACCAAACAGAGACCTGACACCAACCACCTAAAATGCATCCTGCTCAACACCCGCTCTGTCCACAGACATGCCATCGACCTCTGGAATCTACTAGACACCATCTCACCGGACGTCGCCTTCCTAACAGAAACATGGATGAACGCCTCCTCAGCCCCAGACATCACCATTGCCATCCCAGAAGGATACAAGATCATCCGTAAAGACCGCGTCAAGCACACAGGAGGAGGCATTGCCATCGTCCATAAGAATTCCATCCGCATCTCAACCAGCTCAGACGTCAACCTTGCCAGCGCCGAGCACCTTCACTTCCAGATCCACAACGACCCCAAGACCACACTCAGAGGCACCCTCCTCTACCGGCCCCCGGGACCCCGTGCACAATTCAATGACGACATCGCTGACTTTATCACCCCACACGCCCTCCCCTCCGAGGACTACATCCTATTGGGAGACCTCAATTTTCACCTGGAAAAGAACAATGACAACAGCGCCACCACACTTCTGGACAACCTCGCCAACCTTGGACTCAAACAACTTGTTACTTCCCCCACCCACATCGCTGGGCACACACTCGACCCTATCTTCACCTCCAGCAAACATGTCTCTTTCAGCCACACCACAGCTCTTCATTGGACGGACCACAGCTGCGTTCACTTTATCTACAGTAAGACAACAATCCACAACCACCCTCAACCCACCCTGCGTAGAAACTGGAACAAACTCACCATCGACCAGATCTCCTCATCGCTCCTTCAAAACCCTCCTGTCCACTCTTCAAACCCCGACCAAGCAGCCATTAACTTCACCCAATGGCTATCCAACAGCGCCGACATTCTAGCACCGTTGAAAAAACGCCAAATCAAGCTAGGCAGCAAGAAGGCCTCCTGGTTCAACGATGATCTTAAGAAACTCTGTCGCTCCCTCGAGAAGGCCTGGAAAAAAGACCCAAACACCAGCACCAAGGACGCCTTCAAAAACGCCACCCGCATACACCACCAACTTATCCGGTCTGCCAAGAAAGCCGCTCTCAAAGACCGACTAAATAACAACGCCCACAACAGCAAGGAATTATTCAATATCGTCAAAGAATTTACCAACCCATCAGCCAACTCCAACGACATCACCCCCTCCCAAGCCCTATGCGACTCACTAGCTTCCTTCTTCCACAACAAAATCGCAGACATCCACAACAGTTTCAACAACCGACCCGGAGACCAACCCACTCAACCTACTGCAGGACCTTCACCCAACTTGAGCACCCTTAACGACTGGAAGTCAATCTCAACTGAGGACACCATCCGACTGATGAACTCCATCCACTCAGGATCCCCAACTGACCCATGCCCTCACCACATCTTCAACAAAGCAGACTCCATCATAGCTCCACACCTCCGAGACGTCATCAACTGCTCCTTCAACTCCGCCACCTTCCCGGAAAGCTGGAAACACGCAGAACTCAGCGCCCTTCTGAAAAAACCCACAGCTGACCCCACCGAATTCAAAAACTACCGCCCCATATCGCTTCTTCCTTTCCCGGCCAAAGTCATCGAGAAAGCTGTCAACAACCAGCTCGCCACCTTCCTCGAAAGCAACAAATCCCTCGACCCCTCACAGTCCGGATTCCGAGCCAAACACAGCACTGAGACCGCACTCATCGCTGCAACAGACGACATCCGAACGCTATTGGACAATGGAGACACAGTCGCCCTCATCCTCCTCAACCTCTCCGCAGCCTTCGACACAGTCTGTCATAGCACCCTGTTACAACGCCTCAGAAACATCGGAATCCAAGGAAAAGCACTGGAATGGATCACCTTATTCCTCACCGGAAGAACTCAGAGAGTCCGGCTCCCTCCATTCAAGTCAGATGCCTCTGAAGTCATCTGCGGTGTGCCACAAGGATCTTCACTCAGCCCCACCCTCTTCAACGTATACATGAGCCCCCTTGCGGCCATCGCACGCCAACACAACCTCAACATCATCTCCTATGCTGACGACACTCAACTGATCCTCTCACTCACCAAAGACCCTAACACCGCCAAAAACAACTTACACGATGGAATGAAAGAAGTAGCCGAGTGGATGAAGCACAGCCATCTGAAACTTAACTCAGACAAAACAGAAGTCCTCATCTTAGGTACCTCCCCCTCCGCCTGGGATGACTCTTTTTTTTTTTTTTTTTTTAATTTTTGAAAACCTTTATTGTGCTAAAAGACAATACAATTACGGGCCCACAACCATCCGGCCGGCCACGGTCACACATTTAGCACTAGTGCATACAATACGATGCCATGGTAACGCGGCATGACAGTGGGTAACATACAAAAGTAAGCTGGAAAGCGCCGTCATACCTAGGCACAGGAGCAATGTAGGTTAATTTTCAAAGTCTTTTTTTTTTGCACAAATAGTAAAGGCAGGTCGTACTGCTCCGCATTCAAGCAACGAAAAGAAAAAACAAGGTCCATGTAGGCGGGACTCGACAAAAACATCCATGTCTGGCAGAGCAATTCACAACAAGCAAGTCCCGACCAGAGGATGGCCACAGAATAGTAAGACTACAGGAAGCTATCCCAGCAACCCATCTCCAATGGCGCCACCACCCATCCCCTAGCGTACCCAACACGGGCCTAAGAAAGAAGGGAAAATCAAAGAAAGCAAAAATGGTACCATAGAAAGAAAAAACTCAACTAATATTTAAACCCCCCACCCTACACACATGCAGAGGCTATGGCTTACCCCCCCCTAGCAGAGTGTCTGTCGCCCCGTAAACCCGAAATATAGGAAGGAAAGAGAAAGGAGGAAAAGAGAAAGCGAAAGTGAAAGTAAGAATAAAGAACTAATTCCAATAGCATAGGGAGTATGTACAGGAACCCCGTCCCTGAACGTCCCTAAGAAAGATCCGGGAGGAGGGTCAATTAAACATGCGCGCAGGCTCCGCCAGTCCAATAATCAATCCCCACCCCAATAACAACATCAATAAAGCTGTAGCAAGCAATACAGTGGGGAGTGAATCAGTACGTAATCAGCGATACAGTAAGCCAAGTTCGGGGTCCACCCTACCTCCACACACCCGCCCGGGAATCAAGCAAAGAAAGCCCCTTATCCCTGGCCAGTCCTGGGGCACAGTCTCTCACCCCCTCCGCTCGCTATTCCGGTGTAGCGCAGGAGAACAAAGGAAGGCCGCTCGAGGGAGGGGGGAGGTGCACGGTCGAAGGAAGAATGGCGTCCGATCCCAGGAAGAGTGCCCACCGCAGTTCCAGTCCGCTCTAGCGTAGTCCAGCCGTTCAAGTCGCAAAGTAGAACAAAGCAAATCCAAGGCAAGCCTGCCGGTGGTGAGGCAGGAGAGCACAACACTGATAGCCCAGGCCACGATCCCTCGTGCTGCTGTACACAATACTGCATGGAGTCCGGGAGATACACTGTGTCGTTAACGGTAGCAATAAGAGGCACCAAACCATTACCGGCTCCTGCGATGGCTACAATGTCTGCCACTGCACTGCCACGAGACAATGTTGCAGCTTCAGGCTGTAATAACTCCCTCCTGGAGTCTTGTCGAAAACAATGCCCCTGCTCCAGGCTGGATTGTCGGGAACAGGCTTCTAGTTGTGCCCCCAGCGCTTTACAGGTGTCCCACACCTCCAGTTGCACCTCACCCAGGGCTGCTACAACGTCGGCAAGGGTGAATGTGGGCTGCCAAGACCCCACGTTCGCAGACTCGCGGGGAGGTGCTGCCACGATCTCTTTCGCGCCGGAGAGCTCGCTGCTGTGATGGGGGGTTGCGCAGACTGTGTTGCAGTAGGCAGTCGTCTGCTGCGCCATCATGAATTCCATCCAGCCCAGTGCGAGGGGAGGCAGGGGGGGAAGCAGCGAGACGCGGTCAGGCGGTTGCCGATCACACACACCGGATAGCAGAGGGCCGCCTGTCACAGAGGATCACCCGAGGGCCGGCAGTGCCTTGAGGGGGTCCGCAGATCAGGGCTGGGTCAGCCGTCGGCAGCCAGAGGGACACGGAGCAAGTAGCAGTAAAATGGCGGCCAATAACAAAGGTCCCACTGACGAAGCGCCCAAGCCGACCGGCATCATGGAGCCCGGAAAGTGTGCTGCAGACCCCGTTGGCTGGCAGTGCGCTGGTCGCACTCCCCCTGGGAAGCTCCGTCCAGCCGCTTCACTCACCGACACGGAGCAGCTGTGGGAGGGGGAGCGAGGGCAGCCGGGCGCTGCGATAGAAGCTGGGTCTCGGGCCAGGGCGCGTCCGTCCACCGCATCCGAACCCGGGCGGGTAGAGAGGCCGGCAGAGCACCGGCAGCAGCAGCTCCGTCTCCCGCACCTTGTAGCACCAAAACTGGAGAGCCGGGCAGGCAGGATCACGGTGCGGGATTCCGGGGCCGGCGGAGCCGAAAGCTGCGCGTCCGTTCAGGTCGCCATCTTGGCTCCTCCCCCCTGGGATGACTCTTGGTGGCCAGAAGCCCTTTGAAAAGCACCCATCCCGACGGACCACGCACGGAAACTGGGCGTCATTCTCGACTCCTCACTCTCGATGACCAGACAAGCCAACGCCGTCTCATCATCTTGCTTCAACATTCTTCGCATGCTCAAAAAGACATTTCGCTGGATCCCCACCGAAACTAGAAAAACGGTCACTCACGCACTGGTCACGAGCCGCTTGGACTATGGAAACACCCTATACGCCGGTACCTCCGCAAAAATCCAGAAAAAACTCCAACGCATCCAGAACGCCTCAGCCAGGCTCATACTAGACATCCCGCGCAAAGAACACATTTCTGGTCACCTGAAAAACCTCCACTGGCTCCCCGTAAATAAGAGGATTCTTTTCCGCCTCTTAAACCACGCACACAAAGCACTTTACGAACTTGGACCCGAATGCCTCAACACACGACTGTCCTTCTACACCCCCTCCCGCCAGCTACGATCCTCCAACCAAGCCCTTGCCACTGTACCTCGCATCAACAAAACCACCATGGGAGGTAGATCCTTCTCCTACCTGGCAGTTAAAACCTGAAACTCTCTTCCCACTCAACTACGCCTTACTCAGAACCACCTAGCATTCAGAAAACAACTTAAAACCTGGATATTCGACAAGTAACTCCACCCCCCCCCCCCACCCCCCCTTCCTCAAGCTCCCTGAGACCCTATGGGTATGTAGTGCGCTATACAAATCCTTGACTTGACTTGTCTCCTTTCTGGTGAAGAATTGGCTTGGTAGTTTAGTCTGCCCTGTTCCCATGATGCATTGGGCCAGGGACAGACTGATTTGCAAATAGCCAGGTTCTGAGCTAGGATGGTGCAGTGAGCTAAATAACGGTGATGGATCAAGCCCTGATCTTTGGACTGGGTAAGAGTGGTCTGCTTAATTCAGACACTCTGTTCATCACCACCCCCTTTTCTGAATCGTTTTTGGCCACTATAGGTGTGGCAGGGTATACTCAGACATGAGTCCCTTGCTCACTTCACCATCAGGATTCAAGCAAGCTGGGCCGACGATGGCTGAAATGCCAGAAACCGGTCCCCGGAAGCTTGTCTCCTTTCTGGTGAAGAATTGGCTTGGTAGTTTAGTCTGCCCTGTTCCCATGATGCACTGGGCCAGGGACAGACTGATTTGCATATAGCCAGGTTCTGAGCTGGGATGGTGCAGTGAGCTAAATAACGGTGATGGATCAAGCCCTGATCTTTGGACTGGGTAAGAGTGGTCTGCTTAATTCAGACACTCTGTTCATCACCACCCCCTTTTCTGAATCGTTTTTGGCCACTATAGGTGTGGCAGGGTATACTCAGACATGAGTCCCTTGCTCACTGCACCATCAGGATTCAAGCAAGCTGGGCCGACGATGGCTGAAATGCCAGAAACCGGTCCCCGGAAGCTTGTCTCCTTTCTGGTGAAGAATTGGCTTGGTAGTTTAGTCTGCCCTGTTCCCATGATGCACTGGGCCAGGGACAGACTGATTTGCATATAGCCAGGTTCTGAGCTGGGATGGTGCAGTGAGCTAAATAACGGTGATGGTTCAAGCCCTGATCTTTGGACTGGGTAAGAGTGGTCTGCTTAATTCAGACACTCTGTTCATCACCACCCCCTTTTCTGAATCGTTTTTGGCCACTATAGTTGTGGCAGGGTATACTCAGACATGAGTCCCTTGCTCACTGCACCATCAGGATTCAAGCAAGCTGGGCCGACGATGGCTGAAATGCCAGAAACCGGTCCCCGGAAGCTTGTCTCCTTTGTGGTGAAGAATTGGCTTGGTAGTTTAGTCTGCCCTGTTCCCATGATGCACTGGGCCAGGGACAGACTGATTTGTATATAGCCAGGTTCTGAGCTGGGATGGTGCAGTGAGCTAAATAACGGTGATGGATCAAGCCCTGATCTTTGGACTGGGTAAGAGTGGTCTGCTTAATTCTGACACTCTGTTCATCACCACCCCCTTTTCTGAATCTCCTCATAACAACAGCGCCAACATGTCGGACTTCGATCAGGGTTCCCTCTGTTCAACCTGGCCGACATTAGATACCAGTAGGTTACCACTTTGACCGCCGCTTCCCTACTAGCTGTATTATGGGCGTGTGTTTAGCCCGAAAATAGATATTGCGCCATTCTTTCTCTGTTAGGTCTCTCCCAATTTCCCGCGCGAGAAGAGAGCTATGGGATGCAGCATGCTATATAGTTCAGAGATCATCTTTTTATCAGAGACTTTGGTTAGGAGCCATTTCTCATAAGTGGTGAGCTTTATCTGAACCAGCGGTCGCAACTCGGGGTGAAGGAGCCAAAGGCGAATTTGGAAGTATTGATAACATTGCGGAGCAGTGATTGTGTATGTTTGTTGCACTGCTGCAAACAAAAGGAATCCATCTAAATCGAAGAAGAGGTCTGCCGACTTGCATTCCGTTGCCCACCACTGCAGGAATGCGTGCTCCTTGAGCCCAGGTGGAAACTCCGGGTTGTCAAATATATGTGTCAAAGGCGAGGGAAAGGATGTGAGTCTGCACCTAACTGCCACTGAGTCCCAGACTCGTAGCAGCGTGCTCGTGATTGGGGAGCCCTTTAAGTTCGACGGTCTATCTGGCTGCTTTAGAAAAGGCACCTTCCATACGGAAAGCTTTGCTAGCGCCCGGTCTTACAAGCATTATTTCAGAGCGCTCCTGAGGCGAAAAGCCGGGAGCTAGGCCCTTGATCCTTTTATTAAAACAAATATTTTAATATTGTTTTAACTTTTGTGTGTGCTGACCTGATTGTGATAAATTGGGTTTTAGCTGCTAATTTGCACAGCCTTCACTTTCACACGTGGGACGCTTATCCCCGGTGTGCCCAGCTCTCCGAGGGCCGATTTAGGGCCACACTCGGACTGAAGAGGCTCCCGAAGGGCGGCGACTTTGGCCGCCATCTTGGGGAGAGAGTAGGTTCAGCGCTCTAGCGGACGGGCGAATCACGGCCCGGGCGCTTAAAAGGAGCACTTTCAAGGAGCTGACCCACCTTACAAGCATTATTTCAGAGCGCTCCTGAGGCGAAAAGCCGGGAGCTAGGCCCTTGATCCTTTTATAAAAACAAATATTTTAATATTGTTTTAACTTTTGTGTGTGCTGACCTGATTGTGATAAATTGCGTTTTAGCTGCTAATTTGCACAGCCTTCACTTTCACACGTGGGACGCTTATCCCCGGTGTGCCCAGCTCTCCGAGGGCCGATTTAGGGCCACACTCGGACTGAAGAGGCTCCCGAAGGGCGGCGACTTTGGCCGCCATCTTGGGGAGAGAGTAGGTTCAGCGCTCTAGCGGACGGGCGAATCACGGCCCGGGTGCTATACAAATGGAGGCCATTCCCCGTCCGCGCAGCGGGCGGGCGCAGCGGGCGCGCCGGAGGTGCGCCAGAGGCAAGCCCGTCTGGGCCCGTCCGGCCCAGATCGGGCCTAGGGCCAGCCTCTATGCCCATTTCTCAGCATGATCTCGCCGCCCTCACCAGGGATCAACTGCTGGCATCACAAAACCGCGGCGATCCAGGTTGCTCTCAACGAGACTGGACGATGGCTCCGTTCTGCCGCTGTCGGTCCTGCCCCGAGCCTGGATCTGTGGGGACCAACGGCAAGAAAACCAGTCAAGTCCTGAGGATGGCATTACTTAATTGTAGATCTTTGCCAAAACATGCGCTAGAAATCAACTTGCTGATCGAGGATAGCAACCTTGATCTGCTTTTCCTTACAGAAACCTGGTTAACCCCTTTCACTGATTTTGATACCATCTCTGCCCTACCTTGCTTTTTTAGGATTCAGACCTGTAACCGCGATAAGGGGCAAGGGGGGGGTCTTGCTATAATTCATAAGGAATCCCTGACCTGTAGATTGGAGGATTGTGGAATCTTAGACACGGAGAGCACGGGTTTCAACATTCAATTGACACCTACATCCTCCCTCTCGGGTTTCCTCATTTACCGCCCGCCGGGTAACCTAAAGCAATTTTTAGACTCCCTTTTAGAATCCACCTTAACAGCTGCAGCTCGGTCCTCCAATTTTTTGGTTTTGGGAGACCTGAATCTGCATTTTGACGATCCTAATGATAAAACAGCAGTTGATGTCATTGCGAATCTAAAAGCTTTCGAATTGGATCTCATAAATAGGGAACCTACCCACAATAAAGGTCATTTGTTAGACCCCATTTTTTCTAATCTCCCCAAGCTTAGAGCTCAATCTCCCCTGCCCCTACCGTGGTCCGACCATTTCTTGGTCCCTTTCTTTTGGGAAATACACCCTGAAACAGACCGGGCCACGTGCCCTCGTATACTTCAGAGAGACTGGCCGAGGCTAGCGGTGGGAGATCTCACTCGGGCCCTTGAACAATCGATTCCGGACACAGAACCTGACCCACTTCTGGCGGATGAAAACTTTAATAACTGGCTCACTAACTCCCTGAATACGGTTCTTCCTCTTAAATTAAAAACAAAAAAGAGCAGTACCTTTAAATCCCCCTGGTACACAACTGAATTGAGAGACCTCAGAAAAGCCTGTAAGAAACTAGAAAGGAAGTGGAGGAAAGACTGGTCAACTCTTAGTAAAACCTCCTACCAGGCCGCTCTGAGACTCTACAAAGCTGCACGGCAGAAATCTAAAGCAGAATTCTTTAAGGAGAAAATTAAAACATCAGCTAACTCCTCCAGGGAAACTTTCAAAATTGTTAACCAATTGCTTAAAATCCCTGCCACTATAACCATACACAGGGACCCTGAATTAAGATGCGATCAGTTAGCGGAGTTTTTTGATGGCAAAATTAAAAAAATCCTAGATAGCCTTCCCCAAATGCCCACTCAACTATTGAGAGAAGCCCTTACCCCCGTGTCTCCCAGCCCCCAGCTCGAGGTCTTTAGTGCCATCACTAGGGAAGACTTCAGTAACACATTAGCAATCATAAAAAGTGGCTCCCCATCCGACCCAGCCCCTATGCACATTCTCAAACAAATTTTGGTTACGATCTCACCTACGGCCACGGAGCTCCTAAACACCTCACTCGCCACAGGCATTGTCCCCCCCAGCTGGAAGCAAGCTAAAATTAAAACACTCCTTAAAAAACCAGGTTTAGATCCCTCTGATATGGCCAACTACCGCCCAATTTCCTTGCTCCCAGGAACGGGAAAAGTGGCTGAGAAGCTGGTGAACAGGCAGCTCTCAGACTATTTGGAAAAGAATGGTCTTCTGAGCGACTCCCAAACTGGATTTCGCCCGGGTCAGAGTACAGACACTGCCCTTCTAGTTGCTACTGAAGAAGCAAGATGCATCTTAGATTCAGGGGGATCTGCAGCCTTGATCCTCCTGGATCTAAGCGCTGCATTCGATACCGTCGATCACCCAATCTTGGTCCAGCGCCTTGCCAAGTTGGGCATCACAGGGTCAGCTCTTAGGTGGCTCGAGTCTTTCCTTGACAAAAGATCATTTAGGATCTGGGAGAATGGCTCAATGTCCAAACCCGTCCCCTTGCAGTGTGGGGTGCCGCAGGGCTCCTCCCTGAGCCCCACACTGTTCAATGTTTATATGGCCCCGTTAGAGGAGGCAGTAGCCCCCTACGGGATCAAATCTATTAGTTATGCAGACGATACTCAACTCATCGTCTCGCTGTCACAACAAAGGGGACACCCATCTGATTTGTCCAGCTGCCTGTCAGCTATCTTCTCCTGGATGACTGCCTCCAAACTTAGACTCAATGGAGCGAAGACCGAGATTATGGTCATGGG
Organism: Lissotriton vulgaris; assembly: GCF_964263255.1. Classification (NCBI taxonomy): domain Eukaryota; kingdom Metazoa; phylum Chordata; class Amphibia; order Caudata; family Salamandridae; genus Lissotriton; species Lissotriton vulgaris. Next base: position 1,954,218,589 of record NC_141687.1, read on the forward strand.
TCACCCACTCCCATCTCTGTCCCCCGACCATTGGCCCCCCTGTATGGGGGACCTACCACCCCCAAAGGAGAAAGTTAAGAGTCTTGGGGTTTGGTTTGAACCCCAACTCACCTTTATGACTCATGCGCAGAAGGTGGCAGGAGGATGCTTTGGATCGTTGCGGGCGGTGAGGAAGGTCCTTCCCCTGCTTCCTTTCGAATCAAGAAAACTCATGATCCAGGGCCTAATCTTGGCCAGACTGGATTATGGCAATGCCCTCCTCCTGGCGGCACCCCTGGCCACGATTAACATCCTACAGCGGGTCCAGAATGCCGCAGCAAGGCTCCTTATGGGAGCCCCTAGATGGGCCTCAGCTAAACCCCTGCTTAGAGCCTTGCATTGGCTCCCTATCCAGGAGCGAATCTCCTTCAAGGCACTATGTATTGCATACAAATCCCTCCAAGGTAATGGCCCTCCAGCCCTCAGGGGATTGATCTGCCCTTACAAAGCCCCTCGTGCCCTTCGATCCGATGGAGAAAACCTGGCCGTCACTCCCAGAGTAAGGAAGGCCCGCACGGGAGGTCGTCGCTTTTCTCTGAATGCAGCGAAAAAGTGGAATGCCCTGCCCAGGGTCCTACGAACGGAACCTTCATACATTAAGTTCAGAAAACTACTTAAAACTTTCCTTTTTCCCAAAATTCCCTAAACTTTCTTCCTCATCCGCTCTGTTATTAATCTGTTTTTAGCGCTGGGACGCTCAAGGGCAGCCATGCGCTCTATAAATCCAATTCCATTCCATTCTTGGAACAACCACCGTTTTTCAGACTCAGGTCTGCTCCACTCCACCAAGTACCTAAGTTGTGATGCTCTGAAATATTCAAGAATATTTGGGATACCTAACCCCCCTGATCTGGAGGTCTATGAGATAGATCTCTGCACATACGGGATGTGCCCCTGCCCATATGAAGTGATGCACCGTGTTTTGCATTTTATGAAGGGTCCCCGTCGGAGGCCAGGCCGGTATGATCTGGAAAATGTAAAGAGCTTTGGGTAAGATATTCATTTTGATGGCTGCAATGCGGCCTAGAAGTGAGAGGAGTGCTTCTGCCACTGTCTAAGGTCCTTCTGGATTTGAAAAAGGAGCTTGGAGTAATTGTGTGTGACCGTTTTTGTGACGGTAGACGCCAAGTCTATCCTCAAATAGGGAATTGTATTACAGGCCTGCAGCTCTCCGTATGGGGGCCGCTCGTCCCCATCTCGGACTGTCCCGCTACCGAGATGTAAGACCATGGATTTCCAGACGTTCACTTAAAAAACGGAAACCTGGCCAAAGGCAGTCAGTTCCTGCAAGAAGGCTGGCACCGAATGCTGCAGGACTCCAAGGTCGCTAGTATATCATCAGTGTATAAGCTTACAGTATGGCGTTCCCCCCCAAACGGGATACCTAGTCAGGGCTCGACAAATCTAAAAAATCTTACTTGACCTGCAGGTCGAATAAGTAGACTTTTCTACTCGACCTAACATCAATTGCACTCAACCCACAAATTGGCACCGGCACTGCGGCGGCAGATATCACTTGCCAGTCCGGTCAAGTAGACCTGAAAACTGTCTCGCCCTTGAAGAAATTCACTTGCATTTGTGAGCGGTCGAGTACATTCGGTCGAGTCTAGTATATCAGGGTTATCTCGAATTTTTTATGCTAGGGGTTCCACATAAAGTGCCAAGTCTATCCTCAAATAGGGAATTGTATTACAGGCCTGCAGCTCTCCGTATGGGGGCCGCTCGTCCCCATCTCGGACTGTCCCGCTACCGAGATGTAAGACCATGGATTTCCAGACGTTCACTTAAAAAACAGAAACCTGGCCAAAGGCAGTCAGTTCCTGCAAGAAGGCTGGCACCGAATGCTGCGGGACTCCAAGGTCGCTAGTATATCATCAGTGTATAAGCTTACAGTATGGCGTTCCCCCCCAATCGGGATACTTAGTCAGGGCTCGACAAATCTAAAAAATCTTACTTGACCTGCAGGTCGAATAAGTAGACTTTTCAACTTGACCTAACATCAATTGCACTCAACCCACAAATTGGCACCGGCAGATATCACTTGCCAGTCCGGTCAAGTAGGCCTGAAAACTGTTTCGCCCTTGAAGAAATTCACTTGCATTTGTGAGCGGTCGAGTACATTCGGTCGAGTCTAGTATATCAGGGTTATCTCGAATTTTTTATGCTAGGGGTTCCACATAAAGTGCAAAAAGAAGGGGTGACCGATGGCACCCCTGTCTCGTACCCCACTGTATCTCAAAGGGCCAGGAAGCCACCCCATTAACTTTGATGATTGCAGTGGGCCTATCGTAGAAGCTCACAATCCAGGCTCTGAATCTGTCCCCTATTCCAAGTGAACTACGGTTTTGTGTAAAAAATCACAACTCCGTCGAAAGCCTTTTTGGCGTCGACCGACAGTAGTAGAGCATTCATGTTGGTGCGGTGAGCTTTGTCTATCAAGTGTAATAGGCGTTTAGTATTGTCACTGCTACGACGGTTAGATCTGAAGCCAGATTGGTCTGGTTCAATAATCCCAGGGAGACGTGGACCCAATCGCGCTGCTAGGATCCCCGTGAACAACTTTAGATCCAGTGGCGGTTTCTCGTTGAGGGCGTCGGGGCTCCGCCCCCTTTACTTTAGCTGGCACTGGTCTGCCGATATGAAAGCAAAGTGTTGTTTTACTGCTTTGTTTTACAATGAATACTCACAGCCTAAACACGAGTCATGCGTTTCTTTTTTTCGGGACTTGAACACTGCCTACTACTCACGGTGTGAAGACGCAGTCTGCAGTGAGGCTGACACTGAGTGGCAATTTTCTAAAGCATTTGCCCGGCTCATGATCTCACAGCCCTGGGGCCTGTGATGTCATCAGCTCAGCAAAAGCATTGAATTCCGGACCAGTCTCCACCCCCTGATGGCGTGACGATAAAATCAGCCCTAGGTGTTTTACAGTGAAGCCCTGTAGCTTCACGATCAATCAGGGAGTGGGGAATTGGTCACCGTGCCCTCTCCCAACTTGACACTGTGACGAGTTGGGAAAGGGCGGAGTAGAGGCTGCAAACAGTCTAGAAGCCGAGAAATCGAGTCTGCGCAGACTCGAGGAGGCTGCTTCCCTCTATGAAGCTCCAGCGCCTCACACATGGGTTTATTTCAGAGCAGCCAGAAACCAACTTGTGGTCGGACCCAGGCCTTGTCTCTAGGGTTGTAATGAGCAGGCAAGTTTGTTTTTCTGAGTTCTGAGTTCGTATGAGATTATTCATTATATTAAAGTTTCTTTCATTGTGGCCTCATATGCATAATCCTATTTTTGCACTCTCTTTTTCCTCCCACGTTCCTGCGGCTGTCCAAGATTATGACTCCCCTCCCTCCCCTTGCTTTTCACTCTCTCCTTTTAAGCTGGCCCTCCTTCACAAGCTGCCAGCCAGCTCCGTGATTACGCTCTAGAGAGAGATTGTGTGGATAGAAGGTACCTAGCTGGATAGCAGGTGAGAGCTCCTGCAGTGTGTGGAAGCTGCCTCCGCAAAAAGCCCACCCGAAGCTGTCAGTTGGCTTTTCTCATAATTCATTCATTAGCACATGAAGTAGACTTTTGTGGCAGGACAGGCGGCACAGGGCATGGCAAACAGGTTTTGAAATCATGGTAAGACCATGGCTATGTGGGGTGGAGAACAGGGCCCTGAGTTGTGAGTGACTGTATGACCCCCAATGGATAATTTCCTTTGTTACATTTACTATAGATGGATGGCAAGGTGAACGGACTTGTAGAGAAGGGTCCTGTTATTTGAATGGCATCAAACTGCCTTCTATTTCTCTTGTGAATTGATAATAGGATAAATAGGCTAGTAGTGAATGACTCCATTGACTGAGTCACCTTAAGGCATCCAAGGACTCTCTTGTAAATAGATAAATTAATGTGAGGATGAATAGAAATGTAGAGCACTATTTTGTTCTATTTTGTTGAGGACACCTGACGGTGTCAAGGTGGTCCCTGGTCCTCTAATGAATAGGTTGACGAATGACTGAATGAATACACGTTTATAGAATGGCTAAGTTAAGTGAAAGGCTCAGGGTGCACCTCTTCTGAATGGATGAATAGGTTTGTACAGAATGATGCAATTCAGTTGCCTTAAAGTGCCTCTAGGTTTTCTTGTAAATGGATGGATAGGGTGGCCTATTAATGTATAGATTGCTTTATAAACGTTCTTGCTTTCTCAGATTTGCTTAAAAATGCAACATTTGCCCATTTACTTTCCTGGCGGTCGGCCTCACTCGCTTCCCTTTAGGGCACTCATCTCGAAGTTTTACGCCCTACCACTTTCAAATGTCACCAGCCACCACTTTTTAGATCGAGGTTGAGCAGGGAAATTGGACGACAGGAACTACATTGCATCACATCCTTTCCCGGTTTAGGAATAACTACGATGTCAGCAGCCAACATATCTGGGGGATGGTGCTGGGCCCCCGAAAGGAATTGAAGAGCTGTGTTAAAATTGGGGCTAATAGTGGGCAGAAGGCCTTGTAAAAACCCGCCGAGAAGCCATCGGGCCCGGAGACTTCAGTGGCTTGAGGCGGGAAACCGATCAAATCACTTCTTCCATCTTAATGGGCGCGTCTAATGCTTCGGCCCCTAAAGCGTTTAACGCCGACGTGGCGGCTCCCTGAAGATACACTTCCCCGTCGTCCCCCAGCGGCGCCGCTTTACCATAGAGCTTGAAGTAGAAGTTCCGAAAGACCTCCGCAATCTCCTCATCCCCCTCAACCTGGTCCCCACTTTCATTCTAGAGCACCTGTATTTTGGCTCTCTGAGCTCGGGCCCTAAGTTTGCTGGCTAGGAGTCACCCTGTTTTATCCGCTCCCACATAGTAAGTGTGCTTCAGCTGGAGGGCTGAATATTGGGCTCTATCTATGTCAAGTGCCGCCATCTGTGCCCTGGCTGCCTTCAGTTGGCGCCATACTCGAGGTGCGCCAATGCGTTGATGTATCCTTTCTAACTCTTTCACCCGCGCAGTAAGGAGTTCCCTCTTTTCCTTACGCTCCTTGGCTTCAGCTGCGGAAATGGCAATTAATTCCCCTCTCACCACGGCCTTTAATGCCCCCCCCTGAGCGCTGAGAGAGGCGTGTCCGGGGAGTAATTTGACTTTAAATAGTCAGTGATTCATTTGTGTATTTACTGATGCACCCCTGATCGAGCAAGCAAAGGTTCTCTAAGTCTCCATCTCCCGGGGGGTCTATGGATCGTGGGCATAGAGAGAGTCAATGTCACAGCATCATGGTCTGATAAAGCTGCTGGGATAATGTTCACTGTGTCTACCAACATGTTTACTTCAGAGGTCCCTATAAAATTATCTAGTCTGACATAGGTGTGATGTGCATGAGAGTAGAAGGAAAATTGTGTGAGTTGCGGATAAGCCACCCACCACAGATCTAGCAAGCCCCTGTCTTGTAGCCACTCCCTCCCGGGTCTGGAGAGTGCCCCTGTTTGACCGTAGCGCTGCCCTGACCGATCTGCCTCTGCATCCATGACCAAATTGAGATCCCCCCTACCACCATCCTCGCTCCTGGGAACACAAGACCTCCGACATTGCCACCTTCAAAAATTGTTCTTGTCCCGAGTTTGGAGCGTTTACAGAGCCCACCACCAAGGAGACACCCCCCCTACCCAAATCGTATAGGCTAGTAGACGGCCCTTTATTTCTGCTACTTTGCTTCGGAATGAATTAGCTTTCAGAATGGCCACCCCTGCTTTTTTATCTGGCATGGAGGAATAAAATTGATAAGGAAAAGCGCGGGATCGCATACAATGCCAGTCTTTGGGGAGGAGATGGGTCTCCTGTAATAGGCATACAGATGCCCCTGAGTTCTCTAAATAGGGCAAAATGGCTCTCCTTTTATGGGATTATTTAGCCCTTTCGCGTTAAGGATGAGAATCTGCAACTTGGACCGTGACATCATGTTAGTACAAAATCAAACCGCTACAGTTGATGAGGAAGATCCCCTATTCCCTTGATCTCCCTAGATGCTCTCACCACCCTTCGCTTAAGAACATATGCCCCATATGGACCTCCTCCCTGTATAGCACACCGGTTTCCCACGACCCACCGCCTCCCTAACCCCAACACACCTTCTCCCCATCAGCGATGAACCCACTCCCCTGCCCATCCACCCCAAGCCCCGCCCTCCCTAACCCCAACATGAAAATCCCAGAGTCCCAGCAAAGTCCATTGCCCATCCTGACAGTATGTGGGCATATGGTGAATAGAATATTGGGGTTAGTATGGTGTTCACCTGTCTCGGGCCCACCAACCCCCCCACCAACCCCCTCTCCAACTATAGCCATAGCAACGCTAATCAAACCCTCTGTTAGAGTCATGGGTGGGCCGTCGCAGCGGTTTCTTTTTGGACTGTTTCAAGAGCCGCCAATCTTTCGTGTGCCTTAGTATCCGAGTTTGGTCGTCGTTCTGAGTTGAGTGAGTGCCTGCGGCCCACTTTCTGCCATCCATTGCTCGATGAGTTCTGTGTGCGATTGGGTGATTCTTCCGAGGCTTGATGTTCTAAAGCGAGAATCGAATAGGTTTCTTGAAGAGATCGGAGCTGATGAAGTTTTCCGTTCCATTTAAAGATTAGTCGGAAGGTGTGGCCCCAGGAGCACGCCACCCCTTTGTCCCTAGGTCGGTGGTCACCTCTAGAAAGCCTTCCTATTTTGTAGGGTGATGGAGGCCAGATCTTGGTAGAGAGCTATGGGATGCCCTTGATATTCTATAGGTTGCTTCGACTGAGCCTCCCGCAGTATTCGTTCTTTGAGAGGAAATTCCGTTAAGAATGCAAGGATATCTGGGGAGGAGCAGGGGCCCGTCGCGCCAGCCCTACCCGGTGTGCTCGGTCTATGCGGATTCCAAAGTCCTGTGACTCTCCTAAGATTTCACGAAACAATCCCTGGAGATATTGGGTCACATTCGACCCTTCCGACTTCGAGGGGACTCCCCTGACGCGAATGTTATTGCGTTGCGATCGATTCTCGAGATCTTCCGTATGTGCTTGCAAATCTAATTGCTGATCTCCCAGACGGAGTACCTCTTGTTGGAGCTGTTCAATCTCCTTTCCTTTAGTTAGCTCATGTTCTTCAATGGCTGCCACCCTTTCCCCGACCTCATCCACATCTGGGCGAATCTCACGCACCTTGCTTTTCACCTCATTCTTAAGTGTTTGAAAGTCTTCTCTGAGAATGTTAAAGAGCGATTCGAGAAAGGATCGTGTGATGGGGATCTCTCCGTTGTCCAGATCTTCAGGGGCTTTTGAACCTGGGGTCAATCTACCCTCCTTGTCCCCGGGAGGAGGTCCTTTAGTGAGCTCCTCCTTCAGAGATCGTTCCCCTTTCTTCCTCATCGAGGACACCTCTGGGGAAGCAACCCCGCCGTTCGTCTCGATGTAAGGCACCTATGGGGTACTACTCCCTTTGTGTTGGAGGGGATTTCTCTTTCTGTCGTCTGGTGGCTGGCAACCTTCTCTCGGATACCCCTCCGTCGCACCCCTATGCTCAGATTTTGATGAGGCTGCCCCCTCGATGCACCATATCTGCCAAGGATGTCCCCTTCTCTTTTGTAATGGTCTTGCGTCTTAGGTGATTCCCTGATGCTGCACACCATGCGGGGGCCCCCGACCTTTGTGCTGTGTCTCTGGCAGGCGGTGTGACCGGCTCTACTCCTCTTCTCCAGCCGAGTGCTTTAGTCGTATGTCTGCACCCCTGCTCTGCTCCTGATCCCCTGGCCCTGGTTGTAAGGCGCAGCCCCGCATTCCCGGGTGGCCACTACAGCCTCTGCCGCACAGCCCAAAATCTGACATTCAAACAAGTCTTCCTCCACTTTGCCCGCTGGTCGATCCCTCCAACCGGCCGCTGCGTGCTGCAGAAAAGGTATGGCGCAGTTCAGTCCTTCGCCAGCTGTCCCCTAAGGAGGACCCCACCGACTCTGCGTTGAATGCTGGCGGAACCTCACTCCAGCAGGAGCCCCAGGTCCCTGTGTGCTACCGCACCAGCCTGTCCCGCAGCCACCTCACTACGCGTATCTGCCGCTACTCCCCTGGAGACTCGCCCAAGGCCTTTCCGCAAGATCCGCCACTCACTCCGTCCTAATTGGCTCCAGGACAGGCCCCAAGTTGACCGGGCAATGGTTAGGTGTCCGCTGTGTTGCTACGTCCGCACCTATATTCGTCCAGACACTCACGTCCTCTTGTATATGCACAGCCCCTCCGCTTGTATGGCGGCTCTCCACCCCGCAGGCAGGCCTCCCTATCCACTTGTGTGCTGTCCTTCAAGAAGGTGGCCCCATTCCATATTAAACTCCGTAGGGGGCGCTCGTCGCAAAGGAGGCTATACCCGCGTTGTTCATTAGGAACGGCCCGTTTCCCCTGTGTAGGCAGTCCGCTGGGCAATGCAGAAATGGCCACTTCAGTGGAACTTGGTCTGAGATGCAATTTTCGGAATGCACGTCCCGCCCTCACCAGGCTGCACAGTATCACCGGGCCCAACCAAGATCCTGGACGGTCGCTGGGGTCGCTCCTCCTCAGCTCTCACCTTATCTGCAGGAGTGCTCAAGCGCCCAGGGCATGGCCGCCACCGAGGCCTCTTTCGGAGCTGCCCCGATGCGATGACAGGCGCCGCCGCACCCGGCAACTGCACAGAGCGATCCCAGGCAGCGTATTCCCGGTCAGACCATGAGGCGCTCCGTGACGATCTCCTCTATTGCTGCTGTTCTCACTGAGGAGCGACAAGCGGCCTCCGGAGGCTGACTAATTTTCACAAGCTGGATTACGCTAGTGATCTTTCGACTCAGCGCTCTAGTACTCGTCCATCTTACCTGCCATTTTCTTCCCACCTCGCTATGTTTGTCTTCAGCCGCTCACTGGGTCTAGTGGGTGTGAACTTCCGCAATTTCTGTTCTCTGGGCTCGCTCCTCACGTCCCCTCTTTATGCCGCAGCCTCTCCCCTCTCCGTAGAGGCTCGGTGCGTAGATTGAGCCAGACAAGCTGGTCAGGACCGGGGAGCCTCTGAGACAAGCGACTGCTCAGCCCGCCATCTTGGCCCCTGTTAGACCTGGCACCTTGGCGTGAGTCTCCCTTCCACTTTTTGCTGATGTGCCTCCGATGTTTTGCTGGTTTTCCGATACTCAGGGCACTGCGCCACGGCTGATCCGTGCCGCAGTGCAAGTGCTCCCTACTATAAACTGTACATACGATTGGTATCCATGATTGGTGCATTGGATTTACTGTTAGTCCCTAGTAAAGTGCACGAGAGAGTGCCGGGGCTTGTAGATGCCAATACTGCTGGTGGGCCTGCAGCGCTGGTTGCGCCACCCACCGAAGCAGCCGTAAAGATGTGTCTGGGAACTGCGACCGCAGAACCCGCGTGCGGTCTCGTACCGTCACGTTAGCTGGGCAAGTGTCCCCACTTGCCAGCACCGACCCTTCCCTTGACTACATATTAGTCACCCCTATGGTAGGCCTGCGGGCAGGGTGCGTTGTAGGTGCAAGGAAGGACAAGCCCTGATGTGCGTGGCATGTCCTAGTAGTGACTTACAACGAAGACCGTATTTCACTACTGAAGGCTACCGGCTCCATTAGGCCAGACTGAGCTGCGAGGATTATTACACCCTATAATCCCTGCAGGCTCAAGGAGCATGGTAGTGAGTCATGTTTAGTATGCCTGAACTCGGGATAATGAGATATTTCTTGTAGTCAAGTTTATTTCAGTATCCTGGGTTTGCAAATGCTACTTTTAGAAAGTTAGCATTTGCTTGCTTAACCATTTCAGCCGCCTCTGCTGGTGTGTATCTGACTGTCTGGGATGTGTGAGTGACAGGGCTGAAGGGATGACGGGTGGTGAATGCGCAGATTACACCTTAGTGGGAGGTAGGAGTGCCTCTTGACTCGAACTGTCACTGTGCTCGACCTCCACAATGCTGGCTCCACCCCCCTGGGGAGCGGCTGATGACTCTACCGGCACCTGGCCCAGGAAGAGCGAAGCCCCCATCAACAAGGTACTCTGGCCACTCCTGTCCGGACAATGCTGGCTCCACCTCCTGTGGGGCGTCTGATGCGCCTGCCCCTCACACTGAAAGCAGAAGCCGGAGTACACCCGCGGGGGTACTCCAGAACTGAGAGTGGCTATGCAAAGGCCCCCCTGGCCTCCGAGAACAAAAGAATTGGCCTATAAAAGACGGAGCCCTGCTCCTTGAAAATTAGATCCGGTTTGGGCCACAGAAAGACTCTGCCCTACGAGAAGGACCGTGAGAGACAAGGAAGGGTGCTGACTCTTGCCTGTGTCTGGTGCCTTGCTGCGGAAGGAGAGGAAGACAATAAGACTACGAAAAGACTGTTGTGCTACTTGTGCCAAACTCTGCAAAGAGATCTCCAAGGGATTGCAACTGAACTTGCCCCCTGACCAGCGTCCCAGGACCAGTGGACGCTACCCCCTTGGAAAGCGACTGCGGGTGCTGACCATCGCCGCAGCACTGACGGAGGAATCTCCTCTAAGGCATCACCATCCTCCCGACCACCGTGACCGGGGCCCAAAGCAACAGCGAAAGCAAAGTGAGGACCAGCCGCCGCTGGCCCGAACACCGTGACCGCAACTGCACCGGGAACCCGAGAGCAAAGCAAAGGAGGATCCGTCCGGTCCGAGCTATCGAGGTGAAGGCATAGCGAGCCCTCACTCACCTGCAAGGACGGACAATTGCCCTACGAGAATCCGCAAGGTCGGTAAGCCTGCCCGACAGCCCAGCTGTGAGCCCACAGCTGCACCGACATTTGGCTGGGTACGTCCTGCACTTGGGGACCGTACTGCCACTTGCACCACCGCACAGCCGCCGCCTCCAGGGTCGGAGCGGACGACGAGGAAAGGACCCTGCCGCCACAGAACACCGCTGCCCCGGACGACCAGTGACCTGCTCGGCCGAAGAGCCGCAACGATCAGCGACCCCGGGAAGGCAAAGCGACGTGGGACAGATCCCTTGGAAGCCGCCGGCTCCACAAGAACTTTGAATAACACCGGCCTACGGGCCTCCAGAGAACATCCATAAGAACTGTGGTAACTCGAACTAAGTAACCTGCAACCGTCTTCATAAAGTTATTGACTGTATTCATAAGCCTGCTTAAAATCTATATAAAGATATATATTTTTACAAGAATACAGTCTGGTCTCGTTGTGTGGTGGGTTGGTTGTAAAGGTGTACTGTTGCAAGTGTTTAACCCTATGTGCCCCAAAGATTAGCCTACGACTGCTTAAGCCACACTACCTAGAGGGTAAGCAGAGGTTGTCTGGAAGGTAACCCTCAGCCCTGACGAGGAAGAGAGAGTCCCTGCTTGTCGCTAGTGTTACACTGCGCCAACTAGAGCCTCCCCCTTCCTACATTGGACGCAGCGGTGAGGATTTTCGAATTTACACTTGCGATAGTTATACCCGAGCTTCTGACCACTACACAAGGATTACGGTACAGTTACGAAACCACAGACTTTGCTTTTTGAAAGAAGATTCCGCGTGCAGAAACCATGCCGGGCACAAAGAGCCTGGATGGAGCGGAGTCCACGACCTCCGAGGTGTTGGAGATAGAGTGGGATGCCGCAAAGCTGGACAAATACTCAAAGATGGAACTGAAGTTTTTCTGTAGGAAACTCAAAGTTCCGCACGCTGGCTGCAAAAACAAGCCGGAGCTCTACAAGGCCCTGAAAGCCTGGGTAGAGTCCAGAAAGACCCCGGAAGAGCAAGACGTCCTCGCCGAGCAGAATACGACGGAGGAGCAGAATGCACTTGGGGATCTGATCGATCTCGAGAGGCAGGACAGCGAGCACAGCTTTGGGAAAGGCCTGTCGCCAGAGGAGCTGGCAGACAGGAAGGAAACCCGGAATCACGAAAGAAAGTTGGCAGAATTGAAAATCCAGCTGGAGCTCGAAACCAAAAGAATGGCGCTGGAAGAGCGAAAGCACCAGATGGATTATGAAATCAAGATGAGGGAGATAAGTCTCAAGGAGAGAGACTTGGATCGGCCTCCCTCTGGTGGCAGCACATCGCCAGTGCAGGTAGAGTCAAGAGTGCACATCCCGAAGGACGTAGTTAAGGAGTTCTTTAAGGGGGATGACATAGGACAGTGGTTTAGGGCATACGAGGTAGCCATGTCCTCCCACCGGGTCCCTGACAAGGATTGGGGAGCGGGGTTGTGGGGAAGGTTCCTTAGCGAAGGGAGAGATACCTTGCTAGATTTGCCCGTTGAGAATCAGAGATCCTATGCCCACATGAAAGAAGCTTTATTAAACAGGTACGGGCTTACCCCTGAAATGTATAGACAAAAGTTTAGGGGATGTACTAAGCGGCCTGGGAATACGTATGTGGAGTATGTGACTTACTTTTGCAGAGCACTGGATGGTTGGGTGAAAGGTAACAAAGTGAATGATTTTCAAGGTCTCTTTGATTTAATTGCATGGGAGCACTTGTCTGATCACTGTTTTCCTGAGTTACGCCAACACCTGATCGATAGCAAGCTGTCCAACCCGAGGAAGCTTGCTGAGGAGGCGGACCGCTGGCTCAGCACCAGGGTCCACAAGGGTCCCGTGGGAGATTCCGCCAAGAGTGGGCAGGGTCCCCAGCAGAAGAGTGGGGGGGACAAAGGGGGAAAACAGAAAGGGTTCCAAAAAGGCCCCCAAAGTAGTTCCCAAGGGAATCCGCAGCAGGGTTCTCAGCCTCCCCCACCCCCGAAGCAGAATGGAGCCCCGACAGGTAAACCTGTTCCAAAGGGGCCCTTCAATTGTTTCAAATGTGGCGAGCCTGGGCACATATCCAGTGACCCCAAGTGTCGCCTATTTGGAAAACCCGCACCCACTGGTGCTCCGCCCCGACAAGTGACTAGCGTTCACCTGGGAGAAGAAATGATGGTCCCGGGGGGTGGAGATCCCGTTCACATGACCCTGGTCTCGCTAGGAGACAGTGAGATGATCCCGACGAACTACCTGCCCTCTAACACTAAAAAATATGGGCAGGTGGTGATCATCAATGGTAAAGAAGCTGAGGCTCTTAGAGATACAGGAGCCAGTGTGACTGCAGTGAGGCAGCACCTGGTGTCTCAAGAGCAGGTTGTACCCCATGCCTACTGTAGGGTTATCAACGCTGATAATTCTGAGAGTCAGTGTCCGATGGCTCAAGTTCCCTTCGAGTGGGGGGGGTCTCTGGTACTCTGCAGGTCTGTGTGAGAAAAACCATGCCTGTTGACTGTTTGCTAGGGAACGACTTGGAGCACTCCCCTTGGGAAAAGGTGGAGAAAGCGACTCACCTGCGGATGGTGGGTCTGCCTGACTGGGCGTGCGTGACCACCCGGTCAATGGCAGCCGGTAAGGGTGATCGAGAGGTCCTGGGGCCTGATGGAGAGGCCCAGGAACCGGCTTTAGGGAGAAGGCGCAGGGGGCACGGGAAACCGGCCCCTGAAGTTCCTACGGTCCAGGAGGAGGCAGACCTTGAGGGGGATGCCCTGGAGCCTACAGGGGAACAGATCGCCGAACTGGGGGACCTGCCTGAGCTGACCCATTGGCAGCAAGAAGGAGGACCCTCCAGGGAGGAATTCTGCAGGGAGCAGAAAGAATGCCCTTCTCTCGTGGGTATGCGGCAGCAGGCTGCAGACCAGTCCAATGGTGTTCAGGCCAAAACACATTACGTGTACTGGGAGAACGACCTCCTGTATTCGGAGCCTAAGGCTGCTGAACCTGGGTCAGCCCGTGTGCTGGTGGTACCCCAGAAGTTCAGAGCCTTCCTACTGGGTCTGGCTCACGATGTGCCTTTAGCAGGACATCTAGGGATGGACAAGACCTATGACAGGCTTGTCACCCACTTCTACTGGCCCCAAATGCATAAAAGCTCAGACGCTTATTGCAGAACCTGTCCGACTTGCCAGGCAAGTGGGAAGACGGGAGGGAAGAACAAGGCTCCCCTCCAACCCTTCCCTGTGGTCGGTACGCCATTCCAGCGAGTGGGTATTGACATCGTTGGGCCTCTGGACCTCAAGACAGCCATGGGCAACAGGTTCATCCTGGTCTTGGTGGACCATGCCACCCGGTACCCTGAAGCCATCCCTCTGAGGACAGTGACGGCTCCCGTGGTGGGGCGTGCACTGATGGGAATTTTCTCACGAGTAGGATTCCCTCTAGAGGTGGTGAGCGACAGGGGCACCAATTTCATATCGAAATATATGAAGTCCCTTTGGCAGGAGTGTGGCGTAACGTACAAGTTCACCACACCCTGCCATCCCCAAGGTAACGGGTTGGTTGAAAGATTCAACCGAACCCTCAAAGGCATGATAATGGGCCTGGAAGGTCCGATGAGGCGTAAGTGGGACGTCCTCTTGCCATGCCTGCTGTTTGCATATCGCGAGGTACCACAGAAGTCCCTAGGGTTCAGCCCCTTTGAACTGCTGTACGGTCACCCCGTGAGAGGACCACTGAGTTTGGTAAAGGAAGGCTGGGAGCAATCTCCCAGGAAACCTCCCCAGAATGTATATAGCTACATGCTGGCCTTCAGGAACCAGACCAGGCGCTTCAGACAACTTGCCGAGGCAAATCTGGAAGCGAGCCAGGAAGAAATGAAGCGGTGGTACGATCAGAATGCCACTCTGGTCGAGCTTCAGCCTGGACAGGAGGTGTATGTCTTGGCCCCAGTGGAGCCCTGTGCCCTTCAAGATAAGTGGACAGGACCATTTGAGGTTGTGGAGCGCAAGAGCCCCGTGACATACTTGGTGGACATGAAGACGCCCAGGAACCCTTTGCGGGTCCTACATGTCAACCGCCTCAAGCCCCACTTGCGAAGGTCCGAAGTGGGCATGTTGTTGGCAACCGATGACGGAATGGAGGAGGAGTCGGAGCCTCTTCCTGACCTCTTGGTGGCCTGTGAGAAGGATGGGTCTGTGGATGGAGTTAACCTCTCACCCTCCCTGACCGCCGAACAACAGGAGGACTGCCGCCAGTTGCTGGGACAGTTTCCAGACCTGTTCTCCCTGGTTCCGAGTGTCACAGATTGGTGCGTCCATGATGTGGACACTGGAGACAGCTTACCGGTGAAGCACAAGGCTTACCGGGTAACTGACAGGGTACGGGCCTGCATCAAGGAGGAGGTCTCCAAGATGCTTGCCCTCGGGGTGGTTGAGTCTTCCAGCAGTCCTTGGTCCAGCCCCGTGGTCTTGGTTCCGAAGGCTGCTGCGCCGGGAGCCACACCCGAACTCCGGTTCTGTGTGGACTACAGAGGACTCAATTCAGTCACGAAGACTGACGCGCACCCCATCCCCAGAGCTGACGAGCTCATTGATCGGCTAGGGGCTGCCCGGTTACTCAGCACGTTTGATTTGACGTCTGGGTACTGGCAGATCGCCTTGACCGATGGGGCAAAGGAGAGGTCGGCATTCACTACACCAGATGGGCATTTCCAGTTCCGGGTTATGCCATTTGGAATGAAGAATGCCCCTGCCACCTTTCAGAGATTGGTCAACCAGGTGTTGGCTGGGCTGGACGAGTTCAGTGCCGCCTACCTGGATGACATCGCGGTGTTCAGCGGCACCTGGCCCGAACACCTGCGACACCTCTGGGAAGTGTTGATGGCCCTGCGCAGAGCAGGCCTCACAATCAAGGCAAGCAAGTGCCAGATTGGGCAGGGTTCAGTGCTGTACTTGGGACACCAAGTTGGGAGTGGCAAGGTAGCCCCCTTGCAGCCCAAAATCGAAACCATCCTGGCTTGGGAACCCCCCAAGACCCAGACTGCAGTGAGAGCCTTCCTGGGGCTCACTGGGTATTACAGGAGGTTTGTCAAGGGCTATGGCACGATCGTGACCCTCTTGACAGAGCTGACTTCGAAAAAGCAGCCCAGGAATGTGATTTGGACTGACACCTGTCAGAAGGCTTTCGACACCCTGAAGACTGCCATGTGCACGGCGCCCGTGCTCCTGGCCCCAGATTTCTCCAAGGAGTTCATTGTGCAAACAGACGCTTCAGAGCATGGTGTAGGGGCTGTTCTTTCACAGATGACTGAGGAGGGCTTTGACCAACCCGTAGCCTTCATAAGTCGGAGGTTACTTCCACGGGAAAGTAGGTGGAGTGCAATAGAGCGTGAAGCATTTGCTGTGGTCTGGGCGCTGAAGAAGCTAAGACCCTACTTGTTTGGGTCTCACTTCCGAGTTCAGACGGACCACAGGCCCCTCAGATGGTTGATGCAAATGAGGGGTGAGAACCCGAAACTGTTGAGGTGGTCCATTTCTCTACAGAGTATGGACTTTACGGTGGAACACCGCCCTGGCACCGATCACGCCAACGCTGACGGTCTGTCCAGATTTTTCCACCTTAGTGATGTGGAACTCCCTGGGGAAGGGTAGTTCCCCCCACATTTCAGCTGGAGGGGACACATGTTAGACCTGGCACCTTGGCGTGAGTCTCCCTTCCACTTTTTGCTGATGTGCCTCCGATGTTTTGCTGGTTTTCCGATACTCAGGGCACTGCGCCACGGCTGATCCGTGCCGCAGTGCAAGTGCTCCCTACTATAAACTGTACATACGATTGGTATCCATGATTGGTGCATTGGATTTACTGTTAGTCCCTAGTAAAGTGCACGAGAGAGTGCCGGGGCTTGTAGATGCCAATACTGCTGGTGGGCCTGCAGCGCTGGTTGCGCCACCCACCGAAGCAGCCGTAAAGATGTGTCTGGGAACTGCGACCGCAGAACCCGCGTGCGGTCTCGTACCGTCACGTTAGCTGGGCAAGTGTCCCCACTTGCCAGCACCGACCCTTCCCTTGACTACATATTAGTCACCCCTATGGTAGGCCTGCGGGCAGGGTGCGTTGTAGGTGCAAGGAAGGACAAGCCCTGATGTGCGTGGCATGTCCTAGTAGTGACTTACAACGAAGACCGTATTTCACTACTGAAGGCTACCGGCTCCATTAGGCCAGACTAAGCTGCGAGGATTATTACACCCTATAATCCCTGCAGGCTCAAGGAGCATGGTAGTGAGTCATGTTTAGTATGCCTGAACTCGGGATAATGAGATATTTCTTGTAGTCAAGTTTATTTCAGTATCCTGGGTTTGCAAATGCTACTTTTAGAAAGTTAGCATTTGCTTGCTTAACCATTTCAGCCGCCTCTGCTGGTGTGTATCTGACTGTCTGGGATGTGTGAGTGACAGGGCTGGAGGGATGACGGGTGGTGAATGCGCAGATTACACCTTAGTGGGAGGTAGGAGTGCCTCTTGACTCGAACTGTCACTGTGCTCGACCTCCACAATGCTGGCTCCACCCCCCTGGGGAGCGGCGGATGACTCTGCCGGCACCTGGCCCAGGAAGAGCGAAGCCCCCATCAACAAGGTACTCTGGCCACTCCTGTCCGGACAATGCTGGCTCCACCTCCTGTGGGGCGTCTGATGCGCCTGCCCCTCACACTGAAAGCAGAAGCCGGAGTACACCCGCGGGGGTACTCCAGAACTGAGAGTGGCTATGCAAAGGCCCCCCTGGCCTGCGAGAACAAAAGAATTGGCCTATAAAAGACGGAGCCCTGCTCCTTGAAAATTAGATCCGGTTTGGGCCACAGAAAGACTCTGCCCTACGAGAAGGACCGTGAGAGACAAGGAAGGGTGCTGACTCTTGCCTGTGTCTGGTGCCTTGCTGCGGAAGGAGAGGAAGACAATAAGACTACGAAAAGACTGTTGTGCTAATTGTGCCAAACTCTGCAAAGAGATCTCCAAGGGCTTGCAACTGAACTTGCCCCCTGACCAGCGTCCCAGGACCAGTGGACGCTACCCCCTTGGAAAGCGACTGCGGGTGCTGACCATCGCCGCAGCACTGACGGAGGAATCTCCTCTAAGGCATCACCATCCTCCCGACCACCGTGACCGGGGCCCAAAGCAACAGCGAAAGCAAAGTGAGGACCAGCCGCCGCTGGCCCGAACACCGTGACCGCAACTGCACCGGGAACCCGAGAGCAAAGCAAAGGAGGATCCGTCCGGTCCGAGCTATCGAGGTGAAGGCATAGCGAGCCCTCACTCACCTGCAAGGACGGACAATTGCCCTACGAGAATCCGCAAGGTCGGTAAGCCTGCCCGACAGCCCAGCTGTGAGCCCACAGCTGCACCGACATTTGGCTGGGTACGTCCTGCACTTGGGGACCGTACTGCCACTTGTCACCACCGCACAGCCGCCGCCTCCAGGGTCAGAGCGGACGACGAGGAAAGGACCCTGCCGCCACAGAACACCGCTGCCCCGGACGACCAGTGACCTGCTCGGCCGAAGAGCCGCAACGATCAGCGACCCCGGGAAGGCAAAGCGACGTGGGACAGATCCCTTGGAAGCCGCCGGCTCCACAAGAACTTTGAATAACACCGGCCTACGGGCCTCCAGAGAACTTCCATAAGAACTGTGGTAACTCGAACTAAGTAACCTGCAACCGTCTTCATAAAGTTATTGACTGTATTCATAAGCCTGCTTAAAATCTATATAAAGATATATATTTTTACAAGAATACAGTCTGGTCTCGTTGTGTGGTGGGTTGGTTGTAAAGATGTACTGTTGCAAGTGTTTAACCCTATGTGCCCCAAAGATTAGCCTACGACTGCTTAAGCCACACTACCTAGAGGGTAAGCAGAGGTTGTCTGGAAGGTAACCCTCAGCCCTGACGAGGAAGAGAGAGTCCCTGCTTGTCGCTAGTGTTACACTGCGCCAACTAGAGCCTCCCCCTTCCTACAGCCCCCCACCACACTATGGCCTCTTTTGAGGGTCTGACTCATACATTCTGCACATCTTATATCTGCTGGTTCTCCTGTTGGTGCGGAACACCAAATATTGAATAGTATCCCTTCGGTGGCAATTGAGGAAGCAGTAGCTCCAACACAAAAAGAGTCTCATGACTTTGGCAGAGATCTTCAAGTCAGGTTATCTGAATCTGCACTAGTCAATGTGTCCCTGTAACCTGCTAGTGTGTCATTTCTTCACCATATTGCAGTCTATCATAGTCACGGATGTCTCCTCACTGAAGCACGCATCTGGGTGACATGACGGCACAAGACCTCTGGTCTGCTGCTAAAGAAGTGGCCAGGTCAATTGTTTTCCTGTTAAGTATCATAGGAAAAAGACCGCTTTGGAAGCATTTTCTGAAAAAGATTCCAGTCAATTCGTAAAATGTGACCTTCATTGAGCCATAAAAGCTTGAAACTCTTGAGGATAACCTCCGTACTATTCAGGAGGGGCCAAAATACTTGTTGTGCTGGAGGGATTAATTGCTATAATTGCTTCTTCACCGGGCAGGGTCTGAGAACTTCTTGTTTCTTATGTTGCCACCAATTTGTCAGATGTTGGAACCTCTTTCTTTCATTGCTAATTTAACGATTTTACTCATCAAAACATTTTTTGTCTAACTATTTTCAAATCCTCTAGTATCTTAAAAATAGCCTATGCTAACATTTGAATGGGATTTAAATGAGAATCCATACTATACATTTGAGCATTGCAGAATACATAAGGGCCTCAACTTAGAGTTGTATATAAGGACCATACGTGTTTATAGGAAAGAAAGATGATGTAGGATCATGATACTAATCGCCAAACCTCCATACGACAAGATATATATTGACCACCAGTTTACAATTTGATTCAGAACCCAGTGCTCTCTATTGGGAAAAAATAGGTTATAGGTTTGAGAATGAGAAAACAAGCAGCGCATCACTGGGGTGACTACATCTCAGGCCGGCGTGGATTAACATATACGTCTGAAGTGCATCTTGCCAGGCCAGGATTCACATCCTCTGAAGTATGATAAAAATCCTATTTGAAGGATAAATAAGAATGAGTAAATAAGAATTTCTACTCATACAGAATATTCCAGTCCAGGACTCCTCAAAGGGGATTACTGTAATGAGCCGAAGGTGTGCCAGGAATCCATCTTGCAACTCAGAGAACCTCGAAGAGTGGGTCAGGAGCACAGACACACTGGTAACTGCAGGAAAGGAAGGAAAACTCAAAAAAAGTGCAGCAAAGGAACTTGGCAGGTGAACTAATCCTTCAGAAACCATACAACTAAGCAGTAGCGAGGCAACTGGCAACCTCCACTGCCGATTTTCCTCTAAATCTGTCTCTGATTGGACCTGTGTGTGATATAATCTTGAAAGCCCCACCTAATTGCTTTGTACCCCACCTGCCACTTTCCTCCCCTCCACAATCTCCACTCTGCGCTTCTTATGCTGCTTGTTTTTACTTCCCCATAAACCCCTGGGGTTCAAAGCGTCTTTTAATCCAGCTTTTCTGTAGGATCTATGCCAGTTATTCCTGACACACACACATGTGCTGAAGACGTGGTCGTTTCACCTTTCAATAAGGCTTCTCTGGATCTATTTCCGCTCTTTCAGAAAGAAAGATTAGTGTCACTTAAAAGTATCAACTATATTAGTTTTATGGCAAATTGAAATACTTTGCTGTGAGTTATAAAGTTATGAGTCTATTAATTTTTCATCCTCTGATTTTAATTGCCCCAGCTCTGTTTTACTTAAGTCATTTTATTTTAACTTGTAGTTATTACTTTTGGAGTCTTTTACTGTGTTTCTGACCCGTTGGTCTGTACCTACTCTGCCATGCCTATTCCGTGGTTACCCTGTCCACTTGCACCTGAAGGGGTTTTTGTAGAGAGAGCTACCAGTGCCTTGGACCCAGGAATACGGGGTTGCCTTTGTTTTTAGTAATATTAGACTTTGTGGAGGCTATCGGTTTGGGCACTGATTTGGGGAAGGTTATCAGTCTAGTTTCTTCTTGTAGCAACTGAAGCATGTGCAGGCCCAGTTTAGGGTATTTCATTTGAGAAGTTGGATGTCTGCACACCTGGTACTGTGTGTGTGTGGCATGCTGCTCATTTAACTCCAAAACACCACTAGAATTTCCAATACTGTTCACTATTTCCCTCCTTATTCTCTAATTGGGACACATCCCTGACACAATGTGACACAAAAAATTAATGCATATTCTTTTTATTTTTCAAATTGTTCATTATCTTTTTCTTTTTATCAATACTAAGATCATATATAAATCTTAGTATTGATAAAAAAGAAAAAGATAATGAACAATTTGAAAAATAAAAAGAATATGAATTAATTATTTGTGTCACATTGAGTCAGGGATGTGTCCCAATTAGAGAATAAGGAAGGAAATAGTGAACAGTATTGGCAATTCTAGTGGTGTTTTGTTTAATGGGCCTAGCCTTACTGTTGAGAGGCCGTACCTACTATTGTTAGCTGCTCATTTAACTCCAGCACAGGATTTTAAACATAGTAAACTAATTTATAGTTATATGGTGTTAATACAGGCAGAAACATAGAAATAGTAGAGGGACAAATTACTAAAGCTACCGTGAACAGGAACTACGGTTCGAAACGCGTAGGGAGTTGTCTCACGTTTGAAAAATAAAGTAACTGCATGAGTATCAAGGAGTGTGCAGCGATTTCTTCTTTGGTATGGAATATATATATATATATATTACATCAAGTGCACGTGCCTGAGGTGGATAGCAACCTCGTAGTACATATCATTGCTCCCTAAGGACTGAATATAAGTGTTACATGTATAACGCGTCAGGTCAATACGTCATGCATAGTACACATTACAACTTACATGTTAACATGGACAATCTTGCCCCTAAACCACCAGGTAATTATCTGTGGGTACTATCCAAATAAACATTACTGTATTTCAGTTGTAGTGCATTGACTTGTGGTTCTAGGGCCTAGTTTTTAACTTAAACAAAATAATACAGAATTTTCAGCAGTCATTGGCGGTAGCAGCACAATACAGTAGTATTTTTATTTTTTAAATAACATTTAGACGGACCCATATATATGCTAGCAGCTATCCTCCCCCTCCCCCCCACCCCAAAGGTGTGACCCAGTAGTTCTGGGCAGGGGGGATATGCCGTGAAGGTCTCCATTAAATAGGCAATGCCAGGCAACAGAGATCCAACTCAGCCAATATGAGTTGGCATCAGATCCACGGTTACCTCCGTTGCGCTCCACTGAGGAACCACCCAAGGGAAATGCGAATGGGACATAAGGCTCTGCTCCTGAGATTCCCACCCCAGTTCCACCAGTTAGTCTGCTCATCTATTCCACACACGGTCACTATCTGACAGCGGGAAAGTTTCAGACAGCAGCACCTGCTAAGAGGGAGTCGCTATCTGGGGCAGTTCTGTTGCATTCCCACTCGGTTGATCAGTCGCCAGAAACCTCTCTAGCATAATATCCCACAACTCCAAGTCTCGTTCAGCATTTCTGTCTGTGCAAACAGAGCGCCGTGGCATTCCTCTGCAATCCCCTATTCCCACATATCTGCCTTCCATTTAATTGGATGAGGGGTCGCAGATTGTGTCCAGTGCATAGCAATTCGGCGTATCGCCAACACCAACCCCAGAGTGGCAAATGTGTATTTCATGCAGGCCTTTGATATGGGGGACGGTAACACACCTAAGAGGCAATGTTTAATCGACATCTTTACTAGGAGTCTCGTCATGTTTTGCAACATTTCCAAGGTCTCTGTCCAGTAAGGGTGGAGGTGAGGACAGTTCCAGGTCATATGTGAAAAATTGGCTAGCTCCACTCAGCATCAAGGGCATGTCGTTGTGTGTGGCGGGTCAAAACAGGATAATTGAAGAGGGGTCAGGTAGGTGCGATGTAGGTAATAAAATTGGGTGAGTTTAAAACGAGCATTGCTGGTCACTTTCTGTACCTGCACAAGTGCTCTCTTCCATTCTCCCACCTTTAGAGGTGTTGGCAAGTCTCCCAACTACCTATTCTGGGCCCTTGGTACATCTACTCTGCAGTCTGCCTTCTGGGCCTTATACAGCCGGGAGATCAATCCCATAAAGGAACCTGGGTCCACGATTGTCATCAGGGTGTGGGACTCGACTGACTCCACAGGGAATGTGGTCCATATGTCATGTCCGTTGTGCGTTAATTTAGCATATTGCATAAAGTGACCCTCTGGGTTTTTGGTAACATTCACTAACATCTGCAGAGGAGAGAAAGGTTCCATTTAAGTATAGGTCACCTGCTGTTACACATCCACCATCAAACCATCCAGACAGATCCATCACCGTCTGTATATGAAGGAAGCTATGAGCCATTTTAAGGGTAGTGACCGAAATTAAAGCTGAGTTCCTTAATATCCAGTCAGAATCTGATATTCAGTTTTTATTTAACTGATAATTCAAATGAGCCCTTTCTGCTGGATTTTTTTAACCACATATTCATTCACTTTCTGAATACCTTCCTGTGCCAGACTGGATCTGGAGAATTTTCAGAGCACTGCTCTCATGCGCGAGCATGTGGCGCTGTGCAACTCTGCGTCAGCTTTGTCCCACAATAGAAGTGACATCAGAGCAGTGTATAGGCACCACCACTGCGTGGCGCTTTCCAAGTGGATGCAGAGCTTACTCCCAAACTTCTTCCTTGTCTTTGACAAACTTTTTGCTGCAAATTCATTTCACTTAAAACTATAGGGTTTAAGCCTTGTATGGACTGTCACAAACAGCTAACTGCAACAGATCCCCTGCATGGTATGTCTTTGGTATTTAGGGTTGTCGCACAACTCCAAGTCTTGCAAGGACTTATTGGGATGATGCATCTTACTGTTTTGATGACAACTTCTTTATGGATTTATAGAAGGCTAGTTGTTTGGACACTTCCCATGACACTTGATTATGCCCCCCCCCCTTTCCGATCCCATGACAGAAGAATCAGAATAATTTACTGTAGTGATTAGGCATGTTGCAGACGTTTGAGACGTGCAGCTACTACACATAGAAGTCAAAAACAATGTCTTGACAGAGGTTCTGCAGCCTGGCCTGGCTCTGACAGAAGCTATTTGCCTTCTAATGAGGCCCTCAGAGATACGTGGAAGGGCACTTGAGCCAAGCTTTGTCCGCAGGTACATAGGCAAGTTGCCAGATGCCACAGACCTGACCCTGCCTTCCTCACTCAGCATCCCACAGTGGTCCTGAACCCGGTTCCTATGAGTCCTCCCGATCGAAAGGTGAAATGTATAAAGGCATTTTGGAAAAGGATGTTTTTCTCTGTATGTCTTGCTCTTCTCTCTGTCAATGCTGGCTGTCTCCTTGGACAATTCTCACATACACTGTAGGATATATTCAGCGAGATTTGGCCAGCAGTCTCCAATGAATTCTGCTTCAAGCAGTTTACGAAAGGTGGTAGGTAACAGTGAATGAATGAATGAATGAAAGGTGATTTATAACGCGCGAACTTAGCCCCAAAGGGCATCAAGGCGCGAAGACAGACAGACAAAGAGTCCAGACTACCGAATACAGGACCGCAACACCGTTGATTTGGCACCACATATGTGTGAGAACTACATTTTTTGGGTGATGTCCAGGTGTCATTAAAGGCTGTGCCATTTGATACCGCCTGTCTCTTTATGTTTAAAGTATGTTATTGAAGCAGGGTGGGGTAGGAAACAACAGGGTAAGAAAAAAAGGAGAAACCACAGGATCCGCACAATCGGTGCGTATGATACAGCAAAATACAGCAAAACAGTTACATCTTTTCAATAGGCTTCATTCGACTCAGGAACACAGCTTTCGCGCCTGTGGTCACATACGAATAACAAGGGGGGGGGGGTAAGGAAGGACGGGGGAAGGGAAGGAAGAGAAAAATAGGGGAGGCAAAGAAAAGGAAAATAAGGGGGGGGGGGGAAGGGGGGGGAAGGGTGGAGAAGGATCCCTGCTCCAAAAACCTACCTAACCATACAGAACCCCCCAAACTACCATACCCCAACCCACCCCCTGTACTGTGCCATTACCATCAGTTCTCTCTTCATATCGACCCTCCAGTAATCCCCGCTATACAATGCCAGCCCCGTCCGATCAGACAGGCGGGTCTGGTGGCGGCGTCAGCCGTAGCAACCTAAGATATCTGGGACAGGTAATCTCCCGAAACTCAGAGCACAACAGGCTATGAAAGGGCGCCCACAATTCCTCAAAAGTATCAGTATCTCTCAGGGCTACTAAGGACATCTTCTCCATTCCAAGGACATGCCATAATCTATGCAGCCAGCCAACTACAGAGGGAAGTGTGGTAGAGCGCCAATGTATGAGAATATTTTGCACCGCTGACCCCAGAGCAATCGCAATCTGTCTACCCCTCCTGGACCTGAGGGGATACATCAACCCATTTGGCAATCCCAGTAGAACATAGGCAGGGAACCTCGGCAGCTCTATCTCAAAACATTTGTCCACTTCACCCAGGACCTCCTCCCAATAAGGAGCCAGAAGGGGGCATTCCCACAGTATGTGTGTAAGTGTACCAGTATTGCCACAGTTGCGCCAGCACGTCCCTGGTATTGCCCTGTCCATCTTGTGCAGTTTCTCCGGGGTGCGGTACCAATAGGTCGAGATTTTGGTGAAGGTCTCCGTAAGACCCGTGTGATAGGCCGAGTGGCGTGCGCGGAAGGAGATGTGTTCCCATTCCTTGTGGCTCAACACTCGCCCGAGCTCCCGCTCCCATCGTTCCCGGCCGGGGTTGTGAATATGAAAGGAGGGGGGCTGCAGCATTTTATACAGATCTGAGATCAGTTTAGCGTCCGACGTGCGAGTGATTAACCAGCGCTCATATACCGTGATCTCCCGGTTTGCCGTATCGCGCACCTGGGGTTGAAGTGCCCAGTGACGCGCCTGCATGTATCGCATGCGCTCCGTCTCTGGGAGGCCATAATCCCGCCGCAAATCCTGGAAGGGGACAACTCCCTCAGGGCTGTACAAATGATACAAGGTGCAGCAGCGGGCCGCCCGCCAGCGCTCATAAGCACCGTGCTCCGTCCCGGGGCCGAAGTCCGGGTTGCCAATGAGCGGCGTAAAGGGAGAGGGGAATGTAGTAAGCTCATGCCTAACCGCCACCGAGTCCCACGTCCGAAGCGGGACCCGCGTCACCAAAGACGCGTAGAGGTTAGGAGGTCGATGGGCCCGCTTCAAGAATGGTACTTCCTGTAGCGTCCTACCCGCCACCGCCTGGTCCTGGAACAGCCAGTGCTTATCAGACTCCCACCGGCTCCATTCCACCAGATAGCGGAGTTGGGCGGCCTGGAAATATTTCCGCAAGTCCGGTATCCCCAGCCCCCCAGAGTCGGGCGCCAGCGTAGCGATGCTCCTCTTAATCCGCGGCCTACGGCCCTGCCATACAAACCGTGCGATGGCCGATTGGGTCTCCGCGAGCCACCCCGCGGGGGGCTGGAGCGGCAACGCCCTGAAGAGGTAAAGCACCTGAGGCAGGAGGGTCATCTTCACCGCGGCCACCCTGCCTAGCAGCGACAACGTGCCCTTATCCCACCGGCCAAGTTCCTCTCTAATTTTCGTGCTCAAAGCCGCATAATTGGCCGTGACCATCGCCAGGAGGGAAGGCGCCAACAGGATCCCTAAATATAGAATCCGGTCCTTGGACCAGCTCAGAGGGTAAAGCCTCTGTAGTTCCGCTCTGGTGGCGCCAGCAAGCGAAATGTCAAGGGCGGCTGACTTCCCTAAGTTCACCTTGAAGCCCGCCACTTCGGTGAATAGGTCCAATTCCGCAATGCAAGCCGGTAGCGACCTCCGCGGGTCGTCTAATGTCAGAATGACATCATCCGGCAGGCTAATCGCATGATGGAATTCACCCATCTTGACTCCGATAATGTCGGGGTTCTGCCTAACCCTTTGAGCAAATGGCTCCATGTATAGGGCAAAGAGCAAAGGGGACAGTGGGCCCCCCTGTCTCGTGCCCCGTTCAATGGGAAAGGGCCGAGAGCTGCCTCCGTTCACTCGGACCACCGCAGATGGGAACCGGTAACAATTGAAGATCAGATGACGGAACTTCTCACCTATCCCGAACTTACCCAGGACCTTCTCTAGGTAGGGCCAGTGCACCCTGTCGAAAGCCTTCTCCGCGTCTATAGACAAGAGCATCCTCTCCCCTGGGATCCTGGAGGCCTTCTCAAGAATGTGGGTCACCCTCTTTGTATTGTCTACTGTTTGCCTGCCAGGCACAAAGCCCGCTTGATCCTAATCAACCATGCCCGGGAGATGCAGTGCCAGGCGTGCCGCTAATATGCTGGTGAACACTTTCAAATCCGTGTTCAGCAGCGAGATAGGGCGGTAGGACCCACAGGCGGTCCTGTCCTTGCCCGGTTTCGGGATCACGGAGACCGTGGCCTGAAGAAATTCGGAGGGGATGGCACCCGGTTCCGCAAAGGTGTTGAAAAGGCGGGTCAGCAGAGGCGCCAACTCCTGACAGAAGGTCTTATAAAACAGAGGGATAAAGCCATCCGGTCCTGGGGCCTTGCCCGTTTTGAGCCGGGATATCGCCGTGATCACCTCCTCGACACGGATGTCTCGTTCCAGATACTGAGCCTGGTCTGGCGTTAACGACGGGAGCGGCACCGAGTCTAGATAATCCACCTCAGCCTGGGCAGAGGAGGCCTCTCCAGTGTAGAGGTCAGCGTAAAAGCTGTGAAAGACGTCTGCTATTTGCTCATCAGCCGTGACCAAACCTCCGGCCGAGTCAACCAGTTCCTTCACTCGGTGCTGTTGGTGCTGCACCCTGAGTTTGTTGGCCAAGAGCCGCCCGCACCGATCCCCCCGTGTAATACTTGTGTTTCAGGCGAAGCATCGCATACTCCGCCCGGTCCATGTCCAGGGCAGCCAAAAGTTTTCTGGCTGCCTTCAGCTGCCTCCAAACCCTGGGGGCCCCCGTCCTATGATGAACCTGTTCCAGCTCCTTCACCCGCCGGGTAAGCTCGTCCCTCTTGAGCTGTCGATCCTTATTCTCAGCCGAGGAGATAGCTATAAATTCGCCCCGGAGCACAGCCTTCAGGGCTGCCCACTGTGTCGCACAAGAGGTGTCCTCGTTATCGTTCACACTCTGGAAATCCAAAATGGCCGCGCGGATCTGGTCCACTGTCGACCGCCTATGCAATAGCGTATCTCGGAGCCGCCAGACCCCTCTCGGCCGAACCATCGGTGGCAGAGTGAAAGCACCCTCCACCGGCGCGTGGTCGGAAAGAGAGAGGACCCCCATATCTGCGCTCGAAGCCAAAAGGAGCATCGGACCCGACACG
Organism: Lissotriton vulgaris; assembly: GCF_964263255.1. NCBI lineage: Eukaryota > Metazoa > Chordata > Amphibia > Caudata > Salamandridae > Lissotriton > Lissotriton vulgaris. The sequence goes on from NC_141687.1 coordinate 1,954,246,735, forward strand.
AGTAGATGGTCCAGTCGCGCATAGGACCTGTGAGCATGTGAAAAGTAGGAGTATGCGCGGGTAGTGGGGTGAAGGTGGCGCCACATGTCATGCAAGTCCAGCTCCTCAAGTCGAGTGCGAATCGAGCCCGAAAGCTCACCCAACTGGTGGCGCCGCTGCACAGACCTGTCCATTGCCGCATCGTAAACTAGATTCAAATCACCCCCTAATACTATGTGCCTTACAGAGGTGGACGCCACGTCTTCTAGTGCCCTGTGCAAGAATTGGTCCTGGTGGTCATTGGGGCTGTAGAGAGTGCCAACAGTCAGTACTAAACCCCCCACCCTGATCCTATATGCCAGAAGTCTCCCTTTCTGTTCCGCTATTTTGTGCAGTACCTCTCCCCTGAACCCCCTAGAGAACAGGATCGCCACCCCTGCCGTTTTAGAAGCGATAGAGGAGAACAGCTGCGTGGGGAACTTGGGGGTACGCATCCTAGAGCAGTCCTTAGCCAGCAAATGGGTCTCTGGCAGCAGGCAGACATCCGCCTGGGAGTTCTCTAACAAAGATGACACAGCCCGCCTTTTAACCGGGTTATTCAGCCCTTTCACATTTAAAGTAATCACTTTAAGAGCCATCAAGGAGGGGAATCACTGGAGCACACATCAAGAAGCAAAGCCCAGCGGGCAAACATAAAAGGCACCACACGAGGCCGCAGCACAGAGCAACTACGAACATCCCCATGGCACAGTACAGTTCCCGAACCCCAACACCCCGCAACTGGAAAAGCCGCCCCCCTCCCCCCGGTACCCCACACATCCACATCCATGCCACTCCCAACAACAAACCCCCCCCGCTAGTCCCCAAATTCAAAACATCCCCCCGCCGGTCCCGGTCCCGTACCCCACTTCTCAAACTTTGCAAAAAAGACATTGTCCCAGTCCGGTCCTTATCGGACAAGGCCGTGGTAAATCAGTCTAGTGGACGTCCAGCCACCACCTCCAGCACTCGCCATTCCTCCCCACCCTCCCCCCGAATCCCCGCACCTGCAAGAAGAAAAAGCTAAAGCAGACTCCCCCCGGAGTAAGTTCAGGCCGTCAGGGCCACTTCGCCATTCGCCGCCACTCTGGAGGCCTCCTGGATGGCGGCCGCCATGTCCGCCCGGATCGTGGGCGAGCCCGGTCGCTCCGACGGCGGAGAGCTCCTCTCTCCCACCTGCTGCCATCCGTCACGAGTGCTTCGTCTACGACGCGGTGCCGGGGTGTCCGTATCAGATGCTGTGAGGCCCAACACCGCGCACACATCCTGGAGGGACCGGAGCTGGTGCAAAGTACCGTTCCATCGAAAAATCAGTCGGAAAGGATGCCCCCAAGAGTACTGTGTCCCTTGCTCCCGGAGGAAGTCAGTAGCGATCTTGAACGATTTTCTCTTTTGCAGCGTGACCGTAGAGAGATCCTGATACAGGGCCACAGGGTGGTCTCGGAAGCGGAAAGGCTGCTGCCCACGCGCTTCGCGGAGGATCCGCTCCTTCAGGGGGAAGTCCGGGAGGAAGGCCAGAATGTCCGGGGCGGGCGCTGTGGCCCTGCGGGGACGACCCACCCGATGTGCCCGATCTATACGGATCCGAAAGTCTTCCGACTCCCCCAGAATTGCACGAAAGAGGGCCACCAGGTATGCAGTCACGTCTTCACCCTCCTCACCGGACGGCACGCCACGGACCCTGATGTTATTCCGCCTGGATCGGTTTTCGAGGTCCTCGGCGTGGGCCTGCAATTCAATCTGTTGTTCCCGCAGCCGCAGGACCTCCTGCTGCAATTGGGTGATCTCTTCGTCTCTAGAGTGGCCTGCTTCCTCCACGGTGTTGACACGCTCCCCCAGGGAGTCCATCTCTCTCCGTACTTCACGGACCTCCCCGGCCACTTCACGCTTCAGCGTTTGAAAGTCCTCCCGGAGGGAACTGAAGAGCGACTCAAGAAATGAACTCGTCACCGGGGGTTCTCCGCCATCTGCACCCCTGGCCGGGGCCGGGGAGGTCGTGGTGGGCTGAGTTCCTCCACTACGCAGGGCGCCGCGCCCCAGCATGTCCGGCAAGGTCCGGTCACCCCTTCTCTGTCCTCTAGCGTTCGACATTTCAGCTGTGTAGGGGACGTCGAGGTTTTCCGTCCGGCAAAGAGGGCAGCCTTGCCGTCGCAGCTATAGGCGTGCACAAAATGTCCGCCCTGTAATATCAATAGGCCAACGCCCAAGATGGAAGGCCCATCCTCTGCTCGGGTCCGGTAGCGAGAAATCCAGCCGGTAGGCAGACTCACGAGGTGATGGTCGCCGGGGTCAGCAATCCCGGGGAAAGATCTGCTCCAGGAGCACAGTGCCACTACTCCACCACCAACGACCGGCCGGAGCGACCTCTCAGGACGAGCCTCTTCAAACCACGGACCAGCGTAGCAGTTCGATGCCGGCTCCGCCTCCGCCTATCTCCTCCGCTCAACTCCGCTCCCTGCATCCGCCGCTGGCCGGCTCCGCTTCGCTCGCGAAGTCGCCGTCGACTCCCACTCCGACAGCACAGGCACTTCAGCGGGCCTCCCACAGGCGGCAGGGCGCTCCGTCAGGTTCCGAAGCCCGGAGGTCTCGCGGCTCCCGGCTCACACACAGGCCGCTCAGCGGGCTCCTACCCAGGCTTTCCCGGACAGGTTCTCACCCCCAACGGGGCAAACAAGGCTCAACAAGCGATCCACACCTCCACCGGGGGTTCCAGGCTCAGTCACCGCGTGATCCGGGGGGAATCAGCAGTTACGAGCGGCACAGGATTTCAGTGGTCCGGGAGCTCTCGGCGAGTGCGACCTCTCAGCCCGCCATCTTGGCCACGCCCCCCCCACCTGTCTCTTTAAAGACAAAACAGACTGAGCACTTTAAGGAAATCAGGGCCACAGTATCTTCATCAGCCTTTCTGTGCCCGTGCAGCAGCATACCTAGCAATTGTGCCCTTTTTGAGCCTTCGGAAGGGTTATAGCTCACAAACAATGTCAAGGTCCACCACCTCAGGAGCAGGCCCTTCAAATAGTCCAAACAATCCACAATCCATACCATCTCCTTCAGAGTGGCTTTTGGGGGACCATTTGTCCATTCTACAGCAGGAATTCCAAACTGTTGTGGACAAAGAAGCTGATAAAAAAAATGGGGACTTTTTTTTCTGGTGCTGAAGAAGGGTGGAATCTACTGGCCTCCTGCATCCTTCTCTTCAGTCACGACAGATGGCACATGCAGGCACTGCAGTGGGATCTGAAGTCTCAATCGGCCCAGCACAAGGGGAAACTGTCAGATTCTATACCGATTTCAGAACAGACTGCAAAAGACCTGCAGTGGTGACTGCTCTACTGCAATGGGATCAGTGGCAGACCTCTCTCCCTACTTCACTCAGAGCTAACATTTGTGACAGATGTGTCACTGCTGGGATGGGGTGACCATCTGGGAGTGGTGGAGATCAGAGACATCTGGTCTCCAAAAGCAATCCACCTCCACATAAGCTTGTTGTTTCTTTGGGCCATTTGCTTGGAGTTGAAAGCTTTCCTACCATCCATAAACAGAAGGCAGGATCAGGTCCTCACGGCCAACCTCACCACCATGTGGTACTGCAACCGGCAGGATGGAGTGAGGTTCTGACCTCTTTGCCTGGAGGCCCAACTCTTTTCGACCTGGCTGGATCATCAGAGCATTTACCTAATAGCACCCCACTAGGTGGGATCTTTAAACCCTAGAGCGGACAAACTCTGCCGGTGGCACCTAGCGTATCACAAATGGCAGCTACACCCCTAAAGTGGCACAGGGCAAACCTTTAAACCATGGGGAGAACCCTGTCTCTATTTCTTCTCCATCACCGAGGCAGTAACAACACTTTTGCTTGCTAGAGTTCTCAAGAAGGCTCTCTTTTGAAGATGCATTCCATTAAGAGTGTAGCACAGATGTCATGTATGTCGTCCTGCCACCATCTTTCCTGTTCTGAGTTCTGAAGAAGATCAGTAATGACTGGGCCCAAGTCATCCTAGTGGCCCTGGATTGGGTCAGGAGAGTGTGGTCTGAAATGAAATATAATGAATGAATTTAAATATCATTCATAAAGCGCATCAAGACTTCAAAGGTATCCTGGTGCTGGCTCCCAAGGAACAAAGCGATACCAAAAGGGGTGATGGACGGAACGTTTGAGCAAATCAAACACTCACCCTCAATCAACTGATCTGGGTTTAATCCAAAACCATTCTTTATATTTTTTTTACTAATAACCTTTATTTGTATCCTTTTATCATGGTACAAGGCATGAAACATCATACATGTTATGTATCATTGCAACATTGATTCCATATTCATCTATACATTCCCTAACCCACAACTACCCCCCCAACAATCCCGCCGCCTTTACCCTTCCCCTGTGTCACCCTAGATTCTGTGCAAGCAATTCTCCGCGAAATGAGTAAAGTCCAGCAGCAAGTTCTTATTAGAGTCCAGCACGTGAGTTTCATTATCCTAATTACCATCAAGCAGTAGTCCCGATATAAAGGCTAGGTGTTGTCCCACACCACCAAGTTGGCATCTGTCCCCCCACCACTACATGACTCCATTACCTCCCCTCGCCCCATCACCCGCCCCGCCCCGCCCCGCGTAGTCTGATATCTCATTCAACAGTGCCTTCGACCTCTGCTCCTAAGTCACCTGTGTCTTCCTCTCCCTGCTGCCTTGCAAGGTAAGTTATCAATGGGCCCCAAATATCTTTTGGCCGGGACTTCAACGGCAATTGTTCTGCATAAGCTTGTAAATATTCCTGCCACGTGGTCATATCTTGTATCCATCCCTTAAATTTAGGTGCCCTGCCCCTGCCCCATCTACACGCCATTTGTCTTCGAGCTAGCATAATGCCCATAATGAGAAATTTGTGATGTGGTGTCTTGATATCTGCCACCAGGCCCAGTAGGGCCCGGGTGGGGAGTGGCTCAATATGGGTCCCCAACATCTCAATCAGTCCCGCAAAGACCTCCCCCCAGTATTCAGCAACTCTAGAGCAGTTCCATGGCAGATGCATGAAGTTTGCAGGGCCTTGCTGACATCTAAGGCATCCGTCGTCGTCCCGGAGGTGCAGCCTATGTAGGCGCGCTGGCCTGTGGTATAGTCGATGCAAAAATTTGAAATGCAGCATTCGTAGCCTGCTACAAGCAGACACCAGTTCCGTCTGCTGACATACTTCCCCACTGATCATCAGTAAGCGGGTCGGCTAGGTCTCTGTCCCATTCTGCCCTGGCCCTGACTTGGTGTATTAGGAGGTGCAGAGCGTATCCGAGCGTACAGCATAGAGATGACATGTACAGATGCATCCTTCTGCAGTATCAGATGGAGGGAGGTGAACATCTCCGGCTCCTTTGGGAAGTCCGGAGATTTGGCCCAGACACTCTGCCTAAGCCTGGTGTACAAAAAGAGGTCCATAAACATGTATGGGGCTTCCCCGAAGAACTGTTCCTTAGTCCGGAATTCTCCCCCAAGGTATAAGTCCCCCCAGGTCAAATATTTCAGTCTAGCCAATAAGTTCTGGCAAATCTTTTCAGTCGTAACCTGTAGATACGGGCAGTGGTATTCTTGGGGAGTATAGTTGAGGCACTCCTTTCGCTTTCGGCAACCAGTGCCAAGCCTTGATTGTGCAGTCCACAGTTGTCGGGTCCCTGTCTCTCTCCTTATATGGCGTAAACACATACCCTTATGGTGTGACCGGGGCTATGTGCCCATCTTCCACCGCAAGGTGGGCCATATAGGGAGTGGGGGTGAAACCAATACACCGCGAAATGCGCCTGCACACTGTTGGTAGTATTGTTCAAAATTAAGCACATCGAATCCTCCATGACGGTACGGTAGCGCAAGGGTGTCCAATTTTAACCGTGCTTGCTCCCCCACCCCCCTTATATTAACCTGACTAACTGAGTTTTTAGCGTTGTAAAATGAGCGCCCGGGTGGTAGGGAATGTTTATGAATAAATATAAAAATTTGGGGTACTATTACCATCTTAATTAACGAGACCCTCCCAGCCATCGATAGAGGCAGTGTGAGCCAACTTATTGACAGATAGAATCTAGGTTCCTGAGGCGGAAGCCGGGAACGTTGTAAACTAGCGAATTTTAAAAAATCACAAACCTGCATTTTTAATTCGACTTTGGGCACTTACTTACCCACTTTAACATCTGCACACACGCCTGCTTCTCTATTTTGGCTAACAGCAGCCGATTAAGCTCGGCATCGGGCCACTTCACTTTGGACGCCATCTTGGGTGAGTCAGATGGTGAGCAGACTACTTGCTCGACTCACCCACCCTCACCAGCATAAAAGGCGCATTTCCCAGGCGCTCGCGGTATTGCCAGATAGAATCTAGGTTCCTGAGGCGGAAGCCGGGAACGTTGTAAACTAGCGAATTTTAAAAAATCATAAACCTGCATTTTTAATTTGACTTCGGGCACTTACTTACCCACTGTAACATCTGCACGCACGCCTGCTTCTCTATTTTGGCTAACAGCAGCTGATTACGGTCGGCATCGAGCTACTTCACTTTGGACGCCATCTTGGGTGAGTCAGAGGGTGAGCAGACTACTTGCTCGACCCTCCCACCCTCACCAGCATAAAAGGCGCATTTCCCAGGCGCTCGCAGTATTGACAAATAGAATCTAGGTTCCTGAGGCGGAAGCCGGGAACGTTGTAAACTAGCGAATTTTAAAAAATCACAAACTTGCATTTTTTATTTGACTTTGGGCAGTTACTTACCGACTGTAACAACTGCACACACGCCTGCTTCTCTATTTTGGCTAACAGCAGCCGATTGAGTTCGGCATCGGGCCACTTCACTTTGGACGCCATCTTGGGTGAGTCAGAGGGTGAGCAGACTACTTGCTCGACCCTCCCACCCTCACCAGCATAAAACGACTCCCCCATTCTGGACACGCAGCGGGTGCGCCGAAGGCTCGCCAAAGTCGAGCCCGTCCCGGGCTTAGGGCCACCCCCCCCGGTTCCCCTGAGTCTCCTCACACCTGCCCCCATTGCTCTTTCAAAATTATGGATAATTTCCATTCACAGGGCTCCACCAAACCTATACATATGAAATCTACCAAAACCATCAAAGTGGCACTTCTCAATGTACGATCTCTCCCCAAACATAGGTACGAAATAGCCCACCTCATTGAATACTAGGATCTAGATATTGTATTTCTAACCAAAACCTGTGGTGACCAGGCCTCCGATCCTGATTTTGCCACGGCTACGCCGGAGGGTTTCGCAAATATCAGACACGATAGACCCTTAAAAAAAGGTGGCGGAATAGCGATAATATATCGCAACACCTTTGCTATACGAACAGAGCCAATAATCACTAACACATGTGAGGCTATAAACTTCACATTTTTCACCCCATACTCTAGCTCCTTTAGAGGTGTCCTGCTTTACCACCCACCTGGTTCTCGCTCAGCATTTCTATCCTCTCTAAGTCACTTCCTTGAGCCTGTAGCAGGTGAAAACAACTTCACCATTATAGGTGACTTTAATTTTCACCTCGATCTCGGTGACGACCCTGATACCATCACCCTTTGCACCGAAATGGAGGCAGTAGGATTAAATCAACTTATCCATTCTCCTACGCATATAGCAGGACATACATTAGATGGAATCTTTTCCAATCTCAATTCTCTCTCTATAGAGAAAATACTGCCCCTCACATGGACCGATCACTCAGCTGTATGTCTTAACATTTTCTCTTCCATGCCCCCTCGTACCAAATCCTATAATACTAATACTTTCAAATCATGGAAAAGTATCAATATTGAGCTCAGCTCGTCATGAGCTACAGTGCTCCTGTGCTCATGACGAGCTCAGTTCGTCACAGGTGCATTGGCTCCGTGGAACGTTCAGTACAGCAGGGGAATTATCCCTGTGTGTGAACGTTCCACGGGCCATGACGAGCTGAGCTCGTCATGAGCACCGGAGCACCATGGCTCATGACGAGCTCAGCTCGTCATGAGCATGGAAGAGGTTTTATTGAGATCTGTATTGTCCCTGCTCACGTCAGTCATGACTATCGGGGTGTGCCTGCTGTGTGAAGTCTAGGTCGCCTCCTTTACTCACATACTCACGGTAGAATCCCCGCCCCTTATTTTTTCCCCCGTCCCTCCCCCCATTACCCACACCGGCTACCCCAACTCACCAGGAAGAACCCCCCCTCTAACCTCCCAGGAACAGAGCAACTGCGCTCTCAACCTTTGAACCATACAAAAGCAAAAAGAAACTGGGAGGGAATGCCCCTAATAGGGGGCGACTAGGGGATCCCGCCATTGCCACTCAACCTCACTATCTCACCCATCCGCAACCCCCTGAACCTCAGGGGTCGGTCTGACGGGACAGAGGTGAGCGGCCGGGCGACTATCTGTGCCATCTCGTCAATAACTGATTTTATACATCGCGGCGTGCTGCTGAGATCTTGGTCCCATGTACTCCGCCATCCTCAGGAAGGCTCCGACAGCGGCGAGTGGGATCTCGATCGGCATCTTGCGGCTTCGGAAAGATGATCGCCTGTCGCGCTTGAGATACTCCTCAGCCTGTTGTGGAGTATTAAAGATGTGTTGAGTTCCTCTGTGATGAATCCGTAGCCTCGCAGGATATGGCATTGCATGCTGGATGTTTTCGGACTGCATCTTCTTCTTCACTGCCAGAAATTTGCGTTGGGCTTCCTGCACTGTTTGGGTGAACTCTGGGTAGAAGGATAGGGTGGTGTTCTCGTACCTCACTTCCCCTTTTTCTCTAGCTAGCCGTAGCAGCGTGTCTCTGTCACGCTCGTTTAGGAACCGCATTACCACCGGGCGTTGGGGAGGTGCCCCGGGGAGGCCTCGTCGCCAGTGATCGGTGAGCCCTTTCGATAACCAGCTGCGCGAAAAATGAGTCCTTCCCAAATAGGTCAGCTAGTAGGCATTCCATAAAATCTTCCAGCCTACCCTTGTTGGTGGTCTCGGCCAGGCCTAGCATGCGAACGTTGTTTCTCCTGGAGCGGGCTTCCAACTCCTCGTTCTTTTCAGCAATGACTTTCAAGAGCTTGTCCATTTGTAGCATATGCTGTTTACTCGACCCCGCTCCATCCTCCAGAACCGACACCCTATGTTCAGCTTCCTTCAGCCACTTTTCGTGTTTGTCCAGTTTCGCTACAACGTTGTCTAGCCTGTGACTTATAGAGTCTATTTTCGAGTCTATGAGACTTTGCTGCATGCCCACCAGCAAGGCCTTCCATTCTTCCTCCCTTGTCTCTGGAGGGTCGTCGTCACCCTGGTCCCTAGAAGCAGAGCTGGGTGTTTTGCGGGTGTCGAACGCCAATTTCGACTGTCTTGGCTCCGTCTTACCCATGCCGGCAAGGTGTCGACCGCCCGAGCTCGACTGATAGACGGAGGGTTGTCCCGATATCCCCCGGCAGGTTACCTACAGGCAGCCTCAAACCGCCAGGCCGTGTCAGCTTTCCCACAGTCTCAGGCCCCCGACCAGATTTAGCTCAGTTCGATCACCCCAGTGGCCCAGATAAGGCCAGCTCGCAAGTGCCCTCGGCTCGTAGGCAACAATTCCGATCCTCAGGGTACCTGTAAATCTCAAGCGCCGTGATTTCCCCCCTGCGTGAGGCCTCCTCAAACTGCTAGTGCCCGCGGCATTCCCGCTTCCAAAATGGCGGCTGTCTCTGGATCTTCAAGAGGCTCCTGTGGCAGTGCCCTGGTTCCGTTATGATGAGCTTGGGGAGAGGAGGAAGCCCGCAAGGGTGAAGGCACTACGTGTGAGTTCCAACGTGGCAGCGAAGTGTCTATTCTACCGCCTCCCAGCACTAGCAGGCCTGCATCAACCTCCGTATCTGGTTGCAAAATGGCGGCTATTACTGCAATTTTCGTCGCTTTTTGTCCTCCTTAGCATTGGCCACCCCCTTCAAATGTTCCCTCGCCGGCTCAGTCTTTACCTGGGCCCCGCCGCTGTGGCAGAACCCACACATGTCTTGCCTCCTCCTGCTCTCACCTTTTCAGCCCTACGGGGCCCAAGCTCCTCCGCTGTTTATTTACCGCAGGAGGCTCGTCCTGGTAGAGTTGCTCCTAGTTATAGGGGTGCCCACACTGCCGTTTTCGTGTCTGCGCCAGGGGCCGGATTACTGCTTGGGCGATCTGGCCAGGCCTCCAGGCCTTACCCGGTGTCTTCTGCCGCGTCGGGCTCAGGCCCTCGCAGCCACGGCCTTGCGTGATCCTCGCTGCCGCAACAGTCCTCCGATGCGCGTTTCGTCAGCGGAAACCGGAGCTCCAATTCCAGAATCGCACCGCAGCTGCAGGAGACCGTCTGGGGTCTATTGGCGATGTTTTGGGCAGGAAAGTCGTCGGCAGGATGGAGGTTATGATGTTTTAAACGCCCGGCCCGGCGGGAGCTCTACACCAGAGCAGCCACTTCAGTCCAGCGCCACCTAGCGCCCCAATCCATAACCATTCTTTATCTCACTCCACCACCCCAGTTCAGACATGGCCATATGCAAATCAGTCTGACCCTGTGCCTCATGGGAACAGTCCAACGCAAACTGCCAAGTCATGTTTTCCCTGGACCAGAAAGAAGCATCCAGGGACCGGTTTCGGATTCATAATCCTCATCAGCCAGGCTATCTTAATCCTGTGGTAGAGTGAGCAAGGGACCCACGTCTGGGCATACCCTGCCAACTTAGGGCGAACAAAGCAATAACAAAGGGAATGATGGACGGAGCGTTTGAGCAAATCAAACACACACCCCCTGTCAACTGATCTGGGTTTAATCCATCACCATTCTTTAGCTCCCTCCACCACCCCAGTTCAGACATGGGCATATGCAAATCAGTTTGACCCTGTGCCTCATGGGAACAGTCCTGCCCGAACTGCCAAGCCATGTCTTCCCTGGACCGGAAACAAGCATGCTGGGACCGGCTTCGGATTCATAATCCTCATCAGCCAGGCTATCTTGAATCCAGTGGTAGAGTGAGCAGAGGACCCACGTCTGAGCATACCCTGCCAACTTAGGGCGAACAAAGCGATACCAAAGGGGATGATGGACGGAGTGTTTGAGCAAATCAAACACTCACCCCCAGTCAACTGATCTGGGTTTAATCCATCACCATTCTTTAGCTCACTCCACCACCGCAGTTCAGACATGGCCATATGCAAATCAGTCTGACTCTGTACCTCATGGGAACTGTCCAGCCCGAACTGCCAAGCCATGTCTTCCCTGGACCGGAAACAAGCATCCTGGGACCGGTTTCGGATTCATAATCCTCATCAGCCAGGCTATCTTGAGTCCAGTGGTAGAGTGAGCAAGGGACCCACGTCTGGGCATACCCTGCCAACTGAGGGCGAACAAAGCGATAAAAGGGTATCGCTTTGTTCGCCCTCAGTTGGCAGGGTAGGGTAGGTTGCATATGGCCATGTCTGAACTGGGGTGGTGAAGTGAGCTAAAGAATGGCGATGGATTAAACCCAGATCAGTTGACTGGGGGTGAGTGTTTGATTTGCTCAAACGCTCCGTCCATCATCCCATGTCTATAAGTGAGGCTTGGCCCATCTGCAGCACTTTGACCAGGCCCCGATTAGGACATTGGTAAGGGTTTCATTAAATGGGAGTAACGGTTTGGAAAGGTTGTCTTGACTGCCACTGTGGGCAGCTGAAGGCCCAAGATCTCTACTACTCTACGGACCACCATAGCAAAAGGCGCTCCCTCCTCTGTAGCCATGTGAGTGGGAGGCCAGACAAGTGTCAGGTGAGGTGGCACTGCCTCAGATCTGAACAGCATGATCCCGGTCAACGCCGGAACCGGTGTGAGACAACGTCCATCTGGCTGCATATCGAAGTTGGCAATGACAATGGGGAATGCACTGCTGGTGGTGTAGGCACTGGAGTGGACACCAAGGAATGTCAAGGTCTTGCCAGCTGTTCCACTCCAGATCCAACATGGGATTCATGGGGTCTGAGCACGAACCTGCTGGTAGAGATTCAGTGGAGGCCCCTTCCGAGCCCCGTAGGTGCTCCAGAGAGGCTGGGCGACTTAAATATCAGGTGCATGACTTCATAAAATTCCTTAAGCTGGGCGGGGGTCACTTTGGGTCTGGGAAAGTCAGGGAAGAGCTGAGTGGACCCTGAGTCAAGCTGTGCCAAAGCATGATGCCTGGGGTGCTGACGCTTCCACACCTCATCAGAAGACTTCGATGGGCACAGCAAAGTTGAAGACAGTTTTAACGTCTCAATTTCTTGTGCCTGTGGGACTTACATGACTTCCCCCAGCAACTATCAGTACAATGACAATCTCCAGGTGTGGCTCCGCAAACAATCCCAGAACCTTCCATATGACCAAGATCCTAAGCACCGTAGAGTCCTCACACCGCAAGGAACTTGAGGGAGCACCCTCTCAGCGCCTTCAGATGCCTCGCACTGCAGTCTTTGCAAGCCTTGGGGTTATGGTCCCCTTTCCAGGAAACATAGGCACACAATGTGTGTATCTTTCACAGACATTTGCCTGGCAGCAGAAGGTTTGAAACCAGCCGGTTTCATAGCGGACCTCATGTCACACCAAGATAGAAAACCTCTCCAAAAAGCGTTGACAGAAAGTCGAGGAAAAGGTTAGTAAAAAAAACAATTTAGTGTTACTTTGACTGGCCTGGCGCAATCTGCTGTGAAAAGGAATGAACGGACGTCAGCGCGCTGGGATACGCCGATTTAGGTACTATGCACTTCACTTATAGTGCGGACGTGGAGCCAAACATCACCACCTACTGGTGCACAGGGGTACTGCTCAAAAACTTCTGGATCCATTCGGACACCTGGGAAATATGCTAAGATAATGAACCTGCGGCTAGAAGTGTCTATCAGATTATGTTTTTCAACTGGATGCTGTTAGACCTGGCACCATAGGCGTGGTTCTCCCTTCCACTTTTTGCTGTTGCCTCATGTATTTTTGCTGGTGTTTTATGCTTTGGGCCACTGCTATCCAGTGCCACAGTGCAAGTTCTTCCTATAGTAAATTGATGTATTAATCAGTGGTTCCATGTTTGGCTATTTGGTTTACTTGTCCGACCCTAGTCTAGTGCACTGATTGTGCCCAGGACCTGTAAATCCAAATGCTGCTGGTGGGCCTGCAGCACTGGTTGTGCCACCCACAGAAGCAGCCTTGTAAAGTGTGTCTAAGGTCTGCCATTGTAGAGCCTGCGTGCAGTCTGGTACTGTCATGCTGACTGGGCAAGTACACCCACTTCCCAGTCCCTAAACATTCCCTTTTCTTCATATCAGTCACCCCTATAGTAGGCCCAAGGGCAGGGTGCATTGTAAGTATAAGGTAGGACAAGCCCTGATGTGTGTGGCATGTCCTAATAGTGAATTACAGCCATTTTCGTTTTTCACTATTGCAAGGCTACCTGTTCTCCATAGGCCATGATGGGCTGTTAGTGTTATCACCTTTTCTAATCCTAACTGTCTCAGAGAACATGGTAGAAATTCGAGTTTAGTATGCCTGAACTCAGAATAATAAAATACATATTTTAGTAAAGTTTATTTTAATATTATGTGTTTGCAAATACCACTTTTAGAAAGTAGGTATTTGCTTGTCTAACCATTCAAACCTGCCTCTGCTAGGTTGTGTATTCCTATGTCTGGTTTTGTGAGTAACTGGGCTGGGGAATTCCACGAGACAGGCTGAGTCACCCGGTGGTAAATAGAGAGATCTGCATCTAGATGGGAGGGAGGAGTTGCACCTGAACCTTGAATAGGGCTGTGCTTGCCTTTCATAATGATGGCTCCACCCCCTGGGGAGCGGCTGATGTCTCTGCCCTGCACACTGAAAGAAGAAATGGAGTCTTGTAAACAAAGTGCTCCAGAACTGTACTTGCCTTCCACAATGCTGGCTCCACCTCCTGTGGGGCGTCTGATGTGCCTGCCCTGCACTGTGAAAGGAAAGGAGAAGTCTGGTAAACAGAGTGCTTCAGAACTGGTTTGGACTGGGCAAAGGCCCCTCTCCCCTCAGAGAACAAAGGATTTGGGGGTATAAATATTGGGACCCTGATCCCATGAAATTAGATCACTTTTGAACTACAAGAAGAAACCTTTACTGAGGAGAGGAACCTGAAGAAAGTGAGGAGAGACTGCAGTGGTTGCCTTACTGCCAAAGGAAGGAGAAAGGAACTTTGTGTACTTTGCTTTCTTTGGCTCTCCAAGGGCTTGGAAAAGAGCTTGCCTCCCGCTGAATTCTCAGGGACAACAGACTTCACCCCCTAGCTCCCCAGAGTTCTTTTGGAAGTGCCTGCTGCTGTTTTGGGCCTTCTGAAGAACTGGGTGTCGCAAGGCGCTGGAAGCATGACTCAACAAGAAGAAGCTTGTCAGCGTCGCTGTGCCTGCCGTCGAAACTCCGAAGGAGGGTGTCGCCGCTGTAGTTGTCGCACTGCACCGCATCAGAAGAAGAATCTCGCAACGAGGTCATAGCTTGTCACCGTCGCTGTGCCTGGCGTCGCAAGTCCGAAGGAGGAGGGTGTAGACGCTGGAACTGTTGCATTGCACCGCATCGACCAAGAGCACCTCGCATCCCCCGAGAAGCGTGCCACCGTCGGAGCTGCTGCCGTCGCATCTTGGATGTTGCCGCTGTAGTTGTTGCATCGAGCGGAAGCTTCACGCATCATGAGAGAAGAGCGTCGCCGCTGGAGCTGTTGCCGTCACCGTCACATCGTAAGGGTGTCGCCGCTGCAGTCCACGCATCGAACCGAGAACCTCTTGCATCCCCGAGAAGCGTGCCGCATCTGGAAGTTCTTCACGTCTTTATTTCTTTGCACCTGACTTTACCGCATTTCCTATCGCTGAGACATTGCTTGTTGTGGAAGCGCAACGCAACTTAAGGTACATTGACGCAGAGTGTCGCATCTAAGAACTGAACTGAACTAAACTTAAATCTACCATCTTAAAGAAATCATAGTATGTATTTTTGTCGGTTATGGTCTTGTGGTAACTCTATATAAAGTCTACTTATTTTCTATATAAAACCTGTGTGGTGTCCATTTGTAGTGTTGTCACTGGGTTACTGTATGTGGTCACAACTGCTTAACTTAAAACGCCTCTGAAGTAAGCATTGACTGATCGCACCACACAGCCTAGAGGGTGAGCAGGAGTTATTTTAGGAGTGCAATCCCCTTGTCCTGACTAGAGGAGAGGGTCCCTAGAGACCCTCAAATCTAACAGAAGCCGATGCAATTTTTGCAGATGGGCAAAGATAGATTGCCATAGAGGAAGATTGAGAATTTACCTTGCAGCAGCATTTTGAACCAACTAACCTGCGGAACAAAACAGTTAGCAGACTAAGAAATAACACATTCGCATAATTACAACATTGAGTTGATTAATGAGTGCCCAATTTGTCTCCAGGTTTGATAAGGGAACATTGTTTAGATTTTCTTCAGTGATCTTAGTAACAAGAAACAGCTGGATGTGATGGATTCGATTTGAGGGCAGGAGGAAACGGCCTGGTCAAATTTGAACTCTAAATTCCTAACTGTGGAAGATGGAATTGTTGGCTTATCCAGTTCCTCTGGTCACCAGCTATGTGCCCATGGTGACGAAGTGTTGTCAAAGAACAGCATTTTCAGATTTCTCTGAATTAAGCATTAAACTGATTATTTTCATCCAATCAGATGACACACTGAGGTAGCCTTTGAAATTCTCTAATATTCCACCATTGATCTGATAGAATGATAGCACCGAGAGAGTTTCATCTGCATATTACACCACTTCTGATAGAGACTTTCACCTGCAGGTTCCTTACCCTATAATATTCCCCATGCGTTAGACTGGATTTGGAAAATATTGAGCAGTATCTCTGCATGCCGGTAGGTGGTATTGGTAGGCCGTGTTGGAAATGCAGTTGTGATGCCACCCCAGCATGCTGAAATCAGTTCCTTTCTTTCCGCGCCAACAGTGCAGATACGGAGAGCACTCTTGGTCACTTTATGACCACTTTTTAAAACTTTTGCCACCTTTACTTCTTATTTGTCTGTGCGCTTGTCACTTTACTCTTCCTCTGTTTCTATTTGTTGGAGGGTTTTATTTCCTGTTGTCTCTTGTGTGCTTCTCTTATCAGTGCCCCATGACCCAAGTACTTATTCTCATCCGCTTTGATGTGTCAAACTTCTTTTATTAGGTCGAGGCTGTACACCGTTTACTATTTACCTTTACTTATCTTCCCCTAGCTGCAGCCATTTACAGCACAACCCGTCGTATGTGTAACTCCAGTTGTGAAAAGACTTCCTTATAATGTTGATATTTCAAAGCCTCCTAACTCATGAGTTTAACTAGCATTTTGTATTTCTTCACAATATCTGTGTTGCTGTGCCGGTAAACGGAGAAATGTGCCCGTCTTGTAATGTTTTACTCATGAGGCACAGTATGTTATGTTATGTTATGCGTTTTTATTAGGCGCACAGATGCTCCAGCAAAGGAGCGTCCTGGCGCCCGACAAGGTAGCAGCACAACACAACGAAACAATAAATCAGAACAATTTTTAAAACTAAGGAAATAGGAAGGTTTTCACCGCACGGCGAAAGGAAAGCAGATCCCTGAGGGCTCGAATCGCTGGGGGAAGGGAATTCCAGAGCACCGCCGCACGAACTTGAAAGGAGCGTCCGCCGGCCCTCCTCCGCTTAAAGCGAGGGACAACAGCCAGTTCTAGATCAGCAGATCTTAAAGCTCGGGCTGGGATGTAATGAACCAGAAGTTTAGAAAGAATCGTAGCTGGAGACCCCTTAAGAATTTTATAGGCGACACAGAGGACCTTAAACCGAATCCGCTGAGCCACCGGGAGCCAGTGCAATGAGCGCAGGGTACTGGAAGTGAGGCACGATCTAGGTAGTCCTACCACCGATCTTGCTGCGGCATTCTGGATCCGCTGCAGACGTCCAATCTCTGCCTGGTTCAGGCCTACTAATAGGGAGCTCGCGTAATCCAGCCTAGAGATGACAGTGGCTTGGATCACGAGTTGCCTAGCAGAGGCATCAAAAAACTTGAGCACAGGACGAAGCCCGCGTAGGATGCCGAAACAACAGGCCGCCGTACGTTTGGTGTGACAAGCAAACGTAAGGGAAGGGTCCAACCAGACCCCGAGGTTTTTAAGCTCGGAGACTGGGGTGAGTGTAAGACCCAAATCCCCTGGCCACCATCTCTCTCCCCAAAGTTCCGGTTGTTTGCCAAAAATCATGACCTCGGTCTTACTAGCGTTCAGCTGGAGACAGTTGGACATCATCCAGCCGGTGACCGCCCGCAGTCCTTGTTGGAATCTGGGGGCATCCACATCGGCATCCCCGCTGATCGTGACCGCTAGCTGGGTATCATCGGCGTATGACACCATTGTCATACCCCATTGCCTGACAACCTCAGCTAGCGGCCTTACGTATAGATTAAACAACGTAGGACTCAGCGAGGAGCCTTGGGGAACCCCCAGGTTCAGCGGATGGTATTTGGACTGATACGGCGGGACGGTCACGCTAAGCAGTATTGCTTCCTCCCTTCGCGGTTTATTCTGTTTGGAGAGTGAAGATTTTTTATGGCGTCTCTTTTACCTAAGGACTCTCATGGATTATTTTGTTTGAGACATAATAAACTTTTGTGCTTGAGAGCAGGACCAGAGTGGCTTCCTGGTTACATAATTGTCACTTCACCTTCTTCGTTTTGTCGGTTAATGTTCACGTTTCTTTCATTACGATTTTTCTTGTTACATTTCCGATAATATCGTATTTGACCAGCGGGGCACAAAGAACTCTTCCACCGGCATGGCACATTGAAATCAGATTTAACTCAAAACAGGGACTTGCTCATTTGAGCAAGGGTTTACGGGGCAAGTCACAATTATAAATCTACAGCAGCGAGCATACCAGCAAAGCCGAGTGGGGCCCTTGCGGCACGCTTATTCTGATTGTGCAGTCTCATCCAGGGACACAAGAGGGAGGATTCAGGACCTTGAGGAGGGGAAAAGGATTTTTATGTACACATACATTGCACAACATGAGTAGGTCAGCCGGTGTTCTTACTGTGTTTTGTTTCCTGTCACCCGTGGTAGCCTTGACTAGGGCATGATTGCCTTGAATAGGACATGATTAAACGATCGTGCAAGTTCGTTAGCAAAGTATGATACCCATAATTTTGTGCAAACGGGCTGCTCCCAACTTCAATGCAAGAATATTCGGGTAAAATTGCATTTCACATGTTTTTTGCAGATCAGGTAGGTACCCTCAGTGTTGGATGGCAGCAGACCGCAAACTTCATTCTGGTGTCTACTTTTATTGGATACCAGGCCAAGGCTGCTTCCATTTGCCACCCCTCCAAACCCTGGTTATTGACTTCTTACGCTGACTTTCCCCTCTAATGGAAAGAATCGCATTTGTTGACGTACCCAGTCTAGTAAAACTTTGCCCGCACACCCACAGCTCATGTACTAGCTTTAGGGAAGTTGTTCATCCACGCTAAAGAAAAGGCCACACACAACTTAAATGTATAGTTTTCAGTTTAGTGCTTCGCAACCGGGTATTATAACCTTTCCAAATCCCAAAGATTAAAGCAATGAGCAACAGGGAAATAAAGTAATATGCTGACAATACACACAATTTTGCCAACCGGTGGGGGCAGTGTTCTATTTATTTCGATTTGTTTTTTGTACTATGCTACTCGCAGCTGTTAAGCCAAGCCAATAATTTTGGATAACTGCACGACAGGATATCTTCACGTAAGAGGGATGGCCGGTTGGTTCAAAGACAGAAATGTTCTGCTGCTTTAGTGATCCTTCTGAAACACTTGCAGGTCCTGTTGACTTGAAGGAATACTATTTTCAAAGATCTGTTTCAGTTAAACCTCCAGGGAAGCACAAGTACATTTGCTTGTTGTGATTCTGTTAGTGTAGTGGATCAATGGGATCTGGAATTAGGGTGTTTGCAGGACATAAAGTAGCATTAGTAGATTAGTTAACAGTCTGTGTATTCCATGCGTACAGGACGAGACGTGCTGCCCAATCAATGAAACATTAAATTGCCCAGCTACCACAGTCCTCGTAGGCTTTATTTTGCAGCAACACAGGACTTGGCTCTCTTTCCCAACATCGGAAATCAGTTACTTCCAGTTTGATGTCTGCTATCCTAGTAAACCAAAGGACAATCTACAAAGTGCAAGATCACAGATTAACCGCTGGGAAAGCAAGTGCCAGCTACACTACCAAACCCCACTCTGATTGAAGTGAATACAGTTACATGCTGGCAATCTGTTCACAGGTTGATTCCAGTCCCACACAATCCAGCTGTCCCTAATTGAGAGTTACTAAATATATCCCTTGATCTTTGGATTTCATTCCAACTGAGGTTAATCTTAGAGCACATAATAAGGCTTTCACCATTAATGTATTTTTTTAGGATCTAATTTGGTTCAAGTGCCCATTTGGGATGCAGTGGCCTTGTAGGAAAGTGTCCCTTTTTGACATGGTTACCCCCACTTTTTGCCTGGTATCTGATGCAACGTTGACTGAAAGTGTACTGTGTTCCTGCTAACCAGGTGCCCAGTACCAGTGTTCCACAATTTGCACTACTTTAAGCTCCATGTAAGTCCATAGTTAGTGGAGCCCCTTGTACCAATGGTAGGGCTTCGGAACTAAAGAGGGTTCCTAAGGACTGCAGCATGAATTGTGCCACTCTATGGGACCATTCACCAAGCTCATGCAAACTTCCATTTCAGCCTGCATGTCTTGGTGCAGAGAAAAACCAAGAGTTGACATGGCACACATTCCTGTGGGGCATGCTACCAAGCACTGCATGAGGTATAGGTAATGCACGCCTACAGCAGGCTTTTCAGCACTAAGGCAAGGTGCACTATATCCACGTTTGGGCATATCTGCACAAGTGGATGTGTCCCTGTGATAACTAAGTTCACCCTTGGATACCACAAGGAAGCTATACTGAGTACATGGGCTGGACACCTGTGATATGAGTATCTCAGATACATGATGGCTTCACTGTACCCCCAAATGTTTGGTATCAAACATCTTGTCTTAATAAACCCACACTGATGCCAGTGTTGTATTTATTAGGAAATGCTCCCGTAGGGCACCTTAGAGGTGCTCCATGAAAACCTACCAACTACTATTGTGTTCACTGACTAGTTCTGGCCAGCCAGCCAAGTTTCTGACACCCTGAGGTGAGAGCCTTTGCTCTCAGAAGTCAGGAACAAAGCCTGCTCTGGGCGGAGGTGTTTACACCTCCTCCCTGCAGGATGAGTGTTTCCAGGGCGGGAAGCTTCAAAGTCCCTTCCGCCTTTGTTATGCGACCCAGGCGCTCCAGACAGTGGTGATGCCAACCCCCTTGTCCTGACCCCACTTTGTGGCGGGAAAATTAGTAAGATTAGGAGGTTTGCCCACCTTCAGCTGGCACCACCGCTAAGGTGGACAAGCTGATGTAGAACCCACTTCTCAGATTCCCCCATCTTGATTTGGGTGGGATTGGTATTCTTGGGTCAGGGTTATGCCCACCTCCACCACGAAGTGGCCATATAGAGGGTGTAGACACTCAAAAGATAGGTAGCCCATTGGCTACCACCTGTGACTCCCCTATAGCTCCCCTAAATTTAGTATTTAGGTGGCACCCCTGAACCCAAGAACTCAGATTTGACGGATCCTAAGAAGAAGGACGAAGGATTACTGCCCAGCGAGAACTGCCGAAGAGGTATGAACGCACAAGTTACTTACCTTCGGTAACGATATTTCTGTAAGAAACAGTAGTTAGTATTAGACTCCTTACCTTAGAATATCCACATGCGTCAGACTGGATCTGGAAAATTTTGCGTAGCAGTACCCCTGAACTTCGGTAGGCGTCGCCTGCGGCTCCGCGTCCGTCGTCGCCGGGATGACGTCGGAGTACTTAGACGCCGCTCTCGCGCGCTGACGTCAGTTCTTATACACAGCTTTTCCGTGCCAGAAACGCAGAGCCATGATAAAAACCAACACTGGTGCCATGAAACAAGGGCCCTGAAAGGGGATGACCTTAACCCTAGATATCGGTTCGCAGAAACGGGGAGAATGGGTGGGGCGGTAAGTAATCTAATACTAACTACTGTTTCTTACAGATATATTGTTACAGAAGGTAAGTAACTTGTGCATCTGAAAGAAACAGGTTAGTATTAGATTCCTTACCTTAGAATAGATACACCAGCAATACCAACCCCGGTGGTGGATCTGTGAACCAATGAATACACCAGAAGGTCCTGGAGAACGGAACGGCCGAAAAAGCCATCTCTGCGGACTTGGCTGTCCAGGCAGTAGTGTCTTGCGAACGTGTGCAGCGAGGCCCACGTAGCTAACTGACAGATGTCCTGGAAGGGGACTCCCCGACCCAGGGGAGTAGTAGCCGCCGTGGCCCGAGTGGAATGGGCCCTCAGCCCAACAGGAGGCTCCTTTTTAGCCAGAGAATAACAAGCCTTGATGCACAAGACGACCCATCGGGAAATGGTCCGTTTGTGCACCGCCCATCCCTTCTTAGTGCCCACGTAACCAACAAAGAGTTGGTCATCCACCCGGAACTGGCATGTGCGATCCAGATAGTATGAGAGCGCACGTTTTGGATCCAGACGGTGGAGCCTCTCTTCCTCTTTCGAGGGATGCGGAGGCGGAAAGAAGGTGGGCAAGGTGATGGACTGCCCGATGTGGAAGGCTGTGACTACCATGGGCAGGAAAGAGGGTCGCGTCCGCAACACAACTTTGTCCGGATGGACAGAAAGGAAAGGAGGTTTAGAAGAAAGAGCCTGGAGCTCACTAACTCTCCCGGCAGAGGTTATGGCAACCAGGAATGCAGTCTTGAGAGTAAGGAGACGAAGAGGAAAGTTATGAAGTGGCTCGAAAGGAGCGCACATCAGATAAGTCAGAACAAGGTTCAAGTCCCACTGAGGCATCACGAAAGGAACAGGAGGAAACATATGAGTGATGCCCTTCAAGAACCTATTTACAACTGGGGACTTGAACAAAGAGGGCGGATCAGGGAGCCTTTGGAAGGAGGAAATAGCAGAGAGGTAGCCCTTTAGAGTGCCCAAGCAGAGCCCTGCTGGGCAAGAGACAGAAGAAAGAGGAGAACCTCAGAAAGAGGGGCAGAGAGTGGATCCACAGCCTTTGCTGTGCACCATGCCACAAATTGTTCCACCTGCAGGCGTATACCGATTTTGTGGAGGGGCGCCTGGCTGCCAGAATCACATCACAGACTTCAGGAGGCAAGTCAAATGGCCTCAACTGTTGCCGCTCAATCTCCACGGATGGAGGTGGAGGCTGGACAAGTTCGGGTGGAGGACCCTCCGCTGCGACACAAGGTTCTCCTGAAGAGGCAGAGGAATCGGGGGATCGACTGACATGCTGAGTAGCTCGGGATACCAGTATCTTCGTGCCCAGTCCGGAGCCACAAGGATGACTTGGGCCCGGTCGCGCCTGATCTTCTTCAGCACTCTGGGCAGAAGTGGTATAGGCAGAAAGGCGTACAACAGACCGCAACTCCACTCGCGACGAAAAGTATCTCCGAGCGAGTGCCGCCTTGGAATTTCCAACGCGCAGAACTGATGACATTGCGCGTTCTCTTCTGTGGTGAATAGATCTAACCTAGGCTCTCCCCACTGCTGAAAGAGACCTTGCGCCACGTACGAGTTCAGACGCCATTCGTGATCCATCATGCACCGACGGCTGTGTTCGTCCACCCTGGTGTTCAGGGAACTTGCCAGGTGTTGAACCACCAAGGTCACGCCCTGATGTTCCAGCCACTGCCAGAGGCGCAGAGCCTCCTGGCATACGGTCCACGACCTCACCCCGCCCTGTTTGTTGGAGTACCACATGGTGGTGGTGTTGTCCATGAACACCTGCACTACACTCCCCCGGACAGAGGGGAGGAATGCCTTCAGTGCAAACCGGATCGCCCGCAGCTCCAGAAGGTTAATGTGGAGCGGGGACTCTACCTCTCCCATGTGGCCCCTCCAGCCCTGGAGGGACGAGTCCGTCACAACTACGTGCTCCGGTTGGGGTAGGGAGAGGGATTTTCCGCTGACCCAATCGCGGTCCGTGAGCCACCACTGCAGTTGTCTTGCAGTGCCCTCCGAGATCAAGATATGGTCGGACGAGTTGCCCTGATGCTGGGCCCACTGAAACTTCAGGTCCCACTGCAGAGCCCGCGTCCGCCACCTGGCGTGATGCACCAGACGGATGCAGGAGGCCCTCAGAAGCCGCAGCGTCAACCTGACCGAGACTCGGGATAATGGCTGAAAGATCGGAATCAGAGCCTGAATATCCCGAATCCGCTGTTCGGGAGGATAAACACAAAACTGCGCCGAGTCTAGAACCGCTCCAATGAAGAGGAGCTTCTGAGAGGGGCACAGGTGCGACTTTGGCACATTGATGGAGAACCCCAGCAGGTGCAGGAGGTCGGCCAAAGTCGGAGGTGGCTAACGACTGTCTGGGGCGAGCCCGCCTTCAACAATCAGTTGTCGAGGTAGGGGAATACTGAAACCCCTAACCTGCTCAGATGAGCTGCGACGACTGCCATCACTTTCGTGAACACCCGTGTGGAGCTGGCAAGGCCGAAGGGGAGCACGGTAAACTGAAAGTGCTCGTGGCCTACCGTGAACCGCAGGTAACGCCAGTGGGGGGGCAGGACGGGGATGTGAAAATATGCGTCCTGCAAGTCCAACGCTACCATCCAGCCTTTTGGGTCTAGGGCAGCTAAGAACTGAGCCAAAGTCAGCATCTTGAACTTCTCCTTCCGGAGAAAGCCGTTGATGTTCCGTAGGTCCAAGATTGGGCGTAGGCCCCCTTTGCCCTTCTTAGGAACCAGAAAGTAGTGGGAGTAACATCCACACCCTACTTCTAGCCCAGGAACGCGCTCGATGGTCCCTTGGCCAAGAGGGCCATAACTTCCTCTTGCAGTAGTTGCAAGTGATCCCCCGACACGCAGTGGTTCTGCGGTGGCATGGCTGAAGGGGTCGCCTCGAAGGGGAGGGAGTAGCCCCTTCATACGATTTGCAGCACCCACCTGTCCGATTTGATGGAGCGCCGGTGGAGGAGGTGATGGCGTACCCTGCCACCCACTGGCGTCGAATGGGCCTGAAGGCTTGGACTAGGAAGGCTTTGAGGCGGGTGCTGCGGGGGTGGATGTGGACTGGCCGTGCCGTTGTCCGTTGTTGCCGCCGCGACTGTAACCACGCCTGCCGCCGCGCTGAATGGTAGTCTACGACCCGTGGCTGGCAGGACGTGTGGGGGCGCCCCTCCCGTGGCCAGGAAAGGAGCGCTGGCAGAAGTTTTCTGACTCGGGCCTACAGGCCCAAGGACTTGGCCGTAGCCCTGGAGTCCTTTAAGCGTTCCATCGCACTATCTGCCTTGCCACCAAAGAGGTGGGTGCCATCAAACGGCATATCCCTAAGGGTGTTTTGGACATCGGCCGAGAAGTTGGCGGACCTCAGCCAGGCGTGGCGGCGAACCGGCACAGACGTGGAAATCGCTCTTCCCAGCGAGTCCGTGGTATCCAGTCCACACCGTATTGAATACCGTGCTGCGTCTCTTCCCTCCGCCAGAGCTTCAGCAAGCTTCGCCCAGGCACTCAGGCAGCACTTCCGCGACCGTATCCCACAGAGAGTGGGTGTAACGGCCCAAGAGGCACGCTGTGTTGACCGACCGCAATCCCAAACTAAGGGAGGAGAAGGAGTAGTTTCTTTTCTGTAAC
This sequence comes from Lissotriton vulgaris, assembly GCF_964263255.1. Lineage (NCBI taxonomy): Eukaryota > Metazoa > Chordata > Amphibia > Caudata > Salamandridae > Lissotriton > Lissotriton vulgaris. The sequence goes on from NC_141687.1 coordinate 1,954,271,492, forward strand.
TCCAGTTCTGTAGTAGGGGTATCTCTGTTATAGTCATAATCTAGTGAATAGTCCCGCCATGTGCGTGGACCCCGGAGCAATCAAAAATAATCTCTAAAGTGTCGAAAAAATGCAGAACTGCACAGACACTTAAGAGAGAATTTAAAGACATATAATGCAGCCTAAAAAGGCTACACTGTCCAGTACTTCAGCTAGAAATTCCACCAAAAATCCACAAAACAGCAAAAGCCTGTCCAGATTTCCCTTGTCTTAAGCAAAAACCCCTCTGAATGATAGAGAGGAAGACATGGACAGACAAGCCCCATAGGCTGCCATTATGTGGCTCAGAATAGGATTCTGTGCCTTTAAGAGAACTTTCCAGAACTTCACAGTATCCCAGAATGCCCTGCAGGTCTCTCTTACTTTCAGTTCTTTTTGAAGGCGTAACACGCCAGACCTGTAGCATTCCGTACATGAATATCTGTCTCCACCGGGGAGGAGGGCGGGCGCTTATGACTATAACAGAGATACCCCTACTACAGAACTGGAGTTACAGAAAAGAAACTACTCCTTCTGTAGTAGGGGATCTCTGTGTATAGTCATAATCTAGTGAATAGAATGGCAAGCCCATCCCCACACCAAAAATGCGGTGGAGAAAAGAGAATCAACACCACTATTGTGCGAACAAATTCCGCAGCGAAGCCTGTCCCACCTGAGCATCTGCCCTGGCATCAGTGTCCAGACAGTAATGCTTAGCAAAGGTATGAACCGACTTCCAAGTGGCGGCCTTGCAAATTTCTGCAATCGGCACATTACGGAGCAAGGCTGTCGTGGCAGCTTTGCCCCTGGTGGAATGAGCCTTAGGCTTACCTCCTAAGGTCTTATTAGCTTTCCGGTAACATAGTTGTATGCAGGACACAATCCACCTAGAAATGGACTGCTTAGAGGTCGCAAGACCCGTCCTGACTGATCCGTAATTGATAAACAATTGTTCAGACCTACGAATATCTTTAGTCTTATCCAGATAAAATTTCAACACCCTCCGAACATCCAGGGAATGTAAGGGCCTTTCCGCTGGAGATGAAGGATCCTGAAAAAACGTAGGCAAAGTTATAGTTTGGTTGACATGAAAGTCAGAAATAACCTTGGGAAGAAATTTAGGGTGAGTACGCATAACAACCTTAGCAGCATGAAATACAGTATAAGGTTCATTACAACACAACGCCTGAATTTCACTCACCCTGCGGGCCGATGTAATGGCCACGAGGAACGCCGCCTTCCAGGACAGGTGCTGCAACGAAGCCTTATGAATAGGTTCAAAAGGCTCCTTCATCAGTCTGGACAGCACCACATTCAATTCCCATGAAGGCGAAGGAAGCCTGACAGGAGGGAACACTTTCTTCAAGCCTTCCAAAAAATCCTTTATCACAGGGATCTGAAAGAAGGAAGTCTGTGAAGGGCTTTTCCTGTAGGCAGTCAATGCAGCGAGATGAACCCCAATAGAGTGAACATTAAGGCCAGATCGCGCCAAATGTAGAAGGTAGGGAAGGATGACATCTTCCTTACACGTAGTAGGATCAAAGTTCCTGGACACACACCAGATACAAAACCTCTTCCACTTGTAAGCGTAGGACGTCCGAGTGGAGGGCCTCTTAGACTCCTTCAGTATGTCCATGCAATCCTCTGGTAGATTCAAATGGCCATATTGCACTACCTCAGGAGCCATGCCGCCAAACTCAAGGATGAGAGGTCTGGGTGCACCATCTGCCCCTCGAACTTCGTGAGAAGGTCCGGCCTGCACGGCAACCGTATGTGTGGAAGGAGGGACCGGTGTAGAAGGTCCGTGAGCCACCACTGTCTGGGCCATTCCGGGGCAATCAGCATCATTCGTGCCCTGGACCGGGACAGCTTAATGAGCACCGCCGGAATCAGAGGGATGGGCGGAAAAGCGTAAACAAAGCTGTTCGACCAGTTGATCCAGAGTGCATTCCCCAGCGTCCCTTGCTGGAAGTACCTGGAGGCGAAGTCTCGACATTTGCTGTTTTCGGCGGTGGCGAACAGATCTACGTCTGGAGTCCCCCACCTTGCGAAGACTTCTCCTAGTACGTCGTCGTTTATGACCCACTCGTGATTTTCCAGAATCAGTCTGCTCAGTGCGTCTGCCTGAACATTCTGCACACCCGGCAGATGTGTAGCCGTTATCGTCAATCCTCTCGCCAGAAGCCAGTGCCAGATCGTCTGCGCCTCCCGGGACAGGGTGCGCGATCTCGACCCCCCCTGCTTGTTGAGGTAACACATCGTGGTCGTATTGTCCGTCTGTACAAGCAGAGAGTTGGTCCGGAAGGACGGATGAAAGGCCTTCAGTGCCAAGTGAACAGCCCTGAGTTCCAGGAAATTGATGTGATACGTGGACTCCGCCGGAGACCACGTGCCTTGGATCTGTAAGTCCCCCGAATGCGCTCCCCAGCCCTGGAGAGAAGCATCCGTCACAATTGTCTGAGTAGGGATGTCCTTGTGGAAGGGGACTCCTCTGAGGAGATTCTCCGCTGAACACCACCACTTCAGAGACTGAAGAGCATGCAGAGACAGTCGTATCTTGTTGTCCCAAGATCCTTTCCTCTGGTCCCATTGGTTCTCCAAGCACTCCTGCAGAGGTCTCATGTGTAGTCGTGGTGAGGAGTGAGGAAGATACAAGAGGCCATCGACCCCAGTAGAGAAGACACCGTCCTCACTGTTGTAGATGGAGCGGTCATAAGAGCCTGAGCCTTCCGAAGGATCGATCTCCGTCGCTCCTCCGAAGGAGACACGCTTGCTGACATCGTATCGATGGTGGCCCCCAAGTATTGAATACATTGGACCGGGATCGGGACAGACTTGGACATGTTGATGTGCAACCCCAACTTGTTCAAGAGAACGCACGTCTTCCGGAAGTCCGCTTGGGCTTCTGAGAAGGAGGAGGCCTTGATCAACCAATCGTCCAGGTACGGGTAGACAAACACCTTGTTTTTCCTCAGGTGTGCCGCTACCACTGCCATGCACTTCGAGAATGTCCTGGGTGCAGATTTCAGTCCGAAAGGCAGCACCGTGTATTGGTAATGATGGGTGCCGACTTGAAACCGCAGAAACTTCCTGTGCTTGTGCGCGATGGGCACATGGAAGTACGCATCTTGTAGGTCTATGGCGCAAAGCCAGTCCCCCTGTTGCAACTGAGGATAAATCTGATGCAACGACAGCATGCGAAACTTTTCTCTGCGAATCCACTTGTTTGCCTGCCGCAAGTCCAGAATGGGCCTGAACTCGTTCTTGTCCTTTTTGCGAACCAGAAAGAACCGGGAGTACAGACCTCTTCCTCTTTGAGACAGAGGTACCTCTTCTATCGCCCTTTTCCTTAACAGAATATCGGCCTCCGCCTGGAGCTCGCGTAGTTGATACTGCGAGCTGACCGGAGGGATCGCCGGAGGAGGGCTGATGAACCGAAGACTGTATCCATTGCAAACAATATTCAGCACCCACTTGTCCTGAGTAATTTTTCTCCACTCTGCCAGAAATGATTGAACGCTTCCCCCCACCTGAGTGGGTAACGGATGACGGGGAAGAAACCGCTCAGGGTCGAGACCCGGCCGGGCCCTTGTTCGCGGTAGAGGGCTGCTGTCCACCTCTACCCCTCTGACGCTTTTGGAAAGGTCGTCGGAACTGCTGCTGTTGTTGCTGCTGCTGTTGTCCCGAAGACTGTCCTCTTCCTTTCCCTTGCGAGCCGAACAGCCGTTGGAACTGGCGGTAGGGTTTCTTGTCCTTGGTCTTCTCCAAGCCCACCGCTGTCAGGGTTTCCGCCTCGGCCTTCATCCGGGCCATCTCGTCATCTGCGTGTTTACCGAAGAGCGTGTCCCCGGAAAACGGCAGATTGGCCACTCGCTGTTGTGCCTCAGGCTTGAGAGACGTAAGTCTGAGCCACGCATGGCGGCGCTGGTTGATACCGTGGCAGTAGCCATGTGCGGCCAGCAAGGAGATATCCGCGGCGGCACTGATGGCCTGGTTCGAGACCAGCATCCCCTCCTTGACAATCTCCATGAAGTCCTCCCTCCTGTCACGCGGCACAAGGTCCGCGAACTGCTCGATGGAGTCCCACAGCGCACGGTCATATCGTCCCAGTAATGCCGAGTCGCTGGAAGCCTTCATCGTGGTGGAAGAGGTCCCACAAGCCTTCCTTCCCGCCGAGTCAATCCAGCGGCTCTCCTTGTCCGGAGGCACGGTGGAGGTAGAATGCTGTTTCCTGGCCGCCGTAACAATCACCGAGTCGGGGACTGGGTCCAACCTCAGGAAGGCAGGGTCTGAGTCCGGTGCCCTGTACTTTTTCAAAAGTCTAGACGGGGCGGCCTTCACCACTGCAGGTGTAAGAAATAGTACTTCTGCCGGTTCAACCAGTCCCGGAACCAAGGGCAGCAGAGGGCGCGACAGGTGCTTCTTGTGCAAAGTCTCGAATATCACGGACGTCGTAGGCAGTGCTTTAAATGGGCCGGTACTAACCGGTACTGAGTACCGGCACTTCTGAATTTTCAGGCCCTCAGTACCGGCACTTTTTTATTAGCCTGAGAGAGTACCGGTACCCTGTAAAACGGGACTGCAGGCTCCGGTTATGTCTCCCCTATTGCACAGGATAGATGACGCCATGCTTCTCAGGATCTTGTAAGGGCGCCAAGCCTCTTACAGAGTCCCTGCTGGTGATTCCAGCAGCGCCCATGTGAATGGCCTGAGACAGCAGGGGTCTAATAGGGCTTGTCTTGTGTCACGCTGTGATTAACAGTGCAGGGTCTCTAGACAAACCCTTCCCTGTTGATCACATGTGCAACGACAGTTCAGCTGAAAGTGCTTTAGCCTCACCCCCGCCCCTCTCAATCAGGTGTGTAAATGGGTTCAGAAAGACAGCCAAAGCCGGTTTTCTTTGCATTTTTTTGTTCAGGACAGGAGCTGCTTCTCTTTGTGAGCCCCTCCAACATTAATCACTGTGTTAATAAAGTAATTTCCATAATCCAAGTGCCTTCTTCCGTGTCCGTGCCCCCCCATGATAATCATCTATAGTTTACATTTTTTATCCCGTTTGCATATATGCATATGATGTCTGGCACGTCCTGTGGATACGTTTTGCTAATAGGGTAATTAGCATAATCCAAGTGCCTTCTTTCGTGTTCGTGCCCCCCCATGATTATTATCTACAGTTGAAATTTGTATCCCGTTTGGCCCCGTCCCGTGGATACGTCTTGTTAATATGTAATTTGAATAATTCAGTGACGTCATCATGTCGTGCTGTCATCTTCCGCGTTTGTGCATCCCATCTCCCATGGCTAATATTTTAAAATGTGCATCCCATCTCCCATGGCTAATAGTTTTAAATGTGATCCTGGTTATAAAGTTATTGGTATGATTCCGTGACGTCATCATGTCGTGCTGTCATCTTCCGTGTTCGAGCATCCTATCTCTCATGGCTAATATTTTCAAATTTGCCTTCTATTTGCATAATCCAAGTGCCTTCTTCCGTGTTCGTGCCCTCCCATGATAATTATCTACAGTTGAAATGTATATCCCGTTTGGCCCGTCCCGTGGATACGTCTTGTTAATAAAGTAATTTGAATAATTCCGTGACGTCATCATGTCGTGCTGTCATCTTCCATGTTTGCGCATCCCATCTCCCATGGCTAATAGTTTTAAATGTGATCCTGGTTATAAAGTAATTGGTATAATTCAGTGACGTCATCATGTCGTGCTGTCATCTACCCATACACACAGATAGATACAGACGGACAGACACACACAGACACACCCACACACACAGACGCAGATACACACGCAGACACACACACGCACACCCAGACACACGCACACCCAGACATACGCACACCCAGACACACGCACACCCAGACACACACCCAGACACACACACACACTGCAGAACAAAATACTGGCCAGATGGCAAACTTAGGGGATGAGTGCAGAATGGAGGGGAGAAAAGGAGACAAGTAGGGAAATAAACAGTGAGGAAATTGAAGACTTGTGGAGAGAGTAAGCAAAAGGTGGGAAGAAGAGAAGCAGAACTAGGGAGATAAGCTTAGAGGCTGGGTAACGATGAGAGGCGAATGGAGAGGACATGCCTATGTAAAGGCATGGAACCAGGAAGAGCCTGGTCGTAGGGAAAAGGGCAGTGGCATTGTTTTAAATGTGTGTAGTAACACGTCTCTACTGCTGAGGAGAGTACCAATACTCATGAAAGGTAGGCTCACTGGCTGCTAGTGCTGGTAAGCACGAGGCTCCCGTTGTTAGAACCTATTTGACAGCCATGGCGCTTCTATAGTCCTGAGCAGAACCACTGTTGAACTATTCAGATTGGGATCATTTGCACGATGTCGCTGTGTTCACCATCAGACAGTATTGACAGTGGAGGGCCCATTTAGGCCCTGTGCTGTTAATCACATTCCCACTATTGTGTGCATTTGGGCAAACACAGGTATAGAGGCAGAATATGGACAGCAGCAATTTAGAAAGTCATGGGAGGTAAGGAGTTTAAAATGGCTTTAATCCCACCTGAGACTTTTTGTGAGTGTTTGCTTATGTCTGTGTGCTTGCTGACTTGTGTGTGCCTGTTTTTCTGTGAGAGAAAAGTGAGGGAAAGAGGGAGAAATCAGGACACTCAGGAGATTTTAGAGGGAGTGTGTGTGAGTGTGTGTGAGTGAGTGTGTGTGAGTGTGAGTGTGTATGTGAGTGTGTGCGTGAGTGTGAATGTGAGTGTGTGCGTGTGTGTGTGTATGCCTGAGAGTAGATAGTATTGTGCCAAACAACAATAAAAAAGCGGTATGGCATTAAAAAGCAGCAAATATTACAAAACGAGGAACTGTTCACATATCATCCTGTTTGGATTTCATTTTGTGTAACGAGTTAACCGGTTTCGTTTACATACACATATTTTTCATGTGTTTTTATAGAGGCTGCAACTGGTACAGAGTTCATTATGTTTCATCATATTTTGCTCTTAGCCCCGCCCCTAGCCCCGCCCACTTGCCACACCTCTAGCTCATATTAATGAGTACCTGCACTTATTTTTTCCCATTTAAAGCACTGGTCGTAGGTGTAGGAGCCGTCACCGTGATACCCAGCTTCGCGGCCCCCCTCAGGAGAACCTCCTGGAATGTACCTATGTCATCGATAGGAGACACCCTAGTCTCCGGGGAATCGGACAAAGTAGGGGAATAGGAGCGGGTCCTGGAAGATGTGTCGGTCCTGGATCTATGTCTCCTATGGCGCCGTCTGGAGCGGGTGGAGGACCTGTGCCTGCTCCTCGACCGTTCCCTGTGTCTGGAGCGAGACTTAGATCTCCTGGGCCTCGGCCGGTCCACCGGTTTCTCCGGGGTGGCCGACTTGGGCTTCCGCGGTTCCTTAGAGGTAGGAGTCTTCTTCGGAGGGGTAGGGAGATTGGGCAACGAGACCGACCTCGGCGGAATAGGTGGAGGCTTTCCATGCGGAGGAGGCAAAGGAGGAGGAGTAGGCATCCTCGGACGCGGGCCTCTAGGTAACGGAGGAGGAGGTGGAACAGACTTCTCTGGAGTATACACCTCCGAGTACACCGATCCCGGTGACCCACCATCCTTCCTGGGCTGAGGGGAGCCCCCCACAGCCTTAGGCCGCGCAGCACAATCCTTAGATGCCTCCGACCGGCGTTCAGGCGGCGACCGTCGGCCCCTCGACGTCGAACGACCCTTCGGCGTCGACCGTCTCCTCCTCTTCGGCGTCGAACGGCTGCCGTGTCTCGACGTCGACCCGGACCATCTCGATGACGACCCTTTGCGCCTTGACGGCGATCTCTTGCGCCTCGACGGCGACCTCTTGCGCCTCGACGGCGACCGCCTCAACGTCGCCTTGGAGCGTCTCGACGTCGACCTCGACCTCCTACGCCTCGACGGCGAACGCCTCCATCTCGCCGGCGAGTGCTTCGACGTCGGGCTTGACGACGAGGATCCCCTCGACGAAGATGAAGCCTTGTGTCTTGACGGCGATCGACGGTATTGCCTCGGCGGCGTGCGTCGACGCCGATCCTGTCGACGCCGAGAGCTCGACGTTGACGCCGAAGACAGCGACGATGAGACAGTCTCTGCGTTCGACGGCGGCCTATGCAGGTCCCTCGACGTCGACGGACGACGTTTACTCGACCCAGAGCCCTGGGGTGATGGGGAGCCAGCCTTAGACCTTCCCCTCGACGTCTTGGGGGGTGCCACCGACCCAGACGGAGAATGGGGACGCGTGCTGGTCTTCCTGCCCCCGGGTAGCCCCCCAGGGGCCTCAGCATGGGCAGATGAAGCCTCTCCAGACCCACCTTGCGTCTTCTGTCTTCTTTCTTCTAGGCCCTGAAGCCTGATCTTCAGTCTGTCCTTCAGGGTCCTGCCAGAGAAACCTTGGCAGATCTCACACTCCTCAGGGATGTGGGAAGAGGGAAGGCAGAGGATACAGAACTCATGGGGGTCTGTCTTGGCCTTCTTCCTGGAGCACTCCGGGCATTTGTCAAATAATGCAGGCATTATGGACAACAAAAGGGTGCAAAAAGCCAAGAAGAAAGTCACCAAAGTACTTTAAAAGTACACAAAATCGAAATAGTGAAAAAAACACCAACAAAACCCTTGAAAAGGGAGAGCTCAATGCTCCAGGGTCCTGCTTGCAGGAGCCGGAAAAAAGAACTGAAAGTAAGAGAGACCTGCAGGGCATTCTGGGATACTGTGAAGTTCTGGAAAGTTCTCTTAAAGGCACAGTATCCTATTCTGAGCCACATAATGGCAGCCTATGGGGCTTGTCTGTCCATGTCTTCCTCTCTATCATTCAGAGGGGTTTTTGCTTAAGGCAAGGGAAATCTGGACAGGCTTTTGCTGTTTTGTGGATTTTTGGTGGAATTTCTAGCTGAAGTACTGGACAGTGTAGCCTTTTTAGGCTGCATTATATGTCTTTAAATTCTCTCTTAAGTGTCTGTGCAGTTCTGCATTTTTTCGACACTTTAGAGATTATTTTTGATTGCTCCGGGGTCCACGCACATGGGCGGGACTATTCACTAGATTATGACTATACACAGAGATCCCCTACTACAGAACATCTTCTTTCCGAATTGCTCATACCTCTTGGTTTCCCGATCCGGTGGTGCAGTCGGGAATGCGGATTGGGAAGTAGAGGCCTGGATAACCAGGCTCTCGGGGTGGGATGGGTGGACAAGAAACTAGGGTCGCCCAGAGCAGGGCTGTGGCGCCTAGCGATGTTCCTATCTACAGGGGGACCTGTAGCGGGCCTGGACCAGGTGCCCAACAGGACGTCTGTGAGAGCCTCATTAAATGGCAGTAGAGGCTCTGGAGAGCTTCCCTGCGGTTTAAGGACCTCTGTGAGGATGTTAGACCTCACCTTTGCGACAGGGAGCTCAAAAGCCAAGGCCTTGGCCGCCCTCGTCAGCACCACACTATAAGCTGCCTCCTCCTCCGTAGCCACAAAACCAGTGTCTGGGTAGGTATCCAGGCCACTGTCTTCCCTTAGTTCCTGTGTCCAGTCCTGAAATGACTGGCACTCACATGCCAGGGGGTCCTCAGACCCCCCCCCCAGTCTCCCTCGTCGTCCATGTCCTAAAAATCAGGTGTAAAGGATGGACCCAGATTCTCAAAGAACTCTGCTTCGGTCGGCGTCGAGTGACGGCGCTCCGACGCTGGATCCGGACCGAGGGGTGACCAGGGACGGCGCCGTGCGGGTACGACGCCAGGGATGACACCCTAGGGGCCGACGCCGGCAGGGTCGTAAGGTCGACCAGCGGCAACCCGGAACCGGATCCAGTTGGGGCCTGCGGCGTCGGGACCGAAGTCGCCAACGGCGCCGGGGCCGAAATACCCGGCCCGCTCGGTCTCCCAGTCGGGGCCGCTTGGTCCGAAGGTGCCGCGGAACCTGACGGAGGAAAGAGTGACCTCATGGCCATGAGGAAGGCGTCTATCTCCTCCGGCGTCACGTTCTGCCCAGGAACCGGCGGGTCCCGAGCAGGCTGCGACGCCTGCGGCTCCGGCGGAGCCGCGTGGCCGGTGTCACTCGAACCCCCGGTCGCGTCACGCGAACGTCAAGGGGAGTCAGAAGAGCGATGTCTTGTGCCCCTTACCTGAGGACTTGAAGCCCGACGAGTGATGTTGACTCGCCGAGCTGTGATGACTCCAGCCCCGCGACCGGTCCCTCGAACGGCGCGGGCCGACTGCCGGAGCTCGAGGCGCTTACGGGACCGCTCCCGCCTAGCCTTCGACGTCAAGGCCCGACAGTCGGGGCACAACTTGTCATCGTGGTCGAGGCCCAGGCAATGTAGGCACCGGCGATGGGGGTCGGTAACGACATCAGTCGGCTGATGTCGGCACAGGGCTTGAACCCGGGCATCCCTACCGGCACCGATGGAGTTGTGCGACTCGAAACGGAGCCAAAAAGGATTGAAAAAGCTTAGTCAAAGAGTGACTAAAGAGTACCACTTTCTCCGAACCTGCGCTTGCTGGCGTGGAAAAAAGAACGAGGGCGGCGTCTAAGTACTCCGACGACGTCATCCCGGCGCCGACGACGGACGCAGAGCCGCAGACGACGCCTACCGACGCGCAGGGGTACTGCTAAATAAAATTTTCTGGATCCAGTCTGATGTCTGGGGATATTCTAAGGTAAGGAATCTAATACTAACCTGTTTCTTTCAGATTTTTGGCGCAAAACCCTGCCTGCTCTCAAACTCTCTTGACAGTTGAAACAGAGTGACTCGTCTTGCAAGCTGGAGAACTACCAAAGCCTTGGGTAGCCTGCCTGCACTTTGAAAATCGACTAGTCTCCCATGGAGTAGAGGAGCTACTCCCATGCAGCCCGCAGGCACTGACAAGCAGAGTCCGGTCCATTGCTTTGCAACTCCCCAGCCTGACCAACGCCACACACGACCAGAAGATACTCGCACTTTGGAAGATCAGATCTGTCTTCCCACTGAGTGTGGAGACAAAAGGTAAATTGGAGCCGTGCATCACTAATACCACCTGTTCCGGATGCCCTGCACCAAACACCAACAGTGAGAGTCAATTCTAGATTTTCACTGCACCATGACGAAGCAGCCACCGATGGACGTCTGCATCACTGAGACCCACTTCGTAAGTGGCCCAGCTGTTCTGATTTTGTCCCTTCCAACTGTTTGTCCCTAACTTTGAGGAGCCTCTTTGTGCATCAGCTCAACCACCGGAACCACTCTGCACCCGAGCCCCCGGCCCAGGTACCGAAGAACCCCTTGCTCCAAGCCCCCCTGTGCAGCTTGTTTCTAGGTGGCCCCCTTTCACTGTAGTGCACCCAACTACAGCCTCACCAGCACCCTGCTCCCTGTAAAACCTGGGCTGTTCCCAAAGAACTGCTGGTAGTACTTTGACCATGGCTCTTTACAACTCTAAACCCAGAAGGTGAAGCCCTGAAACCGACTGTACTTGCGTTTATTGCATTCATGACTTTTCCTCCCATAGGATTGCATTGTGTGTAAAGGCAAAAGACTTTAACCCCTTAAGTGCACGCGAAATTTCCGCGCTGTGTGGGAGTTTTCATTAGTGGGCGGAGATTCGGACGGACGGGGCGCGTGACGGCTCCTGGCCGTCACGAGCATACAAGGGTTTAAAAGTGTTACTTGTAAAAATTGATAACGCTAATGTATTTACCTTTGCACAAAGTTCTTGGTTTTGAAACATGTATGTGTTTTTAGTATACTATATAGAGAGACAGCTTCCTACAGACCTTGTCGCAGCATTGTACAAAATGTCGGCAGTGTCCTTGTTTAGTGTGTTGGCGGTGCAACAACTTTACCTCTCACCAGCTCCATTTAGACAGAGACTAATTGTATTGCAATTCATATAGCGCTTACTACCCCATGTGGGGAACTGAAGCGCTTGTCTACGTGGGTAGCACGCTACACCATGTTGGGTGGGTGGTTGAAAGAATGTTGTCTTTCTTTTGGTCCTATTTTGAAAGTGTTTTCATGTCATGCATGGTGACCACTGAGGTTATCATGATATGGGACACAGTGCTTAGTAGTGTGAATGATAAAGTGGGAGAGAAAGGTGACCAGTTTATGGTATTCAGTAAGCTGGCAGCTTTGAACAGGTCTGTAGGTCCCTTTATGGTATTTCTTTTGTTCATAGTCCACTGAGGTGGTTACTTCACTGGATTATTAATTCGGAGATATCTAGTTTAAAGTGTAAGGTCCTGAGCAGGCATAGGTTGGAGGAAGACATGGATCAGAGATCTAATGGGATGGACTTTGTTACTATCGTCCTATATCTTTTTGCGAGATGTCAAAAGCTGTCATAGATCAACTGGAATTATGCGGCAGGGGAGGGCCAAATTATGCAGCAAGAAAAGGCACATTATGCAGCACATTTTTCACTTTGCAGCTGCAATTCAGCCTGGGCTCAGAGTTTGTAGCTATGCGATTTCGTCTATGCAGCCTTCACTGCGCTGGAATCATGACGAGTTCGTCAATCCCACGTCCCTAGCACGTGCCTGCCACTCTGCTATCTCCGGGCCGATTTTTGTCTAACACAGCTGTAAATGTTCAGTCTCTGTCTGTTTTTCAATTATAAATATTTTGTTGATGGTGTTTTGGGCTGGGGGCCACATCCATCCACACTAGGCACACTGTGCTGTCTAGGTCCTTGCTGAGATTCTTGATGGCAGCTGAGCGTGTTCTTGATTTGTTCACTTTTTTCAGGCTATTAAGCACTTCGAACCAAGACAGTAAACAGCTGCAATTTGTGACTCATGCACGACACTAAAATACGTTCCACCCCTCCTCCGATGTCTTTGGCAACCTCTTCCCTCGTCTTGGTTCAAGCCCCTCATCCACCCACGCTGTGGTATTTTACATGTTGCACAGCAGGATGGGCTGCTGTTCAACATGACTTTAAGTAACATAACATTTTAAAAGCGCTGTGACAGTCAAGACTGCTCACATCAGGGCTTTTTACAAAAACAAAATACGGCATGTTGGTCAGCAGCATGCTTTGCTGTGCCACTTGTTTGTGTCGTGATTTGTTCCTGAGAGTTCGATGCCATCCCTGCATGCATTTTTTGTGCCGCCGCAACACTTGCTGCTGTGTGTCCTCGCCCATGTAGTCTCTGCTTAGAACTGGATCCTGAGTGCCCCTGTGCAGTACTTCTGTGAACCCTGTGCCTGACGTGTAGCCAGTCTACATAACCACCGCTCCGTACTGCCTTGCCTACCCGGCTGCAGCTGCTCCCCTACACTCTTTTTTAGTGGCCAATCACCCCCCTGTAGCTTCCATCATCCTGCAGCTTTTATGTTCACCCCATGCCACTTCTGCATCTGCTGATGCCCCGCCTTCCTGTTGCCCCTAAACGTCCCCATTCCTCTCTTGCAACCTTGGCATGTCAACCTGCCCAGCCCCTTCTTGGTCATCTTTGTGCTATCCTACAACTTATAAGATCTTGGTGGTCCCCCAGCATGCCCTGCACCTAGTCTACCTGCGCCAAACCCTGATTAGGACAAGGGCGGGTCCTATGGTGGCTTAACTAGACTGTGGGATGCTACAGACCAACACACTAGTCTATAACGCCCTGTCCACAGTCTAACACTCACCTGGTGCTCTATTTCAGCACAATGACTGCCACACTAGCATGTCTTCCTCCGGCTCCACATATTACTCCTTTCTCATTCAGACACCAGGAGCTGGCGACAGCGTCTGAACCCACCTGCTTGGAGCAGTAATACATACTTGAATCTTAGTAAGTTGTTTGCCTGTCATTTTATTTTTGCACCATTTTGTTCTCCCTGGCTCAGCTCACTGTAATGTTGTTCCTTATTCTACAGTGTCTCACAGAGAATAAAGTATTATTTTCATTACATCTATCGGTGAGCATGCACATGTTTTGTATGTCACACCCATATCTTCTGGAATTCAGGTACTCCCCCTGAAATGTTAGTTTACTATATCAGTGTTACACATGCTCACCAAGTTAAAACTTACAACAAAAATTATTAATAATCACACAAGCGAAATCTATTGCATTTATCAATGCTTGCTTGAATTGTTGCTCCTAATTTGATAGAGGTATGTCCAGTTTTAAACATACTGCTATTAAGCCTTTTGGGGAACGTCAGAGGCAGATGTCGGTGTCTGATCCTCACTTGGTCTATCTGGTGCCTAGGGTTGTGTCACAGCTGCAAAGCCTGTGCCGAGTGCAAGTCTATGCATCCCAGAGCGATTTGCGAGTGGGCAATGAAGCTCCTGGCAGTGTGGCAGAAGAAAACTCCAAGCCGTTTCCACGGATGGTCATTTTTGCGCTCAAAAACGCATTCCTCCAAGTTGGGTACATCAAAGAAGCGTAAGAAAAAGAAGTCAAGTGATTCTTCGATTTCACCTTTCAAACAATGTGATTCTACTTCCTGTTCTTGCACTCCACGTGCAGAGTTGATGTCAGGGTCCGCTCCACATTACCCTGAGTTTTCTGGGGCTGTAGCAACACCCGCTCAACTCAAAGAATTTTAAGATTCCATCTTTGACCTACCGACTCCCTCTGGAGCACCTTTAGGCCCCACAGAGTTGTGAGTTGTCTTGGCTGGGTTACTGCAGGTTGGTCTGCCCCAAATGCCAGCTGGGCCCTGGGGATCCACCCTTGGATCCAATACAAATACGGGTGCCTCATTCTACCCTGGCTCCCTCCATTCCAGCACCACTCAACAAAGAGGAGTACATCTATAACCCTGAGTCGGAGCAGGCGCTGCTCTGACACTGCTCAATGTCATTGCCAGTGCTGTCCAGGCCGTACCAGTCCCTGTACTTCCCGCCACTTGACAGCCTTTTCCGCCTTACAGGAGGAGATGAGGCGGAAGTGTTTGGTCCTATGAAGGAAGACCCTGATCCGGCTGATGAGATGAGGAGCTGGGTGACAACAGTGGGCTGGACACTTCCCATACTGTGGCATGATTTCCCCTTTGGCCCAATTTCAGAGGAAGGTACATCATTCGCCCTTGTGATGCCCAAGGCAGCTGAGGTCCTTGACCTGCAGTTGAAGTCAAGACCAGCATGCATCATCCAGTTTCTCTTGCTCCCTTGTAATGAGTTCAGGGCCTCCTGTACACCGCATGATTGCCCGATGCCATCCTCCCACCCACAGAGAACCCTGTGAGCCTGGTGGTACAGGCCTCAAACTCTAAGTTCAACTCACATGCATTCCCATCCTCTTTTCTTTTTCTGACGGAGGCTAGACACCTGTGGTATGCACATCTTTTCTTCCACCAGCCTCGCCTTGCTGTCAGAGAACACTGCATGCCTCTTAGGCTGTTACGCCTACATCTTGTGAGACTTGGTAGCACAGCTGCTTCCTGAGGGGTGCCTCCGAACTCAACTAAGTCATTATGGATGGTCGGGAAGCACAAAAATTCACCATGAGATCTGGACTGGACACAACAGATTCCCTCATCATAGTCATGACCTCCACTGTGACACCATCCCTGGTTCAAGACCACTAGTTTTCAGGGGATATCTGAGCTTTACACCTTGACATGCCCTTCGATGCATCCCGCTTCTCTGGCAATAAGCCTGACATGGCGCTCAATCGCTTTTAAGAGAGCCATTTCACAGCCAAATCTCTCAGGTTTTCCTTGTGTTCATGGTCTCGGCCAGCAGTCCCTTTACCCTTACCGTGTCTGGTGTACCCAAGAGCACCCACTCTACCAGTTGTACCTGCTGGTACAACAACCCGCCCAGTCTTTTCATGGATAGGGCTGCGGATCAAATAAAGAATATGGGAGCCAGGTCCAGTGAGCTGGCCAGTCTCCCACCCCTCCGGCAGCCGCAGCTTCTAGTCCCCTTTAGTATACCCTCCATCCCACAAAGCCATTCTGTATGTGGCAGCATCAGGCACCACATGCCCCAACGATCTGCTATTACATCCAATAAGAGGGTGCTTGAGATTGTGTAGAAGGGGTACACCGTCCCATTCGTGGATTCCCCGCCCTCTATGCCACGAGGGAGGCAGGGTATGCTGAGACGTGGGTCCCTTGCTCACTTTTCCACTGGATTCAAGCTAGCCTGGCTGATGATGGCTGATTGGCCAGAAACCGGTCCTAGGGTGCTTGTTTCCGGTCCAGGGAAGGCATGGCTTGGCAGTTTGGGCTGGACTGTTCACATGAGGCACAGGGTCAGACTGATTTGCATATGGCCATGTCTGAACTGGGGTGGCAGAGTGAGCTAAAGAATGATGATGGATTAAACCCAAATTAGTTGACTGGGGGTGAGTGCTTGCAATGTTCAACACTCCGTCCATCATCCCCTTTGGTTTTGCACGATTCCAAGATTGGCTGTCGGAGGACAACCTCTCTGTGTGGAGGTGCAGGCATTCTAGGCCACAGGAGTCATTGAGAGTGCCTTTGCCAGAAGTAGGTCTTAGTTGCTACTTTCTGCTGTCAAAAAAGGATGGAGCACTTCGTCCTATCCTAGACATGCACCCCCTCAATGCCTCTCTACAGAAAGACAACATCAAAATGCTTACATTGGCTTGAGTCTTTTCTGCCCTAGACCACGAGGCTGGTTGGCGGTATTGGACTTGCAGGATGCTTATTTTCACATCCCGGTCCTACGAGCCCACAGGCGCTACCTGCGGTTCACGATGGGCCAAGAGCACTTTCAGTTTTGTTTGCTCCCTATCTGCCTTACCAGCACCCCTCGGGTGTTCACAAAAATGGTGGCGATGGTTGCAGCTAGTCTTTGGAGGGATGTACCATGTTACAACGCATACCGTTACAACTACCTACCATTACAACGCGACCATTACAACGCATACCATTACAACGCATAGCGCTTTGGGGTGCTGGATAGTGGTAAGTATAATTTACTATTCTAACTCCAGTCCCCGTGGACCCTAGGGAAGGTGTTGGATAGTAAATTATACTTATTCCCTATCCTATAGCGCCCCCCAGCGCAATGCGTTGTAATGGTATGCGTTGTAAAAGTCGCGTTGTAATGGTAGTGCGGAGTAACGAATGTGTTGTAACAGGTGCATACCCTTTGGAGGTCAGGGTTACGGTCTTCCCCTACCTTGACGATTGGCTGCTGAAGGCGGGCTTTTATGAGGCCCTCCCACTTCATACTACGGCAAACCGTTTGCACTTGCTGGGGTTCACTATCAATGCGCTGAAGTCACACCTGACTCCTTCTCAGATTCTCCCTTTCATCAGAGCGAATCTGGATACAGTGAAGTTCCTGCCTACCTGCAAAGCGGAGAGCTCAGTTTATTCAGGCTATAATTCCAATGTTTCAGCCGTCATCCTGGGTTTTAGTAAAACTGACTCTGTGGCTGCTTGGCCTCCTAAAGGTACAGCTTGCTAAATGCAGGCTCTGCAGTGGGATCTGAAATCCTAGTGAGAGCAGATTTTGATGGGATACTGCAAAAGGCCAACAACAGTGACTAGGAGCGGTGACCTTCACCACCCAGAGCTAACAGTAGAGACAGATGCATCTCTTCTGAGTTTGGGCGGCCATCTGCGAGAGGTGGAGATCAGAGAGGGCTCTGGTCTCCAGCTGAATCTCAGCTTCATATCATTCTTCTGGAGCTGAAAGCAATCTGTTTGGCATTTAAAGCCTTCCTTCCATCCATTAATTGGAGACTGGATCAGGTTCACAGACAACACCACCGCCATGTGGTATTGCAACAAACAGGACAAGTTAGGCAGTGAACTCTGTGGCAGGAGGCCCTGCATTTCTGGACTTTCTTGGAGAACCAGTACATTTTCCTGGTGATACAGCACCTGGCATGCTCATTGAACGCCATAGCAAACAAACTCAGTTGCCGATGCCTTGTGGATCATGAATGGCCACTACACCAGGAGATGGCACAAGGTCTCTTCGAAGAATGGGGAGAACCTTGGGTTGAGCTGTTCACCACCACCGAGAATGCACAATGTCACCATTTTTGTGTGTTGGAGTTTCAAAAGCAGCTCTTGCTCGGAGACGCATTGTACCTTGAGTGGAACTCAGGACTCCTGTACGACAATACCACTCCTACCCAGAGTTTTCAAGACCAGGTGCAACTTGTCCTAGTAGCTTGCAATTGAACAGGGTGAGTATGGCATCCCACACTCCTGAGTATGAGGTCCTAAGATCAGCCTGCCCCTTCTGTAGGATATACTGTTGCAGCAGCAGGACAGGGTCCTGCACCCAAACCTACACATGCTCAAGCTTCATGCATGGAGATTGAACAGCAGCAGTTGAGGGTTTTGATCTTTCTCTCTAGGTCTGTGATGTCATCCTGGCAGCCAGGTGTCCCGCCACCAAAACGGTATACACCTGCGGTTGAGATAAGTTTGTGGCCTGGTGCGCCAGACATTATGTGGATCCCCTTTCTGCACCACTATCAGAAGTGATGAAGTTTATTTTATCTTTAGCCCAGCAAGACCTTGCCCTGAGCTCTGTTAACGGTTACTTGTCAGCCATTCTGGGTTTCCTGCGGTTGCTGGACCAACCTTCCCTGTTCAAATCACCTGTTGTGACTCTTTTCCTGAAAGGTTTACAGTGCTTGTTTCCTCTTACACCCTTTGTGATGCCCTAATGAGACCTTAATCTTGCACTCTTATTTGTGATATGTTCTTCCATCGAGCCACTACACAGCTGTTTTCTGTAACTCTTGACTGGTAAAAGTCTCTTTGGTGCCCATTACATTGGCCAGGAGGGTCAGCGAGCTTCAAGATCTATCAGTTCACCCTCCTTTTACACTAGATTTTCCCCTAACAAATGTTTTTTTCAGGCGCGTTCCTCCTTCCTGCCGGAGGTTGTCCTCTTCTTCCATGTCAGCCTCAGTATCACTCTACGTACCTTTTCCCCCCAGACATAAACCCTACAAGGAAGAGGAGAGACTATCATCTGGAACCAAACAGAGCTCTTTCATTTTTCATTGATCGCACCAAAGACTCTCAGGTGGAGGATCAGCTGTACGTCAAATACACTGGAGCGAAAAAGGTCAAACCTGTGCAGAAGCAAACCGGCCCCTGGTGGATTGCACTCTGCCTTAAAATCGGCTACACATTAGTTTAATAAACAGACTCCTGAGGGTTAGAGGGCCCATCCCACCAGGGCCCAGGCTGCTACTACTGCGTTGGCACGGGGAGGCGAAGATGATAGTACCTGACATATTCCAAGCCATTATGTGGGCATCGTCCACACAGCACTACTGCTTGGACACTTAGGTCAGTTGAGACAGGCATTTTGCCTGTTCGGTCCCCCAGACGTTTTCTGGTTTGAGCCAGGTCGTAGACCCTCCTCCGGGGAAGTAGTGTTTAGGTATCTATTTGTGAGCTGTCCCTGCTTTTTTCTGTCCCCAATAACTGACTTCCACCTGTTCTTCCCCCCACTTTGGGTGGAAGAATCAGTGGGGAAACCAAGCTAGGAGGAGAGGTGTGCCCACCTTTGACAAAACTTCACCCCTCAGGTGGAGGAGGCGAGGTGAAGCACACTTCTCAGTCCACTGCATCTTGAAGATGAGGGGACCAAACTGATCAGGAAGAGGCTCATGCCCCCTCCCACGGGAGGGTAGCATATTAGAGGGTGTACCCCCCCAAGGAAGGACCCCATTGTTGCTGACATGCACACTCTTTTTAATGCCCTGAAGCACAAGTTACTTACTTTCTGTAACGATATATCTGTAAGAAACATTAGTAGTGATAGATTCCTTACCTTAGAATTACCCGCAGGCATCAGACAGGATCCGGAAAGTTTTTCGTCAGTAGTACCCCTGCGCGTCGATAAGCATCGTTGTGCGGCTCCGCGTGCGTCGTTGGTGCTGGGATGATGTCGCCGGAGCTACTTAGACGCGCCCACGCGCGCTTACGACAGTCCTGTCCATGACTTACCGTGCCAGGAACGCAGAGCCATGCAAGAAACTGAGCATTGGTGCCATGAAACTAGGGCCCTGAAAGGATGACCTTAACCCTAAAATCAGTTTGCAGAATGGGTGGTGCGGTAAGGAATCTATCACTACTAATGTTTCTTACAGATATATTGTTACCGAAGGTAAGTAACTTGTGCATCTGAAAGAAACACGTAGTGATAGATTCCTTACCTTAGAATAGATTCTCCAGCAATACCAACCCCGGTGGTGGGTCTGCGAACCAAGATCACAACAGAAAGTCCTGGATAACAGAACGGCCAAAGAAGCTGTCGCTCCGGACTTGGCTGTCCAGACAGTAGTGCTTGGTTAACGTGTACAGCGAGGCCCACGTAGCTGCCTGACCGATATCATGCAAGGAAACTCCCCGTCCCAGAGCAGTAGTGGCTGCTGTCTCCCTGGTAGAGTGGGCGCGCAATCCCACCGGAGGCTCCTTTTTAGCCAAGGAGTAACAAGCCTTTATGCACCGAACAACCCACCGAGAGATCGTCCGCTTGTGCACATCCCGACCTTTCTTGGGGCCCAAGTAGCCAACAAAGAGTTGGTCATCCACCCGGAACTGTTGTGTGCAGGCCAGATAGAAAGAGAGCGCACGTGTTGGGTCCAGACGGTGGAGCCTCTCTTCTTCTTTTGAGAGATGCAAAGGAGGAAAGAAGGTGGGCAAAGTAATGGTCTGCCCGATGTAAAAGGCAGTGACAACCTTTGGCAGAAATGAAGGACGAGTTCTTAGAACAACTTTGTCCGGATGGTTAGAGAGAAAAAAAGAGGCTTAGAAGAAAGAGCCTGAAGCTCAAAGGGAGCACACATCAGAAATGTAAGAACTAGATTCGAGTCCCACTGAGGCATCACGAAAGGAACAAGAATCTATTTACAACAGGGGACTTGAAGAGGGAAGACTGATCTGGAAGCCTTAAAAAAGGCGGAAATGGCTGAGAAATAGCCCTGCTGGGCCAAAGAGAGAAGAAAAAGAAGAACGTCTGAAAGAGGGGCAGAAAGGGGATCCCCAGGCTTTGCTGTGCACCATGTCACAAATTTATTCCACCTGCAGGCGTATACCGCCTTAGTGGAGGGACGCCTGGTTGCCAAGATAACATTGCAGACTTCGGGAGGCAGGTCGAAAGACGTCAACTGCCGCTGTTCAATCTCCAAGGAAGGAGGTGGAGACTGGACAGGTTGGGGTGGAAGACCGTCCCCTGCTGTTGCAACAGAAGATCCTCCCAAAGAGGCAGACGGATCGGGGAATCGATGCTCATGAGTAGCTCAGGATACCATACTCTTCAAGCCCAGTCGGGAGCCACAAGAATGACTTGGGCCCGGTTGCGCCTGATCTTCTTCAGCACTCTGGGCAGAAGTGGTAGAGGCAGAAAGGCGTACAACAGACTGCAACTCCACTTGCGACAAAAAAGTGTTGCAGAGCGAGTGCCGCCTTGGAAATTCCAATGCGCAAAACTGATGAAATTACGCGTTCTCTTCAGTGGCGAATAGATCTAACCAAGGCTCTCCCCACTGCTGAAAGAGACCTTGCGCCACGTCAGAGTTCAGAAGCCATTCGTTATCCATCATGCACCTGCAGCTGAGTTTGTCCGCCCTGGCATTCAAAGAAACTGCAAGGTGTTGAACCACCAAGGACATTCCCTCATGTTTCAGCCAGGCCCAGAGGTGCAGCGCCTCTTGGCAAAGGGTCCACGACCCCACCCGGCCTGGCGACCGCTGAGCCTTCTCCAAGGCGAGGTCGCCCCCACTCCGCTGCTCCTGCCTGCCACCTGCCCGAGCCTCGCTCCGAGGCCCCACTGCTGCCTACTGCCTTCTGAGCGCTGCTCCGCCGCCGTCTGAGCACTGCTCCGCCGCCCGCAACTGCTTGGACATATTCCCCCCTCCTGCTGCCCCCGCTGCTGCCTACCTCGTTTTTCCGTTTGTTCCCGCTCCTTTACCCGTCCTGCTGCCCTGTGCTACCCTTACCCCCTCCGCTGCCCTCCCCCCTGGTCTCCTACGCCGACCGCCCTGAGTGCCCCACCCGCCTCTGACCCCCGCCGACTCCGCCCCCCCCTGCCCATAGGTCGCCCAGCTCCCGCCACCCAGCTGACCCGCCCTCCCGACTCCTCTCTTATGACGTCCCCTGAGGGACCGCGCAGCGGACACGCGCAGCGGGAGCACCGATTGAGCGCCAAAGGTAAGCCCGTCTGCGCCCGTCCGCGCCTGGACCGCGCCCAGTGCCAGGACCCCTGGCCCCCGCAGACCCCAGCCCACCCGCCAGACGTACGACGCCGCCACCCTCAACGCACTCAACACCGGCCGAATCCCGGGATGCTACCGAGCCACCCCGAGACGAACCCACGGACCCTTCAGCTGTCACGCCTGCAAGTTCTTCTGTATCCGGACCTGCCCCGCACCAGCACCCGCCAAGCCGAACACCAGCAGCAACCACCTCAAGTGCATCCTACTCAACACCCGCTCCGTCCACAGACACACCATCGAACTCTGGAACCTCCTCGACACCACAGCCCCCGACGTCGCCTTCCTCACGGAAACCTGGATGAACGACTCCTCAGCGCCCGACATTGCCATCGCCATCCCAGATGGCTACAAGATCACCCGAAGAGACCGAGGCAACCAGACTGGAGGAGGCATCGCCATTATCTACAGGGACACCATCCGCATCACGACCAACACCGACGACACCCTGACAACCGCCGAACACCTGCACTTCCAGATCCACATGGACCCCAAAACCACCCTCAGAGGCACCCTCATCTACCGACCCCCGGGACCACGCACACAATTCAGCGAAGACATCGCCGACTTCATCAGCCCGCACGCCCTCCCCTCCGCTGACTACATCCTCCTGGGGGACATGAACTTCCACCTGGAGAACAACAACGACCGCAACACCACCACCCTGCTTGACAACCTCGCCAACCTCGGACTCAAGCAGCTGGTAACCACCCCCACCCACCTCGAAGAACACACACTCGACGCTGTCTTCTCATCCAGCAAGGACATCGTCTTCAGCCACGCCACCGAACTCCACTGGACGGACCACAGCTGCGTCCACTTCAGCTTCAGAAGATCCATGATCCACCACCACCAGCAACAGGTTGCTCGAAGAAACTGGAACAAGATCACAGCAGACCAGCTCGCCGCCTCCCTGAGCCAGCACCCTCCCGCCAGCTCAGCGAACCCCAGCCAGGCCGCCGACAACCTCACGAAGTGGATCAGCAACTGCGTAGACGACCTCGCCCCACTGAGGACCCCGCCTAGCAGACCCGGCAGCAAGAAGGCCCCATGGTTCACCGACGAACTCAAGAGCTCCAAGAAGAACTGCTGAGCCCTCGAGAAAGCCTGGAGAAGGGAGCCAACACCAGACAACATGACCACCCTCAAGCTCGCCACCCTGAAGCACCATCAACTGATCCGCGCCACCAAGAAAACAGCATTCAAGGACCGGCTGGACAACAACGCACACAACTGCAAGGAACTCTTCAACATCGTGAAAGAGCTCTCCAACCCCAACGCCGGAAACAACGACATCACCCCGTCGCAAGACCTCTGCAACTCCCTCGCCTCCTACTTCCACAACAAGATCGCTGACATACACAACAGCTTCAGCCCACAAACAACGCTCCCAACGACCGCACCAACGCCCCCCACCACCACCCTCAGCGCCTGGACCCAGATCAGCACGGAAGACACCATCTGCACGGTGAACTCTATCCACTCCGGATCTCCGACCGACCCCTGCCACCACCACGTCTTCAACAAGGCCGACGCTGTCATCGCACCCCACCTGCGGGACATCATCAACACCTCCTTCGACACCGCCACCTTCCCTGAGAGCTGGAAGCACGCCGAACTCAGCGCTCTTCTAAAGAAACCAACAGCGGACCCCACCGAACTCAAGAATTACCGCCCCACCTCGCTCCTCCCGTTCCCAGCCAAAGTCATCGAGAAGACCGTCAACAAGCAGCTGGCCGCCTTCCTCGAGATGAATGGATCCTTCGACCCCTCACAGTCTGGCTTCCGAGCCAACCACAGCACCGAGACCGCCCTCATCGCTGCCACCGATGACATCCGAGCCCTGCTGGACAACGGTGAAACAGCGGCCCTCATCCTCCTAGACCTCTCCGCGACGTTCGACACTGTTTGCCACCGCACCCTAGTGCAGCGCCTCAGCAACATCGGAATCCAGGAGAAGGCCCTGGAGTGGATCATCTCCTTCCTCGCTGGAAGGACACAGAGAGTCCGCCTACCACCGTTCAGATCTGCAGCCCAGGAAGTCATCTGCGGCGTTCCTCAGGGCTCCTCGCTCAGCCCCACCCTCTTCAACGTCTACATGAGCCCCCTTGCGGCCATCGCACGCCAACACAACCTCAACATCATCTCCTACGCCGACGACACCCAGCTGAACCTCTCCTTAACCAACGACCCCGCCGCCGCCAGAACCAACCTCCACGAAGGGATGAAAGACGTAGCCGAGTGGATGACGACCAGCCGCCTGAAACTGAACTCAGACAAGACGGAAGTCCTCATCCTGGGCTCCTCGCCCTCCGCCTGGGACGACTCCTGGTGGCCCCCCGCCCTGGGCACTGCACCCAAACCGACAGACCACGCACGCAACCTGGGCTTCATCCTGGACTCCTCCCTCTCCATGACCAGACAAGTCAACACCGTCTCTGCGTCCTGTTTCAACATCCTGCGCATGCTACGGAAGATCTTCCGGTGGATCCCCACCGAGACCAGGAAGACGGTCACCCAGGCCCTCGTCACCAGCCGACTGGACTACGGCAACGCCCTCTACGCCGGAACCACCGCCAAGCTCCAGAAGAGACTCCAGCGGATCCAGAACGCCTCAGCCAGACTCATCCTCGACATCCCCCGACACAGCCACATCTCCGGACATCTGAGAGACCTGCACTGGCTCCCCGTCAACAAGAGAATCACCTTCCGTCTCCTCACCCACGCACACAAAGCCCTACACGACCAAGGCCCGAGCTACCTCAACAACCGCCTCAACTTCTACGCTCCCAAACGCCCCCTCCGATCGACCAACCACGCCCTCGCCGCCCTCCCCCGCATCCGAAGAGCGACAACAGGAGGAAGGTCCTTCTCCTACCTGGCCGCCAAGACCTGGAACACCCTCCCAACCGACCTCCGCCTGACCCAAGACCACCTCTCCTTCAGGAAGAAACTCAAGACCTGGCTGTTCGAGCAGTAGCGGAACCCCCCCCCCGCCCCCCAAGCGCCTTGAGACCCTCCGGGTAAGTAGTGCACTTTATAAATGCCTTGATTGATTGATTGATTTATTGCAGTACCACATATCTGAAAGAGACACGTTAGTGATAGATTCCTTACCTTAGAATATCCCCAGGCGTCAGACTGGATCCGGAAACTTTTGCGTAGCAGTACCCATGTGCGTCGGTAGGCGTCGTCTGCGGCTCCGCGTCCGTCGTCGGCGTCGTGGGCGCCGTGATGACGTCGTCTGAGTACTTAGACGCCGCCTCCGCGTGCTGACGTCAGTTCATCTTTTTTCCGCGCCAGCCAGCGCAGATCTGGAAAGAGCAGTTTACCCAAGTCAATTTTTTACTAACTTTTGGATCATTTTTGATCATTCTTCGAAGTCTAGTGACTCCGATCGGTGCCGCAGGGATGCCTGGATTTAAACATCGTGAGGAGTGCGACCGCACGATGTCGGTCACGGACCCCCACCACCTATGTTTGACCTGTCTAGGCGTCGACCACGACGACAAGGCCTGTTCCGACTGCCGGGCCCTCTCTTTGAAAGCCAGGCGGGAGCGGTCCCGCAGGCGACTCGAACTCCGGCAGTCGGCCCGCGCCGCGTGAGGTCCCGGTCCCACGGGAGGTCGAGGAACAGGTCGCGGGGACGGAGCCACCAGAGCTCCGGGAGTCCGCACCACTCCTCCGGGTCGAAGTCGTCATCCGGTAAGAAGCACAAGAAGTCGAAGAGGCGTCATCGCTCTTCTGACTCCCCCCCCGACGCTCGCGTGACGTGTCCGGGGGTCCGGGTGACACCGCCCACGCGGCTCCTTCGGAGTTGCGGGCGTCGCGTTCCGCCCCACACCCTCCGGTCCCTGGGCAGAACGCGACGCCGGAGGAGATTGAGCGCTTCCTCATGGCTATGAGGTCCCTTTCTCCTCCGACGGGCTCCGCGGACCCATCTGGGGGCCCAAGCGGGTCGGGGGCTTCGGCCCGCCGACGCCTTCGGGCCCGGCGCCGCAGGTCCCCACTATCCCGACACTGCCGGCGCCTTTAGACCTGGCGCCGCAGGTTCAGAAGGCCCCGACGCCGCTGGTGCCTTCGGGCCCGGTGCCGCAGGACACCGCTGAGCTTTCCTCGGCTCTGGACCGTCACCGGTGGACCTTATGACCCCCCCCCGGCGTCGGTCTGTCAGGTCCCCGATACCTCTTTCATTCCTGTTTCGACACCGTATGGAGACTTCCACTTCTACGAACAGGCCCCATTAATTGACAACCCTGAGTATCAGGAAATGGGTGATGAAGAGGATTGGGAGGGGTCTGAGGACCCTCTGACCAAGGAGTGTCAGTCTCATGAGGACTAGGCAGGAGACCTTGGGGAGGCCAGTGGCCTGGACACCTCTCCAGACACTGGTTTTGTCTCCCCCCTACCGTGGCTTCGGAGGAGGGGGCAACGTATGGTGTGGTGTTGACGAGGGCTGCCAAGGCCTTGGGCCTTGAGCTCCCCGTCGCGGCTGTGAGGACTAACCTCCTCACTGAGGTCCTTAAACCGCAGTCAAGCTCGGCTGAGCCTCTGCTGTCCGTCAAGGCCTTTTAATGAGGCCTTGACGGACGTTCTTGTGGGCACTTGGTCCAGGCCCGCTACGGGTTCGCCCGTAGATAGGAACGTGGCCAGACGCCACCGCCTGGCCCCAGGCAACCCATGTTTCCTGTTCACCCACCCCACCCCCGAGAGCCTGGTCATCCAGGCTTCTAATTCCCAGACCGCATTCCCGTCGGCTCCGCCGGACAGGGAATCCAAGAGGTACGAGAATTATGGCAAGAAAATCTTCTCCTCCCTCAGTTTGGGACTGCGGTCTTTTAACACCGCATGCCTCTTGGGCCGCTACACCCACTCTCTATGGGAGACGGTCGCGGAAGTGCTGCCAGAGTGTCCGTTGGAGGTACGGGTCAAACTCGGCCAAGCCCTTGTGGAGGGCCGGGATGCTGCACACATTTGCAAGACACTATTGCCTGGACAGTCAAGTCCGGAGGGATGGCTTCTTTGGCCGTTCCGTCCTCCAGGACTTTCTGGTGTGATTATTGGTTCGCAGACCCACCACCAGGGTTGGTATTGCTGGGGTATCTATTCTAAGTTAAGGAATCTATCACTAACGTGTCTCTTTCAGATGCACAAGTTACTACTTGTGTAACGATATATCTGTAAGAGACATTAGTTAGTGATAGATTCCTTACCGACCCACCCATCCTCCCCGTTCTGTGAACCGATATCTAGGGTTAAGGTCATCCCCTTTCAGGGCCCTAGTTTCATGGCACCAGTGCTGGTTTTTGGCATAGCTCTGCGTTTCTGGCGCGGAAAAGCTGTGTCTAAGAACTGACGTCAGCACGCGGAGGCGGCGTCTAAGTACTCCGACGACGTCATCACGGCACCCACGACGGACGCGGAGCCGCAGACGACGCCTACCGACGCGCAAGGGTACTGCTACGCAAAGGTTTCCGGATCCAGTCTGACGCCTGGGGATATTCTAAGGTAAGGAATCTATCACTAACTAATGTCTCTTACAGATATATCGTTACACAAGTAGTAACTTGTGCGGCGGTAGTATTGTCGGTGAACACCTGCACTACTCTCCCCATGACAGAAGGAAGGAATGCCGTCAGTGCAAGTTGGATCGCCCGAAGCTGCAGAAGGTTGATGTGGAGCTTGGACTCCGCCGGAGACCATAGGCCTCTGATCTTCGCCTCCCCCATGTGGCCGCCCCATCCCAGAAGGGAGGTGTCCGTCACAACTGTATGTTCCGGTTGGAGAAGTGAGCGGGATCTGCCATTGACCCAATCACGATATGTGAGCCACCATTGCAATTGCTGTGCAGTACCCTCCAAGATCTGGACGTGATCTGACTGGTTGCCCTGATGCTGTGCCCACTGGAACTTCAGGTCCCACTGCAGAGCCCGTATATGCCATCTGGCACGATAAACCAGCAGGATGCAGAAGGCCATCAGACCCAGTAGTCGGAGGGTCACCCTGACTTAAACCCAGGATAGAGGCTGAAAGATCGGAACCATAGCCTGAATGCCTCGGACTCGCTGCTCGGGAGGATAAACCTGACACTGCGTCAAGTTCACAACCGCTCCGATGAAAAGGAGCCTCTGTGAGGGAATCAGGTGCAACTTCGGCACGTTGATGGAGAACCCCCGCAAATGCAGGAGGTCGGCAATAGTCTGAAGGTGGGAGACAACTGCCTGGGGCGAGCCCAC
Source organism: Lissotriton vulgaris (assembly GCF_964263255.1). NCBI lineage: Eukaryota > Metazoa > Chordata > Amphibia > Caudata > Salamandridae > Lissotriton > Lissotriton vulgaris. The sequence continues at coordinate 1,954,299,883 of NC_141687.1, forward strand.
CTTCAACAGCCAGTCGTCGAGATAGGGGAAGACTGAAACCCCTGATCTGCTCAGATGAGCTGCGACCACCGCCATCACTTTCGTGAACACCCGAGGGGCGCTGGGAAGGCCAAAGGGGAGCACGTGAGCTGAAAGTGCTTGTGGCCTACCGTGAATCGCAGGTAGCGCGTGTGGGCAGGCGGGATGGCAATATGAAAATAGGCGTCCTGCAAGTCCAACGCCACCATCCAGTCTTGCGGGTCCAGGGCAGACAAGACCTGAGCACGGGTGAGCATCTTGAACTTCTCCTTTCGGAGGTCTAAGATGGGACGCAGGCCCTTGTCCTTCTTTGGAACCAGAAAGTAGTGGGAATACCTACTTCTGGCATCGGAACACTCTTGATGTCCTCCTTGGCCAAGAGGGCTGCACCTTCCTGCTGGAGAAGCGCCAAGTGACCCCAGACATGTGGTGGAACTGAGGTGGCATGGCTGGGTGGGTTGTCTCGAAGGGGAGGGAGTAGACCCTTCGGACAATTTGCAGCACCTACTTGTCCAAAGTGATGTTGTGCCAGTGGTGGTGAAGAGTCCTTGAAGCGCTCCAACAAACTATCTGCCTTACGGCCAAAAAGGCGAATGCCATCAAAGGGCATGTCCATCAGAGTGTAGTGGACATCCTCTGAGAAGCCAGTTGTCCTCAACCAGGCGTGGTGCTGAAGCGCCACCGTCGTGGAAATTGACCTGCCCAGTGAGTTGGCAGTGTCTAGCCCACAACGTATGGTGAACTTTGCTGCATCTTTCCCGTCCGCAATCGCCTGGGAAAGAACTACCTGGGCCTCCTCCGGGCAGTTAGGCAGCACCTGCGCAACCGTGTCCCACAGAGAGTGGGTATGACGGCCCAAGAGGCATGTGGTGTTTACTGACCGCAGCCTTAAGCTGGCAGATGAAAACAGTTTCTTACCAAACTGATCCAGCTTCTTGGATTCCCTATCCGAAGGTGTGCTAGGGAACGCGCTCTGGGATGTAGAGGCTTGGACAACCAAGCTCTCAGGGGTGGTATGTTGGGTAAGGAAGAGGGGGTCGCCAGGAGCCGGGCGATGGAGTCAGGCCACCTTCCTATCGGAAATACCTCAGGCAGACCCCTGGTTTCCCTTTATTCTTGGGTCTGTCTGGGTTATTAAAAAATATGTTAAAACGGGTCTAGTTGGAGTATTATGGTCCTAAGACCCTGGTGCCGACATGTTTCAATCCCTATCGAGGACCAGGATCACAACAGGTTTGACGAGCAGGGTGTCATCTGAAATTGAAGACCACCCCAAGTATCCTACCGGTCCTGTGTGATGTGGTCTACTTCCCCGAATAGGACGGAGGTTCACAGATAACTTATACACCTTAAAACACACACCACGAGGAGCAGCTACTCTGCCCTCATTTCACGGTCAGGATAGGGACTTCCTTCCTAACTGTTTCCTCACAGAGGGGGGTAATCCCATTTGCCCTGAAGAAAGTCCAGGACCTTTATGGCGGCCTCGGAATGAAACATGTCAGCACTAGGGTCTTAGGACCGTAATACTCCAACTATACCAGTTTTAAAATATTTTTTAATAACCCAGACAGACCCAAAAATAAAGGGAAACCTGGGGTCTGCCTGAGGTATTTTAATCTTTAACCCCCTGGTCTTCATTTATCTGAAGAGCTCCCAACACTGTGGTTGAGCCTACCCCGACCTCTAGGAGTCGAGGTGACCCGATGATGAAGCATGACACCACTAGGGTGGGTGAGGGGAATTAAACCCTTTTCACTAGAGGCGCCCCTTCCTCATTAATTCCCCTTTTTCTCTAGCATAGTGAGTTTACAAGCACCACTGACCACGAGTTGGTCAATTGGAGAATTCTTTTTGTCATAAGAAGTATCAGCACTCACTGGACGAGTGGAAATAAGTTCACAAGAGACAAATGGGTGCTCAATATTGTGCAGAATGGTTACTTGATCAGATTCAAGTCCCTACCCCGACAGTTCCACCTTTGAGAACGTCTGCCCATCAACACCATTTACTCCAGACAGAGGTAAATATTCTGCTACAAAAACAGGCCATAGAGAAAGTTCCTTTGCCCCAACAACAGCAGGGAATTTGCTCCTGTACTTCCTGGTATTTAAGAAGGGTCCAACCCGGGAGTAAAGACCCATACTCGATTTAAGACTCTTAAACAAGTTCATCAGCAAGGAGAGGGTTCGTATGCTGACCCTGCACCACATTTTCCCCCAGCTCCATCAACGGGAATGGATGTGCGCCATCAACCTTCAGGGACGCATATTTTCATGTACCGATTGCCAACAAACACTGGAAAGTTTTACAGTTACTAGTAACAGGTCCTTCCTTTTGGGCTCAAATCAGCACCTCGCACATTTTCGAAATGCGTGGTGGTAGCAGCTTTTCTACGTAAACAGAAGATCTTCGTCTATCCGTAACTGGACGACTGATTGCTAAAAGGCTTGTTACCTTCTCCACCGCAGAAACACCTTCAATGCTGCATTCGAGTGCTATGCAGTTTGGGCCCACAGATCAATTACATAAAGTATATTCTCAACCCAACTGAAAGGATTCACTACCTGGGTGCTACTCTGGATACCGCAAACGCAAGCGTGTGTCCTTCGGGGGAGAGGTTATCCTCAATAATCAATAAGTGTCAGACACTCCGCACACAGCACCCCAAGGCCATACAGGTATCCTCCTTTCTGCGCCCCATTGCATCCCGCATCTTCACTTTCCCCAATGCCAGACTACAAATGCGACCCCTCCAGCAGGCATTACAGGATCAGTGGTCACAGATCTCGGACCGCTGGGAACACACAGTGACTCCCTCAGATGGCCAAAGATTCATTCCAATAGTGGATGAAGCATTCTCACTATCCCGGAGGGTTATTCCCTCTCCAGAATGGATAGAGTAGGGCGAATTGGTGGAGGACTGGCCATCTTACACAGATCTTCCATAAGATGCAGAACCGAGCCCCTTTCCCAGCCATCTGATCCCTTCCAGGCTCTTTATTTTGTACTCCATCCTTCCCCATCAATTTCTTTTGCTGGGATCTTGATTTATAGGCCCCCTGGCCCTCGGCCTCCTTTCATTCAGAAGCTTCTCAAGCTGCTTGAACCCTACATAGACAGACCTAATTTCACCATTCTTGGCGATTTTAACTTTCACTTAGATATAGAGGACTCTACTGATACTGCCTCCCTGATGGATTCTCTGTCATCCCTCGGTCTTAAAAGTAAACTAGTTCCCTTGAGATATATACAGAGCAAGCTAAAACATAGCCTCAAGTCAAAAAGATAAAATCAAAAACGAATGCAATCTTAAACATGAAATACAGCAAAATTTATTAAAGAAGTAATAAAAACAATTTACATTTATATATACATCATAGAATTCCTAGACATAATAGGAGAAACTAAAATTACAGATAATAGTACAATCTATTTTGACCTGCACAATACAAAAGACAGAAATTTGTAAAACATAAAAATTGTAAAATACAGATGGTACATTCAAAGCTGTAATTTCATCACACCCATGTTTTAGAGCAACCAATTTCTATATCAACAGGGGAGGAAAGGGCTTGAATTGTACAGTAGATTGGCGTTGACGCTTTCCGGTGGTTCTGGGCGAAAATGTGATCCACCTTTATCAAGACTATAGTTCGGTGTCTGTCTTGTTTGGGGGTCTGAACAGATACCCTATACAGATCAGTCATGTGTGATTATCAATGAGTGTAGAAACTGGGTCTCAACCGCATCTCTTGAATGGGATGTTGGCCTTTGCCTTTTATTCAAATGGATATTATTCAAAGCATCTGTTCTGTATTTGGTATATTAGATGAATCAATGATTGGTTTTGCGTGGAAATACAAAGGTCATTAGTTCCTGGTAAGATTGGGTCGTATTTAGTCTCCAGAACAGAAAAGCTTGTTCTCCCCGAATGTAGGAAGAGAAGAGTGCATACGCGGGTTTTCTTGTTTAAAACTTGGAGACGGTATGGGCTTGCAGAGCCTGTTGCTACTGTGGTTACAGGTACCCTCAGGCGGAGCACTGTTGTAATAGAAGATACAGCCGCCACGAATGCGAGGGGAACAGGACCTCCTCCTGCGGATAAATCACGCTGCCTCTGGGGGTTCTGGAAGAAATGGTTCCAGCAAAGCCAGATGGGGCGACAGAGCCTTCAGCTCCTGCGCTCCAAAAATTTGGAATGCTCTTAGATCAAGGAAATTACCTCCCACCTCCTCTTCCGAAAGGCTCTGAAGACCTGACTTTTCAGGCAGTCCTACAACTGATCCTCCCTCCCGTCTTCTACCACACAGCTCTTTATTCCATCTCTAGCGCCTTGACGCCCTCGGGCAAAGTAGCACTCTATAAATTACCTCTCAACTCAACTCACTAGTTGAAGGGAGTCCCTTTTCCCTCAGGGCCTTCCAAACCAGACACTCGTCACAGATGCATGCTTTCAGGTATGAGGAGTCCAAATGGGCCCTCTCCAAATTCAGGGGTGGTGGTCAGCAACAGAGAAGGGTTATCAGATCGATATGTTGGACCTGAGAGCCATACATCTATTACTCAAGGCATTTTTCTCTTCCATGCAGGCACGTTCCCAGTCAGTTCAGATAGACAACACAGTGACAATCTATTACCTGACTCCCTAAGTTGCAACTTCGTCGAAGCTCATGACTTGGTGTTAAATGACAAGATCGCAAAGGACATCTTCCAATGATGAGGAGTTCCAGACATCGATCTGTTGCAAACACAACATGCAGAGTCTTTGCATCCAGGTTTACACAACCAGGCGCCAGAGGGAATGCTCAGAGACATTACTCTATGCTTTTCCTTCAATTCCGCTCATTTCTCTGGTAATCAACAAGCTCTACAGAGCCAAGACCAGATTGATCCTGATCGCACTAGAGCAGCCTCGCTAGTGGTGGTATCCGGACTTTCTTCACCTACCTGAGACCCCACACAGGAGGTTGCTGTGCCCTCCAGACCTGCATTCCAAATTATGAGGGAGGGTATTCCATCCCAAACTTCCACCTCTGAGATTGACAGGATGGCTCCTCAGATCCTCCAATATGGACATCTACGACGAAGTGATATACTTTCAAATGGAAGCAGTTCTACATATGGCGCACCACTAATGTCCATGATTCCATTCTAGGGCAGGAACAGGTTATTCTTGCCTACCTGTTGCATTTGTGTAAATCAGGCCTTCAGTTTACCTCTATAAAGGTTCATTTGGTGGCCATTACAGCATACAGAAAATCACCCACGCAGTTTTCCTTTTTTCAGATGCCTGTGGTTAAAGTCTTTCTTTAAGGGTTAAAGAAAGTCGATCCTCTAATTAAATCTCCCTCTTCTCCCTGGGAGCTTAATGTGGTCCTTTCTAAATTGACGGGTGCCCCCTTCAAACCCTAACATAAAGCATCCCTGCAGCGTTTGACATGGAAGAGCGCTTTCTTAGTGGCAATTACCAGTGCTCGTAGAGTTACCGAGATACTAGCTCTGTGTTGTAAATAACCTTATCTTATTTTCCATGCCAACAGGGTGGCCCTTAGAACCCACCCTGGTTACTTGTCTAAGTTTGTTTCTTATTTTCTCCGCGCCATGGGGGAATTACCCCTGCGGCGAAGGGGTTAGGGAAATCAGACCATTTGTTTGTGAACTATGGTCCCACGCACACTGGTTTTCCATTGTGTAAACAAACCCTTTCTAGATGGGTAGGCTTGGTCCTTACCTTGTCTTACCAACTAGCTAACAAACAGCTCCCTAGATAACCAAAACTTATTCCACCAGGCGGAAGGCCTCTACTACAGCCCTACTCAAAAACATTCCCATTGCAGCGATATGTGAAGTTGCCACATGGCGACCAATACACATATTTCCTGGCCACTTTTGTTTAGACTCTGACACTCCGGCGGATGCTCAATTTTGTCAAGCCTCTTCAAGGAAGCTGTTTGGATAAATTGTCCTTAGGGTATTTTTAACTATACTGGTGTTCGTCCGCAGGATTCTGGGTATGGTCTTGCTATTCCATTCAGTGCTTATGACTTTTGATGAGTATCCCCTGGAAGAGAAGGATACGTTACTTACCTGCGCCATGAGACTCTTTAGTAATGATATGTGCGCAATACAAATATCCTGACTTGACTTGACCTGTAGAACAAGTTACTTAGCTTTGCTAACGATATATCTGTAAGAGACATATATTAGTTATGGATTCCTCACCTTAGAATTACCCCCAGGCGTCAGACTGGATCTCGAGAATTTTTCTTCAGCAGTACCCCTGCACGTCGGTAGGTGGCGTCGGTCGACCCTGGTCTTGGTATCTACTTAGATGCCCCTGCGCGCTAACGTCAATTCTTTACAAGACATTCCACACCAGAAGAGCGGAGCCATGCAAGACACTGACCACTGGTGTACAAAACTAGGGCCCTGAAAGGGAGTCCCTTACCCTAGAAGTCAGTTCGAAGAATGGGGAGGTTGGGTGGTGCGGTAAGGAATCCATAACTAATATATGTCTCTTACAAATATATTGTTACTGTAAGAGACTATTAGTAATGGATTCCTCACCTTAAAATAGATACACCAGCAATACCAACCACGGAGGTGAGTCTGCGAACTAAATTCACACCAGAAAGTTCTGGAGAATTGAACGGCCAAAGAAGCTGTCTCTCCGGACTTGGCTATCCAGGCAGTAATGTTTGGTGAATGTGTGCAATGAAGCCCACGTGGCTCCCTGGCATATGTCATGAAGAGGGACACCACGTCCCAATGCAGTAGTGGCTGCCATCGCCCTGGTGGAATGGGTGTGCAGCCCCACTGGAAGTTCCTTCTTTGCTATGGATTAGCAGATTTTGATACAAAGAACGACACATCGAGAGATGGTCTGTTTTTGCAAGGCCCGGCACCCACATAGCCAACAAAGAGCTGGTCATCTACTCGGAATTGTTTTGTGCGATCCAGATAGAATGAAAGCGCACGTTTTGGATCTGGATGGTGAGCCTCTCCTCCTCTTTAGAATGATGCAGGCTGAACGAAGGTAGGCAAAGTTATGTTCTTTCCTATGTGGAAGAAAGTAACCACTTTGGGAAGGAAAGAAGGCCTAGTGTGAAGGATAACCTTGTCCGGATGAACAGCCAGGAAATGAAGTTTGGAAGAAAGAGTCTGAAGCTCACTCACCCTGCGAGCAGAGGTGATGGGAACAAAAAAGGCAGTTTTGAGTGTCAAAAGTCTTAGAGGACAGTTATGTAGAGGCTCAAAAGGAGCGCACACAAGGTAGGTCATAACCACTTTGAGGTCAAGGGGGTATGTTGAGAGGAATAGGAGGAGACAAGTGAGTAATACCCTTTAGGAAGCGATATACATTAGGGGACTTGAAAAGAGAAGGTTGATCAGGAAGGTGAAGAAAGGCCGAAATTGACGAAAGCTAGCCCTTGAGAGTGCACAGAGCAGAGCCCGGCTGGGCCAAGGAAAGAATGAAGAGGAGAAACTTTGACGGGGGCAGAAAGGGGATCCACAGCCTTTGATGCGCACCATGCCACAGATTTGTTCCATCTGCAGGCGTATATCGGTTTGGTGGAGGGACGCCTGGCTGCCAAGACAACGTTACAGACTTTGGGAGGAAGATCAAAAGCTGTCAACTGTTGCTGCTCAATCTCCACGCAAGGAGGTGGAGGCTGGACAGGTTGTGGTGGAGGACCTACCCCTGCTGTTGCAACAGAAGATCCTCCCGCAGTCTTATCGGAGGATTGTTGGCCATGTGCAAGAGCTCAGGATACCAGACTCTTTGTGCCCAGTCCGGAGCCACAAGAATGACTTGGGCCCGGTCGCACTTGATCTTCTTCAGCATTCTGGGTAGAAGTGGTATAGGCGGAAAGGCATATGGAAGACCGCAACTCCGCTCAAGAGGAAAAACTTTGCCTAGCGAGTGCCGCCTTGGAAATTCCAACGCACAGAACTGCTGACATTGCACGTTCTCTTCGGTTGCGAATAGATGTAACCAAGGCTCTACCCGCAGCTGAAAGAATCCTTGCACCACCGCCGAGGGAAGACGCCATTCGTGATCCATCATGGACCCGCAGCTGAGTTTGTCCACCCTGGCGTTCAGTTAACCTGCCAGATGTTGAACCACCAGGGACATGCCCTGATGTTCCAGCCATGTCCAAAGACAAATAGCCTCTTGACATAGGGTCCACAACCCCACCCAGCCCTGTTTGTTGCAGTACCACATGGCAGTGGTGTGGTCCGTGAACACCTGCACTACTCTTCCTTTGACAGAAGGAAGGAATGCCTTCAGTGCAAGACCAATCGCCTGGAGCTCCAAAAGGTTAAAATGGAACTTGGACTCCGCCGGAGACCAGAGGCCTCTGATTGGGGAAGGGAGAGGGATCTGCAGTTGACCCAATCCTGGTTCATTAGCCAACACTGCAATTGGTGTGCAGTGCTGTTAGACGGGGACCCGGAGGGTCGGCCGAGCAAGGGGGAGAGGCCTCCTGGCGAGGGTCCTCTCCGGTAATCGTACGGACGAGTAACTTCCCCCCCACAGATGGACACCACACCAAGATAGGTTACGTATACTTTTATAGGTATTCTTAAGCAGGTTAACTTGACGATACAGTGAGGATCAGGATTCGAGGATCCCGTCAATTCTAGTCTCTTTGGGAAAAGGGGTAGCGGGACAGTCTGAGTACAGGTCCGGTACGAGGTTAGCAGGGGTGGAGCTCACAATCCTCGAGCTGGAGGGTTCGCAAGGAGGGGCCGCGGCAGCGCCAGCAGGCCTTCAAGATGGTTCACGAAGAGGATGAGCCGCGGCAGCGCCAGCAGGCCTTCAAGATGGTTCACGAAGAGGATGAGCCGCTGCAGCGCCAGCAGGCCTTCAAGATGGTTCACGAAGAGGATGAGCCGCGGCAGCGCCAGCAGGCCTTCACGATAGTTTACGATGAGGATGAGCCGCGGCAGCGCCAGCAGGCCTTCAAGATAGTTCACGAAGAGGAGCCGCAGCAGCGCCAGCAGGCCTCCAAGGATGAGTTCGTCTCGGTGTCTCTCGACTCCAGTACACAACTGCCTTCCTGCTCTGGAGCTGCCCCAGTTATAGGTCTGGCGCCCTTTGATGCCCGGACCCTCGCACTTGGAGGTCCCGGATGAGGGAGTCCAGACACCCAGCAGGGGGGTGGAGCCAGCGCCAAGGGAGGCCGAGGGTGATAGAAACCGGGCGGAGGGGAGCCATCGACACTCCTTCGCCCATTGACTTGCCAAGTGGTCTCTCTACCCCCTGGGTGGATGGTGGTGCCTCGATGTCGGGGCCTGGCTGGGCCCGAGGCCGAGGTCGACCCGAGGCCACGAGGCCTGGTCGTGGAGTGTCCAAAATGGCGGCTGGGCCGGAGACAGTGGTTCGGGAAGGGACCCGGGCCAGCCGAGACTGTCGTGTTCAGGAGCCGAGGTTCCGTCGGGAAAGGGTCGTGGGTTGACCCGACGGGTTGCAGGAGTGGTTCTTGTCCAGGAAACAGGGGTCCGCGACCCGCCATGCGGGGAGGGGTCGGGCCTGCCACGAGGCCTGTCCAACAAGTGCCCTCCGAGATCTGGCGCAATCGGAAAGATTTCCCTGATACTGTGCCCACTGGAACTTCAGGTCCCACTGCAGAGCCCGCATATGCCACCAGGCATAGTCCACCAGCAGGATGCATGAGGCCCAGTAGCCCCAGGGTCATTCTGCCCAAAACTCGGGATAGGGGATGAAAGATTGGAATCATAGCCCGAATATCCCAGACTCGCTGCTCGGGAAGATAAGTCCAAAACTGTGCTGTGTCCAGTGCCGCTCCGATGAAAAGGAGGTTCTGAGAGGAAATCTGGTGTGACTTCGGCACATTGATGGTGAATCTCAGCGAATGCAGGAGGTCGGTTGTAGTCTGGAGGTGGGAGACGACAGCCTGGGGTGAACCCGCCTTCAACAGCCAGTCGAGGTAGGGGGAAGACTGGAACCCCTTATCTGCTCAGATGGGCTGCCACCACCGCCATCACTTTTGTGAACACCAGAGGGGCACTGGTAAGGCCAAAGGGGAGCACGGTAAATTGAAAGTCCTCAAGGCCTACCGTGAACCATAGGTACCGCCTGTGAGCCGGCAGAATGGGAATGTGAAAAGAAGCGTCCTGCAAGTCCAACGCTACTATCTAGTCTCCAGGGACCTGAGCCAATGTCAATATTTTGAACTTCTGATGTTTCTGAAATCCAAGATAGGGCGCAGGCCCTTGTCCTTCTTGAGCTCCAGAAAGTAATGGGTATAACAACCACAACTTAGTTCTGGGGCAGGAACTTGCTCGGTGGCTCCCTTGGCCTAGAGAGCTGTCACTTCCTGGCGGAGAAGGGCCAAGTGATCCTCCGACATGCCATGGAATTGAGGTGGCATGGATGGAGTGGTAGTCTTAAATGGGAGGTAGTAGCCCCTTTGGACTATCTGCAAAACCCATCTCTCCGACTTAATGTTGAGCCAGTGGGGGTGGTGATGGTGGATCCTGCTGCCCACTGGTGAATGGTGGGCCTGAAAGGTTGGACTTGTAGGCTGCTGCACAGAGGGCACTGGTGGACTGGCCTGCCCGCTGGTCCCCACACCCACAAAGGTGGGTCCGACGTCCCTGGCCGCGCAGAGACTGGACAGCTTGTGCAGGCCTGTGGCTCTGGACGGAACATGGCGGGGCACCCCTTCTGTAGCCATGAAAGGGGTTAAAAGCAGACTGCGAGGGGTGAGAGGTAGAATTGAGGCCCATGGAAATGGCCGTAGCCCTTAAAGCGCTCGAGAGCGTTGTCTGCTTTGTCACCAAACAAGCCACGGCTATCAAGGGCATGTCCAAAAGTGTAGCTTAGACATTACCCGAAAAGCCAGTGGACCTCAGCCAGGCATAGCGTCTCAAGGTTACTGATGTTGAAATTGTCCTGCCCAGCGAGCCGGCGGTGTCCACCCAACATCGTTTGGCGAACTTGGCTGCGTCTCTCCCTTTCGCAACTGCACAAGAGAGCACGGCCCGGGCCTCTTCCAGGCACTGTGGCGGCACCTGTGCAACCATGTCCCACATAAAATGGGAGTAAAGGCCCAAGAGACATGCAGTGTTCACCGCCCGCAGTCCTAAGCTGGAGGAAGAAAACATTTTCTTCCCAAGATGGTCCAGCTTCTTGGATTCCCTATCAGGTGAAGCGGGAGGGAATGCGCCTTTGAGAGTCGAGGCTTGGATAATAAAGCACTCGGGGGTAGGGTGTTTGGACAAAAAAATGGGGTCGCCCCAATCATCCTATCCACATCCTATCCTATCCTGTGTTGGGCGTGGACCAAGTGCCCAAAAGAATGTCCATGAGGACCTCATTGAACGGCAGCAGGGGGTTCTGAAGAAGCCGCCGCCGGTTGAAGCAACTCGTCAGGAGGTTAGTCCTGACCGCCAACATAGGAAGCTCCAGATTTAAGGCCTCGGCCGCCCTACGCAGCACCACTGCATTTGATGCACCCCCGTAGCCACTGTAGGGGGAGATAGCATGTCAAGATCTGGGGAGGTGTCCAGACCACTGGCCTATCCCCAACTCCTCTCTCCAGTCCAGTTCTTCTAAATGGTCTGCCAGAGGGTCCACAGACCCCTCCCAGTCCTCTTCTGGTGCCACTCAGAGCAATAGGGAACACAAGGGGAGAACAGGGGTGCAAAAGTACCAGTCAACGCCGGTCCGGCTCTGTGTTCACATCGAGTGGGAGGCTGGGGTCGATGTTGGTTGGGGACACAACCGGCGTCAGAGGGGGAGGATGTGTTGCCAATGGATTTGGCGCAGGAGGTGTTAGGTCAACCAGAGCCGATCTGGATCCAGGCCTGAATCCCTGCGGCACCGGAGCCGAAGGCATAGAACCCCAAGCCGAGTCTGCGGGGCCCGAGCGCGCAATGCCCAAAGATGGAGTGGAGGTCTTCGTAAAAACTACAAAGTTGGGCAGGGGTCGCTCCATTTCCCGGGAAAGGTGGGAGGCTCGGACCTGACACAACAGGCTCTGCGGCGTAGCCGTGTGACTACCTTATACATCCTGCGTTGTGTCGGCCGACGGATGGGGTGAACGCAAAGAGTGACGGTGGTTCTTTGCCTTCTTCTTGTGCTTCGACTTACCCATAGACTTCGTTGTTTGAAGGTACTAGGTACTCAGAGTTTTTGTTAAACATACATACATACATATAACGTGGGCTTGACTTTTCAGTGCTTATGACTTTAATGAGCATACCCCCGGAAGAGAATTTGGATTACAGGTAATTAACTTATCATTTTCTGTCTTCGAGCAGCTATGCAGTGTACCAAGCCTTCTTGTCTTATTTACGCATACATTCTCGCTCATTTCGAAACTCCAATGTTTTGTTTTATTAAAAAGTTTTTAACCAAAAGCAAAATCTACTTTTAAGAAATACTGATTCCAGGTGAGCCAGAGTGCTTCAGAAGAGACAGCAGCTCGTTTCCTTTTTTAAATTCAGCGGCGTGCCTCTGTCGCATATGGATGGGACTGCGCTCAGGTTTAAATCTCAATCCTTTAGGACGTAGACTACAACATGTGGTTCCTGAATTAATGAAGATTTAAATTTACTAACTTGCATGCTAGTCTTTTCATTGAACTTTAGTCAGTTGTAATTTTCTAACAGAGAACAAATAAATCACACACTTATTGCGGGAAGTGTGGGCTGCCTTATTGTCATGGCGCCCATGGTTTTATTTATAAGAAAAAGGGTTAGGGCAAATGATTAAACATACTTTATGTACATCGATAATTATAGCAAAAATATATTGCAATTAACAGTTTACATGCAAAGCTTTAATGAAAGCGATTAACCATAATCACCTATAGCAGAGTCAGTCAGTTTTGAAAATACAGTAAAGTGCCAGAGCAGGAATTTGGGACTTATTAGAATTCTATTACTGAGACGAGAATTCTGCGTTTGCGTGTACACAAACAGTTATGCCACCAGTACATATTACACTTTTATTATTTATTCAAAATTACATTTAATTTTTCAACAACTATCAAGTGCAATAAGATATTCGAGTTGGGGGGAGGGGGAACAGACCGTAACCATCTTCTTAAAGTGCATGCAAGCCATTTACAGTGTCACATTCGGAGAGGCTGTTGATGGTTCTCTGTTTTGTCATTTTAGCTGGAACCATGGTGTGCTCTGACACAAACGTCTTATTGTGGTTTCAATCAAATACGTGTCTGTCTACAATGGGTTTTATTAATACAAAACTATGGCAGAGATTCCAATAGTGGCTGCTTTTCTTGAACCAGTTTGTCTATTAAGTACACAACAAATAAAGCAAAGAAGCCGCCGCGTCCCGGATTGACAATGGTTTGAATCATAAAATATTTATTCCCTTGCGAAAATAGTAACTGCGTTTATTTTGCCATAGGTAATTTTTTTATTTATTTGTGTAACCATAGTTAAGGCTTTTTTCTATTCTTATGGAATTTTTGGAAATGTACGAACCTAAAAGGATGTTGTTTTCTGCAAAAGAAGTTATAAAGAAAAAGTATATACATTTATGTTGAAGCTCTAAATAACCATTTGTTTGTCACTATGAGCCACGCAGGTAAAACCATGAAAATGTAATAGACCTTAACTAGAAAATGTTGCAGAGGAGATTCTGTCAGCAGTGAGAAAGTTCCTTTTGTATTCTTGATTTTTTTTTTGTAAAATGTAGCGATACCAGAATTCACAATCAATGAGCAAATTAATAATGATTTGAACCATGTTTTTCTTGTGAAAGATTGTAGTTCTACCAGCCACACAAATGAATTTCTATGTCTCCTGAGAAGTTCAGTTATTAAAATTAACACAAGCATCTAAGTACTTAATGTTTTTCGTTTTTTCTCCAGGTGAAGCTTTGGACATCTATCAAATTATTGAATTAACCAATGGCTCGCTAGTAAAAGGAAAGTGAATAAGATCGACAGCTATGAGTGCGTTGTATGCACTCTACTTACTCCCGTGGAGTCAATACTTCAGAGGTTCCTGTTCGGAAGGACACAATTTCAGTTTTTGAATGGATTTGAGGACAGCCTCGGTACAGCCCGAGTCATGAAGCTTTCTGAGGGGCAGAGATTTATTTTCAGTTTAAAGCATGAGATGACGAAAATTCCGTATTTTGTTAAGATATTTACTTAATAACGTCCTATACATTTGAAAACGTTAAAATGCACCGAGGTATCAATAAACAATATTTTGTTACCCTAAATCCAGCAGTAAGCATTTTATTTTAGTGTAAATGTGTTCCTGCTTCTACTTTTTTGTCCTTTTCATCTTCAATAAAGTCAATATCAGCCTCTATAAATACATGTGAAATTTATCAAAACATCTGAAGGCTTTCCAGAGTTCTGCGTTTCATTAGCAAAAACTGTAGGAGTTAGTGCTAAAGAGAGACCAAGGAGTAGCTGTGGTTTACATTTAGGAAGCAACTTCATTTCTTTCTTCTTTTCTTTTTTGGTTCTTGGCTCACCACTGGCTCCTCTGTTGCAGCAGTCTGAGAAACAAATTAAAAATGTCAACAGAAATAGCTCAACCGCCCCCCCCCCAAAAAAACATGATTAGGAAAATATTAAATAAAATACTGGATGACTAGGTGCAGGGTGTATGTCTTGTACCTCGAAACAAGAAATATGATTGGTGAACCAATAGCTTAGCTTTGAACACTTGTCGGAATGGTAAATTGACTTTTAACATCTAAATACATACCCTAAATATGTTCCTGAATAGTTTAATACAGTACCGGGATTTTCTATGTACAGGTTAATTGTATACAGATTATTCTAATTTCCGAAGCATAGCAAAAAATAGATATTTGTATTGCCAACTGCACTGCGCTTAAAAGTGGAAAGCAAGTTTTAATCCTGGAAACAGGCATTTAGAAATGTTACCAGCGCTAGTCTTAACACTAACTTGTAAAAAGGCTCTGTTAAAAATTCTGTCATGAACTATGGTAGTAATATAGTGACCATTCTTACCTCGTCATTGTCTCCATTTTCAGTATCTTCTGCTTCTTTTTCTTTCATAACAGCATCCAGCGATGCTGCGTTTATCCTAAAATCGCGTGATGTACTTAGCTTCATGTACTGCATTAAGTTCACCTTTTGTACAAACCAAAGAAAAAACAATTTACAGAGAGATGAACTTACATTCTTCAATAAAAGAGATGACAAGATGGTCTTCAATTATATGTTAAAGAGCCGTAAATGGAACAGTCAACATCTATCAGTAGCACTTTGTACCTCATAGACTAGAGATACAAACTGCCCAAGTGGAGAAGAACAACTACCTTACCTATTGCACTTTATGGCAGATTCCTCACTTCAGAATATTCCCCAAGCACCTGACCGGATCCATAAACATTTTTCAGCATTGCATTCACACGCTGCTAGGTGGCGCTGTGCGCCTCTGTACTACCCTGGAAGTGATGGAGCTGAGTCCACATATACGTGAGGCAGGTGTGCGTGTGTGTTTGTGTGTGACTGTTGGGAACAGAGCATGAGACAAAGAAAAGCATGGGGGAATCTTTGATTCCAACGACTGCAATTGTCTTGGAATCTAATTTCACAATTGCAAGGCCTGAGTAAAACCATCCCTGTCCAGTACCATGCGTCAGGTGTTACAGTGCCTGAGCTGAACTCTGCATTGCAGTCACTGTCTACAGTCTGCACAAAGCGGAGTTCAACGTCAGCGAGGCTGGCTCAGGCTCTTCATCTGTGGCCTCCATTTCTGGTGCTTTGGAGTAGTTTTAAGATCTTCTGAGAGTTTCTCGTTGCTCAAATGGATGTAATTTCTGATATTTATGTTTCCCTCGTCTTTCATTGCTTAATGCTGCTCCTAAAAAAGTGTCACTCATAGTCTTGAAATGTCACTCATAATTCCACTGAATTTATGAAAATGTCACACATGAGCAATCTGAAACCTTGGCAGCTATGTATTTCCCTTTCTGCACCCTCAGATACAGAGCATGCAGTTGTTGGTACCAGTGTGCTGAACACTAAAGTGGGACCTTTTTAAATGTTAAAAGAAAGCCACTCCAAAAAATAGGGAGGTGGATGAGTAATCTGCAGTTAGAGTATCCACCAGAAAGAGTGTTACCACTCTTCTGATCTGTATGTAAATACCTCTTTTTGTATGGTCACCCTAAAGTTTTTGGACAGATGCTTCTGGTTTTTCAACTCTGGAGAAGAATCTCGCCATCTTGGGTAGAATTGTGCATCCTGGGATAGCCATATGCCACACTCAACAGGAAGTGGTTGCCAGGTGGGAGGGAACCTGGTAGCCCATCGGCTACCAACCGTTTCCTGCTCTGAGGGCACTTTCCAAGCATAAAAAGTGCACCCCTGACACCCAGACCTCGGATCTCAACCGACTTGGAAGGACTGCCCTGCTGCACAGAGGGATCAGTAAAGAAAGGCTGCGCCGACTAGGACTGCACCTGGTGGCTTGCAAAGAGAGGGAATGTGCCGGTCCTGCTCAGGGAGAAACTGTCTCCAGATCATAGTCAAACCAAATGAACTCAAAGGCCAGCCAACAGACCTCCTGTTCGTAGCATCAGAACAGTTAAAGAAGCTTGCTGAGACAAGTTGGTAGCACAAAGTCTTCAGGTCGCAACCATAAGTAGCACGCAGCACCGAGGACCAAGACCGATGCACCGAGTTAAAGGGGGTGGTAGGTGTATTACAAGGTGAGGTAGCACAACCACACCATATAATACACCCAGTTCCTCACATGATGGATACTTCTGAAAGCAGATTCCTCACCTTGAAATAAATGCCAAAAGCAGTTCCCTCCCAAGTTGAAAAGTCTGTGGAGAAGATCCAGACCAAAAAGGCCTGCAGGACCAAGAGGGCAAAGTCTGCTTCCCACTGGACTTAGCTACCAAGGTAGCAGTGGTTTGAGAATCACTGACACCAATATTACAGACAGGCATAAGTCGCGCAAAGGCACTCAGCGAGGCAAAGTAGTAGTAGCAGCCTTAGCCCTAGTGAAATGAGCTCTCACACCTTCCAGGGGCTGCTTCTTGGCCAGTGTGTAGCAGACCTATATTGAGAGGACTATCCACTTCGGCAAGGTCCTCTTCTGCACAACTTTCCCTTTCTTCCATTCAGAGAACCATACAAAATAACAAGTTACTTACCTTTGGTAACAATGTATCTGTAAGAGACATAAGTTAGTTATAGATGCACTACCTTAGAATTATCCCCCGCCATCAGACTAGATCCGGAGAATTGTTTTCTTAGCAGTACCCATGCACATCGATGGGTGTCGTCGGTCGACTCCAGTCCATCATCGGCGTTGTGGTCGCCGGGATGACGTTGCGATGCCTACTTAAAAGCCGCACCTGTACTCTAACATCAGTTCTAACACGACTTTCCACGCCAGAAGCGCAGAGCCATGAAAGACACTGACCACTAGTGCTCCACAACTGTAACGGAATCCCTATCCCTAGAACTTAGTACGCAGAGTGGGGACAATGGATGGGGTGGTAAAGAATCTATAACTAACGTATGTCTCTTATGGATAGATCAATACTGAAGGTAAGTAACTTGTTCATCTGAAAGAGACAGTTATAGATTCCTTACTTTAGAATAGAGACCCCAGCAATACCAACCCCGGAGGAGTGACTGCAAACTAAGTTCACACCAGAAAGTCCTGGAGATCAGAACGGTCAAAATAGCCAGTTAAATGTATGCATAGATGCACATGTGACCGCCTGGCAGATGTTAAGGAGGGGGACTCCACGTGCCAAAACAGTGGTTGCTGCCATAACCCTAGTGGAATGAGCACGCAGCCCAACTGATGTTCCTTGAGAGCTGAGACTTCCTGGCGGAGAAGTGTCAAATGATCCTCCAACATGCAATCGAAAGACAGTAGCATGGATAGAGGGGTAGTCTCGAAGGGGAGGGAGTAGCCACTTCGGACTATGCAAAACCCATCTGTCCGATGTGATCGATTGCCAGTGGGGGAGGTGATGGCAAATACTTCTGCCCCCAGGCCGTTTATGGCCCTGAAGAACAAGTTACTTAACTTCGGGAACGATATATCTGTAAGAGACATAGATTAAATATAGATTCCTTACCTTTAGAATTACCCCCAGGCGTCAGACTGGATCCGTAGAATTGTTTTGTACGCAGTACCCCTGCACGCCAAAAAGTGTTGTCGGTCGGCTCAGAGGGGGAGTCAAGTGCGACTTCGGCATATTGATGGAAAACCCCCGCGAATGCAGGACTGCAGGAGGTCGGCCGTAGTCTGGAGGTCTTCAACGGCCAGTCGTCGAGATAGGGGAAGACTGGAACCCCTGATCTGCGCAGATGAGCTGGGACCACCGCCATCACTTTCGTGAACACCCGAGGGGCGCTGGTAAGGGCAAAGGGGAGCACTGTGAACTGAAAGTGCTTGTGGCCTACCGTGAACCGCAGGTAACGCCAGCAGGACGGGGATGTGAAACTAAGCATCCTGCAAGTCCAACGCTACCATTCAGTCTCCAGGGTCGAGGGCAGACAGAACTTGAGCTAGCGTCAATATTGTTAACTTCTCCTTCCGGAGGAAGCAGTTGACGTTCCTGAGAACCAAGATAGGATGCAGGACTTTGTCCTTCTTGGGCACCAGAAAGTAGTGGGAATAGCAACCATAACCTACTTCTATGGTAGGAACTTGCTCGATGGTTCCCTTGGCCAAGAGAGACGAAACTTCCTGGTGGAGCAGGGCCAGATGATCCTCCGACATTCGACGGTTCTGAGGTGGCATGGCCGGCGAGAGGGGGGGGGGAGGATGGGAGGGGGTAATCTCGAAGGGGAGGAAGTAGCCCCTTCGGACCATCTGCAAAACCCACCTGTCCAACACGATGGTGTACCAGTAGGGGAGGTAATGTTGACTCCTGCCGCCCGCTGGCGGCCCTGAAAGGGCGGACTAGGAGGGTTTGGAGGCTGCTGCAGAGGGGGCGAGGTGGACTGGCCCGCTCGCTGGCCCCCAGACTAATGGCGGTGGGTCCCACGTCCCTGGCAATTCAGGGGTTGAACAACTTGCGCCAGCCTTTGGCTCTGGGTGGAACGTGGCGAGCACCCCTTCCGTAGTCACAAAAGGGGCGAAAAGCAGACTGTGCAGGGCGGGTGGTGGAAAGGACCTGGCCGTAGCCCGAGAGTCCTTGAAGCTCTCTAGCGCGCAGTCTGCTTTGTCGCCGTGCAGACAACTGCCATCAAAGGGCATTTCCATTAGGGTAGCTTGGACATCCCCGGAAAAACCAGTCGACCTCAGCCAGGCGTAGTGTCGGGGGCTACCGACGTTGAAATGTTCTGCCTAGCAAGTCGGCGGTGTCCAGTCCACATTGTATGGTACACTTGGCTGCATCTCTCCCTTCGGCGACTGCACGGGAAAGCACGGCCCGGGCTGCCTGCGGGCACTGGGGCAGCACCTGTGCTATCGTATCCCACAAAGAGTCGGTGTAACGGGCCAACAGACATGCAGTGTTTACCAACCGCAGTCCCAAGCTGGAGGAAGAAAACATAATCTTCCCAAGATGGTACAGCTTTTTGGATTCCCTATCAGGGAATGCGCCTTTGGAGGTTGAGGCTTGGACCACCAAGCTCTCAGGGGTGGGGTGTTGGAAGAAGAAAGTAGGGTCGCCCGGAACCGGGCAGTGGTGTCGGGCAATCATCCTATCCACTGGAGCCCTGTTTTGGGCCTGGACCAGGTGCCCAAAGGATGTCAGTTAGGGCTTCATTAAATGGCAGCAGGGGCTCGGAAGAGCTCGCTTCCGGTTGAAGCACCTGTCAGGAGGTTAGTCCTGACCACCACCGTAGGTAGCTCGAGAGCCTCAGCCTCCCTACGCAACACCACTGCGTAAGAAGCTCCCTCCTCCGTAGCCATGGTAGGAGAAGACAACATGCCAAGGTCTGGGGAGTTATCCAGAAAGAGTTATCCTCTTTCCAGTCGGGATCATGCTCCAACTGGTCAGTTAAAGGATCTCCAGACCCCTGCCAGTCCTCCTCTGGTTGCAAATCTTGCCTGAAAGAACCAGGGGAGAACATGGGTACAAAGGAACCCGTCAGCGCCAGATCCGGTGTCTGTCGACGTTGGTCTGGCTCTGTTTCCACATCAGGGTGGAGGCCGGGGTCGACCCCAGCTGGGGACACAACCGGCGGTGGCTGTGGACGTGGTGCCGGTGGAGGAGTTATGAGGTCGACCGGCGCCGATACCGACAAAAGCTCCTCCCGAATGGCGCAACCTGTACCGGTGGCACAGAGTGGGTGAAGGATGGGTATTACAGAGTGGCATACCTTTTGATGAAGTAAGTGTGGGGTGCCACGCCCTGGGGTGATATTCTCAAGACCAACAACTTAAATTATTATAATAGCATGGAAAACCACTCGAGTCAGTTGCGGCTTTGGAGTGCGTGCAACGTGTAAATGTAATAGCTATGCTTTGAATTAGAATTAGGGGGGCACAACTGTTGGACATTGAATAACAGAACCTCTACAAATGTTGGTGCGTTAAGAGACATTATCAACTAAATATCTAATGACTAGTTCACACACCAAACACACAAAAGGGTGTGTTTACTTGTAATGAATTCAGAAACTGGTTGTCTATGTATTACCATCACAAGATAGTACAACAAAACAATGCAACTGTTACCCCATGAATGGCAGCCCTACACATGAGGATGCAAGCTGATTTTGACTACTAAAATGAATCATTATAAACGGTTTACTTCATAGAAGGATGAAGTACTCAAAACAACAGTAACTAAAGAGACTTGTTCCCTGTTTAGAAATCAACTATCCCTAAAACAAAAACAAGAAATAGGTACAGAGAATATAGAGATTAGATCAATTGTATCAGCTTCTCACTTGTAATTATATATATTACACCGTTTAAAGAGAAAGTTCAGAGTCAAGGATATATATGTCCTATATAAAAGATGGAGCCTAATGATAGGTTTAAGAGGGCCCCTTGGTCTTACCACTAGGGTTCACATGGAGTGCTCCATAGTCAGGATACTGCCAAAAGAGAGCACCTCCATGAACACGGCTATTATGCCACTGATATATCAATAAGTCTTGGTGTCACCTGGTTGTTTCCAGGTAATTTTAGAAATATTTCACATACCATATGGATTTAATTTTAGTTTCTTTTTCTGATTATATTGCCAAATCAGGTATCAAGTTCTCACTTAATGAGTTTCAGGTAGGACTCACCTGAGCTATCTAATAAGTTAGCCTCACACTCTGGAACATCTATGGTTCATTATTAATACTATCACATAGTCTACCAATAGGGATCCATAAGCCCAGAAGAATGCCCCAGGCAATTTAGGCTAACATAAATGGGCAGACACATGCTGCCAGTCAAGGAACATATGCAAAATGTCATGACAACATGTAGCAGGACTACAACCCCACCCAAGAACAATGAAGGGGAGCCAGTCCCAAGACAACTAGGGAACAACAGACCTCCAAGGCCACAGAGTGTGACAACCCCCCCAAGGGAGCCAGGGCAGGGCACGGCCAAATGACCCAAACCCAGAGGATAGCAGAGGGGCCGGGACCCTTAGGAAGAATAGAGAGGGAAGGGAGGGACGAAAGTAAAGGCAAGCCTCAATCCTGGAGCAACCAGAGCAGAGGAGCACAGGAGTACCTATAGACCCAGCCTCTAAAGAGCCAAAGAAGAAGAGGGAACAAGAAACAAGACAAAGCATCTTGTCAAAAGAGCGAAAGAATGCACTCACTCATCATAGCCATACACCGGGAGGCGAGTGCAGAAGGCCAAGCCAAAAGGTCCTCGCAGAACGGGGAGGAAGGGCGGGCCATGAAGTAATCTGTGGCTAGAATCGTCTCTACCAGATACATCGTTACCGAAGGTAAGTAACGAATATGCTACTTACCAGTATGCATCTGTTCTTGGCATGTAGGGCTGCTGACATTCATATCTGTGCATAGATCGCCGCCTTGTGTTGGGTCCGGATGATTGCACATTGTTGTCCTGGAAGAGTCTTCGAAGTATCACGAGATAGGTGGCTCCTCCCCTGGACTACAGTGCGCATGGGCATCGACTCCATCCTCAGATTGTTTTTAGCCATTGTGACCAAGATGGAGTGAAACTAAGTGAATGATGACCATGCTAGAAGTATGTGTGAATTCTGCAGCTGCTACAGGCGCCGTGGAGGAGGGCGGGCGATATGAATGTCAGCAGCCCTACATGCCAAGAACAGATGCATACTGGTAAGTAGCATATTCGGTTCGAGGCATGTGGGCTGCTGAATTCATATCTGTGCATAGAATACATAGCAGTCCCTCCATTAGCGGCGGCCGCCCGTGCCAGCTGCAGGAGTTTGGAAAAGTGTTTTCAGAACAGCCTGCCCTACAGCTGCCTGCTGTTTGGAATGCACATCAACACAATAATGCTTTGTAAATGTGTGTGTGGTAGACCATGTGGGTGCTTTACATATGTCTTCCAAAGGGATATTTCCAAGGAAAGCCATGGAGGCCCCCAACTTTCTGGTGGAATGGGCCCGTGGTGGAATGGTGAGAGTACGTTTGGCTTTCAGATAGCAGATCTGAACACATTTAACTATCCACCTAGCGATACCAGCTTTGGAAATGGGGTTACCTTTGTGTTGTGGCGCAAAGGCAACAAAGCGTTGTGTAGTCTTCCTAAATTCCTTGGTCCTATCAATGTAATACATTAAGGCCCTTTTGACGTCAAGGGTGTGGAGCATTTTCTCCGCCAATGACTCAGGATTTTGGAAGAACACAGGTAATTCAATAGTTTGGGTAATATGGAATTGAGATGCTACCTTAGGAAGGAATTTAGGGTTAGTGGGAAGCACCACCCTGTTGGAATGAATTTGAATAAATGGCTCTTGTATAGTTAGTGCCTGGAGCTCACTAACTCGTCGCAGCAATGTAATTGCTATAAGAAAAGCCACTTTCCATGTCAAGAATTGAATCTCGCATGAATGCGGTGGTTCAAAGGGGGGACCCATCAGCCTGGTGAGGACCACATTGAGGTTCCACTCCGGAGCTGGCGGAGTCCGCGGAGGAATAACTCGCTTGAGCCCTTCCAGAAAGGCTTTAATAGCAGGCACTTTGAAAAGTGAGAGGTGCTGCCTGTTTTGAAGATAAGCAGCCATCGCAGAGAGATGTATGCGAATGGAAGCATAGGCCAAATTACATTTGTACAGATGGAAAAGATAACAAATGATGTTCTGAATAGATGCATCTAGCAGGTTAATGTTGTGGTCTGCACAGTAAATGACAAACCGCTTACACTTCGCTGCGTAGCATGCTCTAGTGGTGGGCTTTCTCGCCTCCCGGATGATGTCCATGCAGTCCGGAGGCAAGTTTAGGTAGCCAAACTCTAAGACCTCAGGAGCCAGATCGCCAGGTTGAGCTGTTGCGGATCTGGATGCTGAATGTCGCCATGGCTCTGCGTCAGAAGGCTGGGTGTGAGGCGTAGTCTCTGATGCGGTACCACAGACAGTTCTAGAAACGTGGTGTACCATGGTTGGCGAGCCCACGTTGGAGCAACCAGGATGAGAGTCATCGAGCGCTGCCGGAGTTTGCGTGCCACCAGCGGTATCAGAGGTGCTGGGGGAAAAGCGTACGCAAATCTGCCTGACTAGTTCATCCATATCGCATTGCCCTGCGACTGAGGGTGTGGAAACCTGGCGGCGAAGCTTTGGCATTTTGCGTTCTCCCTTGTGGCGAACAGGTCTATCTCTGGATGACCCCACTTTTGGAAGTACGGTTGGAGTACTGATGGATGCAACTCCCACTCGTGCATTTGGTGGCTGTACCTGCTGAGCAGGTCCGCCATCTGATTGTCCTTGCCCGGGAGGTGTTCTGCCATGAGGAAGATGTTCCTTTGAATGGCCCACTTCCACATGCTCTGAGCCAGATGAGACAGCTGCGGAGAGTGGGTACCTCCCTGCTTCTGAATGTAGTACATGGCTGTCATGTTGTCCGTCCGGATCAACACGACCTTGTTGCACAGATGTACTTTGAAAGCTTTTAGTGCCATGAAGATTGCCATCAGTTCCAGAACATTGATGTGCATCTTCCGTTGCTGTTGCGTCCATAGTACCTGCACAGTGTAATGGAGTACATGGGCTACCCATCCTTGGAGAGAAGCATCCGTCATCAGGATGATCTGTGGCACAGGCTCTTGGAACGGTCGTCCCTTGCAAAGGTTTTGTGGAGTCCACCAATGCAGAGAGTTGTACGCCCGACCGCTCACCAACACTAGGTCTTTCAACTGTCCGTGAGCCTGAGTCAACTGACGTGCTAAGCACTCCTGAAGTGGACGCATATGTAGTCTCGCGTGCTGGACTATGGTGATGCAGGAGGCCATCATGCCTATGAACTGCATGAACACTCTTGCTGGAAGCGAGTGTTGAGGTCTGAACTTCTGTATCAGCGATTGAATGCTGCTGACCCTCACTGAATTTGGCTGTGCTGTGGCTGCCAGAGTGTTTATTGTCGCACCCAGATACTGCCGTATGTGGGTGGGCTGGAGGTGGAATGTTGGGTAATTCAGTGAGAATCCCAGATCGTGAAGGAGGTGAATGGTGTGGGACATGTGGGCGGCACACTGCTGGGCTTACTTCGCCTGGATGAGCCACTCGTCCAGATAAGGGTAGACATGGATGTTCTGTCTCCTTAGGTGCGCCGCCACTGTCGCCAGGCACTTTGTGAACACCCTGAGTGCCGTGGTGACTCCGAAGGGCAAAACCATGAACTGGTAGTGTTGGTTTTGGATGGTGAACCGGAGATACTTCCTGTGTGATGGGTGCAGTGGAATGTGAAAATACGCATCCTTTAGGTTTAAAGTTGCGAGAAAATCCCCCTGACTGAGCAACGGGAGCACTTGCTGCAGGGTCAGCATATGGAAGTGCTCTGACAGGATGTACTGGTTGAGGGGCCTGAGGTCCAGGATGGGCCTGAGGGACCCGTACTTCTTTGGTATTAAGAAGTACAGGGAGTAGACCCCTGTGCCTCTTTCCTGCACAGGCACGAGCTCTATTGCTCCTTTTTGCAGCATGACGATGACCTCCTGCTGCAATAAGTGCAAATGCTCGGCAGACATAAGACGGTGTCTTGGGGGTATGTTGGGTGGAGTGGATATTAACTCCAGACAATAACCGTATTGTATACGTTTTCTGACCCACCTGTCTGTGGTGATGTTTTTCCAGACTGGCAGGAACTGCTGGAGTCTCCCCCCGACCGGTGTTGCGTGGTCGGGGGGCAGTGACAAGGCGTCACTGTTTGTTGGTGGCAGAGGATCTGGAGTTGTTGTTTCCACGACCTCTTCCCTTGGCGCTGTTACCACATACCCACCTCGACTCTTGTTGGTGTACTTGGACTGAGTGTTGCCTTTGTAGTACTGCGTGGTCTGGGAGAGCTGGCCTCTGGAAAGGCCTCTAGTGCTTGAGCGACGAAAAGACCCACCCCGAAACTGCTGGGACTGCAAGGCACCCATGGATTTAGAAGTTTCAGTGTCCTTTTTAATTTTTTCTAAGGTGGTGTCAACTTCCGGGCCAAACAGGTGATCTGGATTCACTGTTTGATTAAGGATGGTGGTTTGTATCTCTGGCTTAAATCCAGAGATTCTCAGCCAGGCATGTCGTTGTAGCATAACACTAGTGTTGACAGCCCTGGCTGCGGTGTCAGCCGCGTCCAGAGCGCATTTAATTGAAGCATTAGAGATCAGCTTCCCTTCCTGAATAAGCATCTCAGCTGCCTCCTTGTATTCATCAGGCAGGTGCTGCAACAGGGTCTCCAGCGTGTCATAGTGAGCCCTATCATACCTCGCCAGAAGCGCTTGTGTATTTGAAATGCGCCAGATGTTGGCCGCTTGTGCTGCTACCCTCTTCCCTGATGCCTCAAAGACCTTAGATTCTTTGTCTGGGGGAGGAGCATCACCCGTAGTCTGAGAATTAGCCCTCTTTGGGGCATTCGAGACGACAAGGGAGTCCAGAGGCAACTGTCCTTTGATGTAGGTAGGATCAGTAGGCGGCGACTTATACTTCTTTTCGATTCTAGGGTTTATCACCCTCTCCCTGATAGGCTCTTTAAAGATCTCCCCAGCATGTTTTAAGACACCTTTCAGCATAGGCAGAATCTTGACAGTCCTCTCTGAGACTGAGAAGGTATCAAAAAGGAAATCGACATCAACAGGGTCAGCATGGAGCTGGACATTGTGATTGTTAGCTGCACGTTCAATGAGGGCATTGAAAGCTGCAGAGTCTTCTGTAGGAGACGTCTTCGCAAAATATAGTTGAGGGTCTTGTCCCGAATGAGGATCACCTAGGTCAGCACCAGCGGCCCAGGGTTCATTGGTATCCTCATGGTCTGTATAGACGGGATAGCTGTACTCATCCTCATCATCGCCCTCTCCAGCGTCCACATCAGAGTAAGTGGGCGAAACATTATGAGTCTGTGGAGAAAGTGGTTCCACCAAGACAGGAGTGGAAGCAGAGTCCTTCTTTTTCTTCAGAGGAATCTTGTAGGACTCCATTGGACGTTCTGGGGCAATTTTCCGCTTGTGGAGGGAAAGCCTGCCCGTTTCGGCATCAATGAAGTGTTCTTGTTGCTCGTCCACTGAAGGTCGTCGAGGCTGTGGGCTGGGGACCACCGTCGACGACTTCGGCGCAGAGGAAACCTTCTCGGGGACGCTGGCGACCGCCTTAGGAGCGAAAGCCTTCGGCGCCATCTTCGGCGGCAACGTAAAATGAATGTGCGTGGACGCCTTATAAGGTTTCTCAACCAGCTTCGGAGGCGGAGGATCCTTCGGTCCGACCGATAAGGTCTTGTCCCTGATGCGCTGTAGGGAGTCCGTCACCTTCTTGGTGAAAGCGGCGGATGGGCGCGCCGGTTCGACGGAATCCTTCGAGGCCTCACCAGGAGTAGACTCTCCTGGTGCGCCGCTCTTGGCCCTGTCCTGTTGACGCGGAGTCTTGAGAACCTTCGGGTCACTTAGTCCTTTCTTCGGGTCACCGAGAGCCTTCTTCGGGTCGCCGAGTCCTTTGCTGGTGTCGACCGTCTTCGGCGCCGACGCACTCGGCTCGACCACCTTGACTTTAGTCTTCGGCGCGGCAGACTTCGTCTCGACGCCCTTGACTTGAGCCTTCGGCTCGACAACACCCTTCTGCTTCTTCGGCGCCGAGGGCTCCGAGGCCTTTGATCCGACCAAAGTGATCGAGACCGTAGGTTTCACTTTCGGTTTCGATTTGCCAGGGTGCGGCTCAGCAGCAATGTCCGTGGCCGAGCCCGAAGGCGGGGCCGTAGAACCCATCGTAAGATCTTGGGTAAGGCCTAATGGCGATCCCTCGACCTGAGCCTTATGAATTGGCACGACCCCAGAGTCAGTTTGAGGAAGCTCTTCGTCCGAGCTATCCTCCATGGCCCGAGGGCCCCGTCGTTGTCTCCTACCTCGTCGACGACTTCTTCGGCTTCGAACATTTCGGCATCCGCGCCGTAGTCGACGTCCGACGCGGGGTTCGACTCACTGATGTCCCTGGTAGATTCTTCCTCGACATCCCCTGCATCAAAGATGTCCACAGGCGCCGGTGCAGCATGCTGGGCCTTCTGGCGCACAGATCGTCGAAGCTTAAGCGTCTTCTTGGACCTGAAGCGGGAACAAGCCATACACTTGGCTTCATCATGGTCCGGCGACAGACACTTGTTGCACACCGGGTGGACGTCGATGTGGGGATACTTCGAGTTGCAGACAGGACATCTCTTAAATGGACTACGGTCCATGATGAACGGTCAATAGGGTCTGAAGCGTCGACTGGGCCTTCCGCGTCGAAAGCACGAGAGTGTAGGGAATCCGGCTCGGGACCGAGCTGGAATAACTAAGGCCGAACGCAAGACTATACCGACGATTAAACTAAAGACCTTTTGGTCTTAAGAAAGTTTTTTATCGATTCAGACTAGAGGGAACCCAAAGACATCCGAACCCAATGGCGGAAAAAAACAATCTGAGGATGGAGTCGATGCCCATGCGCACTGTAGACCAGGGGAGGAGCCACCTATCTCGTGATACTTCGAAGACTCTTCCAGGACAACAATGTGCAATCATCCGGACCCAACACTAGGCGGCGATCTATGCACAGATATGAATTCAGCAGCCCACATGCCTCGAACCTCATACATCTGATCGAGACTACTAGCCGCAGATTCCTTAACATAGAAGATACCCTAGCCATACCCACGGGGTAGGAGGGTCTGCGAAAGGACCCCACCAGCCTGGACCTAACAGAAGGTCCCACAGGGGACCAGTCTAACGGAATGGGTGAGGAGCCCTGTCCCCCAGGCAAAGGGAAACCCCACAAGCCGAACACCACCCACCCCCAGAGGGGCGAGGGAAGAAGAAAGGAGAAAGAGAAGGCCTGATCACCATCAACAGAGGAAACAAGGGCAAGGCCAGGGGAGGCCAAAGCACCACAGGCCCCTACAAGGCAACAGAACCTCCAGCCAATGCCAAAGCAAGGAGAAGGAAGAAGAAAAACCTAGAGGGCCCATGGAGGCTAGGGAAAAGAAGACAAGTCCACCACAGTCGGAAGTAAACAGACCAGATAGAGCGCGCTGGCAGCAATAAGCAGCCGGAAGCAGGAGGAACTGCCTGGGGTCCCCCGGAAGGCCGGGCAGGCTACTCCTGAAGAAGGAAAGAAAATCGCGAAACCATCACAGCCTCCAGGTCAGGTGCATGAAGGCAAGGGAATGTCCGGACAAGCCACCACTGCCAAGCCAGCAAGGAAATTGCATCAGCAACATACATATTCACCATGGAGAGCAGAGGCCCTAAGGCGACCACAACTCCCTAGCACAGCGCAAGCTATATAACAGCTACCAGTACCCCACATAGGGTACATTAAGTCCCAAGACATGGAAACCCTCTTTGGAAGAAACTTCCGCAGCAGAGGACAACCGAAAAAGCCACGGGTAAAAACAATCCCAGTAGAAAGCTTGTCAAGCAGCCCAAGAGATGAACAGAAGGCCTAATCTCATGGCCAATCTGTGCAGATAACTCAAGCAAAAAACACACTTCAATAAGGGCCGTCCAGCAGCCAACAATGCCATAGTCTCAGCAAGGAGAATTCGAGTGGCTATAAACACACAGAACAACAAGGGCAACTAGCCCAAAAGGAGGCCCAAGAACCAGATCAACCCATCAGTCACTGAGGGGGAGAAGGAGGAGGAGGACGAAGCCAGGCCAAGAACCTCTAGATGGCCGAGTCTGCCGGGGCATAGAATAACAGAGTGCCATCGAAAGGAAGATCAACCAGCCGCTCCCTAACATTTTCTGGGAACACACTGTCCTGAAGCCAAGCATGGCGGCAAAGGGCAACGGAACAGGCCATGGCACGACCCAGCACCTCCGATATGTCCAGAGCGGAGCGAAGAATTAACGCCGCTAGCTCCCGGCCATCCAACGCATGGTGCCGCAAGTCAACCTGCTCCTTCTCCTGTGAAGCAGCGGACCCCAAGGACTCGGCCGAGTCCCACATACAATTTTTGGTCCTAGCCAACATACATAAGGTGTTAAGAGCCCGCAGAGCAGCGCTGGTCGAAGCGAACATGTTGCGTCCCCAAGAGTCCAGCCTGCGGGCCTCCCGGGGCGGTGGAGTCAACAGTGGTGGCAGAGAGGGAAAGGCAGTCCGCAAAACTAGACTGGAGGCAGAGGGCTGGAGGGAAAGGCACGCCGGGTCATGCGGTGCTGGAAGGTGCCGGTGCACTGGGTCCCCTGTTGCGGGACTCCCCCAAGTCCCCATCAGGGAAGAAAGGAGCGAACCCTCAAAGGGAAGCAACACCTTCCTCATAGCAGAGCCCTGGTGGAGAACCTCCAGAGGATGATCTGCAAGGAAATGAGCAACCGGATCACCCAGTCGCAAAATACCGACAGCCGTGGACATCCCGCAAGCGAAGGCCGCACCCGCCTCCATAGGCCCAGCGGCGGGGAAAGCAGCTCCTCTGTGGGCGACGGCTGAAAACTAAGGCGGCCGTCCCCGAAGCCAAGCTGGGTGGGCAAGACCTGAAAAGTAGAAGAAGGGACCGAGGAGTGGAGAACCTGTCGCTCCTCCGGTGAAAACCGCGGTCCCAGGAATGGCGAGGATCAGCATTTTAATGACGCCGGGGAAAAAGCCACCACGCGGCGGCCCGCCTCCGGTGAGGACGACACCAGCAGGCATCCACCCTCTGGAGAAGAGGTTTCCACACGTCACACAGCGCCAGACCGGGAGCTGATCCGGAGCCGAAGTGGCCAAGGGCCGGCGCCGACTCGACCTCCAACGAGGCAGCCGCCTGCGTGTAGGGACGAGAGCGACCTGGAGAGTGACAAGAAGTCCTCCACCAGCCGCGACCCAGAATGGAACGCAGGGGGTCCGCCGACCCATGTGGCGCAGCCAAGTCCGACTCAACCTCCGACGAGGCAGCCGCCTGCGTGGAGGGGCGAGAGAGGCTTGGAGGGGGACGAGGGGTCCCCTTTCCGCCTCGACCCATAGCGGGACGAGGGGGGCCCACCGACTTTTGTGGCACCGCCCGGGCCAGCAGCTGCCAGCACCGTAGCGGCATCACCTCAGCCGTAGACAAGGCACCGCCTTTCCAGAGGGCCAAGAGGGGCTCGAGGATGCGACCCGACCCCCGGCGACCTCCCGCGACACCCCAGGGACTCCCGCAGGGGTTTGCGGTGAGGCAGAGGCGCTGTGGTCTGAAGGAGGGACCCCGAAGGGCTGCACCCCAACGGCACCACATCCTCCAAGCCTGGAGACGAACCAGCCGGCGCCAGATCTATCGGTGCCGCCGCTGAGGGCCCCGCACAGTGCAAGGGATCCGCCGACATCCCAGGAGGTGAAGGAGGAGGAGGAGAAGCAAGCGAGGCTTGAAAAGCTGAAACATATGTCTCCATCTGGGCAATCGACGCCCCCTCACTGGGAAACGGTGGATAGGAGGACGAGACGCTGGGCCGCATCACCCGCGGAGAGCCCACGCCCCCAACAAGCTGGAAGCCAGCCCCAGGGGACAAACTGCGCCACTTACCCACCAGGGAGCAACGCTCGTGTGGCATAGGCGAGGGATGAGGAGGACGACGACGGAGGTTGCTTCGAAAACCTTCCGCTTAAGCTGAACGAGGGGAAGAAGCCGACTTGGAGAGACGTGCCGAGAGCAGTTTGATCCCGCGCTCCCTCTGCGACTTTGGCTTCAACTGTTGGCACGCCTCGCAATCAGTGGAGCCGTGATCTTCCCCTAAACACCACATGCAAATGAGGTGAGGGTCGGTCGCCGATACAAGGCGCCCACACGACGTGCAAGACTTTTAGGCCCGAAGACATTCACACACTTTTCCACACAGATAACCACAAAAGTGAAAGACAAAGGGGCCTAAACAGGCATGGAGCATAGACCGGATCTGCGATGCACGCGGAAAAGGAAAAAACTGAAGTAGGTGCGCCGGGGTGGGACTTATGTGACCTCGCTGACATCACGTGCGCGATTCTGTCCACCCTGCGCACAGGGATGCTGTGGCAAGAAAAGTTTTCTGAATCAAGTCTCACGCCTGGGGATAATTCAACGTTAAGGAATCTGCGGCTAGTAGTCTCTATCAGATCTGTCTGTCAGGGTCCCTCCATGTCTGAGCAGATTAGTTGAGCAGGTGGGGCCTTTCAGATCAAAAGTGGCATATGCACCCAAATGTGGTGCAGGGCACCTTCCAGCAGTAGGGAGAGCCTTGGCTAGATCTTTTCCCCACTATCGAGAATGAGCAATGTCCAGAGTTTTGCGCATTGGAGTTTCTGCAAGAACACTCGTTGGGAGATGCATTCCGGTTGGAATGGATCATGTGAATCTTGCACGCCTTGCCACCCCAGCCACGGATTCTGAAAAAGATACAAAATAACTGGGCTTAACTCCTCCTAGTAGCTCCGGATTGGGGCAGAAGAGTGTAATACCCAAGACGTTCTTGGTATTAGCATTTGTCCTCCAATCAGGGACCAACTTCAAGAGGATCTCCTGAATCTTCGCAATCTACAAATTTCATCACATGGCATCAACGGACTGAATTTGACCTGCTGCCTGAGGTCATGGATGTCATCCTTGATGCCCATACTCCTTCCACTAAACCCATTCATGCTGGGCGCTGGGATAAATTTGTGGCCTGGTGTGGCGCTCGTAAGATTGACCCTTTCACAAGCAAAGTTGTCAGCTACCCTTTCATTTGTCTTGAGCCGAGCTTCCTGTGGACACTATTAAAGGTTATCTGTTGGTCCTTTTAGCCATTCTGCATTTGCTGGATCAAACATCCTGGTTTTAGTGAGCTGTCGCGGTGCTATTTATAAAAAAATTGAAGCTTCTTTTGAAGCAGTTTGCGATGCCACTATGGGAGCTGAAATTGGTCTTTAAGACCCTCACGGGTATGTAGTGCGCTTTGCAAATGCTATGATTGATTTAAGTTTCTAATGTGCAACCTTTTGAGCTGAAGCCTAAGTGTTTGCAGCATCTTTAGACTCTGAATCCTGTCTTGCTCATAGAGTTTTCATCATCTTATCTCATGAGAACTCATGCAATGAGATGACATAATTGACGCCTTTTTCAAGACAAGTTGCTGCTGATTACTTGGCTGTCATTCTTTTTCCCAGTCAAACTGATGCTGAGGAATGGGGTGGTGTTTTTGCCTTAGATTGAGACTCCCAACTCCCTTTCACGAAGGACAGTTCATCGCCCTGCCTTCGTTCTAGGCTCTCCCTCATTCCTCGAAAGAGGAGCTCATTTGACTGGACCTCAAAAGAGCTTTTACATTGATTATACCAATGTTGGAAATGGCCCGTTTTGCAGGGTTATCCCCAAACATTTTGCTTCTTCCTCCTATTTGTTCCTGACTTGTTTGTGTTGGTTTTAGGACTCTGGGCACTTTACCCCTGCTAATCTGTGCTAAAGTGCATATGCTCTCTGTGTAAATTGTGTTATGGCTTGGTGTTTCCATGCTTGGATATTTGATGTATTTGTTAGTCCCTAGTAAAGTGCACTAAGTGTGCCAGGGCCTGTAAATCAAAGGCTACTAGTGGGCCTTTAGCACAGATTTTGCCACCCAAGTGAGTAGCCTTAAAAAGGTATCTCAGACCTGCCATTGCAGAGTCTGCACACAGTTGGTAACTGCCATGTCTACTTGGCCAGTGCACACACTTGCCACTTCCTAAACCTTCCCTTTTCTACATGTCAGACACCCCTAAGGAAGGCTGCAGTGTATGTGAAAGGTAGGACATGCCCGGGTGTGTGTGGCATGTCCTGATAGTGAATAACGGCTAGTTTCGTTTTTCACTATTGCACTGCTATATTTTCTCTTAAGCCAGAATGGGCAGTTTGCTTATAACATCTTATAATCCTAAGGTGACTCAGGGAACAAGGTAGACATTCGAGTTTAGTATGCCTGAACTCAGAATGTTAAAATACATCTTTTAGTTAAGGTGATTTTTACATTCTGCGTTTGAAAATACCACTTTTAAAAAGTAAGTATTTTCTTGCTCAGTCATCCTGTGTGCCTCTGCTGGAATGTGGATTGCCTGTCTGGGTTTCGGATGACAGAAGGCTGGGGAGCAGGAGGGCTCCAGATAGTCTAGGTAGGGTCAGGAAAGGGCTGAATGGACCTGGGCTGCAATGGAGGAAGGGGGAGGAGATTCCTTGCACCTAAAAGGGCCTGGTCTGCCTCTGACAATGCTGTCTCCTCCTCCTGCCAGGAATTCACACCAGAGAAGGCAGAACTGGTTCTGGCTGGGCACAGACACCCTCTGCCTTGAGGATCAAAGGATTTTTGGATATAAATACTGGGGCCCAGACCCCTGAACTTTAGAACTCATCTGGAACAAGAAGTCTGACAAGAAGAAGAGCCGGAGAAGCTGTGAAAAGGAACAACTGCTTTGCTAGGTGCTTTACTGGGCTGACCTGCAGTGGCTGCTTCTGTCTTGGGCAGTGAAAGGCATGGACTGGACTTTCTGCAACCTAATTTTTGTGAGTCTCTCCAAGGGCTTGAGGTAGAGCTTCCCCCTGTTCACGAAGTCTTAGGAACAACAAAGACTTCAAGCTCTTCTGCCCGCAGCACTGGGGACTGTTTTGGCACAGGGTCAAGGCTGATTTGCATATGGCCATGTCTGAACTGGGGTGGTGTGCAGTGCAAAAAAACGATGGATTTAGGCCCAGATGTCTGTACTGGGGTGAATGTATGACATTGTTCTGCATGCTGTCCACCAATTGTTTTTGCATTTGTCACCCCGAGTGGGAAGGGTATGCTCAGACATGAGTCCCGTGCTCTCCACACCACTGGAGTCAAGCTATCCTGGCTGAAGACGGCTGATAGCCAGAAACCGGTCCTAGGAGGCTTGATTCCGGTCCAGGGAAGACATGACTTGGCAGTTCGGGCTGGACTGTTCCCATGAGGCACAGGGTCAAGGCTGATTTGCATATGGCCATGTCTGAACTGGGGTGGCGTGGAGTGCAAAAAAACGATGGATTTAGGCCCAGATCTCTTTACTGGGGTGAATGTATGACATTGTTCTGCATTTTGTCAATTGTTGTTTTTGCAAGTGTATTATAGGTGGACACACAGATTAATTAGTCATTATCCGGTCTGCGCCATGTCTGGGGAGGCTGTCCTGGTTATTGCTTAGTGCTCTTTTGTCTGTTCTTCACCACTCTCTTTTGGGGTTGTTTTTTCTAGGAGTTTGTTTTGTAGTTTTTTTATCATGTATTTTATATTTTTCTTTCAATTGCATTGTCACAGCAAAATTTGTCCTATCAGTATGTTTTCTCCCAGGCCTCTGGGAAGGAAACTCTTATACCGTAACAGGTTGTTCCAGTCTGTTGGTTTATAGTATACTTCAGTGATCAACCTACCCTGTCTTTCTCGTATCATCAAGCCCCCCAATGTCATTGTAAATATCTGATGGGAGTCGAGGGCATCCAGCAAATTGGCAAAGATTGTAGCTTCAGCTGTGGTACCCCTCCATATTATCAAGATGTTGTCTATATAATGTTTCCAAAGTCATATTTGGAGCAAAGGTGCTACCAATTGAAATGCAATGCACCTGTTAGTAGTACTGTTCCTCAAATTCAAAAAAGTTACGTGTGAATGCTAGGTATGCCAGATCCAGTAAAAATTCCTGTAGGTGTGGGATCCCACTTAGTTGTGTTTATTATTCTTTCCACTCTTGTAGTGTGGCCTCCTGTTGGATACTTGTATATATGAAGTGACTGACCATGGTGTGTTAAAAAAAGACAGCTAGGGCCCTGGAGAAGAACAGCTCTGACACTAACAACAATTCCGCAGTGCAGGGAGGATGGGTGGGTCGGTAAGTAATCTGCGGCTAGATCATGTCTCTACCAGATAATGTGTTACCGAAGGTAAGTAACGTGTCCCATGTCAAATGGGAATGACGGCCGAAAAGGCATGCAGTATTCACTGACTGCAATGCTAGTCTGGCGGGAGACAACCTTTT
This sequence comes from Lissotriton vulgaris, assembly GCF_964263255.1. Taxonomy (NCBI): domain Eukaryota; kingdom Metazoa; phylum Chordata; class Amphibia; order Caudata; family Salamandridae; genus Lissotriton; species Lissotriton vulgaris. The sequence goes on from NC_141687.1 coordinate 1,954,335,413, forward strand.
CTTCCCAAAGCTTTCCAGTCTCTTGTATACCCTGTCTAGGGGTGCGGAAGGGAATGCGCCGCGTGAAGTGGAAGCTTGAACAACCAAGCTTTTGTGGGGTGGGCAGTGAGGCAAACCGGGTCGCCCGGTGCAGGGTGATGGTGGTAGGCAATCATTCTATTTGCAGGAGCCGCTGTGCTGAGCTTGGACCAGGTGCCCAAAACATCATCCGTCAAGGGCTCATTGAAAGGCAGCGAGGGTTCCAAGCTGGAGACACTAAGCTGCAGGACCTCTGCCAAGATGCACCCTTCGCTTCAAGCCCGAGTTGAAGTGGGCCAACAGTGACAGCGTGGTCCCCAAGCCCTCAAGAGAAGAAGCCCATCTTTTGTTTACCATGAGGGGACTCCTCGATGCTACCTGCAGCCTCTTGGTGCAGAATCCCCACCCCCAACAGCAAGTAACTCGACTGGGAAAAATCCAATGCTTTAAAAAACCTCTGCACCCGAGTGGAAGTGGACCGAAGGTGTCCCCATGTCCGAGCATCGTGAGACCTGAACTCCTCTGTTGGTTCAGCCTGACTGCTTTACCTGTCCAAGCCAGCAACCTCTTTTTGACTGGACCGATCCCCCTAGACAATATTGGGCACCCGATGCTGAAAAGCACAGCTGCACCCAGCCACCCCATGTGACCTGATGGTGCAGCCGTGGACCGTGCCCTATACTTACATTAAGTGCAGGAGACTCGTCCTGTAAGTCGCTTACCGCTTCAGAAATTGCACTGTGACCCATTTTTAAAACTGTAAAAATTCATAACTCGAAATGTACTTACCTGATTTTGATGATCTTCGTGCCTAAAGTTGTATAACATAGGTGTTATTTTTATAAATTGGTGTGGATCTCATTACTGAGTTGTGTGCATTATTTATTGACTGTGTATTGCAGATGTCTAACACTCCTCTCTGATAAGCCTACGGCTGCTCGATCACACTACTAGAAAGCTGCTTGGGATTTCTAGAGCAAGCCCCTGTCGACTTATAGGGGATACCTGGACTCATTTCACAGTATACCTCTTTTTGGTATACTATATAAAGAGCCAGCTTCCTACATGCATCTACCAGTTCTGGAAAATCTAGGAATGCATCAAAAACCATGGGACCACCGACACAACGCTCATGGAACGCTTTGTCAAGGCAGAGTAAGGCAACACAGCGATTTGAGCTGCATTGCATTACTCTAGATGCATGAAGCCACTCAGGAACAAGCAAAGTGGCCTTACGTGGCTTCATAAATCTCCTTTCTGAGTGGGGTCGCTTTTGCACCACGTTGATCATACAAATGGCCCTAAGTAAGCTCTGGATCCTGGCACCTGTGAAGCATAGAACTGACACCACCCGAATTGTTGTAGTAGTAGCACAATGGAGACTATTTCCTGGCAAGTCCTCATCTGAACCCTCATCAGGCTTCACGCTTGAGCTCAAAGATGTTTCCGCAGTTTGTGTTCACCATAATTAGAGGTTTTGTTGCAGCAGCACCAGTCACAGAGCCGCATGGCCTCTTTACCAGAAGTTACCAAGCAGATCCAGAAAGGATGCCATTTGGATTCAGTGATGTCAGTTTTTTACAACCAAACTTGAGTACAACAGATACAACAAGCCAATTTGCATTCAAATATGAAACCATATGTTTTACCTTAGACTTCTTTGACAGATGGATCAGAAATTTCTCATATTGCTCAATTGCAAAAATCAGGTTGGGGATGGGTTTGCTCTCACGAAGCACCTTTGCCTGAAAAATAAAAAATACATGATTCCCTTGTACTTCTTAAATTCCGGCATATAGATGTCACAGCAACACTGAAAATTAAGTTGCATTAAATATATTCAGGTTTACAGAAAATTGGCAACTCTACAGCAGTTAAATATTAGGAGTTTCTTCAGCACTCAAGCTGGAAAATCACCACTTTCTTCTTTTGTAATGTGCCCAGCTGTACCGGGACAAATGGCAATTTACAACTCATAATTTTCTGCTCTTCCAAACATTTGGGGGATACACATTTAGCAGAAGGGCGAGGATGGAGGCTAGCTCACGCAAAATAGCAAAAACTGTTTAAATACAGTTTGTTTGCACGGTGATCTTTAGACGTATCAATAAAAGGACAAGCATAAAAGAAGGGGTTAGTTTCGGTAACTGTCTTTCTGGTGGATACTCTACCTGCAGAATACCACTTCTTGAATATCAACAGATGCTAGATTGGATGCAGAAACGTTCCCATTGTTCTCCCAAGCCGGTAGGGGACACTAACTCTATCTCGTCATTGGAAGCAACACCAGGGTGATGTCACTGGAGTCATTTAGTACTGGTGCCCTGCGATCAGTTCCTTGTCCATTTTTCCGAGTCCAGAGAGGCAGAACAATTTGAGGCAGTGCACTGCAACAATCTAAACTGGAATTGTATTATTAATGACCTTTAACAACCCTTCATGACATGGATGTGTGAGGAATCACTGGGGAATCTGAAGGTAGATGGAGTATCCACTAAAAAAGACAGTTCCAGAAGGTAAGTAACTTTATCTTCTGATGGACACTTCTACCTGCAGATTCCTCGCATGTGGAATGCATTCAAAACCAGTACCAAAGCCAGGCGGTGGGTCTGAAGAATTGGTCACACGAGGACGCCCTGAATCACCCAGTGTGCAAAATGGACACCCTTCTCACCTTCAATTTGAGGCAACCTGCTTAGCAAAGGCTTTAAGGGAAACCCATGTCACAGCACAACACATCTCAGCCACAGGAACACTCCTGGCGAGCATTGATGTAGGAGACTTTGCTCTGCTGCAGCGAGCATGACATTCCATGTGACAGTTCCTTCCTGGCAAGGGCATAGTACACATTTATGCACATTATTATCTATAGGGACAATGGCTTTTCTGACCTGCCTTGCCTTTCTTGCTAACTGCATACTCTACAAAGAGCTGGTCGTCAGACCTATTTCTTAGCTTTGGTCTATATAAAAACGGACTACTTACGTGGAGTTCAGCTGATGTAATCTCACCTTCTCCTCGGTGGGTAAAAGGTAATGTATTGCCCCAGATGAAAAGAGGTCACCACCTTTGGTAGAAAAGCTGCTTTATTTCTGCAGATCAATTTGTCATGGAAGAAGCATGTTAAAGGCAGACAGACACTCAGTGCTTGAAATTCACTGACACACCTTGCCAAGGTTATGGCCACAGGAAAAAACATTGTTAATGTTAACAGGCTTAATTAGCAACTGTGAAAGCTTAAAAGTACCTACATTAAAAAAAATCGAAATCAGATTTAAATCCCATTGTGGCATAACAAAGGGTATTGGCAGAAAGGTGCGACAGTCCCTTCAAAATCCTTATCATAATTGGTGATTTGACAAAGGATGGCTGGTCTGGAAGCTAGAGAACTGCGAACAAAGCAACAATATTTCTCTTAACTGTGCCCACAGCACAGTCCTGCTATGATAACGATTGAGCAAAACTAAGGACCTCAGACAGGTGCGCCTTCAAAGAGGTTAGTGGGAGGGGGCGTTGGGTCCAACAACAAGCGACAAATTTATTCCACCTCTCAGAAACACCAACTTCATGGAGGGGCAACACACCAGCAGAATTACATCAACCACCTCCTGAGCCAGCTGAAATAAGTTTCATCTAGGCTCCATCTCCAGGTATTAAGGTGGAGGGTCTAGAGATTGGGAGGCAGTACCTGTGAAGGCAACTGGAGATCCCAAGAAGAGAGGGAGACACAGTTGTGGAACCCAGGGAGCGTGTCGAAGGTCTGCATACCACACCCTTCTTGGTCAGTTTGAAGTGATGAAAAGGCTTGGCTCGAGTATGGGTGACTCTTCCTAGTCCTAGGAACCTAGAGAATCAAGGATATGGGAAGAAATGCATAATGAAGAGGAAAATTTCACCTCGAGCAAAACAATTCAGCCTTGGCTTTGTGCAATGGATATTGGAGAACCCAAAACTGAGGGGCATGTTCTCAAGGACTTATCGCCGAGTCATCAGCACTTTATCTCAGACAAAGTGGTGATAAACTTATCGCGTGTAACAACAAAGAGAGAGGTAGGGAGATTCAAAAGACACTCTCTTAATCCCCGGTTATATATCCAACAACAAAATAAGAGAGGTCTAAACTGGTCAAGCTCACGGCTGCCAGAGACGTGGAGCAAAAAAGATAAGCAAAATGTTTGATGATCACAGTCACTCTAGTTGAGTGGGATCACAGTCACTCTATTTGAGTAGGAAAGCCCTCACACACCGACCTAGTCAGTGTCATGCTTCATCATCGGGCCCCACCGAAGAGACCGAGTGTCTCTTCGGTGTGCTGCGACGCCAGAAAGACTGCGGAGCTGGTTGTGTGGGGAGAAAGTGTTGTGAAGGTTCTCAAATTAAAAGTGACTAATAGGGTATCAAAAAAACTTTAATAAGTGATCCCTAAGACACGAGTAAGTGGTAATATGTGTCTGAATTTAAAAGCCAAGGTTATTAGGATCTAATTTAAATTCAGCTAAATACCACAAATTAGTTAAAATCAGTCAACATGTTTCTGCCTTTGTGGTATGTATTCACCATGGCATTCTTCAGGACTATAACCCCGGCGGTATGGACACTCTAATAGTCCACCCTAACCTGGGGACGTGAAAGTGAAAAGGAAAGGTGAAAAAAGTGCTTAAAAAATGGGAGAGCAATTTGCTCAATCCAAAAAACCCCAAAATTCGGGGTGTATCAGCACCTGTAAGGAAAGATAAACAGACAAACATATAGAGACATACATACAATTAGTATATGCCAGCGTAGACTTATCGTAGTGCTCCTAAGATGGTGGCAAACCTGTGTGTGCACACAATAGAAACTAATTTTAGCACCATCCAAGTAGCCCTTAGGGGATGATTATATTGGCTAAGAGGTGAAGTGCTAGAGGTGGTTTAAAAACTACTATTGTAGTGAAAGGGATAAAACGCGGTGTGAATTCTCCATGAGAAGGGATCAATATGACCAAATGGTCGGTGACCCCCACAAGATGGTAAAAGATGGGGAACATCTCACTTTAAAATAGGGCGCTACTTGCACCATGGGTCTCGGGAGGGGGGTTGGAGCGCGATTGGCACATCCTAAGAGAAAAAGTACAGAGTCGAAATGTCAGCATAACCCATACAGCACACAGGCACTTAGCTTTGTTAGTTGTGGTGATCGTTCCGCTGTAGATGTAAACTCACGCCCTCAGCGCTCGCAGCCCGCTTGCAAACCTACTGCAACCCTCTAGACCGGACCCCGACGATGGAGAGCGGGGCCGGTGAATGGGTATAAGAGCGCTTTGTTTACGCGCTCGATTCCGGGTTTGGGCGTGCCTCGCTGCTCTCGCGATGGGCGTGTCTTTGCGAGAGTGAGGCTTGAAGCGCACACGCCCCTTGGACGGAAGGCGTGTTACTGATCGAATCGAGGCTTGGAGCAGGGAGCCTATCCTTGCGCAGGCCTAGGGGGGTGTGTGAGCATGCTCAAAGTTGACATGGCAACCAGGGAAGCCATGTCTTTTGGAGCAGGGAGCGTGGGATTCGACAGTTTCGAATAGCAAGTGTTTAGTTGATAGTCAGTAACTTTAGAATTCATTGGATTTATTAAACCAATGCATTTACCAAAAAATTGGTGGGGGACACTGTGGGAGCACATAATTGGCTAAGAAAGAGAGAGAGTTATGGTTTTAAGCACTGGAATTGAACTGTGGACTTAGATACAAAAGCACTCAGATTTTGAATGAACTATTTAAAAAGTTTCTGAGCAGATCAGTTTTGTGTAAAATTGGACAGCCAGGTGGAGCAAAAGAGTTCATGTCAGGACTGAATTCCAAGGGATATCGTCGTTGAGCCCATTTACATTTGTCCCCAGACGATAAACCCACCGCTGTTCCTTTTCGAACAGTCTATTTTGTACATTCCTTGTACCATCAATTGCTTCAATGACAGTCCATGTCATGTCATTGGTGGTATGATTCTTTTCAAGGAAATGGCGGCTCAGCTTAGTGGTTAGTTTCTTGCACCTTATATTACTTCGGTGTTCGCATATCCTTTGTTTCACTTTTCTGGTAGTCATGCCGACATACCGAAGGTTGCAAGAACATGTGATCAAATAGACCACATTGCATGAGTTGCAGTTCGTATGGGCCCGTTGCGTCCATACTTTTCCCTCTTCCAATGTCAAGGTTTTTGTGGGTTGTGTTAGATGACACACACTACAATCCGAGCAGGGGTAGTGCCCGGTGATTTTTGGGAGTCCCCACGATGTTGTTACTGATGGTGTAGTATTTGGTGGATCCTCTTTCGGGCGAGTGTGGACCAGCGTATCTTTAAGGCTGCGTCCCTTTTTAAAGGAAAAAAGTGGTTTTTCCCAGTCCTTTTTGAAGGTTTTGATAATGCTCCAATGTTTATTTATACTCTTTTTCATGGTGTTAGAGAGGCTGCTGAATGTCGTGACACAGGTAAGTGGGATCTGATCTGAGTTGTTAGTTCTTTCTTCAAGAAGAGCTTCCCTTGGCTGATTTTTAGCTCTTTTAAAGCCCTTGTTTAGTGTGGAGTTTGGATAGCCTCTGTATTTCAGTTTTTCGGTCAAATCAGCTGATTGGAGTTTAAAGTCTGTGGTTGTGCTGCAGTTCCTCCGCAGCCTGAGAAATTGCCCGTAAGGTAAATTTTCTTTCAACGGGCGCGGGTGAAAGCTGTTAAATTGCAGTAGATTATTTTTAGCAGTAGGTTTGTTGTGGGTCTTTGTAGCCAGTGTCGTACCGCTGATTGAGATAACCACATCTAGGAATACGATTTCTTTTTTGCTTGTGGTGTTGGTAAATCTCAAGTTCGGGTCTAGGGTATTGATCCAAGAGAGAAAACCTTGCAGGTCATTATCACTACCATTCCAAATGAGTAGGATATCGTCAATGTAGCGTTTCCACAAAAGCATTGACGAAGAAAAATTGGCGGTTGGTGGTAGGATATGTTTGGCTTCAAAATCTGCCACATACAGCCCCGCCACGCTCGGCGCGAAGGTACTGCCCATGGATGTCCCAGAGCATTGTAGGTACAGTTTGTTTTTAAATGAAAAAAAGTTTTCTTTTAGTGCTAGGGTGGCACAGTCGATGATGAATTTCTTTGGGGTCCGGAATTCCCAGTCGGTCGAATCAAGGGCTTTTTTAAGGACCTCGATTGTGTCATCCTGCGGAATACTAGTATAGAGGCTTTCCACATCTAGTGTAACAAGGGTAATAGAATTTTCAGGAAAGTTTATTTCTGTCAGCAATCGTAGCAGGCTCTTGGTATCCTTCAGGTAAGTCAGTGTGGACTGGACTAAAGGTTTTAGAAAATAATCACAAAATTGTGAAAGTGGTTCCAGAAGTGACCCTATGCCTGAGACGATTGGGCGTCCAGGTGGGGGGAGTTTGTTTTTATGCATTTTTGGCAGAGTGTAGAAGTAGGGTATTACGCTACTTGTATTCATCAAAAATGCGGCTTCATTCTTGGAGATCTGGTCATGGTCCTCTGCTTGTTTCACCATAGAGCTAATTCTTTTGGCAAGATCTGGGGTTGGATCCACTGCCAGTGGCGTATAATTTCTGACGTCACTGAGTAGATCCTTGCAAGTAGTCTCATACGTGCTTGTGTTTTGGATGACGATGCCTCCACCCTTGTCCGCGGGTTTAATTGTTATGGAGGTGTCGTTTTGTAGTTGGTGTAATGCATCAAATTCAGCGGTACTGAAATTCCCGAATGTTTTCGGGTTCTCGCAATGTTCTAAGTCCTTAAATACCGCTTGCTCAAAAGCCGTGATGGCTGCCGGTATTGTGTGTGAGGGTGGAATGAAGGTGGAGTTAGGTCTTAGACCTGTGTCACCTTTCCTCAATGATTCTAGTGGGTCTATTTTGCCATCAAAGAAAGCCTTCAATTTCAACTTGCGAAAGAACCCTGCTAATTCGCAGTGCATTTTAAATTTATCGGGTTTGGCTGTGGGGACAAAACCCAGCCCTTTCTCCAAAACTTTCAACTCCACAGGAGTGAGGACTCTAGTAGATAGGTTCGTCACTAGACTCAGACTCCGCTCGGACCCGGCTGCTGGTTGCTCCGGGTGTGGTTCGCTACTGGGTCTTCTTCCTGCCAGGTTACTCTGGTGTTCCCTCTCCTTTTGCCTCTGCCTCTCCGGCCGCTCTCTAAAAAAGGCTGCCTGTACTGTTGTTGGTAGTTGGCCGGGGGGATATAGCCTGGGTTCCAGCCCATAAAGGGAAAAGGTGGTTGATGAAAAGCATATGGATTTGTACCCATCCCCATTTGTGGGGGGTACCAATGTTGGTGATTGCTTTGATTTCCATGTCCACCTCTGTTTGTTCTGTTACCACGATTACCCCTTCTCTTGTTTTGTTTGAAGGAGTTGTTACTAGACCCACTACTATTCGATGAATCATCATCTGAGTAGTCTGGGTTGCTGGCATTCCGTGCTGGAGGGGTGAATGAGGCTGCAGAGTAAGGATATACTTTCTCCATATCAAATTTCTTTTGGTCTTTTTGGAGTTTTGTCACCTTTGATTGCATTAGGTTATCCTTGTATTCGCTCATCTCCTTGTTAAGTTCATCTAATCGTTTTTTATAGCCGGTGATAGTGGCTTTAAAGTGAGTCTCGGTTTCCCTGATTTCTACCATGATGGATTCCGAGAGTCTTAAGGCTGTTTTAATTATCAGGACCATCCAATCGCGTGTGCAGTGCCATGCGATTGCGGCCCAGTCCTTCCTGAAGGCAGCATCATTCAGAAAGATGCGAGGGGCATTGGTCACCAGAAGTCCTTTCGGTGCTGTGTTGGTTGTTAGATAACCCTTCATGATTGTGCCATGAAGGACAGTGCGGATGTGCTCTTTCTTTCTTTCTGACAAACTGTCCCATTCAGCGGTGTTTGCTATCGCCTGTGATATGTGAGGGTCCGCAAAGACTGCGGCATCTGACATCAACTCCTCGATTTCTGCCTCGGAGTATGTCAAACCCAGGTTCGCCATAGTGAGATGTTAGTTAAAAGACCAAGCAACAAAAGAGGCTCTTGTTGTCTTGCTCACAATAAAAGAAAGCTCTCACAGCTGTGCGCTGCTATAATATGTAACAACAAAGAGAGAGGTAGGGAGATTCAAAAGACACTCTCTTAATCCCCGGTTATATATCCAACAACAAAATAAGAGAGGTCTAAACTGGTCAAGCTCACGGCTGCCAGAGACGTGGAGCAAAAAAGATAAGCAAAATGTTTGATGATCACAGTCACTCTAGTTGAGTGGGATCACAGTCACTCTATTTGAGTAGGAAAGCCCTCACACACCGACCTAGTCAGTGTCATGCTTCATCATCGGGCCCCACCGAAGAGACCGAGTGTCTCTTCGGTGTGCTGCGACGCCAGAAAGACTGCGGAGCTGGTTGTGTGGGGAGAAAGTGTTGTGAAGGTTCTCAAATTAAAAGTGACTAATAGGGTATCAAAAAAACTTTAATAAGTGATCCCTAAGACACGAGTAAGTGGTAATATGTGTCTGAATTTAAAAGCCAAGGTTATTAGGATCTAATTTAAATTCAGCTAAATACCACAAATTAGTTAAAATCAGTCAACATGTTTCTGCCTTTGTGGTATGTATTCACCATGGCATTCTTCAGGACTATAACCCCGGCGGTATGGACACTCTAATAGTCCACCCTAACCTGGGGACGTGAAAGTGAAAAGGAAAGGTGAAAAAAGTGCTTAAAAAATGGGAGAGCAATTTGCTCAATCCAAAAAACCCCAAAATTCGGGGTGTATCAGCACCTGTAAGGAAAGATAAACAGACAAACATATAGAGACATACATACAATTAGTATATGCCAGCGTAGACTTATCGTAGTGCTCCTAAGATGGTGGCAAACCTGTGTGTGCACACAATAGAAACTAATTTTAGCACCATCCAAGTAGCCCTTAGGGGATGATTATATTGGCTAAGAGGTGAAGTGCTAGAGGTGGTTTAAAAACTACTATTGTAGTGAAAGGGATAAAACGCGGTGTGAATTCTCCATGAGAAGGGATCAATATGACCAAATGGTCGGTGACCCCCACAAGATGGTAAAAGATGGGGAACATCTCACTTTAAAATAGGGCGCTACTTGCACCATGGGTCTCGGGAGGGGGGTTGGAGCGCGATTGGCACATCCTAAGAGAAAAAGTACAGAGTCGAAATGTCAGCATAACCCATACAGCACACAGGCACTTAGCTTTGTTAGTTGTGGTGATCGTTCCGCTGTAGATGTAAACTCACGCCCTCAGCGCTCGCAGCCCGCTTGCAAACCTACTGCAACCCTCTAGACCGGACCCCGACGATGGAGAGCGGGGCCGGTGAATGGGTATAAGAGCGCTTTGTTTACGCGCTCGATTCCGGGTTTGGGCGTGCCTCGCTGCTCTCGCGATGGGCGTGTCTTTGCGAGAGTGAGGCTTGAAGCGCACACGCCCCTTGGACGGAAGGCGTGTTACTGATCGAATCGAGGCTTGGAGCAGGGAGCCTATCCTTGCGCAGGCCTAGGGGGGTGTGTGAGCATGCTCAAAGTTGACATGGCAACCAGGGAAGCCATGTCTTTTGGAGCAGGGAGCGTGGGATTCGACAGTTTCGAATAGCAAGTGTTTAGTTGATAGTCAGTAACTTTAGAATTCATTGGATTTATTAAACCAATGCATTTACCAAAAAATTGGTGGGGGACACTGTGGGAGCACATAATTGGCTAAGAAAGAGAGAGAGTTATGGTTTTAAGCACTGGAATTGAACTGTGGACTTAGATACAAAAGCACTCAGATTTTGAATGAACTATTTAAAAAGTTTCTGAGCAGATCAGTTTTGTGTAAAATTGGACAGCCAGGTGGAGCAAAAGAGTTCATGTCAGGACTGAATTCCAAGGGATATCGTCGTTGAGCCCATTTACATTTGTCCCCAGACGATAAACCCACCGCTGTTCCTTTTCGAACAGTCTATTTTGTACATTCCTTGTACCATCAATTGCTTCAATGACAGTCCATGTCATGTCATTGGTGGTATGATTCTTTTCAAGGAAATGGCGGCTCAGCTTAGTGGTTAGTTTCTTGCACCTTATATTACTTCGGTGTTCGCATATCCTTTGTTTCACTTTTCTGGTAGTCATGCCGACATACCGAAGGTTGCAAGAACATGTGATCAAATAGACCACATTGCATGAGTTGCAGTTCGTATGGGCCCGTTGCGTCCATACTTTTCCCTCTTCCAATGTCAAGGTTTTTGTGGGTTGTGTTAGATGACACACACTACAATCCGAGCAGGGGTAGTGCCCGGTGATTTTTGGGAGTCCCCACGATGTTGTTACTGATGGTGTAGTATTTGGTGGATCCTCTTTCGGGCGAGTGTGGACCAGCGTATCTTTAAGGCTGCGTCCCTTTTTAAAGGAAAAAAGTGGTTTTTCCCAGTCCTTTTTGAAGGTTTTGATAATGCTCCAATGTTTATTTATACTCTTTTTCATGGTGTTAGAGAGGCTGCTGAATGTCGTGACACAGGTAAGTGGGATCTGATCTGAGTTGTTAGTTCTTTCTTCAAGAAGAGCTTCCCTTGGCTGATTTTTAGCTCTTTTAAAGCCCTTGTTTAGTGTGGAGTTTGGATAGCCTCTGTATTTCAGTTTTTCGGTCAAATCAGCTGATTGGAGTTTAAAGTCTGTGGTTGTGCTGCAGTTCCTCCGCAGCCTGAGAAATTGCCCGTAAGGTAAATTTTCTTTCAACGGGCGCGGGTGAAAGCTGTTAAATTGCAGTAGATTATTTTTAGCAGTAGGTTTGTTGTGGGTCTTTGTAGCCAGTGTCGTACCGCTGATTGAGATAACCACATCTAGGAATACGATTTCTTTTTTGCTTGTGGTGTTGGTAAATCTCAAGTTCGGGTCTAGGGTATTGATCCAAGAGAGAAAACCTTGCAGGTCATTATCACTACCATTCCAAATGAGTAGGATATCGTCAATGTAGCGTTTCCACAAAAGCATTGACGAAGAAAAATTGGAATCGAGCGCGTAAACAAAGCGCTCTTATACCCATTCACCGGCCCCGCTCTCCATCGTCGGGGTCCGGTCTAGAGGGTTGCAGTAGGTTTGCAAGCGGGCTGCGAGCGCTGAGGGCGTGAGTTTACATCTACAGCGGAACGATCACCACAACTAACAAAGCTAAGTGCCTGTGTGCTGTATGGGTTATGCTGACATTTCGACTCTGTACTTTTTCTCTTAGGATGTGCCAATCGCGCTCCAACCCCCCTCCCGAGACCCATGGTGCAAGTAGCGCCCTATTTTAAAGTGAGATGTTCCCCATCTTTTACCATCTTGTGGGGGTCACCGACCATTTGGTCATATTGATCCCTTCTCATGGAGAATTCACACCGCGTTTTATCCCTTTCACTACAATAGTAGTTTTTAAACCACCTCTAGCACTTCACCTCTTAGCCAATATAATCATCCCCTAAGGGCTACTTGGATGGTGCTAAAATTAGTTTCTATTGTGTGCACACACAGGTTTGCCACCATCTTAGGAGCACTACGATAAGTCTACGCTGGCATATACTAATTGTATGTATGTCTCTATATGTTTGTCTGTTTATCTTTCCTTACAGGTGCTGATACACCCCGAATTTTGGGGTTTTTTGGATTGAGCAAATTGCTCTCCCATTTTTTAAGCACTTTTTTCACCTTTCCTTTTCACTTTCACGTCCCCAGGTTAGGGTGGACTATTAGAGTGTCCATACCGCCGGGGTTATAGTCCTGAAGAATGCCATGGTGAATACATACCACAAAGGCAGAAACATGTTGACTGATTTTAACTAATTTGTGGTATTTAGCTGAATTTAAATTAGATCCTAATAACCTTGGCTTTTAAATTCAGACACATATTACCACTTACTCGTGTCTTAGGGATCACTTATTAAAGTTTTTTTGATACCCTATTAGTCACTTTTAATTTGAGAACCTTCACAACACTTTCTCCCCACACAACCAGCTCCGCAGTCTTTCTGGCGTCGCAGCACACCGAAGAGACACTCGGTCTCTTCGGTGGGGCCCGATGATGAAGCATGACACTGACTAGGTCGGTGTGTGAGGGCTTTCCTACTCAAATAGAGTGACTGTGATCCCACTCAACTAGAGTGACTGTGATCATCAAACATTTTGCTTATCTTTTTTGCTCCACGTCTCTGGCAGCCGTGAGCTTGACCAGTTTAGACCTCTCTTATTTTGTTGTTGGATATATAACCGGGGATTAAGAGAGTGTCTTTTGAATCTCCCTACCTCTCTCTTTGTTGTTACATATTATAGCAGCGCACAGCTGTGAGAGCTTTCTTTTATTGTGAGCAAGACAACAAGAGCCTCTTTTGTTGCTTGGTCTTTTAACTAACATCTCACTATGGCGAACCTGGGTTTGACATACTCCGAGGCAGAAATCGAGGAGTTGATGTCAGATGCCGCAGTCTTTGCGGACCCTCACATATCACAGGCGATAGCAAACACCGCTGAATGGGACAGTTTGTCAGAAAGAAAGAAAGAGCACATCCGCACTGTCCTTCATGGCACAATCATGAAGGGTTATCTAACAACCAACACAGCACCGAAAGGACTTCTGGTGACCAATGCCCCTCGCATCTTTCTGAATGATGCTGCCTTCAGGAAGGACTGGGCCGCAATCGCATGGCACTGCACACGCGATTGGATGGTCCTGATAATTAAAACAGCCTTAAGACTCTCGGAATCCATCATGGTAGAAATCAGGGAAACCGAGACTCACTTTAAAGCCACTATCACCGGCTATAAAAAACGATTAGATGAACTTAACAAGGAGATGAGCGAATACAAGGATAACCTAATGCAATCAAAGGTGACAAAACTCCAAAAAGACCAAAAGAAATTTGATATGGAGAAAGTATATCCTTACTCTGCAGCCTCATTCACCCCTCCAGCACGGAATGCCAGCAACCCAGACTACTCAGATGATGATTCATCGAATAGTAGTGGGTCTAGTAACAACTCCTTCAAACAAAACAAGAGAAGGGGTAATCGTGGTAACAGAACAAACAGAGGTGGACATGGAAATCAAAGCAATCACCAACATTGGTACCCCCCACAAATGGGGATGGGTACAAATCCATATGCTTTTCATCAACCACCTTTTCCCTTTATGGGCTGGAACCCAGGCTATATCCCCCCGGCCAACTACCAACAACAGTACAGGCAGCCTTTTTTAGAGAGCGGCCGGAGAGGCAGAGGCAAAAGGAGAGGGAACACCAGAGTAACCTGGCAGGAAGAAGACCCAGTAGCGAACCACACCCGGAGCAACCAGCAGCCGGGTCCGAGCGGAGTCTGAGTCTAGTGACGAACCTATCTACTAGAGTCCTCACTCCTGTGGAGTTGAAAGTTTTGGAGAAAGGGCTGGGTTTTGTCCCCACAGCCAAACCCGATAAATTTAAAATGCACTGCGAATTAGCAGGGTTCTTTCGCAAGTTGAAATTGAAGGCTTTCTTTGATGGCAAAATAGACCCACTAGAATCATTGAGGAAAGGTGACACAGGTCTAAGACCTAACTCCACCTTCATTCCACCCTCACACACAATACCGGCAGCCATCACGGCTTTTGAGCAAGCGGTATTTAAGGACTTAGAACATTGCGAGAACCCGAAAACATTCGGGAATTTCAGTACCGCTGAATTTGATGCATTACACCAACTACAAAACGACACCTCCATAACAATTAAACCCGCGGACAAGGGTGGAGGCATCGTCATCCAAAACACAAGCACGTATGAGACTACTTGCAAGGATCTACTCAGTGACGTCAGAAATTATACGCCACTGGCAGTGGATCCAACCCCAGATCTTGCCAAAAGAATTAGCTCTATGGTGAAACAAGCAGAGGACCATGACCAGATCTCCAAGAATGAAGCCGCATTTTTGATGAATACAAGTAGCGTAATACCCTACTTCTACACTCTGCCAAAAATGCATAAAAACAAACTCCCCCCACCTGGACGCCCAATCGTCTCAGGCATAGGGTCACTTCTGGAACCACTTTCACAATTTTGTGATTATTTTCTAAAACCTTTAGTCCAGTCCACACTGACTTACCTGAAGGATACCAAGAGCCTGCTACGATTGCTGACAGAAATAAACTTTCCTGAAAATTCTATTACCCTTGTTACACTAGATGTGGAAAGCCTCTATACTAGTATTCCGCAGGATGACACAATCGAGGTCCTTAAAAAAGCCCTTGATTCGACCGACTGGGAATTCCGGACCCCAAAGAAATTCATCATCGACTGTGCCACCCTAGCACTAAAAGAAAACTTTTTTTCATTTAAAAACAAACTGTACCTACAATGCTCTGGGACATCCATGGGCAGTACCTTCGCGCCGAGCGTGGCGGGGCTGTATGTGGCAGATTTTGAAGCCAAACATATCCTACCACCAACCGCCAATTTTTCTTCGTCAATGCTTTTGTGGAAACGCTACATTGACGATATCCTACTCATTTGGAATGGTAGTGATAATGACCTGCAAGGTTTTCTCTCTTGGATCAATACCCTAGACCCGAACTTGAGATTTACCAACACCACAAGCAAAAAAGAAATCGTATTCCTAGATGTGGTTATCTCAATCAGCGGTACGACACTGGCTACAAAGACCCACAACAAACCTACTGCTAAAAATAATCTACTGCAATTTAACAGCTTTCACCCGCGCCCGTTGAAAGAAAATTTACCTTACGGGCAATTTCTCAGGCTGCGGAGGAACTGCAGCACAACCACAGACTTTAAACTCCAATCAGCTGATTTGACCGAAAAACTGAAATACAGAGGCTATCCAAACTCCACACTAAACAAGGGCTTTAAAAGAGCTAAAAATCAGCCAAGGGAAGCTCTTCTTGAAGAAAGAACTAACAACTCAGATCAGATCCCACTTACCTGTGTCACGACATTCAGCAGCCTCTCTAACACCATGAAAAAGAGTATAAATAAACATTGGAGCATTATCAAAACCTTCAAAAAGGACTGGGAAAAACCACTTTTTTCCTTTAAAAAGGGACGCAGCCTTAAAGATACGCTGGTCCACACTCGCCCGAAAGAGGATCCACCAAATACTACACCATCAGTAACAACATCGTGGGGACTCCCAAAAATCACCGGGCACTACCCCTGCTCGGATTGTAGTGTGTGTCATCTAACACAACCCACAAAAACCTTGACATTGGAAGAGGGAAAAGTATGGACGCAACGGGCCCATACGAACTGCAACTCATGCAATGTGGTCTATTTGATCACATGTTCTTGCAACCTTCGGTATGTCGGCATGACTACCAGAAAAGTGAAACAAAGGATATGCGAACACCGAAGTAATATAAGGTGCAAGAAACTAACCACTAAGCTGAGCCGCCATTTCCTTGAAAAGAATCATACCACCAATGACATGACATGGACTGTCATTGAAGCAATTGATGGTACAAGGAATGTACAAAATAGACTGTTCGAAAAGGAACAGCGGTGGGTTTATCGTCTGGGGACAAATGTAAATGGGCTCAACGACGATATCCCTTGGAATTCAGTCCTGACATGAACTCTTTTGCTCCACCTGGCTGTCCAATTTTACACAAAACTGATCTGCTCAGAAACTTTTTAAATAGTTCATTCAAAATCTGAGTGCTTTTGTATCTAAGTCCACAGTTCAATTCCAGTGCTTAAAACCATAACTCTCTCTCTTTCTTAGCCAATTATGTGCTCCCACAGTGTCCCCCACCAATTTTTTGGTAAATGCATTGGTTTAATAAATCCAATGAATTCTAAAGTTACTGACTATCAACTAAACACTTGCTATTCGAAACTGTCGAATCCCACGCTCCCTGCTCCAAAAGACATGGCTTCCCTGGTTGCCATGTCAACTTTGAGCATGCTCACACACCCCCCTAGGCCTGCGCAAGGATAGGCTCCCTGCTCCAAGCCTCGATTCGATCAGTAACACGCCTTCCGTCCAAGGGGCGTGTGCGCTTCAAGCCTCACTCTCGCAAAGACACGCCCATCGCGAGAGCAGCGAGGCACGCCCAAACCCGGAATCGAGCGCGTAAACAAAGCGCTCTTATACCCATTCACCGGCCCCGCTCTCCATCGTCGGGGTCCGGTCTAGAGGGTTGCAGTAGGTTTGCAAGCGGGCTGCGAGCGCTGAGGGCGTGAGTTTACATCTACAGCGGAACGATCACCACAACTAACAAAGCTAAGTGCCTGTGTGCTGTATGGGTTATGCTGACATTTCGACTCTGTACTTTTTCTCTTAGGATGTGCCAATCGCGCTCCAACCCCCCTCCCGAGACCCATGGTGCAAGTAGCGCCCTATTTTAAAGTGAGATGTTCCCCATCTTTTACCATCTTGTGGGGGTCACCGACCATTTGGTCATATTGATCCCTTCTCATGGAGAATTCACACCGCGTTTTATCCCTTTCACTACAATAGTAGTTTTTAAACCACCTCTAGCACTTCACCTCTTAGCCAATATAATCATCCCCTAAGGGCTACTTGGATGGTGCTAAAATTAGTTTCTATTGTGTGCACACACAGGTTTGCCACCATCTTAGGAGCACTACGATAAGTCTACGCTGGCATATACTAATTGTATGTATGTCTCTATATGTTTGTCTGTTTATCTTTCCTTACAGGTGCTGATACACCCCGAATTTTGGGGTTTTTTGGATTGAGCAAATTGCTCTCCCATTTTTTAAGCACTTTTTTCACCTTTCCTTTTCACTTTCACGTCCCCAGGTTAGGGTGGACTATTAGAGTGTCCATACCGCCGGGGTTATAGTCCTGAAGAATGCCATGGTGAATACATACCACAAAGGCAGAAACATGTTGACTGATTTTAACTAATTTGTGGTATTTAGCTGAATTTAAATTAGATCCTAATAACCTTGGCTTTTAAATTCAGACACATATTACCACTTACTCGTGTCTTAGGGATCACTTATTAAAGTTTTTTTGATACCCTATTAGTCACTTTTAATTTGAGAACCTTCACAACACTTTCTCCCCACACAACCAGCTCCGCAGTCTTTCTGGCGTCGCAGCACACCGAAGAGACACTCGGTCTCTTCGGTGGGGCCCGATGATGAAGCATGACACTGACTAGGTCGGTGTGTGAGGGCTTTCCTACTCAAATAGAGTGACTGTGATCCCACTCAACTAGAGTGACTGTGATCATCAAACATTTTGCTTATCTTTTTTGCTCCACGTCTCTGGCAGCCGTGAGCTTGACCAGTTTAGACCTCTCTTATTTTGTTGTTGGATAAACTTATCGCCCCATTCACAAGCTGGTGCTAACGGCCGATGTTACCAGTTTCCCCGCGATAACAGCCGCAAAAAACATCGCCACAGATAACACCGGAAACTAATGCTAATGAGATGCAGAGTAGGCGATCCCGCACAAAAAGCGGTGACAACACCACGTCGCAACATTCTCAACGACCAGCCAGATATGCGATAAGATCACAAAACAGTCGATAAGGCGCGTTAGCAGCAGGGATTTAACACCTGCTCTTACCTGGTGTAAAGTAGGATGACAACCTGCACCATAAAAGGAAGCCAAGCCCAGAGCCACACCTGAAGAACAACAGATGCCATGGAGCCAACGATCATGCAGCTCGGACACCCAAGAGGGCTACAACACCCCCCGCCCCCTCACCCGGACCAAGATATTGCACATTAACTTCACGAAATCATGAACAAAACCATTCTCCTGATGTCGCACAATTACAATAGGTAACATTCATGTGTGGTCAGAAAAAGGAGAATCATTCATTCAATAGCCCAAACATAATATCACATTCAAATTTGACTCTTAACAACTATTTGGAAGAGTCATGGCGGGTCATCCCTGGACAATCTGTAAGTCACTGCCTGCAAGACAAAATTCAAGATAGAAGGTGTGTCATGCACTCATCAAAGGACAGAGAGAGAGAGAGATAGAGGGAGAGAGGGAGGGAGAGAGAGAGAGGGATTGAGAGGGAGAGGGAGAGAAAGAGAGGGAGAGAGGGAAATAGAGATAAAGAGAGATTGTACAAGGAGCGCAAGGCCAATCGGGCTCTTGGCTCATACATGCCAACTGGTGTGTGTGTATTGCTATTGGTGCACCATAAGCCGAAGGCCTTGCATCAATTGCAGCGCGAAAGCCACATCACATTTCAAAAATGCAAGCAGTAATCAGACAAACATTAGGGATGAAAGCTCCTTTGTCTCAATACATAAGGCGGAAGGACACCTGCAGCTCTGACCTTGGTCTTGAATGCAGCTGGCTCCCCCTGAGAGAGATATCATACCAGATTTGACGACTCCCACCCCGCGAACTGCGCTAATGAAAGACCAACGTGTCCACATCCCAAACACAGTAGTACCTGCTTGAGGTACTCCTGCATGGGATGCCCTTGAAAACTTACGTAAAAACAACTCATACGTTCAAACGTTGCACACACATACGACTCATTGCTCCGAGCTGTGGGATATCAGCCACATAACTGCCGCCGGTCAGAAGAGTGCCGGTTCTACGAGACCAACAAACGCAATGGCAGGCCATCCCGGGCACATGCACAACCCCTGTCACGTGGAACTGTACTGTGCACATATGCTGTATTTGTTGGGAGCACTGCCACTGGCAGTGTTGCGCATCAGTTACAACCTGAGCTTCCGTCACCTGCGTCCAGCCCTGGTTCCACTGTCTATCATGCATATTCAAGTGGCCCATGGATGTCTTCCTATCCAACACAATGGTAGCTGAACTGGATTATGACTGGTGTGTGCACCCCCTGTTGGCCCTCACCCAGGAGTGCAACCGTGATACCCGTGCATGGAATGCCTTGATATTTGGAGTATGTGCTGGCAGTTGGGGGATGGAAGATTGCACAAGTCATCGTGTGCAGTGACCACATCGTCGCGCTCCCCTGTGTTGCGGATTGGTGAAACGGCGTGGAGAAAGCACATCTGTATGGACCAGTTAATGGATTGGCTCTCCCTCGCGTTAGTTGAACTCGACAACGACGTACTCTTGGAACTGATTGCCCATGAAGCTGCGCTCGCATTCATGGACGAATAACTACATTCCTGCAGCCACAACTGATTGTCACCCAGACCACAGGTCCCAACACCTTGTTGCATCTTGGAGGAATGGTCACATATCCCACCACAACAGTGGACATGTCTCCATTCGCCTGGACTCAGAATGCATGTGCGTGCACCTATGCGTGTTGACACACACCTGTGCAAGGTCTGGCAGTCCCATGGGCGGAGCTGCACAGGGTCGTTTGGAAACCTTCCTAAACCTGACATACTGCTGGAGGTAGAGTACACACATGGCAATATGGTACGACATGTGATCTTGTTGGACCCTTTCATCTGCTCTCTGTCAGCAGAGCAGACAATCAGCGCAGTCAGGTGGTACAGCACTATGCAGATCCCTTGGGCTGTGAGTCGCGTTCCCCGACCCGGGGCAATAAGCAGATGCCAAACATAACATGACTCGTCCAGCAAAGCAAGGTGGGCTGAGACATTTGCCATCGTAATGATTGGTGTTCATTTTTGCCTTCCCATTTCTTGCACCTCGACATGTTCCTATGCTGCCTGTAATTGTCTTAATCATTGGTCTACATGTTGTGGCCTCGTCTTGCCCGTACTGACACACACATGCTAATAAAGTCTACGTAACTTCACTAGTGTTCAACTGTGATGAGTGTTGATTAGAATGACAAATTGTGTGCCTCAATGAGCATTGTCTGTACACAGGGAGGGACTGACTGACGCTTTTCACTTAGGGGGGAGTCCCTATTGCCAGCACCACCTCTGTTAGCCAGACATTGTGGTTGGGATAGTTGCTGATAGACCTGTGCTCTTACGTGTCTTCAGCAATGTGAGTATGGTATCCAACTTCTTGCCATGTGGATCAATGTGATCCATCAAAACAGGCTGTCTCCACACAGTTGAGTGTGAATAGGTATGCAAAGAGATGTTCTGTTGTCACATGTGATGGGGGACACTACTTCAGGCCTGCTACCGAATTTGACATTTTTACACACAGCTCTATTTAATACATGGACATGGGGCTACGTTGGGGGGTTGCAAGATTGTTGTTCATGTGCAATAAGGCCACAGCTAGTTCACACCTTCACAGTCATCTAATTGGCCATGTGGGTCAGGGTCAAACATGCGCATTGATGTCATTTCCCAGGGTGCACCTTTTAGTGCAATCAAGGTTTATCCATACTTTTATACTTGATTTACCATAGACATGACACATCTGTGTGATTTGGAATGTTTATTCAATTACTGTGGAGTGTCGGAGCTGGAGCAGTACATGGCCATGCCAACCCCACATTACATGGTTGCCCAGTGGAGGGCCAACCAGAGTCCTTGGGGGAATGAAAAGGTAATCGGAAGAGGAAGAGTTCAGTCTGCAGCCTGATTGCTGTGTAACCGGAGTAGATATGGCAGTCCATGTCGGGGACCAGGTGAATGTCACAGAGTGTTTCGGGGGACAGTGGAAGGTGTTGTTCTAGGACATGATGCAGAGGGCTGAACCAGGCAGGGACAGGCCATATGGCGGGGATAGATGCTACTACCTCCTTTCTCTTAGTCATTACCATCCACATCTGTGATATGTCTTCTGTGTCTGGTGTGTCAGGTGTGTGTGGTGGTGTTATGGCTGCATCACTGTGTGCCAATGACACATAAGGGGGCGACGGTGGTAGGGCTGCATCACTGTGTGCCAATGACACATCAGGGGCAGAGATGTGTGTGAGAAGTTCCTGCAATAGTCATCTGGGACAGGCTCTGTGGCAGCAAAGGCAAGATGAGGACCTGCAGGGCATGTAAGATCCCAGGTATATCTCGCTGGTGTTCATCCGTGGCAGCCATACTTCCAGGCTGCATTGGCTCCATAGTCTCCATTGTCCTCCGCATCTGTGCCAACTCTGTATTGTCATTGCTGGAGCCTGTCTGACTAGACAGTTCTTGTATCATAGTAATGGCCCCAGCGATGTCAGCCAAGGATTATTGGAGAGCATGTAGCGGACAGTGGGTGTCCATTAGGGACTGTAAGTGGTCCCTGACAGGACTTAGACACCCACGTATGGCATCTAGTTTGGCTGCCATGAGGTCAAACACCACCGCAGCTGATCACCCATCCTCTCCTGGCACCCTAACACTCGGCGTTGGAATGCCATGTGTTGGTCGTGGGGTA
Source organism: Lissotriton vulgaris (assembly GCF_964263255.1). Classification (NCBI taxonomy): domain Eukaryota; kingdom Metazoa; phylum Chordata; class Amphibia; order Caudata; family Salamandridae; genus Lissotriton; species Lissotriton vulgaris. The sequence continues at coordinate 1,954,357,692 of NC_141687.1, forward strand.
CCTGTGAGCCAGCCGTGGTGGGGTGTGCTTCCTGATGTGTGTTCTGTGCAGGGGGTCACCTAGATGTAGCTGGGCAGACCTGCTCCTGGAGGGGGGGGGCAGAGGCTGTCCACAAGCCATTGGAGGTTGTCGGAGCAGTTGGCCAGGGGGTCCTCTTCATCATCAATGAAAAGATGTCTGGTCTGCTGTGCAGGATGTGTTGATTGTCCCTCTCCAATGTAAAGGGGAGATGCAGGTTAACAGTGTGTTCCATGTATGTTGACGCATTGTACATGTTTCCAGACAGACAGCATGACAATGTACATGGTGGTTGTTTTGGAGTAGCTGGCTATTTGATGGGAGACAGTGGACATTTCGACCACATGGCGGATGTGAGGTTGTACTTGTAAATTATCATCTCACAGTTTTCTGCAATGCCAGATGTGATTGGCCAGTTTCTACGCAGAAGCGGCACCTGTTGGGTCTTCTGTCCTGTAGTGTAAGTGTTGCACTTTGTACCACACTGTTGTCAATGTTGATGTGCTGTGATTGCTATATGTGTGTGTGTGCTACATTGTGGGAGAGTCGCCCCTGCAGCTCTGATTTAGCGGCCCCTTATCCCTTTGAGGCTGTGTGCCTTTGATTTGTGTGCTTTTACGGTGCTGAGATGTTGGCGACTTGGGTCATTTGTGCTCTTGGATGGTTTTTGTACTCTTGTGCATAGTTTGTCTGCAGATGTGTTGTTGACGTCAGGGGTTGTATGTGCACATGGATGTGTCCTGCTACTTTGAGGATGTGATCCACACTGGGCGACCTCAGTTTTGTGCACAATGTCATGTATTTTGACTGCAGCCATGCTATCGGTCATGCAGTGTCACTTGCATTGTCAGTGTGGTTCACAGAGCCGCTGCTTTGCTTGATTCTGCACATGTGCATAGGTAGGTTGTGGGATTGGTGATAGGGAGGGGGGCCCCTTTGTGCACATAGAGGACGAGGCCTACTTAATGTGTTTCTATGTGTGCTGCAGTGTGACAAGGGTATCAGGGACATGGTCCACAATCATTGTGGGTGTGCAGTGTGCTACACATGATTGTGCCCATCTCCCCCCGTCCCTAGTCGTTACTCACCCTGTTGCTGTTTGGTCAGGTCATATCGAGCTGTGTCCGGACTCCCAACTCCTTGCACCGTCTCCACACTGATGACTGTGGCCACCATTTCCTCCAGCTCATCCTGTGGTGCAGGACTCCCACCTCCAGTCGCCTTTGCTGCCAACCTGTTGGCAGGGAGTTTCTATTTGATTTGGCTTTGCACATCATGCCAGCACCTCTTGACCTCTTCCATTGACCTCCTCAACACTCCAACTGCATTTTTCTGTTTGTGTTGCCAATGACGCAGTGGAGGTGATGAACAGTTGTTGGTAGTGTTCTATCACCTCCTTGACGATAATCTGGTCTTCCTGTGGACTGAATCCAGTCTTCCTCTTCTCCTTGCCCTTCCCCGAACACGGGGTTCCTGGCTGGTCCTCTGTGGGGCTTGTGGGTTTGAGTTTGAGTTTGAGTTTTAAAATACTTGTAGAGCGCTCGTACACCTGCGGTTTCTTGGCGCTACTGCTAACCAGACCCAGGGCTAAAAAACGGGGGAGACTGCTGGGGATTTAATCAAAGGATTTTGTGAACAAATGGGCTTTGAGATGTTTGCGAAATTGCGGGTACAGGGTGGTGGATCGCAGATCCAAGGGAAGGGATGTGGGGTTCGGGTTAGCCTCTGCACTCGGTCCGGGTGCATCCACGGTGCAACGCAGTTTGATTTGGTTTTGGTGTGTTTTTTTTGTTGCTTTTGTAGTGCATTTTCCCACATAACATGTGAGAATTGCAGGCCGGTCATTGAATTTTCTATCGCGGTTTGAGGCATTGCAGCTTTTTGTAGCGTTCCGCATTTTTTCAGTGTCGCGTTGATTTTTACGCACCCATGAGGCGCGTTATTGTGATACTATTGCATGGTGCCGCTGGGTTGGGAATACAACGTTAACACAGTGTTATTTTGACGCGATAGACTGCGATGTGCAAAGTTGCGTTAAGCTAATTTTGCGATATTTATCACACGTCCATGAGAATATCCCCCTGAGGGTACTGAGTGTTCTCCCATGTGGCAAAAAGATCCACCTGAAGTGTGCCCCACAGGGCAAAGATGTTCTGTTACAGCCTCAGAGAACAGACACCACTCGTGGTTTACAAGATCGCACCAACCGTTTGTGCTGGTGTTCAGAGAGCTGGTCAGATAATTTTGCTGCTGCCATACTACTTTTGCTGTTATAACTATGTATCTTAACACTTTGCCTGGCTATTGTTTTTTTCAAATGTTGTACTAACACTGGTAATTAATTATGTTAGTTGCTCATTTTAATTGATTTGGATGTGATTTAACTAATGAAGTCACTTATTTTTACTACTGTAGCCATTTTTGCTAAGTGGCAATCACACAGTCTAGTGTTTCTGGGAGAATAGATATAAATGGAGACAGCTGCACACCTGCCTTTGAGATTTTCTGCTACAACTATACTACTTTTGCCTCTATTGCACAAGTTACTACTTGTGTAACGATATATCTGTAAGAGACATTAGTTAGAGATAGATTCCTTACCTTTGAATATCCACAGGCGTCAGACTGGATCCGGAAAGCTTTGCTAGCAGTACCCCTGCACGTCAGTAGGTGACGTCGTGCGGCTCTGCGTCCGTCGCTGGCGTGGTATGCACCGAGATGACGTTACAGAGGCTACTTAGGCGCCACCCATGCGCGCAGACGTCAGTTCTGTAAACGACTTTCCGCGCCAGGAACGCAGAGCCATGCAAGAAACCGACTACTGGTGCCATGAAACTAGGGCCCTGAAAAGGATGTCCTTAACCCTAGAAATTAGTTCGCAGAACGGGGAGGATGGGTGGGGCGCTAAGGAATCTATCACTAACTAATATCTCTTACAGATATATTGTTATACAAGTTGTAACTTGTGCATCTGAAAGAGACACGTAAGTGATCGATTCCTTACCTTAGAATAGATACCCCAGCAATACCAACCCCGGTGGTGGGTCCGCGAATAAGATTACACCAGAAAGTCACGGCGAACAGAACGGCCAAAGAAGCCGCCTCTCCGGACTTGACTGTCAAGGCAGTAATGCTTGGTAAACGTGTGCAGCGAGGCCCACGTAGCTGCCTGACAAATGTCCTGCAACAGAACGCCGCGTCACAAGGCAGTAGTTGCTGTAGTTGCCCTGGTGGAATGGGCACGCAGCCCCACAGCCCTTGATGCAGAGAACGACCCACGGAGAGATGGTCCGTTTTTGCACGGCCCGACCTTTTTTGGCGTCCACGTATCCAAACAATGAGCTGGTCATCCACCCAGAACTGTTGTGTGCGGCTCAGGTAGAAGGAGAGCGCACATTTTGGGTGCAGACGGTGGAGCCTCTCTTCCTTTTTGGAAGGATGCGGAGGCGGAAAGAAGGTGGGCAAAGTGATGGTCTGCCCGATGTGGAAGGGCGTGACAACCTTTGGCAAGAAAGAAGGACGGGTCCGGGTGAACGGAAAGGAAAGGAGGTTTAGAAGAAAGAGCCTGGAGCTCACTCACTCTTCTGGAAGAGGTGATAGCTACCAGGAAAGCTGTCTTGAGAGTGAGAAGACGCAAAGGACAGTTATGAAGGGGCTCGAAGGGAGCGCACATCAGATATGTCAAGACAAGGTTTAAGTCCCATTGAGGCATGATGAACGGCACAGGAGGTAACGTGTGCGTAATGCCTTTCAGAAAGTGGTTAACAACCGGGGACCTCAAAAGAGAAGGCTGATCAGGAAACTGTAGAAAGGCGGAAATGGACGAAAGATAACCTTTGATAGTGCCCAGAGCAAAGCCCTGCTGGGCCAAAGAAAGAAGGAACAGAAGGACTTCAGAAAGAGGGGCAGAAAAGGGATCCACAGACTTTGCTGTGCACCATGCCACAAACTTGTTCCACCTGCAGGTGTAGACTGTTTTCGTGGAGGGACACCTGGCTGCCATAATGACATCACAGACGGGGAGGAAGATCGAAAGCTGTCATCTGTCGCCGCGCAATCTCCACGCATGGAGGTGGAGGCTGGACAGGTTCGGGTGGAAAACCCTTCCCTGCTGCTGCGACAGAAGATCCTCCTGAAAGAGGCAGTCGGATTGGAGGATGGATCGCCATGCTGAGTAGCTTGGGATACCAGTATCTTCATGCCCAATCCGGAGCCACAAGAATGACTTGGGCCCGGTCGCGCCGAATCTTCTTCAGCACTCTGGGCAGAAGTGGTATAGGCAGAAAGGCGTACAATAGACAGCAACTCCACTCGCGACGAAAAGTGTTGCCGAGCGAGTGCCACCTTGGAAATTCCAACGCGCAGAATTGAGGACATTGAAATTCTCTTTGGTGGCAAATAGGTCTAACCAAGTCTCTCCCCACTGCTGAAAGAGACCTTGCGCCACGTCCAAATTCAGACCCCATTCAAGATCCATCATGCACCGGCGGCTGAATTTGTCCGCCCGGGCATTCAGAGAACCTGCCAGGTATTGAACCACCAAGGTAATGCCTTTATGTTCCAGCCATGTCCAGGGGCGCAGAGCCTCCTGACATAGGGTCCACGACCCCACCCCGCCCTGTTTGTTGCAATACCACATGGCAGTGGTGTTGTCCATGAACACCTGCACTACACTTCCTCGGACAGAGGAAAGGAATGCTTTCAGTGCAAGTCAGATCGCCCGAAGCTCCAAAACTTTGATGTGGAGCTGGGACTCCGCCGGAGACCAGAGGCCTCTGATCTCCGCCTTTCCCAAGTGGCTTCCCCCATCCCAGGAGAGACGCATCTGTCACCACTGTGTGCTCCGGTTGGGGCAGGGAGAGGGATATGCCATTGACCCAATCGCGATTCGCAGTGCCCTCCTAGATCTAGACGTGATCGGACAGGTGGCCCTGATGCTGTGCCCACTGGAACTTCAGGTCCCACTGCAGAGCCGATATATGCCATCTGGCATGTTACACTAGCAGAATGCAGGAGGCCATCAGGCCCAGGAGCCGGAGGGTCATCCTGATTTAAACCCGGGATAGAGGCTGAAAGATCGGAATCATAGCCTGAATATCCCGGACTCGCTGCTCGGAGGGCAAAACCCGAAACTGTGTTGAATCCAGAACTGCTCCGATGAAGGGGAGCTTCTGAGAGGGACTCAGGTGTGACTTCGGCACATTGATGGAGAACCCAGCAAGTGTAGGATTGGCCGTAGTCTGAAGGTGGGTGAAGACTGTCTGGGGCGAGGCTGTCTTCAACTACCAGTCGTCGAGGTAGGGGAAGACTGACACCCCTGACCTGCAGCAGGTGAGGTGCGACCACCGCCATCACTTTCTTGAACACCCGAGGGGCGCTGGTAAGGCCGAAGGGGAGCACAGAAAACTGAACCTGGCCTACCGTGAACCGCAGGTAACGCCAGTGTGCCGGCAGGACGGGGATGTGAAAATAGGCGTCCTGCAAGTCCAACGCTACTATCCAGTCTCCAGGGTCGAGGGCAGCCAAGACCTGAGCCAGATTCAACATCTTGAACTTCTCCTTCCGGAGGAAGCAATTGAGGTTCCTGAGGTCCAAGATGGGGCGCAAGCCCCCCTGGTCCTTCTTGGGGACCAGAAAGTAGAGGGAATAACAGCCACACCCTACTTCTGGTCCAGGAACGCCCTTGATGGCCCCCTTGTCCAAGAGTGCCACGACTTCCTGCTGGAGAAGCGCAAAGTGATCCCCCGACATGTGGTGGAACTGAGGTGGCATGGACGGGGGTAGACTCGAAGGGGAGGGAGTAACCTCTCTGGACAAGTTGCAACACCCACCTGTCGGAAGTGACAGAATGCCAATGAGGAAGGTGATGTCGCATCCTGCCATCCACTGGCGTGGGGTGCGCCCCTGAGCTCAGACTAGGAAGGCTTCGAGGCGGATTTCTCGAGGCGGAGGTGGACTGGCCCTCACGGCGGCCTCCACGCCCACGGGCACACTGAGTTTGGTTCTGTGCAGGCTTTTGGCAGAACCATTGGGCAGGGGCGCCTCTGCCATGGCCACGAAAGGAATGAAAAGAAGACGTGGCCGGGCGCCTGGTGGAAAGGCCTAAGGACTTGGCCGTATCCCGAGTCCTTAAAATGCTCCAGTGCAGTGTCGGCCTTATCACCAAAAAGGCGAGTGCCGTCAAAAGGCATGTCCATGAGGGAGCCCTGGATGTCTAGGGAGAACCCGGTGGATCGCAACCAGGCGTGATGACGAAGTGCCACAGTTGTGGAAATCGCCCTACCGAGGGAGTCCACGGTGTCCAAGCCACAACGAATAGTGAACCTAGCCGCGTCCTTACCCTCAGCCACAGCCTCAGACAGCACAGTCTGGACCTCCTCCGGGCACTGAGGAAACACCTCAGCAACGGTATCCCACACAGCGTAGGAATAGTGGCCCAAAAGGCACGTGGTGTTCACCGACCGAAGCCCTAAGCTGGTCATCGAGAACAACTGCTTACCAAACTGCTCCAACTTCTTAGAGTCCTTATCCGGCAGAGCCATGGGAAAAGCACTCGTCAAGGCTTGAATGACTAAACTCTCCGGTGTGGGATGAGTAGTCAGAAATACAGGGTCACCCGGCGCCGGGCGATGATGCCTGGCAACATTTTTATCCACAGGAGCCCCAGTAGCCGGCCGCAACCAAGTGCCCAACAAGACTTCAGTGAGGGCATCATTAAAGGGCAGCAGTGGCTCCGACTGAAGCACCTCAGTGAGCAGATTAGTCTTACGGGTCACGGTGGGGAGATCGAGGTTAAGGACCTCAGCTGCCTGATGAAGCACCACTGTATAAGAGGCGCCTGCAAGTCCAACGCTACCATCCAGTCTCAAGGGTCGAGGGAAGCCGAGACCTGAGCCAGAGTCAACATCTTGAGCTTCTCCTTGCGGAGGAAGCGATTGACGTTCCTGAGGTCCTAGATGGAGCGCAAGCCCCCCTGGTCCTTCTTGGGGACCAGAAAGTAGTGGGAATAACAACCAAGCCCTACTTCTGGCCCAGGAACACGCTCGGTGGCCCCCTTGGCCAAGAGTGCCACGACTTCCTGCTGGAGAAGCGTGAAGTGATCCCCCGATATGCAGTGGAACTGAGGTAGCATGGCCGGGGGGGTAGACCCGAAGGGGAGGGAGTAACTGCTCCGGACAAGTTGCAACACCCACCTGTCGGAAGTGACAGAACGCCAATGGGGAAGGTGATGACGAATTCTGCCACCAACTGGCGTGGGGTGCGCCCCGAAGCTCAGACTGGGAAGGCTTCGAAGCAGATGTTGCGGGGGCGGGGGTGGACTGGCTCTCACGCCGGCCCCGCCACGGCAGCCTCCACGCCCACGGGAACACTGAGTTTGGTTCTGCGCAGGCTTTTGGCTGAACGAACGGACAGGGGCGCCTCTGCCATGGCCACGAAAAGAATGAAAAGAAGACATGGCCGGGCGCGTGGTGGAAAGGCCCAAGGACTTGGCGGTAGCCCGAGTCCTTTAAGCGCTCCAGTGCAGTGTCGGCCTTATCACCAAACAGGCGAGTGCTGTCAAAGGGCATATCCATGAGCGAGCTCTGGACCTCCAAGGAGAACCCGGTGGATCGCAACCAGGCGTGGTGACGAAGCGCCACGGTCGTGTAAATCGCCCTACCGAGGGAGTCCGCGGTGTCCAAGCCATAACGAATGACAAACCTAGCCAATTCCTTACCTTCAGCCACAGCCTGAGACAGCACAGTCTGGACCTCCTCCGGGCACTCAGCAACGGTATCCCACACCGCATGGGAATAGCGACCCAAAAGGCACACGGTGTTCACCAATCACAACCATAAGCTGGCCGACGAGAACAACCGCTTACCAAACTGTTCCAACTTCTTAGAGCCCTTAACCGACAAAGCCTTGGGAAAAGCACTCTGGGACGTCGAGGCTTGAATGACTAAACTCTCTGGTGTGGGATGAGTAGCCAGAAAGGCAGGGTCACCCGGCGGCGGGCGATAACGCCTGGCGACATTTTTATCCACAGGAGCCCTTTTAGCCAGCAGCAACCAAGTGCCCAACAAGACCAGTGAGGGCATCGTTAAAGGGCAGCAGTCGCTCCAATGAAGTGGACGCAGACTGAAGCACCTCAGTGATCAGATTAGTCTTAAGGGTCACCGTGGCGAGATCAAGGTTAAGGACCTCAGCTGCCCGATGGAGCACCACTGTATACGAGGCCCCTTCCTCCATAGTGGGCGAAGGAGAGGCAAACCCCGGATCAGAGGAGATGCCAAGGCCGCCGACCTCGTCCAAATCATCCACCCAGTCCTGCTTAGAATCACACTGACGAGCAAGAGGGTCATTTGACCCCTCCCAATTGTCCTCAGCCGCTTGTGCAGTCGTCACAGGCCTCGGCGGCGGGGCAGGGATGGGGAGGGAAGAAACGGCGCCAGGAACAGCGCCAGCCGGGGCCGAGCGGGCGCTGTGTCCCAATTAAGATCCCAGGTGGGGACAAAACCATCCAGGAACCGGGGCAGAGGCGTAACCAGCGGTATCCACTGCGGCGCCACCGGCAGAGCCGAGGGCGGCGCTGGGGCTGGTAGCATAGGACCTCTTGGCCCGTGGCCGGAGCAAGCGGCACAGGATCCTGCGGCACCGGGGCTGGATCCGCCGGGGGAGTCGACGGACCAGCAGGATCCTGACACGGGACTGCGGGTCCCGAAGGTGCACTGGAGGAAGCCCGAGGCCGAAACAGGCGGTCCAAGGCAGCAAGGAATTCTTGCATTGGTGCGGGAGACGCTGATGTACCCGGGTAAGGCGGGTAGGCCGCGGGACTCCCAGGCCCCTCGTCCGCATCAGGGACCGACCGGGGAACATCAGAGAGCAAAAATGCTTCTTCAACTTCTTTTTGTGTCGTCTCTTGCCCCAATCCGAGGGTGAAGACTTGTATCCAGAGGAGCGGTGACAGCGGTTCCGCAATTGGTCACGGGAACGACCACTGGACCTCGAACGGCAGGGGGACGAGTGACAAACTTCAAGCAACTTAGGGCGCTGCTCCCTCAAGGCCTTCGGGCCATAGCCCTACAGTCCAGACAGGACCGGGAGTCATGGTCGCCCTCCAGGCAGTAGAGACAGACGTCGTAAGGGTCCGCCACTGACATATTTTGGCAGCAGGTCCCGCAGGACTTAAAACCAGGCATCCCTACTCGCACCAGAGGAAACAACATCTCAAAAAGATAGTAAAAAAATGACTGAGGTATGTGCTCTAACCGGATCTGCGCTTACTGGCACGGAAAAAGAAAGAACTTATGTTATCGCGCATGGGTGGCGCCTAAGTAGTCTCTTTGACGTCATCTCGGCGCATACAACGCCACTTACAGACGCGCAGGGGTACTGCTAGCAAAGCTTTCCGGATCCAGTCTGACTCCTGGGGATATTCTAAGGTAAGGAATCTATCACTAACATGTCTATTTCAGATAATCTGCACATTGTGTGTTTGCCAGGATATTGCTTTTTTCAAATGATATGCTAAACCCTAGCAAAGAACTGTTTTAGTTGTGTTTTCTAATTAAACTGGGTGGGATTTTACAAAAAAAGTTTTTCTTTTAATTTTACTGTGGCAGACATTTTTGCTAAGTGCCCTTCAGGGAGGGACAGATATAAATGGCAGCTGTGCGTCCACACCAAAGGCGAGCCTGTCTGCGGCCTTAGGCTGATTATGTTGCTATGCTCACACCTACTACAATGGTTACTGTAGGAGAGTAGGGTCTGCAATCCTATGATCACCCCAGATTTTTGCTGTTTCGCTTCACTGGTTTACGACTTCCCTGGCTGTGGGCCTGCTAATCAGACCCACAGCCTAGCTGTTCTCTCACTAAATTGACACATGTACCTTAGGTGCATTTACCAATTGGTACTGGGCCACCTTATCAGTCCCTGTAACTCAGGGCATAAGTGTACCCAGGGCCTACCAGGGGCTGCAGCATGTATTATGCCACCCCTGGCTGGCCATCTAAATCTGACACAACTGGCTGCACGACAGCTGGGGCAAGGTGGTGTAATCACCCTTTGCTTTAGATATAGTATACCTATATCTAACCCTAAAATGGGCACATGTATTCCTATCAGTCACTCCTATGGCAGGCCTTGACAATCCTGAAGCTAGAGTGCTTGGAATTATGTGAGATGATGCTCTGGCATGAGCTGAGCCCGTTTGCCGCTTGCGGAACCAAGTCCTAATAGCTGTTCCATGATAACGCGTACCATATACTCTTAAGTGCCTTATAATCCTTGCGGTTATTTGCCAACTTTGGTATCGCTTTATCAAAACATGTCGAGCAAGGTGTCATACGAATTGGAATACTAACCCCTCGCCAATTCTGGCGACGGGGTTAGCATTCCAACCTTCTAGAGGGACACGACATGTATGTAACTGTGAACCCCGGTTAAAGTTAACTCAAGCCTCAGCATCACAAAATGGATGCTGCCACCACAGACACAAGTCTGACCTCCTGCTGCTGGGAGTCCTTCCAGCGAGAAGAGCTTGGACAAAGGGTTTCCTGTCAGGGGCGGCGCTAGCACCATCCCAGACAGGGTTTTGTGTATCCTAGGTAGGCAGGGCTGAATAGGAAGGAACTCTTGACTTCTTCTCAAGATTTCTCCCTTGTGACTAAGGAGTAGTCACCCTGCAGCAGCAGGCACCAACTAAGTATCTTGCGGTTTGCTGCACGTCCTTCCTCCGGAACCAGACTGACCAGCACGACGAGACCCGGACTCCCTGCCATCTCTGACCTCTACCTGCCTCTACAGCACAGCTGAGAACCGTGGGTGCGACGAGACCAGAGGAACCGGCTATCATCAGAACCTGCACGACACTGACCCAGCACAACCGCCGAGGGACCCTCGAGTGGGTGCATTGGGGTAAGAGAAGCCCCAACCCCAAGCAGCACGAGCACCGAAGTCCAGCCCCCCAGCATCCTCCAGATCTGCGTGGGGCTCTTTTGCTCCTGTGTTGCTTGCCACGTTGTCCGGTCACTTGCCCGTTGGCTAGTGACCCTCCAGACGACGTCCTACGTTTGTTTCACCGCTGGTCTAGCTCCTCTAGACTAGCCCTTGTCTCCTCTCGAAGGGGAACTTCCTCGGACCCTCCTGGTCCACTCCAGACGCCATTTTGTGTCGCCACGTGGGCTTGCCTTAGCCAAGGCTTGTTGCCTCCTTCAACGGATCCAGCATCGCCAGCAGCAGACATCCGACGTGAGACAGCTCGCAGACCTCCAGCCTGGTCGACATCAGCGCCCTGGTCCGTGCAGCAGCAGAATCCAGTGTCACCTCTTCACCTGGCTGAGTGACCTCGTCTGGTGCCCATCTAATCACTGACTAGTGATTCAGAACTTGGTCCCCTCTGCTTACAGGTACCCTTCTTCACTGATCCATCCTTGGATCAGCCCGGAACATCTTCACTGGTCGCCTGCCAGCAACTTCCACTTCAGGCTCCTGGTTCGTCACGAGGATTCCCGACGACACTTGAACCCTATGCAGCCGCAGCCCCTGGGCTAGGTAAACCGAGTACCACGGTGCTCCAGCGTAGAACCACTCTCTAAGTGTCTATATCCACTTTCGTTTTTGACCTACCTAGTCGGGTTCGCCCGAGAACACTAACTTTGCATTTACTAGCCTCCATAGACTTTGTCCCGCATTGCGCGCCAGGGTTTCCACTCTGCACACGACGTCCCTAGGCCTCCTGCTTCTAATCTAAGGGTTCAGCATTGTAGGCCCAGCGGTTCTAAAGCCTCTGAGAGTAGTACTTACCTGCTAGTAATTTTGCATTCCACTTTTGTAGTATATGGTTTTTCGTGCCCCTCTGGCATTTGGGTAAATTGTGCGACTTTCAGTATTTCTTTAAGAGCTTTGTATTGTGCTTAGCACCCTGTCCTCATAAAGAGTCCAGGGTTGTTGTGTTATAAATAAATATCCTTTTATTTTCATAACAACTTGTGTGGTGTCCTTTCACTTGGTGTTCAAGGGGTATATGTGATGGTATAACAGCTGGCTTAACACGCCCTCTAGAGTTTAGCCTAAAGACTGCTCTTGTCCATGCTACTAGGATAGCCGGTCTATAAGGTTGACTTACAACCAATCATCAATAAGGGTCGTTTGGACTGATACATAGTGATCACTAGAATAGTGAGCACTGCATATCAGGCCAACTTCTCACATTGGTGAGCAGCGGTTGGGATTTGAGCTTGCTGTTGTTTTACCACACGTATCCTAAGAATATCATTTGAAAGATCACATAAGTACCAAGGTACATATAACTTAGCTTAGAATACTCTGAGTTCTACTGAACCAGCTGTTGTAGTTCAACAGGGCCTAGCACACCCTGACTACAACTCTTAGCAAGGGATCAGAAGGCAAACAAATAGTGTAGGTAAGTGCATCACTTACACCTCACTAGAAAAGCATGTCAGACAAAGGAGGGAACTCAGAGGCCCCCCTTGTGTCAGTCGATCCTCCACAGGTCATATCAATATATGCAGCTCTTAGCTTCCAGGAGATGAGACAAGTGTGTACCTCCAGGAAGCTAAAACAGGGTTCTAACCCTACCATCCCATTCCTGATTGGTCTCTTAGAGACTTATGATGCCAGGAGGGCTTCTAGCACAGGCCCTCCTTAGAGGGAACCCTTGGGGACCCTGACCTCCAACTCAATGGAACAGTTAGTGAAGGAGAGGAGGAGGATCAGGAGTTGTCAGGGGATGAGGCAGACAAGGGTCAGGTAGAACTCAGTAGACTCACCAGGACCAACTTAAGCAGGCATGAAAATGGACTTGGGGGACCCCCAGGCCCACTCTCAGGCAGGCTTAACATTGGGAATGGACGAGTTAGGTCTCTATCCAGAGGCTCTAACAGATCCATTCGAACCAATGGCTCTCAGACCTCATCTCACAGAGGGATGGCATCCCCTCAGAGGAGAGAGCATGAGGCTAAGATGAGGGAAGTCAATCTAAGGATTGAAAGGGAAGAACTTGCCCTGGCCAAAGAAAGACTTGCCTTTGCTAGAGAGCAGAAATTGAGTGGGGCAGACCCCACTGGTGGCAGCATTTTACCTAGAGAAAAGGACAGGAGTTTAGACACTAGACACCTGAGTAAGATAGTGCCCCCCTTTAAACAAGGGGATTACATCCACAAATGGATGACTGCTTTGGAGAGGGCCTGCACTGTCCAGTGCGTCCCCCAGAGTCAGTGGGCAGCTATCTTGTGCCTCTCCTTTGAAGGCAAAGGTAGAGATAAGCTCCTCACTACTAGAGCTGAGGATGCTAACAATTACTAAGTCCTGAAAAATACACTGATTGATGGGTTTGGCTTAACAACTGAGCAGTACAGGTTGCTGTTCAGAGACACCCAGAAAACTCAGTCTCAGGATTGGTCTGACTTTGTGGATTGTGGCACTAAGGCTTTGGCAGGCTGGTTGCTGGGCAGTAAGGTTACGGATTACACAGGGTTGTACAATCTGATCATGAGAGAACTGATTTTAAATAATTGTCAGAACCAGTTGTTGCATCAGCACCTTGTTGACTCGGATCTGACCTCTCCCCAAGAATTGGGAAAGAAGGCAGACAGATGGGTCAGAACAAGGGTCAAGCAGAACCAGACTCAGAGCCAGGGTGGTCAGAAGAAAGCAGACCAAAAGGGTAGTAATAAGAGTGAACAAAATGACCAGAAGTCTTCGACAGGTCCCCAACAAACCAAAGAGGGTGGGGGTCAGGCTTCACAGCAGAAAAAGAAGACTCAAGAAGGCCAGTCTAAAAGGTGGTGCCAATACTGCAAAAGTAAAACTCACTGGTTTAGTGAGTGCACCAGGAAAGGAGGGCAAACTCCTACCACTACAGCCCCTAAGGCACCTGCACCCCCTAGTACAGTCAGTAGTGGTAGTGCACCTCCCAAGGGATTAGTTGGGTTAACCTTGGGATCTGAGGGGTATGACAACCTAGTTGGCACACTCACTCAGGCTGTCCTTGTCTGTACAGGGGATGTGGATATATCCCCTGATGCAAGTCCCAATACTTTGGGCAAATACAGGCAGACACCTTTTATTAATGGAAAGATGGCTCAGGCTTACAGGGACACTTGTGCCAGTGTCACAATGGTAACACCTAACTTTGTGGACCCTGGGCAGATCATACTAGGTACAGACTACCTAGTGACCAATGCCAGCAATGTCACTACCCACCATAGTATGGCAATTGTTGATTTCTCCTGGGGAGGGGTATGTGGCCAAAAGAAAGTTGTGGTTAGTTCAGACCTCCCAGTTGAATGTTTGTTGGGCAATGATTTGGAGTCATCACTATGGTCAGAAGTGGAGCAGAGGACTCACATGGAAATGTTAGGCTTGCCAGCACATGTGCTTGCTGTGACTAGGTCACAGGCCAGAAGATGCCCCACTGAACAGGTGCTGGATCCTGTAACAATGGACCATACACCTTCCAAGAAGAAGAGCAGTAGGGTTAAGGCATTGCCTTCCCCCTTGCCCCAGGTTGAGGATCAAGTCTCAGAGGAGGCTGACCTTAAAGAGCTGAGGGAAACTGAGCCTAAAGAACTTGAACCTGATCAGGTTGAGTTGCTGGGTTCAGGGGGACCCTCCAGAGAAGACCTGGGGAAGGCACAGTTAGACTGCCCTTCTCTTGAACCCCTCAGACAGCAGGCTGCTGCTGAGACTGCAGGGAACGCCACAGGTACCCACAGGGTATACTGGGATGATGGACTCCTGTACTCTGAAGCAAGAGACCCCAAACCTGGTGCAACCAGGAGGCTGGTCATCCCCTTGTCACAGAAAGGTTTCCTTCTTACCTTGGCCCATGAGATTCCCCTTGCAGGACACTTAGGCCAGAATAAGACTTGGGACAGACTTGTCTCACACTTTCACTGGCCTCACATGAATGAAGATACCAGGGAGTTTTGTCGCTCCTGTGTCACTTGCCAAGCCAATGGTAAGTCAGGTGGCACAACAAAGGCCCCCCTCATACCACTACCTGTGGTGGGGGTACCCTTTGGAAGAGTGGGGATTGACATTGTTGGTCCAATGGAACCCCAGACAGCATCAGGGCACAAGTTTATACTGGTGGTGGTGGACCATGCCGCCAGGTATTCTGAAGCTATTCCCCTTAGGACCACTACAGCACCTGTTGTGGCAAGAGCCCTAGTTGGAGTGTTCTCCAGAGTGGGCTTCCCTAAGGAGGTTGTCTCTGACAGAGGTGCAAACTTCATGTCAGGATATCTGACTGCAATGTGGAAGGAATGTGGTGTCAACTACAAATTCACCACACCCTATCATCCACAGTGCAATGGGCTTGTTGAAAGGTTCAACAGGACCCTAAAAGGGATGATTCATGGACTACCTGAAAAGCTCAGGCGTAGATGGGATGTCCTGATACCCTGCCTTTTGTCTGCTTACAGAGAGGTCCCACAGAAGGGGGTTGGCTACAGCCCTTTTGAACTTTTGTATGGACATCCTGTAAGAGTACCCCTGTGTTTGGTGAAGGAAGGATGGGAGAGACCTCTCAAAAAGCCTGCAACCAACATAGTGGACTATGTACTTGGTCTCCGCTCTAGGATGGCTGAGTATATGGAAAAGGCTTCTAAAAACCTTGAGGCAAGCCAAGAACTCCAAAAAGCTTGGCATGACCAAAAGGCTGTCCTGACTGTGTACAAGCCTGGACAGAAGGTGTGGGTGTTGGAGCCAGTGGCCCCAGAAGCACTCAAAGACAAATGGTCTGGGCCCCACACAATCATTGAGCAAAAGGGAGAGGTCACCTACCTGGTAGACCTTGGAACTCCCAGGAGCCCCCTCAGGGTGCTCCATGTGAATAGGCTCAAGGCATATGTCGACAGGAAGGACATGAGCCTGCTCATGGCCACAGATGAGGGACAAGAGGAGGAGAGTGACCCTCTCCCAGACCTGCTCACTCAGAACCCTGATGATGGGTCAGTAGATGGTGTTGTCTTTTGTGGCAGCCTCTCTGAACATCAGCAAAAGGATTGCAAACAAGTTCTTCAATCCTTTAGACATATGTTCTCTCCGACACCCAGTCAAACCAGTTGGTGTACCCATGAGGTTGACACTGGTGATAGTCTGCCAGTTAAGAGTAAAATCTACAGACAGCCTCATCATGTCAGAGACTGCATTAAAACAGAAGTGCAGAAAATGTTGGAGCTGGGAGTCATTGAGCCCTCAGATAGCCCTTGGGCTAGTCCAGTAGTTCTAGTGTCAAAGCCTCACACCCAGGGTGGTAAGAAAGAGATGATGTTTTGCGTAGACTACAGAGGCCTCAATGCAGTCACTAAGACTGATGCCCACCCAATACCAAGGGCAGATGAACTTATAGATAGATTGGCTTCTGCCAACTACTTAAGCACATTTGACCTGACAGCTGGGTATTGGCAAATCAGGTTAGCTGAGGAAGCCAAGCCCAAGACAGCATTTTCTACCCCTGGTGGGCATTATCAATTTGTGGTAATGCCCTTTGGTCTGAAAAATGCACCTGCCACCTTCCAAAGGCTGGTGAATCAAGTTCTCACTGGGCTGGATGACTTCTGTGCAGCATATCTTGATGATATAGCTGTCTTTAGTTCCACCTGGGAAGATCACCTGGTCCACCTGAGGAAAGTGTTAGAGGCTCTGCAAGCAGCAGGCCTCACTATCAAGGCCACAAAGTGCCAGATAGGGCAGACACAGGTTGTATACCTGGGCCACCTTGTAGGTGGAGGCCAGGTTCAGCCACTGGAGAGCAAGATACCGTCCATCAAGGACTGGGCTCCTCCAACCACCCAGACTCAGGTTCGAGCTTTCTTGGGCCTGACTGGGTATTACAGGAAATTTGTCAGAAATGATGGATCAATTGTGACTCCACTTAATGACCTAACAAGTAAAAAGATGCCAAAGAAAGTTAAGTGGACAGTAGGCTGTCAAAAAGCATTCGGTGACCTAAAGCAGGCCATGTGCACAGCACCTATCCTAAAGAGTCCAGACTACTCCAAACCATTCATTGTCCAAACAGATGCTTCTGAGTTGGGTGTGGGAGCTGTTCTATCTCAGCTGAATTTTGATGGTCATGACCAGCCCATTGCTTTTATTAGCAGAAGGCTGACCCCCGGAGAGAAAAATTGGTCAGCTATTGAGAGGGAGGCCTTTGCTGTGGTTTGGGCCCTGAAGAAACTGAGGCCATACTTGTTTGGCACTCATTTCAAGATTCAGACCGACCATAAGCCCCTCTTGTGGCTAAATCAGATGAAGGGTGAAAACCCCAAACTGCTTAGGTGGTCCATTTCCCTACAGGGGATGGATTTTACAGTGGAGCATAGACCTGGCACTGATCATGGCAATGCAGATGGGCTCTCCAGGTATTTCCACTTAGAGCAAGAAGACTCACCTGGTCAAGGTTAGTTTATTGTCCCAAAGTTTGGGGGGGGGGGGGGGGGGGGGTCATGTAGGAGAGTAGGGTCTGCAATCCTATGATCACCCCAGATTTTTGCTGTTTTGCTTCACTGGTTTACGACTTCCCTGGCTGTGGGCCTGCTAATCAGACCCACAACCTAGCTGTTCTCTCACTAAATTGACACATGTACCTTAGGTGCATTTACCAATTGGTACTGGGCCACCTTATCAGTCCCTGTAACTCAGGGCATAGGTGTACCCAGGGCCTACCAGGGGCTGCAGCATGTATTATGCCACCCCTGGCTAGCCATCTAAATCTGACACAACTGGCTGCACGACAGCTGGGGCAAGGTGGTGTGATCACCCTTTCCTTTAGATATAGTATACCTATATCTAACCCTAAAATGGACACATGTATTCCTATCAGTCACTCCTATGGCAGGCCTTGACAATCCTGAAGGCAGAGTGCTTGGAATTATGTGAGATGGTGCTCTGGCATGAGCTGAGCCCGCTTGCCGCTTGCGGAACCAAGTCCTAATAGCTGTCCCATGATAACGCGTACCATATACTCTTAAGTGCCTTATAATCCTCGCGGTTATTTGCCAACTTTGGTATCGCTTTATCAAAACATGTCGAATAAGGTGTCATACGAATTGGAATACTAACCCCTCGCCAATTCTGGCGACGGGGTTAGCATTCCACCCTTCTAGAGGGACACAACATGTATGTAACTGTGAACCCCGGTTAAAGTTAACTCAAGCCTCAGCATCACAAAATGGATGCTGCCACCACAGACACAAGTCTGACCTCCTGCTGCTGGGAGTCCTTCCAGCGAGGAGAGCTTGGACAAAGGGTTTCCTGTCAGGGGCGGCGCTAGCACCATCCCAGACAGGGTTTTGTGTATCCTAGGTAGGCAGGGCTGAATAGGAAGGTGACTGCAAGTGGCACCCCGGTGCTCACTGTGCGTATACCGGCTTGAACCAGTTCCAGGGGCACACCAGCCCCTGAGCTGGGGAAAGTCCGGACAGGGGAGAGGGGTGTAACCACCCCCCTTCCTGGTCCCACCCATGGGCAGGACCTAGTCGCGTGCCAACCCCTTTCTTTAGAATAAAGGTAGGAGCGGGACCCTTCCAAATTAGATCATCTTTGAATCCTGAAACTACTTTCTACGAAAGGAACTCTCGACTTCTTCTCAAGATTTCTCCCTTGTGACTAAGGAGTAGTCACCCTGCAGCAGCAGGCACCAACTAAGTATCTTGCGGTTTGCTGCACGTCCTTCCTCCGGAACCAGACTGACCAGCACGACGAGATCCGGACTCCCTGCCATCTCTGACCTCTACCTGCCTCTACAGTACAGCTGAGAACCGTGGGTGCGAGGAGACCAGAGGAACCGGCTATCATCAGAACCTGCACGACACTGACCCAGCACGACCGCCGAGGGACCCTCGAGTGGGTGCATTGGGGTAAGAGAAGCCCCAACCCTAAGCAGCACAAGCACCGAAGTCCAGCCCCCCAGCATCCTCCAGATCTGCGTGGGGCCCTTTTGCTCCTGTGTTGCTTGCCACGTTGTCCGGTCACTTGCCCGTTGGCTAGTGACCCTCCAGACAATGTCCTACGTTTGTTTCACCGCTGGTCTAGCTCCTCTAGACTAGCCCTTGTCTCCTCTCAAAGGGGAACTTCCTCGGACCCTCCTGGTCCACTCTAGACGCCATTTTGTGTCGCCACGTGGGCTTGCCTTAGCCAAGGCTTGTTGCCTCCTTCAACGGATCCAGCATCGCCAGCAGCAGACATCCGACGTGGGACAGCTCGCAGACCTCCAGCCTGGTCGGCATCGGCGCCCTGGTCCGTGCAGCAGCAGAATCCAGTGTCACCTCTTCACCTGGCTTAGTGACCTCGTCCGGTGCCATCCTGGTGCCCATCTAATCACTGACTAGTGATTCAGAACTTGGTCCCCTCTGCTTACAGGTACCCTTCTTCACTGATCCATCCTTCGATCAGCCCAGAACATCTTCACTGGTCGCCTGCCAGCAACTTCCACTTCAGGCTCCTGGTTCGTCAACGAGGATTCCCGACGACACTTGAACCCTATGCAGCCGCAGCCCCTGGGCTAGGTAAACCGAGTACCACGGTGCTCCAGCGTAGAACCACTCTCTAAGTGTCTAGATCCACTTTCGTTTTTGACCTACCTAGTCTGGTTCGCCCGAGAACACTAACTTTGCATTTACTAGCCTCCATAGACTTTGTCCCGCATTGCGCGTCAGAGTTTCCACTCTGCACACGACGTCCCTAGGCCTCCTGCTTCTAATCTAAGGGTTCAGCATTGTAGGCCCAGCGGTTCTAAAGCCTCTGAGAGTAGTACTTACCTGCTAGTAATTTCGCATTCCACTTTTGTAGTATATGGTTTTTCGTGCCCCTCGGGCATTTGGGTAAATTGTGCGACTTTCAGTATTTCTTTAAGAGCTTTGTATTGTGCTTAGCACCCTGTCCTCATAAAGAGTCCAGGGTTGTTGTGTTATAAATAAATATCCTTTTAGTTTCATAACAACTTGTGTGGTGTCCTTTCACTTGGTGTTCAAGGGGTATATGTGATGGTATAACAGCTGGCTTAACACGCCCTCTAGAGTTTAGCCTAAAGACTGCTCTTGTCCATGCTACTAGGATAGCTGGTCTATAAGGTTGACTTACAACCAATCATCAATAAGGGTCGTTTGGACTGATACATAGTGATCACTAGAATAGCGAGCACTGCATATCAGGCCAACTTCTCACAGTTACTACTCCTGAACCTGCCACGATCAAAAGGTGAGTAGGCATTGCCTCTGACCTAGTAGACGCCCTTGTTCCAATCTACACATTATCCACTGGGCCCAAGGTTTTTACCTCTACTACCAACAGTACAACCCCTACCCCTAATGAGATCGCTAACCACCCAGCAGAAGCATGTTCCCCTCTTCAGCTTATTTAAATATGCCAACAACCATGCTCCCTCTTTTTGTTTTATCAGTGTCATTGAAGCTAATGCTATTCCCTCCATGCCTTTGAGGCTAATGCTATCCCCTCTTATCGTTCCTTGAAATTCACACCTACGGCATTCTAAGTTTCCTTTTGTAATTTTGTCAATCACTGGATCTCTAGGGCCCTCAAGGAAACCATCCCTCTGTTTGTGTGCGCCAATAAGAGAAGAAAATCTTCCGCACCTTGGTTCAACAGACAGCCATCTGAACACTCTTGAAAGAAAATGTAGAGCAAGTGAATGTGCTTGGAGAAAGCACTATGACCCTAACAGTAAACTGAAAAGGCCATTAAGTCATATCACAAAACCATTAGGGCTGCCTGCTTTAGCTTCTCAGCAGCCAAGATCGGAGCAGCTTTGATTTACTCTATAGAAATTTTCTTTATTGACAAATTACCACTCTTTCATTAAATGTAAATTGATACTTGTATAGCGCACTACTCACCCGCAAGGGTCTCAAGGCGCTTGTACGAATACCGCTGTGGAACCCGTCCTGGCTTTCCCTGTGAGGCGTCCACTCCTGTGCACCCCCAGGGTAGAGGCCAGGCATCCTTAGCGTTGTGGGGGCCGTTGTGGAGATTAAGCAAGCTATTGCCCAGAGTTTCAGAGTGGGACTCTATGGTCCGTGGAATTTTGAGCCCAAGACCCGCCGAGGCGGGGAATTGAACCCTGGTCCCGGGCTAGACCTCTGCATCAGGGTCAGCCGCTCTAACCATTGAGCCACACTTCTCCATTCAGCCAGAACTTCCACTACTCCAGCCTTAGCTGATTTATTCAACAGTGTAGTGTCCCTTTTCCCTCATAACATTAGTAATATCTATGTGGCCTTCCCTGCTGAAGCTCACGCTATCGCCTGTCCCAACCCTTTAGAACCCGTCCATCCTCTGGGTCCCTGCTTAACAGATTTTACACCAATCGAGGCAAACTCCTTTGCTAGAATTGTTAGCTGAATCAAATCTAGATCTCCACTGGACCATACTCATGCACTACCTGTAGGCGCACAGGTCATCTACCCCATTTTTGGAAAGCTTCTTGACCTTTGCATTGATTCTGGCTCTGTTTTTCAAGTCTGGAACCATGTTGTAGTAATTCCACTCCTCAAGAATTCTTCATTAGACCCCTCGGTTTTAGGAAACTATTGTCCCATTTCGGTCCACATGCTTCAAGCTAAAACTGTGGAGAAACACAGACAACTATATCACCATTTATAGTCACAAGCTTTTGGACCACTCTCAGTCAGGTTTTCATCAAGTGCACAGCACCAAGAACACACTACGCTTAGTCTAAAGGGAATCACGCCTAATTTTAGACCTGGGTGGCTCCGCTGCCCTTATTCTTTTGGATCTCACAGCAGCATTTGATACCGTGTTCCACTATACTTAACAGATTGTGGCAGATAGGTGTTTGCAAAAATGTGCTAAACTGGTTTAATTCCTTTCTACAATACCAATTTTTCAAACTTTCTATGAAACTTTTTTCCTCTTCCACTCACATCTTGCTATGTAGAGTCCCACAAGGCCAGTCTGACCCAAACCAAACCTCATAGTTTCCTGTTTTTAGTACAAGAAGTGGGGCTGCCACTCCTGCCGAGTTCTTCGAGCCATTACTCAATATTGTATTACAATTGAAATCAGTTCCCCATTGTCATTGCAATTTAGAAAGACCTTAACCTGTTTTTTTAGTTGTGGTTAATAAGCTCCTTATTCCATCTTGGTTGCTTCTGTCTCTGAGTGCCAAGAGACACTAGTCGGACTGATAGTGCGCTATACCCAAAGTTCCAAATAAATATTGGTGACTAACCAGATTCCATGCAGTGTGCCCATGCCCAAAGAATCAGTGCTTCCAGACAGAGAAGGTGAGACAGCCCCCACTACTTTCTTCCCACTCACTTCATGACAACTACATTGTGGTTCTATCATCTATCATGATCTCAGCATAATAACTGCAAAGGTTGGAATGCCTTTAAGGGCTGGGTGGATTTCCCTCAATTAGAGCAGGTTCTTGCGAAGTACCTGCCCCTCTACCAACCAGAGGCCTTTGAGCGCCAGTTCTTCTGAGTGACACTGACCTTAGGGTGAAGTGTCAGTCACCACCAGAGGAGAGTACAAGGATATCCCTTGAGACAGGGTTTCCTCCTTCTACCACCAGCATATGTCTGATGCAGTGTCCAAGAAGATTGTGATGGTGTCTGACAGGTCTTCCTAATGTTGGAAGCATGGCTAATGAAGAGACCACTGGAGAGCCTTCCAATGCCAATGGATGAAGGAAGCCCACAGACCGCACTTGCAAGGAATCTTCAGGACTGGAACTTGAGTTCATTGGGAGAGGATGTGGCCTTGTGGCTAGAGCGATCGATCTTGAAGCTGGGGAACTGGCGTTGTGTCTCGGCAGGGACATTAAACATCATGTGATTCTGGGCAAATCACAATCTCCACGCACCCAACAAAAAAATTTATGTGTCCATCTGTAACACAACTGATGCTCATGTAAAGCACTCTGATACCTTCGAACCAGGTTTGCGCTATATAAAACTCTGGGAAAAAAAAATCAGAATAATATCCCAAATGCCCTGGGCCCTCTGAGGGGAGGCAATGGTTGCAAAGATGTTAAGTCCAGCACTGGTCCTAAAACAGGAGGAGCTGCGAGGGCTCTAGGTGAGACTGATATGTTGATGGAAAAGACAAAGTTTAAGAGCAGGGATGCTGTCGCTTGTAGGTGATGTGACTAAGTATGGGAATATGGATATCTCCAACCTTCTCAGATGAGGCGCAAAAAACACCATCACGTTGGTGAACACCCAAGGTGCCGTTGTCAATCAGAAAGACCGCCAACTGGGAGTAAATGGACCCAACTACAAATGAGGAAACACCTGTGTGACCCCAGTTTTGGTATGTGGAAATATTTGTCCTGCAAATTGAGGAACACCATCCACGTCAAGGACTAGAAAAACCTGAGCCAGAATCTTCAACTTTTCCTTGTGGACACAAGGATTGGACTAAGACTGCATTGCTGCTTGACAATGAGGGCTGAGCTGCTGAAGTGAAAAACCGTTGAAGATTTCTTGAATCTTCCAAACCTGCATCTAGTCCCAGGATAGAGAATGGAGGTCACAGTAGAGGGTTGTAGCCTTATCTGCCTTACATCTGTCCACGGCTGTATCAGCTTTAGCCCCATACTGGTGCATCACATTAAAGAGCGTGTCCATAAGACTCACCTAAATGTTCCTGGAGAATCCAGTGGATTGAGGCCAAGCATGACTCCTCACAGTTACTGAGGATCCCATAGACCTGTCTATGGAATCCAGTGTCCAAGCCATCCTTCACCAGCTCTGTGAAGTGATCTGTGAGGTGATTGGGGAGACCAGGGACAACTAAATTCCCCATCTCCCAGAGAGCATGCAAAGATCTGGCAAGCACGCAGGGGGCATTCATGGAGTTAAGATCCAAGATACAGGCTAAAAATACCTTTTTTCCAACCGCCAGAGACTTTTGGAGTACCTGTTTGGAGGGGCCACAGGAATGTACCCAGATTCTGATTCATGAAGGACAAAGCCTATCCGTATCACATCTTGATCTTTCTTGGTCTCTGGTTCAGGCCAGAATCTCCGGGCAACTAAATGGGTTTGGAGGCTGCAGCTGCTGTTGTGGGTTGACGAGGGGCCAAGGAAAGGTCCAAGGACCTGGCTCTGCTATTATTAAAGCGCTCGAGCGCAGAGTCCGCCTTCTCTCCAAACAACCTACAGTCATCAAAGTGTATGTTATGAGCGAAGCCTAGACATCCCCTGAAAAGCTAGAGTTTGAGTTTAAAATATTTCTTAAGCGCACGTACACCTAGCGGTTTCATGGCGCTGCAATGAGCTGAGCCCCTGAGGCGTCAGAAATAGGAGGATGGAAGGGGGGGGTTTAAGAGAAAAAAGCTTGTGTGAAAAGGAAAGTTTTTAATGCCTTGCGAAAGAGTGTATACTGGGGACAAGATCTCAAATGAACCGGAAGGGAGTTCCAAAAGGTAGGGGCGAGTGTGGAAAATTTGGAACCGCCCCACTTTTTACGTTTGAATCGGGGAACTAGAAGCAATTGTTGGGTGGAGGAACGCAGCTCCCTGGGGGGGGGACATAGGAGTGAATTTCAGAAGTGATAAAGGCAGGGGCTGAACCGGAGCGGGCGTTGAAGATGATGCATCCTAGTTTAAACTGGGCTCGTTCGCGAATGGGGAGCCAGTGAAGAGTCTTGAGGAGGGGAGTAACGTGATGAGACTTGGATAAATTAAAGACCAGGCGGGCCTCCTGGTTCTGGACTAACTGGAGGCGTCGCAGGCTGTACGCGGGCATGCCACAATAAGCGGGAGATCACCATTGCAAGGACTATGAGTTTAAGAGCCGGGAAAGAGAAAAACCGAGAGACTTTACGGATAGTACGAAGGGAGTGAAAGGATGAGGACACCACATAACTGACTTGGGAGTGAAGTGAGAGTTGGTGATCCAGTTTGAATCCGAGGGTTTTTACAGAGCTAGTGGTTCTCAGCCAGGTAGGAAGCCAAAGGACCACCGAAAATGAAATCAGTCTGCCCAGCGAGTCAGTCGTATCCAGGCGACATCATATGGTGAACTTGGCTACATCCCTCCCTTTACCAATTGCTTGAAAGAGTTAGCAATTGCTTGAAAGGGTATGGCTCGAGCCTCCTCCAAGACTGAGACTATGGGCAGCACTTGCAACTGAGCCCCAGATGGTATGGAAGTATTAGCCCAAAGAGGCACGCGGTATTCACCGACCGTAATGCTACGCTGGCGGAAGAGAAAATCCCCATCCCAAAGGTATCGTTGAGTGGAAGGGAATCTGTGGGTGTTAAATTCGGAGTGAAGGCCTGGATCATCAAGTTCTGCAGGGTGAAGAAACTGGGGTCCCTTGAGGCGGGCGATGGCAGTGGGCAACACAATTGTCCTATGCACAGGAGCCCCTGTGCAGGGTTTGGAACAGGTACAGTAAGGGCTCAGGATAGGACTCATTAAGGGCTTCAATGAATGGTAGTATTTGTTCGCTGGGGGAACTCCTAGCTGCAATAACTCCATAAAGAGATCTGTGTTGATTGCCACTGAAGACAGTGTAAGGTCCAGGACCTCGGCCGACCTCTGCACCACTACTGCGAATGAGGCACCCTCCTCCGTAGCCACTGTAGGGGGAGCGATCAGGCCAGACTCTGGGGAGGAGTCCAGTCCACTGGCATCCGTCAGAGCCCTTTACCAATTGTCCTTGGTCTCCTCTAACTGGTAGCCATTAGGGTCTGCACACCCCTCCCATTCGTTCCCCAATTCAGGCATGTTACAACAATAAGGCACTGGCTCCGTCATGGGGAGACTGCACCCTGACAGTGCCGGAGCTATCGTCGGACGACGCCAGTCTGGCTCTGTGTCGGAGTCGGGGACGACGATCGGGGTGATGCCGCCTTGAGCAAATTGTGAGCGTTGTGGCCTTGAGCGGCAAGGAGCTTAAGGGAACACTTCCTCAAGGTCTTGGGGTGCATAGCGCGGAATGCATTAAAAACACCAGAGGCACATCAAGTATGGATCTGTCGGTGATAGGCTACACAGATTTTGAAGCCAGCTTTTCTAGTTGATATCCTGACGCACCAGGAGGCACAAACATTGGAAAAAGGTTAACAACGAAAAAAGAAAAACCTGCGGTAGCGCTTCTTCAGATCGGCACTGAATGGTACGGAAAGAAAAGAAGCGTGCGGGGTGGCGCCTTTATAGATTCCACACACATCACTTCTGGCATGGATGATGCCACCTACCGGCGCGCAGGGCTACTGTTCACAAAATATTTCCGGTTCCATTCTGACATCTGGGGATTATTCTAAGGTAAGGACTCATTGGCTAGAAGTCTCTATCAGACTTCTTATGTTCGGTGACATACAGATTCACTTCCCACACCTTCATAGCACTTGTCACAAGACTTTGCGTCATGTTTACACATCAGCACAACAGGCATACAATGCTTGCATCTTCTTTATGGTTTAAAGCCTGCAGTCTTCATGGGGGACATTTTTCCAACTGCACACAGCTGTAGTAGGTTTTTTGGGAGTCAGTAAACACTGACGAAACATTGAAAGCACAGCTCCTGATCTTGCATCGAAGGGCGCAGAAAAAATGAGCTGTCGTTCCAATGTAAGTGTGGTATCTATATACAGCTGTTTCAACACTTCTGGAAGTGCAGCAAGGCTGCTGCGAAGACAGAGAGCATCACCTGTCAGGAGCAAGAGCTGTTGCTGGAAAAAAGTGTCTGTATTCACTCTGGCACCTGGGGGAATTCAAAAAGTGAGCAACCTGTAGTTAGAAGTATCCATCAGAAACATTAAAATGGACTTTACCTCAGGGTTCCTACATTTGCTATTCAACTTTATGGAGACTACTCTGGCATTGTGTGGCCTCTGCCACATTGCCAGACCCACATTAAGCAAGTTCTCTAGTAAGAGTAAGAAATGCGTTACTTACCTGTAACAGCAGTTATCCAGTATTGGTGTCTTTCATAGATTCACATGCCTGAATCATTCCCCGTCGCCGAGACGGGAGCCTCCGGTACATAAAAAAGTAATGTCCTAAGGACATACATAGAGAATATAGGCCGAAGGGCCTCCCCTTTGGGGCCTTTCCACGTCCTTATGTAAAAAGGACCGAACTCTCATCGTTAGCCAATGAGCTCCGACCTCCCTCTAGAACCTTCCCGGGAGGAGCCTCAGTCCCTCAGATTTTCGTACGCACCCCGCTAGGGTGTCGGCACTGTAGTCATAGAGGTACGTGAGTCCTTACCGGGGAGGCGGGAGGGTGCATGTGAATCTATGAAAGACACCAATACTGGATAACTGCTGTTACAGGTAAGTAACGCATTTCTTATCCAGTATTTGGGTGTCTTTCATAGATTCACATGCCTGAATCAGAGTAGCCAGCAGTTATACATGCATAGTGGTAAAGCACATTCTCACATCCAGCAGATCTGCACAATTTACAGACAACACGAGAGAAACATGGTAATATACAGTCATGCATATAGCATAAAAAACCATGATGAATGTGCATACCTGGATGGCGGGACGAGGTAAGGCTCACCTTATTGGAAGAGATGGCGCAGCACCGCTTGTCCCACTGCAGCGTCGTTCTGCAGTTCGATGTCCAGGCAGTAGTGTCTGGAGAAGGTGTGCGGGGACTTCCAGGTCGCCGCTCGGCAGATGTCCAGGATCGTCACTCCAGCGAAGAGCGCCGCTGACGTTGACATCGCTCTGGTAGAGTGGGCAGCCACTCGGTCCGTCAAAGGCCGTCCGGCCTGATCATGGCAGAAAGCAATCGCTGAAGAAATCCAGCGGGAGATGCTCTGTTTCGTCAAGGGCAACCCCATGCGCGGGTTGCTGTAGGCTACAAAGAGTTGAGAAGACTTCCTGACGTCTTTGGTCCTATCCAAGTAGAATTTGAGACACCTTTTAAGGTCCAAGGAATGCAGCGCCCTTTCCGCCGCCGTGGAAGGGTTCGCAAAGAACGACTTAAGGACAATTGGTTCGTTTAGATGAAAGTCCGACGGCACCTTAGGAATGAATTTAGGGTTTGGCCTGAGTACCACTCGGTCGTGCCTGAATTGGAGATACGGCTCCTGAATAGACAGCGCCTGAAGTTCGCTGACCCGTCTGGCCGATGTCAGGGCCAGCAGGAGTGCCGTTTTCCATGAAAGATGTTTGAGTGAGGCCCGGTGTATGGGCTCGAATGGGTGTTTCATGAGTTGGTTGAGCACCAAGTTCAACTGCCAGGTTGGAGGTACTTTCCGAGGCCTCGGAAAGGATCTGTAGAGCCCTTTTAGAAATTGTTTTATCAGTCGACTGGACCACAGGGAGGGTCCCGATGGGGTCCTGGTGAATCTCGAAATCGCAGCCAGATGAACCTTAATGGAGGCGTGAGCCAGCCCCGACTGAGCCAGGTGGAGGAGGTACGGTAGCAGCTGTACCGAGGTGATCCGGAGGGGGTGTAAGTCGTGTTCCGAACACCACAGGCAGAACCTTTTCCACTTCAGCGAGTAGGTCTTGTTCGTGCTGCCCGCCCTCGCTTTGGCCAGTACTGCCCTGCAGTCCTGCGGGATCTCTAGGTCTCCGAACTCTCGGTGCTCAGGAGCCAGGCCGATAATTTGAGCGAACTGAGGTTCGGGTGGTGTACCTGGCCTCCGGACATCGTTAAGAGGTTCGGGTGTTGTCGCAGGTGAATCGGGGGCCTGA
Source organism: Lissotriton vulgaris (assembly GCF_964263255.1). Classification (NCBI taxonomy): domain Eukaryota; kingdom Metazoa; phylum Chordata; class Amphibia; order Caudata; family Salamandridae; genus Lissotriton; species Lissotriton vulgaris. The sequence goes on from NC_141687.1 coordinate 1,954,386,382, forward strand.
TGGACAGGCGAAGCAGGTCCGAGAACCAATGTTGTCTCGGCCAGTACGGAGCAATCAGTATCAGGGTGCACGGTTCCGTCTTCATCTTCCGGAGGAGCCTCGGTATCATCGGGAACGGAGGAAAAGCGTACGCAAACACGCTGAACCAGCCGATGGAAAAAGCATTTCCCAGCGACCCCCGTTGGGGATGCCAGCTTGCGTAGCTTTGGCATTTGGCGTTCCCTGCCGTCGCGAAGAGGTCGATCCTCGGGGTCCCCCAATGCGAGAAGACGTGGGCCACCGTGTCGCCGTTCAGCTCCCATTCGTGGGAGAGAGAGGTCTGTCTGCTGAGGGTGTCCGCGATAGTGTTGTCCTTCCCGGGAACGTACTCCGCTTTGAGGGAGAGCCCGTGCGCCACCAACCAGTTCCAGATTTTTTGCGATTCTCGTGAGAGAGAGAGAGATCGCGTTCCCCCTTGTTTGTTCAGGTAGTGCATCGTCGTGGTGTTGTCCGTTTTGACGAGCACCGGGGAAGAGCCGATACGTGGCAGGAAGGCCTGTAGAGCCAGATACACTGCTCTCAGTTCCAGTAGGTTGATGTGTAGTTGTTTCTCCTGGGCGTCCCATTTGCCGCTGACTCGAAGGTCCAACAGTACTGCGCCCCAGCCTTCTAGTGAGGCGTCTGTCGTGATGACCAGTGGTGCCGGTGGCAGGAGGAACTGCAAGCCGGCTGTCAGGTGCGTCCGGTTTCTCCACCACAGAAGGGCCTTTGTGATGGCCGGTGTGATCGTGATAATGTCCTCGAAGGAGCCGGAACTCTGTTTCCATTGTCTCGCCAGCGCCTCCTGCAGTGGACGCATGCGGAGCCTGCAGTGAGGTATGAGGAGAATGCATGAAGACATCATCCCTAGCAAGGAGGTGAATGTCCGTACCTTGATGCGAGGCTTCTTGGCCACCGCCGCGGCCAGGGACAGTATTTTGTTGGTCCTGTCCTCTGAGGGGAAAGCCTTCGTTCGCTTCGTGTCCAGGGTAGCCCCTAGGAAGGTGATCCTCGTTGATGGAGTAATGCAGGATTTTTTGAGGTTGATTGTCAGACCCAGCTGTTGAAAAAGAGCGCTGCAGGCGTTGGATGAAGCCGCCGCGCCTTCCGGGGAAGGCGCCTTCACCAGCCAGTCGTCCAGGTAGGGGAAAACCTGGTGACCCCTTTGTCGCAGGAAGGCTGCCACAGGCGCTAAGCACTTCGTGAAGATACGTGGCGCAGATTTTAGGCCGAATGGCAAGACCTTGAACTGGTAATGTCTGCCCGCTATTTCGAACCGTAGGTACTTCCTGTGCCTTACGAGGATGGGGATATGGTAGTAGGCGTCCTGTAAGTCCAGGGAGACCATCGAGTCTCCTCTTTCCAGTGCTCCCAGGATCTCCTGGATTGTGACCATCCGGAAGGATTGACTCCGCAGGAAGGCGTTGAGCGCCCGGAGGTCTAGGATCGGCCTCCACTTGTCCCCTTTCTGTTGGACTAGGAAGAAGTGGGAATAAAAACCCTTCCCCTTCTGGGACTTTGGGACTCTTTCGATGGCTCCTTTGACCAACATGGCGGAGACCTCCTTGAGAAGGAGGTGCAGGTGTTTGTGAGCACGCTTCAGCGGAGGGGTGTTGGGAGGGGTGTTGACCAGTTCGAGGGAATGTCCAATTGAATTATTTGCAGTACCCACCGATCCGTAGTGATTTTTTGCCAATTGTGGAGGAAGTGGGTCAGTTTTCCCCCAATTCGAAAGGATTGAGACGGTGGTGGGACTGGCTGGAGTAAATGGTCACTGGCGGCCGCCAGTGCCCTTCTTGGCGGATTTGCCCCTGAAGGATGACCTCCCATAGGATGACTGTCGGGACTGTTGTTTGTGCTGGGGCTGGTTCCTGTTGCCGTAGGAATAGGACGACCGATTTTGGTAGGAACCTCTGTAGGAGTACTGACCTCTGGAGCGGCCCCCCCGAAAGGACTGGTTCCGGGACTGGAGGGAGCCCAGAGCCCTCGCCGTGTCGGTGTCTTTTTTGATGGCCTGGAGTGCCTCGTCTATCTTCTCCCCAAAGAGGAATTGGCCATCGAACGGCATATCCAGCACCTTAGATTGGACCTCCTGCCGAAAAGACGTCGCTTTGAGCCAGCCTTGGCGGCGGAGCACGGCAGCCCCGGCCAACTGGCGGAATCCCGTCATGGCTGCGTCGATGGCGCAGTCGATAATTTCTGCAGCGGAGTTTTGCCCTTCCGCTAGAAGTGCTTTCACCTCGTCCTGGACCGCGGCTGGCAGGCTTTGCAGGTAGGGAGCTATGTCTTCCCAGAGCTGGCGGTTGTAGCGGCCAAGGAGGGCGATGGAATTTGCCACCTTGATGGACATGGCTGACGTGGTAGAGAACCTCTTGCCTATGGTGTCCAGCTTCCTTCCTTCCTTGTCCGGGGGCGCGGACAGCGGCGAGGAGGGGTTGCGGGATTGCTTTTGGGCCGCCTGAGTAACAACCGAGTCCGGTTTGGGGTGGCCGGTCAGGCAGGCAGGTGCGGAGTTCGGGGCCTTATATTTTTTGTCTAGGCGCGGAACCACCGCTGGCACCGAAGCAGGCGTGAGCATCAGCTTCTTGCCCTGTTCCCATAGAAAGTCTATAAGAGGAATAGACTTGGTCGATTTCTGGCTGTGCTCCTTGAAATCATGGAGGAAGCATTCCGTTTCCGCGGATTCCACTGTCATGTGAAATCTCCTTGCAGCTCTGTCCACCAGTTTGTGGAAACCTCCCACGTCCGCCGCTTCGGAGTGGCGCGGTCGCGGGGAAGCCGGGGTAGACGAATGGTGTGATGACGCAGCGTCGGCATCGTCGTCTCTGTGGTCCGATGCGACGTCTTGTACCTCGCCTTCCTCTTGGGTGACCGGCACCTGGGTGCCGCTGTCGGCGTCCGGGAACCGTTGTTTATAGTCCTGCACCAGGGATTTCAAATCGTTGACCAGAGACAGTGGCAAACAGATCATCGGGGTGTTCACCGTGTCGACGTTCAGGGAGCGGCCCTGATACGTAACTTCGTCCCGGATCTCGTGGACGTCCTGGTGTTCCTCGTGAACCTCCTGTTCTTCGTCTGACTCCTCACTTTGGAGTGTCTCCTGTTCTTGCTCGGGGGCCAACTCCACCGTTGGGTGAACCGAGGGCGTAGGAATCGAGTGAATAGACACTTCGACCAATCTCGATTCTTTCCAAGATGGCGCCGGGGTCTCTTCCGACGACGTGCGTGAAGATGGCGCGCCCGCCGTGTGTGTTGGTGATTTGGGCACCTCCGTAATGGTCGTCAGATTTTTTGTGGAGGAGAGTTTCGTCGTCTTACTGATGGTAGGGCCTTGGACTTGAGATATCTTTGTCGAAGGCGTGCTTTTTGAACTTGACTTCGAGGTTTTAGGTGACGAGCCTTCGGTATGAGGTGTTTTCGGCGAAGGCGTACCTGTAGATTTAGACCTCTTAGGTGACGAAGATGCCGTCGTCGTACTGGATGAAGGTTTCAGAGGAATGGTCGAGGAGACCGGTGCGCCTGAGGACGCAGTGGTGGTCGTCGTGGCCGTCGCGGAGGGCGATGAGGCCGTAGTGGCAGACACAGTGGTCGTGACTGAGGTGGTCCGCTTAGTAGATGGAGCGGGCGTCTTGAACCTCTGGCCATCCTTAACAGACACGGAGGAGGTGGTGGAACGTGCCTCCGAAGGCTTCCTGTGCGCCTTCTTAGGAGGAGTGTCTGTCTCTCCAGGGGACTGCACCCTGGGTCTCTTCTTGGAGACTTTGGAGGTCGCGGAGACACTACCCTCGGAAGATTCCAGAGTGTCTCGGACCTTAAGCCTGTCGAGCCATTCGCGAAGGCGAGTTTCCCTTTCCTTAACAGTCTTCTTTGGGAAGGCTCTACACACCCTACACTTGTCAGTGACGTGGTCAGGGTACAGGCAATATAAGCACAGGTCGTGCTTGTCCTCCGCTTGAATCCGCTGCTTGCCGCAGGAGGAACAGGCCCTCAGAAGGGCTTTCTTCTGCGAGTCCGCCATGGACGAAGCTTTCTTATTAGATTCCGACATGTAGTTGATGATAGGATATTATCCTTTCCGTACAAATTGAACTTCAGCGAAGTTTGAGACTTCGAAGCCAGGAAAACCTGAAGAGCTCAGGTTGGAGACTCCCTAGCACAACGTGCGGTAGAAAATCTGAGGGACTGAGGCTCCTCCCGGGAAGGTTCTAGAGGGAGGTCGGAGCTCATTGGCTAACGATGAGAGTTCGGTCCTTTTTACATAAGGACGTGGAAAGGCCCCAAAGGGGAGGCCCTTCGGCCTATATTCTCTATGTATGTCCTTAGGACATTACTTTTTTATGTACCGGAGGCTCCCGTCTCGGCGACGGGGAATGATTCAGGCATGTGAATCTATGAAAGACACCCAAATACTGGATAAGCAGCATATTCAAGCATCCTTATAAGGCAAGAGCACTCCTTCTTTGCCAGAATGGTAGCAAGGATCTGGACTAGTTTAAGCATCTTAAATTATTATTAATTGAGATAAATATAACAAGTGGCAATCTGCAAACAGTGTCTAAGTAAAGCTCCTCTAACATTGAATAGTTAGAAAGCAACTTAGAAGGGTGACGGCAAAAGGGAAAGTAAAAATGCCTGTCCAATAGCTAAACAAATCAAAAGGTTTTCAGTAGACAGAAGTATTCTGGTAGAATTTATTTTGTATGTAAGAAATATGCACACTTTGCAAAGATATGTGCATTAGCACTTGTGGGATAGCTGACACCATGTGCAATTTTGCTGAAGATAGGAAGGGGTTGAACTGAGCAGGGGAGGACAGATGATATGCTCAAGAGATTAAAAGTGCATCTGACACATAGCTGCCATGTTTGCTATTCACCTTTATAGAGACCAACATGTCTGAAGAGGCCCTCTCTCATATCTCCAGAGTCACACTAAGCAAGTGCTCTAGAAGGGTAAGGAGGATTCCCAAGCATCCCTAAGGGGCAAGATCACCTTTCTTTGTTACATTAGGTTAAAGGTGGCTTAGGTCTAGAGAAATAAGGCATCACTGTAGAGGGCATGGACAATCTGATCTTATGTAGGAGGAGTAATTTATGAGTCTCTTTCTTTAATGAAGTGTGTTCCCTGTACTGTGTGTTCTCAAGTTACAGTTGGGGAGTGGAATTTAAGGGCTGACCATTAACCGAGCCGGGTCTGGTGGATCAGTAAACTAATATACTCCAGGGATTTGTGCTAACCCCTTAGTTAGAAATTCTACCCTAGGAAGGTCGCCATGGCCTTTCATTGTTCCAAAGTAGATAAACATGATATCATTGAGTTGGGTGACAAACATCTGCTACCTGCCAATGGCACTAATATGTGAAGGGCACACTCTACAAATATGTGGCATGTTATTTCTGTTGGTGCAGAGGTATGTATGCTGTGAGCAATAATAACTGCTAAAACAGAATGTACAGCAGTTGTCTTTCACACAAAGCTCATGGCCTTAAAGTCGCCAAATAGAAGCATCAAACTGCTATTGTCAAGGAGTTCAGTCAGGGAGGCTTCAAAGTAAGTAGTAAGGGGCATTTGTAGCAAGCATGGACATGACTGCACTGTGTCAGGCTGCATTTTGATTTGCTTTGCAGTATTAGCTATAGGCTGTTTGGTAAGTGTGGACCCATTTGCGTGGAAAGAGGAGCATGTTAGTAGGCAGTTATATCATCACCTCTGAGTTTTTGTGCATAAACTTGATTGCTCAGCTATGTTTTTCCTTACTACTGTTGTCAACCTAATGGTCACCATAAGTAAACCTATTTACTAGGTCCAGACAGTAAACCTTTTATAGGATACTTTTTGAAATGGTCCTGCTCCATCTATTTAGAAAAATCAAGTAACCTTATGCATTCCATACTTTTAATATGCATTAACTTGATGTAGGCAATGCTGTTGCTAACTATATCTGTAACTGTGGATTTCTCTTGGTCAAGGATCGAAGGATAGTACTGACAGTTTGTTCCTTGTTTCTTCCCAGTGAACGTAGTTTGGGACAATTTCATAGAATATGTACAGAAAACAATTTGGTTGGCAATATCTTAATTTTGCATCAGCTAAGGTGTCTACATTGTACATCACTTTGACAAGTGCAGAGAAATCCTTGCAGCATTATATAATGAGTGAACTTCGAAGTTCCTCTCTAGTTTGCCTGGTATTGCAAATGTTCACAAACTTATTGAGTCTTTCTTTTAAGTTTACAGCCATTCACTAAGCTAGCAATTAGAGAGGACATAGCTAAAGAGACACTCCTACCTAATACAGATAGTATTTCAAGAGGAAAAGCCACTCGATAACCTGGAGTGTCTACATTTTCATTCCATAGATCCTTTAGAGAAAGATGTTGATGACAGTAAACCATCACAGCTCAACCCACCTTGCCCAACTAAAAGGCACAGAAGTGCCTTTACCCCCTCTATGGTTACAAATTATAAACTCCTCCTTGAACCACGTCTATCTTCCAGATTCTCTTAAAATGAGTAGTGTTTGCCCTCTTCTCGAAAAACAATGCTGGTCCAGAATTGCTGGTAAACTACAGGTCCACCACTGATCACCACTTCCACTTAAACCCTATGGTTCTTAAAAGATTTGTTGTCCACCAACTAGAAGAGTCTACCAGTAAGAGCCATTTCCGGGGAGATAATCACTGTAGCATATGGTATCAAATATTTTGATGAGGTTCTTCATCTCTTCCATGAAAGAAGCTCCTAACTTGTGGTTCATATCAGCAGCACTTAATGCCACTGTCCATGAAACTCTCTAAAAAAGTCTTAAATGGCAGAATGGGTAGTAGAGAAATAGAGCTTAACAGGTTCATGTCTATTCTTCAGAAAGACACTGCATCAAAACAATGTAATTATTATCAATGCTAATAAAATTCCATATGTAGGTCGTCAAGGCTTCATATTCACTACCTTTTCCATCTTTATTTGGAACAACTAAATAACGTCTCAATTGAACAAGTAACTTCCTTTCTACAATATGCAGATGATATGCACCCAAGTTAAGATTAAATACTCAAATAGGCTTAAACCCACAACTTCTACCCTTCAGAAAATTCTAAACTCAATTAATAATATGACACTCATGCTAAACCCACAGAAGATAAAATGTCCCCTGCTCTCCAAAATAAATGCCTGGAAATACCCATTACTAGACACACCAACTGAAAGATATGGGCATTTTATCAGAACTGATCACATCAGAAAATTCAGCTGGCTTCATACTTGACAAACCACTCCACCATGATGTTCCCTTCTAAAAGATGGCCAGAGACACTTGTTTCCACAAAAACCTCTCTGTAATCCAAAAATAAACCCTTAATTTGTACATCCAACCATTAAGTCAACTTATGTTTAGACTATAGAACTATGACAACTTGCACACCTACAGCTTATGTTTGGACTATAGAACTATGCTAACTTGTACACCTACAGCTCGCCATGCAGCAACCAGTCTGTTTCCAAATATAAACATTTATCAGTGCATCATACCTGTTCTTATATCCCTTGAACATCGCATAGTGTACGAGACCATATACTTTACCTACAAAGGCATCCACAGAACAAACATGAATATATCACAAACATATGAGATCTCTGAAATAAACACATTTGTTAAAAGCTAAGCTCTGCTTAATGTGGACATACCCAGACTTGGAAATAACTCCCTCTCAAACAATTTTTCTCTGCAAACATGCCCTAAATATGGAACATACTTCCAGTGAACACCAGACAGGACACCTCAATCTGCACCTTAAAGAGCAACCTTAAACAGCAATTTCTTACATACCGTACTTAAGTCTGCATCCATTTTGTAATGTGGACAACATAAAATGTTTCCTTCACTGCTGTATACCTCTCTCACCTGAACTATTATACCACTGACAATGTGAATTCCCTTATTTCTATCTAAACTATGCATCCCTTATACCAGTTATAAGTAGCCTGTCACATTATTCCCAGCAACCTGGCAGAGTATATTAATAACTATAATATATATAAAGATGAACAGACTCATTTCCAAAATCTTCAAGCTTTGAAATAAATTTATTTGGAACATAATTCAACTTTTAATATGCATGTAGGCACAAACAAAGAGACAGGAACTCATCAGAATGTCGCCTTTTTCTGCTAGATGCTACTCTTTATGCTTTGCCTGTCTCAAGTGTTACCTGACCAGGTTTGGTACTCATGAAACTGGGTACTGAGCAGGCTCATTACAATATAAAGTAATTTAATAAAATTGAACTCTGATATGCACAACTTCCATTCAAATTACCGTAGCAAAAGAGGCTGCTTCTTCCTTCGTCTTCCTTTTCTTTTCTCCTGCAAAGCTCATACTTTCATTCTGGATATTCTAAAGCAATCGAAAGCATAGTATTAGAAAGCACTAAAAAAACATCAGATTCATCATCAACCAAAGTCATCATTTTAATGTTCCATTTTGAATGATAACAACAAAGTACTTTCGCTAATGCTCCTTCTGGTGGATACTATATCTAACCACAGATTTTTCACCATTTGAATATTTCCCAGATGCCAGACTGGTCCCTACATTGTCATAGTAGTGCTTCTGCACACTGCCAGGTGGCGCCACACGGCTCATGTTGGATTTGTAAGGCCAGAGTCGTGACACAGCAGAGTCCCTTATTAATACCAACCCTGAGTCCCGACATCAGTTTCTTTCTTGACTCTTTTGGGCCAACAGACATGGAGCACAAAACAATTGGAGGTACCAGAATGCAGATTTGTAAATTGGTAAACTTTTAGATGGTAAAGAAAAAACGACTCCATAGAATAGGCGGCGAGATGATAGTGAGGAAACTATGATTTCAAAGAGTATCCGTCAGAAACAGCATTTCTGAAGATAAGTAACATGTTATTCTGATACATACTACTAACACCAGATTCCTCACTTTTAGAATAGATACTAAAGCAGTGCCTTCCAATATGAAGGATCAATGGAGTGGGCTCAGATCAAAAAGTCCTGCAGGACTGAACAGGCGAAATGCCCTTCATATCCGACTTGGCTATCAAGGCAGAAGTGCATGCTGAATGTGCGCACTGAAGCACAAGTCACAGCCTGAAAGATGTCAAGGACAGGCCCTCTGAGTGCCAATGCAGGTTTGGCAGCATTGGCCCTGGTGAAATGGAGCCTTATCTTTCCGTAGGCTACTTTTTGGCCAATGCGTAGCAGATCTTAATGCAGAGGACTATCCACCTTGATAAAGTCCTTTTCTGTACTGCCTTACCTTCCTTTACCCTTGAAAACCGAACAAAAAGCAGACTGTCCACCCCATACCTTTGGTGTGATGGATAGAAGTCTCTCATGGGGTCTAGCCAATGGTGTCACGCTTTCTCTTTCAAGGGGTGAGGTAGGGCAAAGAATGTTGAGGGGTCTAGGATTGCCCAACATGAAAAATAGAAACAACAAGGTGATGGATGGAAAGCATGAATTAATCTCAACCACTGGCGATCACTTGGGCCCGAAACCCAATCCACAGCTTTTCACCTACCATGCCACCATGCAAATCAGTCTTGACCATGCTACTCATGGAAACAGTTATGCGTGAAATGCCAGGCCAGGCCCTCCGCGAACCAGAACAGAAGCAACCTAGAACCGGTTCCGCCCTAGTTGGGGAACACAGCCAGGTAAAGCTTGGTTCCATTGGCACATTAAGCACAGGATCATACCTGGGCATACCCGGCGCATTTAGGACATCAAAAGTAAAATTAACAAGGTGATGGATGGAATGCTTGAATTAAACTCAGCCACAGGCATTCGCTCAGGCCGCATCCCAATCCATCCAACTGCAGTTTGCGTTCAGTTACCTCTAAAACCTGGATGGTATCGGATAGGCTGCTTTGATTCTAGGTCCACTGAAACTTCAGATTCCACTGCATAGCCCACATATACCACACGTTCGGTCAACAAGCAGAATGCAGGAGGCTAACAGTCAAGAAGACTCAAAACTGCTCTCGCAAAAGTCCAGGACTGAGGCTGAAACACTGCGATCATAGCCCAAATGTCCTGGACTTGTTGCGACAGAGAAAGGCCTTGAACTGTACAGTGTCCAACACAGCTCTTACAAAAGAAGGCACTTTGAAGGAGTATGGTGCAACATCGGTTCGTTGTTCGGGAATCCAAACAACGTCAGGAAGTTCGCCATTGTCTGTAGGTGGTTTACAAATGACTGTGGCGAGCCCGCTTTCATCAGCCAGTCATCAAGATGGGGAAATATCCCTAGCCTATGAAGATGGGCAGAGATCATCGCCATCACTTTTGTGAAAATCTAAAGGACACTGGTGAGGCAGAATTGGAGCACAGTAACCTAGAAATGCTCCTGTGCTACATTGAACAGCGGGTGACATCTGTGGGAATGTAGGACGAGCAGATGAAAATACTAGTCATGTAGGTCAAAGGCCAAAACATAGCTGAACAAATTGAGAGCAAATAAAACCTTGGCCAGCATGAGCATTTTGAATTTCTCCTTTGGTAGGTACACATTCAGAGGGCGAAGATTGAAGATGGGCTGCCCCCCTGACCCCCCCCCCCCGCAGCCCCCTCCCTATTCCTTCTTAGATACAAGGAAATAGCGAGAGCAGCAACCTGTCCCTATTTCTGGGTTTGTAAACTTATTGATGGATCATTTGAAGAGTAAAGTTCATATGTCTTGCATTAAAATGGACAGGTACTCCCCCGAGAGCCAATTTGGTGGAGGCTGGAGCTGTGGTGGGGTAGAAATAAACAATAGGGCATAGCCATGCTGAACGATTTGGAGGACCCACCTGTTAGATATGATGGATCATCACCCTAGGAGAAAGTATTGGATACTGCCTCCCATAGGGTAGTTGTGCACAGCTTAAAGCAAGCTAAAGCAGCTTGGAGGCAGTCGTAGCAGCAAATGAGGCTAGCAGGGTTGTTGCCCTAGATGACTTAACTGCTGCTTTCCAGATCCAAGTTCTCAGCCACAATAAGTCTGGGGTGACTGCAACGAGGGCTGGAGAGACTGGGTGAATGAGAGGCAACAAAAAATAACACAGTCATGTATATAAATCCAAGTTGACAACAATTCTTCTTGTGTTGATATCTTTTATTTTGATGTATCTGAAGTATGCACAGGAATAGAAATCAGCCAGCGGGTTTCGCCCAGTCACCGGGCTTCTTCAGGGCAAGATCCAATGAAAAGGACAGTGGTATCTTGGAATGATGTCTGTACGTGCGTCGAATACCTGGTCCACAATGTGCAAAGTCCCGGGTCAGGTATATTTCACTTTGGAGAGCACATGGACCGGCAAGGGGTTCTGTGTCCTAACTCGAGCGGGAGCCGTGTCCGGTGTACTTCAAGCTGCCAGAGTAGCTGGGGCGAGGTATGTTGCCTGTATTTCAACCCCCTGGAGTAGACTCGTATTTTCCTGAACTCATGAGGAAACTATCCAGCACGGGTCGAAAGACCCAGAGAGCATGACATGGCCTTATTCTCCTTAAAGTGTTCAATGTCTGAATTTGTTGCATTGTCAAACAGACATATACCATTGAAAAGGCAAATCCATAAGAGGCCTGTATATCTCCAGACAATCCTGTGAATTGCAACCACATAAGGTGACAGAGCACTACCCTGGTGCTAACTGCACACCCCAGATAATAAGCAGTATCAAGGCTAGCACAAATTGTGTATTTGGCAGCAGCCTGACTGTAGCAAAGAGAGTTTGGCCCATTTAGTCTACCAGAATTTTTCTCTTTTGATCACCCGGTTTTTCGACATTCACTGTGGGTGAGCTTCACTACCTGATTCTCACTCACAGTAATTTCACTGTATTTGGCCGATGCATATTTACAGCAAGTGCCTGTCTTTTAAGAGAAAGCCCCAGTGGCACTGATAGGGTAAGGGACATTAGGCCTTTTACACATGAACATGTGTACATACACACGGACCATTGTATTAGAGGGGCCTTTGATAACCAATGCACCACAGGGTTCTAGCCTAACAAGGAACCAAAAGATAAGTGGCAGGAAGCCCTGTTGTCAATGAATAGTAAGAACAAAACAATAAGAAGTGCTGATGCACTAATAAAAGACCAAAGTGGGAAAAATGTCTTAGGCCAGAGCTGAAAATCTACCCAGGCCAAGGATCTTGAGACTTGTTTCACTGCTTCTGCTAAGGACACCTGATAAAGGGAAGGAATGCCCGTGGTGCTGAGAGATAACACTTACAAGGGTGAAGGGGGGTTGGTAAGGCGCTGGGGTAAGATAGAACTCACAAGCACTATGTTTTCGGAGGCAGATAAACTGAAGTGCCTAAAGGGGATACTAAGTGCCAGAAACAGATCCCAAAATGTCTATAAGGCATACAGAAGATTGTTCCAGTAGAACAGAGGACAAGGCAACAGTGCATCTGCACAATGTAAGCCAAATACCCTCTAGAATAAGAACTTGAGTAAAAAACTTTGCTTCAGATAGAAACCTGTTAGAACAGTTGCACATAGGGTCACAAAATAATATTCGTCCCAGATAATGGGAGCCAAAACCTGTCATCAACAGCATAAGAAAAATGAAAGTACCTGTAGAAGGCAGGAAAACCTCACTAGGTGCCCCCCGTAGATGGAAAGGAGATTTGAAAAGAAAAGTAAATGGGCTCCACTTTGCAATGGCTCCTATGTTAATAAAAAAGGGACTTTCTCCAAAAAAACCTAGTATGGGAGAACTAGGGAATCAGATGGTAGAGTTAAGGGTCTGCTCCACCCCGATTATCTCACAATCGCCGCAAAGCAGAGTCCGCATGTGCACTGAACAGATGGCACCATCAAAAGACATATTAATCAGGGTGGCTTGAACAACCTTCGAAAACGCAGAGGTGTGCAACCAGGCACGCCGAGGTAATGCCACTGAAGCTGCTATAGCCAGACCCAAAGAGCCAGTGATATCCATACCACAGCGAATGATTAGTCTAGCTGCTTGCTGCCCTTCCCGTATTAACAGAACAAAATAGTTCTGAGTCTCTTCCAGAGGGAAGGGCAGCAGGCATGCCAATGAGTCCCACAATGTATGGGAGAAGCGTCCGAGGAAGGGGAAGGAAACCCGAGGCTGGGGAAGACTCCAAACCACTAGTCTCCATAGGAGGTTGGACTGTGTCAGAGAAGGGGTGGTGAAACTCCAAATCCTCCTCATCACCTCCCTAACCGTATTACTCATAAGGAAAACCGGAGGAGGGGTTATTGAGAGCCGAGAAAAGGTATCTGAGATGTTGGCTCCACCAGTGCCGCATCCGAATCCGTCTGGCAACTAAGAATCAAAGTCTCAGCATCGGAAAGGGAAAGTGGTGGGGCGTCGTGCAGTGCCAACAGCGCCATTGTCTGGGTCAGCTGACCAGACCCAGGCACTGTCAGAATCGGTTGACCAGACCCAGGCGTCGAAACGTATTTGGAACCCATAGCCGAACTGAAGCTGAATCCACCCGCGCAGACACAGTCACAGTCACAGCTTTGTGCATCTTCTTAGGTCCGAGGGCGCTCCAGAGGAAGGTGAAGACCCAAAGATACTATGAAGAGAATTGTAATATTCTCTCATCTAGGTGAGTCGCCTCTGCTCCAGGGTAGGTTGGGAGGAAGACTTGTGCACTGACATTTAACCGAAGAATGGGAACAGGGTTTATGTGGTAAAGTTGGGGGTACCGCGACTTCAACCACCTGCGTTGCTTACCTCGGGACGTCGATGGACTGATGTCCACGGGAACGGCTCCTGGATCGGGAGGTGGAGCAAGAAGGGGACGAGGTCGATGAGAAGTCTTGGAAGACTGCGACATCCGCGCAGCTAGGAGCTTCACTTAACGTTCCCTCATCGCTTTCTGGTGAAATTGGTGACAGGAGTCGCACTCCTCAGAGTCATGGTGCACCTCCAGGCACCACATACTAACAGAGTGAGGGTCCGGGGCAGACATTTGCCGTCCACAGGACCTACAAGGCTTGAACCCAGAGGACATAAAAATGTGTATAAAGGCACACTGCTCCGTTCGATGAAAGCATTGAAGTAGGCAAAAAAAACAGTCTGTGGAACTACTTATCGAATTTGCATTGTAAGCGCAGAAAATAAGAAACTGGCATCAGGGGAGAGCTCATATGGACTCCGTCAATCTAAAATCTGGAGCACTAGGTCTCTAAGGAGCTGCTTGACGCCCTCTACTGACGCACAGAGGTACTGCTATAAAAGATTTCCGGATCCCATCTGGAGCCAGGGGAGAATTCTAAGATAAAGAATCTGTGGCTGGATGTTTCTATCGGATAACTTAATTACTCTGCTCCCAGTATTACTCATGGAGCAATTATCCGTGATTGACTCAGTTCCTGAGAAGGAAGGGGTGGGGAGGAAAAACTGCATCTGGTAATTAGCTGTCACACTGGAAGCCAGGCTGGGTCAGTCCAGGCTCATTCAGCAAAGGAGGAAATCCATGCATCTGGAGCCAACACAGAAGGGGCCACCCTTTGAAGTTGTTGTGGGTAGCTATATGTTGGTGATGTCAGCTAGGGGTGGAGAGGAGATCCTCACAGAAACTTTTCACAGAGAAAACTTGAAACTCGCATATTGGATTGTCCCAAGATTGCTATGCATAATGGTTGGGGACAGGGGTGGAGGGAAGATGTGGCATCCTAGAATTCACCAGGGGTGCCTGGCATCTAGAACTTTCCACCCACACTTATCAACCTCTGCGTAAGGGAGAGACCGTGAGCAAGACCTCTGAACCTGGGATGTGACGGCAACAGAACCTCAGACAATTTGAAGCAATCTGATGCTCTGCTAAGGACTTTTTCCAGCTGACCCCTGGACTAAAGGGTCTTTTCAGAACTAGAGGCATTGTTGAGGGACTAGTTAAGGGAAGTTCTGGACTCCACTGCCACCCCAAGTGCACTTCAAGACAGACAGGAGGCTCTTGCAGGATGGTACTGGCTGGTAGAGGAAGGGCTGCACAAGATGCCCCCACCAGCAGGCGAGGAGAGCAAGACTGGCATAGAGAGACAGTAAAAACTGCTTCCCGCAAAGTGTGCCCTTTAGAGGCCATGAGGCCTGTTGAAAATGCTAGACTAAAATCAAGGAAATAGGCCAAACGGGATCAGTGCTATGCATCTTTGCGCCTTTAAACATGCCTAAAAGAAAAACAGAGCCAATGGGGCTCAGCTGCTACTTTCTAAAATAATCCCAGGGTAAGCCCGGTACCAGGGGTTCGACGCAAACCTATTTTGTATGGGGAGGGGGCTTACATGCGATCTCCTCCCCAGAAGTGCATTCGGTCTCGTGGACCCCATCCTCTAGGCCGATGTAAAGGAAGGTGAAGAGGAGGGATGTGCACTGTGCCGGGCCAGTGTAAGTATGTTTTTTCTGCCTAGTGAACCCCATTTTCAGAGGCAAGCACTCCTCAGCTGGGCATATTGCTGCCCACCGAGACAATGCCTGGTTGCTGGAGAGGGTGGGAGAGGGCAGCACCAAGCAGCTGCTCTCGCTGCAGGTGCAGAAAAGGAACTGCTCCCGCCACTGCGGGGTCCACATAGAGAAGGGCTGCTCCTGCACAACACAGCAACTCTGTGTGGGCATCTGGCAGGGTTGAGGGGACCTAGGGGCTCCCCACTAATAATAAAAAAGGGATCTTATCATGCGCAAACATAGCCCAATGGGCGTCAAGGCGCCACTCAACCCCCAACCTACAAACTAGCATCTGGTGCACCTGGTGGGACCAGGGGACCTGCAACTTAAAAACCGGTCCAGCAGCTTGAAGGTGCATTAAGCCAAGACAGCCAGTGAACCCGCTGTTTAAATATGAAAAGATTCTGGCCTGGAGCGCCCAATAATTACTTGCAATGGCTTACTTTGATATTCTCTTTGCTTCTTTGGTGCCTCAGAATGGGCAGCAGCACCGTCAATCAAATGTTTGGGGGCAGCAGGAGGACCTTAGCCCCAATTGAATGGATAAAAAAGGGTAACCCTACGTCTCTAGGGATATTAAAAGTATGACCCCCAGAAAGAATAATGAAATTGTCAAAGCATTACTGGAGCCAGAGCTTTTGCTCTTCAGCTTCGGAGTGCAGGGACCCCTGGTGGTTGGTCCTATGGTTACATGTTGTGGCCTAAAGAGAGTGAAAGAAAGACTAACACTGATGCCATTGTGTTCACTGTCAAAGCTTTATTAACAAGGCTTTATTGACAGAGGTTACTGTAGACTATATTAATATTGAATTCATTTGAAAACGGTTCTTGATTTAAAAGATGATTTTTATCATGTGATAACTCCTTGATAAAGCCAACAGGCTTGACTGAAATACTGATGTGCTGACCTTTTCACAAAGTAAACAGGCTTGCCTTATGTATTGAAGTAGTATCCTGTTGTTTTGGGGGTGACATTCCTTGCACACTGAAGCACGAAAGACAATTTTAAGGTAAACATCTTTGAGAGGCATGAATCCCCATCTGGTGGTGCAGAAAGAAAGAAACTGATGTCAGCATGCATGGGAGACACCTATATAGGCTCTGCAAATCATTTCTGGAGTGAAAGTGGAACAGTACCAGTGTGGTGCCACACGGCTCCACATGACGGAGCACCATGGTTCTGCTGAAAAGTTGCTGAATACAGTCTGATGCCTGGAAAATATTCAAAAGCTGAGGCATCTACAGCTAGAAGTCTCTTTCAGAAAAAGCCAATAGGCCTGCCTCTTTTTGAATTACACTCTCTTATGTTGTGATGTTCTATCTGGCATGGGGGAGGTAATTGTGATTATGGGGTCATGATCTAGGGTTTAAAGGCGATTCAAGAATGTCACCAAAGGTATTTTCATCTACCGGATGCCAATATCTATATTTAATGAGTAATGTTTAGTGATGTGCTTGTAATAAATGTACTTTTTCTTTTCGAAGAAATAACACTGAATGAACAATGATTTATTAAGTGTTTACGTTGTATGTCAGCAAATGAAGATTACTACTCCACCTGCAGCCCCTACCCTGCATAGGCTATGGACTGCTCTGCTTCGCTCTTCCAGGACTGTCAAGTCTACAATGTGGCACATACTTTCCAGTGAGGAGACAATTGTGAACCTACTACTTACACAGGACACATATCTAGGACAACAAATAGCCCAATTTCTTACACTGACTATTTTGAACGGTTTGAGCCAGGAAGCCCCAAGTTCTTGCAGGACAACCTGCAATGTCCCACATGGCGTGCCTATATTGGCCCAATAAACAGACCCCACTGACAGACCTCAGTGCTGTGCTGCTGAGGAGAACATTTGATTGCTGAATGCCTCAGTCCTCTGTTGACTGCTTCAGAGGAAGGGGGGCGAAGAGAATTGATTGGGAGTCACTTTACTGGTGGAAGACTGGACCACCAGAATCTCAGTAAGGAGAGCAGGGTCGCCTGAAGCTAGGCTATAGGGTCTGGTCACCTACCAATTTACCAGTGGGCATGACTTGGGTTGCGACCAAGTATCCATTAAGGTATTGAGGTTCTGCAAATTGCGAATTCGTTCGTGCTTAGCCTCCATTTTATGATCGCTGCCATTTTATGTTGCCCTCACTCAGGCAGCTCGGCGAACGCAATATTTTTGTCGTCTCTGCCTTTGCGTGTCAGGTGGCTTCTTTGCTTATGTTTACTAACGAGTGTCAGGGTCTGGTCGAGTACACTAATTCCTGTCTGAGCTGATTAATCCCTGTCCGGACTACATGTTGGTTCACACCATTGTTTCCTTTTAGTTATCTTATCTGCTGTCCTTTGCTACACGTCTCATGCATTCTCCTGTTTCACGACTGTCTTTCTACAACACGCAGCTGTGTTTTTTCTACTTGTAAATTGAATTGTGTGAATTCATTTGTGATTTACTTAAGGGGTCGAGTGACAAACAGAACCGGGAACTTGAGTTGTTTTGGTCTTAAAACATTGTCTATAACGTTTGCCTATAGCTCATGCTATTGTGTGATTGTATTTTGCATTGTATTGTATCGTATATAAACCTGTGCGCCACAGAGTTAAGTGGCAGTCTCTTTTGAACCTCGTTATATTGACGACTTCTAAGACCACTGTACTAGCTGCAGCTAATAAATACCATCTTCTATGCCAGACAAAGAGTCTGTGTCTCTGTTTTGACAAGGCAGGTGAATCCCGGGGATTTTAGGCATACCCTGCGCCGCCGGGCCTTAAGGCTGCTGTTCTCCAACTGGCGCCCAACGTGGGGCGACTTCAGCGGTAGCAGTTGAGCCCGAGGGTCGTGAGGAGCCCCGCAAGAAAATTCCGGAGGAAGCGCACCACGTGATCGATCCCTGTATGTCGGAAGTGGACCGAAGGTCTTTCACAGCGCGGCTACTCCTCTCCGACGGCTGCTGACGACTGCTTCCCTGACTGTCGCCCTGCCTTGGACCCTTCTGATGACGTTTGGTAAAGCGAGACGATAGACGGACCTTCGCTGGTGTAGCCTTCGCTGGTGAAGAACGATCCTTAGTTAAGTATTTGGTGGGTCGCTCCCACAGACCTTTGTTTTGTTTCTGTTCTTGGGTTTTTTTTATTCAGGTATTGCAATAGCTGAAGCCAAGGGGTAAGTACGATTGTACTGTTTTGCTGATCTATACCCCTTGTTGTTTGTGATCAGTCTAGAGAAGTGACGATGCCTGGGCTGAGTAAGTTTAAAAGATTTTGTTGTTTGGGTTGTACAAGGGATTCCCAGTTGGAGGAATCATGTCCGATCCCTCCAGTTGGAACTCCCACTTATGAGCTCTATTTGAAACACGGCATTGGTCCCATTACCTTTAACGAGACATGGGCCCGATATACGAAAAATAGTGGAGTTTTGAGATGGCCTCAGAATGGTAGCTTTGACCCGCTATACTGGATAATTTGGAATCAATTCTGTTTAGAAGAAAAGCCCGGCCGGCTATGTTTGACTCCTTTCGCCTTTGGCGTAAAGAAGCCAAACAGAAAGAAATTAAAAAACGAAAAAGGATAAAAAAGCACAAGACATTTCGATTTTACAGGCTGCCCAATAGTTTAAAGACAACGAAGCAGATGGTGAGAAGGAGGTATTAGAGAGACAACATCGTATGGCGATAGATAGATGCTATCCGATGTTGCCTACTTCCTCTTCAGATAAAAATAAGGAATTAGAAGAAGACTCCTTAATGTCTTGTTTACTGAATTCACCTCCGCCCTATGTCCCGAATGCTAATGCACTTCCGTTACCCCCTCCCGTTGTCCAACAAGTGGTTGCTCAAGTACCGATTGTCCAACAACCGGCTCAGTTTCCTAGTGCTCCTTGCCTCACAGTCTGTAATTCAGCCTACACCTTCTCCCGCTCCTACTCTTCAGTCTGCTACGTTTCAGTCTCCGTTGCCTTCTACACCTGAAATACTTCCTATCCTCGCGAGGGACTCTCCTACTTCACAGAGGAGGATAGCAGATGCAGTTTCAAGTTTCTTTTCTCCTTTTGTAAGGTCTTTAAATCTGTCCCCAGCTTTTTCTAAACGACAATCTCGGTGTCAACTTCCCCTTACGGACGAGAAAGTAGTTTTGGGTTCTCTCGCTCGTAAATGGATTGAGCATGGACTAGAATATAGTAGCGAAGATATCATGAGTTGCTTCTATCAATGGGGAGAGCCTACGCAGAGATATGTTTTCAATGTTATGTGTCAAACCCTTATTAGAGGCTGGGAAGATATGGAGTCAGATACAGTTCCTTCCGAACTACTGAAATTGCAAGCTGATTTTGATAAAGGTTTTATTGTAGGACATCAAGCTGAAGAGGCAGTGAATAGACACATTGCTTTTCGAACAATGTTTTTGTCCCTGTCCTTTTCCGAGGTTGATTCCACTAATAAACAAGGTAGTAAGAATTATCCAATGCTTGAAGTTCCTCCTGTATGGAGAGGAGAGGTGATTGGTTCACTTCTTATCCCTGCTCATTTCCAGCATATATGGGTCCACGAACCCTGGAAAAGGTCTGAAGTGTTGGCACTTAAGCAAACTCTTCCAGACCCCGTAAAAATCCTGCTGGATATTACAAAGAATTGTCCCAAACAGTTGACGCCTGTATTATGAATTTGGCTGACATTGATATGCTATTTGGAAATGTTGTTCCGCAAGGTATATGGGCACGGATTCGTAAGGAAAATCATGTGGCTGAATTAGGCAGTGATTGGGCTGCTATTAGAGCTGCGGATGCGAATCAGGTGGGTGGTGCGAAACCCGAGGATTTGATTACGGCTCTTCCAGGTAGAATAATTGAATTGATAAAGACAATGATGCCTGCGGTGCGAGTAAATTGGGATAAGCTGGCCGCATGTAAGCAGAAGAAAGATGAAAGCGTCTCGGATTTCTTCACTCGCTTTGAAGAGACGTTTATTGACCACAGTGGTCAGGATTTGAGTGTAGAGGGTGGTCAGCGATTGTTTGTGGACAAGTTTGTGTATAATTTACTTACCGAGTTATCAAACAAATTAAAGAGTTCCGAAAGGGCATGGCTGTCTCTTCTCCTGCTAAAATATTGGCTACTGCACAGTATTACGAGAATAAGGATAAGGAGGAGAAGGAGAAACAAGAAAAGAAAAACAAAGATTTGAAAACAAAGGTTCTTTTACAGCAGGCGTATCCGCCTCGCTCGAATCAGCACCCTTAATATTCACAGTTTCTGCAACCTCCACAGTTTCAGAGATTGTTGCAGAAGCCCAAGTATTTTACGCCGCGACCCTTGTTAGGTCCTAATCAGTGTGCATATTGTAGGGAAGAGGGACATTTCAAGAATAGTTGCCCAGTTTTATTACAGCGCAATAATGGGATGTCCGCTCCCCGAGGTCGTGGTATTTTTCAGACAGGATCTAGAGGTAGAGGACGAGGTGCGTCCTCTCAGGAGCAGCGTTCTTTTCCTCCCTCTACCTCGAATTACTTTGACCAGCAGACAGCTCCGTCCACACAATATTACAATGATGATTATCATGTTGAAGATAGGGCTGACGACTTTCAGATTGAATAGGACAGCCATGGACAAAGTAAGGGAGCTGTGTCGATTCCAGTAGATCAAAATGGGCCATATGTCATTGTCAATACTATGGGTGTTTCAGAACAGTTCCTTTTGGATACTGGTGCGATGAGAAGTTCTATCATTCATTCTAAACTCCCTGGGGCACCTTTGTCTGGCTTAATGAATACCTCTGTGGGATTTTCTGGCGCTCCTGTCCGTAATCCGGTTTCTTGCACTTTGCCTGTCTCGATTGGTCCCTATGATTTGGAAGCTCCATTTATCCTGACAACTGGTTGTGGTGAGAATTTGCTGGGTTTGGATCTATTAAAAAGGCTGCATGCAACATTGTATTGTTCCCCTTCTGGTGTACATCTTACGTTGGGAAAAAGACTGATGTCCCCCATGTATTTGTCTCGGGACCAGTTTCCATCCGAGTTGCTTTCTCTCCCAGAAAGTCTTTGGGCCACGGGCCCGAATGACGTGGGTCGTCTTGTGATCCCACCGTATGTTGTCACAGTTAAGATAATGTTAGAATGCCACGCATTCCCCAATATCGCATTTCTAGTGATGGAGAGAGAGCACTATTGGCTATTGTTGATGATTTTATTCAGAAAGGTGTGGTTGAAGAAACTAGAGGCAATGTCTGTAACAGCCCTGTTCTTCCGATCCTTAAAAGGACGGATCCTTCATAGCCTTCTGTCTATCGATTTGTTATTGACTGAGGGAAGTCAATAAAATAGTGGTACCACAGTTCCCTGTTGTTCCGGACATTACAGCTTTATTGACAATGATTACTGCTTCGGCAGCTTGGTTCTCGGTGATAGATCTCAAGAACGCTTTCTTTAGTATTCCTATTGCTGAAGAAAGTAGGGATATTTTTGGTTTCTCTCTGAGTGGCTGAAGTTTTCCATTTAAAAGAGCTCCTCAAGGCTATTGAGAAAGTCCCTCCATCTATAGCAATACTCTTAAATGTCAACTTGATACTTTTTCTTTGCCTTCAGTCGCTACACTTGTTCAGTATGTGGATGATTTACTGGTGGCTGCTGATACGGAAGATGTGTGTAGGAGTGTGACTGTTGCGTTGTTGCATCATTTGGCTACTTTGAATCATAAAGTATCGCCCTCCAAGTTGCAGTATGTCCGACAAGAAGTGACCTATTTAGGTCATCTCTTGTCGAAGGAGGGAAGGCGATTAACTCCAGAACGTATTCACACTTTTTGACAGATGTCTGTACCTACTACACAGAGAGAAGTGCGTGCCCTTTTTGGTATCACTTCCTACTGTAGACAATGGATTCCCAATTTTTCACTTTTGGCGAAACCATTGGTGGCACTAACGTTGAAAGATACGCCCCATCTGCTCCCTTGGACGGATAAATGTCAGAAAAGTTTTGTTGACTTACGTACTGCCCTGTGTTCTGCTCCAGTGTTGGGTACCCCAGATTATAGCAAGTCCTTTACATTGTACGTGCACAAGAGAGAAGGTTGCGTGTTGTCGGTTTTGACACAGCAATTCAGAGATAAGCAGAGGCCATGTGCCTATTTCTCCGCTACATTAGACCCAGTAGCTAAAGCTTTGCCCAGTTGTCTTAGAGCTACGGCAGCTGCCGCAATTTCCATTAGACAATCTGCCGGATTAGTGTTGAATAACACACTTGTTGTTATGGTTCCACATGCAGTGGATACTTTGTTGAATAGAACCAAGACGCAGCATCTCTCAAGTGCTCGTTTGTCTGGTTATGAGTTGAAACTTTTAGCGAGCCATGTACATATCCAAAGATGGAACACGTTAAATCCAGCTACACTGTTACCGCTCCCAGATGAGAAAGACGATCAGGAAAAGCATTATTGTTTTCTCCTCACAGAAAAGAAACGAAGGGTAGGCTTCCCGGATGGGATCCTATGGGTGGACGGTTCTTGTTTTAAGCTTCCAAATGGAGAAACTACTTCTGCCTATGCTGTCACCACCTTATGCACAATTGTTGAGACGGCACGTATTGGACATAATTCAGCCCAAGCAGCTGAGTTAATAGCCCTGACTAGAGCGTGTGTGCTATCAAAGGGAAAGAGAGTAAATGTGTACACAGATAGTCAGTACGCGTTCGGTGTTGCGCATAGTTTTGGAAAGTTGTGGAGGGAGAGAGGATTCTTTACCTCCCACGGGACAAAGATTGAGCATGGTCAGTTAGTGACTGATCTTCTTGAGTAACTTACCTTACCTGCACAAATAGCGATCATAAAGTGCAGCGCACACAAGAAAGTTACAGATGATGTGGGTCGTGAAAATGCGTTTGCAGATGAGGTAGCGAAAGCTACAGCTAGAAACACCACTAGTCGAATGTACATGGCAGGTCCTGTAAATTGGGTGAGGGAAATTGGAATGTGTGAAGACACGATTGAGAGTGTGAAAACAATTCAGGGAGAGGCTACTGAGAAGGAATTGAGTATGTGGAAAGAAAGTACGGGAATGTTAGATTCGATGGGTTGTTGGACAGAGTTGTCGGAACATCAGCGATGGTTGTTACCGGACGCTTATGTGTTACCGGTCGGGACTATGGCTCATGGTCCAGCTCACATTAGTGCAAAAGGCATATGCAAGCTCTTAGCACCAGTATGGCAGAATGAAGGAATTCCGAAATGTGCAGAAAATGTGGTTAAGCATTGTATTGTTTGTCTAATGCATAACCCATTTTGTGATCGCTGCCATTTTATGTTGCCCTCACTCAGGCAGCTCGGCGAACGTGGTATTTTTGTCATCTCTGCCTTTGCGTGTCAGGTGGCTTCTTTGGTTTTGTTTACCAACGAGTGTCATGGTCTGGCCGAGTACACTAATTCCTGTCTGAGCTGATTAATCCCCGTCCGGACTACATGTTGGTTCACACCATTGTTTCCTTTTAGTTATCTTATCTGCTGTCCTTCGCTACACGTCTCATGCATTCTCCTGTTTCACGACTGTCCTTCTACAACACCCAGCTGTGTTTTCTCTACTTGTAAATCGAATTGTGTGGATCCATTTGTGATTTGCTTAAGGGGTCGAGTGACAAACAGAACCGGGAACTTGAGATGTTTTGGTCTTAAAACATTGTCTATAACGTTTGCCTATAGCTCCTGCTCTTGTGTGATTGCATTTTGCATTGTATTGTATCGTATATAAACCTGTGCGCCACGGAGTTAAGTGGCAGTCTCTTTTGAACCTCGTTGTATTGACGACTTCTAAGACCACTGTACTAGCTGCAGCCAATAAATACCATCTTCTACGCCAGACGAAGAGTCTGTGTCTCTGTTTTGACAAAGCAGGTGAATCCTGGGGATTTTAGGCGTACCCTGCGCCGCCGGGCCTCAAGGCTGCGGTTCTCCAGTATACATAAGGGTTTCAGTAAATGGAAGCAAGGGCTCAGATGAGGCTGGCTTAGGTTAGGACATCTGTCTTGACTTAGTTGCTCATCTAGTTACCATGGTAACAATAGTACTCTCTTCAGTTGGGGCTCAAAATGAAAATTCAACCATGTATCAGGGAAAGTATAAATCCCATTGGCTTCCTGTAAATCGATATAAAGGCTGTCATCATTATAGTGGAGGAGTAAATCTTTCCCATACTCACCTATCCCAGTGGTGCTAAACTCGGAGCCAAGAACAGAGTGGATCCTCTTAGGGCAGCTTTATGATAGTGTTAGCACAGGAGCAGACTAGGGTGTATGGGGACCAGGTACACTCTAGCAGATTCAGAGCATGACTTTAGTTGGGTTGGACATTGGAATCGAAGCCAGAGTCTCCTCCAGCGTCAACACCAAGAGGGGTCTAGGAGCCAGGGTGTCAGTCTGCTCTGGAGTCGGTGCTTAACCTGTGCCAAGTACAAGGGGTTCAGGCGGCACTGAGGATGGATCAGCCTGCAGTAATTTTACTGTGACCCCTCCCTGCAGGTGCCTGAATTCATGCCAGAGGGAGCCGGAAGAGTGGTAAAGATTTGCAGTATGACCCCCTAAAAGATCTCAATGTGCTTCCAGTGTCGTCATTGGCTGGGGGAACTCAGGCGTATTGTGATGAACTGCAGAATTGTACAAGCAGTTTGTCCTGATGGAGTATAATCAGACTTTATAAGAGACTTTTAAACCTTGAGATATAATGGAGAAAGCTTCTAGGAGCAGAAATGACATCAGGAGAAGTAATTGAAGCTGTGCAGCAACTTCAGCAAGGGGAAAAGCTCTGTCTGAATTTCCTTAAGAAATAGCCATGAACAAGGAGGCAAGATGGCCGCGGGTGGGTTGTGGTGAGCGGTCGCACCAGAGCCTCTCTCCTATCTGGACATACTAGTATGAGTTAGCTGAGTGCTAGGATGATAGCGCTAGTCCCCCCCGGATGACTTTCGACTTTGCTCTTGACTTTACCCGTATGAGAAGGGGATGCGATGCTGGGAAGCGCATTTTCACTGAAAACGGCGCAGACGAATACTAGCCACATTGGGGACCTTGGAGACTGGGTGGCGGCCGAACTTGGCAGGCTGACAAGGAAACTGACGTGGAAACTGAGAGTTTTCGCAAACAGCCTAGTTAAGCAAGTGGTGAATATTGCAGCGCTAGGGATCAAAGATTGGAGCGCTTCGAATTCCACCAAAATGCCGCCAAGGCCTGCAAAGGTCGACAAGAAGAAAGTAAAAGACAATAGTGAGACGAATAATTCAACTCCTGCTGTACCGGAGACACCTGCCATGCTAAATTCGCAGCTACCGGCAAAGAATCCAGGCGCTATAAGGAAGGTGACTGAGCCTCTCATCAAAAAGAAAACAGATATGAAAGGAAAACCGCTGGGCAGAGATGAGGGTGTCACGGCGAAAGAGCGCATCAAAGCAACAGAAAAGTCAGCGATTCTTAAAAACAAAAGCAAAGGGACCCCTCTTAGGCAGCCCACCCTACCTGAATCGTTCACCCGCCCAGGCAACTCAGACGGCGGTATTACCAGTAGGAGCCCAGGAGTCCCCGGCGTTACAGAACCAGAACTCGAATCCGAAGTAAGTCAACAGAGCGTCCTCGAGGACGCAGCGGCAGAGGCAGTAACAGGAGCTGGGAACGTGATGGACGCCGAGTCAGCAGTTGCCAAGCAACCGGCAGCGCTGTCTTCTCCGCTCTCTGTGAACCTCGAACAGGACGCCAGCAGAAGCAAACAGGAGGTAGCAGATGGGAATGCGGGACAGAGGGCTGTGACGGGCGCTGGAAAGGGGGAGCAAAGGAGATGCCTCAGAGGGGGTTGCTTGAAGAAAAGAATACCGAGGATAACGAGAATGGTAAGGGAGTGCAAAGAGTGGCAAGAGGGCCGAGAGAGCAAGAGAATGCTGACATGTTGCAGGCAATTATGCAGGTGGAGGCAGAACTAATGGCTAAATCCCCTAATCCCACATGGGGAAGTTCGGTTAGCCTGGTGGCAGAAAAGTCAGCTCTCGGCCACCCCAATGAGAAGGAAGATGTATGCTCATTGGAGGGGGAGCGCTTCTTTTCAGTTGATGAGGATTCCGACTCTGTTCAGCAGGAGGGAGAGATATCAGATTTAGAGGAGGAAGAAGAGGCGGAGAAGGAGGAAGATGAAGACGAAGAGGAGGATGATTCATTGACGATCTCTACCTCTTCGGAAACTGATATAGATAAGGAGTCTACACTAAAAAAGAAACAGACAAGGCGACGTAGGCACGAAAGATCGCCCACAAGGGGTGCTGAGAGGAAACTGGACTGGGATTATTCGGCGACATCGCAGACGTACCAAGAAGAGTCAGAAACAGGTCCAAATCAGGATGATGCATTAGGAAGAGTATTTAACATGCTGAAACAAATACAATCTGAAGCGAGATCTACAAGTCAGAAAACAAGGCAAGACTTTAGGAAAATCCAAACGACGCTTAGGAAGACAAACAAACTATATGAAGGTCTGGCAGGGAGAGTTTCCGAGGTCGAGGAGAGAACAGGCAAGATGGAGGATGACTTTCGCAGCTTTAGTGAATTTAAAACACAACAGGAAAAGAAGGCGGATGATATCCTATGGAAGATGGAGGATTTCGAAAATCGCCAACGACGCAATAATGTTCGCATTTTGGGAGTGGCGGAAGGGCTTGAAGGGCAAGATCCTAGGGGTTTTGTGGTCAAGCTACTAAGGGGTGCGTTCCCTGAGTCCCAGTGGCAGTGGGAGGCAGAGGTACAGAGGGCGCATAGGTTCCCCTTTGTCCAGCGGAAGGCATACGGAGCTGAAGGAGGGTCTAAAGCGCCACTCCCCCGAGCAATATTAGTGTACGTTGGAAACTTTCTACTACGAGAGGAACTTATCCAGAAAGCCAGACCAGACAGTAAAAGAACGGTGGAGGGTGTTACATTTTTTACTAGACCTGATTTCTGCCACGTGACAGTAGAAAGGAGGTGGAGGCTCAGGAAACTGATCTCGGAGTTTCAGGCTTTAGGATCAGAGGCGTATCTGTTATTCCCAGCCAGGTTGAAAGTGGTCACAAAGGGCAAGGTCAGGATGTTTATGTCGGAAGTGAAAGCACAGGAGTTTATTCAGGATCTGGAAAGGGCAAAGAAAGAGGGTCATTAAGGGAAAAGGTACTATGTCGAAGAGAGGGGGGGCACACAGGAGATGATGGGAGAGGGGTGCGACTAACACAACCAGGAAGCGTCCACATATAGGTCATTGTTGACCTATTTGCCTGTAGGGAGGGGGAAGGGACGGTAACACAGGGGAGGGGGGGAGGGGAAAGAAAAAAGCAGCTGAAATGTATGGTTTGGATATGGCAGTTAGCACACATTGTTTATATATTTTGTTTGTTGTCTATATTTTTGAGTAAAGAAGGAGGGAGAAAGTCTGGAAGGGGGGGGAGAAGGATTAAAGAAATAGCTGGGTTAGGAAGAGATGGCCTTTTTTTCAATACACAATGTCATGTAAGATAGTCTCTTTAAATGTATGTGGGCTGAATGATCCAAGGAAAAGGGCGAATGTAGCAGCTTATATAAGAACTTTACAAGTGGATCTAGTATGCTTACAAGAAACGCATATAGAGGAAAAGCAGATTTACTTAATGAATCAATTGCGTTTTGATGTTCTTGCAGCCAGTAGGCAAGGATCTAGGACAAGAGGAGTTGCTATCCTGGGGAGAAGAAGAGATGTGATAGTCAAAAGAAAGAAAGAGGACCATTGGGGGAGATGGGCTATGGCAGAATTAAGCGTTAAAGGGTTCAATGTAACATTAGTAAACATATATGGCTCCACTGAAGATGATTCGGAGATATGGGAGTTTTTAGATATAGAACTAGCACAGTGGCCCGAACCAGCAATATGTTGTGGCGATTTCAATATGCATGACCCTACAAGTTCATTTATGAGTACAGGAGTGGTGTATAATGGTAGAAAGAGAAAAGTAAACAGGGCTATTACCAATATGGTTAAAAATAATCTTCTGGCAGATCCCTGGATAATGCAACACCCACTGGTCGATGGTAGTACTTTTTTTTCGGCACCTCATCAGGTGTTGGTGAGATTAGATTATTTTTTAGTCTCTAGGTCCTTGGTTTTGGAAACACAGATTGAAAAACAACCAAGAACCATTTCTGACCATAATCCGTTAATATTGACAGTTAAGGTCCCACAAGTACAGAGCAAGAGGTCTACATGGACGTTTGAGAGGAGTCTGCTCCAAGACCTTGAGTATAGGAAACACATGGAAGGGTGGATTAGGTCCTTCTGGGAGATTAATCATGGAACTGCCTCGGTAGGGCAAACTTGGGATTGTTTTAAAGCAGGTGTTAGAGGAGAAACACTGAGCTATGTGTTGACCAGACGTAAGAAAGAGAGGTTAAAGAATGAAGCTATTCGTCAAAAGTTGATTATCGAAGAAGGAAAACTAGTTGCTGCAGTAAAATCCAAATCTAGCTTGGAAAATATATTATTAACACAAGTAGCACTGAAGGCAGACGCAATAGAAAGTTTCTCGAAAAAGCTTGCTGAAAAATACCTGGCTAAGAAAGAAGAGACCTATGAGTGCAGTGAGAAAGTGGGCCACATACTTGCGGTTAAAGTTAGACAGCAGAGGGCAGATGCAGAGATAAAAGAGATATTAGATCCAATGGGTATCACTGTCACAGGCTCAGATAAGATCAGAGATGTCTTTAGAGGCTTTTATGAAAAATTGTATACACAGGGAGACACAGAGGGAATACTGGAAGTTAGGAACTATGTTAGAGATGTGTGCCCACCTTATGTCACAAAAGAAGAAGGAGAAATGTTAGAGTCTACCCTAGGTCTGGAGGAATTTATCGATGCATTAAATAGTTTACCATCAGGAAAGGCAACCGGACCTGATCAAATTCCGGTTGAATTTTATAAAGTATTTCGTGATTGTTTGTTGATTTATATGTTTGAGGTTATGTTATATGTACAGCAAGGGGGGCAATCACCGGATTCATGGCGTGGGGCAGATATAATTGTTATTGCTAAAAAAGGGAAGCCCGTAACTCTTCCTGGATCCTACAGACCCATTACATTGATGAATTCAGATAGCAAGGTATATTCTAAGATGTTGGCAAAGTGATTAGCAGGCTGTATTGAACACCTGGTGAGCCCATCGCAGCATGGTTTTATACCCGGGAAGGGTACTACACAGCACATTAGGACATTGATCACTATGATCGACGCGGCAGAAGTCACAGGCGACCCTATTTCAGCACTTTTTTTAGACGCCGAGAAGGCTTTTGATAGGGTCGCCTGGGAATATCTATGGGAAGTTATGAAGTGGTGTGGTATTGGTCCAGGTTACATACGAGCTATACAAGCCTTATATAGAGACCCGGTGGTTAAAATTAGAGTAAATGGAGGACACTGGGATTTAGTACATATACAACGGGGGACTCGCCAGGGCTGCCCGTCTTCTCCACTGTTGTTCGCCCTGTACATAGAGCCATTACTACGTAAACTAGAGGGAAACCGTGATATCCAGCCTATGTCATTAAATGGTTGCACTGTGAAAACTCTTGCCTATGCTGACGACGTGGCCATATTGACTCCAAATCCGGATATAGCCATGGTGGGAGTAGAAGCAGAAGCGCATGAATTTGGGCTGATCTCAGGATATAGTCTAAATAAAACTAAAACCCAGATTATCGTGAATAGGTTTGCAACAAGTCTGGATAGCAGGGTGGTCAATAATGCAATATACCTAGGGATTGATATAACTGTAAAATTAGAGGAGTTAGTCGAGCGCAATATGGAACCACTGTTAGCGAAGGTTAAAAAAGACCTGGAAAGGATAAATAATCTACATCTCTCTTTGGTCGGATGCACAAATGTGTTGAAAATGATGATCCTGCCTAAATTTTTGTATTTATTCAGGTCAATACCTTTAATTTTTGAGAACAAATGGTTCAATAGGCTGGAGAGTGTAGCTAACAGATTTATCTGGGCACGAGGAAAAACTCGTAGGGCTTATAAATTTATCACTTTGCCAAGGGATAGAGGGGGCTGGGGTGCACCAGATTTTAGATTATACTACTTGGCTGCTGCTCTCCAGTACATGCAGGGAATAATAGGAGGAGGTGGGGGGTCATCAAAGACCTTTAATATGTCAATCGAAACTTATACAATGGTACTAGGACAAAATACTGTCAATTGTTTCCTGTACTTTTCGGATCTGGGCTATCTCAGAAGGCAGACATACAAGACTCTCAGGGCGGCACTTAAAATCTGGAGCACTTTTTTGAAAAAGACAGGTATGGGTAGATTTAATAGGTACACCAAAGTTTATAAAAATAAATCCTTCCCTGAAGAAATTTTTGCTGATTTAGTAATGGCAGACTGGGAGGATAAAGGGATACATCAAATTGGGGATTTAATAAATTCAGAGGGGATTATACAATTTGAGGAATTGATTAAAATATATAAAATAAACAGAAGGGACTTTTTTAAATACCTTCAGATTAGGAGTTTTCATAGGAATAAACAAGGAGGGCCATTGGGCTTTCAACCAAATGAACTGATGGAAGGGCTAACTATGGGGGAGGAATACTCCATTAGGCTAATATATGCTGCACTGGCAAAAAATAGACCAGATGATCTGGATAAGCATAGGGCTAAATGGGGGGAAAGGATAGAGGCTACCCCTGAATCATTCAACGAATCACTGGAATTAGGCCGGTCCATGCTATGTTCTGCCCCTTTGCAATCCCAACACTACAAAACACTATTCTCGTTATATCACACTCCAGCCAAGATTGCGAAATGGGGGGGTACCGAGGGTATTATATGCCCTTGATGCAATTCTACCGAGGCAGATATTGTCCACATGTTTGCCACATGTCCTCAATTATACACACTAATTAAGGATATTGAACAATTTTTAGTCAACTCATTAAAGATAAGGATAACCTTTACAGTAGGCTTAATTATGCTGGGAGTGGACGCAGGAAACGTGCAAATGACCCTTTGGAGAAATGGAGAACAGGAATAGGATGATCCATTTTGTTGTTGACTTATGATTGTGTTTTTTTAAAATGTTATAATACGATATTATGTTGCCTTGGCCTCCCCTTCCGGTGTTTAAATAGTTTTGATTTAAAAAAAAATTTGGTTATATTGTGAGACGAACAAATGTAGGAGGAAAATTTTGTATTCTTTTGAAATGTGTGCTTTTTGAAATTTTAAATAAAATATATTAAAAAAAAAAAAAAAAAAGAAATAGCCATGAACCTCGAACATTGCCAGGCGGTTTGAGAGAAGCAGTAATACGGAAGCCCAGAACACTGTGACTCATACCAACAACTGCCCCTAATCAAAGTCGATTTCAAAATCTTAGCTGAATGGTACTGTCTGCATAGTTACAAAAGAGGCAAATTCTGATAAGCATGACTTTATGCTGAACATGTAAATAAAAACATCCAAAAGAGACCACCTAATATGTAATATTCTGCAATATGTGCTTTTTCCAACGCAAAACCCATGTTGGAGGAGAGAGTCCTTAACAACGATTTAAGCCTCTTGAGCAGTAAGAGATGGATGTCAAAGTCGATTTTGCTTGCTCTACCAGCCAATCTCAGCGGCCTCTTCTGCATCGCCAAAGATGTGTACAGGTAGACTGCCAGGTTTTTAGCTGGCAGCAGAAGCAGCCACATTTGTCTCTTCAGATATTGTTCTTCTGCAGAAGAAGCCAAGCAGAGCACACCTCTTCACAGGGTTTCCTTCAAGTAAAAAGTTAAGTGAGGTACAAAATGTTGAGGTAAGGACAGCTTCTGGCTGGAGCACAATGAGATGGATGGGCTACTAATATTACATGTATGCATGTTAAGAATGCTTTTAAGCAATGCACCTGGGATTTCCTGTCTGATAACAGGGAACAATTAAACTATGTGCATCGAAGAAGGATTCAAAACTGGAGAACAGAATTGCCTGCTAGCACAACAGAGGTATTTGGAAAGGTCTACTGGGGTTGGGTCTTGTGATTGGTAATTTGAACAAGTGTGGTCAGAGTTGCCTGCAGTTGTGGTTCTTCTCTGTGGAAGACTCAAAGTGGAGTGGGAGGTGATAAATCAAGTCTTCAAACATTATATCAAACACTTGTTGAGTAAGTCTTTGGCGTGTACTGTGCCTGTCTCCTCGTGTCTGTGTCTACCACTGTCAGTCCCCATGGAGTCATACATCCTTTCCCCATTGTTATGGTGCCCTAAATATCTGCCACTATTTTCTAATGTCGCTTTGTCCTCGTATCTTTATTTGCCCTGTCTACCTGTTTCTACTTCTGTGGCTATATTTCTACCCGTCCTTGTTTCGGCCAATCCCCTGCTTTCATGTCAGTGTATCCTAGCCTCCCTGTTCTTCTTCTCCCTTATCCACAGAGAGGGTGGGGGAATGAGCTTTTTAAGGGGATTCTTCTTCTTTTTAAAGGCATGCCTGATAGTTCCACTGCAGATATTCCCACCCATTCCCATGATAAATAGATAGCCAGGTACAGTGTGAAATAGGCTTTTAAAAGATGCAAGAGATAGGATGAAAAAGTGGAATTACAGAGCAAACTCAACGTGGGAGCATTAGCCGTGCAACTGATTACATGCTTACTGCTTTAAACATAACATAAAATGTTTGTTACACTTACTTGCACATAGGTGATAAAGGCATAGCACTGAGGGGTTAAGTGAGAGCCAGACAGCTTCACCTATGAAGTGGAAATATTTCAATATTACTACATGAATACACTCATGACCCATTAAGCACCGTTTATCATTATATGCCATTATTCAGTTTACTTACCAGTTTTTCTAGCCTCGGAGGGATGTGTCCCAAATGACTGCTGTACACCTGCAAAAACTATGCACAACAAAACAGAACATAATTAAAAGCAATCACAGCGCATTCCTTTGTAATATTTTCCAAGTAACCATGTAATCAAGTTTCACAAAAACACAGTGCTCGTTTGTATTGGCTTGCAGGATTGTCTCTGTGTCTTTTTGAAACCCACAAAATACTTTCAATGAGTTCTGCAATACGTGTCAAAGTGACCAACATTAGTGCTCTTCTGCAACAGTTAGCTAAGACCCAAGAACCCAACCGTTTGAGGTAGGTCTCTGGGTGCAAATATTTGGTGGCAGACCTCTGCATGTATCATAATATACAAACAAACCTCCTTGCGTCTCTACTATGACTTAAAGAATATTTCAAATAGAAAAGAAGATATTAATTCCTCTCAGTATGAAGCCAGAAAGCATGGATTTCAGGCACCTTCCACTCCTACTTGTAACCAACACCCATTCTGGTTGTCAGATGAGGATGCTCGCAATAAGTCTACCCACTGCCAATCTACTCTTGGGGTAACATTCCAACCATCATTCTTTTGCTCAACATGGCATTGTTTCCCACGCATACGGAAAACTAGATCTGGCAGTCTTCTCCTACATTGCTCCTAAAGCATGGTACCACCCCCCCCCCCCCCCCCCCCCCCACTACATGTAACAGCCTCCTCCTCACTTCTTTCAATTCTGCAAGAAGCTGAAACCCTGGCTTTGAGTAATCGCACTTGGCCGAACGCACGCCCAGACTAATTCCTTCTCAGCGCCAGGATACCCTCCTGGGTGATAGGGCGCTCTGCAAAGCAAAATAGCATAACATCTCAGACTAGACTCGTTGATCCTGCTCCAATAGGAACGTTCAACTCGAACTTTCAAGCCAGGTCCTCTCTGAAACAGAACACAAGCAACCCAGGAACGGTTTCACCCTAACTGGGGCTTTTCAGTCGATGTGTAGTATGGTTTCAGTGGCACAGTGAGTCAATTCACATGTTATGTTATATGTTATGTAAAATGTTGTTATTTATTATGTAATATTTGGCTGCATCCTGACCACCCTGAATGATTTGAGTAAAGGATGCCCTAAATACTTCCGGGACTGCAGGCAAGATCGTGCTGGCCATACCCAGAGAGCGTGCATGTAAAAACCTAGTAGGCAAACTCCATTGGCCTGCCTTAAGGCTAGGCTAACTCCCTGTCTGAGGGGTTCAGAAGGAAAGAATGGAAACCAATTACAGGCAGTTTTCGGTCTTCGTTTACACCTCTAAAAGGAGGTCATTATGGATTCTGCATCATTGGAGGCCAAATCCTGCAATGGGAGAGTGGGATGAAACAGAGATAGCTTTTGAGGGAGTGGCAGAATAGTGGATAAATTACCACCGGAGAATACTTAAAATCGCATGTAAACTGCAGCAAAATGCCATCGCATTAAGGAATGCCCACCCAGCCAATGGAAACTTCTATAAAATAAAAACCATTTCAAAATGGATGGCGCTTTTCAGCTATCCATGAGGTATTGTGATATGTAGTCCTACATGTATTTTGTTGATAGCGCACTATATGGTGTTTGACTTACAAACAGTCTTTGACCCGTGACCAAGGTGCAGCTGCCCCGAAACGCGTCTGGGATTTGCTTGCCACATGTTTAAATAAACCAAGCTTAATGGAAAAAGAAAAAAAAAACACAACAGCGAATGACTGAAGGGGGATGTCCCAAAGCCAACTCTTCTGCTGGATGTATGAACTGATAGCATGAGGTCTCCAACAGACAACTACAGCTGTTTGTAGGCGAGGCCTAAAGAGCAAGTTACTTACCTTCATTAACACTCTTTCTGGTATATACTCTCTCTAACCGTAGATTCTTCATTTTTTTAATCCTTCCACATTCCAGAATAGATTTTAAAACTTCTATAACAGTTCCCGCGCATCAATAGGTTGTGTCACCAGCCTCGAGATGTAATATGGAGACACATTCAGCCTCCACCCCTCAAGCAGACATTAGTTTCCTCTTTCATCCATTCAGCAACCTCAAATGTAGAGTGACTGACAACAGATGAGGAGATAAAAGTGTGAAACTCTTGCCTTGGGATCTTATCAATCAAAGGAAGGTCGATCCGCAGAACGGGTGGATTTTTATCCCACCACTGCATTGAAGCAAGTGTGATGTCAGCAGAAAAATAACCTAGAACATCAGGCCAAAAGGCTTGCGCATAAACCATTGAACAAAAACTGCTGGTTTGATAAAGAACAATGTCGCATAAAGAAAAATTGGAGAACTGTTCAAATTTGAGGCATTTTGTATGCTTTTTCCCTTTTCAACTTGGTTAAAAATACCAGTTAAACAGACCCTCTATAGGACTGGACATACATACGTACGTGACTACTATGCTGCCCAAGCCACACAACCCTATCGTCAACACATACATACCTAGATATCCTGCACTCTATGAGGTCTGGGATTGCCTGTGACATGTTCCAGTTGTTCTACCTGCTGGTTTTGCGGGCTTTACTGTTGCATGCACTTATTGGTACCTTCGATCAAATATGTCTCTATAATGTATGCAGCGGGCTTCGGCCCATTATGTGCCGTGAAAATCTAATAAATTATGTTTAAAAACAAAAATATTAGTTAAAACTTATCATAGGTGTAATATTAGGTTCCATGGAGTCCTGTATGAGAAGTGTAATCTTAGTCTTCCATGAGATCAACAACAATTTGTAATAGGAAACGGTTGGGTTGCCATCCTTCATGCTGATTACATGTTACACCACTGCACCTTCTGAATTACAAGGAAAGGTCATGCAGTGGTAAAAATGACTGCCAACAAGTACAGCTGGTAAAGAACGTTTTTTAAAAAAACAAACAGCTTTTTCGGATGTAATATTGACACTGCTCCACACCCATTTGAAACTAATGCTTAGAACACAGGGCTATTTTGTTTTCCTAGCCTTTTTATGCAGGTCACACCACTGCCCAGAAGACACAGAAAAAAGCCCTCGATTAGCTATAAAGTTCACAAAACCATAATATTGATTTTCTTCCTCTTACTCAATTCCCTAATCTCTATGCACACAAAATGAATTTCCTTAGAGAGATTTTATAGTTAATACTATGCTTTCCTGAATATTCTTTGATTCTCCCTACGCCTATGCCATATGACTTGATCAGGAAAATAGTATGAATACAAATAGCCCCCTTACACCGATAGATTGCGCAGTTGCCACTCAAACACTCCCCCCCCCCCCCACACACACTGCCCCAACCCCCCTGGGAGGCTTGATTTTACCAGGCTTGTTGTAGTGCTTCACAGCAGTGCCTGTGGCCTCAATTGCTTTCAGTTTTCCGCACTCCGCAGAGGCAATTAAAAACAAAAAAATAGAATAAAATATGAAACTGGAAATAAAGCGAATTTTGAACCCAATCACGGAGAGATAGAACAATCTGAAGGCTCTGGAGACGGAGTTCGCAGACGACTCCTGTTTTGTACCAAACCAAGACGAATAACTTAATTCAGTAACGATATTTCTAGAGGTTACTCTATCTCCCTGCAGGCGCCTCACCTATAAATCTCCACTGGTACTAAAGTAGATCCAAAAAGTTGAAATAGCTCTACTGTGCCAGTAGGTGTCACCACGGCTCCTACTCGAGTCCACTGCCTCCACAGATGTGACCGCACAAAGCTCTGTACGGCACCACTCTGGTGCTCTAACTCGAGTTAACCTGTACTGATACTTCTACCTGCAGATTCCTCACCTTACGAATGAAGATTAAAGGATTACACCTCGTGCTTAATTTGTTAAAAAAAAAGTGCCAGGGCCCTCTCAGGAGTCCAATTCCGCTGGAAAGTGCTTATTGCCGCGGGCAGCACTATCAATCAGTTTCAAAACAACTACTAACCTTCACACTCCTACAAGTGTGTTAATTCTGACTATTTCAATCAATCAATCAATCATTTGTAAAGTGCACTACTTACCTGTGAGGGTCTCAAGGTGCTAAGGGGTGGGGGAAAGCTGCTACTGTTCGAAGAGCCAGGTCTTGAGGAGTCTTCTGAAGGTCAGTAGGTCTTGTGTCTGCCGTAGGATGAGGAGGGTGTTCCATGTCTTGGCGGCGAGGTGGGAGAATGATCTGTCGCCGGTGCTCGCCTGGTAGGCGGAGCAGAGCGGAGCTGGCGGGCGGGTATGTAGAAGCTGAGTCGGCTGTTGAGGTGTGGGTGAGGAGCTTGAAGGTTATCCTCTTGTTGACGGGGAGCCAGTGCAGATCTCTCAGGTGGGGTGTGATGTGGCTGTGGCGAGGGATGTCGAGGATCAGGCGTAGAGGGTGTTTCCCTAGTCCAGTCTGCTGCTGACGAGGGCCTGGGTGACAGGACTTCTTGTTTCGGTGGGGGTTCACTTGTAGATCCTGCGGAGCATGCAGGAGGAAGAGACGGCATTGACCTGCTTCGTCATGGAGAGGGTGAAGTCGAGGATGACCCCTAGGTTGTGTGCGTGGTCGGTGGAGCTGTTTCTAACGTGGTCGGCCACCAGGAGTCGTCCCAGGCAGAGGGGGTGGATCTGAGGATGAGGACCTCCGTCTTTTCCGAGTTCAGCTTCAGTCGGCTCTTTCTCATCCTGTCGGCGACAGCCTTAATTCCCTTATGGAGGTTGGTTTTGGCGGTGTGGGGGTCTTTGGTGAGGGAGAGGATCAGCTGGGCGTCATCGGCGTAGGAGATGATGTTGAGGTCGTGCAGTCAGGCGACATGGGTGAGCGGTGCCATGTAGATGTTGAACAGCGTTGGGCTGAGGGATGAGACTTGGGGTACGAAACAAATTATCTCAGTGGCTTCGGAGCGGAAGGGGTGGAGGCGGACGCTCTGTGTTCTGCCGGAGAGGAAGGAGGTGGTCCAGTCCAGGGCCTTCTCTTGGATCCCGGCATCGTGGAGGCATGTTCGTAGTGTGCAGTGGCAGACCGTGTCGAAGGCGGCTGAAAGGTCCAGGAGGATGAGGGCCGCGGTTTCTCCGTTGTCTACCAGGGTTCTGATGTCATTGGTGGCGGCGATGAGGGCAGTTTCGGTGCTGTTTTTGCTGCGGAACCCGGACTGGGACGGGTCCAGGATGCTGTTCTCCTCGAGGAATCTGTTCAGTTGTTTGTTGACGGCCTTCTCAATGACCTTCGCCGGGAGCAGGGAGATGAGTCGGAAGTTCTTGAGGTCCGTGGGGTTTGCCTTGGGTTTCTTGAGTTGGGCGTTGATCTCGGCGTGCTTCCAGCTCTCTGGGAAGGTAGCTGTCTCGAAGGAGATGTTGATGGCTTTCTGGAGATGGGGTGCGATGGTGGTGCTTGCTTTGTTGAAGATGTGGTGAGGGCATGGGTCTGACGGGGATCCGGAGTGGACGGAGTTCATGATCTTGATGGTGTCCTCGTCGTTGATGTGGGTCCAGGATATCAGGCGGTTGGTGCGGGTGGTGGTCGTGGGGGTGGAGGTCTTGGTGTTGAAGCTGTCGTGGATGTCTGCGATTTTGCGGTGGAAGAAGGTGACCAGCGAGTCGCACAGGTTTTGTGAGGGTGGGATGTCGTTGGTGTTGGGGTTGGTGAGTTCCTTCACGATGTTGAAGAGCTCTTTGCTATTGTGTTCGTGGTTGTCTAGCCGGTCTTTGAAGGAGATCCTTTTGGCGGATCTGATGAGGTGGTGGTGTCTGCGGGTGGCTTCCTTGTGTGCTGCGTAGCTTTCTGGTGTTCGTTAACGGATGCAGTTATTCTCTAGCTTTCGGAAGGTTTGCTTGGAGGCCTTCGAAGAAACAGCTAACTTTCCTTCTGGTGTGGCTGTTGCAGGGTTTCTTGAGCAGGGCAAGGGTGTTGGTGCAGTCGTCGATCTACTGTCTGAGGTTGCGGGCTGCAGCATCGGGGTCGGTCTGGTCTGTGGGAGGGCTACGGGCGAGGGTGGTGGTTAGCTGTTCTTTGGTGACTTTGCTCCAGCAGCGGCGAGGCATCTGCTGGGTGCGATGGTGTGTGGTGTGTTTCCGAAAGGTGAAGTGGATGCAACGGTGGTCGGTCCAGTGGAGTTCACTGGTGTGGTTGAAGAAGATTTGGGAGCTTGCTGAGAAGATGGGGTCCAGCGTGTGGCCGGCGGAGTGGATGGGTGTTGTGACGAGTTATCTGAGTCTGAGGTTGGCGTGGTTGTCGATCAGGGCGGAAGAGTTGGAGTCTTTGTTGTTCTCAAGGTGGAAGTTCAGGTCCCCAAGGAGGATGTAGTCAGTGAAGGCGAGGGCGTGTGTGCTGACAAAGTGCAGGTGTTCGGCGGTGCTGAGGGTGCCACCAGTGTATGTTGAGATTTTGAGAATATTCCTGTGGACGATGGCGATTCCTCCTCCTACTCCGTTGGTGTGGTCCTTGCGGGTGATCTTGTGGCCTTCTGGAATAGCTATCGCGATGTTCGGTGCAGAGCAGGGGTTCAGCCAGGTCTCCGTTAGGAAGGCGACATCTGGGGTGTTGGGAGTCCAGTAGGTCCAGAGTTCAACGGTGTGTTTGCGTGGGGAGCGGGTGTTGAGAAGGATGCATCTGAGGTAGTTGGGTTCTTTAGTAGGTGGGTTGGCGGGCCGGACGCTGGTGAAGCTGCAGTTCTGGCAGGAGAAGGGTCCTTAGGTGGGCTTCGGGTCGGCCAGGCAGCAGGTGCGTGATTGTCCGGCGTTGAGTGCGTGGAAGTTGCTGGAGTCGTAGTGGATGCAGGTGTCGGGGTGCTTGCGGGGGCCAGGGATCCTGGCGCTGGGCGCTGTCAAGGCGCGGACGGGCGTAGACGGGCTTGCCTTAGGCGCGCCCGCTGCGCGTGCCATGAGTGGATGTGGGAGGGAGGAGCAGCTGGGAGCGGAGCGGTGAATGGGAGTGCGGGGGGCGGGGCCGTAGTGGGGGGAAAACGGGCAAGGGATGGTAATGAGGCACAATAGAAAATAATTTAGACACAGAGGGAAAACAAGTGAGGCACAGGAAAGTTAGGCAATCAGGCACAAAAAGAAAACAATTGAAGCGCAGAGAGAAAACAGGTTAGGCACAGAGACAGCAAGGTTTAAGCACAACAATGCGGGTACGGGCGGTGACGCAGGCAAAGACAGGCAGAGCCGTGCAGCGGCGTGGGGAGCGACCTGCCTTCGAGCAGGGTCAGAGGTCCCCCAAAGCTATAGGAATGGGTTTGGAAGCATGCATCAATCATTTTTAATGCACATTGATTTAATAAACAACTATTGTTGTGTTTGGCTCTAAATTACACAAACCGCTCTACCATGTGACAGCCTATCGTAAGTGGCGGTGATGATAATTAAGTGCTGATGCTGAACCGACGTGGAGTGAGTAGAGTGTCGTAGAGGGGAGGAGTGTCAGAGTGAAGTGGGCAGAGTGTGTGGAGTAGAGTGTTGTAGAGTGACGTAAAGCAGAGTAGACTGTCGTAGAGCGAAGTGGCATAGAGTGGAGTAGTGTAGTAAAGTGGAATGGCAGAACGGAGTACAGTGTCATTGAGTGGCAGAGTGGCATAGTGTGAAGTAGTGTGTCGCAGAACAGAGTGGAGTGAAGTAGCATGGAGTAGAGTGGAGGGAGTTGTGTAGAGCGTAGTACAGTGGAGTAGTGTCGTAGATTGGCATAGAGTGGAGTAGAGCGTTGTGGAGTGGCACAGAGTGGAGTAGAGTTTATAGGAGTAGAGCGTTGGAGTGGATCATCTTTGAGTGTAGCGCTCTGGAGTGGGCTAGAGTGAAGTGGTGTACAGTACAATGGTGCAGCATAGACTTGCGTAGAGTGCATTGGTTTTGAGTAGAGTGTATTGACGTAGAGTGCAGTGATGGAGTAGAATGGCATAGAGTGTAGTGGCATAGCATAGAGAGTTAAAGAGTAGAGTGGAATGGTGCAGCAAAGATTGCAATGGCGTAAATTGCATGGAGTGGCGTAGAGTGGAGTGGCGTAGAGTGGATTGTCTCAGATCAGAGTGAAGTGGGGTGGAGTGGTGCAGGGTAGAGTGCAGAGGTGTAGAGTAGAGTGGCGTAGAGTGCATGGAGTGCAGTGTTACGAGCAGATTAGTGTGACATAGAGTGCACTGGCGTTGAGGGGTGTAGAGTGCAGTGGTGCAGAGTAGAGAGGTATAGAGTTCAGTGGCAGAGAGCGCAGTCTTGCAGGAGTAGAGTGTCAGAGTGCAGTGACAGAGTGGTACAAAGAGCAGCAGCATAGAGTACAGAGGTGAAGAGTAGACCAGAGTGGCGTAGAGTGACGTAGCATGCAGTGGTGTAGAGTTTTGTAGGGTATAGTGGCATAGAGTGCAGTGGTGCAGAGTAGTTGTTGTAGAGTGCAGTGGCATAGAGTGGCAAAGAGTGCTGCAGCTTAGATTGCAAAGACAGAGTTGATTTTTTTAGAGTAGAGAGGTGCAGGGTAGAGTGCAGTGACATAAGGCGTGGTTGCAGAGTAAAGTGGCATAGAGTGGAGTGGTGCAGAGTAGAGT
This sequence comes from Lissotriton vulgaris, assembly GCF_964263255.1. Lineage (NCBI taxonomy): Eukaryota > Metazoa > Chordata > Amphibia > Caudata > Salamandridae > Lissotriton > Lissotriton vulgaris. The sequence goes on from NC_141687.1 coordinate 1,954,428,163, forward strand.
GGATTGGCGTAGAGTGCAGTGTCATAGAGTCCTGTGGTACACAGTAGATTAGAGTGGCATAGAGTGCAGTGGCGTAGTGTGGATTGGCATAGAGTGCCGTGGCGTAAAGTGCACTGGAGTAGAGTGGCGTAAAGCAGTGGTGCAGTAGCATAGAGTGCAGTGTAGATTGGCATAGCAAATTGATTTTGAGTAAAGTGGTATAGAGTGCATTGGTGTACAGCGCAGTGCTGTATAATAGAGTGGGGTAGAGTGGAGTGGTGCAGAGAGCAAAAGAGTAGCATTGAGTAGATTGCTTCAGAGTAGAGTGAAGTGGCGTAGAGTGCAGTGGCACAGAGTAGAGTGCATCGTTGTAGAGTGACAGAGTGGATTTGGCATAAAATGTAGTGGCGCAGAGTGGAGCGACGCAGAGTAGCATGGCATGAAGTGCATTGGCGTTTACAGCAGAGTGGCGTAGAGTTGTGAAGAGTAGAGCGCAGTGGAATAGAGTGCAGTGAGGGCAGAGTAGAGAGGGGCAGAGTAGAGAGGCGCAAAGTTCAGTGGCGAAGAGTGCAGTGTTGCAGAGTGGAGGGTTGCAGAGCAGAGTGCAGTGGTGTAGAGAGAAGTGATGCAAAGTAGTGAGGCGTAGAGTGCATTGGTGTAGAGTGGCTTAGAGTAGAGTGGTGCAGAGTAGAGTGCAGGGGCGTAGAGTAGCACAGAGTTCAGTTGCAGAGTTGAGGGTCGTAGAGTACAGCTGTGTATAGTAGAGTGGCGTAGAGTGCAGTGGCATAAAGTGCATTAGAGTAGAGTACAGTGGTGCAGAGTAGAATACAGTGGTATAGAGTACAATGGTATATAGTGCCGTGGCATAAAAAGTTGCAGAGCAGAAAATAGCAGCATATAGAGCAGTGGTACTGAGTAGATTGGCATAGAGTGCATTTGTTTTGAGTAAAGTGGTGTAGAGTGCATTGTAGAGTGCACTTGCTAGAGTAGAGTGCAGTGGTGTTGAGCAGGGTGGTGCAGAATAGAGTGGTGCAGAGTAGAGAGGAGCAGAATTGATTACAGTAACAGAGTGCTTAGAGTACAGCAAAGAAGAGTGGCGCAGAGTAGATTCTTTCAGAGTAGAGTGAAGTAGCGTAAAGTGGAGTGGTGCACAGTGGAGTAGGGAAGGGTAGCGTGCAGTGGCATAGTGTAGTGACAAAGAGTAGAATAGCGTAGACTGCAGTGGTGCAGAGTAGATTAGAGAGGAGTGCATTCAAACTTTCAGGCTGCCGAGAGGACGGGTAGGTGAGACTTCAATGAGCAACCGTCTTGACCTCAGTGACTGTTTTGCACCCTCTCGCCACAACCCAGGGGGAGCACCCAGACATACTAGAGGTTGGATTACTAAAAGTTAGCATCTAACAGATGGCACCACTCTACTAGAGGGAGGGCCCACATTTACATTTTCATCGAAATTACTTTCTGGTCCTGAAGAAGCGCCAAGGATCTCGGCCTGCGACCACTAGGGGCGAGAAACCTGTTAACCCAATAAATAGACTTCCTCACACGCATCATACGGTGAGAATTAGAAAGTTCTCCGTAAAAGGACACTGCATTGCAGCGCCGGCCCGACGAGGAGCAACTGCCAATGATAAAGCATGACATCCCTTAGAATGCGTGAGGGCAACAAGTAAGAATCTCTTGGATACTTTCTTCTACACCCTAGACCGATTTCCGTCCTTTAGGAACCGTGACCACCGATTGGGGGTTTACATTCCACGAGGAATCACGGTCACTGGACCTCTCTCTCTTTTATAGCTCCCAGTCCCTATTCTTCATTTTTGGAATTGACAGTGTAGAGTGGCACAAAGTAGTGCAGAGTAGAGTGAAGTGGGGTAAAGTGGAGTCTGCATGGTGTGATAGCGCACTGACATTACAGATCTCACATCTTCAAATTGAAATGACAATTACATTTGCACAGACATGCAATTCTACTGATAAACTTATACAGTGCACAAACAATGTGTGGATGTGTCATCACCTAGTGTATTGATTTGTTTTGATCGTATTCAAATATTTCTTCCCACCACACTTCAGAATTACCAAAAGATGTGCTTTCCTAGTTCTGATATATTGTGAAATATCTGCACAGTTCATTTACAGACATTTACATTTTTTGTGCTAGAAAAAAAAACAATTGTACAACTTTCCTCCAGAACACCCCCAGTAGCCAACATGATTATCACATAAATCCTCTCACTTTGAAGTCAGACAAAGAAAAGTAAACACCAAGCTCCAGTGGAAGACAGAGACTGGCATTTGACGTCTGTCTTTGAATGCACAGCACAAGCGACAAGATAAGAACAAGATTTAAAGGCCTGTTTACAGAAAGTGAATACTGGTGGTAGGACACATTAAATAGGTTATGGGCGACGGAAGCGACAAACTCAAGCTGCACAGCCTAAAACAAATAAAACCAGCAAATAGAAAGCACCGAAATGCGAGCTACAAACTGCAAAGCCAATAGTGAGCAAAGGGCGGAATGCATGCCCACGGAAGCTTTTCAAATGTTCCAAGGTGGCGTTAGTGAACAATTTAATTACCTTATCCGGTAGAGATTCTATCTAGCCCCGAATTCCTTACCTTATCCCCAGGCATCAGACTCAATCCAGAAATTTTTCCTGAGTAGTAGCCCTGCGTGCTGGTAGGTGGCATTGTTGGGCTCCGCATGGTTTTGTTGGCATTGTCCGCACCGGAAGTGAAGTTGGCAGTGTATATAAAGGTACCACCCAGGCGCACTGACAGCAGTTACTTTTTGCGGCTTTCCACGCCAGAAACACGAAGCAACGCAATATATTGACCACAGGTGTGAAAAACTAGTGCCCAGAAAAGGGAAACACTGTCTCAGGAGCTCTAATCACAGAGTGGAGAGGATGGGTGGGACGGTAAGGAATCTGCAGCTAGAGTGTCTACCAGACAAAGCATTACTGAAGGGAAGTAACTTGTTTACCTGATGGAGACTGCTAGCCACAAGTTCCGTACTTTAGATTAGCTACCCAAGCAATACCTCCCTGGAGGTGTGTCTGCGGGCCAATTTCACATGAGGAAGTCCTGCAGGATTGAACTGGCTAAGTGTCTGTTCCTATGGACCTGGCTGTACAGGCAGTAGAACATGTGCTGGGAAGCCCACGTTCATGCCTGGCAGATATCGAGGACCAGGACTACACATGCTAACGCAGTGGTCTCAGCCATAGTTCTGGTGGAATGAGCATGCAAACCTTCAGAAGGTTACATCTTAGCCAATGCGTAGCAGATTTTATTGCAGAGCATGATCCATATGAAGATGGTCCGCTTCTAAATAGCCTTTCCCTTCTTCGCGCCAACATACCCCACAAATAGTTGGTTGTCTACCCAGAACCCTTCTGTGTGGTCAAGGTAGAACAACAGCGTTCTTTTTGGCCCCAGATGACAGCTACTCTTCCTTGGAAGGATGAGGCCGAGCATTAAAAGTAGGCAAAGTGATGTATTGGCCAACGTGAAATTAAGGGACCACTTTCGGGAGAAAGGAAGCTCTTTTACGAAGCACCAGTTTGTCTGGGTAGATGTTAAGATAAGAAGTCTTGGATGACCAGCCTGAAGCTCGCTGACCCTCCATGCAGATGTTACTGCGACCAGAAAGGCCGTCTTGATGGTCAGGCGCCTGAGTGGACAATTGTACAAAGGCTCAAAGGGAGCACACATAAGGGTATTGAGGTTCCATTGAGGCATAATGAAAGGAGTTGAAGAAACATGGTGCAAACCTTTCTAAAACCTACTGTATTTTCTGGCGTATAAGACGACTTTTTAAGCCTTTAAAATGTTCTTTAAAGTCGGGGTTCGTCTTATACGACGGGTGCCAAATCAAACAACGCTCCACCTCTGTGCCGACTTTGACATTGGAGCTGAAATCATTCACCCTCAGAAAACATCAGAGCCTGCGTTTCAACAGGAGTTACCGTACCGTAGATTCTAAGATCCTAATCAACTAAGTCTGTGGTTTATGCATCCTATTCCTTAATTCAGTTATAGCCTGCTTTTCTAATTGATTAATTTATTTCCCAGTGAAGCAGCAGGTGCAAGCTGTATCCTTACTTTATTAACAAACGATTAATGGTGGTTATGAGTTGACTGTTTTTGCATTATGTATGCAGGTATTCATCCGTCTTTTGCTGAAGGTCATATTTTCTGCATGGGCGGCCTGCCTAATTAACTGGATGTATGTGCTTGGAGTCTGTCCTGTTAACAGTGCGATCCATGTTAGACATTCTCTGATTTGAGCTGCTATGTTGGGCAAATACTGCAGTATCACATTCTCTTCTAGTGAATCCGGCCTGTGGCTTTTTCCTAAAAACCACTGAACGTAAAGCAGGGTTAAGTAGCCAAATTTTCTAATTACCGTACTTAGCGTACCCTGGAAGCAATCCACACAGCGGCCATATGTGTTAATCTGGCATCTCTCTCTCTCTCCGTATCCGATGTGGCCATAAATCTCGCGTTCGTCGGAAGGAGAGGAGCGTCAGTAAGTGATCTCTTCAGTTCATGGCCATAGAAAGGGGACTGTTCTCACGTTGAAAAATACGGTACAAAAAGTAATGTTTTGCTGCAGTTCAGTTTCAGAAGGGCGATTACGGTACATTCCTGAGGAATCATTTTAGGGTCTGATGTCTTGAATCCTTATATACACATAATAGATCTGAAATGCACTATACTGTTCTGCTGTTCAATAATGAAAGGAGATGCTTGGAGAGGGCCTGTAGTGTGAGCACATAGTAAAGCTGACACTAACAACACGTTTTAGAACATGAGAGGAACTCGCAGAATAAACATGGCACACTTGTATGCATGTAGACTTTTTTCTACTGACTGTATAGCTGTGCATGTTTTTCAGAATCTATTTTACTTAGCAAAATTTCAACAATCAGAAAAACAACACACCCTTTGGGTTTATGACGCATCCTACAAACCTCCAAATCCAAGCAGAGTTTGTATGCAGAGTGCACAGGAAATACCGGTACCAGCTTGCCATGATTGGCTGGTTGTTGTAAACAGGAAAGGCAGTCAATCTGGTGAGCAGATACATGTGGTGGTGAAGACAGTACAGCACAGCACCAGTATCTGTACCGGTTCATACAGTACAGCACCAGTACATACAGTACAGTATGCAAATGGATAACAGTCAAGAACCCATCATGGCTCCAGCAGCAAGAAGAAAGAAATATGAAGCCAGTTACAAACATAAAGTTGTAAACTTTGCCATGGAACATAATAACTGTGCTGCTGCAAGACAATATGGCGTAACAGAAAAGATGGTTCGGGACTGGAAAGCAAATGAAAAAGCATTAAGGAGTATGCCAAGGGCTAAGTGGGCATTAAGAAGAGGCACCCAACATTGGCCAGAACTCGAAAAACATGTAGCAGACATGGTAAATGAGCATCGCCAAAGCGGTTATCTAGTGACACGAAATAAAATATATTTGTTTGCACTTCAGTGGGCCAAATCTAACCCAGATCACAGAAACAGATTTAAGGCCACTGTATCCTGGTGTACTAGATTCTTGGGAAGGCATAATCTGGTACTGAGGCAAAAGACGAAAATTGCACAAAAATTACCTCCAGATCTTGATGCCAAAGTACATAGTTTCCATCGCTACGTAATACAACAGCGCAATAAACATGGCTATGCTTTAAGTAGTATCGGAAATATGGATGAAACTCCAATGAATTTTGATATGGTTGCAAATAAAACTGTCCATCCAAAAGGTGAAAAAACTATTTTAATATTGTTATTGTAATACTTTATTCAATAGCAAGGTATCATAAAAGTAAATACATCATAAATGGAATTAAAATACGAGTACATCATAAAAAGAATAAAAGTTGCTAAAAAAGTGTTCAGATATAAATTTTGTTTAAAAAGACTTTTTTCTAAAAATTCATAGTTAGTAAAAAGGACAAGAGACCAAATGGGTGTGTCACAACAAAAAAAGGTGCTAGTAAGTAAAGTGCTAATTCAAACAGTTTAACAGAATTTAAACGTCTACCCCGTACTCAATCGCACCAGCTTGGATTGTATTTGCCATGCACTCCCCAAAATTTTGCAACCCCGGCAATTATCATCATGGAGGAAGTGTCCGTTGTCAGGATGCGAAGGGCCACTGAGCGCTGCCGTGTCCCCAGTTCTCTACACACTGGGCTTAGCCATCTTTTCCTTGCCCCCTTGTATGCCCTGCAGGCAAACAGAAAGTGCCCAAGCGTTTCAGTGGGATTTGGGCACCCCGGATATGCCATTTGGTGATATTTACATTTTTCCACCTGCTGGTAAAGATATTCAGGGGTAAAGTGCCATGCCTCATTTTAAGGAACAAAGATCTGTCTCTGGGTGAGGTAATAAAATCAAGGAATGGCTCCAGCCTCTGCATAGGCTTGTGTAATAGAAATTGGTCGGTTAGAGCACCCCATTTTGGGTTTAACAAGTCCCTTTCTTGGATCCTCTCCCAATACAACTTCTTAACAATGTCTTTTGGCGGGGGCTGCTGTGATAGCCATTGTTCTTTAAGACCCATGTTAATCACCAAGTCCCTTAAATTTTTCAACCACGGGATCATCCCAAAACCATCCAACTCAATAAGTTCATCAAGGACTGCAGCGTAATGGCTGAGATCCGGCGTCCTTCTTAGGCGGACCCAAAATAATAAAGGTCGGAGATCCACAATGTCTTTGATTGAGCGGCGTCCTAGGTCATAGAGTAATGGTTTAATAGGGGTGGAGACCGGGAGACCTACTAGCTCTCTCAAATTTGTGCTCAGCTGTAGCTAGGTCAGTAACTCTTTCAGACCCCCAAAGTTCGGAGCCATAGGTTGCGGCAGACAGCGCCTTGCCCTCGTACACTGCTAGGACAGGACTAATGGGTTTGCTGGATGTCAAACGATGGTCTCTGGCAATTGCTTCTGTCACCCTTTTAAAGTTAAGCAGCATCTTGGAAATATGAGCATCCCAGTTCATCTTGCGATTTATTCTGACCCCAAGGTAATCAAATGCATCAACCTCCTCCAATAAAGTACCATCCAATGCAATGTGGATTTTCTTAAATTTTTTATTTCTAGACAAAACCATCAGTTTGGTTTTGGTGGTGTTGATTGTAAGGCCACGATCGTTACAAAAGCCACTGAACCTATCTAGAAGTTTCTGGAGACCAGAGGGGGTTTTAGACATGAGGAGAGTGTCATCAGCAAAGAGGAGGGTAGGTGTTTTTTCCCCAGCCAGGGTGGGTGCATCCGCTGGGTCCTCCCTCAAATGGTCTGCCACCCCATTTATGAAGAGGGAGAACAAAGTCGGAGCCATCACACACCCCTGGCGGACCCCCCTCTGCACGGGTATTCTCTCTGTTAGCTGACCTTCGTTCCCCCATCTGATTCTCGCATATGTACCATCATGCAATCTTTTGATTAGTTCCAAGAGGTAACGTGGAATGCCCATTTTGTGCAGTACCTGCCACAATTTGACCCGGGGGACCAAATCAAATGCGGTTTTGAGGTCAATGAAGGCCAGGTATAACGACCCTTTGCCAATAGAAACGGTCTTCCAATAGCTCGCTGTGAATCTAAATACTTGGTCCATTGTACCTATTTTTTGTCTAAAACCCGCTTGTAAGTGTGTTAAAATGTCCCCCTCTCCGTGCCAGACCCCCATTCTGGAGATAAGAACCCTGCCAACCACCTTTTGGATGACATCAATTAGGCTTCTTGGTCTGTAGTTGGCAGGGTCCTCTTTCGCCCCCTTCTTGTGAATTGAGACCACCTCTGCTCCCTTCCATGAATCTGGGACAGGGTAGCCCTTTAACAATAAATTCATCAAATGAAGGATAAGGTTGGCCCATAGTGTGGGGTCATGAAGAATTAGATCGCCTGGCAGCCCATCTGGGCCTGCAGCCTTCCCACGGGTTATTCTTTTGATAGCTGACTGGACTTCAGAGAGTATAAAATAATCAGCGGGTTCAGGTGGTATGGGCACTATCTGTGGGTCTGGGGGAGTGATCAGGGATCAGGGATTGCTCTAACCTTGCCTCGCTGCAAGATTTGAAAAATACATAAACCATTGTTGTTCGGTTATGGTATTAGGGATGGAATCTGAGCCCCTTCCTGTTAATTGGTTTATTAAGGCCCAAAAAGTAGTAGAATCTTTTAGGTAAGCCGCCTTTTTTAATTCCTGCCAATGGTCCTCCTCCCAAACCCGTTTGGCAGATTCTATAGATTTTTTATATTCTTGTCTGGCCAGCCTTACAGCAACAGGGTCTTTTTTCTGTAAGGCTGAGGAAATGGCATTCCTTCGGTCTCTACATTCTTTAGTGAACCATGGATTACCTTTTTTGGGTACACGTTTTATCCCTCCCTTGGAGCCCCTAATTTTAAAGTGTGAACCTATGTTTTCTATAAACTCCTTATAGGATTTTCTAAGGTCTACACTGATTATCAGATCAAGCACGGAGTTAAGCTGGGAAAATTCTACCACCTTTGAAGCCACTTTAAGTCCTATACCGGCTAGTGTATTCTCTTGACATGCTACTTTATTCCATTTGAGCTTTCGATTACAATTAGTAGGGATCACTACTTTTGAAGTTAAGTGAATATTTATGGTGTTTCCACTCGTTTCCCATCTAATGTCTGCACAGAGGGGATTGTGATCACTATCTGGCATCTGCTTGACCTTCATGTCAACGACATATCCCCATGAATTTACATCTAGGATAATGTAGTCAATACGTGAAGGCCCATTCAATCTGTTAAAGGTCATTGCCCCGCTAGGGTCCGAAATGGTTCTCCCATTGAGTGCCCGTAAATTAAATTCCATTGTCAGGGCATTGATTTGTAGTGCCCTCGCCATCCACCTCTTGATGGGAGTTAGATTTAGAGGGGGGACAGAATATTTAATATCTTCCTACTGGGACCCTAGAAGATCTTCAATACTTAGAGGTTCATATGTGCAGTTTAAATCCCCTCCCAAAATTATGTTAGAATGTGGGGGGATACCTGCCAGGGCCATTTCCAAGCAGGAGATTGTAACCGAGTTTTGGTGAGACGGGACACCTCTTGCATATACATTGAAAAGGTCAATTCTGCTACTGTTCAATGGCCCTTTAAAGGATAAGTGGAGGATGTCTTCTGAGTTAGCATTGTGGACTTCAATATTCAAGTTCAATGTTACTTTTACCCAGATATGGAGTCCCCCCGAGGGTCGGCCCATGCCTTGGGTTACTGCAGGTATATAAAAGGTGGAGTAGCCAGGGATATACAAGGGTTCCAAGCTCCAAGACTCCTGGAACATGCAGATTTCATGTTTATTAATAAATTCATGGCAATCTGCGATGGCCAGTTTATTTTTGAGACCTGCAATGTTCCAGGACAAAATATGGATTATTCCAAGGTTGCCCTCTCCTACCCCACCTGCCTCTCTCATGATCTGATTTGGAGGGTCCGAGCTTGGAGGAATCGGGGAAGCACTCCGTGCCTTTAAGATGTTTACTACCGGGTTCCCCTTGAAAACAGAAACTTGAAGAGAGCTAGAATTGCTATCTGTTAGTCAGTCTATTCTATTAAGACCGGAGTCGTCATCTGACCCTTCAGTTAACCATAAGGGCAGACGTCTGATCTGGATGTTAGAATGGCTAGGGGGGGAGGACCGGAACTCCAAATTCACCAAGTTATCCGCCATGCTATGGTTATTAAATTGAATTTCAATACAGTCACTAGTAGAACTAGATAGGGACAATCTCTTGACGCTTATCAGGTCTTCTCTAATGATGGATCTGCAGCCCCTGACGTGTCTAAGCCAGTGTATGGTTTTGTTATGTATGGACTCCCTAGATTCTGGGCCCTGTTTGTTGTTTAATTTTGGGACCCCAGTCATATAAACTATCTTATTAGCAGATCTTGTGGTGTTAGTCACAGGTGTAAACGATGAGCTCCCCTTGGCCAAGCTATCACTTTTCGTCCTCACATTGCTATATGATGGAGCAGTTGAAGGACCAGGCTTGCTTTGGGAGTCAGTCCCTTGCGGTCTTATGGTATCAGCATATGATTTGGGATAAGACTTGGTGCTTGATAGTGTGTTCTTTGGGTGCTCACAAATGGATGGGGACCTAGAGGCGGGGTGTGATAATTGTTGTAGTGGAGTTGGAATTAGTGAAGGACTGCCTAAAGGCAGAGTTTTATTGGGGAAAGCTGCATTCCCTTTTTGATGTAATATCGCCAGAGTTTTCTTAATGTCGTGTTCTAGTTTCTCTAATTTAGAGAGGATAGCTTTAATCGAGCCAGAACAATTTAGGCAGCCCCCAGGTCTTTCAACACAAGTGCCTAATACATTATCTATTACACCCCGTTTTGACACCTGTGCAATTACATCAGCTGCATCACCTGTTTTCCCCGCCAACACAGCATATTTATTACTACATGGAATTGTAATATCCCCAGGGCTTAGCTGTAAAGACCCATTGTCGGTGATAGAGCTTTTAACCATTAGAGGATCACCAGCTATAGAGCCTGGTGGGCCCTCTAAAGCCAGCACAGAGCTATTCTCTGGTTGAGTATGTACTAAGCAGATAGGTAAAGATTGAGGAGTAACATTTTTTTTTTAAATGTCTGGGATCCCTTTCCCTCTACATTTACCTGGCTCTTGTGTATTGAGGGTAGTAATCACCTCAAGTTGTGGTGTATTATCAGCTAAGATTTCCTCAAATTCACCGACAAGATTTTCAATGCGTGTCAAGGTGGATTCTGCACTATTGACAATAGGCTTCTTCGACTTTTTCCCCTTCTTTGTTTTCGGCTGCTGGACACCCCCCTCCATAGATTTCCGTTTGCCCATTCCACTGGTGTTTGTCCACTGGAGTAGTAATGACACACAACAGCAGATACCCTTACTCAGTCACCCCTGCTAGAAGTCCAATGTACGTTGTAGACAGGGTATGATGTCCGAGCTGTGATGAGGGGGTTTTGTTGTAGAGGTTATGGAATGGGCCCAGCCCTGCCTCTTCCTGCTGCTGACGGCTGTAGACGGCCCGCCCTTGTCCCGGGCTACTCCTGTGCGCGACTCGCGGGGCGAGAGGCGTTCCCTGAAGATAAGGCGCCTCCTGGAGCACGTTGGCGACGTGAGTCCTGTCGCGTTGGAGCCCCGGGGCAGCTGGGTGATGAAGTTCCCCAGCTGCGTGTGGCACTGGGTGATTATCGGGAGGTGCTGTAGCCGTTCCCCTCACGGCGGGTGTCAAGAGGGAGGAGAGCTGCTTTGAAGCCGTTTCCCTCACGGCTGGCGTGTAGGTCCAGATTAGTGCCCCACCAAGCGCTTCGGCGCTCCCTGAAGATAAGGCGCCTCCTGGCGCGTGTCGGTGACGTGAGTCCTGTCGCGTTGGAGCCCCGGGGCAGCTGGGTGATGAAGTTCCCCAGCTGCGTGTGGCACCGGGTGATTATCGGGAGGTGCTGTAGCCGTTCCCCTCACGGCGGGTGTCGAGAGGGAGGAGAGCTGCTTTGAAGCCGTTTCCCTCACGGCTGGCGTGTAGGTCCAGATTAGTGCCCCACCAAGAGCTTCGGCGCTCCCTGAAGATAAGGCGCCTCCTGGCGTGCGTTGGTGACGTGAGTCCTGTCGCGTTGGAGCCCCGGGGCAGCTGGGTGATGAAGTTCCCCAGCTGCGTGTGGCACCGGGTGATTATCGGGAGGTGCTGTAGCCGTTGCCCTCACGGCGGGTGTCAAGAGGGAGGAGAGCTGCTTTGAAGCCGTTTCCCTCACGGCTGGCGTGTAGGTCCAGATTAGTGCAGATCTTGATGCCAAAGTACATAGTTTCCATCGCTACGTAATACAACAGCGCAATAAACATGGCTATGCGTTAAGTAGTATCGGAAATATGGATGAAACTCCAGTGAATTTTGATATGGTTGCAAATAAAACTGTCCATCCAAAAGGTGAAAAAACTATTTTAATAAAAACAACAGGACATGAGAAGTCCACTTTTACAGTGGTACTAGCATGCACAGCTGATGGCACCAAACTGAGACCAATGATTATTTTTAAAAGAAAAACAATGCCGAAACTCAAGTTTCCTGTTGGTTGTTTTGTACATGTGAATGAAAAAGGCTGGATGGATGAAGAAGGGGTAAAGCTATGGCTTGATAATGTATGGAGCAGGCGACCAGGTGGACTTATTCAAAAACGTAGTCTACGGGTGTGGGATATGTTCAAGGCTCATTTAACTCCCAGCAACAAGCAAAGTCTGGCAAGAATAAAAACAGATGCAGCAGTTATTCCTGCAGGATTGACATCGTTGGTACAGCCACTGGATGTGTGCCTAAACAAGCCATTTAAAGATCGCTTTCGAGAACAGTGGAATGAGTGGATGGTTAGCGGCGAAAAGTCATTCACAAAAGGAGGAAACATGCGTGCTCCACAGTTGGATGTTTTGTGCAAGTTTGTCATAAAAGCCTGGAATGATAGTGATGCAGAAACAGTCATCAAGTCTTTCAAGAAGTGTGGCATATCAAATTCATTAGATGGTATGGAGGATGACTACTTTTGGCAAGATGAAGAGGATGCCGAAGACGAGACCACACCATCTGATACGGAATTAGATCCATACGATGACTGCTTTACAAATGTATCACAAGATCTCATTGATTTACTTATGATATCAGATGACGAAGAGGAGAATTTTGAAGGCTTTTCAAGGGAAACTGTCATGCCAGGAAATCCTATAAAAATAGCTTGGAGTAATGAAAAGTTTAATACACTGTTTTAGGTTTACTGTACATGTTCGATGACAAACAGCCTTATCTTTATAAGTGACTGTTTTTTTATTTGGCTCTAAAAATAAAATTGCGACTAAAGCAATATTGTGTATACAAACAATTGGTTTGAGTTCAGTCTGAGTGTGTATAATACATGCTTAACACTGTCCTCTGATAAAGCCTTACTGCTCACCCACACTACCACAAACCGAGAATAAGGTGCTCTCTACTTTTACCTCTGCCTACCTTTGGGGTTCCACTGGAGACTGTGCACACTATACCTCACCTTGGTATAGTATATACAGAGCCAGCTTCCTTCAATTGCATGTCCATCAACAAGACCGGATTAAAAGACAAGATCCAATGGCACACAGTACTAAAACTATGATAACTCCAAAGACCTCCTTTACCCGCTTTCCTACTCTCTTAATGCTAGCAAGATCATGGGTAGGAATTTCCTCATGAAGGTACAAAAATAAGTGCCATAATCATAAACATCCATTGTCCCGTATGAGAGCAACCCCACTACAGACAGTACAGCCAACGTCACAACTTATACACCACCTCCACTTTGACTGTTCCATTCTACAGAATATATGGTACCGGGTAAACTATAGATACCAAGGTGGGGCACCAACAGGACTATTCTAGACTGCCACTATGTTATGTTATGTTATGTTATGTTAGTATGAATTTGTAGAGCGCACGTTCACCCCAAGGTTTCTTGGCGCTGTGTGCCGCTGGGGAACCCGTCCTGGCTTTCCCTGTGAGATGGTCCCTATTGGCATCCCCAAGGAGAAGCCAGGCATCCCCGGCAGCGAGGGGGCCGTTGTGGAGATTAAGCAAGCTATTGCCCAGAGTGCAGCGTGGGACCCATGATTAGAGAGGCACCGAGGCGAGATTTATCGAGCCCGCCGACATTGGTTCCGTACCCTGCCGCGTCGGGAATTGAACCCTGGTCCCGGGCCGACCTCTGCTTCTGGGTCTGCCGCCTCTAACCGGTGAGCCACACTTCTCCACACTATGAGCAAACTAAGGTCCAGGACCCCAGACACCATCCACACCACCACTGCGAATGGAGCGAATGAAGCTCTCTCCTCCACAGCCATGGTATGGGGGAGAAAGCAAGCCAGTATCTGGAGAAGTGTCCAGTTCACTGGCTTCACCCAGATCCTCACACCAGTCCAGGGACTCAAAAGACTGGTATTCTTCAGGGTCCAGCAACCACTCCTATTGCTTCCCGAGTCCTAGCCCGTAGGAATAGGGCTCAGGCTCTAGCCTAGAAGTCGTGGCTCCAGTGGGCGTCCGGTCAAACCCTTCCAGGTCTGAGTCGGAGTCAAGGATGTAAATGAGGATGTAGACGCCGGAAGCATTGGGCTCGGGACCGGCTCTGGGGAAGGTGGACTGTCCCCGGAGCTGCCGGCTCAAAAGAGCCCCTCCCGTACCTACGGGGCCCGAAGGCGTGCAGGAGGAAACGGGTCACTCAAATGAGGTGCATAGCCCTATAAAGCTCCCCTAACTGGGCTTATACTCAGTACAAATCCTGTACATGCTTACTTAAATGTACACCGACTTTTCACAAGGAGTAGGTTTTTTGGAGATGGGATTTAAAAATTTCACATTACAGCGCTTTGATTAATTTGTACAAGTAGTTGGTTCTTTGGAGGCTAGGTGTGTTGTGCATTAGCGTGCTTTGTTAATTTAATTCTTGACTTCTAGTAGTATAAACTTTTAGAACTTAAATGTATAAACAACACAATGTGATAAATAAACATGGGTGTCTAAAAGGTGTTTTCCTAAACACATTTTTACACTCCGTCTACTTTTTATTCGAACTTAAAAAAGACATAGTCAGAACTACAATAGCTGCATTTTGCTCAGTAATGTAATGAGAATCACTGCAATAATTCTTTTAAGTTTGCTAGTGTCCTTTAATTAAAAATCACTATAGTTTACAGTCTAAGTATAATACAGGTATAGGGATCTATAATTTCCCAAAATATTTTATTTAGACGGGTAAAGGGCATCAATCCTTTAAATATGAGATACTGAACAGGAGTACAAATGATTTTTATTGACTATGTCTTCAACGTACCACAACTGTACCTAAAGCAACTGCTGGATGCAAAAGGAATACTAATGAGAAGCAATAATCTGTACTAAAGATTCAACTTCAAATCCATGAAAGACTGGGTGAATTCATTTGGCAAGAATATAAAGTTTGAGGGACCCATTTTCTTATAAAGTGCTGTGTAGAAATTGATTGCACGAAAAATTGGAAGTTCATGTGATTGGGACTAGCGCACATCTACTAAATAACAAAATTATTCTTAAAAGAATGTCAAACGATTTTGGAAAATCGACACTCAACAAAATAATTGGGTATTGTTTCCAGGCGGCCCATTCACCTAAATCCGAGGACCTATTTTGAACTAGTCCCTCAAATAACACATGAAATTCTCGGTCCTATTGGATGAGGATAAGGCCTTTGATTTCCTTGAGAGGTATTCTTAATTCACAAATCTACAGAATGTGGATGAGTAAATACTACATCTCACTAGTTTGGCTACTTTATATTAGCCATAGAGCCAGCATGGGGGCCAATCAGTGCCTCTCAGATGTGTTTGCATTGGGCAAGGGCACCTGTCTGGGGAGCCATGTGTCCCCTTTACGTTTTACTATCTCAATAGTGCCTGTGCCCTGCTCACTGAGGGAGTATCATTTGCACATTAGTATCTCTTATCTAGAGAGGCGCTTCATTGTCTTACCATATGCAGATTATATAATGCTCTTTATCAAAAATCTTGACATCAACCTCACCTCAATACTGGAAGAGGTGATCCTTCTGGTACAATGTCCAGTGTCCAAATCAACTGGTCAATGTCAGAAGTCCCTCCATTAATACCAGTATCCAAGTGCCCTACAGTAAACTACTTCTTTAAACGGTGCACATGTGATCCCGGGCTGTTCCTGTCAGACTCTGTTATTGCCTGGACCGGTTGGCCACATGTTTGTATTTTTCCTTCTTTCTTTCTGTTGTCTTCCTTTCTTTCTCCCTATCCCTTTGTCTATCTCCTTCCCTTAGATGCGCTACTGGGGTGGGCCCTATTCTTAAGAACCTCTGATGCTATAATG
The DNA here is from genome assembly GCF_964263255.1 of Lissotriton vulgaris. Taxonomy (NCBI): domain Eukaryota; kingdom Metazoa; phylum Chordata; class Amphibia; order Caudata; family Salamandridae; genus Lissotriton; species Lissotriton vulgaris. Next base: position 1,954,444,061 of record NC_141687.1, read on the forward strand.
GGGGGGCTTATTTGTTTATGTGCTGCCTGTATAGCAATTAAGGGGGCCTTTCCTTGTATTGCCCTAGAGAGTCTTACTCATGCGGCTGGTACATACAGTGTGGGCTGCCGATCTGCAGGGGAAGGGTGCTACCATCCCCTCTAGGTACCATGACTAACTCTATTAAATTCCTCTCTCTAAATGTCAAAGGGCCAAATTCCCCTATTAAACGTCACCAGGTCTGGAGATATTTACTCCATCAAGATCCTGACGTGATTTTTCTTCAGGAAACTCATTTACTTTTGGCGGACACCAACCTGATGTCACACCCTAAACATCCCCATCAATATTGGGCATGTTCCTCCTCTAAAACGGGTGGGGTGGTGGTTTTCTTGAAATCGTGTTGGCAGGCGGCAAACCTTAAGATTACAGCAGATGCTGAGGGGAGATTTCTCAAAGCACACGTGTCCTGGGGTCAATGGTCTTTAACTTTGGTTAATACATATGCACCTAATGAAAATCATGATGCTTATCTCTGTTCGCATCTTACAACTCTATCTATTGCAGCCTATTCCAACCCCTGTTGTCCTCAGGGGGGGATTTTAACTTGGTCTGGAATCCGGAATGGGATCGCCCTGCACACACATTTCAATCAACCGGGGCCATGTCGGCGTCTCTCCTGAATGTCCTTACCGACTCCGGGTTGGTTGACGCCTGGAGGCATCTTCACCCAGATTCTCGGGACTTCTCTTTATTTTCACATGCACATCGCTCGTACTCTCGATTAGATTGTTTTTTTCTTTCCCTTCCTTTGATACGGATGCTTTGCAATGCAGAGATATCGGATATCTCTATATCCGATCATGGACATGTCCAGTTCTCCCTCCAATCCCCTGATCCGCATAGGGAATCTCTACCTCAGTGGAGTGCCCCCCTTCCCCCCCCCCCCCCCCCCCCACAGGTCCTCCGTGATCCTGTTGATGTGGCGGACCTACGAAAAGAAATTGAGGCCTTCTTTTTAGCCAATACCCTATCCGATACCTACCCTATCCATTTGAGGGGCCATCACGTCCATCACGATTGCCAGGACTCGTGAGGCACACTTGGTGGAGTCCGCCTTCTCTCTGGATATTATGGACTTAGAACGAAAAGATCACACACACACCTTTCTCCGCAATAAGCGTCTTCTTGCTGAACTTCGCGGCCAATTGCGTATACATCACACTAACAAAGCTGAGCGACTCTTACTCTCTCTTAAACAGAAATTTTATGCTGGGGAGACAAAGTTGGGGCATGCGTGTCGTGACGCCTTCGGACTCAGACTGTAGGAGCTCACATTGCTAAGCTTAAGCGCCGAGATGGCACTTAGGCCATCACGGAAGCCGCCATAAGCCTCGAGTTAGAAACTTTCTATAGAGATCTTTACGTAGATGAACTGTGTTCACCTGATGCCGTTTCGGATTTCCTCAACTTTTGTCCCTGGGAACCGATCGACCCTCACTTCGCGAAACTACTGGATGGTCCTATCACTCACGATGAGCTTTCCAGAGGCTTGAAACAACTCCCAGTCGGTAAGACCCTGGGCCAAGATGGTTTGGCCATTGGTTTTTACTGCGCCTTTTATCTGCAGTTTAGAGATTACATGCTTCATCTCTTCAATAGTTTCACTGACAGTTCAGGTCTCTCCCCTACAATGAACGAGGCGGAAGTCGTGCTAATTCCAAAACCAGGTAAGGATCTTACCCACCCGCTTCCTTTCGTCCCATTACCCTGTTAAATACTGACACCAAGATATATACGAAGATTCTGGTGAACCGCCTTGAGCCAAACTTGCCTGGTCTTATTGACCCTGACTAGGTGGGGTTGATCCATCGCTGTCAGGGAGCAGACAATATCCTCCGGCTTGCCCACTTGGTCGAGAAGGTGCGATTCAGAAATATCCCCGCCTGTGTCGAGTACCTGGACGGAGAAAGCATTTGACCGCGTGGATTGGGCCTTTCTCAGGGCAGTTCTTTGCAAAGTGGGTTTGGGTCCTGGGTTTTTCTCTAAACTAATGGCTCCCTATGCAGAGCCTACTACCTGCATTAGCTTCAATGGACGTTGCACGGCCCCTATCCCCATCCATCGTGGCACCAGGCAGGGGTGCCGGCTATCTCCGCTCTTATTGACTCTTGTAGTAGAACGCCTCGCTATTACTCTACGTCAGGATTCGGCTATACGGGGTATCCCTATGGGTGATTACGAACATAAAGCCTCCCTTTTCGCTGATGATCTTCCTCTCTCCCTGTCCCCTCCGTCTACTTCCCTCCCGGGAGTAGCAACCCTCTTGCGATCTTTTGAAAGCAGCTCAAGTTATCGGATCAATCTCACTAAGTCTTACGCCTTCAATCAAACATTGTCAGCCCAGGATGTCCAGGTCCTACGGGAGATGCTCCCGGTCCAATGGACTGATGAATCAATCAGATATTTGGGTCTTGATCGGACTCCTACGCTGTCAACTTGGACCTCCGCTAACTGGCCCAGATGCCGGCAGACCATACAGGATGACATGCATAGATGGGAAGGCCTTCCCCTTGCTTGGTTAGGACGCATTAACGCCTTTAAGATGTCTCTTCTCCCTAAAGTTCTATATCTCTTCCAAACTCTCTCTACTCCAATACCCTAGGCGGATATTTTAGCTCTTCAGCTGGATTTTACTAAATGTATCTGAGGTAAATCTCACCCTCGCTTTTTTAAATAAGATTCTTATGCTTCCCCGGAGTCGGGGTGGGCTTGTCTGCCTTAATCTTTTGGAATACTGCTGGGCCTGCCACCTCCGATTTATATTGGAATGGGTAGACAGTGAAAGTGAAAAAAACTGTTTTTACTTGAACCTGGCAGTAGCATGTAGACCCTAGTGGGATTTGGCGTGGCTTCCGCGAGGGGTTCGCCCCCCGTAGTGCATACATTGCCTCACCTATGAGGACGGTGCTGGACGTCTGGGATAGACTAGCGACATCTCAGGGACTTACAACGTTTCCTTGCCCCAACGCACCAATAATGTGTAACCCTGGCTTCCCCCCTGCCCTACAACACCAGGCATTTGGAGCCTGGGCTGACGGTGAATGTCGAGTCATACAGGATCTTTTTCATGGCACCGACTTCCACTCCTTCAGTGTAAACAACTTTTACATCTCTCGGATGCAATACTATCAATTGCGGCAATGGCTCAACTCTCCACTGTTTACAGAAGAGGCCACTAGACCACTCGCCCCCTTTGAATCTTTGATCCGCAAATTTGAGGGCTCAAAGGGTCTCATTTCTAAAACCTACTCTTTTCTACAACATTTCCAACTTTCAATGCCACATGGCTATCAGACACGTTGGGCCGCAGACTTAGATGAGGACATTCCCCCGGAGACATGGGCTCGATTGTGGAGGGACATTCCTAGGGTTTTTCGGAGCATCCCGCAACGTGAGTCTGCTTACAAACTGATGACAAGATGGTACTACTCTCCGACACGGCTGCATCAGATATTCCCTACATCCCCCAACTTGCTGGAGATGCCTAAGGGATAGGAGAGATTTTGTGCATATTTGGTGGTCTTGTCCTGGCCTTACCTTATTTTGGAAAGAGGTCCTCAGCCATATCAAGGAAGTGGTGGGCTTCCAGATTCCTTCCTCACCATTGATTGTGCTCCTGGGTGTTAAACCCACCACATTGACAGCAATGACAAACGCCGAGTGGCACCTAATCCTTAACCTGCTGGGGCAGCTATACAAATCAATTGCCTTATATTGGAAGAAACCACATCCTCCCCCTTTTGCCGTTTGGTTTCTTCGGTTGTGGAATGTTCTAGCTTCAGAATTACTTACAGCCGCATTACTCATACAGACACACGCTTTGAGCGCATCTGGTAGCCATTGATACAACATCTCTCCAAGACTGGGCACTCTCGAATGGTTCCCCCCGATTAAGGCCCTGCAACTGTTTGAGGATTCGATAGAGCTGTTTGCTAGGGCGCGTACACCAAACTCCTCTGGCTGACTCATTTGAATCTACAGATGTGTTTTTCCATCCCTTTGAGCCTTCTTTGGTCCCCACCCCAACCCCTAGACTATTATAGTGTGTCCAGCCCCTACAATCTCCTCTCCTTAGGGAAGCTCCCTTCAATTGCTCTTTCTGTCCTGTCTCTTTTCTTCCTTCTATTCTTGATCTGGCCTCTCTTATTTGTCTGTTATATGATTGGTATCATTTTCTAATGTCTTTGTAAATTACAATGTTTTCTTCATTGGGCAGGATGGTCCTCTCTACGATAAATCTACAATTCATATGTTCTGATGTAATGTTGCCGCCATTTCTGCTGGGACGGAAGCCACTAATTTGCTTGACCCCCTGTTTCTCTTTGCTTTATCTTCAAAAAACAGACTTTTAAAAAAAACGGTGCACAGATTCAGGTCAGTGCTTGGGTATCTCGATTAGTCCCTGGTATATGGTACTACATGTAGCCAGGGCCTATAAATGAACTGCTACTAGTGGATCTGCAGCACTCGTTGAGCAGTCCCAAACATGCTTCGGCCATAGCTTCATGATGGGCAATTTCTGTCCACGGTCCCACTTAAATCCACAAGAGAAGCCACCCAGCTAGACATATGAAGTTACTAGATAGCACACCCTGCTCTCAACTAGTTTCCTTATGAGTCAACTGAAATCCCTCTTCTAACTGGCCTAATTAAAGTGCCTGCTTTGCACAGGGTAGTTTCTAGGTTCCACTAAGCCTGGGATACAACTTTCACCCCTAAGACTCACCCTGCCAGCTCAGCCTGGGAAAGAGATCTTTGTATTATCAATGACGATGCAGACTGTAAATCCTACGGTTTGTTAGCTAAATCTATTTCCAAAAACAATAAATGCAAACTGATTAAATATAAATACCCATCTAGAATATACATCACCTAAGTTTAAATGTACAGAAATAAGTCAACCTATTCTCTTCAGTGCAAACAATGCTCTAATCGCACTTGCAGATGTTTGCCTCTACTTACAACAGTTTTAGTTAGAAGTGCCAGAGGTAGTAGGAAGGATAATGAACTTCCAGATTGCACCCTCTCCACTGCAGGCCATACTGGGTGACATAACACATTTACTGAAACATACCAAATGACCCACCGCTGTTTCTGACAATTAAGTAACTTATTTTGATGGATACTTCACCTTTAGAATAGATACTAAAGCAGTACCACTTCAGGTGCAGGTTCCATGGAAAAACTCAGACCAAAAGACCAACAAGTCTGGTAGGACTAAAGTATCAAAATGCCCTTCCTGTCGGACCTGACTGTCAAGGAAGTAGTGCATCGCTAATGTGCTGCAGCCTGACAAATATTCATGACGGGTACTCCGCGTGTCAATGTATTTTTAGCAGCCCTGGCAGAATTTGCCTTCTATCCTTTTGGAGGCTGCTTCTGGGAAAATGCATAGCAGATCTTAATGAAGAGGACTACCCACCGGGACAAAGTCCTTTTCTGCACTGTCTTAACTTTCATTGCTTCCGAGAGCCCAACAAAGAGCTGATAGTACAGCTGATGGTGTCTGGTTCAATTGATGTAAAAACTCAATTCTTTTTAGACTTCAAAAGATGGATGCTCACCTATTCTTTCGGGGAAGAGGTGCAAAGAACTTCAGAAGTGTAATGGATTGTTCAACATGAGAGGGAGTCACACCATTTAGTAGATAGCCAGGCCAACTCCTCAGCACTAGTTTGTCCTGTAAGAAGGTGGTGTAAGGTGGCCAGACTGAAAGCGCCTGAAGTTCACTCATACAGAAAACTGAAATTATCGCAATGAAAAAGGAGACAGAGTGCAGCTGTGTAGCATCTCAAAAGGATCGCACATAGGAAAAAGTAAGGACCAAATTAGAATCCCACTGAGGCATCACAAATGATTTAGGAGGAAATATATGAAGTAAGACTTTAAGAAATCACATTAAGTGATTTGAATAAAGGCAGCTGGCACACTGAATGCAAAAATGCCATTATGGCAGACAAATACCCATTAATAGCACCCACTGCAAGTTGTTTCTGGGCCAAAGTCACAACAAGCAATAACACATCTGACAGTTTGGCTGTAGTGGGTCCGTATTACGGGTGCCACACTATCCACTACTTTAAAAAGATTAAATCTCCATGCATGGATGAGTAGATTGTACAGCCTGTGTGAAACACCCTAAACTCCTGCTGCAACAGAGTGTCCCCGAAAAGCATCGGACTGATCTTCATGCCCAGAAATTCCAGATACTACAGACTCATGGCCCAATCCAGAGCCACTAGGATGACTTGGGCCCAGTCGTGCCTGATCTCCTACCAAAGTCTGGGCCAGAGAGGTAGGAAGGCACACAGGCAAGGCACAAAACATTTCCAATAGACAGCCTTCTTGGGAACTTCAGTGTGCAAAAGTTTGCTGATATTGTGCACTCTCTATCGTGGCAAAGAGATCGAGCCTCGGATCTCCCCATTGCTGGAAGGAGCCCTGTGCCAACTCTGGGAGTAACAGCCATTTGTCATGTGCTAGCCATCATCGGCTGAGTTCATTCCCCAAGCATTTAAAGATTCCATCAGGGGATGCACTATCAGTAAAATACCCTAACAATTTAGCCTGTTTCAGAGGCGCAGGGCCACCTAGCATAAGAATCAGTATCCTTGCCAAATAGGCAAAACCTGTCAAAGGCATATCCAAGAGCTACACCTGAAAAGCTTGTGGATCTCATCCATGCATGGTGCCAGAGCACCACGCTAGTCTCAATTGCTGTGCCTAAACAGTTAGAAGTGTCCTGTTGTGAAATTATGACATATGGCCAGGTCCTGGCCATCCTGAATAGTTTGTGCCAGCTTGGCACAGAATTCCTCTGAGACTGCAGGCAAGATCTCAGCGACGAAGTACCATAATCTAAGGGAGTACCTCCTGAGCATGCAGCTGGCGTTGACTGACTGAAGAGTGAGGCTAGCTGAGGAGAACATCTGTTTCCCGAATGCCTCGATCCTCTTTGATTCTCTATCAGGAGGGGTGTTGGGGTGGGGGTCATAGAGAATGAGTTGGTATTAACACTGCTCATAGAAGCGTGGACTGTTAGATTGTTAAGAGTAGGCTGCTGCGTCAAGAAAGCAGGGTCACCTGAAGAAGGTCTGGGGTGTCATGCCCCCTGTTTATTTAAGGGTGAGCAGAAACAAGATTTAGCCTAGGAACCCATGAAAGCGTCACTCTGGGCTTTGTTGAACATATGCAAGAGCTAGGAAGAGGCCTGCCCAGGCAGAAAAACTACAGCGAGGACACTGTTCATACCTGAACAGACACCAACTAAGTACAGGAAACAGCTGCTCATCTGGTGGTTACAGCAAACAAGGTTCTCTCTTCCGTTGGAGAACCCAATCCACTGTCAGGGGAAGTGTCCAATCCACTGACATCTTGCAAGTCTAACTAGAAATTGTCCTCATTCTACTGTTGATGGGTTTCATCCCCATTATCTCCATCCACACTAAAGGTGGGTTGCCTTTAGTCAGGGTTCAATCAAAAAATGTGCTGTGGTGCTGAAGGGCGGCTCCTAGGCAAACGTGCTGTTTTGTCTGATGATGTGGATGCGATGTCAGTCAAGGTCAAGACTTATTCGGTTTAGTCAGACAGGACAATATGATCAGTGTCTACCTCCGACTTGCCACAATGTGGTAAGAACCAGCGTGGATCATGGTGCAATATGTGGAGTTGGACCAGAATCAGAGCAGAACCCAAAAGAGGTTCTGGAGGCCCAGACTTCATTGAGGACGGATCCGCTAGCGGTAAATCCACTAGAGACCTTCATGGATCTATGAAGCCCAAAGACGCGCTCGAGGGTGCCAGCAAGCTGCCAAAGATCTGCAACATGGCTTCCTTAAAAGTCTCACTGTTGCGACATCGCTGATGGTCCGCAAATTCACTGAGATCCACTGCGACCATGAGCAAGATCGAGGGGCACTTTGATGTTGTCGCAATTTCTCAGAGGGAGAGTAGCAAGACAAGAGACAGTACTGCTTGACCTTCTTAAGCTTTTTCAACTTACCTGAAGATTTGGACCGCGATGAACATCGGTCTTGGGAGTGGCTCTAAGAGTGGGAACAGGTCCGTGCTCACGACTTCAAGTGAGAGTGAGACTTATGCAACTTCTTATGGTGTTCAACAACATACAGCATGGCTTTGCAATCCTGGATCGCCTTGGGATGCAACAAGGTACACTTCTCTTACATCTAGGAGTCGTGGCCTGAACCCAAAAATCAGAGACACACCTTATGGGGATCAGTCACAGGCATCGGCTTGTGACAGTCCCCACAAGGTATAAACCCAGTAGTTTAAAAAGGGGACATTTTCTCTCGCACACTGGAAAATGAATTTTGAGAAAAAAACTTGTCAACTGACATGAAATGGTTAGAAGTTAGCTAAAGATCCATGTATTAATGTGTGAAAAGAAAATAGTTGACGTCAGCTAGTGTGGGTGGTGCTTACGTGTGGCTCCAGCTATCTCTTCAGTGGCAGAACGGGTCAACATGGAGCAGCAACATACCACCCACCGTTTCCTTTTTAGCTGACAGGTCCCTCCAGGTTGCACTTCCCCCTTTTGCTTCCAAGATCCATACCATCAAATATGGGGTACCGCAGGGCTCAGCTCTGAGTCTGACATTGTTCAATCTATATGTACAACCATTGGCAGTAGTGGCAAAAAGCAGAGGGCTCACAGCAGTGTCTTATGCGGACACACAGTTGGTAGTGGCACTCTCGGATGAATCTGGGCAGGACGCATGGAAGTTTCAGAGGGATCTGGGGATCATCTCTGAGTGGATGACTGCCAACTGTCTTCAGCTCAACGCCAACAAGTCTGAGGTACTGCTGGTCGGGGGAGACACAGAGCTGTGTAGTGAGCACTGGTGGCCTGCTAAGCTGGGCTTAGCACCCGTCCCCAAACAGGTGGTAAAAAATCTTGGTGTGTGGGTAGACTCCGCCCTTAGCTTTCAGACACAAAGAAAGTTTTAAATCTCTCCCCTACAAACATCTTGTCCAATCTGCTTACACTATACACCCCCTCCCGCCAACTCCGGTCTATGGGCGAGCATCTGGCAGTTGTTCCGCGCGCGAAAAGGGCTCATGCTGGTGGACGCTCCTTCTGTGTATTGGCAGCCAAACCTTGGAATATGCTCCCCATCACCATTCGCAGCATGAAAAACTACCTGGCATTCCGTAAGGCTGTCAAAACGCACCTCTTTCCTCCACTGTAGGCTGCTTCTGTTGTCTATTGTTCTGCAGTTTTCTGCTTCAGCACTTTTCCGGGCAGCTGTGCGCTATATAAAAACCGTATAACATACTGGCGAGCAGGGGCTATGCTGAAAAGATCTTATGGATCTAGTTTGGCTCCTGTGGATATTCTAAATGTAAGAAATGAACATGTTACTTACCTTCGGTAACACTTTTTCTGGTAGATACAGTATCTGCCTGTGGATTCCTCACCTTGTGAATATCCCCTTGCGTCAGCAACATTCGGAAATTCTTTTTGTAGCTTCGCGCCGACGCGGGCGACGTCACAGAGGCACGACACCGCGCGCGACTCTGCTGACGTCACTGACTCCATAATAGGCCCACGCCGGCGTGATGACGTCAGTTCCGCCCTTTTTACGTGCCTTCGAGGCACACGGACGGACCAACATCAGTAGATATATACACAGTACACAAATGTCAAGTTAACACACATAGTGTGTAACCAAAGCAGAAAAGCAATTGAAACAAAACTTTTCCTTCAACAATAAAAACATATTAACATCACAGTTACTCAGGTATAGAAGAGTGGACAACGGGGAGGCGGGTGGGCATGTGAGGAATCCACAGGCAGATACTGTATCTACCAGAAAAAGCGTTACCGAAGGTAAGTAACTTGTTCTTCTGATAGATACATCTGCCAGTGGATTCCTCACCTTGTGAATAGAGTCCCACAGCAGTCCACACTCCCGGAGGAGGGTGTCCACTCTCCTATACCAGAAAATCCTGGAAGACAGATCGCGCAAAATGGGCCTCCCTCCTCACTTCGGTATCCAAGCAGTAATGCTTCGCGAAAGTGTGGAGGGAGGAGCAAGTTGCCGCTTTACAAATGTCCTCAACAGGTACACCCCTAGACAAAGCAGAAGTAGAAGACTTCGCTCTAGTGAGCTCTTATACCCTCCGGAGGTTCCTTACCAGCCAGGGCGTGGCAGATCTTGATGCATAGAATTATCCATCTCGAAAGCGTGCGCTTGTGCACAGCTCTTCCTTTTCTGCAACCAGCAAATCCAACAAACAGCTGGCCATCAAGTCGAAAGTCCTTAGTCCTATCGAGATAAAAGCTCACCTCCCTCTTAGGGTCCAAACGGTGAAGCCGCTCCTCCTCCTTGGAAGCGGGAGGGGGAGGATAGAAAGTAGGAAGGGTAATGGACTGCCCCAGATGGAAGGGAGTTACCACCTTAGGCAGAAAAGCAGCTCTGGTCCCAAGAACCATTCGCTCAGCATGAATGGTCAAGAATGGGGGCTTTGAACTAAGTGCTTGAAGCTCACTTACCCTCCTTGCCGAGGTAATCGCAACTAGGAAAACCGTCTTAAAAGACAACAACCTCAAGGGACAATTATGAAGAGGTTCGAAAGGGGAATCCATTAGAAATGTAAGCACCAGATTCAAGTCCCATTGAGGCACAATAAAAGGAGTAGGTGGAAATTTATTTGTAAGGCCCTTCAGAAATCTTAAAACAATTTGAGATTTAAATAAGGCGGCTGATCCGGCAGGCAGAGAAAAGCCGACAAGGCCGAAAGATAACCTTTCACTGTAGCCACAGCAAAACTTGCTGCACTAAAGAAAGAGCAAATAGGAGTATATCTGACAAAAGAGCCCTCAAAGGGTCAATGGACTTCTCCCCTCACCAAGTCACAAATTTAGACCATTCGATCGTCTGCTCTAATGCTCTGGGATTACACCCTAAATCCTGCCTTTGGTATTATTCTGCTTTACTAGTCACTTGCTCCCCTCCCAGTTCTCTATGGTCCAATTATTACATTTCCCTTTGTTGTCTCTTTTGTATGTAACCTTTTGTTTGATATGCATATTTGATTTGTTTGAGTTGATATTTCTTTTGATGACTGTGCTGCAACTATTACCTTCCTCTCCCTCAAATTGTAAAGCGCTCTGATATCCTTCGGGATCATGTTCGCGCTATATAAAACTTTATAAATAAATAAATAAATAAATCTGTAAGAATAAATGGACTTAGTGGAGTCACGCCTGGCCGATAAAATGACATCCACCACATCATGTGGGAATGAAAAGGAATTCAGGTTGCCCCGTTCAATCTCCAGGCATGAAGGTGTAAGGTCTGGAGGTGGGGGTGTAGAACCTGCCCCTCCATCTGAAAGAGGAGATCTGCACTGAGAGGGAGACGGAGCGGAGGACATAAGGAGAGGTGGAGAAGATCTGTGTTCCACACCCTTCTTGGCCAATCCGGGGCGACCAATATGACTTGGGCCCGGTCTTGCCGTATCTTCCTCAGAACTCGAGGAATCAGGGGTATGGGAGGAAACGCGTAAAGGAGTTGTGAGTCCCAACTCAACTGAAACGCGTCCCCCAAAGCTCCCTGCATCGGATACTGGAGACTGCAGAATGCCGGGCAGTGAGCATTCTCGCGAGTGGCGAACAGGTCCACCTGAGGAGTCCCCCACGTCCGAAAGACGTGACGAACCACCTCTGGAGGAAGCCTCCACTCGTGGTCAGACAAATCCGATGGTCCTGAACCCAGGACCAGAGACGCAGAGCCTCTCTGCAGAGACACTGCGACCCCACCCTGTTTGTTGACATACCACATCGCGGTGGTGTTGTCCGTCAGGACTTGAACCGACCGCCCACGAAGGGAAGGGAAGGGAGGAAGGCCTTGAGCGCCAGACGTATCGCCCGCAATTCCATAAGATTGATATGAAGCAACCTTTCCTCTGGACAACAAAGACCCTTGATCTCCAGATCCCCCAGATGAGCACCCCACCCTAGAGTGGATGCATCCGTTATCACTGTGGCCACCGCTGGAGGAAGTTGGAAAGGCTTTCCTTGAGACAGATTGCCCTCCACACTCCACCATGTCAGATCCGCCACAGTTTCTCTGGAGATCCTGATCGACTCCCTGAGATCTCCGTTGTGTTGATACCACTGCCTGCGGAGGCACCACTGGAGTGCCCTCATATGCCAACGTGCATGGTTGACCAGCAGAATGCAGGAAGCCATAAGACCGAGCAGACGAAGGACCGTCAGGACTGGAACGACCGCTCCATTGTGAAATAAAGGAATCCTTTCCTGTATGTCGCAAATCGTTTGAGGTGGAGGGAATGCCCGACATACAGTTGTATCCAGTACCGCACCTATGAACAGGTTGCGCCGGGAGGGCACCAGGTGAGACTTGGGTAAATTTATTGAAAAACCCAACCTGTACAACAACTGAGTTGTGACTTGCAAATGATGGAGCACTCTCTCCGGAGATTCTGCTTTGATCAAACAATTGTTCAGATAAGGGAATAGTGGAATCCCTGACCTTCTGAGATGAGCAGCCACCACTGCCATCACCTTGGTGAAGACTCGAGGCGCAGTAGTCAGACCAAACGGAAGGACCGCAAACTGGTAGTGCTGCAAACCCACCGTAAAACGGAGATACTTTCTGTGCGACTTCAGAATAGGATGTGGAAATATGCATCCTGCAAGTCGATCGACATCATCCAGTCTTCTTCCAGCAGCGCTTGAAGAACCAGCGCAAGGGTGAGTATCTTGAACTTCTACTGCTTCAGGAAAAGGTTCAAGATCCTGAGATCCAGGATTGGACGAAGTCTGCCATCCTTCTTGGGATCGGGAAATACCGGGAGTAGCACCCCTGACACCTCTCCTGCTCTGGAACCACCTCTATTGCACCCTTTCTGAACAGAGCCAGGACTTCTTCCTGCAAGAGCAGCAGGTGGTCCTCCGCACAAAAAACTTGGCAATGAGGGTAATTGGGAGGAAATTCCCGAAAGGGAAGAGCATACCCATTCTCCACGAGATTGAGAACCTAAAGATCCGATGTTATCAATTCCCAATCTCGTAGAAAATGGGTAAGCCGGCCCCCCACTGGGCCCACATGATCCCGAATGGCGAATGTAGGGTTGCTTTGCTGTGGTGGCAGGGGTTGGGAAGAGGTAGAGGAGGAGAAGGAGGAGGCTTGACAATCCCTAGGACGAGCCCTTTATCTGCCTCTATAGAACTTGAGCAGCGTATTTTGCTGCTGCTGTTGTTGTGCTGGCTGTCTGTGGCTTCGAAAGGAAGACCTGCCAAAACCTCTGAACCTCTTCACCGCAGAACCTCTGGACTGAAGTCCCAAAGATCTCGCTGTCGCTCTGCTGTCCTTGAATCTTTCTAAAGCAGCATAAGCCTTTTTACCAAACAATCCAGACCCACCAAAGGGCAGATCCATCAAGGTTGCTTGGACATCCGCAGAGAATTCACAGGATTTAAGCCATACCTCTCTCCTCGTGGCCACTGAAGAACCCATCACTCTAGCCACCGAGTCAGCAGTGTCCAGACCACTCTGAATGACCTGTCTTGCGGCAGTCTGTGTATTCGTGATTACCTCTTTAAAATCCTTCCTATCCACCCTCAGGAAGTTTCGGTACCAACTGTTTAACTGAATCCATCAACGCAAGGATATAGCGTCCCATAAGATAAGTAGCATTTGTCGATTTGAGCGCCATGCTAGCTGAGGAGAAGACTTTTTAGCTGCTTGGTCCAGCTTTTTTGATTCCTTATCCCCAGGAACCTGAGGAAAAGCGCCCACTGATTTCTTCGAGCAGGCCGCTTGCACAACCAAGCCCTCCGGCAAGGGATGTGTAGACAAAAAGTCCGGGTCATCAGGTGCCACCCTGTATCTTCTTGCAACTGCCTTTGAAACAGCCGGGCTGTAAGAGGTCTTTTCCAAACCTCTGAAATAGGCTCCGCCAAAGCATCATTAAATGGGAGCATAGGCTCGACCACAGAGGTAGGCGAATGTAGGACTTCAGTCAGTATATTAGCCTTATACTCTGCAGTAGGAAGAGTTAAGTTTAACAAGTCCCCAGCCTTCCTTATAACCACATGATAAGGTGTAACATCCTTAGAAGGGGCGTCAGAAACAGAGGCCAAATCCTAATCATGGGACAGTTCAAGACCACTAGCCTCTCCCAGATCATCAAAAAGATCTTCTGAATCCTGCAGCTCACCCTCTTCCATTTCTGCCTCACGATACCTCCGCTCTTCCAGAAGCCTCTGGGCCTCACGTCTTGACCTCTCCTTCATGAATGAAGTCGATGGATCCGGAATCGACTTCGTCGGAGCCGGAACCAACGTCGATCCCGAGGCCAGTGGACCAGACCGCTGAACACTAGGTCGGTTCGGATTCAGCATCAGCGTCGAGGGAGCTGGAGTCGAAGTCCTTGGCGTCGAAGGCTTCAACGTCGAAGGTGCCGAGAAAAGCCAAGGCGGCGTCGGAGCCAGCATAAATGGCATGAAAGGCGCAGGAGCATAAGAGTGGGGAATACCCAGATTAAATGCTAATAGACCCATGGGACCAACCGGTGCACCAGAGGGGAACATAGCTCTTGAGTACATACCATACATAGCATTCAGGAACTGAGTCGGGTCCTGACCTGGAGCAGGAAAGGTGGGTATGAGCCAACAGGCTGCTCTTGAGGGATCGGAGTCTTCTCGACTTCAACTTCCACCTCAGGCTGGTGCACCCGGGTCAACGAACCCGCAGGCAACATAGCCTCCACTTCTACTCCATCTTCTTCATCTCTCTCACCCTCATGGTCAGATGAATGAGCAGGAGCCGGAGAAGGATTCGACAACGGCTTCGGTGACTGATCGGGCGAATTCACAGGCGACGCCTCACCTTCGAACACCTGAACCTCCGGAGCCGGAGCCTCCACGTCCTTTCGAAGCAACTTCACCTGTGACTTCGGCTTCGAGCCCGAGTCTTTCCCAGAGTGATGTCTTGACTCATGAGACCTCTTCTTGTGCTTCTTCCTCGATGACTTTGAAGCATGCACTGAAGACGACCTCGAGCACCACCTCGAGCGCGACCTCGACCGACGAGTCCGGGACCTCGACTTCTTTTTATCTTTCCTGCTTTTCAATTTTGCAACAAGGAGTTTCACCTCCCTCTCCCGAAGAGCCTTAGAATTAATTTTTCTTACAGGATGAACAATCCTCTACATCGTGGTCTGAACTTAAACACCAAACGCAGCACTCATGTAGATCTGTAATGGACATCATCTTGCCACACTCCCACAGGGCTTGAATCCGGTCTTCTTTGTGGACATCTTGACACAAAGAACCAAACAGGACACCGAAAAGAAACAAACAGTAACAAAGTTACCAATAGCTACAGAGGATCCCAAGAAACCGTTAGCGTCGACGACGCGGAAAAAAGGGAACTGGTGTCATTACGCCGGAGTGGGCCTATTATGGAGTCGGTGACGTCAGCTGAGTCGCGTGGGGTGTCGTGCCTCTGTGACGTCGCCCACATCAGCGCGAAGCTACAAAAAGAATTTACAAATGTTGCTGACGCAAGGGGATATTCACAAGGTGAGGAATCCACTGGCAGATGTATCTATCAGAACTGTGGTTATACTGTTCGTTCACGGTTGCTGATTGGCCTGTGAAGTTCAATCAAAATGGAGTGATGTTGATGAAGGAGTTCATCTCCTAGAAATTCTGTGAGGAAGAGTGAAAAATAAACTGCAAACTCTGTTGCTTCTTGCCTATCATTTAAAAAAGCTTCTCATGTTTCAATACACACTTAACCACTAGCACATACATTACAATAGGCTTACAGACCATGGGACAGGTGTACTAAACTCATGATCACAAAAAAAGTGATTATAATTTCTGCATTGACATTTTGCAACAAGTATTTTATTTCACAAACATACTTATGCACTCACAGACTCGTTTTCAAAATAAGGAATTGCAGGGGGTCACTGTAGGACATACATAATTAATGTTTATTTAGCAGGTAACAATTTGCATCCCTCTGTGATTGCCTACAATCGCAAGGATGGTGACCTGCTAGCGACTATCCATGTATTTGGATACCAAAATGGAAAACATTTGTTTTTTTATTAATGCTATTAAGTTCCCGAACAGCGCCAGGGCTGCTTTAAAAACATTCTGATTAGGAAAACTGGAGTGAAAGGATGCTGTCTTTCCGATCCAGAAAGGAGAAGGGGTCCAAAGAGACCTCTTCCTTTTTAAAAATCAGTTACCACCACAACTTGGGAGTTGGTAACTGATCAATGATTTTGACCATGCATTTCGGAAAGAAAGCCCTTTCCATACCCTACCCAAAATGAAATTTGTAATGGGTCGGTAATTCCATTTGCAATTTGGAAAAGCCTTTACGAATTGCAAAATTGGGTTAGCACATTATAAAAAGATTTTGCGGTTGTAGTCCCTCTAAATTGGAAAATCACAGGATTTATGACTGAAAAATCTCTCAGCACATCCAGACCCATGATCCTTATCCATTATCTCAAAAGACTAACCTGTTGTTCTGCCATATGAAAGCAGTATTACCAGTTTGAACTATAACCTGTGATGCATGTTTGCAAAACACAACTACTACTTATATAATGAAAGATGATTGTAAGATGTTAAAAGCTGGGAACAAACTCACATATTTCACCAGAGAAGTGAGAATGGTGTACACCTTGGCGAGCTCCTTCAGCAGGGTGTCTGTGCAGCTTCCAGACGGAAGGGCTGTTTGAACTAGCTCATGGCAAGCAGTCAGCAGAGTTCCCATCAACAAGATTATTGTCTTTTCAATTGGCTCCCTTGGATTCACAGCTTGAGAGGAAGGTTCTTCTACGAAAAATGGCAAAATAATGTAATTACGTACATTAAGTATGGAAGAGTTTTCTCATGACAGAAAGGTTAGTATATTAAAACATAAATATTTGTTAATGCAAACTTATCAGAGAAGCTGGTGATATGAACCAGACAGACAGTGGTTTAAGGGCTATATGCACTAGGTGATTTAGTGATAGCAAACCCAGCGAATGCCACTTTAATTTTCCAAACCCATTTAGAGATTATTGAAAAAAAATGGGTTTAGAAATTATTACAAATTTGATATTTGGAAGGAGCGTGTTTTGGGTGTTCCTTCCAAATTTCTAATTGGTAACATGCATCAATGGTGTGCAATCATAATTCCCGATGCAAAAAATGATTCAGTTAAAAATTCCAGAGTTGAGGTGGTACCGGATTTGCAAATGGTAATGGGTCCCCTGTGCATCTCTTGTCTTTTGGGAATCAGGTTGGCACCTACAGAGGAATAGGCATTAGTCCAGGGGACAACTGGCTTCTTTCACTGAAGTTTTCCAAAGCGGAAATTTAAAAAAAGTTACAAGTTTTTTGTGATTGTATTCAAAAACAGAAAGCACTGGTTCACTGTGAGAGGCTGGCCTGGTATATGCTGTCCACTAATTAAAGTGGGCACCTTGCACCAGTCCAGACAACCCTTTTGGAGTTTTAAGAATTCTAAGACAACCTTAGAAAGCTATCCAATTGGTAGCTGAGGAGAGCAGTCTTCAGGCTAAGTCTTGAAGGCGTGTAAAGCAGCTTGTTTTTCTAGAATGCAATCTTATAGGTTAGATTAAATGAAAATAGAACCACACAGTAATCATAAAAATATGTATTTATTTATATAACACTATCTAGTGTTACAGTATCTCCGACACAGAGATAGACACCAAGCAGAAAATACTTCAGCAAATAAATGAATGACAGTAAATAGCACTAATGCACAATGGGCCCCACAGGGGGACCAAACCATGTACTAAGAAAGTGGTATAAGAACCACCACTCGAGTCAGGACGCTGGGACCCCAAGGTGAGTAGATAGGGACCCCAGGGAGGATGGGTGCAGTGTGGAAACACGACCGTCTGCTCCGTACAACTCTATGTGAAAGTCGCTGTTTGAGTTTTAAAGATTAAGGACCCTTCCCAGGGGAATACGAAGAAACCCAGTGGTAGACAGAAGGTTAGAGAGTCACCCCACCCGTGGATACTGAAGTACCCAAGTTACCTAACCCAGGGAAGCCGGGTGCTTAGTGGTGAAGTGCCGTCAGAAACAGCAGTCATAACCAATGGAGAACTTAGAAGAAGAGCTGCTTCTTGAAAGGAGCAGAATGTCCGTTGGAATCCAAACATGGATGCTTGACGAAGAGTACCTGAAAGCAGAGGTGATTTTGTCTGGATCACCTAAGGGTGACCATGGCGGTAGACAAATGCCCACTGTAGGAAGGGGGAGGCTCTAGTTGGCGCAGTGCAACACTAGCGACAAGCAGGGACTCTCTCTTCCTCGTCAGGGCTGAGGGTTACCTTCCAGACAACCTCTGCTTACCCTCTAGGTAGTGTGGCTTAAGCAGTCGTAGGCTAATCTTTGGGGCACATAGGGTTAAACACTTGCAACAGTACACCTTTACAACCAACCCACCACACAACGAGACCAGACTGTATTCTGTAAAAATATATATCTTTATATAGATTTTAAGCAGGCTTGCGAATACAGTCAATATACTTTATGAAAACGGTTGCAGGTTACTTAATTCGGGTTACCACAGTTCTTATGCAGTTCTCTTGAGGCCCGTAGGCCGGTGTTACTCAAAGTCCTTGTGGAGCCGGCGGCTTCCAGGGGATCTGTCCCACGTCGCGTTGCCTTCCCGGGGTCGCTGATCGTTGCGGCTCTTCAGCCGAGCAGGTCACCGAGCAGGCTGTGCGGTGGCGGCAAGTGGCAGTACGGTCCCCAAGTGCAGGACGTACCCAGCCAAGTGCCGGTGCAGCTGTGGGCTCACAGCTGGGCTGTCGGGCAGGCTACCGACCTTGCGGATTCTCGTAGGGCAACTGTCCGTCTTTGCAGGTGAGTGGCTGCTCGTTATGCAGTCACCTCGAGAGCTCGGACCGGACGGGTCCTCCTTTGCTTTGCTCTCGGGCTCCCGGTGCAGTTGCGGTCACGGTGTTCGGGCCAGCGGCGGCTGGTCCTCACTTTGCTTCCGCTGTTGCTTTGGGCCCCGGTCACGGTGGTCGGGAGGATGTTGATGCCTTAGAGGAGATTCCTCCGTCAGTGCTGCGGCGATGGTCAGCACCCGCAGTCGCCTTCTTCCAAGGGGGTAGCGTCCACTGGTCCTGGGACGCTGGTCAGGGGGCAAGTTCAGTTGCAAGCCCTTGGAGATCTCTTTAGCAGAGTTTGGCACAAGTAGAGCAAAAGTCCTTTCGTAGTCTTTTTGTCTTCCTCTCCTTCAGCAGCAAGGCACCAGACACAGGCAAGAGTCAGCACCCTTCCTTGTCTCTCACGGTCCTTCTCGTAGGGCAGAGTCCTTCTGTGGCCCAAACCGGATCTAATTTTCAAGGAGCAGGGCTCCTTCTTTTATAGGCCAATTCTTTTGTTCTCGCAGGCCAGGGGGGCCTTTGCATAGCCACTCTCAGTTCTGGAGTACCCCCGCGGGTGTACTCCGGCTTCTGCTTTCAGTGTGAGGGGCAGGCGCATCAGACGCCCCACAGGAGGTGGAGCCAGCATTGTCCGGACAGGGGTGGCCAGAGTACCTTGTTGATGGGGGCTTCGCCCTTCCTGGGCCAGGTGCCGGCAGAGTCATCCGCCGCTCCCCAGGAGGGTGGAGCCAGCATTGTGGTGGCCGAGCACAGTGACAGTTCGAGTCAAGAGGCACTCCTACCTCCCACTAAGGTGTAATCTGCGCATTCACCACCTGTCATCCCTCCAGCCCTGTCACTCACACATCCCAGACAGTCAGATACACATACCAGCAGAGGCGGCTGAAATGGTTAAGCAAGCAAAGGCTAACTTTCTAAAAGTAGCATTTGCAAACCCAGGATATTAAAATAAACTTGACTACAAGAAATATCTTATCATCCTGAGTTCAGGCATACTAAACATGACTCGCTACCATGCTCCTTGAGCCTGCGGGGATTATAGGGTGTAATAATCCTCGCAGCTCAGTCTGGCCTAATGGAGCAGGTAGCCTTCAATAGTGAAATACGGTCTTCGTTGTAAGTCACTACTAGGACATGCCACGCACATCAGGGCTTGTCCTACCTTGCACCTACAACGCACCCTGCCCGCAGGCCTACCATAGGGGTGACTAATATGTAGTCAAGGGAAGGGTCGGTGCTGGCAAGTGGGGACACTTGCCCAGCTAGCGTGACAGTACGAGACCGCACGCGGGTTCTGCGGTCGCAGTTCCCAGACACATCTTTACGGCTGCTTCGGTGGGTGGCGCAACCAGCGCTGCAAGCCCACCAGCAGTATTGGCATCTACAAGCCCCGGCACTCTCTTGTGCGCTTTACTAGGGACTAACAGTAAATCCAATGCACCAATCAGGGATACCAATCGTATGTACAATTTACAGTAGGGAGCACTTGCACTGCGGCACGGATCAGCCGTGGCGCAGTGCCCTGAGTATCGGAAAACCAGCAAAACATCGGAGGCACATCAGCAAAAAGTGGAAGGGAGACTCACGCCAAGGTGCCAGGTCTAACATGTGTCCCCTCCAGCTGAAATGTGGGGGGAACTACCCTTCCCCAGGGAGTTCCACATCACTAAGGCGGAAAAATCTGGACAGACCGTCAGCGTTGGCGTGATCGGTGCCAGGGCGGTGTTCCACCGTAAAGTCCATACTCTGTAGAGAAATGGACCACCTCAACAGTTTCGGGTTCTCACCCCTCATTTACATCAACCATCTGAGGGGCCTGTGGTCCGTCTGAACTCGGAAGTGAGACCCAAACAAGTAGGGTCTTAGCTTCTTCAGCGCCCAGACCACAGCAAATGCTTCTCGCTCTATTGCACTCCACCTACTTTCCCGTGGAAGTAACCTCCGACTTATGAAGGCTACGGGTTGGTCAAAGCCCTCCTCAGTCATCTGTGAAAGAACAGCCCCTACACCATGCTCTGAAGCGTCTGTTTGCACAATGAACTCCTTGGAGAAATCGGGGGCCAGGAGCACGGGCGCCGTGCACATGGCAGTCTTCAGGGTGTCGAAAGCCTTCTGACAGGTGTCAGTCCAAATCACATTCCTGGGCTGCTTTTTCGAAGTCAGCTCTGTCAAGGGGGTCACGATCGTGCCATAGCCCTTGACAAACCTCCTGTAATACCCAGTGAGCCCCAGGAAGGCTCTCACTGCAGTCTGGGTCTTGGGGGGTTCCCAAGCCAGGATGGTTTCGATTTTGGGCTGCAAGGGGGCTACCTTGCCACTCCCAACTTGGTGTCCCAAGTACACCACTGAACCCTGCCCAATCTGGCACTTGCTTGCCTTGATTGTGAGGCCTGCTCTGCGCAGGGCCATCAACACTTCCCAGAGGTGTCGCAGGTGTTCGGGCCAGGTGCCGCTGAACACCGCGAGGTCATCCAGGTAGGCGGCACTGAACTCGTCCAGTCCAGCCAAGACCTGGTTGACCAATCTCTGAAAGGTGGCAGGGGCATTCTTCATTCCAAATGGCATAACCCGGAACTGGAAATGCCCATCTGGTGTAGAGAATGCGGACCTCTCCTTTGCCCCATCGGTCAAGGCGATCTGCCAGTACCCAGACGTCAAATCAAACGTGCTGAGAAACCGGGCAGCCCCTAGCCGATCAATGAGCTCGTCAGCTCTGGGGATGGGGTGCACGTCAGTCTTCGTGACTGAATTGAGTCCTCTGTAGTCCACACAGAACCGTAGTTCGGGTGTGGCTCCCGGCGCAGCAGCCTTCGGCACCAAGACCACGGGGCTGGACCAAGGACTGCTGGAAGACTCAACCACCCCGAGGGCAAGCATCTTGGAGACCTCCTCCTTGATGCAGGCCCGTACCCTGTCAGTTACCCGGTAAGCCTTATGCTTCACCGGTAAGCTGTCTCCAGTGTCCACATCATGGACGCACCAATCTGTGACACTCGGAACCAGGGAGAACAGGTCTGGAAACTGCCCCAGCAACTGGCGGCAGTCCTCCTGTTGTTCGGCGGTCAGGGAGGGTGAGAGGTTAACTCCATCCACTGACCCATCCTTCTCACAGGCCACCAAGAGGTCAGGAAGAGGCTCCGACTCCTCCTCCATTCCGTCATCGGTTGCCAACAACATGCCCACTTCGGACCTTCGTAAGTGGGGCTTGAGGCGGTTGACATGTAGGACCCGCAAAGGGTTCCTGGGCGTCTTCATGTCCACCAAGTATGTCACGGGGCTCTTGCGCTCCACAACCTCAAAGGGTCCTGTCCACTTATCCTGAAGGGCACAGGGCTCCACTGGGGCCAAGACATACACCTCCTGTCCAGGCTGAAGCTCGACCAGAGTGGCATTCTGATCGTACCACCGCTTCATTTCCTCCTGGCTCGCTTCCAGATTTGCCTCGGCAAGTTGTCTGAAGCGTCTGGTTTGGTTTCTGAAGGCCAGCATGTAGCTATATACATTCTGGGGAGGTTTCCTGGGAGATTGCTCCCAGCCTTCCTTTACCAAACTCAGTGGTCCTCTCACGGGGTGACCGTACAGCAGTTCAAAGGGGCTGAACCCTAGGGACTTCTGTGGTACCTCGCGATACGCAAACAGCAGGCATGGCAAGAGGACGTCCCACTTACGCCTCATCGGACCTTCCAGGCCCATGATCATGCCTTTGAGGGTTCGGTTGAATCTTTCAACCAACCCGTTACCTTGGGGATGGTAGGGTGTGGTGAACTTGTACGTTACGCCACACTCCTGCCAAAGGGACTTCATATATTTCGATATGAAATTGGTCCCCCTGTCGCTCACCACCTCTAGAGGGAATCCTACTCGTGAGAAAATTCCCATCAGTGCACGCCCCACCACGGGAGCCGTCACTGTCCTCAGAGGGATGGCTTCAGGGTACCGGGTGGCATGGTCCACCAAGACCAGGATGAACCTGTTGCCCATGGCTGTCTTGGGGTCCAGAGGCCCAACGATGTCAATACCCACTCGCTGGAATGGCGTACCGACCACAGGGAAGGGTTGGAGGGGAGCCTTGTTCTTCCCTCCCGTCTTCCCACTTGCCTGGCAAGTTGGACAGGTTCTGCAATACGCATCGGAACTCTTGTGCATTTGGGGCCAGTAAAAGTGGGTGACAAGCCTGTCATAGGTCTTGTCCATCCCCAAATGTCCTGCTAAAGGCACATCATGAGCCAGACCCAGTAGGAAGGCTCTGAACTTCTGGGGTACCACCGGCACACGGGCTGACCCAGGTTCAGCAGCCTTAGGCTCCGAATACAGGAGGTCGTTCTCCCAGTACACGTAATGTGTTTTGGCCTGAACACCATTGGCCTGGTCTGCAGCCTGCTGCCGCGTACCCATGAGAGAAGGGCATTCTTTCTGCTCCCTGCAGAATTCCTCCCTGGAGGGTCCTCCTTCTTGCTGCCAATGGGTCAGCTCAGGCAGGTCCCCCAGTTCGGCGATCTGTTCCCCTGTAGGCTCCAGGGCATCCCCCTCAAGGTCTGCCTCCTCCTGGACCGTAGGAACTTCAGGGGCCGGTTTCCCGCGCCCCCTGCGCCTTCTCCCCAAGGCCGGTTCCTGGGCCTCTCCATCAGGCCCCAGGACCTCTCGATCACCCTTACTGGCTGCCATCGACCGGGTGGTCACGCACGCCCAGTCAGGCAGACCCACCATCCGCAGGTGAGTCGTTTTCTCCACCTTTTCCCAAGGGGAGTGCTCCAAGTCGTTCCCTAGCAAACAGTCAACAGGCATGGTTTTTCTCACACAGACCTGCAGAGTACCAGAGACCCCCCCCCACTGGAAGGGAACTTGAGCCATCGGACACTGACTCTCAGAATTATCAGCGTTGATAACCCTACAGTAGGCATGGGGTACAACCTGCTCTTGAGACACCAGGTGCTGCCTCACTGCAGTCACACTGGCTCCTGTGTCTCTAAGAGCCTCAGCTTCCTTACCATTGATGATCACCACCTGCCCATATTTCTTAGTGTTAGAGGGCAGGTAGTTCGTAGGGATCATCTCACTGTCTCCTAGCGAGACCAGGGTCATGTGAACGGGATCTCCACCCCCCGGGACCATCATTTCTTCTCCCAGGTGAACGCTAGTCACTTGTCGGGGCGGAGCACCAGTGGGTGCGGGTTTTCCAAATAGGCGACACTTGGGGTCACTGGATATGTGCCCAGGCTCGCCACATTTGAAACAATTGAAG
The DNA here is from genome assembly GCF_964263255.1 of Lissotriton vulgaris. Classification (NCBI taxonomy): domain Eukaryota; kingdom Metazoa; phylum Chordata; class Amphibia; order Caudata; family Salamandridae; genus Lissotriton; species Lissotriton vulgaris. The sequence goes on from NC_141687.1 coordinate 1,954,468,284, forward strand.
GGTCCCTTTGGAACAGGTTTACCTGTCGGGCCCCATTCTGCTTCGGGGGTGGGGGAGGCTGAGAACCCTGCTGCGGATTCCCTTGGGAACTACTTTGGGGGCCTTTTTGGAACCCTTTCTGTTTTCCCCCCTTGTCCCCCCTGCTCTTCTGCTGGGGACCCTGCCCACTCTTGGCGGAATCTCCCACGGGACCCTTGTGGACCCTGGTGCTGAGCCAGCGGTCCGCCTCCTCAGCAAGCTTCCTCGGGTTGGACAGCTTGCTATCGATCAGGTGTTGGCGTAACTCAGGAAAACAGTGATCAGACAAGTGCTCCCATGCAATTAAATCAAAGAGACCTTGAAAATCATTAACTTTGTTACCTTTCACCCAACCATCCAGTGCTCTGCAAAAGTAAGTCACATACTCCACATACGTATTCCCAGGCCGCTTAGTACATCCCCTAAACTTCTGTCTATACATTTCAGGGGTAAGCCCGTACCTGTTTAATAAAGCTTCTTTCATGTGGGCATAGGATCTCTGATTCTCAACGGGCAAATCTAGCAAGGTATCTCTTCCTTCGCTAAGGAACCTTCCCCACAACCCCGCTCCCCAATCCTTGTCAGGGACCCGGTGGGAGGACATGGCTACCTCATATGCCCTAAACCACTGTCCTATGTCATCCCCCTTAAAGAACTCCTTAACTACGTCCTTCGGGATGTGCACTCTTGACTCTACCTGCACTGGCGATGTGCTGCCACCAGAGGGAGGACGATCCAAGTCTCTCTCCTTGAGACTTATCTCCCTCATTTTCACTTCATAATCCATCTGGTGCTTTCGCTCTTCCAGCGCCATTCTTTTGGTTTCAAGCTCCAGCTGGATTTTCAATTCTGCCAACTTTCTTTCGTGATTCCGGGTTTCCTTCCTGTCCGCCAGCTCCTCTGGCGACAGGCCTTTACCCAAGCTGTGCTCGCTGTCTTGCCTTTCTAGATCGATCAGATCCCCAAGCGCATTTTGCTCCTCCGTCGTATTCTGCTCGGCGAGGACGTCTTGCTCTTCCGGGGTCTTTCTGGACTCCACCCAGGCTTTCAGGGCCTTGTAGAGCTCCGGCTTGTTTTTGCAACCAGCGTGCGGAACCTTTAGTTTCCTACAGAAAAACTTCAGCTCCATCTTTGAGTATTTATCCAGCTTTGCGGCATCCCACTCTATCTCCAACACCTCGGAGGTCGTGGACTCCGCTCCATCCAAGCTCTTTGTGCCCGGCATGGTTTCTGCGCTCGGAATCTTCTTTCGGCAAAATTCAAAAATCAAAGTCTGTGGCTAAGTAACTGGACCGTAATCCTTGTGTAGTGGTCAGAAGCTCAGGTATAACTATCGCAAGTGTAAATTCGAAATCCTCACCGCTGCGTCCAATGTAGGAAGGGGGAGGCTCTAGTTGGCGCAGTGCAACACTAGCGACAAGCAGGGACTCTCTCTTCCTCGTCAGGGCTGAGGGTTACCTTCCAGACAACCTCTGCTTACCCTCTAGGTAGTGTGGCTTAAGCAGTCGTAGGCTAATCTTTGGGGCACATAGGGTTAAACACTTGCAACAGTACACCTTTACAACCAACCCACCACACAACGAGACCAGACTGTATTCTGTAAAAATATATATCTTTATATAGATTTTAAGCAGGCTTGCGAATACAGTCAATATACTTTATGAAAACGGTTGCAGGTTACTTAATTCGGGTTACCACAGTTCTTATGCAGTTCTCTTGAGGCCCGTAGGCCGGTGTTACTCAAAGTCCTTGTGGAGCCGGCGGCTTCCAGGGGATCTGTCCCACGTCGCGTTGCCTTCCCGGGGTCGCTGATCGTTGCGGCTCTTCAGCCGAGCAGGTCACTGGTCATCCGGGGCAGCGGTGTTCTGTGGCGGCAGGGTCCTTTCCTCGTCGTCCGCTCCGACCCTGGAGGTGGCGGCTGTGCGGTGGCGGCAAGTGGCAGTACGGTCCCCAAGTGCAGGACGTACCCAGCCAAGTGCCGGTGCAGCTGTGGGCTCACAGCTGGGCTGTCGGGCAGGCTACCGACCTTGCGGATTCTCGTAGGGCAACTGTCCGTCTTTGCAGGTGAGTGGCTGCTCGTTATGCAGTCACCTCGAGAGCTCGGACCGGACGGGTCCTCCTTTGCTTTGCTCTCGGGCTCCCGGTGCAGTTGCGGTCACGGTGTTCGGGCCAGCGGCGGCTGGTCCTCACTTTGCTTCCGCTGTTGCTTTGGGCCCCGGTCACGGTGGTCGGGAGGATGTTGATGCCTTAGAGGAGATTCCTCCGTCAGTGCTGCGGCGATGGTCAGCACCCGCAGTCGCCTTCTTCCAAGGGGGTAGCGTCCACTGGTCCTGGGACGCTGGTCAGGGGGCAAGTTCAGTTGCAAGCCCTTGGAGATCTCTTTAGCAGAGTTTGGCACAAGTAGAGCAAAAGTCCTTTCGTAGTCTTTTTGTCTTCCTCTCCTTCAGCAGCAAGGCACCAGACACAGGCAAGAGTCAGCACCCTTCCTTGTCTCTCACGGTCCTTCTCGTAGGGCAGAGTCCTTCTGTGGCCCAAACCGGATCTAATTTTCAAGGAGCAGGGCTCCTTCTTTTATAGGCCAATTCTTTTGTTCTCGCAGGCCAGGGGGGCCTTTGCATAGCCACTCTCAGTTCTGGAGTACCCCCGCGGGTGTACTCCAGCTTCTGCTTTCAGTGTGAGGGGCAGGCGCATCAGACGCCCCACAGGAGGTGGAGCCAGCATTGTCCGGACAGGGGTGGCCAGAGTACCTTGTTGATGGGGGCTTCGCCCTTCCTGGGCCAGGTGCCGGCAGAGTCATCCGCCGCTCCCCAGGAGGGTGGAGCCAGCATTGTGGTGGCCGAGCACAGTGACAGTTCGAGTCAAGAGGCACTCCTACCTCCCACTAAGGTGTAATCTGCGCATTCACCACCTGTCATCCCTCCAGCCCTGTCACTCACACATCCCAGACAGTCAGATACACATACCAGCAGAGGCGGCTGAAATGGTTAAGCAAGCAAAGGCTAACTTTCTAAAAGTAGCATTTGCAAACCCAGGATATTAAAATAAACTTGACTACAAGAAATATCTTATCATCCTGAGTTCAGGCATACTAAACATGACTCGCTACCATGCTCCTTGAGCCTGCGGGGATTATAGGGTGTAATAATCCTCGCAGCTCAGTCTGGCCTAATGGAGCAGGTAGCCTTCAATAGTGAAATACGGTCTTCGTTGTAAGTCACTACTAGGACATGCCACGCACATCAGGGCTTGTCCTACCTTGCACCTACAACGCACCCTGCCCGCAGGCCTACCATAGGGGTGACTAATATGTAGTCAAGGGAAGGGTCGGTGCTGGCAAGTGGGGACACTTGCCCAGCTAGCGTGACAGTACGAGACCGCACGCGGGTTCTGCGGTCGCAGTTCCCAGACACATCTTTACGGCTGCTTCGGTGGGTGGCGCAACCAGCGCTGCAGGCCCACCAGCAGTATTGGCATCTACAAGCCCCGGCACTCTCTTGTGCGCTTTACTAGGGACTAACAGTAAATCCAATGCACCAATCAGGGATACCAATCGTATGTACAATTTACAGTAGGGAGCACTTGCACTGCGGCACGGATCAGCCGTGGCGCAGTGCCCTGAGTATCGGAAAACCAGCAAAACATCGGAGGCACATCAGCAAAAAGTGGAAGGGAGACTCACGCCAAGGTGCCAGGTCTAACACCCACCGATGTCTGGTGCTTCAGGATAGATGACTGGGACCTTGACTCTGCAGCTCCTGTGACTAGGAGCCGGATACGAGCTGTACCACAAAGGATGTTGAATGCTGAGGGGTCAGTGTCTGGCGGGAGCACCAACAAGCCTTGGCAATGGCAGCCCACACATGCCAAGGAAGTGTGCAGTTCAAACCAGCAACATCCAAGAGACTAACCACACACAGGGGAGTCAGGGCAAGCCTGGAGCAACCAGGGGAGCCCAAAAAAGCAAGGTTGACCCTCAAATAACCCACAGGCCGGAGGCACAGGATTCGCAAGAGGACCTCTAGCAGCTTCACAAAACAACAGGCCACGGAGCACATGGTGCGAGGTGGTTGAAGATCTTTGTAGGCAGTGGTGCCAGGGCTTTGGGCTACTCAGAGACCAATATGCTTATTAAAGAATTTCCAAAAAGCATGTGCACTTGCAAAAGTATGCAGTGCACAGGGGTTTGGGTATTGCAGCCCCCACGAGGGATTCTAACCTCAAACTTGGTGAGAGGGCAGTTTGAGCCTCGGGGGAACATAGACACCCACCTCCTGTGTTGCTGAGCCTTTCGGAGTCCATAGGGGCTCAGGATCAGCAGACCGGTCAGCAGTGTTACGGTGCCTGCAAATGCAGGGGAGTGACTCCACTTCAAGGGAGAATATCTCCAGTTGTCTTCGATGAGCCACAAGTCCTGCACAGATCCTGTATAGTGCACAGGCGAGGCAGTAGACTGAGAGGGAGACAGAGTCAGGCCCAAACAAAGTCAAGAGTGCCCAGACGGTCGAAGAGCATTGGTTTAAGGTTATAATCCTGTCCATGAGGAATCTAAGGTCCACAGCCAGGTAAGCTCTTAAGTATCCATGGGAGAGGGTTGGAAAGATTCAGTGGAGGGTCTGGACAGAGAGGAGGTTACTCCCATGTCCTTTGTCCAGTTTCGCGCCAGAGTGGGAGCAAACGTCTCCCAGGACTGGTTTGAACTGGACTATGCACAGGGATACCAAATATGCACCTCATGCAGACTTTCAGTTGCTTGCAAGCGTACCCACCCAGCCCTAATACACTAAATCCTGTCTGGGAGGTGGTCACACCTCCCTGTGACAGGATGCCTATTGTTCTGCCTTCCCTTGCTCGTGCTTGGCTCAGTAGCAGGAGGTCAGAAATGTGTCTCTGGTCGGCAGCAACCATTTTGTGCTGTCCGGAGTTAGAAGGCTGGTACTGGGAACACCAGGGACCCAACAAAGCTCGCTTTCCGGTGTGGGGGTATGATTCCAACATGTTTGACACCAAACAAGACAGGGTTTGTTTCAGCCGTTTTAGAGTTGGGCATCACGCTGTCGCTTAATGCCCCTCTATATGTTGTATGTGGCTGCTTCACTGACAACCCGGGAGAATGGACTCGTAGGCTGCAGGGGTATCCTGTTCATGCAGTGGCACCCTCTCACTCAGAACCAAGCACCCTGCATTCAGGGTTTTAAAGGCCTGCTACAGGGATGACTTATAGGTTTTAAGTGCAGTGACCCTTACATATAGTAAACCTATATCTTAAGTAAGTGGTGCATGCACCGCTTTACACAGGCTACAATGGCAGGCCTGTAGTCCCATTTTACATGGCCTCTCATGGGTGGCATAATACATGCTGCAGCCCATAGGAGACCTCAGGGTACATGTGTACCATGTATTAGGGACTGACGAGGGTACCCCAGTATCTAATCTGGAGTTTACCTAAGAACATAACAACCGTTTAGGGAGAAAGCAGATAGACTGGGGTCCTAATTTGCAGGATCCTAGTCAGACTAGTCAAAAACACTGTTGCATCAAGCAAAAATTGGGGGGAACCATAAGAAGCAGATCCCACTTTCCCACATTCACTAAGTGCTTTCTGTTTTTAAATACAATCGCAAGTCTGGTGGTCTGCTGTCCCTTGCAGGCCACATCCATGAGAATATAACCAAATGCAGGGGGAGTCACAAATTGCAACCTGTTAAAAGTTAAATTATTTAGGCACATTGTTCTGTGACCCTAGCAATTGTTTATTTTGTGAACCGACTTATCAGTACATAAGTGAGTAGGCAAAATAAAATAGTGAACATAGAAAGTCCATCAGCAATTTGCAACAGCTTTTTGCAACCACTATTATAAGACACCTGGCCCATCGTTTGTAAACAAAACAAAATTGGTGAATTGTTGATTTAAGGTAGCCTCATGGTAAATTCTGAACAGTCTGTTCAGACTTATCAAGCAAAACGGAGGTAGAAGCCCAACATGAGTCCCTGCAGCTCTCGCAAATAGGGAGGGAGCCTGCCTAGTGTGGAAGCAGGCAAGAGGCCAGCATGGGATGTCAGAAGTGTTGTTACCCTACTCAAAGTAAACAAATGAAAGACCTAACCCTCCATTGCACCCTGGGGAGGATGCACAAAGTGCTCTAAACAATTACTTAAAGGCAGAGGGACGATCCCCCTGGGATTAACCCACATTCCTCGTATCGGTGTGGAATTTCCAATTAACTCCCTCCACACTGTGTACAATTTGAGACCTATATGCAAATGAATAATGAAAACGTTACACAAGTGTATTATGTTAAATCAGCTGGAAGTTTCTGGTGCCCTGCTGTTAGCATCTGTTAGAAAGACCATGTATTTGGAGTGACTTGCAAAAAATTTAAGTGAATCAGTGCATTCTGAAGACCTTTTGAATAAGAACGGGCTTTTTTATTTTATTTATATCAAATTAATTAAAAGCTTTACTCTGCCAGTTAGCTTCAACAAAATTTCAATGATACTACTGGAGACAAAATTGAGAAATCCAAAACAGGTTGCTGAGGCCTAGAACTAGAATTGGAAATAATAGTTCTCACACCAAGTATGGAGGGTCCAGACAGAAAGTCATGGCTATGATGCTATAGCTCACGTTCACAGGCTTGTTCAAATACACATTAAAATTGATTCATTTTGGATCAGAGACAAGAAATCTGGGGCCATACCAATGAATGGGATCCATAAATGCAATCTGTGTACCAAATTATCCTCTATTAAGCAGCCCAACTGTCAATTTTATGGAGGATTCGTTGCGATGCAGAAACCTGCGTCATTACTTTGTTAACAGATATGGGTGTTCCTTGAAGGCCTGTCCAAGACCTTCCAGATGTCCAGGAATAAGTGCTGTCTGGACCACGCACAAGCCACTAGCCCCATCTCACTACTCTCTTGTTATATTTTCTGGAGTAGACAGGGAAAGAGGCAGGGGTGTAGACATGTAGGCAAATATCCCACAGGAGGAAATAGAATACCTACCTTCCAGGTTCAAGTTACCATCATCCGCTTGAAAAAGTTGGCACTTGGAGTTCTTCGGTACTGCCAATAAATCTAGATCAAGAGTGCCTCATTTTTGGAAAATTAGTGAAATCTACCTGTCGTCTATCTTCCACCTTTAACAGGCTATTTTCATCATGTCCTCTAGTTTGTTGTTGAAGCGAGGTAAGTGCTAAATGCTTACAAAAATACTGACTCAATTCCTACGCCAGAGGAGTGGAACCTCTTTCAAGTAATGGATGATCTCAAGCCTCGTTGCATGCGGATTGAAAATACACTCTGCCAACAGTGCCTTTGATGCACGGTCGAAAGGCATTGAGAATTCGTTACACTGAACTGATCATCAAGACATTAGAAGTTCATGTTTAAAATGTGTTCTTCCAGTTACAAGTGACCATTTGTGGCTAGTTCCGAGAGGTGAGTGCCTAACCTTGTACACAGGCGAGTGTCCAAGTTGCTGTAAAACTGTATCTACTGTAGGGGAATGGCTTGTCCTTGAAAAGGTGTTGCGTCTTCTGTCATAGTTGTAGTGCTTTCTACAGTCATACTTTAATTTGCAATACATTATCCCACTTTCTTGATTAAGATTTCATTGAGTAGGGGTTTGGAGGGTCCTACAGTGCACAACGTTTGTGTCTCAATAGTCTTTACCTAAAGAACTGGCTTTTTCCTGCTTTCTCGGAAAGAAAACCACTTCCACTCCGAAAGATCAATTATTGGGAAAGAAAGAGCCCCAGTTGCTGCACGACACTCAAGCTTGCAGTGCCAGTCTTATTCACCTTCTGCATAGATGGCATGCTTATTAGCCAATATTTGATGTATGGATACATTTGAGAAAATTATGAAATGGACATCCAGGAGATTGACATAAGTAAGAAATGTGTTTAGGTCTAGGAATAAAGAATGTATTCTAATGTTACTATCTTAAAAGAAGAGTCGCTCATGTAGCTTCACAATAAAAAAAATCTGTAGAAACACCCGATATTCAATTGTTGTCTGGGTAATTGTTGTGTCGCCCTGCTCATTAGGATTCAAAGGATTCCTTCTCGGACATGCATATGTGGGTGGCGATCCTGCTTTGGAGGCGTGGTGCGGTTTTGTGATGTTCTCCAATGAATCGACATATTCAATGAAATACAACATCCACCTGCCAGAGTTTATGCCATGTCATACAGACAGAGGATGCTACCCAGTGAAAAATGCAAACTGTTCTACGTGCATTGAGATAAAACAGGAATCTACTAGACCAATTAGTGAATGCAGATGTTAACTAAAAGACTGCAGATCACAACCAAAAAACACAATGGAATTTACCACAAGTGACAGGCTACCCTAAATGAGATTCTGATGGTGTTTGCAGATACACCATGGAAGGAGAAGTCTTCACATAAATATGGAGCACAAATATTTCCAAAAGAATGTTCGCAAACTATAAGACAAGTAATTCCTTAGATATCATGGCATGCGCTTATGGCCTCAAATATCTAGAAGAAACAAAAGAGAGACATGGATTAATCCGGACAAAGAAGTTAAATGTGCCTATGGTCCCATATTTTTTGTAGACAGGACACTGGAGGGTGGATACAAGGAAAAAAGTAGAATAAGTAAGAGAGGTACCAATATGGATATAAAGGGGACTTTACTGAAACACTTTTGGGTTTTTTAATTGGGTAGTACAGAAAATGGCACGAATGATGAACATGATTGGTTCTCATCAATCCATCAGTGATCTTAAGATGTGATGATGGTAAGATGAGCTAACATCTATGCTTGGTTGAGGTAAAGCAATCCTTTTCTCTTCTTGGGTTTGCGATAGGTATATGCCCAAATGACAACGATATCTACAGATTTCTAGCACACTTTAGTTAAATACAAGATTTTCACTACAAGAATGACGTGGAATTAAAGAATAAATTATATGTCTTATTAATAGATGCTCTATGTTCTCTTTCCCATTACAATGCTTAAGTTAATTAGCGGGCCTTGCTCACATACTACTTACAGAATACTCACACTGTAATTTAATGGATTTTCAGTGTAGAGAGACATTTAAAGATGGCTGCCACATTCTCTCGCTTTCATGGTGATACTGCGGAGCAGGTAACAAAGGGGATAAACTGCTACATTAAGGATAAATAAGCTTGTCTATAGCAATCTGGAGAATGCTGTGATTATAAAATGGCATTATACCTATAGCCCCCCAGGAATAGACAGAACTGAGGTTTGGGGTGAGGATCGTTTTGATAGCATCCAGACCTTGTCAAATGTACAAATGCTAAATCTCGAAAACTTACTTAAGTGCTCGGAGGGTGCTTATCAGCTTCAACTCTGCCTCTCCCACTCTTCCCGAAGGGCTGGGGAGAAACATTCCTTAATCCTCACTGGCCTTGCCCAAGGGGCTGGGAGGGATAAATTGCAATCAACGAACCATCCTTACAAAATTGGCTATGGGCCAAAGGAATGCATTTTAAAAGTCCTCCCGGCTTTGTATCCTCTACCCCCTCCAATACTTTTGCAAGGGCCATGAAGGAATGAATTACACTTTAGCCTTGCCCAGGGGAGAGGGAACACACTCATCCTCTTCTCCAGCTGTGACCATGGAGAAGGATTTTCTTGCTCAGGGCAAGGTTTAAAAAATCATATAAATTCTAGATTTAAACACAAAAATACCTTGTGTTTTTTATGCGATCTGTGGGCTTCTTACTCTTGGTTCCTTTGTCAGAATGCATATCTCCTACTTTCATTCTGGTTTTCTTCAAAATGAGGTATGTCATCTGCATTGAAGAGAGCTGCGAAACTGATGGTGCTGGACAAGTAGCCTTGCACTGGAACTGAGACCAACCCCTACATGGTGCTTGACTATCTGTTGTTGGCGGTTGAGAAAGAAGCCATTTAGAGCAGAGTAATAACAGCAACAAGGGACTAAAATGGAGGGGTAGAGATCATATGGCCTCTGGAGAGAACAGAAGACTTGCAGATAATCTCCTAATGCAATGTCAAAAACTGCTTACCCTCTTTCTCTCTAAGGATTAAGGAACAGAGAGCACAGGGATATCAGGCATGGGCAGGCCATTCACAGCATGCAAGTTGCATGAGGGTCAGTAACAGCTATAGGCCTTTTACAGGAACCTCAGAGTTTAAACCCAAAGGGCTGTGGAAGTGATGCAACTCGGCTTGGAAAAAGAGAGAACTTTAAAATGAAAGATAAAGGTATTTAAAAAACATCCTTTAGGAGTTCTCAAAACTGGTGTCTTTAATGCTCAGAAAAAATATACATAATATGTGCAAGTGATGCAGTTGGAACTAATGGACAAACCCCACTAATGACTTTGGTGGCTCAACAAGCTTTAGCTACTTGGGCACAACAGGAAGCCAAGTTGAAGCCTTGTTGAAAACCTTACGGATCCATTCTGACACCTGTGAATACTGCTGTGAGGGATAAGCATGAAATATCCATTAGAAGGTGCATTTTCTTTTTGCTGAAGAGTATGCAAACCACAAACTGGTTTTCATGAAAGGAAGAGTGGCCCACATTATTTTATTCACTTAAGGTTCCTGAAAGTAAACTATAAACTAAACGGTAGACATCCGTACAGGCTACTGCAGGCTCTTAACACCTTAGATTATAAAATATAAATACTACATAGTTTTATTTGAACAGTTTAAAAAATGGCAATCATATTTCTAAGTAGCTGGCTTACCTGTTGCTTTCTCTGAACCCAACTGGCCCTTCAGTTTAGCGATCAGCCATTCAACCTCTTCCAAGACTTTCTCTATTTGACATAAAACTAGCATCTGCAGAACAAATGTCAAAGTAACTTTAAACTTACAGATCTGAATACTGAAAAGCAACAGTGTCTTAAACATGGAGTAGCCTTATTTTAACTTATCGGGTCCTAATTCTGCTTGTCTGCTTTTGTCAGGCTCCCCTAGATCTTGGACTTGCACAATTTTGCTTTTCAAGCTTGAGAGTGCCTTAAAATAAAATGTAGCCACTTACCCAAAAACTCTCAAACTTCTCCAACCCTGGGAATCCTACTTGGCCACGCAACACAAATGACATTTGAATATCCGCACTAGGTCTTTCGACACCTGAACACACATTGTGGTGCAAACAAAGGGCACCCTTCTTTTGGATATTGTGCCCATGTCTGATCACAATGGTTCATTTTATTTCAAAGTCCTATACTGTCCTGTTCTAATTATAAATATTTTCTATTTCTTGGGCAACTGTGCGCTTTTCTTACATCTGGCAATTTATTGAAATAGTCTATCAAGCGAACTCCACTCCAGTTAGTGGATGCTTATATTTATCTCTTAAATTGTTCATAACTGAAAATATATATCCATTAAATGTATGGAAATATCACTGATTTCGTTAAAACTGTGTAAAATTATTCTAAAATAATTTGGTTTTTTGAAGTTGCTAATTCCATTATGTGATATCAAAAAGTTTAAACAAAAATACCAGTTCAGAATCAGAGAAAGAAAAGAACAACCTTCCAGAGAGCTTGTCTAGAAGAAGCTCGGTCTTCATGTAGATTCCACCCCTATTGAATATCATATCCTCAACCTCTAGAGAAAATCGAAAATTCAAAACAAACATACCAACCGAGCACCTCACCGTAGCATCTTGAGGCTCCAGCTGCGGCTCCACATTGCCTCCAGATGTTACAAAGCAATCTTGTAAACAGGTCACATTAAACGCTGGTGTCAGTTCCCTGGCTTTTTGTATGTCCTGCCTAAGCCTAACATACCATCCATTCTGAGCAGCATTCCAAAACCACAACCAATGTGAAATATCAACTTTAGAGACCATGGTAATTTATTAACAGTGACTCCACTCCTCAGAACGGTGTGGTGGGCCGACTGTGAGGAATCTGAAGGAAGATAGCCTATTAGCCACAAAAAGTGTTATGAAAGCTAAGTAACTGTTCTGATGGATATTTCTTCCTGCAGATTTCTCACTTTTTGAACCAGTCCCCTAGCAATACCATGATAGGTGATGGGACTGATCATGACTGATCTATCAAAAGTAATGGTTCTCCCTGCCTGGGTGTCTCAGCAGTAGTGCCTCCAAAAAATGGAACAAAGAGTAAACCATATTGCAGTCCAACAGATATCTCTGGACAATGACAGAGAAGTTGCGACCAAGAATCGGGAACAAGATCTATTACCATCTTGCCACCCTCTTTGGAAAGAGAGTGGGGGAATAGTGTTCAACTTTTTATGCTTCTTCTTAGAATTAGAGTCTGACTTATTGAACCACCATGATGATGCCCTGCTGGAAACAAGTCTACGCCTGTGACTTCTTTCGATATTCGGTGGCATGCAGCTTTGCTTCTCTGGCCTGGATTACCTTTGGGTGTATGAACTCACATTCTTAACATGACTTGGAGTAGTGCCTAAGCCCAAACACGAGATGGGCAACTAGTGCAGGTCTATCACCGGCATCTGTTTCTGACAGTCACAGCATGGTTTGAATCGCATGCTCTTCGGTGGAGAAATTGTTCCCCTGCACAACAGAAAAACAATTTGACGGAATTAGTCAACCAAGTAAAAGGGAGCAGAACTCCAGATCTGCATTCAAAGGCACAGAAGGAAAATAACTGACATCAGCGCACAGTGGTAACGCTTATGTGTGCCTCCACTCCATCACTTCCAGGGCGGAACGAGATAATTGCGGAGCTGAATGATGCTACCTAGCAGACCACAGCAGGACTGCTATAAAAACGTCTAGATCGAGACACCGTCAAGCAAAATGGTTGCTCTGGTGTAATCTTCCAGTGCAACGCAGGGAGAAATGGAGTCCCCTTTCGCCATCTGGGCTGCTACTGCCACACCCGTGGGCCATCAACAGTCCTTGGAGCTTTGATAGGAATGTCTCTGTGACCACCAGAACTCACCCAGCTCCCACTATGCCATGCACAGGCCCGCTGTGCGTATGCCACAAATGCAGATACTTCAGTGCACACAGCTAGGAGTGACACCTCTTCTGCCAGCACCCACTACTTGTTCCAAGAGGGGTCCAAAGTGGATGCAGTTCCTCATGCCTGGGTATCTCGCTGTCCCACCCTCCGTGTAGCAATCCTGCCCCAGCAGCATCACCACGGACGACTGCCTACACAGACCGACCTGCTGAGCACTAGTGGACAGTGTAGGACACCGGTACGTCCCACACCAATGGCCCCTAAAGAGTGATCTGCTGCAACCGGAAAGAGGACTACCAAATAGTGAGCCAGACTGATTTTGAGGATTTCCCTGTAACACTTGTAGGGACTCTTCTCTGGAGGGAGCTGCGTTCCTGCTGATATTGGATCTGGCGACTGATATGAAATCCCTCAGATCGGAGCTCGACACTTTCCACAACAAGGTGGAAGGTATGAACGAGGGATGTCAGTACTTGAGTGCAGGCTGGAACACACTGAGTCATGGGATTCAGACAACTGGTATCTCCAACGCAAAGTCCCTGACCTGGAGGACAGATCCTGGAGAGAATAAATTCATCTATATGGAATACCCGAAAAAGTAGAAGGGGAAAATGTCAAAGGTTTCGTAACAGATCTCCTTCCTCTTCTCACAGGACTGCTTTTTAACTCAATCTTGAAATTGTAATGCGGACATAGGATTTAAGCCCTTGCGTAGTTGTCCCGGGATAGACCACGCACCATCATAACCTGTCTCCTTTGTCAAGCGCAGACCAGACAAATACTGCAGGCGGAATGGAAACATGGGTCATTCACCCTCGATAGCCACAACATTCAGATGGCTGCCACTTTTCCAGAGACTATGGAACATTCTTAAATGTGAGGAGTCTGTGGTTGGAAGTATCCATTGGAATTGTGGCGCCACCTGTCGAAGTTTTCCAGAACCAGTCTGGCGCGTGGGGAATATTTAAAAAAATGTGCAATGTCCCAGTTAAAGTATCATCTGAATAGTACTTTCATGTAGAATACGCATGCACATGCTTACAGATTATTTTTATTTTGGTTTATGATGGCCTATATTCCAAACTCTCAAAAGCTAATGTTCAAAACAAATTCAACTGAAATCATTCTTCACTGTGCCCTAGTCTGAATGACTGCATCATGTGGCTTTCATAGTATGTGTATTTGGAGTATGGGGCAGTTCAATACTCACACAAGCAGTGGGGGCTGCTGTCTTCGGGTTAACAATTGCATAATGGGATTCCTTCTCCACTTCTATATCCTGCAGAAAATAAAGGAATAATTCAGACATCCTATATGCTTTAGGGCTTGTCTTGGATTTTGTGACCCATTAGCATACTGGTGTGGGTGAGTAGGAGCCCCCTTACAACCAATCAGCAGAGTTGCTGCCCCGTCAAACCTGCGGTTCCCTCCCCTCATCCAGAGACAATTCAATTCAAGTACATTTTTATCGTTTGTTTCATTAAAATCTTACAATATAGTGACAATAATTCCTATTGTAATAAGTATATTATTGATCAAAGTCTGGTTTAAAAAAATAATAAAAAACATACATTGATAGATAAATCAATCATCTTTGTAGTTAAATATAGCAACACTTAAAAGTATAGACTTAATAATACAGAGGTAAGAAATCACTGATGGACCCCCGGGGAGCCTCTGCCAGCTCCTCCCCTCCAGGGGTGGGTCAATCAATGGCCATTTGCCACAGGGCTGCAGCCTTTGATGCCTCGGAAGGTCCACCCTATCAGGGGAATCATCCCAGTGCAGATTTTCCCTGCCTTGGTTGCCATGCAAAACTCAGCAGCCCTGGCAGGTAAAATCACCAGTAACCCCATACAGGCAGAGAGAAAACCCCCTCTGCCTCAGGGTCACCATGTTCTTCTTTCTGAGAAGCAAGCCTCTGCTTCGAGAGTTTGTTTCTTGGCAAGACAAACATGTCGAGCTGAGCCCACCTAGCATTAATTCCTGACAAAGGTTCACTCACCATACTAGCACAAAAAGGTTCGTCAGAAATTGCACTACAACTGCTGTGATCTGTCATGGGGCGGAGGAGTGCCCTTTGCGAATCAGAATAACCACACACCGAGTAATTTTGTTTTTTGATGTCTAGATCAAGGGAAGCGGTTGAGATAAGCTGCCAAGTGCACTTCTAAGATGTATGTATGTGAACAACAGGTTTCCAATATAAATAAGCAAAGACGTGCTAAATAAATATCACAAGTCGTATGCATTCGCCATTTACCATGGACTCTTCCTCATGTAGTAATAAGCTGTAAATGTTCTAGTCTATCGTTTGGAAGCTAGCTACAGCATTTCGGTTAAACGAGCTACACAGTCTCAATGTATACAATTATAACACATTTATCTATGTGACAACTCATCAGAGAGATACAACAAGAAATTGGGTAACTGCTACACTGTGCCACGTTTACAATTTTCATCAGATCCTGGTAAAAATTCTTAAAACGATAACTTTAGAAATTGCCATCCTACACGTGAAATATATTTGAGGTGTCAGACTGGTTTACACAGGACATTCTAATTTCCACAGATAGTTGAAATTTAACCAATATGATGTCAGCTGCACAGGCATCACCACCAGAAGCGGTCATACTTTAGCCATTTAATGCTCAAGATGCTAGTTCCAGATAAAGTAACATTCTTCTAATAGGAGGGTTCTCATGCCGAGTCCTTATAAGAACCACTCCTAGAAGCGCGAGCGCGCGATCCGACATGGCCACCGCCGTCTGAGCTCCGTCGCTTCTACAGCCCATATTTATTAAAAATTACGTTTTTTCAGTCAGCATTTCTGTGCAAATGAGGTCGCTGCAACATTGAAGAGTATTCCTACCTTTTGAGGAGTTTTGGAACTCTTATGATTGTTGGAAGTGCAGTTTTATGCCCCCTGGTTCCTGCTCCCAGCCTCTTATCAAGGTACTGCCTTATCTGTCTGTCAGGGGGGCGGAGTGTTCGTCAGGAAAGGGCCTGGCTTGAGCCTAGCCACACCCACAGTCCCCTATAGCTGCTGCACCAGTGCATTTGAGGAGTGCTTCACAACTTTCTTCTTTATTTACATTTATATTGCTCATTTGACCTTGAATTCAGTTTATTTGTGTTTTTTTTTCCTCAAAATGGAAAATAAAAATTCATTTAATAATAAAAGGAGACGGCAAGTTTCACCTCCTCCAATAAAATCAAAGGTGGTGGAGTCATCTGAACCTTCACTTTCATTGATTTTGGAAGAAATTCAAGCACTTCGTGCTAATACTGAGACTATAGTGTCGGAAGTTTAAAATGTGCGTAAAGAAATGGCATGTTTGTCTATGAAAATTTCTGACAATTCCATCAAGATTCAAGATTATAAAGCTAGAGTAGATACGTTTACACCATTAGTGGCGAAAATACTATGCATTCACAGCTTTTGGATAAGGAAAATCGTAATAGGCAGTACAACCTTTGCATATTTAATTGAGAAATTGAGGGATTTAATTGTCGATTGTATTTGGAAAATCTAATTCCTGGTCTTTTAAATATCACATTTCCAGAAAAATTTGAAGTGGATAAAGCTCGCAGAATCCCTTCTTATCGCAACCCTCAACATACTAAACCTAGGCAAATGCTATTTAAAGTCCTTCGTCATCACCATTTAGTTATGATTAGAAAAGCAGCAAGAGAAATTCCCTCTCTGATGGTTGGTGGCAATAAACTTTTCATTCATCAAGACTTTGCTAAATAAACTGTTGCATTACTTGAAGAATTTACTGACCTTCGCCCACAGTTACGAAGTCTTGGATTCAAATACGGCCTTCTTTATCCATCTATAATGCGCATGTGGAAAGATAACTTCTCCAAATCCTTTCCCCGACCGATGAATTGTGACATTTTCTTGATCAACAAGTTTAACATTCAATGGATACTCATGATCCTATTACCTGAATCTTCTCTAGTATGATCTCTGCTGACAAATTTATGAGTATCTTTTCAATTTTTTGGCTCCAGCGTTCTGGCCATGCTTGTAAAACGGGTGTGCGTTTCACAGTTCTTATTTATGTATTTTGTTTGTCTATTTTTTTAAAGTCTTTCTTTCTCCTCTCCCTTTCATATTTCTTGGAGCTACTCGTTTCTTCTTATATGTGCTGATTATTGCTATCCTCTTCTTCACTTTCCCTTTTCTCTTCTTCCTTTATGGCTGATATTAAAGTAATTTCATTGAATGTAAAAATTTTGCGTCACCCAGTTAAACGTACTAAAATTTTAGATTAGTTAGGTAGTTCTAAAGCCGATTTTTGTTTTATAGAAGAAACTCATGTTGATGATAAAATTTTAGTTTATATGAAAACAAAATGGGTTGACAATATTGTTTCTTCTCCTGCTATTGGTAAGAAAAATGGTGTCGCTATATTATTTGCAAAGAAATCTCATTGCCAAATTCTGAGTAAATTTATCGATACAGATGGGAGATATTTAATTGTTAAAGTTAAAGTTTATGACTCTATTATATTTTTATTAAATGTTTATGGTCCCACTGGGGGTGATCCTATGTTTTCGAATAATCTTGCAATAGAGGTGTTAAAAATTGGAAATGCTCCTTTAATTGTTGCAGGAGATTTTAATATAATCTCGGATCCTTTATTAGATAGATTGTCTAGTTCGCATTTTCATCCCCCTAAGGTTTAATTTGCTTTTAAAACGTTTCTTCAAACTACTAAATTAGTTGATATTTGGTGTCTCCATTTTACATTCTTTTCAAATCCTCACAATTCCCACTCTAGAAATGATTATAAATTAGTCACAAGACAGCTTATTAATTCTATAAAAACACCTAAGATTGGAAATATTGATGTCTCTGATCATGCTATGATTTCTTGTATTTTAAATCTAACTTCGTCCTTTACTAAACAATCTAGATGGAGAATCTAGATGGAGCTCTTAATGATCATAATAAACCTAAACTTGTGTCTAAAATTAATGATTTTTTTTCAACTGAATCCTGAAGGTACTACTTCTATGGTCAACAGATGGGATGATTTTAAAGCTTTTATTAGAGGAACTACTATTTCTATTATGGCCCATGAAAAGAAGACTTTTAATGCTAATATTAAATGTTTAGAAAAACAAAAAGCGAAATACGAAAGATCCTTTATTACTTCTAATGACACACATTATAGGAATACGTTACAAAAGCTCCGTTATGAATTTATTTAGATTCTAAGTAAGAGAGCTGGTATTCAAATTTCTTAAGCTAAAGCTAAATTTAGTTTCAATGTGAATAAATCTGGGAAACTCTTGGCAAATTATCTCCGTATTAAAAAAAGATAAAACTCAAATAACGTCTATTCATGGCCCCAATAGTAAAATTGCTTTATCTCATAAGGATATTGTTAATGAATTTTTAGATGTTTACTCTAAATTGTATAATAAACCTGATGTTAATGATTCCTTGATAGATTCCTTCCTATCGTCCTGTAATTTGCCTAAGATTTCTCATTCGGAAAAACTTGGATTGGAGTTACCTATTACTACGGATGAAATTTTGTCTGCTATAAAATCTCTAAAACTAAATAAATCTCCGGGTCCTGATGGTTTACCTGTGGAGTTTTATAAAGAATTTCAATCACAACTTTTACCTTTTTTACTTCAACTTTTTACATCGTTTGGTTCATCAGGAATCAAATCTGGTTCTTTTACTGAGGCTTTAATTATTGTTCTTCCTAAACGTGACAAAGACCTCACTCTTGTATCTAATTACCGTCCTATTTCTTTAATAAATCAAGATTGCAAATTATATGCTAAAATATTGGCTACACGTTTATCCCCTGTATTAGACTATCATACAACCAGATCAATCTGGGTTTATGAAAAATAGATATTCAGCTAATAATACCAGATTTTTGTTACATGTCATTGAACAAGGCCATACGTTGTTTAGTCCTTCAGGTGTTATGGCTTTAGATGCTGAAAAAGCCTTTGATAAAATTCATTGGCAATTTTTATTTCATACCTTATCGTCCTTTAATTTCGGGGAGGCTTTTATCCGCATGGTTTCAGCTTTATATTTTGCTCCTACTGCTCGCCTGTTAATTAATAGCCAAGTTTCACATCAATTTTCCCTTTTTAGAGGTACTCCCAAGGTTGCCCCCTTTCCCCACTATTATTCTTTAATCGGTATTAAAGCCTTCCTTACCTCTATAAGAAACTGTGATGCTATTAAAGGAATTAATGTTAAAGATGTTATTATTAAGACATTAGCGTATGCCGATGATGTACTTTTATTTATCAGTGACCCTTCATCCATTTTTCCATCATTAATAGAAATATTAACAAAATACTCTTTGGTGTGTGGATACAAATTAAATACTAATAAACTGTTTTTTTTCCTTTAAATATCCATTGTACTCCGGATATGATTCCCATGAATGGATTAATTTGGCAAAAGAATAAATTAAAATATCTAGGTATTTTATTCTCTTCTTCTTTATAATCAACATTAACTTTAAACAGTAATTTTGATTTAAATTATATTAAAGACAAAACATCTAAATAGTCTTCACTACATCTTTCATGGTGGGGTAGAATGGAATCTATTAAAATGAATGTTGCCCCTAAAATCTTTTACACCCTTTCCATGATTCACACTCAATTTCCTTTAACATTTTATAAAGATGTTGATAAACTTCTTTCCAAATTTCTTTGGAATAAGAGAGCACATTGTATTAGCTATAATAAATTAAAAATGTCTAAAAGTAATGCTGGATTTGGCATTCCAGATTTTCTTCTTTATCATAAAGCGTTTATTTGAAAACAAAGTGCCATATGGTTTAATATTTCCTTTTTACATAATCCACCTGCCTGGCTCCACATTGAAAAATCCATTGTGAAACCTTTTCCATTAACTACTATATTAACAATGTCTAACAAATCAACATTTTTTCATGAATCTGCTATCCTCAAATCTATTAAAATGATCTTCAATGATATACATTCAATATTTCAATATCCCATGTGTAGTACTGATGAATTATCTTTATGGTATAGCAGTATTATCTAACTGAATATGAATATTAGCTTTTGGTTTTCATGGATTAATGCTGGTGCTTTTTATCCTAAAGATGTTTATTCTGATAATACTTTTATACCGTTTGAGATTTTACAAACAAGGTTTGGTTTAGCTACTTCTGAACTTATCAAATATGAATATTAATGTAATTCAATTTTAGATTCTTTTTCACAAGCTATTCCATTTAATATTCAAGCTGATTTATCCATTTATATCCAAACCATATCATTGAATGCTCATGGCGTTTCTATTTTATATAAAAAAACTGTCCAATACTTTAAGAAGTAACATACCTATGATTTCAACGTTCTGGAATAATGAATTGTCGCTTTCCTTATCTGATGATATATTGGAAAACATATGGCTTAGTAATATATCTGGATGGTTACCTGTGTCATTATTTCAAACTAATTCTTATATTTTATTTAAATGCTTATGGACTCCAAAACATTTATTTCAAGCTAAACTTCTTCAATCTGATACATGTTGGCATTGGAATTTACACCCTGGATCACTACAACATATGCTTTTTTCTTGTCCTTTAATCTATAAATTCTGGACTGAAGTCTGGGATATTATTAAGAAGAATCTGAACATTCATGAAGATTTAATATATAAAATATTGATATGCAATCTATTGTTATCAAAGTATTTAAATGATCTTGAATGTAAACTATTTAATTTCTTAATCTCAGCTGCGATAAAATCAATTACTTTCTGTTGGAAAGACATTTCAAAGTTATCAGTTCATGCATGGTGGTCATGGGTTATTTTTACAAGAAGAGATGTTCAGTTATCTTTATCTGGCGTTTCTCATAACTTTATTTCTTTTCACTCATTCTCGGTTCTTGTTGATGTTTATTTATCTAATTAATTATATATTTAGTGCGTAATCCCTTTTGAATGCTCCTTTATTGTTAGACTTAGTAGCTCTGTTTATACATTTATTATACTTTGATATTTCTTGCTTCCCTTCCCTTCCTTCTCCCTTATTTATTTTTCTGATTGCGTCTACCCTTATATCTACTAAATTGAATACAAATATATTGTTTCATATATAGTGTTTTCGTTTTTTCAAATGATTTTTTTTGTATGTCTTGGTTATTGTTTGTTTATTATAAAAAATGTCAATGAAATATTTTGAACTCAGAAAAGAACCACTTCCAAAGCATCTGTCAAGTATGTGAGTTACAGTTCTGACAGACACACACCAAAAGGAATTACATAACACCTATACTTAAGACTGTTGGCTGTCCCTGGTAAATGCAAAAAACAAGAATGTTTTACCAAAGAACTCACTCAGAACTTCGCAGTTTTTCTGTATCGTGACACCCCTCAATCAATATAAAGTAGCTTTTAGCAAAGTGGATTCAGAAACCAGTTCATAGAAGGGTTTGCCTTCCCAAATGAGATGTGACTACTTCTCTTTCAAAGAGAAACTCAGCTTGTGTAAATCAATGATTGTACTTGAAAGATTCCATGTGTGAATATCTGCAGCGGGAGTCCTTAACACAAAGAATAAGAAAAAAACTAGAGTAACACGTATCCTAAAATAGAGGAACCCGCTTTAAGGCCCTTCTCTTTACAAGGGAACATTATCTCCACAATCAACATATTTGTGTGAGGAACAAAGGGAGGTTCAAGGGTGGAAAGGCAGAGAATAACTTACGCTCCAAATTTGCAAAATACAGTGACCAAAGTTATCTTTAACATTCTTTTAAAGAAAGATGCTATACCTTCCATAACCAGAGTCATGGGTCCGAATCCTCAAGTGTTCAGAGAGTGTTTTTGGCTACAGGCATAGGGGATGTTGAGGAGCTATGCTTGCTTACCATTCTTTTTCAAGTCCACTGATATGACAAAAAGCCAGCCACTGCTGACGGGGCAAACATGTTGGTGCTGATGGGTAAAATGATGTCTGTGCTTTCTGGAGTGACTATAAGGTTGAGTAGATTTTAAGACCACTTGAACCCCAGGACACAAGCAGTAACATGACTAAGAAGAATCAGCCTTCTAACCAAACAATCATTGCCCAGCGGTTATTCTCTTGGAACTCTTTCTTTACTAGGAAAACTCCCATCAACAGTGTGTACCTTGACAAATGAGAATGCACTTGAAGATTTCAAAGCTGAACAGATCTACCTGGCAAATGGGTCTAGCCCTTTAGATTCCCAAGAAGGAGAGATGGCTACGGCCTTTAGCTTAGTCTAATATGCATGGTGCAGGAGTGGGTACTATAGGGGGATAGTGTCATCAGGCTTCAGAGCAGGGGGCCTACGGCACCTCTTTCCAGCACGTATGCAAGACCTATTGCAAAGAGTTTCTGGAATCTATCAGCCTTGCACCTGAGGAGATTCAAAAGGTGAGGAATCTTTAGTTAACAGTAACCATCACAAGTTAGAGGATTTGTGCTCTGGAAACTACAGAACTCATAGGTACTGGGGCAAAGGATAGAATTCAAACAAACACGCAGGAAATTATGAAATCATTAAAAAAAGAACATAAGCTAAGAGAAAGACTAGCAATCCTATCGAATTACCACAGGTGCAATAACTTCCACACCAGATTAGAATTCCTGAGGCAGTTAAAGGAGGGGGATCAAATCATCCATAATAAGAATTTTAAGGAACAAGTTATTTAACTTCAGTAACTCTTGAGCAGTACCTTTGAGTGCCGGTCAATGGCGTAGTTCGGCTCTAGGTCGACGGCATCGGAAGTGACAATGCGGTTTCCATATAGGTGGCACCGTGGCACGCTGACAGATCTTTAGGACTATTTCAGCACCAAAACCCAGAGCCACGTAAAAAACAATATTTCTGTATTCACCAGTGTGCAGAGTCCAACTGGATCTTTCGGATAAAAAGGCCAGTTCGCAGAGCGGGGGTGGGGGAATGGCACTGGTGAGGAATCTGTGGTTAGGCAGAGTCTCTACGAGAAAAAGTGTTACCAAACAAAAGTAAATTGTTCTTCTGATAGAGACTGCTAACCACACCTTAGAATAGATACCTAAGAAATAACTTCCAGAAGATAGGACTGCGAACGGCTCAAACCAAGACGTCCTAGAGGACCGAAAGGGCAAAATGGCCACACTTGGAGGGACGAGGCAGGATGAAAAGGGTAGGTACAGTGATTCTCTGGCTGACACGGAAAGAGGTGACAACCTTCAGCAGGAAGGAGGCACAGGTCCGAAAGACAAGTTTGTCAGGAAAAAAAGGCTTGTGTAGGAGGGTGGACCGACAGACCTTGAAGCTCACTGACCCTCCAGAACGAAGTAATGGCCACTAAGAAGACTGTTTTGAGAGTCAAGAGGGGCAGAGGACAGCTGTGTAGTGGCTTGAAATGAAAAAACATGAGAAATGTGACCACCAGACTGAGTTCACATTGGGGCATCACAAATGGGTTAGGAGGGAACAAGTGCTACAAAACTTTTAGGAAACAAGTCACAACAGATGACTTGACCAGAGAAGGTTGGTCCAGCAACCGCAGGAAAGCCAAAATAGTTGACAAGTAACCTTCAACAATGCCCAAGGCAAGGCCTTGCCAGGCTAAAGATAAAGTGAAGAGCAACACTTCTGACACTGGTGCAGAAAGGGGGTTCACATAACGTCAGGAGCACCAGGCTACAAACTTATCCAACAGCAGAAGTATAACATTTTGGTGGAAGAGTGCCTGGCTGCCAGGATGGCATCACACACCTCATAAGGAAGATCGAAAACCATCAACTGCTGCTGCTCAATATCCTTGCATAAAGGTGGAGCATGTGCAGGTTTGGATGCAAGACCTTACCCTGCTGCTGCGATAAGAGGTTCTCCCGAAAGGGCAGCCTGACAAGAGGACCGATGATCATGCTCAGGAATTTGGAGTACCATACTCTCTGTGCCCAATCCGGACCCACTAGGATGACTAGGGCCCAGTCGGTCCTTAACTTCTTGAGAACTAGGGGAAGGAGTGGTTTCAGTGGAAAGGCATACAGGAAGTCAGAGTTCCACTCTAAATGGAAAGCATTTCCGAGGGAGAGTTGCTTTGGAAACCTCTAATGCACAGAGGTTCAGACATTGCACGTTCAAAGGTGGTGAACAGATCAAGCCAAGGTTCTCCCCATTCTTTGAAGAAATCTCTCACCACCCCTCCTGGTGTAATTGCCATTTGTGATCCATAAGGCATCGACGGCTGAGTTTGTTGGCTCTATCGTTCAAGAAGACTGCCAGATGCTGTAACATGAGCAAAATGTCTTGCCACTCCAGCCACGTCCAGAGGCACGGAGCCTCCTGGCACGGTTTCCACGACCCCATCCCACCCTGTTTACTGCATACCCATGTGGTGTTGACCATTTAACACCTGAACCAGCCTCCCTTTGATGGATGAAATGAAGGCTTTAGATGCCATGCAGATCGCTTTCAGCTCCAGAATATTGATACAGATCTGAGATTCTGCAGGAGACAAGAGTCCTCTGATCTCCACCTCTCACTGATGGCCACCCCAACCCAGAAGTGATGCATTGGTCACCACTGTCCGCTCTAGGTGAGGAAGAGAGAATAATCTGCCCACCAGTTCAATCTCAGTTCGTTAGTCACCACTACAGATATTTTTCAGTCTCTTTCAAGCTCTAGACCAGGTTGGAGAGATTCGCCTGATGCAGTGCTCACTGGGGCTTCAGGTCCCACTGCAGGGCCCGCCTGTATCATAAGGCTTGCTTCACCAGCAGGATGAGGGAGGCCATCAGACCCAGAAGCCTCAGACTCCGAAATCCAGGATTGAGACTGAAACATTAGGCTCATCTCTCAAATGTTCTGGATTCCTCACTCCAGAGGGAAGACACAGTACTGCACTGTATCCAGAATGGCTCAGGTGAAAGTGAGCGTCTTAGAAGGAGTCAGGTGTTACTTCGAAATGTTGATAGTGAGCCCTAGTGAGTGAAAACGGTACTCCACAGTCTGGAGGTGGATGACGACTTCCTGAGGCAAGCCCGCCTTCAACAGCCCGTCCTTGAGGTAGAGGAAAACTGGGACCGCTGACCTCCGAAATTGAGTTGCATCCACCGCCATCACTTCCTTGAACACTCAGGGGGCACTGGTGAGGCTTAAGAGGAGCACAGCAAACTAAAAATGCTTGCGGCATACCGTGAACCGCAGTTAACGCCTGCGGGCTTGAGGAACGGGAATGTGAAAAAAAGTGTACTGCAATTCCCAGCACTGCCATCCAGTTTCCAGGGTCAAGGGCAGACATGACCTGAGCCAAAGTGAGCATCTTGAATTTCTCGCTCTTCAGGAAAGTGTTAAGGATGCAGATGCAGATCTAGTATGTGCGGAGGCCTCCATCTTAAGTCAGCCTCAGTAAGTAGAAAGGATACCAAACACTCCCTACTTCTGCCACTGGCACCCTCTCCATTGCTCCTTAAACAAACAGATCATGCAATTTCTGACAGAATAGCATGGGTTTCCACAAATTGAAGGGCATAACCGCTCTGGGAGGAGTGGTGCGGATAGAGCTGGGATGAAGTTTGGTTGTCGTGGCCTGCACCACCAGGCTCTCTGGCATCAGGTGCAGGGTGAGGAAAGCTGGGTCATCAGGAGCGCAATGGGCAATCATCCTGAGCACTGGAACACCTCTGCAGGGCTTGGACCAGGTCTCCAAGAACGTGTCTGTGAGGGCTTAGTTGAAGGGAAGCAGACATCTGAAGGTGGTAGCACTGTCTAAAGCATCTCTGTTAAGACGTTGGTCTTAATCTGGTTGGAGGGAAGCTGCAGGTCAAAGACCTCCAGGGCCCCCAACACAACCATAGCAAAGGATGCGCCTTCCGCTGTGGTAGGTCCTGAACATGAGACCAGACCTGCATCTGGATATGTGTCCAATCCACTAGCATCGCCCACCTCCTCGTACAAGTCAAAACTAGCGTGTTTGGCCATATAAAACTCCTTAAGTTAGGCAGGGGTTGCTCCGGGAATGTTGGGGAGGTGCAAAACAGATCTTACTCTGTGAGAGGAGTGCCAGAGCGGGGCCTAGAAGCATGAGATTGAGGGGTAGATTGAAAAATAAGCTTAGATGACTTCTTCTGCTTCCTTCTTTTTCCGGACTTCTAAGACTTGGAATTCGATGATGACTGAATGCAAAACTGACAGCCTGACCAGACCTTAGATCTTCCTCTGGATCAGGAACAGGAACGACCAAGTGCTTTCTTGTGCCACACTGCTAGGACCTGTAGGGCTTGCTCCTGGATCTCCTTGAGGTGGGAAACATCCATTACAACGCAGGTTTACAATGCAACTATTACAACGCATGTGCCATTACATTGCATGCCATTAGAACACATGCTATTACAATGCATTGAGGCAAACACCGGTCGGAGTAGGAATAGCAAATTTGCTCCCACCACCATCCAACACTTTTCCTGGGGCAAACAGCAGTCAGAGTAGGAATAGTAATGTTGCCCCCACCACCATCCAGCACGATCCCTGGGGTAAGCACCTGTACCAGTAGGAATAGTAAATTTGCCCCAACACCTTCCCTGAGGCAAACACTTAGTAAATTTGCCCCCACCACCATCACAACAAAGAAAAAATATTATGTGTTGTCATGGTATGCGTAGTATTAGCATGCATTATAATGGAATGCGTTGTAATGGTAGTTTTAATCTATCTCAATGAACATGCGTTGTATTGGTATGCATTGTAGAAACATGCAATGTAATGATAGTTGCATTGTAAAAACTGCGATGTAAAAGTATGCGTTGTTATGGATTGCGTTGTAACGTCATATATTCCTTCTGTTGCATCGAATGAAAGTCAGCACAGGCCCTGGAGTTGTGGTCCAACTCCAAACAAACCAACTGGGGATGGAAAACAGCCATCGGACTATGAAATTTCCCACAAAGCTTAAAATCTGTGGATTTGTTAGAGAACACCTTCCCCTGCATACTGGGAGCATGACTGATAAACAAGAGTTGACAGAAAGTTAAAAAACCTAGTCAAAAAGAAGGAAACGGATGTAAGTGCTTTTGATTGGCGCGTATATAGGCACCACACACGTAAATTTCAATGTAGATGACGCAGACCCAAATGATGCCACTTACCAGCACGCAATGGTAATGCTCAAGAGTTTCCGGATCCAGTCTGACACCAGGGGGAATACTCTAAGGAGAGGCATCTGCTGTTAGAAGGCTCTAAAAGAAAGAGCGTTACCATAGGGAAGTAACTTGTGCTTCTGATGAATAATTCTAACAGTAGATTCTTCACCTTTAGAATAGTTACCAAAGCAGTACGTCCCAAGGTGGAGGGTCTGCTGAGCGGACTCAGAGCAGAACATCTTGTGGGACCAAACAGGAGAAATGTCATCTTCTTTTAACCTGTTTGTCAAGGCAGTTGTGCTACGCGTAAGTGTGCAACGACACCCGCGTAGCAATCTGAAAGATGTTGAGGACAGGCATTCCACGTGTCAATGCAATGGTGGCAGTCTTACCCCTAATGGAATGGGCTGTCAATCCTCCTGAAAGCTGCATTTTAGCAGTTCTTAAAGCAAAGACTATCCACCTCGAACAAGTCCTTTCTGCACAGCTCTTCCTTTCTTTTTCCAAGAGAAGTCGACAAAAACCTGATTGTCCAACTAATGGTGGTTGGTACAATAGATATAGAAGATTGAAGCTCTTCAGAGACCCAACCAATAAAGCCTCTCCACTTCTTTCAAAGGGTTAGTGAGGCAAAGAACCCTGGATGAGTCATGGTTTGCCCAGCGTTTAAAGGGATTGCAACTTTCTGCAAGAATGTTGCAGAGTCCTCAGCACCAGTTTGTCCACAAAAAGGTGATGTTCTACGGATGTACTGAAATAGCCCGAAGTTCACTCATGAAAGGAGCAGAAGTGATCACAATGAGGAAGGCAGTCTTTAATGTCAGAAGACATTACACTAGAAGGAAGTACTCAAGAGAACTGTTGAGACCCAGTTAAGGTCCGACTGTGACCACACTAATGGCGTGGGAGGGAACAAGTGTGTTAAACCTTTAATGAACTGCATCACAACAGATGATTTAAATAAGGATGGGTGGTCTGGCAAACACAAAAAAGTGGAAGGGCCAGATGAATACCCATTAATAGTGCTGTGAAGAAAATGCTTTATCATAGCTGAACCCTGGATAGCTGTGCCTTCGAGCAGTCAGGATTTTCACAGGAACAAGTGCAAAGCATTTACAAGTACCAAAACAGTTGGATAAGAAGAAACACGACACAAAGAAAATCAGACACTAATTTTAAACAAGCATTTACAATGCAATGGTCTCGGCATCATTAAAGGTAGAGCTATTGGCATTGCTCATGACATTTTTTTTCTTTCAATCATAAATAAATGGCATTGTCATTTACATTGCCAATACACAGCACGCTGCACTCAACAGCACACACCACTCTGCACTCAACAGCACACACTACTCTGCACTCAACAGCACACACTACTCTGCACTCAACAGCAAACACTACTCTGCACTCAACAGCACTACTCTGCACTCACTACTCTGCACTCACTACTCTGCTCTCAACAGCACTACTCTGCACTCAACAGCACTACTCTGCACTCACTACTCTGCACTCAACAGCATTACTCTGCACTCACTACTCTGCACTCAACAGCACTACTCTGCACTCACTACTCACTACTCTGCACTCACTACTCACTACTCTGCACTCACTACTCACTACTCTGCACTCACTTCTCACTACTCTGCACTCACTACTCTGCACTCTGCGCTCACTACTCTGCACTCACTACTCTGCACTCACTACTCACTACTCTGCACTCACTACTCACTACTCTGCGCTCACTACTCACTACTCTGCACTCACTACTCTGCACTCACTACTCTGCACTCACTACTCACTACTCTGCACTCACTACTCACTACTCTGCACTCACTACTCACTACTCTGCACTCACTACTCACTACTCTGCACTCACTACTCACTACTCTGCACTCACTACTCACTACTCTGCACTCACTTCTCACTACTCTGCACTCACTACTCTGCACTCTGCACTCACTACTCTGCACTCACTACTCTGCACTCACTACTCACTACTCTGCGCTCACTACTCACTACTCTGCACTCACTACTCTGCACTCACTACTCTGCACTCACTACTCTGCACTCACTACTCTGCACTCACTACTCTGCACTCACTACTCTGCACTCACTACTCTGCACTCACTACTCACTACTCTGCACTCACTACTCACTACTCTGCACTCACTACTCACTACTCTGCACTCACTACTCTGCACTCACTACTCTGCACTCACTACTCTGCACTCACTACTCTGCACTCACTACTCTGCACTCACTACTCTGCACTCTGCACTCACTACTCTGCACTCACTACTCACTACTCTGCACTCACTACTCTGCACTCACTACTCACTACTCTGCACTCACTACTCACTACTCACAACTCTGCGCTCACTACTCACTACTCTGTGCTCACTACTCACTACTCTGCGCTCACTACTCACTACTCTGCGCTCACTACTCACTACTCTGCGCTCACTACTCACTACTCTGCACTCACTACTCTGCACTCACTACTCTGCACTCACTACTCTGCACTCACTACTCACTACTCTGCACTCACTACTCACTACTCACTACTCTGCACTCACTACTCACTACTCACCACTCACTACTCACTACTCTGCACTCACTACTCTGCACTCACTACTCATTACTCTGCACTCACTACTCTGCACTCACTACTCTGCACTCACTACTCTGCACTCACTACTCTGCACTCACTACTCTGCACTCACTACTCTGCACTCACTACTCTGCACTCACTACTCACTACTCTGCACTCACTACTCTGCAATCACTACTCTGCACTCACTACTCTGCACTCACTACTCTGCACTCACTACTCTGCACTCACTACTCTGCACTCACACTCTGCACTCATTACTTCACACTCTGCGCACTCTGCACTCGCACTCACCTTCTGCCTCACAGAGGGATGAAGTGAGCGCCGTTCTACTGGGCAGACCTGGGGTCGGGTGTGAGATTCTATAGCAAAGTGTTTAGAAATGAGGAAACACACGATTTAAAGCGTAGTTAATAAAATGGGGAATTAAATGCAGAGGAGCAGGCAAAATGGCAGTATTATTCACCTGTGCCCGACCTGGTGGGAGAAGAGAGTAAATGTCCTCCTGGGCGATCAGTTGCAGACTTGGTTGGAATGCCCCCGGCCCTCCTGAATGCTCGCTTCCAGGCATAGCAGCTTTCATCCAGACTCTCACAACATGACCGCGCGGGAGATTCTGTCACAAGTGTAGACCAAACCTGCTGCCGCAGCAGGAGCACAGCAGTGGCCTTTTATTTCGGTTTTAAACGTCTGAGGTTCTCACAGCAGCAGTCCTGTAACTCCCGAACCGAAAACCTCCTCCCTCGCAAACATCAAAGAGCATAATCACAAGCTAAGGATCAACGGCCGCGAAACAGCGTGGTGGGCGCGCACGAGACGCAGCGTGGGCGTGCACATCAGCTGAAGATCGCCGGAGAAGACACGGAGTCTGCCTGCTGCCATGACTGACCTGCTGAGGAGGGACAGAGCCCGGTGAGTGGGGGTAGAGGGGGGGCGGCAGAGAGGGAGTGGGCAGAGAGGGAGGGTGTGTGTGTGTGTGTGTATGTGTGTGTGTGTGTATGTGTGTGTGTGTGTATGTGTGTGTGTGCGTGCGTGCGTGTGTGCGCGTGCGTGCGTGTGTGCTTCCGTGAGTGTGAATGTGGAGCAAGAGATGTGCACGGCTCCAGGAGGCTCGGCGTACGCGTTCACGATGGGCAATCGGCGCTCGTCTCCCAGTCTATGTCCCTTCAGACCCATCTTGGCAGCAATAGGTCTCGAAGCCGAGACCTAAAAATGGCTATTATTGTTAAGAGTTTTTAGACACCAAAACAAACAAAATCCACCGTAGATGTCCAGAGATAATATTACTAAGCAAATAAAAAATCACTGCTTTTCATTCAGATCGCAAACAAGCATTGGCAACTACAGTGGTTAGACATTACTTGGAAAGCTTTTGAAAACTTTTGTAAAGTTGTGTCTGACTATTCTAACTCACTTGGACAATTATAGGGGTCAGTAAGGCTTAGCAGGTCAGTTACAGGGAGAGGTATGGCGCCGTGGCCAGGGTGACTTGACTCCGGAATCTGGGGATCACGGTTCGATTCCCTGGCCGGCAGCAGATTAGCCCAGCACCATGTGACTCTGGGCAATAGCATGCTTAATCTTCTCGACGGCCCCCAGCCCCTAGAGACCCTAGCGGGTGATGGTTCGTGCTTTACAAATGTGTATTATTATTATTTTATTTATTACCTTGCAGACTCTATGGGCGAACCGCCTTATGTACTAATGGAGTGCTCCTAATGCAAGGGATACAGGTTGCTAGAAGATGCTGATCCGGTGATTGGGATCTTCCTGGGGCCACACCTCGGTCTATGAACATTGTGTGGGGACTTTGGCCATCAAGGGATGATGTCCCTCAAAGTCCGGTGGAAGTCCAGCAAAAGAACAGTTGTCACTGGTCTATTGGTCGCCGGTTACAGCAAAACCAGCGGTTCATTTGAACTGAGGCTAGTGTGCACAGGATTTCTATACTATATGGCCTTATAGCTGCAACAGGAAGTCAGCCAACTAACTCTTCGAGTCACTTCTTCTGTGTGGGGCTCGGTGACAACTTTTTCCTGAGCAAGGCAGTGGCTGGAGGAGCGCCCCCTCTGGAGGAGATCAGCGATGGGGACGAGCAGGGCGACGGAGGAGGAGACTGGCGCCGTGGCCCCATGGGGGTCTTCGAAGACCCAGAGACTGAGACGAACGAGAGGTAGCAGGAAGACGAAGACAACGCCTTACCCTAAGCAGGGAGCGGTCAGTCGACGGAGACGGAGCTTGGCTTCCATAGACCATGGCGATCAACCGGGGTCCAGGTTTTGTTGCCTGGCCAGTAACGCCGGTTCGGAAGGAGAGGAAGAAACTGGTGGTAATTCATCCGACGGCAAGGAACCATAGGAACAGTCAATGCACCCACTAGTTGCGGCAATCAATGACATGGAGCAAGAATTCACAAAAGAGGCGGAAGCCTCACATGAAGACACTCAGGGCTCCCATTCATGAAGCTGGAACATGCTGGACAGACTAGATGAAGGCTCATAGCCGGGAAGCACGGAAGTTGTTTCACCCCCCTATAAGTATTGCTCTGTTGGTTATTATCACATGTTTGTAAGTAATTATTGGAGAGTGTAGTTTTCTATATTTTCCAGTTAGAGGCTTCGAAACAAGTTAGTGAGGGTCCTCTTGGGAGAGCAACAGACCTTCTTCACCCGGAAGTCCTATGCGTAGCCCTTTGCATCGATGGGACTGGGAAGAGGGGAGAGCAGTTGTTTCTTGTTTGGGGTTTCCTGGGGGGGTAGGAGTGTGAGCACAAGAGTTTTGCTTGGGAGTTGTGGAGGGGGGGTAGTGTTACAGCATGTCAGGATTGTCATACACACCCGGGAGTTGGACACCTTACTTCCACGACATTTGAACGACCTGCACAATGATGTCGTGCACGATGCCAGATAAGCATAAGGAGCCAACCCAGGTTCAGAAGGGGTCTAAGATACTACCTTGGAATGTTAACAGCCTAGGCAGTAAGATTAAGCGAGGGTTAGTCAACGCCTATATGAAGCGAGTGGGCCCCGATATAGTTCTATTGCAGGAAACACACTTACAGGGCACCAAATGCGGCTTTCTGGCCGGAGGGCAATATAAAGTACTCGCGCATGCAGGGTTCACCATGGGGTCTAGAGGAGTAGCCATACTGATTAAGAAGAACCTACCTTTTGCGACAGCACAGACTTGGATAGATCCCTGGGGACTTATGTGGGGGTGCGGGAACGTTGGCGTAGGCAGGACTACACAATCATATTGGCTTATGCACTGCCAGAACTGCAGGCAGGAACGCTCAAGAAATCACTGACATCCTACTGAACACGTCAGACACCCTACAGGGGCTAGGGGGCGACTTTAATGATGTGATGGCCCCGACACAAGATAGGACAGGTGATAGGACTAGAGTCTTGGCCTCCACCCTACTGTCCAGGACGATCACCACTCTGGGATTGGTGGACATGTGGAGATGGCTCCATCTAGATGACAGTGCTTACTCTTACTTCTCTGTCACACACAAGGTATATTACAGGTTAGACTACATTTTCATGGCCAGGCACGCTCTAAGTGTAGAGGATACGGCAGTGTACCAGGCGAGGGGAATTTCGGACCACTTGCCCCTATTAGCAATGGTGGGGGGAGAAGGGAAGCGAGGCAACGCACAATGGAGACTGACGGCATGGGACCTCCAGAATATGGAAATATTATAGGGCCTACGAGCAGATGTGAAAGTTTATATTGCGGGGAATGAGGGCTCTGTCTCGTCACGGGTGGTGTTCTGGGAAGCCCTTAAGGTGGTACTGCGCGACAGGGCTCAGAACAGACTGGCATGGGAAAAGAGGAAAGTAAGGGAGGAGGTTAGATCATTGGAAGCACAGATTCTGGATCTGGAACGCGAGCGCCTACTCACTAAGTCCCTGGGGGACCCTCAGACGTTTGTCAGATGTGCAGCCCCTGGTGACGGGAGAGGCTAGATAACCGGCGTCGGCGACCCTGCATCGCTTGTACGACGTGGGGGATAAATCAGGGAGGCTTCTGGCATGGCTTAGCAGGAAGGAGAGAGATGCGAGATGGGTAGAGAAAGTCAGGGACGACCAGGGGAGACTGTGGAATACAGACCAACAGATAGCCAGGACTTGTACCGAATACTACAGAGCATTTTATGAAGCCAGGGGCGCTGCAGTACATGGCTCACATTGAGCTCCCGATGCTTGCAGAGGAGGACCAACGAGACTTAGAGGACAGCATTACATTAGATGAAATTAAGGGAGCCCTGACCAAACTTCGAGCGGGAAAGTCCCCGGGCCCCAATGGATTTCCTGCAGAATTTAAAAAAACAGTGGACCTATTAGCACGCCATCTACTGGGGCTGTTCGAAGAGGCAGAGCAGGAGGGAGAGTTGCCGCCAGACCTCCGCTTGGCCACAATAATCCAGATGTATAAAGAGGGTAAGCCGGTGGAGGACGGTGCGTCGTATCGCCCCATATCTCTTTTAAATAGAGGCAAAGCTCCTTGCAAAGATACTGGCTCTCCAACTAAGACGGGTTATCCCGGGTCTGGTACACCTAGACCAAACAGGCTTTCTCCCCGATAGGGCCACAAGATTGAACCTCAGACGGACCCATAACTGGCTGATGGAGGTGAGCGCAAGGCAGGACCCTCACTTGTTTTTGTCCCTTGACGCAGAAAAAGCGTTTGATGCAGTCCACTGGCCCTTTCTTGAGGGGGTGCTGGTACGGTTTGGCTTCGGACCTAAGTTTAGGAAATGGGTACAGTTGCTGTATACAGGTCCAAGAGCTAGAGTTAAGGTCAATGGGGTGATGTCCGGGGACTGGTTGAACGGCTTTACGACGCGTACTTTTACACCGTGTGCCGTTACAACGCGGTTTTTTCAACGCAAGTTGTTACCATGACTTGCGTTGGAGGGGGTGCGGACTTACAAATTTTTTAATTTACTATTTAACATCAGCCTACATACAGTAGGGAAGGTGTTGGATAGTAAATAAAAAAATTCCTTGTCCTGCAGCGCCCTCCAGCGCAAGTCGTGGTAACGACTTGCGTTAAAATAAACGCGTTGTAACGGCACGCGGTGTAACAGCCGCGTCGTAAAGGCTGTTCCCCCCGGGGACTTCCCCATACGATGGGGGACCCGACAAGGGTGCCCCCAGTCTCCTCTGCTTTTCGCTCTTACCATTGAAGTGTTGGCACGTGCGGCCCGGCAGAATGAAGACATTAAGGGTTTTAGAATAGAGCAGTCCGATACCTTAGAGGAAAAAAATTTGTTGTATGCAGACGATGTCCTCCTGTATATTACACACCCTGCCACCACGATCACAGCACTGTTCTCGGAACTGGATTGCTATGGAGCCCATGAAGGCTATCAGATTAATTGGCACAAGTCAATCCTTTATGATTCCCAGGGGAGGGAGGACTGGTCAGAACTGCCAGGGAGGCTGAAGATGGCGTGTGAGGGGTTTGTATATCTAGGGGTGTTTGTGACACTAGACAACAACCTCTCCTATGAGAGGAACATTAGGCGAATATTGAATAACTTTACTGAAGATGCGACTAGGTGGCAGATGCTCCCCCTCACGATCCTAGGCCGTGCATCTATGTTTAAAATGATGACGCTGCCAAGGTTTTTATACACCTTCCAGAATGAGTACTTCCCCCTTACACGCAGGGTGTTCCTTGACATGAATGCGGAAATGAGGGTCATTCCAAGCAGTGAGGGTGGAATATGGGCTGCATCACACGCAATATTTTAAATATGCGCAGCTGTGACACGCCTGGCAGACTAAGGGGACATTGATGGGAACACTCCCAGAGTACGCACCACTGGAGGGACGACTGCTACAGGAACAAATCCAGGGTAGGGCAGTCTCCCTGACATACAGAACCTTGATGAACAACATGCCAGATGGTCTAGTCACACTTAGAAGAAAATGGGAGCGAGACGTAAGGCAAATGGATACGGTGGACTGGGACACAGTTGTAATGCACCCAAGAGAGGGTGCCATTAAGTCCGGCCTACGGCTTATTCAATATAAAATCCTACATAGGACCTACTATGATAGAATGCGCCTTTATACTATGGGAAGGGCTAGTGACCCGAACTGTCTGAGATGTGGCCGGGACAGGGGGAATTTTTATCACACAATCTGGTCATGCCCTGAAATTCAGACTTATTGGGGGGAGGTCCTGAGAGAGCCTTGGAAATTATCCTGCTGTTACACCCCAAACTGGTGTTATTAGGAATGACAAATGATGTAGACCTGAATCGCCCACTGCTAATCTTTTTAGTTTTAGCTCTGGTGGTGGCTAAGAGAGACGTGGAGAGGAAATGGGGGGTTGCAACACTGCCACGGCTGGAGGAGTGGAGGAGAAGTATGGATTTATATATGGCGGCCGAAAGGGTCACATATAAGGCAAGGGGATGCCCAAAAATGTTTGGTAGAGTGTGGGGCAAATGGTGCCAATACCAAGGACTGGATGAAGGACTCTGATTTAGGAGAGATGCGGAATTATCCTGTCCCAGATAGAGGGGGATGGGCTAGAGGGTGTTATGTCGAAACGGATGAGGGCCTGGGGAGAGACTCGATTTCATCAGTTGATGCGGAGTATGGTAAACTGTTTTTAAAGATGGAAGTAGGAGGGTGGGGGGGATGAAGGGTGGGGTCTGACGATCAATTGTGACATGCTTGTTATGTTTGTGTATGATGAAAAGCAAATAAAAATATATATTTTTTTAAAACAACTTTTTCATGAGCAGGCCACCACAGGCACAGTTCTCTCGTTGCTAGTCCATGGATCAGTAGGTGCAGCCCAGTCTTTGGTGCAGCCTTTCGATGCAGGGTCCAGGGAAAAGCAGGGCAGTCCTTCTTTGGTCCTGTTGCCAGTGCAGATATGATCTGAGTTTCTGGGTGCCAGCCGTATCATTTTTATGTCCAGAACTTGCCCTCGAGGTGCGATGGCTAATTGCCAATGGGCTATCATGTCCCCTCCTGCCTGATGAGAACCTCCTATCAAGTATGGAGTCCAGCTGTCCAAGAATGCAATATTCTGCCCATTCCCAAGATGAAAGAAGCCTTTTCTTGGTATGTGGAGCTCGGTAGCACATCCTGGAGGTGCAGCTACCTAAGGGCTACACTCTAATGGAAAAACTGATTTGGCAACAGTTTTCTGTCTCTGTACCGAAGCTAAACTATCAACCGGAACAGAACAGCAACCACTCTTGTGTGTGTCCACCATATGCCCTTCAAAGGCGGCTTTGAAGCTCATCTTTAGGGCTTAAACCCCAGTTGGACTTCCTGCCAGGGTGAGGTAACACCTCTGTGAGGAAATGGTGCTGTTGTGCAACCTCACCATGTAATAAACTTACCAACTCCTTTAGGACACTTGGGTTTTGTCTGCCAAATCCTCAGCTAACTCCCGGGTAGCTGTGGCGCTGAGCAGCAAGGCTTACCAAGAGGTAAATGCGTTGAGCATTTAAACAGGAACAAACTAATTGAAGAAGAAATCGACACAGTACTCAAACAATCCGATACTCATTTATAAAAATAGGTAGTATTTTTTATAAGAATTTAGAAACTACAACGAAAAAGATCCACTGGACGGTTCCGGAGACATACATTCTACAGGAAATAACAAATCAGTGCAATTACACTCAACCGAGAACCAGTCTTGGCAAAGTCAACGAATGAGACAATTAGAACCTTTTCAAAAGAAAACTTTGGTAAGTGTCAGTGAGGTCGGTTAGAAGTACTTGGAGCGACCAACTCCTGCAGGGAGCTAGTCAGATAGATCATCAAGGTCGTCAAGAACAGTTACTTCACAAGGGGAGCGGCCATCCAACAGTTCCAGCCACTTTATCCGCGTTGCAATGGATTCCTATGGAATGGTCGAGATGCAAGGGGTGAAAAATACTGAAGATGCTCCAAGAATGCTGTGGGTGCGGCGTAGTCAATGGGGTCTTCCTGTAGGGATTCCTCAGTCTCTGAAGATTGTGAGGGGGTCCTGTTTGCAGGGTTGACGTCCCACAAAGTCCTCTCTAGTCTAGCCGAAATCCATTCGCTACTGGACTACCAGTCGTCAGTTGTTGTGGTCGCAGACCAACAATTCCTAGGTTGATAACTCTCCTTCTCAGGGTCTCAGTAACTCTCTAACATCCCCCCAAGTTTAGCAACTTGGGGTACAACTCTGTGCATCAGATCTTGGTCCTCAGTGCTGCAAGGTGGAGGTGGTAGCAGCATGAAGACTTTAGGATAACAAATTGCCCCAGCAGGCTTCTTCAGATGTTGTGTCCCTATGCTGCGAACAGGAGGCCAGGCAGTTAGCCCTTGGCGTTCTCTTGGTTTGGCGCAGGACACAGCAGGCACAGTCCCTCTCTTCTCTAGCCAGCAGGTGCAGTCATAGTCAGTGCAGCCTGTCTTTGCTGGTTACTCGGTGTAGCAAGGCGGTCCGTCTTCCATGTCAGTGGAGATCTGAGGTCTTGGTGCCAGGGGTGCCCTCAATGTGCTCGGAAAGTACCTGTGAGGACAGGATGCAGTTGGTAGCAAATGGGCTACCAGGTTCCCTCCTAGTGATCACTTCCTGTGGAGTGGGGCATCTGGGTTCACCATTCTGCCCACTACCAAGATACTGACACCCCCCCCCCCCCCCCCCCCTCTCCTGGAATACAGACCTCTCTAGCCAACCCAGAGTGTGCGCTACCTCAGGGCTACACGCTCTTGGGGAAAACGATTTGGCAACTGGTTTCCCCTCTCTGCTCCCGGTCCCAGGCTGTCTACCTCCACAATGGGGCAGCCCTCCCCGCTGGCGTCCCACATCTGCTCTTCACAAGCGGCTTCACCTTTGAAGCCTGCCTTTTGGGCTAACACCTGATTGGTTTCCTGCAGGTGGGATGTGGCACCTCCCTGGCCTGCAGTCCCTCATTGTTCTCTTTCCTGAGATTCGTTAGCACATCTCTCCATCACAGGAGAAGGCTGTCTCATGGAGTAGGCTCCATGTGTGCTGGGGAAGGCACAAAAGTTTTAAAGGCAACAAAGTGACAGCTTTGCAAAAGCTACACACTGCAACATTAATTTTGCCTTGAGATACAAGTTGTGCTTAATGTAACAAGTTGTTTGATAGCTTTGAGTGTCCACTTTGGTTGCATCGCTCCGAGTTAGAACAGATGAGGGGTCAGTGTTTAACACTACACTCGCCAATAGGTCGACCAAGTCTTTCCACATTAAAACTGTAGTTTTGCATGTTTTACTGTCAGGATATGTAAAGTACATGTCCTGCCTGTGCAATGTGCTTCGTCCTGCCTTTACGGCTCAGTAGGCTTGCCAGAGTGGTGACTTACACACATGTAATGGGGAAGTGGTGGCTTTGCCACCTCTTCCATAGCAAAGACATGCTACCATTGCACTACGGCTCTACCAGTCTGCAGAAGCACCATTGTTTTACTTGGGCGACCTTCAGAGTGGCACAATCAGTGCTGCAAACCCAGGGGTACTCCTGTAACTTACATGCCCTGGACAGCAATTTATCATTTACTCAGGTCTTACAGGTAAGTTAGCCATTTCCAATTAGGTATTGCCACTTTGACATAAACGTTTAGGGTCAGGGCACCGTCGCTGAGGTTGATTACCAGGCATTAGTGCACTCTCAGAGTAAAGGAAACAAGCAGCATCAGTCAAACAATTTAGGGGTAACCATACAAAAAGAGGCATTTTGTTACAACTTCTTTGTGTTCCTTCCTGAGAGTCATTCACACTTCCCATCCAGGACGGCAGCAGGCTTTCTCGTGGTCAGCAACTGCAAACCATCACAGGAAAACTTGAGCAACAGAGTGACAACTTTCTAAAGTTGCCATTTACTTGAAAGTTACATTAAATTCGAAATGGGCATTAAGTCGGGTTTAGCGTAACAAACAATTTAATACTCGAGAACCCACCCACCCCTACAGATCACGCTCAGAACTTTGGCATCATCCTCGACTTCTCCCTCTCAACGAACTGCCAGATCAACGTTGTCCCTACCACTAATTTCAACTGCCGTCTCATCCTCCGTAAGACCTTCAAATGGATACCCCCCGACTGCAGAAGGACCGTCACCCACGCACTCATAACCAGCAGACTGGACTACGGCAACCCCCTCTATGCTGGAATCAACAGAACTCTTCAACACAAACTTCAAACCCTCCAGAACGCTGCAGCCAGACTCGTCCTCGGGACACCGAGTCACGAACACATGACCCAACACCTACGAGGCCTCCACTGGCTCCCTGTCGAGAAGAAGGTCACCTTAAAACTCCTCGCCCACACCTGCAAATCCCTTAACATCGGACCCAAATACCTCAACGAGAGATTATCCTTCAACATACCCAATAGGAACCTCTGCTCCGCCGATCTCACCCTGGCAAAGGTCCCCGGCATCTGCAGAAACAGAACTGGCGGGAGAGCTTTCTCCCACATCGCGGCCAAGACCTGGAACGAGCTCCTTGAGAACATCAGACGCTCCCCGACCCTGCACACATTCAGGAAGGACCTCAAGACCTGGCTCTTCGACTGATCCGGAGCCGATCCCCCCCACTCCCTCCTCCACGCAGCGCCTTGAGATCCTCACGGGTGAGTAGGGCGCTATATAAACCCCTGATTGATTAATTGATTGAATACCAACTCTAGCACTCCCATTCAGGGGTCAACAAAGCTGAGTTGTCAGCATGTAACCCTGTACTTTCCAATGGGGCTACTCCCCTTCCTACAGCAAAACACCCGTTTATGGTTTTTACTGTTAGCAATCAACCTCTGGTGGAAAATTCCACTAGTTTACCAAGCGCACTCCTATATGTTTAAAGTATAACCAATGTGAACAATTGATAACCTATAATATTTCAATGTTATCACTCGAAGAGAGAATTCAAAGAAAGAAATTCTTTTTCAAAACGTAGCTTTATATAATCTTTTGCTAGTAAATCTTGTTCATTTCAACATATTCATTTTGAAATCAATACACAATCTGAAAATTAACAAGTAAATGTCATCACATTGTAAATTTGTTGTAATAACTCTGATGTTGAAAAACTTTTTGATGAAGATGAAGACATAGTTGAGAAATAGGCCCAATGCATTTCGGGGGGTTCCCTTCTTCAGGGGAAATCTCAACTCCTCAATGTTATTTATCAGAATTCAAGTGCTCCAACATGTAAAGTTGATAAATCTCAATCTCTCAGTTGATACTAAGTAGCTGTGACTGAAAGAAATAAGTCTAAGTGGAAAGACAATAATCACTCGTGCGTGAGCACCGCAGCCATCTGTGCTCGAGCACGTACCGGCACCTGCTGGGAATGCTTCTTGATATTTCACTATCTCTAACTGTTCAAAATGACGCCGTTGTGCTTCCAAACTCTACCACGAACTCGAGCACATGTACAATTTTCCACATGGGCACTTAATGCCGTAAATAACGTTTTTAGTGTCACAGGTTCCAGAATGTAACAAAGCCACCTTTTTTCCAGTCATTGGATGTGTGAACATTTGTCCTACCATCACATTGTTACAATGTATGCAATTCTCGCATCTCTGCATACCTTTACGATTTTCTTCATTCTGTTTAGTTTTCTTTTTCAGTAATTCTTTCATGTTTCTGGACCTATTGTATGCAATTAAGTGTCCTGAGTAATGAATTTACCTTGATGATTATGAAGATTAAATAAATATCAATGATTGGAATAAGAACAATACATTGAATGGAGTATCATTGTTTATAAAAATATCAGAGGAGAACCG
Organism: Lissotriton vulgaris; assembly: GCF_964263255.1. Classification (NCBI taxonomy): domain Eukaryota; kingdom Metazoa; phylum Chordata; class Amphibia; order Caudata; family Salamandridae; genus Lissotriton; species Lissotriton vulgaris. Next base: position 1,954,509,786 of record NC_141687.1, read on the forward strand.
AGGAGGTTCAAGTAGAAGTGTGCACAATATTACCACTCAGCCAGCGGGATTGTCCGCTGACTCCTAATTTTGCTCATGGTTTTAGAAGTGTTTCCAGACTAAAACACTTGGTCAATGTTGCACAATAACGAACTGAATAAATAGTAAAAGAATAAAAAACTTGATTTTGGAGTGCGAGATGGACTCTATAAAGAAAAAACAGCAACATCATCCAAAACTTTGGAGGTGATCATGCAAAAAAAAGGCATTTCCTTACAAGTGCCCATTGCGAGGCTTTGCTGAACCAAAGACAAAAAACACAATAAAACAGACAACAGTTTGGTTTGTAAAGGTCTGTCTTGTGGAATCCACACCAGGCCACAAATTTGCCCCTGCACCCGTGTAAGTGGAATTTGTAGATGGGCTTCTGGCAGTAAGGATGACATCCACAACCTCAGTGGTAGATCGAATGCAGTTAACTGCTGCCGCTCAATCTCCACATATAGAGGTGTAGATTACACAAGTTCAGGTGCAAAACCCTACCCTGCTGTTGCCACAGAAGATCCTATTGGAGTGGCAAGCTGATCAGAGGACAGATGCTCATGCCCAGAAGTTCCAGGTACCACACTCCCCTGGCCTAATCCAGATCTCTAGGATGACTTGTGCCTGGTCACTCCAGATCTATAGAACTCAAGTAGGAGAGGCAGAGGGATGAAGGTGAAAACGACCACATCTCCCAGTGAAAGTTTTAGCAGGAACTCCAATGCACAAAAATGATAGGAAGGCTAAAAGATCTAGCTAGGGTTTCCACACTTAATATTCCATATGTCACCAGAGGATGCAGAAGCCACTCGTGCTATACCAGTCGACATCGGCAGAGCTTGTCCGACCCTGCACTCAAGGATCCCACCAGGTGGTTCACAAGGTGCAGGGACTCTAGGCACAAGGGAGTGTGTGTGTGAATGAGAGAGTGTGAGAGAGTCAGAGTGTGTGTATTGTGCCAGTAGGTATAATTTTTTTTATAAGAAGAGTGTTTTACTTGCTTATATATTTGGCGCAGTTTGGCGAATCTTCATAACACTTTACCCCAAAAATACGAAGCTCCCTTCAGCTGCTGTCTGGAAAGTTTTGGGGTGATCCGTCAAGCGGGCCATTAAAAACAGGGGGTGGGGTGGTCTCCAAAACACTTTTCCCCATGTTAATTCCTATAGGAGTTTTGAACAAGACTACAGCCCGAACCGCTGAACGGAATTACACCAAATTTGGCAGAAAGGTAGATATTGGTTAAGAGAATTGCCTTTTGGTGGTTTGGTGTAAATCTGCTCAGCAGTTTTAGAGATATTGTCTGATATCCAAATTTGTATATCTAGGGATGCAGAGCCTCCGCAGGCCAACTCCAGCAGGGAGAGAGTCAGGTGAATCAGCAGGGTCATCAAGAACAGGTATTTTCACAAGGGGAACAGTCATCCAACAGTTCCAGGCACTTTATCCGCGTTGTAATAGATTCCTATGGATTGGTCCAGATGCAAGGGATGAAAAATTCTGAACCCGGAACCGCTACGCGATTGTGAAGAATCGCGCACCGACTCCCCGCACTACGGGGACTTTTTGCTGTAGAAACTTTCTACACTTTTTACGCCGATACACGCCATTAGGATACATCCCTATCTACGTCACCCGAAGAGCCCTACACTGAAATACACTTTTAATATAGAATCTTTGCCACGCACTTGTTGGAGAAGATCATTTCGGAAGTTATACGGTTTCTTATTAACCCGGTCTCGAGCAGAGCCGGGTCGGAATTATCACCGGCAACGCGACCTGTGGTTATACACCTATTTCCTTCAGCCCTGAAGAGTCGCGGAAACTGTGTTTTCTGGCGACGAAACACGTGTCGGCTGGCTTTTCCATGAACAGAAAATAAAAAAAAGAAGAATCCTCCGTTTGTGATCATTGAACTTTATGTCCATTGAGACATCGTTTTTGCCTGAACTTTACTTAAGTGTGCAGCAGGTTTTGCCTTTTCTGTATATAGTGTGTTCCTTGAGCACATTTCGAGGGGTTTCAGGGATTTACCCCTCGCCTGCGTGCACCTTTTTCTTCATTGTGTTCTCCTGCGCGTAAACCCAAGCAGTGCGCCCAGTATTTCCCTTACAACTAAAACCCTATTTTTTGTTGTCTACCAGTCGTCAGTTGTTGTGGTCACAGGCCAACACGTTCTGGGTCGATAACTCATCTTCTGAGGGTTCCAGCAACTCTCCAATATTTCCCTCAAGTTTAGCAAACTGGGGTGCAACTATGTGCATCAGATCTTGGTCCTCTGTGCTGCACGGTGGAGGTGGGAGCAGCTTTAAGACTTTAGGATAACAACTTTCCCCAGAAAGCTTCTTCAGATGTTGTGTCCCTATGCTGCGAACAGGAGGACAGTCTGTTAGCCCTTGGAGTTCTCTTGGCTTGGCGCAGGACACAGCATGCACAGACCCCATGCTGTAATCTATTTGGCTGCCAACGCTTCAACCAGGAAGTGTTAGCAGTCATCTTGTGTCTCGGTTTCAGCCAAGTCCCAAAAAATATAGAAAAGGTGGCAAGGTATGCATACCCTGACCCCCTAGATCTGGTGCTGGGATCCCAGAGGGACTCCGCTGGGGTTTTTAAATATATATATATATTTTTTCAATTGTGCAGCGAGATCGCGGAAGGATCTGCAGCAAAATGGTTAAAAAAAAAAACAAGCACAGTCTCACGCGCTTGTTTTGAAATGAGCCACTAGGTGGGCCAGGTCCCGGGGGCCTTAAAAAAAAAAAGAAAGAGAGTGGCCCCAGGGCGCCCTCCTAAGGTTCTTATAAACCTGGGACCACCACCTCCCCGGGGCTTTATTTACATAATTGAGGGGAGCCGCACAACCCACCCCCCCTTCTTGGGCTTCCTTGGACACTGGGAACCACCACCTCTCCAGGGCTTTCATTTTAATTATGGAGGGGGGGCACACGGATGCCCCTTATGGCTTATTACAAGCACCAGGGACCACTACCACCCCGGAGCTAAGTATAAAAGGAATGGGAGAGCCACGTGGACCACCCCACACCCAGGGTCCCAGGGACCACCACCACCTCCATGTGGCCACATCACTTAAACAACTGGGAGGGGGCCACATGTTCTCTCTCCCAGTCAGATATGGCCCTGGGGACCACCACATCCCCGGGGCCAGCCCATGAAGATCAAAGGAGGGGATCCTGTGGACCCCCTCCTGGAGCTAATAATGGCCCTAGGGACAGCCACCCCCCAGGGAAAGCTTCTTCTACGTACCGGGGTGCCCATCCACGGGACATAGCTGTTTGTTCCGACCTGGCGGAAGCTTTGTTGGACCCTGCAAACACAAACTCTGCTCTCAGCAAACGAGAGCTGTGAAACCGCTCCTGCATACTAACAGCAGAGTTTCTGTCTGTTTAACAGCGGGTAGGGAAACAGACGATAGGATTGCTCTCACAGACAGGGATCTGCATGTTTAGCAGCTCCCTGTCAGTGAGAGCAAAGCTGGCACCCGCAGGAGGCAGGGAGCCCGCTGGGACTGCAGAGACATTCAGGTGCCACCCCCCGCAGTCTTGAGAAAACAAATCAGAAAGAGGCAAAATAAAGGTCAGAAACTAGCAGAAAGACGCAGGATAAAGGTAAAAAAAATAAGCAGGAAGAGGCAGAATGAAGTTAGCAACGAGCAGAAAGAGGCAAAATAAAGGTGTGAAATAATCCTACTCGACAATGGCGAGACAGCGGCCCTCATCTTCCTGGACCTCTCTGCCGCTTTCGACACCGTCTGCCACCACACACTGCGCACACGCCTCTACGATGCAGAGATCCGAGACAAGGCCCTGGACTGGACCACATCCTTCCTCACCGACAAAACCCAGAGAGTCTGCCTCGCCCCGTTCCACTCCAGAACCACCTCTACCATCTGCGGCGTACCCCAGGGATCCTCACTCAGCCCGACTCTGTTCAACGTCTACATGGCCCCCCTCGCCCGCATCGCCAGACTACATGATCTACGACGACACCCAACTGATCTTCTCCCTCATCAAAGACCCCCTCACCACCAAATCCAACCTACACCAGGGCATGAAGGCCGAAGCCGAGTGGATGGAGGCAAGCCAACTCAAACTAAACACGGACAAGACGGAGGTCCTCATCCTTGGGCCCAATCCCTCAGCGTGAGACGACTCCTGGTGGCCAGCATCACTGGGAACCACCCCCAGCACCAACCAACCACGCACGCAACCTAGGGGTCATCCTCGACTTCAAGCTCAGCCTGACCAACCAAGTCAACGCAGTCTCCTCCTCCTGCTTCCACACCCTCCGCATGCTCCGCAAGATCTACAGATGGATCCCGATGGACACTCAGAAAACCGCCCCCACGCCCTCGTCAGCAGCCGACTCGACTACGGAAATGCCCTCTATGCCGGAGCCTAGTCCAAACTCATCAAGAGCCTCCAAAGAATCCAGAACGCCTCCGCACGCCTGATCCTCAACGTCCCACGCCGGGACCCCGCACCTGAGAGAACTGCACTGGCTCCCCGTCAACAAAAGAATTACATTCAAACTCATAATCCTCGCACACAAGGCACTCCACAACACCGGCCCAGCCTACCTCAATGACACACTCTCCTTCTATGTACCCAACAGGAAACTCCGCTCCGCCGACCTGTCCCTGTCCGCCGACCCGCGAATCCACAAAACCACCGTCGGGGGCAGATCCTTCTCCCACTGCGCCGCCAAGTCCTGGAACGCCCTCCCCCTACGACAGACCGCAGACCTCCCGGCATTCAGAAGACTGCTCAAGACCTGGCTCTTAGACCACTAGCTGCAGCTCCCCCCCACCCCCGCGCCTTGAGACCCTAGCGGGTAAACAGTGTGCTTTACAAATTCCCTGATTGATTGATTGAAGGAGAAAGAAGTAGAATGCAGGTCGGAAATAAGCAGAAAGAGTCAAATAAAGTTCAGAAATGAGTATGAGGCAAAATAAAGATCAGTATTAAGCAGAAAAAACCAGACAACAAGCAGAAAATTAGCAGAACCCACTCAGGCACTTATGCACCCACTCACAGAACAACTCAGACACTTTAACAGCCATTCACTCACTCACAGACTCAGTCAGACACTCACACACCCACTTACAGAATCACTCATACTCGTTCTCACCCACTCATAGACCCTTTCAGAGCCTCGCACACCCACTCATGCACTTACTCACACACTCCGTGTCAAAGGTTAGTGTTAGAATTGGGGGTCTCTAGTTGGCACAGGTAGGTACTTGTGAGAAATAGGGACCCTCTCCTCTAGTCAGAATAAGGGGATTACACTCCTAAAATAACCCCTGCTCTCCCCCTTGGTAGCTTGGCACGAGCAGTAAGGCTTTATCTCAGAGGCGTTGTAAGATAAGCATTTGTGACCACACAGTAACCCAGTAACAACACTACAAATGGACACCACACAAGGTTGTATATCAAAAATAAGTATATTTTATATAGAGTTCCCACAAGACCAATAAACAACAAAAATAATCCACAGTACGATCAGATTTCTAGAGTTCTTGTAAAAATGCTTAAATCAAGGTTCTGTGCAAGTCGGTAGCCTGTTCCGGCCACAGCGTTGTTGAAAATAACACAGAGTCTAGCAGATCTAGCGTACCGCGTCGGTACGGGCCCACTCAAATGTTGACAGACTCAGTCACAGTACCATTTACTTGGGGCGGCCGGCAAGGATGTGCGAGCTGGTTCCGGTGATCGTCGCGGTGCAGAAAGGAAGCATTGCAGGACGCGTTGTCCCTCGATGTGTTGCAGGCAGCGGCCCGTTGACAGTCGGTGGATCCAAGGCTTGCGTTGCAGGGCGAGACGGTGCTTCGATGCGGTGCTTGCAGCTTGTGGAGCGGCGAACGAGCCCGATTTCGGGAGCTGGCGTCGATCAGTCCCGACAGTGGTGCCAGTCGGGCGGTACATCGCGAAGGGTGCGAGGAGGTGCCCAACTCCGGTGTGGTCACGGGCCTCGAAGTCAGCAGCAGTGACTGCGTCAGTCAGACCAGTTCGCTTCTGTGTAGTGAGGCATTGCACGTCGCGTTGTCTACGGCATTGTAGAGGGAAGGCCCAGCCCTATTCAGGTCCCAGGTGCAACTCCTACCTCCCATCTAGATGCAGGATCTCTCTATTCATCACCAGGCTGCCCGAGCCTGTCTCTTGGAATCCCCCAGCCCTGTCACTCACAGAAACCAGACGTAGGAATACACAACCTAGCAGAGGTAGGCTTGAAAGATTAGGCAAGCAAATACCTACTTTCTAAAAGTGGTATTTGCAAACATAGAATATTAAAATAAACTTCACTAAAAGATGTATTTTATTATTCTGAGTTCAGGCATACTAAACTCGAATTTCTACCATTTTCTCTGAGTCTGTTAGGATTATAAACATGTAATAATCTAACAGGCCATTCGCCTATGAAGAACAGGCAGCCTTGCAATAGTGAAAAAAGAAAATGGCTGTAATTCACTATTAGGACATGCCACACACATCAGGGCCTGTTCTACCTTATACTTACAATGCACCCTGCCCGTGGGGCTACCATAGGGGTGACTAATATGAAGAAAAGGGAAGGCTTAGGGACTGGCAAGTAGGTGCACCTGCCCAGTCAGCATGACAGAACCAGACTGCACGCAGGCTCTGCAATGGCAGACCTTAGACACATTTTACGAGGCTGCTTCTGTGGGTGGCACAACCAGTGCTGCAAGCCCACCAGCAGCATGTGGTTTACAAGCCCTGGGCACACTCAGTGCACAGTACTAGGGCCTGACAAGTAAACTAAACATCTAATCATGGAACCACTAATCAATACATCAATTTAAAACAGGGAGCACTCACACTGTGGCACTGGACACCTGTGGCACAGTGCCCAAAGCATCTAACACCAGCAAAAACACATGCGGCAACAGCAAAAATGGAAGGGAGACCCACGGCAATGGTGCCAATGTGGGGAGATCTTCCCTACCTCCTGGTAATTCTCAACACTGGTTCGGGCAGGATCTCAAGTTTGAAGACCATCTAAAAAAACTGACTGGTATCTGCTTTGCCACTCTTAAAGCGTTAAAGAACAAGTTACTTACCTTCGGTAACGATATATCTGTAAGAAACATTAGTTAGTGTTAGATTCCTTACCTTAGAATATCCCCAGGCGTCAGTCTGGATCCGGAAACTTTTGCGTAGCAGTACCCCTGCGCGTCGGTAGGCGTCGTCTGCAGGCGTCCCCTGCGGCTCCGCGTCCGTCGTCGGCGTCGTGCGCCGTGATGACGTCGCTGGAGTATATAGACGCCGCCTCCGCGCGCTGACGTCAGTTCTTTGTACACAGCTTTTCCGCGCCAGGAGACGCAGAGCCATGAGAGAACCAACACTGGTGCCATGTAAAACTAGGGCCCTGAAAGGGATGTCCTTAACCCTAGGTATCAGTTCGCAGAACGGGGAGGATGGGTGGGTTCGGTAAGGAATCTAACACTAACTAATGTTTCTTACAGATATATCGTTACCGAAGGTAAGTAACTTGTTCATCTGAAAGAAACACGTTAGTGTTAGATTCCTTACCTTAGAATACATACCCCAGCAATACCAACCCCGGTGGTGGGTCTGCGAACCAATACAATACTACACCAGAAAGTCCTGGAGGACAGAACGGCCAAAGAAGCCATCCCTCCGGACTTGACCGTCCAGGCAGTAGTGCCTCGCAAAGGTGTGCAGCGAGGCCCACGTAGCCGCTTGGCAAATGTCCTGCAAGGGGACTTCCCGGCCCAGGGCAGTAGTAGCCGCCGTGGCCCGAGTGGAATGGGCCCTCAGCCCAACAGGAGGCTCCTTCCGAGCCAAAGAGTAGCACGCTTTGATGCAGAGGACGACCCATCGAGAGATGGTTCGTTTACAAACCGCCGTCCCTTCCTCGCACCCACGTAGCCAACAAACAGTTGGTCATCCACCCGGAACTGGCGAGTGCGATCCATGTAAAAGGAAAGCGCACGTTTTGGCTCCAGACGATGGAGCCGCTCTTCATCCTTTGAAGGATGCGGAGGCGGGAAGAAGGAAGGGAGGGTGATGGACTGCCCGATGTGAAAGGCCGAAACAACCTTGGGCAGGAAAGAAGGTCTAGTCCTCAGAACCACCTTGTCAGGATGAATGGACAGGAAAGGAGGTTGGACAGAAAGAGCCTGGAGCTCACTCACCCTCCTGGCAGAGGTGATGGCAACCAGGAAAGCCGTCTTTAAAGTCAGGAGACGGAGAGGACAAGAATGAAGGGGCTCAAAGGGAGCACACATCAGGAAAGTCAGAACCAGGTTCAAATCCCACTGAGGCATCACAAACGGAACAGGTGGAAACATGTGCGTGATGCCTTTCAAGAATCGAGTTACAATCGGGGATTTGAACAAAGAAGGCTGATCAGGAAGCCTCAAAAAGGCTGAAAGGGCAGAAAGGTAGCCCTTGATAGTGCCCAGAGCAGAGCCCTGCTGGGCAAGAGAAAGAAGAAACAGAAGAACCTCCGAAAGAGGGGCAGAAAGAGGATCCACAGCCTTTGCTGTGCACCATGCCACAAATCTGTTCCACCGACAGGCGTATACCGACTTAGTGGAGGGAAGCCTGGCTGCCAGAATAACATCACAGACTTCAGGAGGCAAGTCAAATGGCCTCAACTGCCGCCGCTCAATCTCCAAGCATGGAGGTGGAGACTGGACAGGTTCGGGTGGAGGACCGTCCCCTGCTGCTGCGACAGAAGGTCCTCCTGAAGGGGCAGGCGGATCGGGGGACCGACTGACATGCTGAGTAGCTCGGGATACCAGTACCTTCGAGCCCAGTCCGGAGCCACAAGGATAACTTGGGCCCGGTCGCGCCTGATCTTCTTCAGCACTCTGGGCAGAAGTGGTATAGGCGGAAAGGCGTATAACAGACCGCAACTCCACTCGCGCCGAAAGGCGTCGCCGTGCGAGTGCCGTCTTGGAAACTCCAACGCGCAGAACTGATGACATTGCGCGTTCTCTTCTGTGGCGAATAGATCTAACCAAGGCTCTCCCCATTGCAGAAAGATGCCTTGCGCCACGTCCGAGTTCAGACGCCATTCGTGATCCATCGAGCACCGACGGCTGAGTTCGTCCGCCCTGGCGTTCAGAGAACCTGCCAGGTGTTGAACCGTCAGAGTCACGCCCTGACGTTCCAGCCATTGCCAGAGGCGCAGAGCCTCCTGGCAAAGGGTCCACGACCCCACTCCGCCCTGTTTGTTGCAGTACCACATGGCGGTGGTGTTGTCGGTGAACACCTGCACTACACTCCCGTTGACAAAGGGGAGGAATGCCTTCAGTGCCAGACGAATCGCCCGCAGCTCCAACAGATTGATATGGAGCCGGGACTCCGTCGGAGACCAGATGCCTCTGATCTCTGCCTCTCCCAAGTGGCCACCCCAGCCCTGGAGGGACGCGTCCGTCACGACAACATGCTCCGGTTGGGGAAGGGAGAGGGACTTGCCCCTGACCCAATCGCGGTCCGTAAGCCACCACTGCAGTTGTCTCGCAGTGCCCTCCGAGATCAAGACGTGGTCGGACAAGTTGCCCTGATGCTGGGCCCACTGAAACTTCAGGTCCCACTGCAGAGCCCGCATCCGCCACCGGGCGTGATGCACCAGAAGGATGCAGGAAGCCATCAGTCCCAGCAGCCGCAGCGTCAACCTGACCGAAACTCGGGATAGCGGCTGAAAGATGGGAATCAAAGCCTGAATATCCCGAACCCGCCGTTCCGGAGGATAAACCCGAAACTGCGCCGAGTCCAGAACCGCTCCGATGAAAAGGAGCTTTTGAGAGGGACACAGGTGTGATTTCGGCACATTGATGGAGAACCCCAGGTCGTGCAAGAGGTCCGCCGTCATCTGAAGGTGGTGGACGACTGTTTGGGGCGAGCCCGCCTTCAACAACCAATCGTCTAGGTAGGGGAAGACTGAAACCCCCAACCTGCGCAGATGGGCTGCGACCACCGCCATCACCTTTGTGAACACCCGTGGGGCGCTGGTAAGGCCGAAGGGGAGCACGATAAACTGAAAGTGCTCCAGGCCTACCGTGAACCGCAGGTAACGCCGGTGGGCCGGCAGGACGGGAATGTGAAAATAGGCGTCCTGCAAATCCAACGCTACCATCCAGTCTTGTGGGTCTAGAGCAGCCAAGACCTGAGCTAACGTCAACATCTTGAACTTCTCCTTCCGGAGGAAGCCGTTGACGTTCCTTAGATCCAAGATAGGACGTAGGCCCCCCTTGTCCTTCTTGGGCACCAGAAAGTAGTGGGAATAGCAACCACGCCCTACTTCTGGCCCAGGAACACGCTCGATGGCCCCCTTGGCCAAGAGGGCCGTAACTTCCTCCTGCAGAAGTGTCAAGTGGTCCCCCGACACACGGTGGTTCTGCGGTGGCATGGCTGGAGAAGAGGTCTCGAAGGGGAGGGAGTAGCCCCTTCGGACGATTTGCAGCACCCACCTGTCCGAAGTGATCGTGCGCCAGTGAGCGTGGTGATGGCGAACCCTGCCACCCACTGGCGTCACATGGGGCCGAAAGCACGGACTAGGAGGATTTTGGGGTAGATGCTGCGGGGGAAGGTGTGGTCTGACCCCGCCGTTGTCCCCGACCGCCACCACGGCGGTTTCCACGGCCGCCACCGCGATGAAAGGATTGTTGCGGCGCGTGGCTGGCAGCACGTGTGGGGGCGCCCCTTCCTTGGCCACGAAAGGGACGAAACGAACCCGTTTGCTGACGCTGGGTCGAGAGACCCAAGGACTTGGCCGTGACCCTGGAGTCCTTGAAGCGTTCCAGCGCGTGGTCCGCCTTGTCACCGAACAGGTGACAGCCATCAAACGGCATGTCCATCAATGTATTCTGGACATCAGCCGAAAAATTGGCGGATCTCAGCCAGGCGTGGCGACGAATCGCCACCGTCGTTGACATAGCTCTGCCCAGCGAGTCGGTCGTATCAAGACCACACCGTATTGAATATTTCGCTGCATCCCGGCCCTCAGCCACAGCTTGACCGAGTTTTGCCCGCACCTCCATGGGGCATTCTGGCAGCAGTTCCGCGACCGTATCCCACACAGAGTGGGTGTAGCGGCCCAAGAGGCAAGCGGTGTTGCAAGACCGCAGGCCCAAACTAATGGACGAGAAGACCTTCTTGCCAAATTGGTCATACCTCTTGGATTCCCGGTCGGGCGGGGCCGACGGGAATCCGGACTGGGAGGTCGAGGCCTGGATCACCAGACTCTCAGGAGTGGGGTGGGTAGACAGGTACTTGGGGTCGTCCGGACAAGGACGGTGGCGCCTGGCCACGTTCCGATCAACAGGCGCACCTGAAGCGGGCCTGGACCACGTGCCCAACAGAACGTCTGACAAGGCTTCATTAAACGGCAGCAGTGGCTCCTGTGGGCATGACTGCGGTTTGAAGACCTCGGTGAGGATGTTAGGCCTCACGGCCGCGACGGGGAGCTCAAGGTGTAAGGCCTTGGCAGCCCTCATCAGCACCACAGAATAGGCAGCTCCCTCCACCGATGCCACGGAAGGAGGAGAGATCAAACCAGGGTTAGGAGAGTCGTCCAAACCACTGGCATCCCCCAAGTCACCTGTCCAGTCCGGGTCATACTGGCACTCGCGTGACAGAGGGTCCTCGGACCCCTCCCAACCTTCACCGAACTCTTCATCTTCTCCGTATTCGGAGTCAACGATGAAGACCGGCTCATCCGGGTTCATGGGCCCCATCGGCGCCGGGACCGGCGTCGAGCGACGCCCGTCCGGCGCTGCGTCCGGCGTCGGTGAAGGTAAGGGGACGGCGCCGCCCGGAGCCGGCGCCGGAACCCCGCCGCCGGCCGGAGCCGGCACTGGAGAACCGGCGCCGCGCGGGGGCGGCGTCGGGGGTAACCCCGATGGTAACGGCGCCGGGGAGGCCGGAAGACCAGCCGGCGCCGATCCCGAAGGCCCTTGCCGCGCCGGGGTCGGAGCCGTTGGCGGCGCCGGGGCCGGAGCACCCGACGGCGCCGAGGCAGGGACACCCAAACCGCCAGGGCCCCCAGACGGTAGCACTGGGCCCGAAGGCGCCGTAGGCCCCGTCGGAGAAGCGAGCGCCCTCATGGCCATGAGGAACGCCTCGATCTCCTCAGGCGTCGCGCCATGCCCAGGGACCGGAGGGTATGAGGCAGGCCGCGCCGGCGACTCTCGCGGAGCCGCGGGGTTGGGGTCACCCGAGCCCCCGGCCGCATCGCGCGAGCGTCGGGGGGAGTCGGGGGTACGATGACGACGCCCCGACTTCTTGTGCTTCCTACCTGATGAGCCTGACGAGTGGCGTCGACTTCCGGAACGCTCGGCGCGGCTCTGCGACCGCTCCCTCGAACGCTCTCTCGACCTCCGGCCGGACCGGGACCGCTCCCGGTCCCGACGTGGGGCCGACACCCGGAGCTCCAGTAGCTTGCGGGACCGCTCCCGCCTAGCCTTGTTGGTGAGGGCCCGGCAGTCGACACAGGAGTCCACGTCGTGGTCGGGGCCCAGACACCGGAGACAGAGGCGGTGATGGTCTGTGACCGACATCGTGCGCTCACAGTCATCACAGTGCTTGAACCCAGGCATCCTATCAGGCACAATTAGAGAAAAAACAATCGAAAAACTTGGTCAAAGACCGGAGTACTGCTCTTCAGATCTGCGTCCACTGGCGCGGAAAAAAGAAGAACTGACGTCAGCGCGCGGAGGCGGCGTCTATATATTCCAGCGACGTCATCACGGCGCACGACGCCGACGACGGACGCGGAGCCGCAGGGGACGCCTGCAGACGACGCCTACCGACGCGCAGGGGTACTGCTACGCAAAAGTTTCCGGACCCAGACTGACGCCTGGGGATATTCTAAGGTAAGGAATCTAACACTAACGTGTTTCTTTCAGATAAGGTACTTCCCACTCCTCCCGAGAGAGGCTAAAGAAACGGTTTTGCGTGCCCTCATTCTTTCTAGGCTCGATTATGCCAACGCACTGTTCAGTGGCCTACCTGCTTATCTTATCCAGCGGCTCCAGGTCATCCAAAATGCGGCTGTGCGGCTTTTATTCTAACTTTCTAGGAGAGCCAGTGTGCGATCTCACCTTCGCAGTCTTCACTGGCTCCCAGTCGCCCATCGAATCCTGTTTAAATCTTTGGTTCTCGCGTTTCGGGCCACCCACCAATTAGGTCCGTTGTATCTGCAAAAAAGGTTTGTCATGTATATTCCCCGTCGCGCTCTTCGCTCGGCAAATTTGTACCAAATGACCGTGCCCAAATTTAAGTATTCAAGACTGGGCGGGTCAATCCATTTCTGTCCAGACTGCCAGGGCCTGGAACGCTCTCCCGCTGCATCTAAGAGCGTCTCCGACAATCTCTATGTTCAAGAAGGGGCTCAAAACACATTTTTTTAACACTACCATATAATCATTTTTCCTATGCGCATTCTTTTCTGGTTAAACTCACTCATCGCGCCAGGATACTTTGTAGTAGCAGAGCGCGATATAAAAACATTTATAACATAACATAACACTAAGGAAGAAAAATCTGGGCAGACCATCAGCGTTGGCGTGTTCTGTACCAGGGCAGTGTTCCACCGTAAAGTCCATACCCTGTAGGGAAATGGACCACCTCAACAGCTTTGGATTATCACCCCTCATCTGCATCAACCATCTAAGGGGCCTGTGGTCTGTCTGAACCCGGAAGTGAGTCCCAAACAAGTATGGTCTCAGCTTCTTCAGTGCCCAGACCACAGCAAATGCCTCGCGCTCAATAGCACTCCACACCTCTGTTCCTGTGGAAGTAACCGCCTACTGATGAAGGCTACAGGTTGATCTAGGCCCTCATCATTTATCTGTGACAAAACAGACCCCACACCATGCTTTAAAGCATCTGTTTGAACGATGAACTGTTTGGAGAAGTTCAGTGCCAGGAGCACGGGCGCCGTGCACATGGCAGCCTTCAGGGCCTCAAAAGCTTTCTGACAGGTGTCAGTCCAAATCACATTCTTGAGTTGCTTCCTGGACGTCAGCTCTGTCAAGGGTGCAACAATGTTGCCATACCCCTTGACAAATCTCATGTAGTACCCTGTGAGTCCTATAAAGGCCCTCACCGCTGTCTGGGTTTTGGGGGGTTCCCAAGCCAGGATGGTTTTAATCTTGGGTTGGAGGGGAGCCACCTGGCCGCTCCCCACTTGGTGTCCCAAGTACACCACAGAACCCTGCCCGATCTGGCACTTACTCGCCTTGATCATGAGGCCTGCCTTCCGTCTAGATGCAGATCTCTCTATTCACCATGGGGGTGCCCCAGCCTGTCTCTTGGAATCTCCCAGCCCTGTCACTCACAGAAACCAGATGAAGGAATACACAACCTAGCAGAGGCAGGCTTGAAAGGTTAGGCAAGCAAATACCTACTTTTTAAAAGAAGTTATTGCAAACACAGAATATTAAAATAAACTTCACTAAAAGATGTATTTTATTATTCTGAGTCAAGGCATACTAAACTCGAATTTCTACCATGTTCACGGAGTCTGTTAGGATTATAAACATGTAATAATCTAACAGCCCATTCTGGCCTATTGAGAATAGGTAGCCTTGCAATAGTGAAAAACGAAAATGGATGTAATTCACTATTAGGACATGCCACACACATCAGCGCGTGTCCTACGTTATACTTACAATGCACCCTGCCCGTGGGCCTATCATAGGGGTGACTAATATGAAGAAAAGGGAAGGCTTAGGGACTGGCAAGTGGGTGCATTTTCCCAGTCAGCATGACAGTACCAGACTGCATGCAGGCTCTGCAATGGCAGACCTTAGACACATTTTACAAGGCTGCATCTCTGGGTGGCACAACCAGTGCCGCAAGCCCACCAGCAGCATTTGGTTTACAAACCCTGGGCACACTCAGTGCACTGTACTAGGGCCTGACAAGTAAACCAAACATCCAATCATGGAATCACTAATCAGTACATCAATTTACAACAGGGTGCACTCGCACTGTGGCACTGGACAGCAGTGGCACAGTGCCCAAAGCATCTAACACCAGCAAAAACACATGAGGAAACAGCAAAAATGGAAGGGAGACCAGCGCCAATGGTGCCAGGTCTAACAGTTAGTAGTTACAGATAGGAAATCAAATTTAAAAAACATTACAAATTCACTTAACAAAACCAAAGATTACAGGGATGTTACTTTTGAGAAATAGAATTTAGAAAAACAGTAGAAAGTCACTGAAACAAAAAAGTTGCAGGCACGTTATAGTTTAGAAATAGACTAAACAAAACCTTAGAAGTTCACTGAATAAAACAGAAAGGTAACAGAGGCATTATGGTTAGGCTCAGATTTCACTTGCACAAAACCAGTGAAATTCAGCAGTTATAACTACCTGAGCGAACTATAACCTAGGCCCCCACAATGCACTGCTTATGACCTCACATATTACATCACTCATGACATAGTCAGTGACATCACTGATGACATCTCAAATGCATTACTGATGACATAATCTACAGAATCACTCACACCCCCATACAACCTCATATACGCCCACTCACACAACCACTCACATAGCCATTCACAGACCAACACAAGTACCTACACAACCACTCACTTATCCATAGAGGCTCTCACATACCTGCTCACAGGGCCCACTTATACAACTAGTTCTTCGCACATACAGCCACCCCTCCAACTACTGACACTCAGTTATTCACCTATACAGCCACTCACTCACCCATACAGCCTCTCAATAGAGCCACTCACTCACCTATACAATCATTCACATACTCACTCACTCACACATCCACTTACATGCCCATTCACACATTTATACAACCACTCACTCACCCATACAGCCAATCCCAGACACTCACTCTTCCATATAGTCACTCACACACCAATTCAAGTAACCAAACACTCACTCAACCAACCACTCACACACCCATACGGACACTTACACATCAAGTCATCCACTCAGGCGCAGGCGTATTAGGCGGATCGGCAGTCTCAAAATCTATCAAGGACTTCCTAGGTAAACACTTTAAAGCGAAGGAAACGCCAGAAAAGGAGCCAAATGTGGTTGACCCGCTGCTTCCTACTGAGGACCAGGCAGCTAAAAGGGTGGAATCTCTAGATCAGACTGATTTTGACATTGCTGAAATACCGCTGGAACCCCGCTTGTCATCTTCCCCACGGTTATTTCAGTCGTTAATAATTCAGGAAAAAGAACTAGATGTGGAGGGAGAAGGAAGGGAGAGGCAGAGCACTATCTCGGGTGAGGGGGGTTCGGCCCAGAAGAATTACAGCCCACACGTTGATATAATAGGAGAAAACCTCTATGCTGCTCGTACTGACTTGCTAGGCATTACCGCACATAGTCTGGAGGTGACAGGATCATCCAGTTTATCTATGCTCGAGGTGATGCTAATGCTCCAGAAAACCTTACAGGGCATTCTAGAGGTTTCAGTGTTAAATAATGAAATTCTAAAAACGCATAGTAATCATTTCAAGAATATAGAAGGGGAACTAACCCAGATTAAAGCCTTAATGCCCACTCTAGTAAGAGCAGTGGAAAGTCAGGAGGATTTGGAAGAGGATGGGGAGGATGATGGGGTAGGAGAGGAGGAAGTGGTAAAGGAGGATGAAGTGGGAAGGGAGGAGGAAGTGATAAGGGGGAGCAGACCCAAAGAAGAGGAACCAACAGTATATATCTCCCGTTGCCCGATGATTATAAAGAGATATGGGAAAAGGAGGTGTATAAAACAAAAAACACTGAAACGGCAAAAGGGTAAAAAGGCTCCATGTACTTACCACCCGGAAGAGGTTCAGGAGGCTGGGAAGGGGACATCCCCAGACCCAAGGATTCGAGAGAAGTTAGTGCGATTAGAAACAAAAAAGTTATCCTTTGCAGACAACAGAGAAAGAGCCCATAGCTCTGAGGGCTCTAAAAAGGATCCAGGAAAAAGTAAGGTAAAGAATACCAAGGCCCCTTGGAGGAACCACCCCAGAGGAATGGTGAATGGAAAATTAGAAAGTGGGATTGAGACGCCTATATGTGTAGGATACAGTAACCAATCACCTGACTTTAGCTGCAGGGCTATCGATAGAGAAGAAGTAAATAGGAAAGGAAGGGCTGATGAAAGATCCCAATCCCTACAGCAATCTAGGATGTTGGACACATGGTTATTTGTAGAACCCATAGGGCAGGAAAAGGGGGGGAAAAGAGCAAAGAAACTAAAGCCCCTAAATCGGTCCCAGCTGCTTGTATTATTTGCAAAATGCCCTAGTTTAAAATATGTTAGCACAGATGATCTCAAAGAAGTAGGGTTCCTGAGTAACATCAGAGGGGATGAAGTAACAAAGGTCCTCCTTCACTCAGCACTAATAAAAGTTGCTATGGAAAAAGCAGAGGCTGAGATGATAAAGGAAGGGATTAGAATATTGAAAAGAGAAGAGGTGATGTTGGTGAATCAAGGGAAAACATTCCTCAGGAACCATGCGGGGCTAGGAGAACGACAAATAAAAATGATTACATCTGGTCGGGGTACTAAGGATGCCCTTGAAATTACGATAATCCCAAAAAATTTAGACTGGGAGGATGATGATCTTCTGATGGGAAATAGATACAGAGAACTGGCATATATGGGCCATGAGGAAGAGGGGTATCTGAGCAGCAATGACTAGGAAACTGGGTCGTCGCACAATCTATCTATTGTGTCCTGGAACGTAAATGGATACAAAAGAATAGTGTTAGAAGAAGGTTTTAAAAATATCCTTGGGAAGTCTGACATTGCATGTTTCCAGGAGACTTGGCTGTGCAACGAAACCCCAGCCACCGAAGGCTTTGCACATCATGTAAGGCCTGCAAAAAAGAATCAAGTAGGTAGGCCATCAGGCGGCCTGATGACCCTTGTGTCAACAAGGATAGCAAAAGACATACAATCACTCCAACTTAAATGTAATTGGGCATTAGGCAGCAGAGTATTGATATCAAACAGTTTTGCAGGTGGGGGAGGGCTATGCATAATCAATGTGTACATACAGAAAGGGAAATTAAAAGAGTATAACGTGGAGCTGGATTGCTTAAAGAAGGATTTGGAAGGATTGTATGACATATATCCTAAAGATGTGCTCGTAATACTGGGCGATTTCAATCATAGATTAAACCCCCATAAAATTGACTCATGGCAGAGTGACGTGCTAAGAGCCTATAACATAGAATTTGCAAATTTCTCTTACAGTGATAGTTCTACCCAAGATGTAAAGCTTGGGCAGCTGTTGGGAGCTATGGGCCTGATCTGTGCTAACGGAAGGAAAGAAACGGATCGACCCGCTAAACGTACTTTTAAGATAGGGCAGCAGTTGTGCCCCATAGATTATGTATTTATTCAGGCTTGGTGCTTCTACTTAATAAACCACTTTGAAGTACTTGGGGTGGAGGGTAGTGACCATTTCCCACTGCTGATGGAATTACAGATAAACAGGGACCCGCCGAGACAGAGGGTGCTACAAATTGACGTGGATTACCCAAAGCGGCTTACAACCCGGATTAGTGAGGAATTTCTAAAGAAACTGAGAGCTCTCCAATTATTAGTTGGGTTAGAAAACCCCCTACCAGGGGAGGCGTTATCCTGGTATGAGGATACAATAAGTCAAATGGTGGAATGCCTAAGGATAAAAATCAAACAGGGAAAGTATGAGAAAAAAAGCAGAGTTAGGGCTCCCCCAACTAATAACCCTTGGTTTGATGATGAATGTCGGTATTTAAAGGCTGTTATCAGGAAACACGAAAGAGGCCTTAGGGGTAATAATTATGATATTTCATCATCAGAACTAAAAAACCTAAGATTAAAATATAAGACAACCATTAGAGATAAAAAAAGGTTATTTAAGGAAAAATGTTGGATGAGCTTACTCGAGACTATTGAAGAAAAAAATGTTAAAGGATTCTGGAAACTGATTAAGGAATGCACGGGCGAGGTGGCGGGATCCATGCTGTGCTCCGTCCCAGAGGCCAAGTGGGTAGCCTATCTAGGGGAAATATATGGTAAGTGGCCGAGCAAAGGGGAAATAATCTCATCAAGCTGGCCAGAAGTGAGGGATGACATACTAGTGCATTTCACCTCAGGAAATATTAGGAATGTAATAGCTGGCTTAAACCTAACCCGAGCGGCCGGACCAGACAATTTACCAGCAATTATCATAAAAACTAACTCAGAATGGTGGGCTGAGTTTTTTTCAAATATGTTTCAGGGGATATTAAAGACTGGTATCATGCCAGAAAGTTGGAAAGGGGCAATCATTAGACCTGTTCATAAAAAAGGTGATGTAAATTCCCCAAAAAATTACCGCCTAATAAATCTCCTCGATATTGGGGAAAGGGTATTCTCCAAGGTAATCCTAGGCCTGCTAAAGGATTGGGCAGAGGATAACCAGTTAGTACCCCCAGAACAGGGTGGGTTCAAAGAAGGGCATTCGACGGTGGACCACTGCTTTGCTCTCTGGGCCATCGCGCGGAAGTCGATAGAACAGAGGGGTAATTTATTCTGCTGTTTTGTGGACTTCCGCGCGGCTTTCGATCTTGTGGGTAGGGAGCAGTTATGGGCAACCTTGGAAGGATATAATCTACACGGAGACCTTTTGGCCATTATAAAAGCCTTACACACAGAAAACTGGGCCCAGATAATCTTGGACGAGGAGGGTGGATTGTCTGGGAAGATCCAGATTGGAAATGGCTTGAGGCAGGGTTGCGTACTCGCCCCACTGCTTTTTTCTCTGTTTTTGGCCGACCTACCAGCAAAACTAAGTGAGGTTAAAGGGGCGAGTCCAAAATTGGGAGGAAATCATGTTTCGTACCTACTATAAGCGGACGATTTAGTGATTATGGACCTGACACAGATAGGCCTCCAGAGGAAATTAAACATGTTCAATGAATACTGCCGGAATAAAAAGTTAACAGTGAACATGGATAAAACTAAAATGTTATGCTTCGGTAGGAGTAAAACTAGCTTCCTGTGGTATCTGGATACAAAGCCACTCGAAAGGGTGAACGAATACAGATACCTGGGAATCTGGTTTAAGAGTGACCTTAAATGGTATACCCATCTGGAGGCTCTCAAAATGAGGGCATCTGCCTCTGTGAAGGGGCTAAAAAGATTTAATAGTGTGTACGGGGAAAATTCAGATAGGCCGGTCATAAAAGCCTACCTAGCAATGGTCCCCCCCCAATTCCTGTATGGGGCAGAAGTGCTCTATTTAAGTGGGAAAAAAGGGTGGGATAAAGAGGAGGGATATATTTTAAAAAACCTGTTCTCTTTGCCTAAATCTTCTATGGTACATGCTGCAAGACTGGAGCTGGGAATTACCTCCTGGGCAGTAACTGCCTGTATGGCACTAATCCGCTTTTGGCAGCGCCTAGGGTCTGGAGAGCACTTAAAAATTTCACAGTGGTGTAAAAGTGAAATCGTCGCTAGCGAACTGACCTGGGCGAAAGAAACAAGAGCCGCACTAAGTGAAGCCTATGGTGTGTTGGGTTTAAAACTATGCCCGGAACTGAGTCATCCACATATAGCTAGGAAGGAATTGAGGTCACTGGGAGCCGAGACGTCTCGCACATATGATAGAGAGTATCTCTCGCAGAAAGTTTCGGTGTCATATATGACCCTGGCCTGGGAACTTAACCAACAGTACCCCTATTTAGACAGATTGCCCAGCTACCGCCTAAGACGCGAGGTCCTAAAAGTGCGAATGGGGATAAACCCCTGCTATGGGAACAAGGAAGCCAAAAATTTTATGTTGAATAATAATGGAACCTGTACTTGCGGGTTGGGTACCCACTGCGATATTGTACACATTTTACTAGATTGTATGATGTTTTTAGATTTACGAAAATAAATTTTATGTCCGATTTTTAAAAAATACAGGATCAGAAATAGGATGCAAGCTGCTAGCTTTATAGCTGAAATGAGGTATCTAGATATTGCTTGTGCTATGGGGAAATTTTTGTGTAAAGTCAAGTTGTTTCTAAAGTGTTCAGAGTAAATATCTTAGGCGGCGCTCATGGGGGGAGGATGAGCCTGTACATGTAAAGGTTAACGTTGTGATTTGGAACCTTTGGAATTGATTTGATGCTGATGGAAATTACCTGACTTAATTACCCCTAGGGGTATTTTTGTATTTAGTACGAAGGAATGTACTATTTTACGGGAAGTACAAATGCCATGTTTTTAATATGATCTTGTTCAAGTTTTAACAGTAATTTTATGTATAGGGTATACTTTTAAGGTTGTAATTAACCAAATAAAGTTTTCTTACTGACTGACATCCACTCATACAGCCATTCAGGCACCCACTCACCTATACAGTCACACTGACACACCCAGTCACCCACATACAGTACTCACACAGCCACTCACTCATCCACCCACACAGCCACTGACACCCACTCATTCACCAAAACAGGCACTCACACAGTCACTAAGTCACACACACAGCTACTCACACACCCACTTATACACCTATATAGCCACTCATACACACTCAGACAACTGTACAGCCATTCAGACACCCACTCACACATGGATAAGCACACAGCGACTCACAAACTATATTAAAAAAAGAAATCCTTGATTAATAGTATACAAAGTATACTAATTTAACTTTTGTTGTATCTTAGTATATACGTTTAACAGAAAACACTCAAATCACTGGATGATGGCATGAGGGATGTCACTGACCATGTCATGAGTGATATATTATGTGAGGTCATAAGCAGTGCATTGCAAGGCGTACGTTTTAGTAAGCTTAGGTAACTATAATGGCTGAATTTCACAGGTTTTGCACAAGTGAAATCTTAGGCTAACTATAACGTCCTGTAATCTTTTAATTTTTCCAGTCGAAAAATGTGTGTGTTGTGCGCATATGTGTGTGTAGATATATCAAGGCAATGGTGCACCACACTGGTGCCACCCGCAGACCCCTGGCAATCAGTAGTAACAAGGCCAGTGCAAATGACATCAGTAGTATCAAGCCCAGCACAGTACTTCAAGGACTATCTGAAAGATCTCACTAGTCATGGCCCAGGGGCGTGCACATATCGGCCCAATAAATACACAGTACCAACTGACCTCAATGCTGGGCTAGCTGACGAGAACATTTGTTTTCAAAATGCTGCAATCCTCTGTCTCCATCAAGACGAGGTAGGGTAGAGGAAATAGGGGAGCAGGTGGTGGGTCTTAAGGAATGAATTTGAGTTCATCTTGCTGGTGAAACCCTGGAATAGCAGACTCTCTGGAGTAGGATGCTTTGTAAGGAAATCATGGTCCACAGGAACCGATCTATGGCGTCCTATCACCTGCCTACTAAAGTGCAGGCAAGAACAAAACTTGGACCAAGTGCCCATTAAGATGTCAGTAAGAGCTTCATTGAATGGTTGAGAGATCAGATGAGCCCGGTCCGGGTTTCTCTTTACTTGAACTAACAGCACTTGTAGGTCTAGGATCTCCGCCCCTCATTGAATTACCACAACAAAGGAGACACTCTCTTAAGTAGGGGGCATAGGAAGTGAAATCGAGGATCAGGAGAAGTATCAAGCCCAATGGCGTCATATGTGTCTATGTAAAGACTGTCACCATTAAAATGGCCTCATATGCATTTGGTGGAACTTCCCCACCAACCTCCATTGTCATCTCTGGGTGGTGGCAAGTTCTGGTCAGAGCCAAAAAGACAATGGTGCATTTACAATAGTAGAATCATAGAATCAGACTCAGTTTGTATGGAGACCAGGTGCACTCTAGCAGATTCAGAGCATGACCTTAGTCAGAGTCAGGCTGATGACCGTTCGGCAACAGCATTGATGAAGAAGGGAAAGACAGGGTTCTAAGAGCAGGGGTAAAAGTCAGCACAGATCGGTAATAAACCAGTGAGGAGTCCAAGGGTTTCAGACAGTGCTGAGCATGAATCCGCATAAGGTATCCCAACTGTGGGCACCTGCAGATCCTTGGGGCCTGAAGGCATACCACAGGGAGCAAAAGAGTTCCAAAGATTTGCAGCATGGCCTCCTTAAAGATCTCGACCTGCTTCGGGGCTAAAGGGGCTTTGGGATCAACTGAAGGATCGACTCCTCAATTGGCTATCAAGAGGGATATCGATTGGCATCTTTCTGCCTTCACAACTTCTTTAGAGAGTGACAGGATAGGGTTAAGTATGCTTTGCTTGCTCTTGGACTTTGACTTACCAGAGTTCTTCTAGCTGGAGCATGCAGGCCGACACCCTTAACTTGTTGCAAGAGTGGAACTTAGGCGAGGCCTCTGAGGTCTTGCTGTGTTTGTCTATATAAAGCTTCACAGTCCGGAAGCGCCTTTGGATGCATGAGGGAGAACTCATTTACATTGTGCCCCAAGCAGAAACACTAAAGACACACCTCATGCAGATCTGTGACCAACATCTGTTTTCTGCAGTCACGTTATTTTCTGAAGTCCATAGGTTCCCTTGCTCACTGGATTGCATTTTAGGAGTCGCCACAAGTCGCTGAAAGTGGCAGTGGAGCTCTCGGTTACATTCAGAGGCGAGGAAAGAAAGGAACAGATGTCAACACACAGGGGTGGCACTAATATGCGGTTCCTCTCCATGACCTCTAGGGTGAAAAGAAGCCTAAAAAATTTCACACTGCGCTACCCAGTGGCATGCAAAAATACTACTATAAAAAGTTTCTGCTTGATGCTATTGTGTATATGTGCAATTTATAATTGTGCTTTCATTTCATTCCATACAATCTGGTGCATGGGGAATATTCAAAAGGTCAGGAATTTGCTGTTTGATGTATCCATCAGAATACATTGTCTTTAAAATAGCAGGTGGCTAATATAAGTGATGGTAATAGCCATCTGATACTTTTTACAGGAATATTCGCATCAAGACTGAGTACAAGAATACATCAATAGACACTAAAAAGGGTTTATTCCACAGAGACATCAGTGGCTTGACAATGTCAAGATATACATTGTGAAGGTGAACAATCTGTCCTTCATGATTCACCTGGTAGATGCAGTCAAAACCTGCAAATTGGGGTTGTATGATGCAACCACGATTTCCCCAACCCTGCATGCCTAAACAGCGCGGTCTGAATAACAACTGTGTCATAAACATGCATTCCTTACCACGCATGCCTTTACCACTAATATTCTTTGTAAAGGCATCTATGGTAAAGGGGCATGCACGGCTAAGGTCACCACCCCCCTCCGCACCGCCCTAAGGTACAAACTCGCCCCATCCCCCTTCCCCCCTGAGGTGCAAATACCCCTGCCCCCACGCTGCGCCCTCCCCCTGCCCTGATGCCTAAAACCCAGTCCCTTAACCTGACCCAGCCCTACAAACTGTCCCGCCCTCCCCTAAGCCTTAAAAACTACACCGACAACCCATTCCCCTCCTTACCCTGAGGCCTAATACCCTAACCCCTAATTTAAAAAAATGACCCCAACACTCCCCCACCCCAAAAAACTACTCCAACCCCCAGCCATGAAAACTACTCCTGAATCCCCAGCCCTAAAATCTTGACCCACCCCCCAGCCCTGAAAACTAGCGCCACCCCTAGCCCCTAAAACTAGCCCCAACCCCCCCGCCCCAGGCCTGAAAACTACCTCCAACCCTGAAGACTTTCCCTGAACATCCCCAGCCCACAATACTACCCCGACCCACCCCCAGCCCTCAAAACTATCCCGACCCAACCTCCAGTCCACAAAACTACCCAACCCACCCCCAGACCAGAAAACGACCCCAACCCCAGCCTACAAAACTACCCGACCCACAAAACTACCTCTGACCCACAAAACTACCCCAACCCACAACCACCCGACCCACCCCCAAAACAACCCCGACGTACCACCCCAGCCGACAAAACTCCCTCCGAACCCCTTAGCTCACAAAAGTATTCTGACCCACCTCCTCAAGCCCCACTTACCGCGGATCTCTCCCTGCTTCCTGCTTCTGTCCAATTCAGCCTGCAGCCCACAAAAGATTCCCGACCCACCCCACAGCCCACAAAACATTCTAGAACCACCCCCGGCCCACAAAACAACCCAGACCCAACCCTTGGCCCACAAAACAACCAACACACCCCCCCTCAACCCAACTTACCTCACCTGCCCCAGCTTCCTTCTTCTGTTCATTCCGCAGCTTGACCGCGCATATGCCTTAACCACGTACATGCATGGTTAAGGCATTTGCGTGGTTAAGGCTTGCGTGGTAGGGCTTGTGGAGTCAGAACACTCGTGGCTTAGACCGCGGTGTTACGATTTTTCCCCACAAATTGGTTAATTCGTTTTACCTATGGAAGTTTGTGGCCAAATCTGTCTTTTCCCAAATTTATCAACACCGTTATGGAATGTTAAGCTAACTCGATGTAGATTTAGTTAACCAGAATTCATCCCAGGCATAGACACTGAACAAGGTATATGACAAGGGTGTCTGTCTGTTACCGCTCTTGCTCATTACTACATGCATAGAACAATTTGCTGCAAAAATATAAGCAACTAAGGTTCTTACCACAAGAACTTCAAGAATGCCAGGCACCTCTGAATGGGATATGGAAAGATGCCTTGCCAGTGATGGAGCAAGAACGTATAACGAACAATCTATATTCTATTCATGAAACCTAAACAAAACATGAAAATGCTAATATTCCAACCAGTGCCCATTGTTTGCTGCACACTGCCAAGAAGAAATTCAACAATGTCTCCCTTCTACATGAGAATGTTTTAAAAAAAAGCAAACTGTGCTTTTAATAAAATTCAAATTAAACAGATATGCAATTAAGTAGATTTCTTTATTTTGTACTAGAGATAACCAAACCTTTTAGACCCACACTTCACACGGTGATTTCAATAAACCACTCCGTTTGGGGAAAACACATTTCTCAAGATACCTGCCCTAAATAAGCCTACAGCATAAAAAAGAAATAAATGGCTTACATGTAAAATTGTCCTATTTTGCCACTGCTGGGTTCTGGTCGAACTTGTACAAACTACTAGGCCTTCAATCTCCTGGTTCAAGATGTCACAAGAATGCATAAATAGGCATAGCTGATTTTGCATATTTCTATTATTTTTGTTAATACCTTCAAGTTTGTGCTTTTACCATAAGCAAGTCTCTATGCACCAGGCCAACTGTGTGATTACATTTGTTTGAATGCGGTGGATGGGTGTTAGGAAAGATTCATAGCTTCACATTTTGATTCATTATATTGTTATTTGTGCATCTTTCATTTGGTGAACAGCACCCTGTGTAACTTGTTGTTGACACGATGTTGTGACTGCTAAGTCATTTTACTTCACTGAACATGTTTTTCATGCATGCTGTATCGCAGCATAACCAGAAGAAAGGAAAGCGACGTTGGGTACGTTTTGGAGCTAATATCAGAAGAGTTTGCACTACTAACCTGGTCAATGTCTCCCAGATGTCCGTGAATGTCTTGAGAGAAATCCCGTAGCACTGTCACGGGGCTCTTGAAGAGGACATGGAGACTGAACATCAGACTCATGATACCTTTACAGAAATGGATATCCTCTAAAGGAAGGTAAACAAATGTAGATTTCTAGTTAGCATTACATAGGTAACAGCACAGTACTCTCAACACTTGCACTTGACTTACAAACTGCTTTCCGACAAGCTTTACACAACGCTGACACAGTTGACGCACATGCATTTCTACGACATTTAGAAATAAAAAAGATGACTGAAGATAATTCATCATAACATTATGTAGAAAAGATTAATTTTGATCTGTGCTTCACCTTTTTGAGGTTAGAGATGTATGTTATAAGCCCGACTGCTTCTCGGCCATGTAAAACCTAAATTTAAATATGCATGGTAAAGTGTTGGTGTTTATGAGCCATGAATGACCGAAATTATGTGATCTCAACGTATTTGAAATCCACAGTCATTCATCATTGTGAGGACTCAACACTGCAACAGAATGCAAATCCATGTATACATAAAAGCAAGTTTAGTCATTTACGGCGAGAGGACTCTGATGATTTGAAAGTGTTTATGGACTAAATAGTGTTTTGATCTAGACCTTTCAGAAAATGTTTAACTGGAAAAAATATTCTCTGCATTTATGATGCGAGGGGTATAGGCTTCTCTAGAGTACATGTATTTAAAATATCACATCCAGTGGAGGAGCATATTAAGAATTCCTGAATTTTTTCAATGACTACCCCCTTTTACAAAATGCATTTGTAATGTACTTACTTGTGTGTCAACAGTTGGTACAAGATTTGATATTAGGTCTTTTTAGGCCACAATAGCCCTAAAAACTCCATACTAACTGAGGCATGTAATGATATAGTGGGTATAAAAGTAGCATTGGCAGGACACGCCACCTAACTCAGTTATTGAATTGATTTATTCCAATGAGTTTTTAAAGACTTTCAAACATATGAAAAAATGTATGAGGCAGAATTAGGGGGTTTCACAAATTTAGATGAATTAATTCGGTCTGCCCTACTCCCTCAAAGCACTCCCATATTTCCTTTGTCCTTAGATATGGGCGTAAAAAGGGTTGTGGGCAAATGTAGATTTCACCCGTTACTATTCTGAAGGCGCTTATGGTCTACACCTGAACTAACTCGCTATGCTTCTGTCCTCCACAATGTTATAGTCTCAGATAATTTTCACAAAATCAGTTGGCTCAGTAACATCAAGCAGTCATTCATTTCTATTGGCTTGGGTGAAATATGGGAGAATCCACAGTGGGAGTTTATCCCTTCCAAGGAAACCCTGAAAAACTCTACTGAGCTGAATCCCACAATGTAGCCAGTTCCTCCTTGGCTGGCAGATTCCTTGTTTTATAATCGTCCTGTCTTTACGAGAAGTATTGGGACATTATCACAGCACCACTGGATAGAAAGCTGTACTTCCAGTTTAGAGTGGAAACTCTCTCAGTAAAATGTTTTACTTTTAAATGGGTTGCATCGGAATCTATGGTTTGCCGCATGTGTGAGGCTTCTATGGAAACTGTCTCTCATGTCCTCTTTGCATGCCTTGCCTCTCTGCGCTCTACATACCTGGCTGTCACCTCTTTGTAGGCAGCTGGGTACACATAGTCACGTTGCCGCACTGTGCATATTAAAAACTGATTGTCAACCATTATATGCTGGTGCATTGGCTAAATATCTGGGTGCTATGTGGCAGTTTCGGCGCAAGGAATCCTCCCTACACTCAAGAGAAGCTGCTTCTTAAAATAAAGATTTCACATTTTTTATTTTATTCTTGATACCGATTGAGGGCAGTAGTCTAGATCCAGTTGGCGATTTATTATATGATTCTAGAGGGGGGGGTGGGGGGTGGTGGAGGGGTTAGATTTATTTGGGACGTGATTTTGCAAATATTTAAGTCAATTGGTTTTAACTATGTATTATATTTTATTGCTAAATTGACTGTTTTTTAATCAATTATTTTATTGAATGCTATTTATTGTGGTACAAACCTTTTTTGGCTTGAATAGCCGAAATAAAGTAATTTTGCGTTTGAAAAGATTAATTTTGCAGACACAGAATTTAATTTTAATTACTTACTCTTCCAATATTTTAATAGAAGGAAATGAATAAATGCCAATACAGTTTGCTACCATGAATAAGCATTTTTAACATTACCCAATGTCTCAAACATATTCAAAGTAGATTAGAGTTTTGTGAAGGACACAGGTGCTTTTAGATCATGGAATCATTCTGATATTTGCTTGGAATTGCTCAAGGTAAAAGGAAGGCTGATCCCGTGACTGACTGTGTGTTAATATGTTCTGCATGTACCTTGATTGTCGTGTGATATTACTTTAGAAAGGGCTGCCACGGAGGGTATTTGGTCAATAGATTGTCATAGGAATGTTTCTATTTCTAGTCAACATTAACAGTACAATATTTTCTTCTGCTAAGCAAATACATGAAATCAGTGTATTTTAGCCACCCCAGAAGCTTCTGCAAATCAAAAGCACATCAATTAAATCAAACTGATTAACCCCAAATCGAAAAAGAAACCTCATTTTGATTATTCGAAACTTTGAGCAATGTGATGTGAGAAAATTGTGCTAAGTCAACGGCCTCCACAGCGTGACATAATCCTGAGATTTTCATTGGAATCATGGAAACCAAGAAGTCGGTGTTACATTCAAAATCTGCACACCCACATTCTTTTGAGACTTCAGTCTAAGATGAAGCCTATTGATATGGCAATAAATGGGCGATCTGCTGTGTAGACAACTTTCATAAATAGCAGTAAGTGGGCAATTTAGTGCGTAGATACAATGGATCTGTGGGTCATGTTTTACATTCCTAATCACTGTATTTGTTTGGTATTCTTCAAGAAAAGCAGAATTGCTTGTTAGGCAAGGCGGTCAAGCGTTCACAAGTGTGAAATTGGTGACTTACAAGCCAGATGTCTAGTTTAAACTATTTTTCCCACACATTTAATTGCATACCACTGTTTGCATAGGTAAAGAGTTCCGTAAGTACCACACACCACATACAGCAGATAGGTTTCAATCTTGCTGTGAATAAATCTTGCTCACCAAGATTGGTTTCCTTGCAAATCTTGACTGTCCATGACAGCATTTGTGTAAACTAAAATAGAAAAAGATAAAATCTGCGCGTAAACATCATAAAATAAA
The DNA here is from genome assembly GCF_964263255.1 of Lissotriton vulgaris. Taxonomy (NCBI): domain Eukaryota; kingdom Metazoa; phylum Chordata; class Amphibia; order Caudata; family Salamandridae; genus Lissotriton; species Lissotriton vulgaris. The sequence goes on from NC_141687.1 coordinate 1,954,539,476, forward strand.
CTGTTTTTAGCACAACAACAAAAACAATTGAATGTGTGCCTGTATAAGACCAAAAGTTACAGGCTCCGAAAGAATAGATGCTGTACGCTCTATTTAAAAGAAACGTCTGGATTAAACTACAACAGAAGTAAGTACCTTATATGATATCTATGCTTACCTTCAATCTAAGTAAACGTGTCACTTTCCCTATGCTTACAAAACCAAGTGCTAGCACACTCAATCTCCTATTATACCTCACTTCAGAATGCCACTATTAAGATCCTCTATAACGTAGTGGCCAACAGTCAGGAATCATAATCAAGGTGATTCACCCTGTTGAAACAGGATTCCTGTCCTAAACAGAGACCGCAGACCACATAGGTGTTCAGCATCTAATCTGGTACTTAGAAAGAGGGGAACATAAGAATTCTGCCTGCACTCGATAAATACTGGAAAAGTTCCAAACGATGTTAAGTGGGATTCAATATATCATGCCTGCTCTTGGTTTGGAGACGATTTTTACCCGCTGGGCACTAGCTTTGCCTCAGAGTGACTTTGTGATTGTATTTGGTAGTAGGATGGTGTCAGGGAAGTTTATAAGACCAATAAAATTGTGGATTCTTTATCCCCAGTATAATTAGCTTGGATCCATGAGCTGTTGATGAACCCCACAATTTATCACTTGAGGAGAAGGGAAAGATTCAATAATGCTTTCATGTTTAAATTCAATTTAGAAGACAAAATACTAGTGCCTCTTCCTTACAGAACAAGAACACGTTTGTTGACACCAAAAATTGGGAGTAGGTTTTTTAAAAAGACCCAGAAGTCTTGAACCCTAGTAACTTATTGTCATCTAAAATAGAAATACTAAGACACAGAATATAGAATATTAGTTCATGCATCTACTTCTGATATATTATATTTAAAACATATTACATTAAAAAAAAACCTTCTTGTAAAGGAAGCGGACAAACAGTCATATGTAAAAAGATAAGGGGAAGAGTCAGTATCATTTATTTATTTATTTGTGGAGTTTATGTAGCATCAACATGTCGACTTCAGGGGCAGCAAACCATTTCAGAGACACCCATCATATCACATCAAGTCTGTCAAGTCAAACCACAGGGTTGAAATAAATCCAGCGAGGGTGAATCAAAGTCCTAATTTTAAACCTCCTGTATGTTCTGATCGGTGTATTGATGCACCGATCAATAGAAGAGGGAAGGCTGGAAATATATTCTAGACAATCTCAAGAATGCTTGTGAGTCGAATTGGGATTACATTATAACAAAATATGGGTCTGCAGAAACTGAAATAGCACCTAAAATGGTTGTGCTGGCATTAAAATATGGGTGTCTTAGTCTTGCCTGTGGTGTGACTAATATGGGCCTGATTTAGAGTTTGGCAGTCTTCCTGCTGGACCCCCGCCATGGTGGTCCGACGAAGACCGCCAAGTTCTCGCATTTCCACCCGTAGGATTACAACAGTAATCCAGAGCTGGGGTGGTGCGGCGGTGTCACGGTGGCAGGAATGTTTGGCTCATATGAGAGTCTAAAAAGCAGATCACCGCCGTGACAGCGCCTTCAGAAAGTACGTGCATCATGTGGCACGCAACATGTTGCGCAGGCCACACAGTACACGCATGACCGTGCGCTTTTGAGGGGGCACATCATGTGAGCCGCTCGCTCACTTCCACTCCTTTGGATGCATACTGTCTTAATGCAGAGCACGATCCAGCAGTAAATGGTCCTTTGCTGTATGGGTGTGCCTTTTGTCGCTCCAGTGAACCCCACAAAGAGCTGATCGTCCATCCAGTGTTCTCATGTATGACCAATATAAAATCTTACTGCTCTGTTGTGGTCCAGGCAATTGAGTCTCTACTCTTTAGAGGGGTGCGGATGACATAGAACACTGGAAGACTGGTTGGTTGGAACAGCATCACAACTTTTGAAAGGAAGGATGCTCACGTCCACAGAACAAGTTTGTCTGCAAAGATGGTGCAGATTGGGTTGACACAGAGGCCTTGAAGCTCACTTGCCCACTGCACCCATGTTATGGTAATGAGGAATACTGTCTTGAGAGTGAGATGCCGCAGTGGCAGCTGTGAATTGGCTCACAGAGAGTGCATATCAAATATCTAAAGGACCAAGTCAAGGTCCCACTGTGGCATAAGAGAGGGGTCAAACAGATGTTGTAGGCCTTTAAAAAAATAATTCACCGTAATAGTTGACTTCAATAATGAGGGCTGGTCGGGCAACCGTATAAACGCCAACAGATCAAAGACGGATGGGTGCCAAATCCTTCCCCATTGCTACAACAGTAGTTCCTTCCGGAGGTGCAATCTGAGGAAAGATGATTGTGCCCAGGAGCTCTGGATACTATACTCTCCATGCCCGATCCAGAGCCATCATGATGACTTGGGCCTGGTTGCTCCTAATCTTCTTCAGAACTCTGGGCAGGAGAGCTATTGGCAGGAAGGCATACAAGAGTCCCATCTTAGGCAGAACACATCTACTAGCGATAGACTACTTTTAAATTACAACATGCAGAACTGATGATGGTGCGCATTCTTGGCTGCGGCGAATAGATAGATCCAAGGGTCTCCCACATTCATCGAAGAGATCTTGTGGCAACTCTGGGTGGGACTGTCATGGTCCACTAGGCGCGATGGCTGAATTTAACTATCCTAGTAGTTATAGGTTCTGTCAGATGGTTCGCCACCAGGAAAATTCCTTGATTGTCCAGCCATTTCCAGATAGCGCAGGGACTGTAAACCCACCCGCCCTGTTTGTTGCAGTACCACATGGTGATGATGTTGTGTACAAGCACCTATACCAGGCTCTCCTTGATGGAGAGAACGAAGGCTTACCATGTCAAGCAGATGCCCCCCCCCCCTCTCCAGAGGTACATATGGAACCAGGACTTCGCTTAAGACCAGATGCCTCTGATATCTACTTATCCCAGGTGGTCGCCGCCAACCCAGGAGTAATGCAATTGTCAACACCATTAGTTTGGAGTTGGGAAGGGAGAGGGGTCACTACTGACCCAATCACATTCCAGTGGCCACCACTAAAGGTATTTTGCTGTCTCCTCCAAAATCTGGACTTGGTCGGAGAGATCCCCTTGACATTGGGCCTACTGATACAGATCCCACTACAGAGCCCACATATGCCACCTGGAATGATTGACCAGCAGGATACAGGAGACCAATAATCAGAACAGCCTCAGGGTCAACCTCCCTGAACTCCAGGACAGAGGTGGAAAGATCAGAATCATAGCCTACATTTCCTGGACTCTTCTTACTGGGGGGAAAGGCATTAACTGTGTCCAGAATTACTCAGATGAAGATCATCTGAGAAGGAGTCAGGCACACAGATAGTGTATCCTAATGATAAAAGGAGGTTCGTCGTTATCTAGGGAGAACCTCCCTCAACAACCAGTCATCAAGGTAGGTGAAGACTGGAACCCCTGACCTCCAAAGGAGTGCTGCTACCACGGTGATCACTTATGTGAACACATGAGGGTCACAGGTGAGACCAAATGGGAGCACCACAAACTGAAAAAGCTCCTGTCCCACGGTAAACTGTAGGCGAATGGTCTGCAGGAGATGGATATGTCCCAGCAGATCCACCATCCAGGGTCACGGGCAGACAAGACCTGGGTTAGCTTGAGCATTCTGAATTTGTACTTCCGGAGGCAGATGTTAAGAAGAACACGCTCACAAGCCAGGCCTGGAGACAAATGGCTCAAAAGGTACCAATAGCTCACGCGATTGAATCAGCGGTATCTAGGCCACAATGAATTGTGAACTTGACCGGGTCACAACCGTCCTGTACAGCTTGGGCTAGGACAAGTCAGAGGTCTTCCAAGACTTGAGCCACCAAATTTCAAAGAGCATGGGACTAGTCAGGAGAGCATGGGAATAGTCAGGAAAGCATTTGGGCTTGTCCGACTGGTAGATGTCTAAACCACTAACCTCTCAGGAGAAGGGGGCAGGGTCATGACTGATTTTCATATGGCTGAGTTTAAACTGGAATGGCATCGGGAGCAAAAAAAAATGTATTCGGGCCAAGATCTCTGTACTGGGGTGAATGTTTGACATTGCTTATTATTTTGTCCAACAATTGTTCTTTTTGCATTTATCACCTCGAGTGGGACGGGTATGTCCAGACGTATGCTTTCCATGCCACTGGAATCAAGCTAGCCTAGTTGATGAGGGATGATACCCCGAAACTGGTTATAGGATGCTTGTTTCCAGTCCAGGGAGTACCTAGCCTGGTAGTTTGGGCTGGACTGTTCCAATGGGGATCAGGTTGAAGACTGATTTGCATATGGCTGGGTTTCAACTGGAATGGCATGGGGAGCAAAAAATGATAGATGTAGGCCCAGATCTCTGTGCTATGGTGAATTCGGTTCATCAATTGTTCTTTTTGCATGGTTAAATGCCCTAAATACAGAGGGCCTTAGGACATTCATATTCCAGCTTCCTTGTGGTGGAAGATGTAAATGTAAATTGATACTTGTATAGCGCACTACTCACCCACAAGGGTCTCAAGGCGCTTGTACAAATACCGCTGTGGAACCCATCCTGGCTTTCCCTGTGAGGTGTCCAGGCATCCTTAGCGTTGTGGGGGCCGTTGTGGAGATTAAGCAAGCTATTGCCCAGAGTTGCAGAGTGGGACTCCATGATTGGAATAGGCACCGAGGCGAGAATTATCAGGTCCGTGGAATTTTTGAGCCCAAGACCCACTGAGGCGGGGAATTGAACCCTGGTCCCGGGCTAGACCTCTGCATCAGGGTCTGCCGCTCTAACCATTGAGCCACACTTCTCCACTTTTTCGTTTTCTGGGAGTGTAACTAGCTGATACCTTGTTTGAAACAAGGCAGCTCACTCACCTCTAAATGAGATGTGGAAAATCAAGTGTAGTAGACATGGGACATGTACCGTATACGGCTGGTGATCACATCCGGCATATTTTAAATTACATCCTAGTTCTCCTTTACACAGCAATGTTAAAAAAGTAAAACTGTTGCAGGATAATATGATGTAATATGAAAGGTAGGTTGGCATGAAGTTCTTGGAAAACAATGATACCCACACTCTGGACTTGCTTAGAAGTGATGTGGTCCCCTCACCTATTTGACAATTCAGTTCACTGATGGCTAGTGTTGAATAATACTTGCTATAGTTTCTAATGTTTGCCTTGACTCCATTGTATTGGACATCTTCTCTGCTGACACTATTTCTACCTTGAAAATTATTAGTATACTAGAAACTGAAACGTAGACAAAAAGGTGCCAGGACAGCTCTGAAGCCATATCATTATTATTTAATCTTTCTTTCAACCAGCTGGATGTAATCAATACATTTCTTAAACTGTCCAACCTACCTACCTCTCAGCACTGTGTGCCTTCCAGGAGTCTGGCTATTTTCTTTATAGCTATTCCTTTTCCACTTACCCTCCCCAAACTATCCTCCACCTCGCTTTTAACCCATGACTGAGACGTCCACTGTATAACAACACAAAGGCACAAGGACTTACCCGCAGCAGCAGGTCCACCTATACTCTTTTATGTTGTTCATTGGAATGTACCCTCCCCCTCTCCATTGAGTCCTCTTCCTCAACTAATCTCTCACTCCTATCATAACGAACGCCCACTGAAGCTCCTGAATTTGACTTTGAAGCATGTAACCTGAAGGACAGAGGATGAATCCCAGTAGGCTAACTCAATTTCTTCTACAAATGTTGATAATGTATGTGCTAATTTATACCAAGTAACAACGCCACACACAGTGTGTGTGTGATGCAAATTTCTATTGCTAGTATCGCCATTACAGCATATTTTCTTTAAACTGGAGAATTCGTTCCGAAGGAGGGCATTAAAAAATATGCTTAGGAAGGAACGGTGCATTGTTTTGCAGAAATAAATGCATACTTATATTACAAATGAAAGTTTTCCTCCAAAAAAAGACACGCCTTCAAATGAGATATTCATACATAATTTAAACAGATGAGTGATATATTTTATGAGATTAAGCAAGATATATGAAGTTGTCTAGATTTTCAGCATCTTTTACTAAACCCAAGAGTATTTGAAAAAAATCCCAGTAAGTTGTGCTGATCGAGATTTTAAAATGTGATAAATTGTGCATAATTTCTGAAATAAATATAATGTATCTTATAAGGACTTTTTTTGTATGGTGAAAACCCACCTAAACCTAACATTACCCGTCCAAGTACTGCTGTAAAAACAGTAATCCCCAACTCACTTTACAAGAGAGATGTTATTGTAAAGTCCCCTATTCTGAGGAACTGAGGAATAGATATTGATGTTTCTGATATTGCATATTTTTTTGTTAAATGCTTCCTTAAGAACAGAAAATATTGTAAGGTAACTTACTTGTACTCGGAATTCATAAACAACTACATATTTCCGTACATGTGCAGGATCACAGAGCACATTTTATTTACATAACATTTCAGTTTCTTTTTTAAGAATCAGCTGGCATAAATCTTGCCTGTAAAGCAACATTTTCTATCAATTAACCAAACTAGGCACTGGCAAGTGTGTTTTTCTGAAAACTACACCACTGAATATTATATATCAGAATATCAAGGTCAAACGTTTTGATAAACAAGACTATCAAATGCAGAATATAAGCTATCACTGTATAATAATGGTAAGCATCTGAATGGGTAATTTACTTTTATTCACTCCACTTTTACCCACAGCTTTACGCAAATTTCAACTCTTTTCAGAAGACTGCATCATCAATGCTTCCTTCGAGTCATTTTTGGCAAAAACTATCACCACGCTAAAAGCAAAGTTACACTCTCTACCTGTGCCGATGAAGGTTCTAGCAGCCGTGAGAGCGTAGACAATATGTTGATCAGTAAAAGAGCTTCCTTGCTGTTGAAATCATCTTCCGAACTGCTGAGCTGGTTCACAAGGGATCGCTTAAGGAGGAAGATCATACATAATAAATTCATATTAAAGTCTCAGGAAACAAGGAAAGAAGAAGTTAGTCTCTGGATTAACAAACACATCAAGAACTTTATCATGAATTTAAAAAAATAAACATATTTTACAACCTTCTTAAAGCAAGTGATTATAAAGTGAAAAAAACAGCCTGTGTTGAACTTGATCAGAACGAGTTACATCACACAGCAAGAGAGTTACACGTTCCAGGCTGCTAGTACAGCTTAGCATTCAAGCTGCTCTTTCTCTCCACTAGTATTAGCTTCCATATTATTCCCTGAAAAAAAGCTCTATTTGGAGTGCATTGCCACAGTAAAGACACCTTAGCTAAAAATGAGTGAATTTATGACTGGTGCAGACAAAGTTGAATTCATCTACTTGTTAAAGGGTATATAAACCTAGCGGTAATGGTAATGGATTACTGTAAGCAACAAGAGAAACAGCCAGCAAGAGAATGTCAGCACAGTGTGCGGCTTGAAACACAGATTAATGAGATGAACATGATTAGTATATGTGACACATAGAGCAAATGGGTTTGCTTACTTCAAACCGCACATCACAGAGTTGAGCCAATTGTAGATATAAACAAAAGTAAATATGAAAAAGCAACTATGGCTCGGGTGCTCCTAAGGTGTATGACACCTACCCACCAAAGTGTCAATCAGTCCTAGGATTCAAATGAACCCCGGTCAAACATATATATGTACAACACCTGAGCACACCGTATTAATATTTCTAAATCAAGTAATGTAGATATTTTTCTAGAACAGTCAATAAAGTCTCAGCGTCCTGTATATTCTAAATCCGAAAAGTCTTAAAGGAGAATCCAAACAAATCTTCTTAGGTTGAGATCTGATTTTAATATCCACAGTTCGTAAGATGAAGGACAGCAGCCGACGCGCGTTTCGCCCGCAGGGCTTTTTCAAGGCTATTTGCTCGTTATTCAAAGCGTTTGTAGGTGTATCAATATTTTCTTGTCAATGTACTCTTCTTGGATAGATGTATACAGTCCCCCAAAAAGAAATTCGCGAAAAATGACGCTTGATGTGAGGGGTTGAAGTTTCTATTCTCACTCATCAATATGATAGTTGTGACCCCAACAGATAAAAGCTTGTACTCTTCCAAAGTCACCAATCACTCACTATTGGTATTCAGATCCATCCTTTCCTATAGAACGTGTAATCCTCCCGAATCTTGATAAATCCAAGGTTTACACTCGTATATCCATCCGTACGCTCAGCGGCTCTACAGGATCTTGTGGCCACACTGGTGGTAAACAACTCTTCGGTTATCCTGCTTGGCGATTTTAACTTCTGGCCAGGTGACCCTAGGGAAGACTTGGCTTCCAGAGACTTTTCTGCCACCCTCCAAAGTCTGAACCTTACATCCCACATCTTGGCTCCCACCCATGCCCAGGGCCATATCCTGGTCTAACTCTGGTCACTATGCTGCGACCTCTCACCTCCTTCTATACTCCCTTGCATCTGGTCCGACCACGCCATGATTTCATTTCGCATTCACTCGGCTTCCGCCGACAAGCTACCTCCACCCAAAAATATACTGGCTCGCAGTTGGAATCAAACTGACCTTAACTCTCTCTCGCTTTCCCTGGCTTCTTCAGTTCCAGATCTTACTGACCTCTCTTTGGATTCGCAGACAGATGCTATTAGCATCTGGCTCTCCTCTTCCTGCGATCAGGTCGCCCCGCTTAAGAAGGTCAAATCTGTTCGACCCTATGATGCGCATAAATCGTTCACCAACGAGCTCAAAGATCTCAAACTTGATCTTAGGAGGTCGGAGCGTCATTGGAGACGGAACTACTGTCCTAATCTTCGTGCCAAATACAAACTTCTCCTAAACGACTATAAAAGAGCAATCCTTGCGGCCAAAACCAAATACTTCACCGAGAGAGTTGCCCTATCTGCCAACAAATCCAGAGAAATTTTCTCCCTGGTTCACAACCTGGCCACCTCCGACCGCACGAGTACCAGCACTGTTCCCTCTCAGACCCTCTGTTATTCACTCAATGACTACTTCATTTATAAAATCACTAACATCAAGGCCAATATCCCCACGGTACTCCAACCTGGCCTCTCATGCTCCCTCCCCCTCCCCTCCTCCTCTTTGGATCAGTTTCCTCCCATCTCCACGGACCGGTTTCTCAACCTGCTCAAAAAAGTCAAGTCCGGATCTCTGGCGGACTGTGCTCCTGCACGGATCCTTAAAACTCTTTTCACTAGTTGTTCTGCCCCCCCTCTTGCCCTTCTTAATGGCTCCTTAGCTCTAGGCTCTGTTCCTTCGTCTTTTAAATCTGCTATCGTTCTCCCCATTCTGAAAAAATCTGGTCTGGACCCCTCCCTCCCTTCTAATTTTAGGCCCATCACCCTTCTCCCTTATCTGGGTAAGATTCTTGAAAGCCATGTTACATCTTGCCTGTCCAACTACATTGAGGAGAACCACCTCTTGGCCTCCCATCAGGCGGGCTTTCGCCCAGGCCATTCCACGGAGTCAGTGGTCATGGCGTTCCTGGACGAACTTAAAGGGAAAGCTGACATCAATCTCCCTCAGGCACTGGTCCTCCTCGATTTGTCCGCTGCGTTTGACACGGTCGATCATTCCATTCTTCTCGACCGTGTCAACGCAGCGGGCATCCGGGGCGCTGCCTTCTCTTGGCTTGCGTCCTTTCTTCAGGGCAGGTCCCAAGCGGTTCACCTCTCGGGCTTCTCCGCTCCTCACCGTTCGGTCACCTGTGGGGTTCCCCAAGGCTCCTCCCTTTCCCCTCTTCTCTTTAACCTTTATATTTACCCCCTCATCGCCTCTCTTCTCGAGCTGGGGGTCTCTGTGTATAACTACGCGGACGATCTCCAGCTCGTCTTCGATCTGTCTTCCCCTTCTGTCTCTCTTCCTAAGTTTTGTTCCACTTTAGTCTTTATATCTGAATGGATGAGCATCAATCACTTGAAGCTCAATCCGGACAAGACGGAGCTTGTCCTCACGGGTGGTCCCTCTAACCCCTGGTCCCCGGTTCATTGACCCCCTCTTTTGGCTCCCCCCCTTCACCGGTCTCTTCCGTTCGGATCTTGGGCATTAAGGTCAGCCATGACCTTACTATGCATGCCCAAGTCAGCTCAGTAGTATCCTCCTGTTTTCTGTCTCTCCGCCTCATTCGGAAAATCTCTCGCTATTTCTCTACGGATGCCCTCAAAACCATAGTCATGGCCCTCATCACCTCCCGCCTCGATTATGGGAATGGCCTGTACGTGGGCATACCCGCCTACGAAACCCGCCGTCTTCAGGCCATTCAAAACCAGGCTACTCGCCTCATTCTTCGTCTTCCCAAATCCTCCCACATCACTCCCGCACTAAAGTCCCTTCATTGGCTTCCTGTCCACTTCAGATCCTTCTTTAAATTGGCTTGTGTGACCTATCGCGCTCACACCCACTCAGCTCCCCTCTTCATCGGATCTCTCATTTCCCCTCACGTCCCCAGTCGCACTCTCCGCTCCTCCTCTCTCTCCCTTCTCCATGTTCCCCGCTTTCGTAAATCCAGAACGGGAGGCACCCGATTCTCGGTTCTGGCCCCCCGGTTCTGGAATAGCCTTCCTTTGTCCATCCGCTCCATCCCTATTTACACTCACTTCCGCAAAACCCTTAAAACTTTTCTGTTCTCCCAGGCCTTCCCCTGCTAGCTTTCCAGAGTCCCCTCTGTGAGTCTAGTTTAACCCTCAGCGCCAGGAAGCCGCTTGGCCGCAGTGCGCTTAATCAAGTTCTTTTTTTCATTTCATTTCATTTTCATTTCATTTCAGCGTGGAGCCGACTGGTGCTTCTTCCTCCTGTTTCGCTGTTACGCTGAGCGTATGGATGGATACACAAGTGTAAACCTTGGATTTATCAGGATTCGGGAGGATTACACGTTCTATAGGACAGGATGGATGGAATGGGCATGCAACCCTACTGGGGGTTCCTTTTTCACCAAGGAATAACGAATTTTAATGCAAAGAACGACCCATCGAGAGATGGTTCGTTTTTGCACAGCCTTACCTTTTTTGGAGCTCATCGTTTTTGCACAGCCTTATCTTTTTTGGAGCTCACATAACCAACAAAGAGCTGATCGGCCACCCGGAATTGGTTTGTGCGATCCAGATAAAATGATAATGCACGTTTTGGATCAAGACGAAGGAGTCTTTCCTCATCTTTGGAAGGATGCAGGAAGATGGTGGGCAAAGTGATGGTCTGTTTTATGTGGAAAAAGGTAACCACTTTGGGTAGAAATGAAGGCCTAGTTTGAAGGACAAACTGGTCAGGATGGACAGCAAGGAAAGGAGGTTTCGAAGATAGAGCCTGCAGCTCACTCACCTAGGCGTGCAGAGGTGATGGCAACCAGAAAAGCAGTCTTGAAAGTCAAGAGTCTGAGAGGAGAATTATGTAGTGGCTCAAAGGCAGAGAACATAAGGTAAGTCAAGACCAGATTCAAGTCCCACTGAGGCATTACGAAAGGAATAGGAGGAAAGAGGTGAGTAATGCCCTTAAGGAAACAATTTACAATAGGGGACTTGAAAAGAGAAGGCTGATCAGGAAATCGAAGAAAGGCCGAAATTGCCGAAAGATAACTTTTAAGGATGCCCAGAGCAGAGCCCTGCTGGGCTAAAGAAAGTATGAATAGGAGAACCTCAGAAAGAGGAGTAGAAAGGGGATGCACAGCCTTTGCTGCACAACATACAACAAATTTGTTCCACCTACAGGCGTACACTGTTTTAGTGGAGGGACACCTGGCTTCCAAGATGACATTACATACTTTGGGAGGAAGGTTGAAAGCTGTCAACTGTCACCGCTCAATCTCCACGCAAGGAGGTGGATGCTTGACAAGTTCGGATGGAAGACCGTCCCCTGCTGCTGCGACAGGAGATCCTCCCGGAGAGGCAATCTGATCGGAGGACCGATGGCCATGTTCAAGAGCTGGGGATACCAGACTCTTCGTGCCCAGTCCGGAGCCACAAGAATTACTTGGGCCCGGTCGGGCTAGATTTTCTTCAGCACTCTGGACAGAAGTGGTGTAGGCAGAAAGGCGTATAGAAGACTGATATTCCACTTGCAATGAAAAGCGTTGTGGAGCGAGTGCCGTCTTGGAAGTTCCTGTTTTAAGCGAACAAGGGAACCCACTGAGTAACCAAGAACCAGGGGTATAAGTTTATGAGGCAACAGAGGTCCTTGACAAGTTAATGTAGGGACTAGAAATTATTATAGGCCAGAATCTGCGATATAATGACAAGGTGTCCAGCAGGACCCTTTTTAATGTTCAATATACAAAATAAAAAAGAATTTCAGAACACACAATTTTACAGTGGGACACAATCCTGCATTCAGTACACAAAACCATAAAACATGACAAACAATGTTTACAGGAATAAAATGTATCTCAGGCAAAGTTAGAAAACAAGTGAGACGCTAGTAAGTCAACAGAATCAATCTAGCTGTACTCATGCAGTATAGCACAATTGGGTCACACAATGGAGAGCTAGTGCATAACTACATCAACTGTCGACGGCGTTTCGATCCCATTAAAAATGAAGGATCATCATCAGGACTGACAATGTTTTGCCTGATTTATAAGCCTATGTCTAATTTGTATGCAAACACAACAGGTGATGGACCGAATGTGGATCAATGTCACACACTCACCCCAGTCCAAAGATCTGGGCCCAAATCCATTGTTTTTTTGCACTCCACACCACCCTGGGTTAGACAATGGCGATATGCAAATCAGCTCTGACCCTGTGCCCCATGGGAACAGTCCAGTCCGAACTACAAAAGCCATGTCCTTCCCAGAACGGAATCAAGCACCCGAGGACCGGACCGGTTTCGAGGTAACACCTCTCATCAGCCCGGCTAGCTTGACTCCAGTGGTGTGGAGTGCCTGGGACCCACGTCTGGGCATCCCCAGCGCACTTAGGGCGGAATATGCAAACACAACAGGTGATGGACCGAATGTGGATCAATGTCACACACTCACCCCAGTCCAAAGATCTGGGCCTAAATCCATCGTTTTTTTGCACTCCACACCACCCTGGGTTAGACAATGGCGATATGCAAATCAGCTCTGACCCTGTGCCCCATGGGAACAGTCCAGTCCGAACTACAAAAGCCATGTCCTTCCCAGAACGGAATCAAGCATCCGAGGACCGGACCGGTTTCGAGGTAACACCTCTCATCAGCCCGGCTAGCTTGACTCCAGTGGTGTGGAGTGCCTGGGACCCACGTCTGGGCATCCCCAGCGCACTTAGGGCGGAATATGCAAACACAACAGGTGATGGACCGAATGTGGATCAATGTCACACACTCACCCCAGTCCAAAGATCTGGGCCCAAATCCATCGTTTTTTTGCACTCCACACCACCCTGGGTTAGACAATGGCGATATGCAAATCAGCTCTGACCCTGTGCCCCATGGGAACAGTCCAGTCCGAACTACAAAAGCCATGTCCTTCCCAGAACGGAATCAAGCATCCGAGGACCGGACCGGTTTCGAGGTAACACCTCTCATCAGCCCGGCTAGCTTGACTCCAGTGGTGTGGAGTGCCTGGGACCCACGTCTGGGCATCCCCAGCGCACTTAGGGCGGAATATGCAAACACAACAGGTGATGGACCGAATGTGGATCAATGTCACACACTCACCCCAGTCCAAAGATCTGGGCCCAAATCCATCGTTTTTTTGCACTCCACACCACCCTGGGTTAGACAATGGCGATATGCAAATCAGCTCTGACCCTGTGCCCCATGGGAACAGTCCAGTCCTAACTACAAAAGCCATGTCCTTCCCAGAACGGAATCAAGCATCCGAGGACCGGACCGGTTTCGAGGTAACACCTCTCATCAGCCCGGCTAGCTTGACTCCAGTGGTGTGGAGTGCCTGGGACCCACGTCTGGGCATCCCCAGCACACTTAGGGCGGAATATGCAAACACAACAGGTGATGGACCGAATGTGGATCAATGTCACACACTCACCCCAGTCCAAAGATCTGGGCCCAAATCTATCGTTTTTTTGCACTCCACACCACCCTGGGTTAGACAATGGCGATATGCAAATCAGCTCTGACCCTGTGCCCCATGGGAACAGTCCAGTCCGAACTACAAAAGCCATGTCCTTCCCAGAACGGAATCAAGCATCCGAGGACCGGACTCGAGGTAACACCTCTCATCAGCCCGGCTAGCTTGACTCCAGTGGTGTGGAGTGCCTGGGACCCACGTCTGGGCATCCTCAGCGCACTTAGGGCGGAATATGCAAACACAACAGGTGATGGACCGAATGTGGATCAATGTCACACACTCACCCCAGTCCAAAGATCTGGGCCCAAATCCATCGTTTTTTTGCACTCCACACCACCCTGGGTTAGACAATGGCGATATGCAAATCAGCTCTGACCCTGTGCCCCATGGGAACAGTCCAGTCCGAACTACAAAAGCCATGTCCTTCCCAGAACGGAATCAAGCATCCGAGGACCGGACCGGTTTCGAGGTAACACCTCTCATCAGCCCGGCTAGCTTGACTCCAGTGGTGTGGAGTGCCTGGGACCCACGTCTGGGCATCCCCAGCGCACTTAGGGCGGAATATGCAAACACAACAGGTGATGGACCGAATGTGGATCAATGTCACACACTCACCCCAGTCCAAAGATCTGGGCCCAAATCCATCGTTTTTTTGCACTCCACACCACCCTGGGTTAGACAATGGCGATATGCAAATCAGCTCTGACCCTGTGCCACATGGGAACAGTCCAGTCCGAACTACAAAAGCCATGTCCTTCCCAGAACGGAATCAAGCATCCGAGGACCGGACCGGTTTCGAGGTAACACCTCTCATCAGCCCGGCTAGCTTTACTCCAGTGGTGTGGAGTGCCTGGGACCCACGTCTGGGCATCCCCAGCGCACTTAGGGCGGAATATGCAAACACAACAGGTGATGGACCGAATGTGGATCAATGTCACACACTCACCCCAGTCCAAAGATCTGGGCCCAAATCCATCGTTTTTTTGCACTCCACACCACCCTGGGTTAGACAATGGCGATATGCAAATCAGCTCTGACCCTGTGCCCCATGGGAACAGTCCAGTCCGAACTACAAAAGCCATGTCCTTCCCAGAACGGAATCAAGCATCCGAGGACCGGACCGGTTTCGAGGTAACACCTCTCATCAGCCCGGCTAGCTTGACTCCAGTGGTGTGGAGTGCCTGGGACCCACGTCAGGGCATCCCCAGCGCACTTAGGGCGGAATATGCAAACACAACAGGTGATGGACCGAATGTGGATCAATGTCACACACTCACCCCAGTCCAAAGATCTGGGCCCAAATCCATCGTTTTTTTGCACTCCACACCACCCTGGGTTAGACAATGGCGATATGCAAATCAGCTCTGACCCTGTGCCACATGGGAACAGTCCAGTCCGAACTACAAAAGCCATGTCCTTCCCAGAACGGAATCAAGCATCCGAGGACCGGACCGGTTTCGAGGTAACACCTCTCATCAGCCCGGCTAGCTTTACTCCAGTGGTGTGGAGTGCCTGGGACCCACGTCTGGGCATCCCCAGCGCACTTAGGGCGGAATATGCAAACACAACAGGTGATGGTCCGAATGTGGATCAATGTCACACACTCACCCCAGTCCAAAGATCTGGGCCCAAATCCATCGTTTTTTTGCACTCCACACCACCCTGGGTTAGACAATGGCGATATGCAAATCAGCTCTGACCCTGTGCCCCATGGGAACAGTCCAGTCCGAACTACAAAAGCCATGTCCTTCCCAGAACGGAATCAAGCATCCGAGGACCGGACCGGTTTCGAGGTAACACCTCTCATCAGCCCGGCTAGCTTGACTCCAGTGGTGTGGAGTGCCTGGGACCCACGTCAGGGCATCCCCAGCGCACTTAGGGCGGAATATGCAAACACAACAGGTGATGGACCGAATGTGGATCGATGTCACACACTCACCCCAGTCCAAAGATCTGGGCCCAAATCCATCGTTTTTTTGCACTCCACACCACCCTGGGTTAGACAATGGCGATATGCAAATCAGCTCTGACCCTGTGCCCCATGGGAACAGTCCAGTCCGAACTACAAAAGCCATGTCCTTCCCAGAACGGAATCAAGCATCCGAGGACCGGACCGGTTTCGAGGTAACACCTCATCAGCCCGGCTAGCTTGACTCCAGTGGTGTGGAGTGCCTGGGACCCACGTCTGGGCATCCCCAGCGCACTTAGGGCGGAATATGCAAACACAACAGGTGATGGACCGAATGTGGATCAATGTCACACACTCACCCCAGTCCAAAGATCTGGGCCCAAATCCATCGTTTTTTTGCACTCCACACCACCCTGGGTTAGACAATGGCGATATGCAAATCAGCTCTGACCCTGTGCCCCATGGGAACAGTCCAGTCCGAACTACAAAAGCCATGTCCTTCCCAGAACGGAATCAAGCATCCGAGGACCGGACCGGTTTCGAGGTAACACCTCTCATCAGCCCGGCTAGCTTGACTCCAGTGGTGTGGAGTGCCTGGGACCCACGTCTGGGCATCCCCAGCGCACTTAGGGCGGAATATGCAAACACAACAGGTGATGGACCGAATGTGGATCAATGTCACACACTCACCCCAGTCCAAAGATCTGGGCCCAAATACATCGTTTTTTTGCACTCCACACCACCCTGGGTTAGACAATGGCGATATGCAAATCAGCTCTGACCCTGTGCCCCATGGGAACAGTCCAGTCCGAACTACAAAAGCCATGTCCTTCCCAGAACGGAATCAAGCATCCGAGGACCGGACCGGTTTCGAGTTAACACCTCTCATCAGCCCGGCTAGCTTGACTCCAGAAGGTGTGGAGTGCCTGGGACCCACGTCTGGGCATCCCCAGCGCACTTAGGGCGGAATATGCAAACACAACAGGTGATGGACCGAATGTGGATCAATGTCACACACTCACCCCAGTCCAAAGATCTGGGCCCAAATCCATCGTTTTTTTGCACTCCACACCACCCTGGGTTAGACAATGGCGATATGCAAATCAGCTCTGACCCTGTGCCCCATGGGAACAGTCCAGTCCGAACTACAAAAGCCATGTCCTTCCCAGAACGGAATCAAGCATCCGAGGACCGGACCGGTTTCGAGGTAACACCTCTCATCAGCCCGGCTAGCTTGACTCCAGTGGTGTGGAGTGCCTGGGACCCACGTCTGGGCATCCCCAGCGCACTTAGGGCGGAATATGCAAACACAACAGGTGATGGACCGAATGTGGATCAATGTCACACACTCACCCCAGTCCAAAGATCTGGGCCCAAATCCATCGTTTTTTTGCACTCCACACCACCCTGGGTTAGACAATGGCGATATGCAAATCAGCTCTGACCCTGTGCCCCATGGGAACAGTCCAGTCCGAACTACAAAAGCCATGTCCTTCCCCGAACGGAATCAAGCATCCGAGGACCGGACCGGTTTCGAGGTAACACCTCTCATCAGCCCGGCTAGCTTGACTCCAGTGGTGTGGAGTGCCTGGGACCCACGTCTGGGCATCCCCAGCGCACTTAGGGCGGAATATGCAAACACAACGGGCGATGGACCGAATGTGGATCAATGTCACACACTCACCCCAGTCCAAAGATCTGGGCCCAAATCCATCGTTTTTTTGCACTCCACACCACCCTGGGTTAGACAATGGCGATATGCAAATCAGCTCTGACCCTGTACCCCATGGGAACAGTCCAGTCCGAACTACAAAAGCCATGTCCTTCCCAGAACGGAATCAAGCATCCGAGGACCGGACCGGTTTCGAGGTAACACCTCTCATCAGCCCGGCTAGCTTGACTCCAGTGGTGTGGAGTGCCTGGGACCCACGTCTGGGCATCCCCAGCGCACTTAGGGCGGAATATGCAAACACAACAGGTGATGGACCGAATGTGGATCAATGTCACACACTCACCCCAGTCCAAAGATCTGGGCCCAAATCCATCGTTTTTTTGCACTCCACACCACCCTGGGTTAGACAATGGCGATATGCAAATGAGCTCTGACCCTGTGCCCCATGGGAACAGTCCAGTCCGAACTACAAAAGCCATGTCCTTCCCAGAACGGAATCAAGCATCCGAGGACCGGACCGGTTTCGAGGTAACACCTCTCATCAGCCCGGCTAGCTTGACTCCAGTGGTGTGGAGTGCCTGGGACCCACGTCTGGGCATCCCCAGCGCACTTAGGGCGGAATATGCAAACACAACAGGTGACACAAGGGACTGGGACCCAATGGTTGGGCCAATCAGCGTGGCGTGTAGTAGAAGGGCGTTTGGTAACGAGGGTCGTGGATGGCCCAAGTACAAGAGAAGTCAACACTATGGTCGTATCTGTCTTTCAACCGGCGGTGGTCTGATTCCGATCAACCAGGAACCGCTCTCGAATTGGAAGTCTGAACCTAATAATCCAGATCAATGGTCCATGCGGGCTAGAGTCGCGCCGATCAGGAGCCTTGGAAATTCCAGCACGCAGAACTGCTGACATTTGGCGTACTCATCGGTGGCCAACAGAATCAACCAAGACTCTCCCCACTGGTGAAAGAGGCCTCGCACCACCTTCGAGTGAAGACGCCATTCGTGATCCATCATGCATCAGCGGCTGGGTTCGCCCCCCTGCCGTTCAGAGAACCTGCCAGGTGTTGAACCACCAGGGACATTGCCCTAATGTTCCAGCCACGTCTAAAGGCGAAGAGCCACTTGACATAGGGTCCACTACCCCACCCACCCGCCTCTTTGTTGCAGTACCCCATGGCGGTGGTATTGTCAGTGAACACCTGCACTACCCTTCCTTTGACAGAAGAAAGGAATGCCTTCAGTGCCAGACGATTCGCCTGGAGCTCCAGAAGATTGATGAGGAGCCCGGACTCCACCAGAGACCAGAGGCCGCCCCATCCCAGGAGTGACGCATCTGACACCACTGTGAACTCTGGTTGGGAAGGGTAAGGGATCTGCCGTTGACCCAATCCTTGTCTGTTAACCACCACTAAAATCCATGTGCAGTGCTCTCCGAGATCTGGATGCAATCGGAAAGATTCCCCTGATGCTGCGCCCACTGGAACTTCAGGTCCCACTGCAAAGCCTGCATAGGCCACCTGGCATGATCCACCACTCCGCAGCCTCAGGGTCATTCTCACCGAAAACCCGGGGTAAAGGCTGAACCATCGGTATCATAGTCTGAATATCCCATACTCGCTGCTCGGGAGGATAAGCTCGAAACTGTGCTGTATCCAGAGCTGCTCCGATGAAAAGGTGCTTCAGAGAGGGAATCAGGTGTGACATCGGCACTTTGATAGTGAGCCCCAGCGAGTGCAAGAGTTCCGCCGTAGTCTGGAGGTGGGAGACGACAGCCTCAGGCAAGCTTGCCTTCAACAGCCACCGCCATCACTTTCGTGAACACCCGAGGGGCGCTGGTAAGGCCAAAGGGGAGCACGGTAAACTGAAAATGCTCGTGGCCTACCAAGAACCGTAGGTAACGCATGTGGGCTGGCAGGACAGGGATATGGAAATAAGCGCCCTGCAACTCCAACGCAACCATCCAGTCTCCAGGGCCAAGGGCAGACAGGACCTGAGCTAATGTCAACCTTTTGAAATTCTCCTTCCGGAGGAAGCGGTTAACGTCCCTGAGATCCAAGATAGGAGGCAGGCCTTTGTCCTTCTTGGGTACCAGGAAATAGTGGGGATAACAAATATGACCTACTTCTGGCACAGGGACTCGCTTGATAGCTCCCTTGACCTGCCGGAGAAGGGCCAAGTGATCCTCCGACATGCGGTGAAGTGTTGGTGGCTTGGAGTGAGGGGTAGTCTCGAAGGGGAGGGAGTAGTTCCTTCGGACTATCTGCAAAACCCACCTGTCCGAAGTGATGTTGTGCTAGTGGGGGAGTTGATGGCGGATCCTGCCTTCCACTGGCAACTGGTGGTCCTGAAAGGTCGGACTAGGAAGGTTTGGAGGTAGCTGCGGGGCAGGGGGAGCACTGGTGGACTGACCTGCCCTCTGGCCCCAGGACCCACAACGCTGGGTCCCATGTCCCCAGCCGCGCAGAGGCTGGGTGGCTTGTGTTGCCCTGTGAGGAACGTGGTGGGGCACCCCTGATGATGAGGAAGCACACACCACCACCATTTTCTGAGACAGATGGGTTGAAAGGAACCTCGGATTGCCTGTGGCAAGGCAATGGTGTTTGGCCACTTGACAATAAAACACCAGGACGATAAAAGAGTTTTTCACAACTTGCCAAGACAGGGTCCATGAGGGCCTTAGTAAATACTAAAGAAAGAAGTAAGTGAAAGAAGGGGGTTCCCCACAGGGTTTCTTTAAGAATGCAGGCAGGTCGTAGGGGGAAAAAGAAACTAAGTAAAGAACAGAGCACGTACCCCGCCAGTTGATCTAATGGTCCCAGAGGTGGGATCCCAGTATATGAGGGGTGATGAAGCTAGGAGTTGGCACTGCACCGGGCAAAATATCTACAATCCAGATAAATGCAAGGAAGAGAGTTTTATTTCCAAAAATATATGTTTTCTTTATTTATTCATCTATATACTTTTTGGACCAACATAAATAACATATAATATTGCACAATCAGACATAAGGAATTGATGAGGGATAAAATAGACAAGAATACATTTTCACTACAAAAGCCTACCCAGCAACAATCCACACTTCATTCATACTTTCATTCTCTCAGATTCTCACCAAATAATTCTACCTAAAGTTCTATCATTCCACTCACATTCCTCATTACATTCCCATTATTCTGTTGTATGTCACACATAGATGGTAAATATGTGGCATAGAACAGAGTCTTATTCCATACAAAAACTCATTGTACGGCCCCTTATTTAGAATAACATGGTATGCCGTATTTCTTGAGACATGAGCCGACGCGCGTTTCGGTGTATGGGCCCAAAGGGCCACACCTTCGTCAGGGCTGGGGACTGTTGACTGGGAAGATGACAACGATCTAAAAATAAAACACAATGCCTTAGTATTTTTCTAAAACAAAGAATTCATCTATCATGATCCAAATCTCACTAGTCCAGTTTGTTCAAGCAATGCAGTTACTTTCAAACATGATTCTGGTCATTTATATATATTATCTTCAAATGGTTGTCATTCTGACCGTGTGCAGTAACCAACTACCTAAAAGCACTCCCACTGACAGACTCCCAAATAGGTGAGATCTGTAAAGGCATTTAGATGGCCAGGGCTAAGTAACCAATCAGGGACACAGTTTTTCATCTTACACTCTTAACAATATGTCACATTCTAACATTATGTCACATTATGTCACTCTTAACAATATGTCACATTATAACATTGTGTCACATTATAACAAACACTCATTTTGAGACACACATTGACCACAAAAGGAACAAAAGGGTTGTTGTAAGTCCCTACAAGTTACAATGTTGGGGATCCCTCATTTTGGCTGGAGAGAAGGGAACTTTTAAACCCAAATGGAACATAGGAGGTATGTTTACAGTCGTTATTCGTTTTGTTTTTATTTTTATTTTTAAGAGGCGAGGAAACCTGAAGGCCAGAGTAGATACTAAGGCACAAAACCTATCAGGTAGCTGGTTTTCTAGGTAGTTACAATATTGCGTAATAAAAGATCAAGCCTAGTTTCAAGTCCAAGGATTACCATAAAACAATTTACCTGGTGATGATATAAACAGGATATTCTAATGCAAGAATGCCTTATATTTTCAGGAAGGCAGAGATCTCCTAGATAGTGAAAAATGAGCTCTGATTATCCAAGGACTATAGTAATTAGTTTTAAATAAATAGTGGCAAGGATTCAAAGTTTGATTACCTGGGTCCTGAAAATTATATTTCAAATGGTAGGCTCCACTGAGTAGAGATTTGCTGCGAGAAGGAAGCTGGAGGATCGCTAAGTTTTCGCTTTTTTGGAGGTATCATGCACAATTTCCCTAAGATAGAATTATATAATCAGTATATGCATAGGCACTCGTTTGCATAATAATAAGGGTCGAGACATTAGGGGTTTATACACACCGGAGATAGCAGGAGGATTAGTCACTGAGTCTATGTAGTATAGGTCCGTCAGGAGGTATGTGGTTTACAATAGGTAACATACTCCCACCAGGTACTTTTTATACTGATTATATAATTCTATCTTAGGGAAATTGTGCATGATACCTCCAAAAAAGCGAAAACTTAGCGATCCTCCAGCTTCCTTCTCGCAGCAAATCTCTACTCAGTGGAGCCTACCATTTGAAATATAATTTTCAGGACCCAGGTAATCAAACTTTGAATCCTTGCCACTATTTATTTAAAACTAATTACTATAGTCCTTGGATAATCAGAGCTCATTTTTCACTATCTAGGAGATCTCTGCCTTCCTGAAAATATAAGGCATTCTTGCATTAGAATATCCTGTTTATATCATCACCAGGTAAATTGTTTTATGGTAATCCTTGGACTTGAAACTAGGCTTGATCTTTTATTACGCAATATTGTAACTACCTAGAAAACCAGCTACCTGATAGGTTTTGTGCCTTAGTATCTACTCTGGCCTTCAGGTTTCCTCGCCTCTTAAAAATAAAAATAAAAACAAAACGAATAACGACTGTAAACATACCTCCTATGTTCCATTTGGGTTTAAAAGTTCCCTTCTCTCCAGCCAAAATGAGGGATCCCCAACATTGTAACTTGTAGGGACTTACAACAACCCTTTTGTTCCTTTTGTGGTCAATGTGTGTCTCAAAATGAGTGTTTGTTATAATGTGACACAATGTTATAATGTGACATATTGTTAAGAGTGACATAATGTGACATAATGTTAGAATGTGACATATTGTTAAGAGTGTAAGATGAAAAACTGTGTCCCTGATTGGTTACTTAGCCCTGGCCATCTAAATGCCTTTACAGATCTCACCTATTTGGGAGTCTGTCAGTGGGAGTGCTTTTAGGTAGTTGGTTACTGCACACGGTCAGAATGACAACCATTTGAAGATAATATATATAAATGACCAGAATCATGTTTGAAAGTAACTGCATTGCTTGAACAAACTGGACTAGTGAGATTTGGATCATGATAGATGAATTCTTTGTTTTAGAAAAATACTAAGGCATTGTGTTTTATTTTTAGATCGTTGTCATCTTCCCAGTCAACAGTCCCCAGCCCTGACGAAGGTGTGGCCCTTTGGGCCCATACACCGAAACGCGCGTCGGCTCATGTCTCAAGAAATATGGCATACCATGTTATTCTAAATAAGGGGCCGTACAATGAGTTTTTGTATGGAATAAGACTCTGTTCTATGCCACATATTTACCATCTATGTGTGACATACAACAGAATAATGGGAATGTAATGAGGAATGTGAGTGGAATGATAGAACTTTAGGTAGAATTATTTGGTGAGAATTTGAGAGAATGAAAGTATGAATGAAGTGTGGATTGTTGCTGGGTAGGCTTTTGTAGTGAAAATGTATTCTTGTCTATTTTATCCCTCATCAATTCCTTATGTCTGATTGTGCAATATTATATGTTATTTATGTTGGTCCAAAAAGTATATAGATGAATAAATAAAGAAAACATATATTTTTGGAAATAAAACTCTCTTCCTTGCATTTATCTGGATTGTAGATATTTTGCCCGGTGCAGTGCCAACTCCTAGCTTCATCACCCCTCATATACTGGGATCCCACCTCTGGGACCATTAGATCAACTGGCGGGGTACGTGCTCTGTTCTTTACTTAGTAAATACTAGCCAAGGTTCTGCACCCAAAGTGGGTTCAAGAATTTAGGTCAACAAATTTGACTTTGTCTCTTCAACAGGAAGCAGGAATTCCAGCATCACAGTCACTTTCTTATGAATAGACCTTAATGAGACCACCTTCTCGGTACACCAGTCAGAAGGTCAACCAGAATCAATATCAGATAAAAAGCCTAAGCCACTGGCGTTTTGCAAGTCCAATTAAGGACAATCATCAGTGCAATGTGAACACAACAAATTATCAGCCTCATTTATCACACTCAAGTGGTGAACCAAGAACAGCATCTGAAAAGCATCTGCGTTGAAATAAATAATGTTTATAGTCTCATAAGCTTCTAAGTTCCTTGAAGGTGCTCAGTGAAAAAGGCATAGTTAAAAGATACCTGAACCTGTTCTGTAGCCCTGGAAAGATCTGCTCTGTGCCCATAAGTTGTTTTAGGTAGAGAGCCAGTGGTGGCACGGATGCAGTGTCGAGGTGCTGAAATTGGCATGTCATTTGGACAAAAACAGCACCTGAAGTGGTGGGTCAGCATTGGTGCTACTGGAGAGTACATGTTCAAAGGTTCAAAAGTCACATGGGTGCCAGTGTCACATAAGAGGATAAAGAAATGGACTAAAAATGCAAGCCTGGGTGCAGCGTCGGCAGTTACCTGTGTCAGATCTGGGGGAAAAAACAGGAACTCTGGGCATTTCTTCTAAAAAACCAACACCTAAGATGACCATGACCTTCTGTTTCCTTCATGCACACAATGGCTTGAAGCCTGAATCTCTAATGCAAATTTGGGAGTGAGCTCCATATCGGCATCTTAAGAGTGCAGTAAAAAAGGAAATGATGCTGTTATACACACGGCAACTAATGTCACCCAAAGTCCAAGCAAGCATCATAACAGCAGACTGGAGTGGAAACAAGTGGATCCATCTGCTGCTGCTGGGGAGCTTTTGGAAAAGTTTCTGCATTCAGTCTGAGACTTGGAGATGATTCAAGAAGCACATTATTTGTGGGAAGATGTCTACGTCAGAATTCCTTTTCAGTATATAAGCGACTTTCTATGTACAAAGATGAGTGTTTTCAAGACACATCAATACTCATTTGCATTTACAGTCAATGATATTAAATAGCCCATTACAAATATAATAATTTAACAGTGGAAGAAGAAATAAGTAACTTGTATATCAAAATTTTCAAGACAACATGGGAAGTGCTATTGACCTGCGAGTCCGAGCTCTAAGATTATCAGATTTTAGGGGCTCCTTTTAAGAGGATTTGTTATATAAATGTTGGACAAAAATGCTAATCTATTATTTTTAATGGCTTTCACGATTTGTACTCATACATAAACTCTTTTCTAGAACCAAACCGTATCCAATTAGTTATTCAGAGAAGGTATTCATTTATCATTAGACTCCTAAAATGCCATCCAGGGTCAAAATCATTTTTATTCTGGTATTTACCTGAAACTGTCTGACTTGGAAAGCTGCTTTCTCTGTGATGTTTATATTTTCCTCCTCTTCCTCGCCTTCATTACCTGCAACATTTAAAAGCAGCAGAATCAGAAATCCACCAGATAAGTCAAACCAAAGAGTTTTCTATGATCCCTGTGAACATCACAACCAGATTCATCAACCTTTGGTGGCTAGTGATTGGGCCTTTCTCCTTTGTTTGTCACTAATTCCCATTCTCTCACTTAGTCAACAACCAACTGTTTCCTTTGTCTTAAGAGGTTTTTTTTTTCAAAACTCTTTTTATTGATAGATCGCACATAATCAATAGTTAGCAGCACTCCGAATCCCAGAGGGGCTGTAAGCAAGCAATTGTCATCAAATACAGCAATCCATATTTTATCATATAAAGAAAACCTTAACTCCCGATCCATCTAAACCCTCCTCCCACCACTACCCTTCCCCCCCAACCCGGATTCCCCCTCCCCCCCGGCACAGTGTCATCTACATCCTGCAAAGAAATAACGAGTTACAGATGTCTCTTGTAGATGTTGCCTCCCACTCCATCAAAGACGTGGAGGAGCCCCAGTCGGGGAGTGCGCGGGAGGTCCCAACCCAACACCTCAGCCAAACAGTCCCACACTCCTGTCCAGAATCTAGTCAAACCGCCACAGCTCCACACTGTATGTATAAAAGTGCCCATCGCATGTCCACAGCGCAAGCATTCAGGGGACTCAATCAATCCAGCACGCCAAAGCCTTTCCCTGGTGTAGTAAGCCTTGTGTAGGTATTTAAATTGGATAAAGCGCAGGCGCACAGCAATGGCCGCCCCCTCTTGGGGCCTCAAGGGCCTCCCGTCAATCCTCCTCCTCCAGCTCCCCCACATCTCCTTCCCAAGTCTCCCTCAGTTTCTGTAGTGAGGAGGAGCAGTGTGTGACTAAGGTTTGATAGATGCGGGATATTTTCTTGTCCTCTAGGTCTCCCATGAACAGTTTGGCCTCTTTGGGCTAAACTCCGGTAAGGAGTCCAAGCCCTCCAGAGCAGGTGTAAGGCGTGGCAGAACTGTGAATACTTGCCGAATTTACTTGACGGAACCATTGTGGCGGAATCAAATATGGGTGGTTCTGAAGCTGGTATAGCAAGCGTGAAAGGGCAACCATTTTAAAGATGGCCGACATGCCATAGATATTGAGGGGCATATGAGACCAAGACTTCATGTCCATCCGAACTCGGTCCCAAACCGGAACCACGTTACGGTCCCAAGCAATAACTGGGGACGTCGTCAGAAAGACTCCTGGGTACATGAGACCGCCGGTAGCCATTTGTAGTGGCGAGGTCCATGAGCCGAGTCCCCCAGGGTCGCCCAGCACCCACAAGGTGGATTTGTGTGGGTTTAGGTATAGTCCCAATACTTCGCCAAAGACTTTCATAATTTCCAAGACTCGCGGTCCCGACCCGTTTAGGTCCATAAGGAAAAACAGGACGTCGTCTGCATAGAGCGCAATCCTGTCCGACGGACACGTCTCCCACTCGAGGCCCGTACTTGTGTGTCCATCCGGACCCAAGCGGCCAGTGGCTCCATGGCTAGGGCGAAGAGGTATGGCGAGAGGGGGCATCCCTGTCGAGTGCCTCGTTGTATGGAGAAGACCGCTGACGTAGCTCCAGCCACTCTCGCTGACGCCGTCAGATCTGTATAAAGTAGCTTCAGGTAGGACATGAACCTTGGCCCCAGGCTGAGGCGATAGAGGAGTGCAAAGAGGTAGACCCAGCTCAAGGAATCAAAGGCCCTGTCTATATCAGCTAGGAATAGCGCCGCCTGGGACCGGAGACCCCCAATGGCTTCGACTGCCACATGCGCGCGCCTGATGTTATGTCGTGTTGCCCTGTGGGGCATAAACCCGGCCTGGTCCGGATGAATCAAGTCCGTTATTAGGGGAAGTAGCCGGTTCGCAATCGCCTTGGCCAAGATCTTGGCTTCAATATTTAGAAGCGAGATCGGGCGATACGACTCATGTCGGTCTGGGGGCCTTCCGGGTTTGCAAAACACTACAATCTCAGCAGGTCTTCAATCGGGCGGTAGGAGTCCTCGTTCCCTCGCTGCCTCCAAGGCCCTCTGATAGTGGAGTCCCAGCTGGAGATGGTACTTCCTGAAGAACTCTCTCGGGAACCCGTTAGGGCCAGGAGCCTTGCCGGTGTCAAGTTCCCCCAGGGCCGTACCCAGCTCTTCCGCGGACAATGGGAGCTCCAACCACTCTCGCGACTCCTCGGGGAGCACACGTTGCGGGAGGTCTGCAATAAATTTATCAATGTCCGGCGCCGATAGGCATTCCCGTCTGGCGTATTGGGCTGCATAGTATTGAGCGAAGCTGTTCGCCAGCTCCCTTGCCGACGAAATCGGGGCCCCAGTATCATCCCTATGAGCCGGCAACACCAGCATTTGTGCCGCGGCTTGGCAGTCTATGCAGCTTTGTGCTCGACTTATCGCCCCACTGGTAGATCCTACTCCGTGTCGCCAACCACAGCTGTCGGGCCTCATCTAGCAGTAAGGATGCATAAGACTGCTGAGCCAAAAGTCCCCACCATCCCCAGTCGCTCCGCAGCGTGATTCAAGTAGTTCAACCGCCGCAGCGGCCTTCACTAGCTCCTCTCTGCGCCTCCTACGAGCCGCCGCACACCAGGCAATGTCCACTCCACGGAGTGTGGGCTTTAGAGCCTCCCAGAGCATCGGGACATCCTTCACTGAGCCTCAGTTGTCTTCCCAATAGTGGGCGATAGCCTCTCCCATGTGAGTTTGATAGTCTTCCTGCTGTAAGCTCCACCCTGAGAGGCACCATCTAAACGGCTGTCTCGCCCTGTCTAGGGTGATGTTTACCGTGACTGGGGAATGATCAGATAGTCCCCGCGGCAGGATAGCCGCAGAGTCGATCCTCTCAACTGCTGTTGTAGGGACAAATATGTAGTTGAGTCTAGAAAACGATTTGTGAGCTGCTGAGACATAGGTATATTCCCGCTTCTATGCATGTAGGTACCGCCATGTGTCTATCCAACCCATCCCCTGCACCATATTGCTTAGTTTAGTAGGTGTGTCCACCGGTTGGTTATCTCCAGGTCTACATCTATCCATGCGGCTGTGCATAACATCATTCCAATCGCCCCTAATCACAGCCAGTCCCTCCGGAATCTCAGTCCACACCGTAAACAGCTTCTCCACTAGTGACCACTGCAGCGGGGGTGGGGCATACACACTTCCAATCACCAGGGCCTCCGCACCAATCATTCCTTTAATAAACACATAGCGGCCCTGCGGGTCCACCCATTGTGTCGAGTGGACGTAGGCCAGTCTACGGTGAATCAATATGGACACTCCTCGAGACCCCCTCACAAGCCCAGCGAGATAAACCTGATCGTATCCATATCTCTGCAGGCTAAGCGTCTTGTTGCCCAGCAGGTGCGTCTCCTGTAGCGAGAGAATGTCAGCTCTCTCCCTTTTCCCCAATCGTAGAACTGCCCCTCTCTTAATTTTGTCCAGCATTCCCCGCACATTCCAACTCAGCACCCGCACAGAGGCCCTAGGAGCCTGTAGTCAAGCATCCTCAACCGCCATCCAACCGCAGACACATCACTGGGTATCGGGCATGCACATAGCAAAAACGAGGATCTCAACGACACCGTGCCAAGTAACTCCACTTCCCCCCCCCCCAACTCCCATCCCACCCTCCCTTCCTTCCCAACTTCCACCCTCCAGACCACTTGTCATCCCCCCCAACTCCCTTTCAACACCCCGGCCTCCCCCCCCCTATACCTCAGAAACGTTGAAGTATCCGTCGCGGCATAGGTTATCGTCGACCTCCAACGGGAGGTTGAGGACTCTCTATCCCAATGGATCCCCATAAACTACCCACCCAGTCCCAACTCTATCCCCCTAGGGTTTGAACTCCCATGAACTTGGGGAGTGAGCCCGCCCTCCCTGTTGTCCCCCCCCCCCACCCCCACCCATCCCATTCCATTACCGCCAACCTAAGGCCTTCAAGGCACATCCAATATTGAGTCTTATATGTTGCTCAGTTGGTAGATTGAAGTCTCAGGGTGACTCAGAAATAATACATAGTTTCGAGCGCCATTGTTTGTCAACATAAATCAATCCTTCAGTGGTTCGACGATTGGGTGCCGGAAGCATCGGCAGCCTCTGCTGCGCCTTCCTTAGATGGAGATTGTTTTTTTGTTTGGTTTCTCCAATTGCTCCTACTCCATGATTGCAGGATTGAGTGGTTTTCAAACTTCGGAGGCTCCTTCACTCGCGCTTGCCGTAGAATGGTGTCCCGGTCGTAGTAGTTTAGTAGTTTGGCTATCACCGGTCTGGGGCGAGCACCAACCGTGGTTTCTGGACAAGCGCTCGATGTGCACGTTCAATTACAAAGCAGCAGGAGAGGGAGTCCGGCGGAAGCCATCCCTCCAGCCATTGAGTTAGAAATGCCTCCATGTTGCCCTTCTCACAGCCCTCTGGAAAACCAACAAATCTCAGGTTATTCCGCCTGGACCGCCCCTCCGCGTCCTCCACTCGGAGTGCCAGGCCCCTTTGAATCCCCTCCATGCTGGCCACCTTCTTCTTCAAGGTCGCCACATCGTCTTCCATTCCCGTTATTCTGGTCTCTGCCTCGGTTATACGGGCCACGGCATTTCTCAGGTCCTGGCGCAGCAGTGTAACGTCTGCCCCAACTGCCCCGATCTTCGCACCCAGCTTGTCTCTGGATTGCGTGAT
This sequence comes from Lissotriton vulgaris, assembly GCF_964263255.1. Lineage (NCBI taxonomy): Eukaryota > Metazoa > Chordata > Amphibia > Caudata > Salamandridae > Lissotriton > Lissotriton vulgaris. Next base: position 1,954,569,421 of record NC_141687.1, read on the forward strand.
GGCTGCCATTTGGGCCGCATTGTCTGGCCCCTGCGGCTGCTGGCTCCCGGGGCCCCCGGCACTCCCACTGGGCCCGGTGAATTTGTCTATAGTGCCCTGTTTCGAGGCACCCCCACCGCTCCCGCCTCTGGTCATCGTGAATTGCGACTGGGGATTCCACTCCTGGATCCGCTGTACGTGCCTCCCGGTCCTTGTCACAAGTGTCGGGGGGGGGGGGGCTCACCTCACCAGTATGTTGCTCCTTCACAAGGCCCAGCGGACCTGTCAGGTACTCAGTTCATGCCACTCCCGGCTCCCCACCAGCCTGTACTGACTCTCCTTGCTTGCAGCTAATGTTTTCATTAGCACCACATTCGTCACCACCCAGCTACGGATCCTGGTGCCCCGCCGACTCGGGGCCCACCCCCAGGTCCATGCAGCGCCGTCCGCGGCCTAGGGCACACACTCCACCACTCTTCGTCACTCCGGGGGCCCCTCCGCTGGCCCTTCAGCTATATAGGTGTGGGCCCCTTCTTGCGCCCCAACTTGCAGTGGGCAGGCCTTCTCGGCGCAGGATGTATGAAGAGCTAGGTGCGCCGCCGCCCGGACCCGGTATGCACCACACCGCAGTGATTACAGCTGTGTGGTCTGGTCCCGAGTGGACCCGGCCCCTGGCGTCAGCCCAAAGTTGCTCCCCCTAGGCCCACTGCCCCTCCGCGGCCCGAATTGGCCGCCGAGCTGTCTGGTGCCAGTCCCGACCCGCCTCTGCATCACTCGGGCCCTCGCTGCCCACCCGGGGGGCACACCTCCTCACCTTCGCTGGAGCACTGCAAATTTAGTCCCCGGCGTCAGGCCGCTGGGTAGGCCGCGCCGTCACCGCTGTCCCGCACACTCAGCCGACTCTCACGGCCCTGGGCACCGGGTCACGCCCGCCGGGGTAGGGGAATTTTCGGTTTGTCTCCGGGGCACCACACTGGACCAAGCGGCTCCCGCGCCGCCCGCCTCCGCAGTCCGCCGCCGGGCCTCACGAAACTCGAGGTCCCGGGTCATCGGGCTCGGTGCAGGCCACGCCGTCTCGGGGCTCAAAGATTAGTCACCAGAGCGCTGCCGCGCCTCGGAAACCGCTGGCCGGAGTCGCCGCTGGCCACTGCAGCTCGGGCGCCCCACTGGGTAAGCGTTGGGCGGAAGAGGGACAGGATAGTCTCTCGGATTCAATGTCGGTGGGACGGAGCTCGTCTAGGCTGCGTCCACCATGCTGGCTTCCTTGGCCATGCCCCCAGTCTTAAGAGTTTTTAATGTCCTTTATGTTATCTAATTTGGGACATTTGGAGCTCACTTAAAATAAAAACTCAACGTTCCACAGGATTGACCCCTTCCAAACTTATTTTGCCCCTCGTGGTTTTATCAAGGGCACAGACATCTCTCCATTTGACTCAACAGACACTTACAACTGCGTGGCCAATCCTGATGCATACAATCATATTGCATCTGCGGTGTGACACTCAAGCACTTGGATAGGTCTCTTGATCAGGTGTGATGGGGAGGCATTCTCTACACTTTGGCATCTTCCACTCTATGTCAGATCTCCAATCATCAAGCATATCACAAGACATTAAACAAGCAACTATTTAGCACTCTGTCCCTCCCTCATTGTGTAATCTGATCTGATTGGTCAAGAAGCCTTTGTGCTATCACACAACTTACAAGTACCCTATCAAGCCACATTATAGAAAGAAGGGAATAAGAATGTAAGCAGTTAATTAATGTTACTGTCACTGGATCTGCGGTGTACACCGCTGGTGGCTACATAATCCTCCTGCAGATTTCCTCTCCTTATGAATATACTCCTAGCACAAGCCTGAATCAGAAAAAAAAATCTCCAGCAACAGCTCTCCAAAGTCATCAGGTGGCGCAAATTTAGTTTCAGTTGCAAATCCACCTTTGTTTCTGAAGATTCATGGTATTAAGGGAGTAACCACTCTGCTGTATCTATCTATGTATCTATCGCCTCACTGTATCTATCGTCCTCACTCTATCTATCGTCCTCACTCTATCTATCGTCCTCACTCTATCTGTCGTCCTCACTCTATCTGTCGTCCTCACTCTATCTGTCGTCCTCACTCTATCTGTCGTCCTCCCTCTATCTGTCGTCCTCCCTCTATCTGTCGCCCTCACTCTATCTGTCGCCCTCACTCTATCTGTCGCCCTCACTCTATCTGTCGCCCTCACTCTATCTGTCGCCCTCACTCTATCTGTCGCCCTCACTCTATCTGTCGCCCTCACTCTATCTGTCGCCCTCACTCTATCTGTCGCCCTCACTCTATCTGTCGCCCTCACTCTATCTGTCGCCCTCACTCTATCTGTCGCCCTCACTCTATCTGTCGCCCTCACTCTATCTATCGCCCACACTCTATCTATCGCCCACACTCTATCTATCGCCCACACTCTATCTATCGCCCACACTCTATCTATCTATATATCGGCCTCACTCTATCGGCCTCACTCTATCTATCGGCCTCACTCTATCTATCGGCCTGACTCTTTCTATCGGCCTCACTCTATCTATCGGCCTCACTCTATCTATCGGCCTCACTCTATCTATCGGCCTCACTCTATCTATCGCCCTCACTCTATCTATCGCCCTCACTCTATCTATCGCCCTCACTCTATCTATCGCCCTCACTCTATCTATCGCCCTCACTCTATCTATCTATCGGCCTCACTCTATCTATCTATCGGCCTCACTCTATCTATCTATCGGCCTCACCCTATCTATCTATCGGCCTCACTCTATCTTTCTATCGCCCTCACTCTATCTATCTATCACCCTCACTCTATCTATCTGCCTTACTCTATCTATTGGCCTCACTCTATCGGCCTTACTCTATCGCCCTCACTCTATCTATCTATCGGCCTTACTCTATCGCCCTCACTCTATCTATCGCCCTCACTCTATCTATCGCCCTCACTCTATCTATCGCCCTCACTCTATCTATCGCCCTCACTCTATCTATCATCGTCACTCTATCTATCGTCATCACTCTATCTATCGCCCTCACTCTATCTATCGCCCTCACTCTATCTATCGCCCTCACTCTATCTATCGCCCTCACTCTGTCCATCTATCTATCACCCTCACTCTATCTGTCCATCTTTCGCACTCACTCTATCGCCCTCATTCTATCACCCTCACTCTATCTATCTATTGCACTCACTCTATCTATCTATCGCCCTCACTCTATCGCCCTCACCCTATCGCCCTCACTCTATCGCCCTCACTCTATCGCCCTCACTCTACCATCTATCGCTCTCACTCTACCATCTATCGCTCTCACTCTATCTATCTATCTATCACCCTCACTATCGCCCTCACTCTTTCGCCCTCACTCTTTATCTATCACCCTCACTCTTTCGCCCTCACTCTATCTATTTATCGCCCTCACTCTATCTATCTATCGCTCTCACTCTATCGCCCTCACTCTATCTATCGCCCTCACTCTGTCTATCTATCACCCTCACTCTATCTGTCTATCTATCGCACTCACTCTATCGCTATCACTCTATCTATCTATCTACCTATCTATCAATCGCCCTCACTATATCTATCTATCTAGCTATCACCCTCACTCTATCTGTCTATCGCCCTCCCTCTATCTATCGCCTTCCCGCTATCTATCTATTGCATTCACTCTATCGCATCACAACAGAATCTCTCAGGGTCACCTCAACATCACTCAGGGGCACCACAACATCACTATGCGCTACCACAGCATCACTGAACGCCACAGCATCACTCTTTGCCACCACAACATCACTCAGCCCCACCACAGCATCAATCTGTGCAACCATTCAACAACTGGTTCAAATATGTTCTCTCAATGTTTCAAGCTTTATTACAAATGTCACAAAAAGATGTTAATATTTCACTTCTGTTCTTGGATTTTCGTCACAATAAAATACACTGAACATAATCTTCACAAAAGTGATTTACAAAAGTTAAAGCTATTGCCATTATAAATTACAATAACTTTTATTTAAGTATTAATTATTAAAAGCCATTGTTATTTGTAATATGAATACATCTAAGACACCTAAATACAACACATATTGCATCACAAATGCAATAGGTGTCACATTTGCGAAGTTAAAACTATTGGCATTGTAAATGACAAAGCTATTAATTTCGCTATTTTCAAAACCAACACATAAATAACATATTTAGCATTTACAATACCAATAGCTCAAACTTTCCTAATGCGAGACCTATTGCATTGCAAATGCTTGTTCCTATTTGGACAGCAATAACTATTCGGTGTCCTGCTCATCTCCTTGTGATGCAAGGCATACACCCTGGAAGCTCCTCTGCATGGTTGCGATCTTCAGATTCTCCCCCATATCCCCCCCGGCGACTCTTGTCCTTATTGTGGCTTGCTATTTCCATCTACATGTTCTTTACAAATCACAAACAGCCTGTGCCAGCATGTCACCCAGATGGGTGCTGCAGCCCAGTGAAGAGGCAACCAGGACCACAGCGGCCTGCAAAATGCTGTGTAACTCATGGAAAAACATACCAACAGTTTGGAGGGACACAGTCTAGTCCAGATCTGGAGAGACTGGCACAAAGATCACCACAGGTCCCCTGATGCTGGAGTAATTTCTTTCATAGGCACCTTTGACGAGCTCTCATCTGCCACCCTGTGCGAGGCACCAACAACATGCGCAAGGCCATCAGTCCCTGCAAGAGTAAGAAGATCTGCGCACCAGTAGGTTGTGTCATGCACACATACTGGGCACATCAGAATCATCTTCTGAATATCAGCAATCGTCGGAGGAGGAAAAGCTTTCATAAGTATTGTTTCCAGAACAGTCCCTATGAAAGGCCACTTCTACATGGGAGTAAGGTGAGATTACGGGGTCTTCATCACAACGTCCAAGATACTAGATTACTAGATGTCAACAAAGGTCCTTATGCTCAGCTCACAGTCACCGTGGCAAGCACTGCCTGGTAGGCCATGTGGGAAGATACATCATCAAGAAGGCCGCTGGTGGTGGTGTTATTGCCACAGTGTTCCTTGTTTTACACTAGGCAAAGATGGCCACCATCCAAATGACTAGCCAAAGATGTCCGCCATCCTAATGGCCAATCAAAGATGGCCGCCATTTGAAAGACTAGTCAAAGATATCAACCATCATCAAACTCTTGCGATGTTTCACAAGCTCTTTGAAGCCATTTTGGGAGAATCCACTTGAAATACAATGAACACTAGTCAAAAACTGTGTGTTACTGACAGAGCTTTTGTGGACGGTGACAAAGTGTGTAAATCCACATAGAGTGGAGAGTCTTTCTGGAGCGGGCTCACTGACAACAGAGAATCAGGACATCAATCAGCTGAGCAATCACACCGCTTATCAAGAACTTTGCTCTACGGCTGCTATGATCAAATCTCTTTCTCTGCTGTTATGTTTATTACTACCCTTCAAGAGAGCTGGTATTGGGATACTTGGTTATTTCGGAAAAAGGATTTGTTTGGTTTAAAAGGGATGAAGTAATGCTGGAACTTGAGAACTGAGAGTTCTTATATACTGGACGCTATTACTCCCGTTTCAGAAACGTGGAACTTCATTATCCAGGTAGAGAAAATCGTGTGTGATGTAACAAAAGTAGTGTGATTAATTTTCAAAATTCCATCCTGTTTGATATTCTTTGGTATTAGTCAATAGTCTTGTTGAGCAATGAGAGTGGTGTGTAATACTAGCATTGCTAAACGTTCATGGCAATGGTCAATAGATCATGTTATTAGCAGTACAATAGATGTGTTCTGCTGGCAATGTTTCAGAAAGAGTCCAGTATTGTAGTGTTGAAGTCTTGTGTGCAACTCTTTTCTTGCCGACCTCCACCCCAGCAGTACCTTTCCTAATTTCCCTTCCCCTTGTCTAACCACTTTGATACTCTATGGAAATTCAAACGAGTCAGAGCTGCTAGAAGGTGGGCTTTGGAAGGTACTGGTCCAGGGGATCTCTCGACCTGACACTAGATTTTTGTTATTCATTTAGTTAAGGGGATTTAAATGTAGCACAACTATCACTCCAAAGAGAACGCAAGCAGCCCTTGGACTGTCAGGTTTTTTTGCTTTCCTAATCTTCAATAAATAAGGAACAGTGTGAACCCCAGGAGGAATCGTATCTCAGAAGACAGAGTCTTGGACTCTCAAGGTTCTCCCACCTCATCTGCTATACTTGGAGAGGGGCACCGCAAAGTTAATGTTTATGCAAAATCATTGGCATGTAGTAGGAATATATTGTTTGACTTAGAACAAATTCTTGTACATAGCTTGTGGGTACTTTCACAAGAACTTGGCCATAAAAAGGAGGCTTTCGATTGGCCTGAAATTTGCCAGTTTATATGGTTTGAATTAGGTTTTATTTTTCAGTATGGGACAGTGGTAAGTCTTTTAGTGGATGGCCGGGGTAGACTTACAAAAATGAGGATTTATGGTAGAGATTACGAAAGGGGTAATGACATTCTGGGTTGATTTTAGCAGAGTCAAACAGATATGTCTAGAGGAGATGAGGGCAGTTTGCTTCACTGAATAGGTTTCAAACCTTCATCAATAGTGTTGTATTATTTTCATTGTCTCGAATCTCATTCTTAAACTCTGAGGCCTCTGAATCTGGCTGGTGATTTGTGAAATTTCTTTTATATTTGATTGTTGAAAGTTAGGAGTATTATTTTCTTACGAAACGCTTCTTTAAACTCTTCCACAGCATAAGTGTTCCAATTACATCTGTGTAAGCTGACAAAATAGCACTATGCATATCCATACCTACCACTTGATATGGAAGGAAAGTAATCAGATGGTGGTTGAACTAAGGCAGTGAAAGAGAGGCTTGGAAAACAGAATAGTTAGTGGTGGGCAAGAGGAGCTGTATTTTATCCACTTCTCCGCGTCGACATTCCGCCGGGGTGCACATATCGGACGGCCCCCGGCCGTCCTCCGCATACGTCCACCGAGACGTCGGACGGCCGGGGCCATCCGCCGCATAGAAAAGGTGAAGGCGGCTATACGGTTAAGTTTATTTATTATTTGAGTTATACCAAAACAGGACTGAAAATCTAGCATCTTTTTACCAGGACAGTTATGGGATGGAGAATATTCTACAAAGAAATTGCTGTCACTTATCACTAAAATCTCTGAGCATGGATTTCTAATTTCTCTAGCCATAAAAAGTAACATAGGCTGGCTTGAGGAGAGCAATAGATAAGAATAGAGCCTAGGAAATGTCCTGGGGCAGTTTCAACTCCTGGGAGGAAAGATTTCATGCCTAGAAATTGTGCATAGGATGTGGAGAAAATATGTAATCTATCTCTGCTCTGCATATGAAACAGACTCCGCCATTTCTTTTATTGTCTTGCCACACTGCAAAAGTTTATAATTAGGAGGAACAAAATCCACTAGGATTGGACGGCAAATGGAGGTTAACCAGGATTCTGTTACGCAAGTAACATATTGAGGTTTTTTTTACTGCTGAACATATGCTGCTGCATAGGCCAACTTTCAATGTACTGCTGTCACCTTTGAGGTGTATATATTCCTTTGAGGGACTTGTCAAACGAGGACAATAGATGCCCTCCCCTCTTGAGCGTGTTCCTAGTGGAGTTATTGAGCACATAATCAAAGGAAAGTGCTTTAAGATATTTATGCCATTACAGGTGTCATTATCTAAATGAGAATACCACAAGTTACAATCCTGTAAGATCATCTCCAGTCTGAAACAGACATAGTGTTTGGATGCCGACGGTCTTGCCTATGGCATGACTCAGGGACTTCTGGTTTGCAGCCACCATTTTAGGGCACCAAAAGGCAGTGCAGTGAGCTAAGAGACAAACACGTTTTGGTGCAGTCTGCAGTCAGGGGGAAGTCAGGCAGAGAATGGGGCTGACAAACAAGTAACTTACCAACGGTAAGGCTCCGTCTGGTGGGTACTCTATCTGACTACAGATTCCTCAACTTTAGAATAATCCCCAGGTGCCAGACTAGATCCAGTGTGCCTGCGCATAGGTAGGTGGTGTTCGGCAGCTGTTCTGATCTCATTCTGCCACAAAAGTGACAGAGAACAGCCAATTGGACTTTTTTTGGGATGGGAAAGGAGACCATTTCAGAGAACAGGGAGCTGAGAGGTTAGTGAGGACTCTGCAGTTAGATACCATATCCACCAGAAAGAGCGCTACCGAAAGTATGTAACTTTTTCTGCTAATGGAACCACAGATACTTCACCTTTAGACTAGATACCAAAGCAGTGCCTTCTAAGGTGGAGGGTCTCTGGAATGAGTTCAGACCAAAACTTCTTGTATGACTGAATAGATGAATTGCCCTTCTCATTGGACCTGCCTGTCAAGATAGGAGTGCACTGGTATCCATGTCACAGCCTGAAAAATGTGAAGAACAGCAACTCCTTGTGTCAATGCAGAGGTATGACTGGTGGAATGAAACCCACAATCTTTCTATGGGCTACGTCCTTGCCGATGTGCAGCAGATATTAATGCACAGGACTATCCACCTGGATTGACTTGCCTTTCTTTGCCCCATAGTGTTGATTGTCCACCTGATAGTATTTGATGTAATCAATATAAAAGCTAAACGCTCTCTTGGGGTCCAAATTATGGTGTCTCTCATCCTCTTTCGAAGGGTGAGGCAGAGGACTGCCCAACGTGAAAAAGAGTTATGACAATTGGCAAAAAGGTTGCATTGGTCCGCCACAGCAGTTTGTCTGGAAAATAGGTGGAGTAAGGCAGTTGCACAGAGAGGATTTGAAGCTCACTCATGATTCTCAGAACCGGGGTGGACGTAAGCACCAGAGTTTGTGCGGATCCCATGGTTGGTTGAAAGAGTTTAGATGGTGTCACAGATGACTCAGCCAGCGATAATCGGATCGAAGGCTCCTTTTATGCTTTTTTATGGTTCAGCTTGGATTTTGTGTGACCGTTTGACTTAAACCACAACGTAGACTTCTCGTGGGAGCAGCTTCAGAAGAGCAAGATTGGGACTTGTGAGAGGCCCATGACATCTTCCTATGTATAGCGACAAACAGCGTTAGTCCCTTTGCCTTTGAGTGCATGAGGTGGCATTCATTGCCTAACTTGGAGTTGTGCCCCAAGCTCAAATATTTCCCATGTGGACCCATGACCAATATCTATTTTCTGCAGTTGCAACATGGTTTAAAACCTCTAGGTCTAGGAGGGGAAACGCTAGATTTTGTTAAGGGAGTCATCAAAAGAACATTGAAATTGGGAACAGACCTCCAGATCGGCGTTCAACGAGGCTTATCAAAACAAAAATGTACATTCCTATTTTGACAATAGGATGATTTCAGAAGATTTCAGGGGCGGTGCCGAAAGAGGCCTTGGTGGGTATTGACCTAATTCTAGGCACCAATGCCTATGGGTGCATGAATTTCAGTGGAATAGGGATCAGAGTCATTGAAATAGCCAAACTTGCAGAATCAGTCCATGCATGAGGGTAACAGTTGTTCTCAAGTAATACAACGCAGCTAAAAGGAAGGCCTTGACCTGAGCAGGGATGTAATCATAAACTTCTGCTTCATCTTTTTAAAAAGGGAATTGGCTCCAATAACGAGGAATAGCTCGCTATTGGGACACAGCACCAAGACTCTGAACTGTAGCTGGAGCAGGATTTGCTCCTCATACAAGAAGATTTCTTATTTTTATGCCGCTTTTTGAGGGAAATCTTTTTGGGAGATCATTCCCTGTCAGGGGACTTATTAAAGGTGTAAAAGTAATTCTTCAGTGTATCCTTTATGGGCCTTGTCCTAACATAGCTGATGGCCTTTGGGTAGATTAAAGAACAATGATAGGCCGAGGAGTTCTGAAAAATTCAAGAAACCACATGCAGTGGTCATGTGGGTCCCACATTACCATCTTGCAGCATCTGCAACAGGGTTTAAACCCATAAATGTTTGGAATTAGATATTTGACATAGTATCCATCAAAAAGCTGAAGGATTTAGCTGGTGAATCAACAATATGAGCTAGGCCCTGGGTCGACTAGGCACGGAAAAAGAGGAACGGATGCCAGCGTACCAGTTGGTGCCTTACATACTCTGATCATGTCACATCAGGGGCAGGCTGAGTGGCATCTGAAGCCATATGGGGATAACTGGTGATGCCGGAGATATATTACTTGGAGAAAACATTTCTAGATGTAGTCTAGCACCTGGAGGATATTCATGAAGTGTGGAATCTGCAGAAAGAAGCATCAATCAGAAAAGTTCTTTCACTTTACAGGATTAAAACCTTAAAGCCAGTATCAGATTAAATAAAAATACAAGTTTTTACATTTCAATATATTTATAGTCACCTCAAGATACTCGTGTCTGGAACACAAACTGCATTTTTGCTCTTCAAAATGCATTTTACGCACACATTTCAGAACTGGGGAGTAAAATGCCCCAAGCTCAATATCGGAACTGGGGCCCTAGCTACACGGGTTATCAATCTTCAATATGAGGGTATAAGTTACAGAAAAAATGCAAATCCCAAATTTTCTGCACAGATTGTATGGGGTGCTCAATCTCACACAGATCTTTCTTCATGTCATATCACTAAATTTGATATTAACTCAGTTCAAATGAGATGTTTTCACTTTTGATAAGCAAATGAAAATAGGAAAGGTAAAAACGCTACTTACTAAGACAGCTAAAGTTTTTATTCGGCAGACAGGAACTATCTTTTGCCTAAAGAATGTGTAATGAACTCCAATGAAAATGTGGGTGATCCAGGGGTATTTCCCAAAATCTTTCAATAATTCCCAACTGAATAATCAGAAATAACATTTTACAGATTCACATTGCTGTAGATTCAATATGGAGATTTCTCTTGCTTTGGAATAGCGATTCTCCAAATTAAATGGCAAGAGAATCTGACTTTCATTAAACACACGGAGGCTAACATTATGCATTATTCCTTTACTGCAACTCCACGCAGCACTTAAAAGTTATACATCACAAATTAACTATTCCAGAACAGAACCTTTCTGGCATATAATAAACACATACAGGGAACAGTCTGCCTCTTTGAAAAGCGGACAAAATTCTTCCAGCATGCATAACGAAAGAACATGGATCCAGTGGCAACACAAGAACATCAGGAGAACAAAAAACTTCATAGCTGAGCGAAGGTAAAGAATCCTCTCGCCAAGCCAAACTTCCAGAAGATGGACAACCACAGACGGAGGGATCTAATGGACATTATATGAAATTAAAAAGGAATGTTAATACCCCATTGTTTGCCAACTTGGCAAACGGCAAGAACAATTAATCAAGAGACAACAAAACAATGCTTAAAAACATAAGATTTACTATAGTAACCTTTCCTTCCGTAAGTTTCTCTACTTTTTTAAAACTTTTTCTACTTCTCCAAACAAAATTTACATTTCATATAGGTACTTATTAATTAATCAAAATTAGGTTAATTAATACCCAAAATACACAAGTTTAATGTTTGTCTCCGTGTCTTTAGTGAAATTCAAATTCTCTAGCCATTTAATAAGGAAAATCGCTCTTTCATTACAAGACCCAAGGCTACCATTATGTATGTTGGTAGTTCTGCAAAACCACCCCGACATGTGCTCAATCGGCTTACAGTAGTGTTTTGCAAAGGTAGCAGAATCAGCGGCCCTTAGAATGCCCTCCAGTCCTTTCCAAAAGGACTGACTAGCCATAGTTCCCTTCATAGAGTGAGCTTGAAATTTTTGAAGGTCAATGCCAGTCAACTGCAAAGTCCACTTAACCCATCTTGCAATTGTTGCAGAGGTTACTGCTCAAAAGGGTTTCACAAAGGAAATGAGAAGCTGCTCAGTACCATCAGGACGATGTCCGGCCATTCTAGAATCATATTCCTTCATACAATATACAACACCAAACTTCTTCCAAGAATCAAATTTGGGATAAAATATAGTGTCGGACATTATTTAGTTCTTCTAATGATCTCAAAATTTACCCCAAAGACATCATAAACTCAGTTATGTACATTTAAAGCTCTAACATCCGACACATGTCGACAGGATATTTAACACAACAAGGAAGCTAGATTCAAAGAAAATCTCTTTATATCCCAAAGGGTCTCATACTTCGGTCTAGGTGGTATCCTTAAGCTGATACTCTTAAGAATTCTACAGGCCATGACATTTTCCCCAACGCTCCTGCTGTTCACTAAAGCATATCCAGCTGAGACTGCAGATCTGTAGAAATTAAGCGTTCTGTCACTAATGCCCCTATCGAACTGCTCCATTAACAAATTTACCACTTCAACTATAGCGGCCTCCACAGGGTCCAAGTCCCTCTCTGAGCACCAATGTACCCATGACTTCAATATTTCATTTCATCTACTGCGGGTACCTGGAGCCCAGGACTCTTCAAGGAGCTCCTCAGCTCTTCTTGAACAGCCTGACGTCTCTCTAGATTTCCAGATACCTTCCAGGCAAGAATGCTCAAAGTTCTTGTCAGTACCAGAGGGTGCTCCCTTCCATCTACATGCCTTAGGAGACCTCCCTTGGCAGTAGAGTCAAGAGAATGTTGCATGCCAGCTCCAAACATGAAAAATGAAGAATGACATACTAATCACCACCAGGGCACACTGGTTGGCCAGACCAGTGTGGAGGCGGCGAGGAGAATGACAATGAAAAGTGAGTGCAGGAAAGAGAAAAGGAAAGCACTTTTAAAGATATAAGGAGGTGTGTGAGGTACACCTATGTGGATTTTGGGGAAGTGAATGCACATGACAGTAGTAATCACATACAGAAACTATGTAGGGTGAAATACATACTGTAATAAATCCCATGCACAGGGGATGTGTAAGAAAAGTACGTGTAATGTAAATAAGCACTGCAATGTGAAGTGCAAGGTGTGCAGAAACAGCACACGATAAAATGTATTGCCTGAAATTGAGAAAATGGATGTGGAGAATAACCACATAAAGGAATGAACATGTGCATCAATGACGCTGAAAAAGTGAAAATACGATGTACATAATAATAAAGGTGATATTCCACATGATTATTACACTAGCCATGAGACTGGAAACTTCAATGTTGCGGAGTTATCTTTACCTAATCATAAAGTTGATAATCTACTCAATTTATTTCCTTATGTCTTCAAGAATAATGTGGGCACGGTGTTGGGTTTCAAGCATGAAATTCGACTTAAACCTAATGCACAACGCATTATTCACAAAGTACGTCCCCTTCCTTTAAGCGCAAGGGATGAATTGAAAAAGGTTTTAAAAAACTTATGTGATGAAGGGATTATTGCACCTTGTGATTCATCAGAATGGGTTTCTCCCATAGTTTTAGTGCATAAAAAAATCAGGCGAGGTAAGATTATGCGCCGATTTACGCTCCCTAAACAATAATATCATTGTTGACTGCCATCCATTACCCAAAATTCATGATTTACTGGCTAATTTGGGTGGGGCTAAGTATTTTTCCCTTTTGGACCTAAGCTCCGCTTATCACCAAATTCTCTTGTCTCTTAAGTCTCAAGAATTAACAACTTTTGTCAAGCCCCATCAGGAGCAGCCTGTATGCTGCTCAGCCCATGGACCAACTAACTCAAACCATTCCAACATTCTAACTACCAACGTTCTACATTGCACACATCCTGGCTGAGCAGCATACTACATCCATCAAGCATGCAAGAACTGAGCACTTTATTTGAAAGGAAGAGTTTTGATGTTGGGATCACAGTAGCAAGGTTATCAATGGTATTCTGAAAAACGTTCTAAAATTTTTATCACAAGCCTCTGTACAGACTCATATGAAGAATGGAGATAATTTTTACCCTCAAGGATCGTTAGATAAATGTTGTTTGTAACCACAGGAATCTCGTTTAAATTCTGCGCAGTGCAAATTTTGATGTCATTTTTGTTAATTTAAACTGTATTTTATATACAGACATGAATTATTTAATAGACTTATAAGCTGACCGCAAGCTTAGTATTAAAGCACTTAGCACTTTCCCTATGGTTAGTATCCATTTGATAGTATAGTAGCAATTTGTCGGTTTGATGTCATGATGTGTAAATACAGCACCTATCTGGGCTATTTTAAAGCTGAATTTTATGTATGAAGATCTCATTCGTTTATAAGTGATATTATAGATGTTTATTATTTCTATAAGATGAATTCTCAGAAATATTTAAAAGTGACTTAAAACTGGAAACAGGGTATATGACAAACTAGAACGAGTAACAATAAAAGTAAGTATTACTATATCAGCCTATATTTTGAGTTTAACTCTAATCGTTTTACTATGCATACGGATTCAAGAATAGTAACCTCCCCAACAAGGACGTTCCACCAATAGAGTAAATTCTGTGCCCTCAACATCTGCATCAGTTTATAAAAGGATATCTCAAAGAATGCACTTCCCACTTGCTTTCTTCCCTCTAGCACCTGACCTTCCAAAAAAATGTAAATATGGTGATTTGGATATCTTATGTTTAAAACAAAACGCTCCTCACTAAACCAAACTTAATTTCTGTGAAGGAATATTTTACCCAAAGCAGCCAGAAACTTTGCAATCTTTGGCTGGTATCTTTGCTGAACTGTGTTAAATATCCGCAGCAGGCCCTCGAGACACAGTAGAGAGATACTTTTCCCTTTCTCCTTCTTTGCAGTCTCTTCCACCGTAGTTGGAATAGAAGTATATCGCCACATTAGAACCCTGAGAAAGACGAATATGCAAGAAGGGATGATGAAAAATAGCAGGAAACATAAAATACACATAACAGAAATTGAAAGAATCAATTAACGAATTTACAGAGGTATTTGAAACTTTTTAGACAGGATTTCTCCTTAGGTGGCAGTTAAATCATGCAGGATTTGAGATCTGCTTCACTTTAGTAACTATCAAATAACAGAGAATCGCTAGCTAGACACGTATCATTAAAATATAATGTATATTCAACAATGCATTTAAAACAAAGGACTAAATACACAAAGTTAAAAAAAATCTCCAATGTTAAAGCAGAAACCACAATCACAAATAGTACAGTTTGTTAAAAATTAATGTGATGGGAATATGTATTCATTTACTAGTATCTGATCTTGGAATTCCTTGTTCAGTAGTATGCAAATGTATTCGTTGTCTGCATTGTCTGCATAAATTTGGGAGTGAACCGAATAGAACTAGAGCTTGCCTGCCTCTGAGACTTTGCCAGTGCGAAAGAGAACATGCTGTTCAAGTATTACCATGAACTGATGAGTACTTCCTTGTTTGGAATGTGGAAGAAGGAACACATGTACTCTAAGGTTGCTCCTGAGTTGGTGTACCATAGGCTATACATACCTAGTAATTTCACAGATATTTTGGAACATTTTTTCGGAGTTTTGTCCATCAGGCCCATCGGTTTGTCCAGTGTCTTCCAGTTGTTGTATTTTCTGTAGAGCCACGTTGACTGCATAGCGCATAAACTCATTACTTGAACGAAGGACAGAAAGACTATCCTCATGGCTTTGGGCGCTGTCCCTGAAAAATGTATAACATTTTATTGTCACACAGAAGGACATTACACACTCAAATGCTACCTTGTTAAATCTATGTTTTTAACTTTATGTCTCCACCTTTTAAGTTACAACACACTTTTTCTGTCCCAATAAAAAAGAACAGCATTTTTTATAAATAAGGGTCATAGTCATTCTAATCCTTTATGAATGTCAATTATCAGTGAACTAATAAAAATAGCTCAGTGCTTAAAGCGTCCATTGCTGAAACTCTAGGTGCAATCTGCAGGTCAAGGTTTCAGTTCCAGTGCTGACTTTGCTGTTGTTCCCCCAAAATGGATAACATGAATACTAGGAGTACTACTTGTGTTTGTATTGTTAAAGATCTGTACATTTTGTAAAAGACTGCAGAAATAAATACACGATTTTTGAGAGTCAATTGTTCGAGATGATGCCTATTGATAAGCTACCGCCAGCAGAAAATTAGATTCCTCAACAATGAAAGTTTTTTTTGCGGTACAAATAAATAGCAAGCACTGTATAAATAATACATTATTATTCTGACAAACATTTTAACAAAGTACAACAATAGAAGGACAATCATGTTACATTCACAGATATATAAACTGGAACTATGCTGGCAGCAAGAGGCAAAGCCGAGTCGTCTAAATTTCTCCTTAACTGAAAAGTAGAGCAAATGTTAAAATATATATCGAAGTCAAAAATGGTTAACAGAAAATGGTTCAGCACTGTTATTTTTTAGTTATACAAAGTTAACATAAAAACATTAAATAATGTTTCATGAGAGATAAACTCTAGGGCACTAATAATGAGTTTACCTGGAAAACCAGTTTGGAATTTCTCCCTGAGGATACCTGGCAAAATTCCAGAGGCATTACATGTTTCAACCCTCGGAAAGGGAAATAGATGCAGGAGATGTTTTGCACAATTCCAGCACGTTTGTCCTGATTTGGCCGTTATCCTACCACGTTTTCCACTGGCTTTTACCATGTGAAATGTCTGCAAGCAGATGACTTGGGAGTCAGTATTTTCCCATTATTAATCCAGATTCAGCAGTAGCCCCGGCGGAGTCGAAATTACAGGCGGTTCACACTCGTGGTTGTATATTGCATATTTTCCTCTGTCCAAATACTACCTCAACACTACCTGCACGTCCCATTCAATCTGCCTCCAATCTCATTTTGTACCACTTCTCCATCTCTTCTATTCTGTTTTCACTTATTTGCATACTATGGGCCTCTGCATTGGCCTCTGGTTTTCAACTGTCTATGGTTCAGACCCACGTGTTCTATTGTGTTAATTGAGGAATGTTACATTGTTCCATTTGTGTTCCTGTTAGATTTTGATGATGGGTAATCAAATATCCTCTTTTGTTAGACCACAGCCAGTGTGTGCTCCTTCATGTATTTCCTTTGCTGACACAACATTTTAATAACTGGGTTATGGTTTTTCTGTTTACTAAGTGCTGCTGTTTGGTTGCCTTAGCCGGTTTTAAAGATGCAGTTCTAGTCACAAATCACTTTGTGTGCAAAATCTATATAGAACGAACTCATCCCATAATAGACAGCAGGTGGAAAGTTGGTTGGGCAAGATACAGGTCCCTGATCTGTCAGAGGAGGATAGATCCTTCCTCAGTCCTGAGATAAGGGAAGGAGAGGTAAGGGCTCAAATCTTGAAGATGGTTAAAGGGAAAGCAGCAGGCCCCGATGGGCTCCCTGTGGAACTATATAGGACAATCTTAGATGAAATAGTTCCGGACCTAACGTTATTGTTTAATGGAATTTTACTATGAGGGGAGCAGGCACCAAATTCATGGGCTGAGGCCACGGTCACTTTATTATTGAAGCCGAATAAAGACCCAGCAAAGATCGAGTCTTATAGACCGATTTCGTTATTAAATGTAGATTATAAAATCTTTGCGGGAATATTAGCGATGAGATTAGCTAAGGCAGTCAAATCTATTGTTCATTGCGATCAGAGTGGTTTTATCCCGGACAGGCAACTTATTGAACTAACTTTTCAAGTTATTGCTGCAATAGACGTAGCTACAGAAAAAAACTTGCCCCTGACTCTTGTAGCGGTCGATGCCGCTAAGGCATTTGACCAGGCAGACTGAGTATATTTATGGACGGCCTTGGCCAATTTCAGCCTCCCGAATAATTTTATAACAGCTATTAAATCCCTATATTGTGCACCGTGTGTTAAAATCTTAGTAATTGGATTTCTTACAGATCAGATACCTATCGCCCATGGAACTAGGCAGGGCTTCCCCCTATCGCCTCTTTTGTTTAATTTATATATCGAACCTTTTGTATGCCTGCTCAGATCAGATCCTTTAATTAAACCATTCAAGATTGCTGATTTAGAATTAAAATTTGCGTTATAAGCGGATGATTTGCTGATGTACACCTCAAATCCCGAAGAAGCTCTTCCTAGATTAATATATTTAGCAGAGAGCTTTGGAGAGATATCTGGGTAGACAATTAATAAAGATAAAACAGAGATTATGGAGTGGAAAGAGGAGATTGGGACGGCAGGAAATAAAACAAGAATGAGATATCTGGGAATTCATTTGGTTAAAAAAATCGAAGATATTACAAAAGTCAATCTGGATAGAGTTAAGAAAGATATCAATGTCCTACTTTTTCGGTGGTCATCTCTCCCTTTAAATATCTTCGGGAGAGTGAACTTGATTACAATGATTATCCTTCCAAAAGTCACGTTTTTATTTAATTCTATACCCTTATCTTTTCCTTTATTGACAATTAAAAAGTTACAAGGGAAACTGGGCTCTTTCATCTGGAACTCAAAAGCTCCACGAATTGCCTGGAAAAAGCTCAGGAGAAATCTAAGAACAGGAGGGCTGGCTTTCCCAAACCTATTAGTTTACTGCCATGCTTTCCATTTTAAAATTTTAGGTTATTGGCTGGTAAAACTGACCAAACATCTTTGGGGGTATTATTGTCAGCATTATTGCAGGACATTCCACAGGGACAAGATTTTTTTCTCTTTAAGTTTGGGGAGCCAACATTTTTTTAAAAAGTAAGGCTCAAGATTTTGGGGACAGCTCTAGGAAATTGGGCATTTACTAGGAAAAAGCTTAACATCCCATATTAGGCAGTGCAGGCCCCGATTTGGGATTCTCCAGGGACTCCAGCTTGTCTGGACGACCAATTGTCCCGACCATTGAAGTTAGCAGGGTTGGAACGCTGGGGGGACCTACAAGAAGACGCACAACTTTTAAGCTGGGAAGTGCTCTCTAACCTGACTGGGGGAACACTTACCAGGTTCAAATATTACCAATTATCTGGATGGTGGTCAACTAGATCTCGAGACGATAAAAATCTGAGCATTAAATTTGATGCAGTGACCAGGAGCAGAAGGTGGAAGGGCCAAATTGGATATTGGTATTCAGCTTTACTCGAGGGTGAGGACCTGACTGAATCTGAGCTACGAAAACTTTGGAATAATGTTTTAATCTCTGATAGTGGAACTATTAGAGACTTGTGGTTTGATTCCTTTACCATTCTACAATCAGTAGTCAAACCTGCGACACTAAAAAGAAACCACCTGTATACTATGTACAGGGCTTATATAACCCCAAAGAAATTAGCGAAATTTACCAACCTGGAATACCATTGTCCGAGATGTAGCTTCCCCGATGCAGATGATGTCCACATGTTTGTTGATTGCCCTGAAATAAAGGACTACTTGAGAAAGATTAGCAACTTCTTGGAAGGGGTCCTTTCAGTGCCCTTGGTAATAACCACAAATACTATACTATCGGGGCTATGTATGGACTATAACGTAAATGATCCTCTTACTAAATTTGTCTTCTATGTCATGCTCCTTGCAAGGCGTGAAATCTGTAGAGCTTGGAAGGATTCAATCCCCCCCACTTTTCCAAATTGCAGTAAATCCGACATGACATGTGACCCCACAAGTTTGGTTAAAGTATGGGCGGCCCTAGTGGCATGGCAAGACGGATTATTGGTTTATGCAATGATTTATCTGGGGCCTTGCTGCTTTCTCTTGACTCCAAAGTAGCACGGGGTGCCAACTAGAGTGTGAAATGGAGTATTGCTGAGAAAAGTAATGGGTACTTGAGGGACCAGGCTCACCACCTCGCTATTGGCCGAACAAAAACCAGGGTTGGATCAGGAAGACCAAATCGCATTGAGGTTGCCAGTTTCCCATCAAGACTTCCAATATTGGTATATGAGGATTACCAAAAAAAATTAAAAAATAATTTTTTAAAAATCACTTTGTACATTAATTCATTTTACTTTATAACGATAACGTATTGATTTACAACTTTTAATACTAAAAAGGTATATGCGCCTGGGCTTTCTTAAAGCTGCAACAAAATTAGAAAAATCTTTGCTAAAATGATATATTGTACAATATTTTGCTGCGCAAGCCTCTTAGGTTCACCACTTAAAACAAAAACGTCATCTTCTGACTCGCTTTCATAACACCTTTTTTTAAGCTGCAGTTTAACTCTGCTTATGCAGTCTATTTGCCCAGCCTTCATAGTTTTGTAGCAGATGATGCTACTTCATTTGTGATTTTCTATCTGGGACAGTTTAAGCAACAAACACACAAAGTTGCCCAATCACTATCAAACAGTTCCTCAAAAAAAAATGGAAGACCTGTTGGCTTTTTTGCCAATGCTTTAAAATAAGTAGCCGGAAGTTTAATGTAAAGAAAGACTCAAAGAATAATACTATGACTGAAGTTGAAAGGGGAAGCAGAAGGACATGAAAAATGCATGGTGAATGAGGCACTAAGGAAATGTAAGCTACACACAAGTAACTTCTCCTTATTCATACATTAGTTCTCTTGCATTCCCAATGACTGACAATAGATTATGACGCAGCGAACTGTAGAACTGGGACAATGCGTCCAGTCATTAGATGAACACTTTAAAGGGTTGTTATGAGTCATTGGAAAAGGCATTTCTTACACAGCTTTTTCATCATGTTTGGGAAAGGCTGGGTTTGGCAGTGGAATTATTACACACTTCATTATATGCCTTCTGCTCTTTTCCCTTTTACTCTGTATAGCTCGATCTTTTTCCACCATCCAAGTACTCTCCTCCTATCAAAAACATTAAGATGTGGTTATCTTGAGAAACTACAGTACTTTTCACAGTTGTATCTAAAGAAGTTTTTTTTATTTTGGTAACAATATTTCTGGAGAATAAATAATCTTCCCACAGATTCCTTACCTTAAGAATTATATTTTCAAATTTCAGACTAATCTTGAAAAGCTTTTACCCAGCAATATATCTACCACACCACCAGGTGCTTCGGCAGGACATGATGACACCAGAGTATACAAATACTTTTTCGTGCCCCACTGACCTTATTGTAGAGGAATCAAAAAAACGACAAAAGCAAAAAATACAGCAAATTCATGCTTGCAAAAATTGGGATCCTGAAAGTTACAGAACTAAAATGTCAGGGGAAGATGGGTGGTGAGGAATCTGCGGAAAGATTATGTTTCACCAGGAATATTGCTTACAGAAAGTATGTAATGGTTTCTTCCGATAGATAAATCTTCCACTAATTCCACACCATACGAAAGTCCCAAAGCGATAAATCCCTGGAAAGTGGGATTGGGTAAGGCTGGTTAACCAAAGATGTCCTGCAACATATCTCAGGAGAAGTGCTTGCTCTAATGTGAGACTGTAGTATTTGGATGGATCATCCCTGATCACATGGTGATTAAACGTCCTTCTAAGTATTATGAACTCAGAGTTCAGTACATTTTGTAAAAGACTGCAGAAATAAATCCAAGATTTTCAAGAGTCAATTTGCCGGGATGATGCCTATCGATAAGCTACAACCAGCAGAAAATAAGATTCCACAACAATGAAAGGATCTGCCTTGTGGAGTGAAGACATTTTTTTTTGTTTGTTTTATTTATCATTTTGTAAACAGAAACAAAGTACAGCAGTCACAGGTGCATACAATCGATATCCCACATAATACATAATACATCAGGTGTTAAAATGCCACAAAACATATATCAGTTCATATGAGAATTGCCATGGGGGAAGAAGGCAGGAGGTCAATACCTTCTTATAAATTCAGTCAGTCAATATGTGCTTATTCATCCACCGAATGAGATAACATATATGCAGTGTAGGGGCCCCATATATCTTGTAGTCTAGATGCCCTCGGTAACTCCTCAGCGTAACAGGTGAGTTGATCCTAGCAGTAAGCAAGATCATGTACCCATTGTTTCAACAAGGGTGCTGGCCTGCCATCCCAACATAAAGCGACTCTGAGCTTAGCTAACTGCAGAGCCAACACCACCAATTCACGAACACCAGGGGGAATTTTAGAAACAATACTCAATAAGCATATCTTTACATCTCTCGTGATTTGCACATCCGTCATTTCAGTCAATGCAGTAGTCACATCAGCCCAGAAGGCAAATATTTTAAGACAAGCCCAGGCCAAATGAATAAAATCGGCGTTGTTAACGCCACACCTCTTACAACAGTTGGAGTCCCTCAGGCCATATTTATGCAATTGGGCAGATATATAATAAGTTTGGTGAATGTACTTCTAATGAATACGTTTAAAATTGCCATTTACCGCAAAGCTCCCAGTCATGCGACAGCTTTCCTCCCACTCCTCGTCTGTAAGCGGTTGTGACAAACATACATCGCATTTGGTCCTAGAATTGCTTGGCGCCGCACATTCATCCAGTTGTGAGGCGTAATACAGTCACAAGACTGATTTACCCTTATTCTGTGCGGTATATAGCAGCTACAGAGCCCCCAATGTGGGAGGTTCCTCATGAAAGCCCTAGTACAAACTACGCATGGCAGATCGGAGTCTAGTGTATATGAATGTGGAGATCGGCCAATTTGTCCCCTCATTCACAAACTCCTGTATTGAGATAAATGTCCCATCCACATAAGCATCACACATTGTGAGTACCCCAGCGGCCTGCAGAACCTTAAGTGCCCCAGTTTCCCCTGTCACAGATATCGCAGCATGGTGCAGCAAAGGCATGGCTGGTGCATACAGCGGCAGACGTCGCGCCCGCCTCCCCAGCTCCTCCAAGGCTCGAGCCGTACAACTGACCGTGTCTACCTCTCCTCGTTTGTAGACCGAATATGGATTAACAATCATCGCCTTCAGGGGAAAGGGGTGAACCGCGCCAGCCTCCACTGCTACATGTGGCGTGAATGGCGGCGCATTCTACCTATAGTAAGCAAACTGTGCCTGAGCACACAGATAGTATAAGTGCATGTCGGGCACCGAAAATCCACCCATCGCATAGGGCTTCGTGAGAGTCTCCCAACCTATTCCGGATTTCTTGCCCCCCCCAGGTAAGAGTGATTAACAAGGAGCGTAGTGTATTTAAAAAATGCTGTGTCAACTTGACAGGCATATTGACAAACAAATAGAAGAATTTCGGAAGCAACACCATTTTGATTAAAGCAACCCTGTCCACAAAGGTCAGTGGTAAACAAATCCACAGAGCCACCTGATCCTCAAGCTTTGAGATGGCCACTCCGTAATTAGCCCTGATAACTTCCTGCGGGTCCTCATGTATCCATATACCAAGATACTTTATAGGATCTGTAGCCCACTCCAAATGGTAATTTAGCTCAAATGGCTTTGTGCTCCGCGTAAGTGAGAGTATGATAGATTTTCTCCAATTAATAGTTAACCCCGAATACCATTCGAAACAGATGTATTCCCGAATAACCTGCTCTATATACTGTACTGGTTCCCTAACGTACAAGACCATGTCATCAGCGTACATGGACACTGCTAATGGTCTTTGATAAAATCTCAAGGCTGAGCTAGCATGCCTCTGCCTCAGCACATACGCCCAGGGCTCCAGCACGATCACGAAAATCAAGGATGAAAGCGGATAGCATTGTCTGGTACCCCGCTTAATCGGAAACAGATCTGAGAAGTGTACATTCACACGCACCCTAGCCACCGGATCAGTGTACAACAACTTGATCCAATTTGTGAAAAAGAACGGCACCCCCATTCGATGGAGTACAGTAAACATATAAGTCCATGCAATAGAGTCAAACGCCTTCGCGGCGTCTAAAAGAACTGCAACTGCTGGCAATTCTGGTTTTAAAAGATGCAGGACTGCAAACAGAGCCCTCAGATTGTGCACCGTGGAGTGAGTAGGGATAAATCCCGACTGATCTGGGAGTACCATAACATCTAACAGCAGATGCAATCGCGTCGCTATGACCTTCGCCAGAATCTTAACATCTGTGTTCATAAGTGATAACGGCCTATAAGATTCACACCAATCCGGCGGCTTGCCCGGTTTCAACAGTGCGACGATCAATGCTTCTCTAAGGGAGTCAGGCAGCCGCAGCTGCTCAAACGCCTCCGCAAACATGGCTGTTAAATGGGGCAGCAACATAGCAGTGTATTCTTTATAAAATTCAGGTGGAAGCACGTCAGAACCCGTTGCTTTCTCATTAGGCAATGCAGCAATGGCATCCTTGATTTCCTCAGCAGTGAGCGAGTGCATCAAAAAACCCTGTTGTCCCTTAGAAAACCACACCAAAGCCACATCATCCAAATACTGTGCTATTTCCTCCTCACTAGCCTTCCGCCGACTCCCATACATCCCCTTATAGTGTTTGACACATTGCTCCAGGATACCAGTAGTGTCTGAAATAGTCTCGCCCTCCTCCGTGATACCCTGTACATTACAATACTTTACCCACGGTTCCACAATTCTCTCAGGTAACGCCCGCCCCGGCCTGCCACCCTCGCCATAGTATCGGGCCCTGCATCTTCGCGCCAGATGCCGTAATTCCTGATCTGCCAGCTCATTGTACTCCGTCACCTGTATTCTTATAGTAGCTAGGGTAGCCGCGTCAGGTGTTTCCTCATATTGCCGTTCCAGCCGCACCAATTCACGCTCTATTTTTCCCATGGAGTCGCGCAGAGATTTAAGCACTCCTGCTTGCAGGCCAATACAAGCTCCTCAAATAGTCACTTTAAATGCTTCCCAGATGGTACCCATAATTTGCACTGATCCGAGATTGTCCGCAAAATAATTTTCAATAGCCTCTCTTAGATCTTCCTTAAAAACGGGGTCTAATAAAGCCGATGGCTGCAGCTTCCATCTAAACGGGGCCGGTGCATAAGTAGGCAGTTGCACCTCAAGCAATACCGGCGCATGATCTGACAACGTGCGGTGAAGATGTGACACCCGAGACACCCAAGCGTCGTGCGTCGCCAGCCAATAGTCCAACCAAGACCATGTTTTTTGTGTGTATGAGTAGCATGTACCCTCCCGCAACCCAGGATGGCACAGCCTCCAAATATCATCAAGCCCCAAATCTGACATTCCATCACGTACAGCCTGTGCAGCCTTTTTAACAGTAGTACGTATGTTTGAATGCCTGTCCATGTCATGATCCAACACCACGCTAAAATCCTCTCCACAGAGTATAGCAGACATCGGCAGCTTATAAAATTTATTCCACAGCATTTTATAAAATTCCGGATCATCTATGTTCGGGCCATAGACATTCACCACTGTGATCAAGGTGCCAGAGACCCTTCCCTGCACTATAGTATACCGGCCGTCTATCAATCACTTCATGCGTGATAAAAAAATGGGACACCTTTTTTAATTAGTACCATCACCCCCCTCGCATAGGACGAATATGAAGAGGCGAGGCGAACACCAGCCCTTTTTTTGGCTACGGATGACGCAGTACGTTCAATAAGATGTGTCTCCTGTAGGAGCGCAACTTGGACATTGTGACAGTCCAAGTACGCCAGCACCTGTCTAGTTTTTTATGGGTTACTTAACCCCCTGACATTCCATGTGATCCACTTAAGTTTACCTGCCCCCTCCATCGTTCACCAGACTGAGGCAATACCCAATGCAACGAACCAACGGTTGTTCTGTCAAATGTGTGCAACCTTGTAATGCCAACATAGTTCACACAGCTGTACAATAAAAACAACACCACAATAGTCCCCCCTCTCCCACCCCACAACCTTACCAATGCCCTCCCTGATCTCCCCTCCCCCCCACCCGAACATGCTAGAATACCCCGCGAAAGGTCGCATACTGATTAACACCAGACATCTTTCGCTGCCAAACAGTCCAATTGTACCCCTCGAAAAGTCCCAAGAACAGCCCCCCCATCCTCAAACACCCCCATCCACCTCCCACTTTAGCACTCCAACCATGCCAAAGCCATCTCAACACCCATCCAAACATCCCCCCACCCTAGCATAACAAGACATATTTGGGGTACACCCATATGCGGGAGGGGCGGAGCCAAGACACTCCCACATAGTAGGAGTTGACCGAGCACTATTATTTACAGCAATGCATTGCAAAACCATTGTCACAGTTACAGCAATAATATGGTGGCTATCGTGCCTTAAGAATAGGCAATTGCAAAAACAACAATTGATGGACAGAAAGCAGAACAATGTCATACATTCACCCCAGTACGGAGATCTGGGCCTAAATCCATCGTTTTTTGGCACTCCACACCACCCCAGTTCAGACATAGCCATATGGAAATCAGCCTTGACCCTGTGCCCCATGGGAACAGTCCAGCCCGAAATGCCAAGCCATGTCTTTCCTGGACCAGAATCAAGCATCCTAGGACCGGTTTCTGGCTATCGGGCCATCTTCAGCCAGGACTGAACTGGGGTGGTGTGGAGTGCAAAAAAACGATGGATTTAGGCCCGGATCTCTGTACTGGGGTGAATGTATGACATTGTTCTGCATTCTGTCCATCAACAGTTGTTTTTGCATTAAGAACAGGCAATAGCACTAAGTGGAGTGCCAGAAAAGTGCTGCACAAATCCAGAAGGAGAACAGAGCCCTGTACTTTAAAGTGAACAGAATTTACAGCCTCAGGGATAACGTCAAGCTGAACAAAAGGACTGAGAGGCAACATAACTGATTGGTCTACAACTGATCAGGTGAGCGGTTAATGTCCTCAGAACGGGCATCATAATGCTAACATTAAGGGAGCATAGTAACAGTGTGACCCTACAGGTAGCATTTCATGAGTAGGAAGTAGAAAAAAGAAAGGGTAAAAATGTCAACAACGGTATAACATTACTGAGTCCCCACTACTCAACATCTTCAGACCTAGCCATAGAGTCCCACTTCCTGCGCTTCAATACTTTAGCATGGTCGATTGCGGCCTTCGGAGAGCTGAAAACCTTGCCTTCACCCATCGCAACCACTCGAAGTCTGGTTGGGTATAACAGGGCGTATGGAACCCCTTCTAGCAGCTTGGACAGCAACCGTAAAGTCAGGAAAAAGGCCAAAGCATTGCCCTGATGTGTGATGCTGCCTTTCTCCCTAGCCAGGCGCAAGATAGTATCCCGGTCCCTATAATTCAAAATATTGGCAATGATGGGCCATGGGGGAGCCCCCAGAACCGGCTGTGCAGCCAGGGAGCAATGGGCCTGCTCCACGATGAATACACTGAAGAGCTTGTTCTGCTACTGAGCCTGGTAGAGGGAAAACACTGGGAGTTCTACAGACTGGTTTAGGTGGAAAGCAGACACAACTTTAGGTAGAACCACTTTGTTATTATGGATTTGCAGAAATTATTCTTGTATGGTTAATGACTGGAGTTCACTGACTCTTCTGAGAGAAGTGATCGCAACCAGGAAAGCTACTTTTGAGGTGAGAAATTGTAATTTGCATTTATGCATAGGTTCAAATGGGGGACCCATGAGTCTGGTAAGGACCACATTTAAGTTCCATACTGGAGAGGGTGGAACTCTAAGTGGAATGTTCTTTTAAGTCCTTCCGTCAATGCTTTGATAGCTGATACCCTAAACAAAGACATATGTTGTCTGTTTTGGAGATAGGCTGCTATTGCAGCGAAATGTAGTCTAATGGATGTATGCACTAGGTTACATTGTTGTAGATGCAAAAGGTAACAGATGATGTTTTGAATAGAAGCATCTTTTGGGTTGATTTAGTTATTTGTACAGTAGATTACAAATCTTTTCCACTTAGCAGCATAGCAAGCTCTAGTGGTAGGACGTCTAGCTTCTTTAATGACGTTCATGAAGTCTGGCGGGAGATTAAGGTAGCCAAACTCTAAGATTTCAGGTACTAGATCTCAAGTTGAGTTGACTGGGATCTGGATGCCTTATGTCCCCATGGTTTGAGTGAGAAGCTTGGGTAAGAGGCGTAGCTTTTGAACTACTGATAGTTCCGAGAGGGATGTGAACCCTGGGGGCCCATGTTGGAGCATTCAGGATCACTGTGAGGGAAAGTTTCACGGTGATTCGTCAAGCGGGGGCCGAGAAAAACACGTTTTCCCCATGCAATTTCCCATAGGACCTTTAGCCGCAGCTACAGCCCGAACTGCTGAACGGAATTACACCAAATTTGGCATAAAGGTAGTCCGTAGTTCAGACTCGTGCCTTTTGCTTAAATGGTGTAAATCCGTTCAGTAGTTCCTGAGAAAATGACATTTAAAAGTACATATATATCCATGGCCTCGGAGGGTCCACGTACCCTAAGCGCACCCTGCCGCGCACGAGCTGTATTCTAATTGGCTGTCAACACTCCAAATCAGGAAGTGTTGGCAGTCATCTTGTGCCTCGGTTGAACCGAGGCACAAGAACCCCCCATAAAACCTCACAAAATGTGAAAAGGGGGCAGGGTAGAAACCCCCTGATCCCCAGGCCTGCTCAGGGGGTCCCACAAGGACCCCCAAGCCCCCAAATGTTTTAAAAATGTTTTCTTTAAACGGGAGGACGCGCCAGGATGCGCGTAGGATGCGCGCATCCTGCCGATTAAAAAAAAATGTAAGCGTGCGCTCCCACGCGTAATTGGTATTTAGCCCCCGGAGGGCCCAAATCCCGGGGGAATGGATTATATGCAAAGGGGGGCCCAGAGGGGCCCCAGGGACCGCCACCCCCGGGTCTCTGAGGCCCCCCAGCCCCGGGGACCGCCACTCCGGGGCTTCTAACAAATGTGGGAGGGGGACCTCCTTGAGCCTTGTACAGGCCCTGGGGACCGCCACCCCCCAGGGCCGGCTCCTGCAGTGTCCCGGGGTGCCCAATTAATTCCCCAACTTAACACGCACCACAGGGCATGTTTTCACACACATCACCTCAGGCCCGCCCCCTACCTTCACCACTGTGCAAACGCGCCCCGTGGCGCGTTTTAAGTTTAGGAATTCAGTCCCTTTCAATCCTGAGGTCCCCTGGGGCCAACTAGCCCATCAGGTAACTCCAGTAAGCGCCACAATGCAGCTTCCTGGCGCATACTGGAGGTACCTGGTGAACTAGTTGGCCCCCAGGGGTCCTCAGGATTGAAGAGGAATTCATTTCCCAACTTAAAACGTGCCACAGGGCATGTTTGCACACATGACACCTCAGGCCCGCACCCTTCCTTCACCATTGGGCAAATATTCCTCTAAAATCAGCCGAACTACGAATTCCAATTTACTCAACTGTTATCACGAGAGACCTCAGTGCTGCATCTTTCAGCCCAGTACTGATCCTGACAAGTAATTCTAACTGTACTTACCAGTAACTAGAATTTCCTTCCATAGGAAATCATTGCCTGATTTTGCTGAAAAAGTTTCCAAGAGTCGATTTTCGAAACGTAAAAATATTCCTCTACAATCATCCGAACTACGAATTCCGATTTATTCACCTGTTATCAGGAGAGACCTCAGTGCTGCTTTTTTGAGCCAAGTACTGATCCTGAATAGTAATCCTAACCGTACTTACCAGTAACTTGCATTTCCTTCCATAGGAATCCATTGTGGAACTTTAAAATATTCCTATAAAATCTGCAGAACTACGAATTCCGATTTACTTACCTGTTATCAGTAGTGACCTCAGTGCTGCAACTTGGAGCCCAGTACTGATCCTGAAAAGTAATTTTAACCGTACTTACCAGTTAATTGTATTTCATCTCATAGGCTAACATTGACTGCTTTCACTTGGAAATTCTACTAAGTGTGGAGTTTTGGAACTTTAAAATATTCACCGAAAATCATCCGAACAACGAATTCCGATTTACTCACCTGTTATCAGTAGAGAACCCAGTGCTGCATCTTGTAGTCCAGCACTGACCCTCAAAAGTTATTCTAATCGTACTTACCAGTAACTTGCATTTCCTTCTATAGGAATCCATTGTCTGGTTTTCACCAGAAAAGTTTCTAAGTGTCTATTTTTTCCAAATTAAAATTTTTCCTAAAAAATCGTCTGTATGACTTAAACGCATTCTTTCAACTGTTTACAGGAGATGCACCAGTGCTGGATTCAGGACCCATCACTGAGTAAGAAAAAGTAACAATAACACTACTTACCTGCTAAGTGAATTTTCTGCCATAGGATAACATTGGTGATTCTATGTGAAAAAAATTCCAAGTGTCAACTTTTAAAATACAATAATATTCCTTAAAAATCACTACTGTAACCAAAACGCTTTAACTCAACTGTTTACAGGAGATATCCAAGGACTGAATCTAGGATCCAGTGCTGTGGTTAGAAAAGTAATCCATAAAGTAACTAATTGCATGTGACTAGAAATTCACAATGAGCTCAATGTTGCATTGTGCTTGAAATTGGGTTGCCCATTGCAACAACTGTAACTACTGTACTTAAAAGTCTATTGCCTATTTGCAAAGTATTTAAACTAAAGTAATTCATTCTGAGAAAGTATATTTTGTAATGTAATGTAGAATGTAATAAAAAAATTAAATATCTAAAAATAAATAGTTTAAAAAATGTAGTAAATCAGTATAAAAAAATCTGTATAACAATTAATACATTAAAAATTGTCATTTACAAAACCTTTAAAATTCACTGAATAAACAAAAAGAGGGACTAGGGGCCAGTTTAACGAGGTCAAGCGTACATGCCCCAAGAGCCTGTATTTCACGAATGGTACGGAGTTCCTCAATGTTATTAAATATGAGTAATTGGAACTGGTAGTAGGGTCACAGAAGGACCACTAATGTATGCATGAAAGAGAGAGAATTCTCCTAGTTAGAACTAGAGCTCTCACACACCCAGCAAGCTAGGTGCCATGCTTCATAATTTGAGCCTGCCCCTCATCAGGTCGATGCTGCAATACCTGACGGGCACCCGGAACCGGGGCTCTTTATCGGGCATCTTTTGTTCCTGCCGGTGGTTGCAGTGGGGGTGAGAGGCCTAGTGTGTGTAGATGTAGGAGAAACAGGAGTTAAAATAGGTCAGTTAGTCCTATTCAAACTTAATTCTGATGGTAAACTGCCAAATTAAAAGGTGGAGAGGGTCCAAATCTGGTCATGAAGTGTCTAGTTGTAAGAGCCCTACTCTCAAATGATCAACATGTTTTGTGTCTTCAAAGTCAAAAAAGATCAGGACACTTCTTCAGGATCAACGTCATACTATCTACACTAGAAGGTAAGTGTAAAACTTCATATCAGTGATGTCATTTGAGATGTCATCAGTGATGTCATGAGTGATGTCACTGACCATGTCATGGGTGATGTAATATGTGACATCATCAGGAGTGCATTGTGGGCGCACGAGTTATAGTTAGCTGAACTAACTATAACGGGGGAATTTCAATGGTTTTGTATGAGTGAAATGTCCAGATAACTAGAACATGTGTAAAACCTATGGTTTTTTTAGTGAATTTCTAAGGTTTTTTAAATGCTAATTCCTAACTATAACGTGTGTGAAACCTATTTTTTTTCAGTGAATATATATATAATCATGACATGGTCAGGTACATGACTGATGACATCACTGATAACATCTCAAATGACAACACTGATGACATCATCCACAGAACCACTCACACACACACCCATACAATCTCTTGTAGGCCCGCTCCCACTCAACTACTCACATACCCATTCACAGACCCATAGCAGCACTCTAACACCTACTCACTCCTCCATAGAGGCACTCACACACCCACTCACTCATTCGTACAGCCATTCACTCACACATACAACCAGTCTCTCACCTGTACAGCAATTCACACAGCTGCACACTCACCCATACAGATACTCCCACACTAACTTATTTACCTACACAGCCACTCACACACCCACTCACCCATACAGCCTCCCAACACAGCCACTCACTCACCCATACAAGCATTCACACACCCATACAGCCACTGCCATACCCATACACCCAGCTGTGTGCTCTGACCGCCGCTTTGCCCAGTTACATGTTTAATTGCCAGCGTTAGTTGCATTGTTTTAAATGTGCCAACTTTATTCCTGATTTGCGTTCTCCCCCAAGCGCTCTCGGCGTTCAGACCCCTCCGCCTCCATTTTGTTGATTGTTGTCCTCCGTAGCCCGCCCCGCCTCCCAGCTGAGCCGCCCTCGCCCCTCCCCCTCCACTATCCATATATGACAGTTGTTCCCGCGCGCAGCGTTCACAAGCAGCTTCCGCGCCCAACCCGCGCCGAAGGTGCGCCAAAGGTAAGCCCGTCTACGCCCGTCCGCGCCTGGACCGCACCCAGTGCCAGACCCCCTGGCCCCCGTCCCTCCCAGCCCCCCCGCATTACCTACGATGCCGCCACCCTCCTAGCCCTTAACCCCGGTCGCGCCCCCAACTGCGTCCAAGCCTCCCCTGGACAAACCCATGGACCTTTCTCCTGCTACTCCTGCAAATTCAGCGGCACCGACAACATCTCCGTTACGACCACACCACGGGCTCTAGAACCCAACCACCTACAATGCATCCTTCTCAACACCCGATCTGTCCACAGGCACGCCATTGACCTATGGAATCTACTAGACACCATTTCTCCAGACATTGCCTTCCTTACAGAAACATGGATGAATGCTTCCTCCGCACCAGACATCACCATTGCCATCCCGGAAGACTATAAGATCACTCGCAAAAACCGTACCAGCCACACAGGAGGAGGAATCGCTATCGTCCATAAGAAATCAATCCGCATCTCAACCAGCTCTGACGCCAACCTCGCCAACTCCGAACACCTTCACTTCCAGATCCACATCGACCCCAAAACCACACTCAGAGGCACCCTCCTCTACAGACCACCAGGACCCCGCGCAAAATTCAGTGAAGACATCACGGACTTCATCACTCCACACGCGCTCCCTTCCAAAGAATACATCCTTCTGGGAGACCTCAACTTTCACCTTGAAAAGAGCAACGACCGCAACACCACCACCCTCCTGGACAACCTCGCCAACCTCGGACTCAAACAACTGGTCACTTCCCCCACCCACATCGCAGGTCACACACTCGACCCCATCTTCACCTCCAGCAATCATGTCTCCTTCAGCCACACTCAGATCTCCTCTGGACTGACCACAGCTGCGTTCACTTCACCTACAACAAGCCCAAACCCACCAACCACCTCCATCCAACTCTGCAAAGAAACTGGAACAAAATCACCACCGACCAGATCTCCTCTTCGCTCCTTCTAAACACCCCAACCCACTCCTCGGACCCAGACCTAGCCGCCGCCAACTTCACCCAATGGTTATCCAACACCGCCGACACCTTAGCACCACTGAAAAAATGTCAAAGCAAACCTGGCAACAAGAAGGCCTCATGGTTCAAAGATGATCTTAAGAAGTCCAAGAAACTCTGCCGCACCCTTGAGAAAGCGTGGAAAAAAGACCCAACCACCAGCACCAAGGACGCCTTCAAAAACGCCACCCGCACTCACCACCAACTAATCCGAAAGGCCAAGAAAACAGCATTCAAGGATCGACTTGACAACAACGCCCACAACAGCAAGGAACTTTTCAACATCGTCAAGGAGTTTTCCAATCCCTCGGCCAACTCCAACGACATCACCCCCTCTCAAGCCCTCTGCGACTCCCTAGCCTCATTCTTCCACAACAAGATTGCAGACATCCACAACAGCTTCGACAACCAACCCGGATCCCAACCACATGCTGAACACTCCCCCCCCGCGAACACCCTTAACGACTGGAACCCAATCTCCACTGAGGACACCATCCGCCTGATGAACTCCATCCACTCAGGATCCCCCACAGACCCATGTCCTCACCACATCTTCAACAAAGCAGACTCCGTCATAGCACCGCACCTCCGAGACGTCATCAACTGCTCCTTCAACTCCGCCACCCTTCCGGAAAACTGGAAACACGCTGAACTCACCGCCCTTCTGAAAAAACCCACAGCGGACCCCACCGAACTCAAAAATTACCGCCCCATCTCGCTCCTTCCATTCCCGTCCAAAAAGTTATCGAGAAAGCTGTCAACATCCAGCTCGCCGCTTTCCTCGAAGCCAACAAATCCCTCGACTCCTCACAATCTGGCTTACGAGCAAAACACAGCACTGAGACCGCCCTCATCGCAGCAACAGACGACATTCGAACTTTGCTGGACAATGGAGACACAGTCGCCCTCATCCTGCTCGACCTCTCTGCAGCATTCGACACAGTCTGCCACAGCACCCTTCTACAACGCCTCAGCAACATCGGAATACATGGAAAAGCACTTGAATGGGTCTCCTCGTTCCTCACCGGAAGAACCCAGAGAGTCCGCCTTCCACCATTCAAGTCCGAGGCCACCGAAGTCATCTGTGGCGTACCACAAGGCTCCTCTCTCAGCCCCACCCTCTTCAACGTATACATGAGCCCCCTCGCGACCATCGCCCGCCAACACAACCTCAACATCATCTCTTACGCGGATGACACTCAACTGATCCTTTCTCTCACCAAGGACCCCTGCACCGCCAAAACTAACCTACACGAAGGAATGAAAGAAGTTGCTGAATGGATGAAACACAGCCGTCTGAAACTGAACTCAGATAAAACAGAAGTCCTCATCCTAGGTACATCCCCCTCTGCATGGGACGACTCTTGGTGGCCAGAAGCCCTTGGAAAAGCACCCATCCCGACAGACCACGCACGGAACCTAGGTGTTATCCTGGATTCTTCACTTTCAATGAACAGACAAGTCAGCGCCGTATCCTCATCCTGCTTCAACATTCTTCGCATGCTCAAAAAAACATTTCGCTGGATCCCCACCGAAACCAGGAAAACAGTCACCCATGCTCTGGTCACGAGCCGACTGGACTACGGAAACACCCTCTACGCAGGCACTACCGCTAAACTCCAAAAGAAACTCCAACGAATCCAAAACGCCTCAGCCAGAATCATATTAGACATCCCACGCAACGAACACATCTCTGGTCACCTGAAAGACCTCCACTGGCTACCCGTCAATAAGAGAATCACTTTCCGACTGCTAACCCACGCACACAAATCACTCTACGACATCGGACCAGAATGCCTAAACTCAAGACTGTCCTTCTACACCCCCTCCCGCCAGCTACGCTCCTCCAGCCAAGCCCTCGCCACTGTACCTCGCATCAAGAAGACCACAATGGGAGGTAGATCCTTCTCTTACCTGGCTGCTAAAACTTGGAACTCACTCCCCACTCACCTTCGCCTTACCCAGAACCACCTAGCTTTCAGAAAGCAACTTAAAACGTGGATATTTGACAAGTAATCCTCCTCCCCCTCCTTAGCGCCTTGAGACCCTCTGGGTATGTAGTGCGCTATATAAATTCTCTGACTTGACTTGACTTGACATCCATAGAAGCACTCACACATCTGCTCACTCAGCCATACAGTCATTCACACAGACACTTACTCTCCAATACAGTCACTCACACACAGGGCCGGACTGGGAACGAAAACCGGCCCTGGCAAAGTGCTCAGCCGGCCCCCCTCCCCCCAGGGGAGGGGGGCGGGTGTTGGGAATGCGACCGCGCTCTTTGCCAGTGCCGGTTTTCGGCCGATTTTGTTACAGGGCCGTATTTGCAGCTATGCTGCAAAAACGTCCCTGTAACAACCTGCCCACAGGGGCCCCAAACCGGCCCCCACCCATGCGGCCCAACGGTGGATTGCCCGGTGCCCGCAACGGCCAGTCCGGGCCTGCTCACACATCAATTCACTTGATCAAACACAGACTCAAACAGCGACTCACTCACCTAAATCCAAACCAAAGTTTTCAGGAACGTTATAGTTAGGCTTGCATGTCATTCGTTCAAAACCAGAGAAATTTAGCAGTTATAATTAGCGGAGTTAACTAAAATGTACGCCCCCACAATGCACTACTTATGACCTCGCAAATTACTGCACTCATGACATAGTCAGTAACATCACTCATGACATCATAGATGACATCATCCAGTGACTAACTATTTTCTAAAAGAAACTGGGTGTCAAACATACATACTAAGGTAAGTGGTTGTAGGAGTGTCTGTTTGGGAGACTAAAAGGGTGTGTAAATGGTGTGTAGAAAAACGAATGGGTATGTGACAGACTATATACATGAGTGAGTTGGTGTGTAAGCTTTTGTATGGGTGAGTGAGGAGGTGAGTCTTTGGGTGTATTAGTACTGACTGACTATGGGACTATCACCGTGAGTGAGTGGGTGGATGGGTGTGTAAGTGGCTGTAAGGGTGAATAAGAGGGTGAATGGGTCACTGTATGGGTAAGTGTGCGGTGTGTTATTAGCTGTAAATGGTGAATGAGATGGTGTATGAGTGGCTGTATGGATGACTGAATAGGTATATAAGTATATGCATGGGTGACTGAGGGTACATAAGTGCATATATGAGAGCATGAATGGCTGTGCAAGTGGATGTATGGGTAACTAAGTGGCGGTGTGAGTGGCTATATGGGTAAGTGAATGGGTGTGTGAGTGGCTGTATGGGTCAGTGAGTGAGTGTAAGAGAGGTTGTATGGGAAAGTATGAGCTTGTGCCAGTCACTGTATAGGCGAGTGAGTACATGCATTTGTATATGTATGGGTAAGTGAAAGGGTGTGTGAGTAACTGTATGGATGCGTGAGTGAGAAGGTGTATGAGTAACTATATGGGTGAGTGATTTTGTGTGTGAGTATGTATATCAGTGGGTGTAAAAGTGTTAATGTCTGTATGACTGGATGTGGGGGTGGCTGTGTTGGTCAGTGAGTATGTGCATGAGTGGCTATATATGAGTTACTGGTTGCTTTAGTGGCTGTATGGGTGAATTGATGTGTAAGTAGGTCTATGGATCAATGTGTGTAAGTGGGTCTATGGATCAATGTGTGCCGAGTGTTTTAATAGGTCTGTGTGAAAGAGTATGCGAGTAGTTGTGTGGCAGTGGGTGTATGTGATGTTGTACTGGGTGTTTGTGGGTGTGTGAGTGGTTCCGTGGATAATGTCATTTGGTATGTCATGAGTGATATCACTGGCCATGTCATGAGTGATGTAATATGTGAGGTCATAAGCAGTGCATTGCTGGGGCGTAAGTTATAGTTAGCTCAGCTAACTATAACTGCTGATTTTCTCAGGTTCTGTAGGAGTGAAATAGCAGCCTAACTGTATTGTTCCAGTAACGTGTGTGTGTTTACATTGATTTACCATGTTAATTCTCATAGGAAACGTCTGCTGCAGGTACAGAAAAAAAGAACTGAATGGGATTACACCAAATTTGGCAAAACCTTTACTCAGAAAGAGTACTTTTGTGATTTGGTGTAAATCCGTTCAGCCATTTGAGAAATTTGTGTTTGAAGAGGTGCTTGGGTATTCAAGAAAGTTAAATTTTGGCCATGTTGTGTTCCCTAACGCGTACCCCACCGACTCCATGTACCAGCTTAAAGTGCATGTAACTTCCCTCCTGTGCCAGCTATGAAGACGCAAATACATTTGCGTCCACCGTTAACTTGTCCGCTTTCAGATCCACCTTGAATGGATTATGTAGTCCGTTCCTAAGTATGCTATGCCACCGTCTTTTTGTAGTACACTTTTCATGTATTCCTGCTCTAGCAAGAGTAGGCCCTGAATTCCTGCCATCTGAACCTCTTTTGTGGCTCCTGACTCTGCCCAGGCTACCTCTGTACTCGTGAACTCTGTCCTACTTTCAGCGCGGCCCCTCGCGCTCAGCTCAAGCCTGCTTTCTGCCAAGACTGACTATAACCTTCGAGTTATCTGTTCCGCTCCCCGAGAATACATTCCTGCCTACTAGATCCTGTAAACATCCTCTCCAGCTGCAGAACCAAAGGGCCGACCTGTCTTAATGCAAGTAATTCATAGCCTCTGTTGCCATGCTCCCATGGAAGGCCCCGTGCCCCACGCTTCACATGTAGACACTCAGGCGCTTATACACGCATCCACAGTTAGCGTAGAATAGCTTCTACCCTAGAGACCTTTCCGCCCAGATAGTATAGTTCCTAAACATCAGATATCAGATATGATAGAAGTACAAGTTGATCTGACATGCCAGACTTCTGTCTCTTTCCGTCAGTGTAAATGTCAAGTCCCCTGCACCCCGTAAATCACACGTCATGCAGCTGCGCGCGCATCCAAGCCTCCGATTTCTGCTGACATTGCAACATTCTGTTAGCACCACCCCTTGGTGCCACCCACTTGCGTCACCTCTCAGTGACGTTTCTAGCACACACCTCTAGTTCACGCCTAGTTTACGCCTCTTGATGATGTACTAGTACCACGTGTATACTGTTATCTTGTCTTCTCTCAGCTGTTACGCCTCTTACATTGACTCTCATGGTATAAATCAAGTATATAAGCTATGTATTATGAATAAAATGCAGCGCTCTATCCCTTCTGACACCCCTGTGGTGGTCAGAACATGATATCCTGATTCCTTTATGAGGAATAAAACCCTTAGAAACTCTAACACCACGGACTCTGTTTTCTTTCATTCCGATTGAGTTATTATTGATTAAGTACTTACCTGCATAGAAATTAAGAGAGTAAATTAATTATTTACGTCATTTTGGCGCCCGAATAGGGAC
This sequence comes from Lissotriton vulgaris, assembly GCF_964263255.1. Classification (NCBI taxonomy): domain Eukaryota; kingdom Metazoa; phylum Chordata; class Amphibia; order Caudata; family Salamandridae; genus Lissotriton; species Lissotriton vulgaris. Next base: position 1,954,607,737 of record NC_141687.1, read on the forward strand.
CCCTCCCCCACCTCACGCGCCGGTTGGTGCGTTGCAAACTCTGCCCCCTGCCATCAGTTAGACGGAACACACGTGTACTGGCAGGATTTCCTGCATCTCCCTCTGACCCACGGAGGTGACGAAGACTGCGATCAGTGCCCAGACGAGGCGGTGAGGAGTGCGGAGGATCCCGACCAGAGCCCAGCCGAAAGAAGCAAGGTCCGAGGTGTGAAGAGGCCCACCAGTTTTCCGAAGTTTTCCGAAGTTTTCCGAAGTTTTCCCGAAGTTTTCCGAAGTTTTCCGAGTCGAGTCCAGTCGAGTTTTCCGAGGCCTTCTGTTTTCGTGCTTCCCGGTTAGTACTATTGGTGGGTCGTATCCAGACGGGTTTGGGTACGCAAGTCCGGTCTGCACTGTTTTTAGGCAGTGTATCTGTACTGTTTAGCAGTATATCAAGTATTCCGAATTTCTGCACTGTTACATCAGTGTATCCGTACTGTTGAGCAGTACATACAGTATAGGGGGGTAGTCATCTATGTCTTCGATATTTTTATGTGATTAATGTTGTGGTATGAATGTGACTGTTTAAACGTGTATTATTGTGTTTCTCGTATAAAAATAGCTGTCAAAAGTATTAAGGAATAAGGATCTAGCATTCAGTAATAAGTAAGCAGGATGCCGTTCTTCAACAAGTTAAAACAGATAGGAACTAGGAAAGGGTTACTGGAGGAAGAAATTCCTATCCCCCCTAGGGACACTCCAGGCAATTTTATGTACCAGAAGCATGGCATAGATGCCATATTATATCTAGATTTATGGGCCGATTATACCAAGCACCTAGACGAAAGACACAGATGGCCTGTTACCGGAACGTGGGATGCCGAGTGCATCATGAGGGTAGAAGAAGCATTATGGAAAAAGAAAGCTAGACAATCCCAGAAGGACGCCATAGAATTTTGGCGTAAGGAATCACGTAAGCGTGCTGACAAAGCACTCCGTAGAGAAGACAGACTTAAAGAATCAGATAAAGAACAAGAAAACGAATTAGTTACTGAAGGGATCCGAGTAAAAACAGAACAAATAGACCGTGCCCGAAATAATCTTGTAAACGGTATGTATCTTGCAGCAGATGGCACATCTGAAACTGAATCAGAGATACCGAAAAACTTACCGACACCATTAGTTCCAACTAAAGTAATGCATAAAACTACTAAAGACATATTCTTAAATTCATATCTAGAGGATGTAGCGCCAGCTTATACCAATTTGCCTGTTCGTGCCCTGCCTACTGACAGGGATGGGGGTGGCACTACGCCCCCAGATAATGTTCCGCCGGTACCACGACAGACCTCCCCTGTTCCGCCAGCTCCGCCACTTCCCGTACTTAAGACAGACCTACCGAAACCAGTCCTACCTGATCTTACTAAACGACAAATTCAGACTCAGGTCCAGACTCCGCGGAGAGATAATGCCCAAGCATCCGCCTCAGGAGGTGCGACAGCGGGTCTACAGACCCCGCCACCGACACACAGATTGCATTTAAGGGACACACAGAATCCTTTCCAGTCCCCCTACTCATCCCGGCTTGATGCATTCAAAGATAAGATGTCAGTTTGCAGATATGATCCAGTACCCGGAAAAGACGATTTAATGATATTAGCATCACTTCGATTAAGATCTGCCACCGATAACTTGCTATGCTATGTAGGAATGCAGGAAATTCTCGACAGACTATATAAGTTCATACAGACAGGGAAAGACCCCGACAGTGTCAAAGCTGCCATGCATAAACAGAAAGTTGACATTCAAGCACAGATATTACGATTTTTTATAAATTGTGTGATAAGAGAACGAGACAGGCCCGGGACAGATCAAAGTGAGTTAGACGCATTAAACAAGTGGGGTCAAAATATAGCCGAAGGAAAGCATGATAAAGGGGCTTGCATAGCCAGTATGTCCCAGAAAATTAGAAAGGCAGTATTGACTGCACACCAGGAAGAGAATGATAAAACTTCCTCCGAGGAGGAAGATGAACATGAAGCATCAGGAAAATCTACAGATACTATAGCATATGTAGGTAGGGGAGCCTACCTTAGGAAAGGCATCCGTCCGGAGAGCAAGAGAGTTCTTTTCTCTGCTTTAACAAATCCGAATTCTTCTGAACATCAGTTCCAGGAAACTGATAAAAGGCTTCGAGACCGAATGGGGTACCATGTACTCAATTCTATGGATGAACAGGAACTAGCCCGGTCAGCCGTGTTATGGGCCGAAAACCCAGACATATATAATGATGACACCTTAGTACAGACATTCTTGAACCTTTCCCCGGAAGAGCAGAAAATAGCAGGTGTATACATGATTCAGCACCTCCTCATCAAGTTCAGAAACCATCATTCTGATCCAGGTCCCTTACACGAAACATTAGAAGCACTACTCATGGATAGATGGAGAGGTTTTAGTACCAAATTAATACAAATAATTCTAGAACAACGACGTAAGTATAACACCTTCCTGAGCTCTGAATATGTTCCCGCCCCGCCTCCAGAAAGAAAAACGTACCACATGCAATGCGGTGGTGGCATTGAAAGCCAGAATCCCTTACGAGAAGTACATCCAGTTATGGGTACGGACCAACGCTTGAAGCGTGTGTATGTTCACACACCACTGACTAAGTTAGAACTGTTGGAAATGAAGAAATTAGTTCCGTGCCATGATAAAGATCCTGCAGGTTTTCACAGAGAGCTTAAAGACATGTTACTGATGGGAGATTACACGTATGATGATATTATGAAAATGTTAAAAGTACTGTTGCCCACGGGCATTTACGAGAAATTAAAGGAGAAGGATTGGGAGGTGGGAGAGTCAAAGATAGCATGGGCAGAAATAGAAGACGAAGAAAGAAAACGAGTCCCAGGGGTAGGCCTTGGGGACCAGACTAAAGCATTACCAGGTTTAATAGTACAGGTTTTGCCAAGATTATTGACAACAAGAAAGGAAGATTGGGACGCAATCTCGTCCTGTAAACAGAAACAAGATGAGGATACTAGTGACTTTTATTCAAGATTCGAGAAATGTTTCATTATCAATAGTGGTCTAAAAGTTAGTAGCGAGTCATATCCACACCTTTTTGTAACAAAATTAGTCGAGAACGCCCTACCATTAGTCAAAAATAGAGTGTACAAAGTTGAAAGTACTTGGCAGGCAAATACGCCATCACAGATGTTACAAATGTTACAATACCACCAGAATAGAATTAGGGAAGAACAAGATCAGGAACAGAAACGTATGAAAGACACGAAAATGAAAATGTTAGTAGCTCAGACGATTCCAGCCGACGGTCATAGAAAAGGTGGGGCCCAGACCAATCATTCTGCCGCTCCCGTTAAAGGGACATGTAATTATTGCAAACAGCCAGGTCACTACGTACATGAATGTCCAGTCCTGAAACATAACATCGAGACAGGTAAAACTAAAGAAAGACCGCGTCCGCCTAGACATGAACAGGGTCATCAACAGACCTCACAGAACGAACAGCCAATACAGAATACACAGCCTATGCATGATCAGTCCCATACAGTACAGACAGTAGCAGTACCGCAGCCACAGCATGCTCAGACACAGCCCGCCGCCGCAACTCGGCAAGTCTCACAACAGATGTACCAGTATGCCCAGTCGGCATATCCAGATTATCAGCGTTATACATGAAACAGCCTAGGGAGGGAAAGTGATTTGCCTCTTATTGAAATTCCTGTAGATCAAGAAGGTCCTTATGTACACAGTCACGTATTGGGAAAAGACAGAAAGTTTTTAATTGACACAGGGGCAAGTCGCACTACTATCAGTCACAATGAAGTTCCAGGGGCACCCCTCTCAGGCTCACAGAATGTTTCCCTTGGTTTTTCAGGACAGCCTATTGTAAATGAAGTATCGGAACCAGTACCACTAGCTGTGGGTCCATTATCTCGAGTTACAGATTTGTTACTTACGAAATCATGTCCCGAAAATCTGTTAGGAATTAAAACACTGAAAGCTCTAGGAGCTATTATATGCTGTTCCCCAGAGGGAGTCAGACTCTTTCTGCGGGATTTCAAGGGTCATTATGTTCTACGTGACTTTGATGTCAGATTGAAAAATGTACCAGATCACTTATGGGCAAAAGGCCCAGCTGATGTAGGTTGTATGCATATCACTCCATATCGTGTTACACTCAAGACAGGAGTTGTTTTGCCCAGAATCAGACAATACAAGTTACCACCCGATGCTGTAGTGGCTTTACTGAAAATAATTGAAGAGCTTATTGCCCAGGGGGTGGTCGTAGAGACCGACTCCAATATCTGTAATTCACCCATCATTCCAATTCTTAAACGTACAGACCGCAATGCACCGCCAGTATATCGGCTGGTGATTGATCTTCGAGAGCTGAATAAATGTATTGTACCACAGTATCCTGTGGTCCCCGATATCTCCTCCCTATTGACTGCTATTGATTCAGAAGCAACGTTCTTTACTGTAATCGATCTCAAGAACGCTTTCTTCAGTGTACCTATTGACCCGGAGAGCCAATATCTCTTCGGATTCAGTTTAAATGGACGAAGTTTCAAATTTTCCCGCGCACCTCAAGGATTTACAGAAAGCCCCAGCATCTATAGTCAAGCACTGAAAAGACAACTAGATTGTATCCAAATGCCAGTTAATACCGCTTTGCTGCAATACGTCGATGATCTACTGATCACCGCACGAAGTGAGCCCGAATGTGAACAAGCATCTCTGACAGTTTTGCATTTCCTGGCCGACAAGGGACACAAGGTGTCTCCTTCGAAGCTACAATTCTGTGTTCAGCAAGTTGTGTACTTGGGTCACTTGCTGTCCAAAGTGGGGAGACAGCTCACTCCCGATCGCATTCAGTTATTTGTAAACATGCCACGACCCCAGTCACAAAAGGAAGTGCGGGCCTTCATAGGCCTCACCTCGTACTGCAGACAATGGATTCCTCAATATGCATTTCTAGCTAAACCACTCATCCAGTTAACGACACAGGAGGCAGCGACTTCGACTGTCCTCCCTTGGACTCAGGAACACACACAAGCCTTTGAGGAATTAAAGAAAGCTTTATGCCAAGCACCAGTTTTAGCGACACCATGTTACAGCAAACCGTTTACACTTTTTGTTACAGAACGTGACGGTACAGCATTGTCTGTCCTCACTCAAGATCAAGCAGGTTCACATAAGCCTTGCGCTTATTTTTCAAGCACATTGGATTCAGTAGCACAGGCACTCCCTGCATGTTTAAAATCAGTAGCAGCAACAGCGTTAGCAATCAGACAAAGCGACTCAATTGTTTTAGGTCATCAGTTAACAGTACAAGTTCCACATTCTGTAGAGGTTCTGTTAAACAGAACCCAGACTCAACACTTGACTATAGCACGACTGACGGGTTACAAATTGACATTATTCCAGCCACACATAGAAATCAGACGCTGCAGTATCTTGAACCCAGCAACATTGTTACCTACAGTTATGACAGATCCAGCTCCACATGATTGTATAGAGATTATTAATGCAGTAACAAAGCCCAGACGAGATTTAACAGATGTTCCATTGACAAATCCAGACCTGACACTTTATGTGGATGGTTCATGCATGAGAACAAGTACAGGAGAGTTAGTGGCCGCGTATGCCGTGACCACTGAAACTGAAGTTAAAGAAACACATCGTATTGATACACTGTCTGCTCAAGCGGCAGAGCTCATCGCTCTGACCCAAGCCTGTATTCTAGCCAAGAACAGAAATGTCAACATATACACAGATTCCCGTTATGCGTTCGGAGTCGTACACGACTTCGGCATGCTCTGGCAAGAAAGAGGTTTTCTGACCTCTCATGGTACAAAGATACAGCATGGTCCTCTCATTCAAGCACTGCTAGAAGCAATACATCTGCCTTCAGCCATATCAGTCATGAAGTGTAAAGCACATACTAAAGCCACAGATTCTGTTTCCCAGGGTAACGACCTGGCAGATCAGACAGCAAAACATACAGCACTGACTCACACTCAGACAACTGACACGACAAAGACAACAGATCCGACAAACTGTATGACAGTCAGAGATCCCACACTAGATGTTATTGACATTCAGACACATGCTACTGCAGACGAAATAAAGAAATGGATCGAACTAGGAGGGATCCAGACAGATCAAGGGTGGATGACGAAGGGAAAATCTACATGGTTTCTCCCTGACTCTATGGTTCAAGTCATGATAAATACAGCACATAGTCCTGCCCACCTAGGAGAGAAAGCAATGCTAGATAGTTTGCAAAATCTCTGGAACAATAAACACTTACGAGCAGCAGCAAAACAGAAAGTGCGTACTTGCATGATCTGTTGTCAGTTCAATCCAGGTAAAAGCGTCCCTGTAGAGCAAGGTGGATTTCATCCTCCCGATCACCCTTTTGAAGTCCTCCAGATGGATTATATCCAGATGGACCGTTGTCGAGGATTTAAATATGTTCTCGTAGTTGTCTGTGCTCTGTCCCGCTGGACCGAAGCATATCCAGTCCCAGATTACACTGCTCCGACCACTGCCAAACAGTTGGTTCGTGAATTCTTCCCACGATACGGCCTGCCTCGTGTCGTGTACTCAGATAACGGTCAGCCATTCTCATCCGAATTAATGAAGCAAGTTTCCTTGTTACTGGGATACCAGTGGAAGTTTTATTGTGTCCGACATCCAGAAGCCGCAGGCCTTGTTGAAAGGCATAACCAGACATTAAAGATCCGCCTTGCCAAAATATGTCAGGAAAAAGGGGTCGACTGGATAGTCGCCCTGCCAGTGGCACTATTCTATATGAGAATGGTCGCCCATTCGAGATCAGGGCTATCTCCGTACGAGGTGGTCTTTGGCAGACCACCGAATATGTGGGGGACGCCCATTCCTAAAAAGATTACTGATGTTGATTCTAATATGTTGACAGATTACCTTGCCTCCTTGATGTCTGCACTCCAATCATGTCGTTCACAGGTTGCCGCAGCCTTCCCTGACAACACTGATGTATAGCCGCATGACGTCCGTCCCGGGGATGTTGTCCTAGTTCGCAACTTCGACAGGAAAAGTCCGTTGGAGCCCCGCTGGAAGTCTCCGAAGACCGTTCTTCTTACTACAAAGACCGCAGTCAAATTGGAAGGCAGAAAGGGGTGGGTCCACCTAAGCCATATCAAAACATTCCCAGGACTGAAACCGGAACAAGACACACCCACCCCCACCAAAGACTGTGTTACCAAAGACTTTACCGAACCTAAACGAGAAAAAACTGCTCAAGAACAATACCGCATGAAATTACGATCTAGCAAGTCAGACAGTTTAATTGTTTAAGTCCTCCCCTAGGTGAATCGGTTAAATAGTTTCTGACATGTATCCCCTAGATCGAGATAGAGAGAGAGAAGCAAAGAAAAGTACATATTGCAAGTCACTTCGTAGTCACTGCATAGTGACACTAATCATCATGTTTATTCTCAGTGTTTTAATTATTATTGCTAGCATCTTATTACCTATCTACTATCCTATTTTCAAGCATGAACAATCTGCTTACAATGTCTCCGCTGAACACACTTTTAGTGAGTTACCTCCTCATGAGCTTTCCTACAGACTCGCGCTGCGCAACAACACATTCATTAGTATGTTACATCATTCTCATCAAACTAACAATGCTACAAATTGCTGGATATGTGGCCGACTCCCTCCCTACCAGAATTACAAGGGAGCTCTGCCTCTCTTTCCGTACCCGTTCTCTCACAATGGCTCCTGCGGAGCATGGTTCAAAATAATTAATTCTTTAGATCCCGATATTGCTGTTTTCGATGGGGGTTGGGTTTGGGGAAACCTGAACTTGGTCCTACTAGACGTCTGTTACCCGGATAAGGAGGGACTCCCCACTAGAATAGGAACTGATCTAGAAAATGAAGTATATGGATTAGGTAATTATACAATTAGCCTTATGATTCTTACTGTCGAATCCGAAGCCACACCAGTTCTACCTATTATGTCAGTACTGCCAGTCACTGGTGAATTATGTATCAAGAAGAAAGGTTCAGTACACTTAGGTCATAGTAAATGCACTACTGTGGTCGAATTCAGTGATGATGGAAAATCATCTTTCAAAGCTATCAGTCATTCCTACTTTGTTTGTGGTCATACCGCATACATACGTCTACCTCCAGATTGGGATGGTACCTGTTACATTGCATTCCTCCTGCCACCTGTTTTTCTAGCTCCTCCTGATTACCATAGAAATAGCAATCTAGTGAAGAATAGACCCAGAAGAGATGTCCCACTTGTCGACTACACAGAAACGGCATGGGAACAGTACACTGACTTTAATAAAGGATTCTTTTTCTTTTTAGGCCCTGTCCAGAATAGTAAATTAATACGCAGATTAACTAGAACACTTGAAGCCGTAGTAAATGAAACTACCTCCGCCTTAGGTAACTTAACAGAAGAGCAGTCCGCTATGCGGGTTGTTGTCCTTCAGAATCGTCTTGTAATTGACGTCATCTTGGCAGATAGAGGTGGAGCCTGTAAGGTCATCGGGTCAAGCTGCTGTGTTTTCATTCCACAAAATGCCCCATCTGTATATCAAGCTATCACCCGTCTTCATAAAATTGCAAATCAGATACATCAGAATCCAGGCACCTGGACTTGGTCCGGTTGGTTCTGGACAACGTTAACAGCTTGGGGATGGAAGATCCTATCCTTCCTAGGCATTGGCCTAGTCCTAGTATTCAGTTGCTGCCTGTGCCTGCAGTGTGGGCCAGCGATTTGTGGACTGTGTGCCACCTCTTGTATTGAACATTCCAGTTTTCACTCAAAACGTAACCGAAAGAAAGAAGAACAAATGATGTTACAAGAACAGACTGATCGATTCATGAGGATCGATATTTCATGAAGGGTCCGTAGGGAACAAGGAGGGAATGAGGAAAATTAAATTTTGGTCATGTTGTGTTCCCTAACGCGTACCCCACCGACTCCATGTACCAGCTTAAAGTGCATGTAACTTCCCTCCTGTGCCAGCTATGAAGACGCAAATACATTTGCGTCCACCGTTAACTTGTCCGCTTTCAGATCCACCTTGAATGGATTATGTAGTCCGTTCCTAAGTATGCTATGCCACCGTCTTTTTGTAGTACACTTTTCATGTATTCCTGATCTAGCAAGAGTAGGCCCTGAATTCCTGCCATCTGAACCTCTTTTGTGGCTCCTGACTCTGCCCAGGCTACCTCTGTACTCGTGAACTCTGTCCTACTTTCAGCGCGGCCCCTCGCGCTCAGCTCAAGCCTGCTTTCTGCCAAGACTGACTATAACCTTCGAGTTATCTGTTCCGCTCCCCGAGAATACATTCCTGCCTACTAGATCCTGTAAACATCCTCTCCAGCTGCAGAACCAAAGGGCCGACCTGTCTTAATGCAAGTAATTCATAGCCTCTGTTGCCATGCTCCCATGGAAGGCCCCGTGCCCCACGCTTCACATGTAGACACTCAGGCGCTTATATACGCATCCACAGTTAGCGTAGAATAGCTTCTACCCTAGAGACCTTTCCGCCCAGATAGTATAGTTCCTAAACATCAGATATCAGATATGATAGAAGTACAAGTTGATCTGACATGCCAGACTTCTGTCTCTTTCCGTCAGTGTAAATGTCAAGTCCCCTGCACCCCGTCAATCACACGTCATGCAGCTGCGCGCGCATCCAAGCCTCCGATTTCTGCTGACATTGCAACATTCTGTTAGCACCACCCCTTGGTGCCACCCACTTGCGTCACCTCTCAGTGACGTTTCTAGCACACACCTCTAGTTCACGCCTAGTTTACGCCTCTTGATGATGTACTAGTACCACGTGTATACTGTTATCTTGTCTTCTCTCAGCTGTTACGCCTCTTACATTGACTCTCATGGTATAAATCAAGTATATAAGCTATGTATTATGAATAAAATGCAGCGCTCTATCCCTTCTGACACCCCTGTGGTGGTCAGAACATGATATCCTGATTCCTTTATGAGGAATAAAACCCTTAGAAACTCTAACACCACGGACTCTGTTTTCTTTCATTCCGATTGAGTTATTATTGATTAAGTACTTACCTGCATAGAAATTAAGAGAGTAAATTAATTATTTACGTCAGAAAGATAGGTTAATTTTGTCATCAAAGAAGTGTGGCTCACGGGTTAGAGGAGGCAGACCCGGAAGCAGAGGTCAGCCCGGGACCAGGGTTCAATTCCCGGCTCGGCGGGATCTTGAGTCCTAAAATGTCCACGGACTCGACAATTCTCGTTCCGGTGCCTACTCGATTCATGGGTTCACACTCTGCGACTCTGGGCAATAGCTTGCTTAATCTCCACAACGGCCCCTCGCGGTGGGATGCCTGGCTTTCACCTTGTGGATACCCTTCCGGGGTTATCCCACAGGGGAATACCAGGACGGGTTCCCTAAGCAAGCGCTTAGATACCGGGTCGGTGATTTGCGCTATATAAATACATGTACATTTACATTTAACATGTTATCCGTCCTGCAATATGTGAAGCCATAGGTAGGTCATGGTCAGGACACAAGTTATAGCAAGCTCATTCGTTTTTATAATTTAGTTTTAGGATCCACGTAATATGAATCCCAGGCATCACCTTGTGGGGGTGTATATTGAACATTTCCATACCCCCGTGTTTCCCTGCATCCTAGTGCGGTAACCCCTGAGGTGTATATGAAAGGAGGTTCAGGATGTGAGGCAGGTGGGGATGGAGAACAATGTGGTCTTGGTGGAGATAGAGGAGGTGGTAGTGACAACAAGGTCCAGTATCGGGCTGGTGGCCTTGTCCGTCTTCTTCCTATGTTTCGCTGGAATAGTGAAGCGGAAGGCTTACTTGAAGATCAGCTGGTGTCTGGATGCTGTTGAAGCAGGAATTGGTGGGCTAGGGAGGATCCGGCCCATGTGGGAATATATAACAAGATGCTGTTGCCGAGCATCAATCTTTTCCTTCGGCATCTGCAGGACCGGATTGACTTCTGTCTGCACTGATGGCTTCGAAGCAGAGGATGAAGTCTGCAAGACTGGTGGCTATTTTGGCTTCAATGCCAAGATGTTTGTCTCCAACAGACGGATCGGCACAGAGGCAGGGGTAGGTGCCGGCTTTGATACAGGCTGAGGTCACCCATTGCATCCAACATGGCCTGAGGCCAGTGGTGTCCCAAAAGCTGAGCTATATGGATAGAGATGTGTCAAGGGGGTGCTTAGGAGGAGCTGTACTCATGACCCTTTGTACCAGTAGAATGTCCTCAAACGTTAGGTCATAGCCAAAGTTTGGTACAGTTGAGAAAACCTCATCAGAGGCCGCTAGCTGCGCTTGTTGTTACCAGCTGAGGTCTTGGGTGCCCAAAAAGTATGGGGTGTCATCTCTGCTCCTATGCAACATCTTGTGGTGAAGGCCGCAATAGTAGCAGAGTTTTCTTCAAACGGAAGGGGCGGCAGGCATGACAGGCAGCCGCTTTGTGCTCTCGTGTAGTAGTAAGGAGAGTATCTAAAGAGTGTACGTTGCATCACAGTCAAGGCATTCTCTGGAAAACAGAGTAGATGACATGGGGAGGCCCGAAGGGCAAGACCACGTGTAAGGCTGAGGCCAACCAGTAAGTCGCTCAGGACGAGGGATGCAGATGTCGACCCAAGAACTTAGAAGAGGGGATGCAAACAGAAACAATACTGATGGTGGGAGAGGAACCAGTGAAGACAGAGAAGAGCACCTCAATGTTGCCTATCCGGACACGCCTGAACGCGACGGCATAGAAAAATACCTCTAACAATTGAGTCAAAATGTTACATTTAAATGAAAATAGCGGACCTTCTATGTTCTCAAATGAATGCAGATACAGTCTTGTTTAACATGCCAGGTTTTTCTAACTTAGCAACATTTAAAGAACACCACTTCCACTTACGTCTCTGGCAAATGTGGGAGAAGACAAAAACAGTAGAATGGATTTTAAATACATTTGGCAGGAATATTAAATATATGTGTAGATGATCTTCCTTTAGGGAAGGAGGATAAGTATTTTTAAAGTTATAGGCCATTTTAACTTCGCGATATCTGTGTCCATATTAATTTTGCTGTATTTTTTTTAAAGTACTGCAGTCCATTGCGATGACAAGGCATTATGTGATTGGATAATGACTACCTTTACAAAAATTAAAGGCAGCCATGTTGTTTTAAGTACACTTTGGCTGTGTTTTGGGTGAGGGTCTTAGATATGGGTATTAGGTTTTATATATTCCCTACCGATTAATACATTATTAAAGTGATAAAAAATAGGGAAAATTATTTATAAGTTTCAATATTTCTTTTTCTTCAAGTATCCAGAGTACCGCAGTACTTCCTTGGAAGTAGCGTACTTAAAAAGAAAAATTAAAAAATAAATACAAAAAAAATAAAAAATACACTCTACTACTCTATTTTGCAAATATAGTATACGACAGTGTATTTTTTTTTAACGTATATAATTCTTTACAAAGAGGTCTATGGAGTAGCGAAGTAGTACCTATAAATTAATACGTTACTTAAAACGTTTTTATTTCAAATTACTTCGCTAAAAAATTATAAACATACTGTACTATGCTACATTTTGCTAATATAACGCACTACAGTTTGTTTTAAATTTTTCATATTTTTAAAAAAAATTCTGCTACTACCACAATACTTTACAGGCACAAGTGCGGTTGTCCAAAAGATGTTTAAAAACTATATAGGAAAATATCAATTAATTACACAACCTATTACCGCTGTAGTAAAGTGGTAATAGGTAGGGAACAACAATATTACCTCTATGCCAGAATGCAGCCAAAGCGTGCTGAAAACTACATGGCTGCCTTTTACATTTTGTAAAGACAGCCATTACCCAATCATATGCTGCCTTGTTATAGGCATGCACCGCAGTATACAGTGGCAAATAATTTAACTGAGTATTTTGACACCTATAACTGAAACTCTACTTAAACTATTTATACTTGCTACCAAAACATTAGCATTTGCACCCCATAATCTATATTCCTGTCACATTACAACTACATCCGTTCACCCACTTTCACGCTAAGTCTGTTTAAAGTACCATACTCTACTCTATGCCACTCCACTTTACGCTATTCGACTCTATGCCACTATACTGTACCTGACTTCACTCTATGCCACTCCACTGTACACTACACAACTCTATGCCACTCCACTTCAAATCACTCCGCTCCAAGCAAATCCACTCCAAACCACTCCACTTTACATGATTCCACTCTACGCCACTCCACTGTATGCCACTATATTCTACGCCACTCCACTGAACGCTACTCCACTATACATCAATCCAGTCCACGCAACTCCACAGTATGCCACCCCAGTCTACACTATTTCACTGTACACCACTCTACAGTATGCTATCCCACTGTATGTCACTCCACGACCCTCCATGGCACTCTATGCTATTCCACTCACCACTCTAGTCTATCCACCTCCTCTCTATGCCACTCCACTATACGCTATTCCACTGTACGCCACTCTACCCAACTCCATTCCACGTCACTCAACTGTACTCCGTTCAACAACACTGCACTCTAATAAACAGTCTATGCCCCTCCACTCTACCACTCTATACTCCAGTCTAAAGAACTTTAATGTACAACAATGTACTCCTGACAATGCGAGTTAACAGCACCCTACTCTATGCCACTATACAACATTCTATGTCCACGGGGCAGTTATGTATGAACCTTTGAAGCCGGGACACTCCTGTTGGAGTAGCAGTGCGCTTTACAAGTAAAAGTCATTCATTCATTCATTCATTCTACTCCACTCTACAATACTTTACGCAACTCCCTCTACGCTGCTTCACCCTACTTTACTATCCTCTATTGCACACTACTGCACTCTACTCCGCTGGAAACGGAATTTCGTTTCAGGGTCCTCTGATCAGTTTATATCCTTTTAATTCAAAGATTTTCATGGGATAAGGTGCCACACACCCACGTCAAGCCCTGAAAGCCTTGGGAGCTTCCATTGCAGTGAATTAGCAGCCATATTCAAATTACACAAGAATAATTACTGGCCTCAGTAAAAAAAACAAAGTCAACAAGCCAATGAACAGAAAGATATAAAATGCCTCTAAGTTTCTTACCTGAACAAAGCTGTGAGGAGTGTAGCTACAAATCCCATGGAAAGTAGACTCCTAGCAGTCCTGTTAGAACCAACAGACTTGCCTTTCCCACTTTTCTCCTTTAGAATGTCAGATAATTTACTGTAGCATCGGAACAAGCCGAGCACATCTTCAAACCTGCTCTTGCTGATAGGACAAAAACAAAAATATATGAATAGCCAATATTCTTACAGTACATAAGCTTACATTTAATTAGAAATGGAAATGGATATAAAGCAGCTGACATAAATATATCTTATAAATAGTATAGGAACAGAAGTTGGAGAACGGAGAGACACAGAAGAACCCAAATCTCAAGCGATTGTAATCAAACTCCGCTCTAGTTATCCACCAACGTCATGGAAGTGACAGAAATGAACCAATGTCATATCAGGCTGAGACAAATGCAACTACAAAACGGGTGACATATTTGTCCAAAAACCACTAAAAACAGCTTAGCTGGAGATTTTCTGCAGAACAGAAAGCCCTTATGGCACTTCGGCTGCCACAAATCATTAAGCATTTAAAGTTTTCTAGAAAAGACGACATTGTGCACTAACCAAATAATTGTTACAATGTATGAACCTTTCTAATCCTAACAAGTGCTTTACTAACATGAGCTTGACTAACCTAGGTGTATAATCATCACATGAATGTTTTTTCTCACAGGGCGAGGTACATGAAAGGGAAAATCACCCAGATAGTGTGAAATTGGGGGCGAAGGGGTTAGAAACCTGTAATAAAACTAAAAAATCTACTGAAGGGAACCCAGTAGTAAACATTGTAAAAGTCTAATACATTGAAATATCAATATTAAGACATATATGTGCCTGTGAGCCCCTGCGCACATGTCCAAGCTTTTACTATAAGACGGACTATATAAGTACACTTCCAGAGGGGTTCATAAACTTTGCTTCAAAAATGAATGTCAAGTGAGTTGGCATTTACTTGTGTTGGTTCAAATCACAGACTCTCAGTTTCTGCTCGATAGGAGTACCGCTTAAGAGTTGGAAATGACAAAACTGGGACTGTTGCCAACTGCAGGCTGAAAGGGGATGTGAACACCTACTCCTAGTCCTAGTCCTCTCTCTAGTCGCAGCGTACAATCTTGTGAACTGACATTAAATGCTTTAGTATTCCCACAAGAGGAAATAGAAAGAAATTCTCTCTTTAGAAGTGTGGAAATGTGTGATCTCGGGCAACTTACGCAGTGGTCAGTGCTGGAAGCCAGGCCTCTTCTTTGCCCAGCTGGGAGCACAGTCGTGCGGAAGCAGCTTGCCAGGAAGAACACTTGAAAGAAAGGATGGCAACACGGGGCGGAGGACAGCAGGACAAGCTCTTGCTTTAAGATAGTGGAAAGGGGCGGAGAGTCTGCTGCCAAGGGCTGAAGCAGCACAGCTCTGAAGAGGGAGAGGTGATTAGCAGGCCCATGAAGATGGAGCCAGTCACATCTTCACCACCCAGTCGGAGTGGAACCTGGGTGAAGAGGAATACATTAGGATGGAGGCTGGCTCTGCCATGGAGAAGATACAGTGAGGACGCAACATGTGAAGGGAGTCTAAAGGGAGAGCGGTGCCTAGGTGTTTACTTTGCAGTCAGAAGAAGCTCAAGCATTGGAGCTCCTGCATGCAAGAAGTGAAGTGTATCAAGAAGACATCACTGAACCACCAACCACGGTATAAGGTGCGGTACTGGATGTAGGGAGATTCAAGGACCAAACTGTACTCAAGTAGAATGAGTGAGATGCACTAGACAAAAGGGTACTGAGTTGCACTTAAATGGACCCAACACCCACAGGTAGCTGAAAGACTGCAAAAAAAAATCAACAGAGATCCCTCATATGCCTGTTTGTTTGGCGTGTACTGGCTGTGGTAGTTATTAAGTGATTGCCTAAATCAGGTAAATAGGACTTAAGAGGGCAGGAGAGTCGCAGCCTCAACTGAAAGAGGCAGGCAGAAGCATACACAGGATAAGGTTAGACAAACTTTCAAACTCTTACAGAGAAGGTGCAGAGTTGAAGTGAGAATTGTGACAACTGAGGCCAAGGAATGCTAGAACCAAGCAGGCTGTACATCCCACACTTAGGGTGACAGACTTGAGTCAAGGTACCCGGATTCATGGTGAGTGAGTGCCCATGCTCGATTAAGCTTGAAATCCAAGTATAGTGAAGAGAAGGGAGTAGACATCCCAACAAAACAAAATAGGTCAAAATATCAATCAATCAATCAATAGAATTTGTATAGCGCGCTACTCACCCGTTAGGGTCTCATGGCGCTGAGGGGAGGGGGGGGGGGTCGCTACTGCTCAAACAGTCAGGTCTTGAGTTGTTTCCTGAAGGAGAGATGGTCCAGGGTCAGCCGTAGGTGAGTGGGGAGGGAGTTCCATGTCTTGACTGCCAGGTAGGGGAAGGATCTTCCTCCGACGGTGGATTTGCGGATTCGTGGGACGGAGGCGAGGGCAAGGCTGGCGGAACAGAGCTGGCGGGTGGGTGTGTAGAATGTGAGTCGGCTGTTGAGGTACTTCGGGCCTGTGTCGTGGAGAGCCTTGTCTGCGTGGGTGAGGAGTCTGAACGTGATCCTCTTGTTGACGGGAAGCCAGTGCAGGTCCCTCAGGTGGGCCGAGATGTGGCTGCGGCGAGGGACGTCCAGGATGAGTCGTGCCGAGGCGTTCTGAATGCGCTGGAGTCTTTTCTGGAGTTTGGCTGTGGTTCCAGCGTAGAGGGTGTTCCCGTAGTCCAGACGGCTGGTGACGAGGGCCTGGGTCACCGTCTTCCTGGTTTCGTTGGGGATCCATCGGAAGATCTTTCGGAGCATGCGCAGGGTGTTGAAGCAGGATGACGAGACGGCGTTGACTTGCTTGGTCATCGTGACGGAGGAGTCCAGGATGAAGCCCAGGTTGCGTGCGTGGTCCGTTGGCTTCGGTGCGGTGCCCAGGGCAGGGGCCACCAGGAGTCCCAGGTGGAGGGAGATGGTCCGAGGATGAGGACTTCCGTCTTGTCAGAGTTCAGTTTCAGACGGCTGAGCTTCATCCATTCCGCGACGTCTTTCATTCCTTCCTGGAGGTTGGCGGTGGCGGTGGCGGGGTAGTTGGTGAGGGAGAGGATCAGCTGGGTGTCGTCGGTGTAGGAGATGATGTTGAGGTTGTGTTGGCGTGCGATGGCTGCGAGAGGTCTCATGTAGAAGTTGAAGAGGGTGGGGCTGAGAGGATCCTTGCGGAACGCCGCAGATAACTTCGGTGGCCGAGGATCGGAACGGGGGGAGGCGGACTCTCTGGGATCTTCCGTTGAGGAACGAGATGATTCACTCCAGGGCCGCTCCTTGGTTTCCGGTGTTGCTGAGGCGCTGTATCAGGGTGCGGTGGTATACAGTGTCGAAGGCTGCTGAGAGGTCCAGGAGGATGAGGGCAGCAGTTTCTCCGTTGTCTAGCATGGACCCAATGTCATCGGTGGCTGCGATGAGGGCGGTCTCGGTGCTGTGGTTTACTCGGAACCCGGACTGTGAGGGGTTGAGGGATCCGTTGGTCTCGAGGAAGGTGGAGAGTTGTCTGTTGACGGTCTTCTCGATGACTTTGGCTGGAAAGGGGAGGAGCGAGATGGGGCGGAAGTTCTTGAGGTCCGTGGGGTCCGCGGTGGATTTCTTCAGGAGGGCACTCAGTTCGGCATGTTTCCGAGTCTCCGGGAAGGTGGCGGATGCGAAGGAGCTGTTGATGATGTTCCAGAGTTGGGGTGCGATGATGGAGTTGGCTTTGTTGAAGATGTGGTGTGGGCAAGGGTCGGTAGGGGAGCCGGAGTGGATGGTGTTCATCAGGCGGGTGGTGTCTTCAGTGCTGACCGGGGTCCAGTTGCATAGGGTGGTGGTGGGGGGCGTTGGTTCGGTGGTTGGGTCCGTGGTCTGCACGCCGAAGCTGTTGTGTGTGTCGGCGATCTTGCGGTGGAAGAACGAGGCGAGTGAGTCGCAGAGGTCTTGCGAGGGTGTGATGTCGTTGTTGCAGGCGCTGGGGTTGGAGAGCTCTATAACGATGCTGAAGAGTTCCTTGCTGTTGTGGGTGTTGTTGTCCAGACGTTCTTTGAATGTTGTCTTCTTGGTGGTGCGGATCAGCTGGTGGTGTTTGCGGGTGGCGTTCTTGAGGGCGGTCATGTGTTCTGCTGTCTGGTCGTGGCGCCAGGCTTTCTCGAGGGCGCAGCAGGTTTTCCTGGAGTTTTTGAGTTCGTTGGTAAACCACAAAGCTTTCCTGCTGTCGGGTCTGCTGGGAGGATTCTTCAGTGGTGCGAGTTTGTCGGCGCAGTTGATGAGCCACTGTGTGAGGTTGCGGGCTGCTTCGTTGGGGTCCGTCGTGTTGGTGGGCAGGTTCTGGCTGAGGGCGGTGGTGAGCTGGTCGGCGGTGATCTTACTCCAGTTTCTGCGGGGAACCTGTTGCGGGTGGTGGTGGGTCGTGGTTCTCCTGAAGCTGAAGTGGACCCAGCTGTGGTCTGTCCAGTGTAGTCCGGATGAGTGGCTGAAGGAGATGTGCTTGCTGGAGGAGAAGATGGGGTCAAGCGTGTGGCCGGCGTAGTGGGTGGGGGTGTTCACCAGTTGCTTGAGTCCGAGGTTGGCGAGGTTATCCAGCAGGGCGGCGGTGTTGCAGTCCTCGTTGTTCTCCAGGTGGAAGGTGGAACATACAGACTCTAGAAGGCATAGTGAGGGATGCCTACCTAACAGGAACATTTCAGATATGGAAGGTGGAACGATCATTTGATGGAAAAGATGCAGAAGCAACAATGAACATGCACACGTAGGTAAAGGTTGTTTAAGTTAAGAATGGACTTCAATCAATCAAGGATTTATAGAGTGCGGCAAATCTCCTGTGAGGATCTCAAGGCGCTGGAGTAGGGAACTGCGATGCAGTGATTGTTCATTCGAACAAACAGGTCTTGAGTCAATTTTTTAATTCCCGGATCGATGCGGTGGCCCTGAGGAGTAGGGGATGGTTGTTCCAAGCTGTGGCCGCCAGATGTGAGAAGGAGCATCTTCCGCTTTTGCTTTGGTAGATCCAGGGAGTGTTTGTAAGGAAGGAAGCGGAAAGTAGGTGTCTAGTCGGTTGGTGGAAGGTCAAGTGTTTGTTGATGTATGCTGGTTCTTCGTCATGCAGGTTTTTGTATGCAAGGTCAACATCTTGAACTGGCATCTTGTAACGGGGTGTACACGAGGTCCCCAGTCACCGGACCGACACCACCGCCTACAACTACCAGAATGCATTGTGACAGGGGGGACTCCGGGGATGAGGACAGCAATGTACTTTTACCATACTCCCCTGTCTCTCTCCCCTCTCAGGACACTGAAGCCGGTATTGCCGATAATGCTGGCGAGGACTGGCCCTTTAACTCATGGCAGGAGGCGGACTGGGAGGAGTCGGCATACTACGCATTTCCGACAAAAGGACTCCGCCCCGAGGCACAGGTGTGCTTGATCACCCGGAGGACGGAGGATGAAGGAGAGGAGCGGACTGAGTGCGAGGAGAATACGGAGACCGGAGGAGAGGACGGCGAGAGAAGAAGGAGATCGGAGGAGGCAGTAGAGAGTAAGAGAGGCGGAGGACGAGAGCGGCGTGGAACATCAGAGGCCGGGGGAGAGACGGAGAGGCACCTACAGGAAGCAGAGTCGGCGCCTGCTACGGACGGAGAGAAGCCAGGAGGCCACCGTTCCCGCGAGTCGCCCAGCCACTCACCCAGGGGAGGTGCGTGGCTTTCACAGGTGCGTGACCGATTGCGGGGCTGGGTGGATCTTAGAGGTACATTAGGTACCAGACCACGGGAAACCTAACATCCCGGGACCCCTACCCTGTGCACACGCCCCTCCCATTCACGATAGTGCACATTTGTGATTCAGAGCACCGGTGGTTTCCCTCACTCCCTTACCCTGACATCGAGTTCTAATACAGATAGCTGATACCTCCCTTGTTCTCTTTTTGCCTTCTGGGGAACGAGAACCCTGCATTCGCAGCGACGGACTCCGACGAGGAAGAATCACCCCCTCGAAGCCCGGAAGGGGTCCGAGAGAAGGAGAAGGTCACCCGACGAAGGCGTAGCAGGAGTAGATCCCCAAGGAGATTCAACCCGATTAGGAAGAGTTGTACTGATCACTGGTTTACTTCAATAAAACCTTCTTTACCATAAGCCCGCCTGTTGCCAATAACTGAACCCCAGCCGACCCCCAGCGTCACACATCTCTTCTGGATCAGAAGCCAGTGTAGCTTCTTCAGGTGCAGTGTGATGTGGGTCCATCTGGGGAGGTTGAGGATGAGCCTTGATGCTGAGTATTGCATTGTCTGCCATCTCTTTAGGAGGTGTGCAGTGATTCCTACGTAGAGTATGTTCCCATAGTCCAGCCTGCTGGTGACGAGGGCCTGCGTGACTGTCCTTCTGGTTTTGAATGGGAGCTAACTTAAGATCTTGAAAAGCATGCATAGAGTGTAGAAGCAGGCGAATAAGACTGTGTTTACCTGTTTCTTCATAGATAGCTTGCTGTCCAAGAAAATGCAGAGGTCGATGGCAAGGTCTGCCGGGGTAGGGGATTAGCCGAGTTCAGCAGGCCACTATGTGTCATTCCATGGAAAAGTGTTGTTCCCAAAGATGAGGAATTCCGTCTTGACTGTGTTGAGCTTGACACAGTTTTTTTTTTATATTTCTTTATTGAGAGTTTTGTTTTTGTTGTTGTCACATGGTACATCATTGTGTATTGGCCAGTGATACATTATGTCAGGTGTACACAGGTATTCTGGCAATTTAAACATGTTGTGGGGCAATCCACACATTGTACATCTCATATTCAGGTAAGAAACAACATTGTTTATGTGGATAGTAAGCCCCAGTTGAGCTGACTTAAATTGGGTAAACTAGCCCACGCCAGATGCCTATATAGATGGGATTCCGCAGGGCTGCAGACTGGTGTAAAGCCCCCCACTCTATCCTGGTGTACCTCACTAATTAGTGCCCATATATGAGCTCCTAATGTGTAGGAGCCTACTCTCTGGTGATTGGGGGTAAACGTGAACTTGTGAACTACAGGGAGGGGTAGAGGGGGGTGGTTAGAAAGGGGGTGGGTGGGGGGGCTGCTAAAAATATATACTCAATGATAAGTAACCGTTATATGGCGATTTCCCTTTTCTCTGCGCGAGCTCTGCGGTATCGGAATCGGGGGGAAGGGGACGCGGAACAAGGGCCGCACCCTCTATCAGCAGTCGGGGCTCCAGCCTAAAGGGGATCTAGTGCATGCACGATCTACCAGTGAACCTATCTATTGCGTAATGGCATTCACTTGCGCTATCGGGACAGGAGTGGGGTGTGAGACTGAGATGGGGTAGCCCCGGGTGAGTTTTCCTGTGTCTTCTCCTGCGTGAATTGGTACAGGAGTTGTGCCCATTCCATCGAGATGGGATGTTTCCGGGTCCCCTTCACCACCTCTGCCCTTAGTGTTGCCTCCTCCGCCGTTCCCCATTTTTTGACTGCTCATATCCAGGCTGTCACTGGAGGCCCTTCCGGTGCTCTCCAGTACATGGCTATACCCCGTTTCGCTAGGAGTATAGCTAGGGACGCAAACCTGCACTGTACTTTCTATGTCTTCCGCCTGTGGAAGATCCCCAAGGTACTCGCCTCACATGTGGCAATATGCTGGAGGTGGACTCTCCCCTCCAGAGCCCGATGTACTTTACCCCAGTATGACTGATTTACAGGACAATCCCAAAACATGTGTTTGAATTGCGCTTCGGGCACTTGACATCTGGGGCATTCAAAATGTGTGTCTGGGTAGAAGCGGTGAAGCTTATGAGGTGTTAAATATGCACAGTGCAATATATTGAATTGGATGTTTTTGAATCACACGTTCCGTGAAACCTTCTTTGGGTACTCTAGGGCCTTTTCCCATTTCCGGTCGTTAAGCACGCGTCCCAAATTATCTTCCCACTTTTGGCGAAGGGCTGATAGCGGGGTTGTAGTCAGTTCCCTTATCGCCTTAAATTGTAAAAAAAATTGATACTTGTATAGCGCACTACTCACCCGCCTTATAATGCCAAGTGACTAAATGTCTGCCCCTGCCGATACGGAGGATGGTGTGGAACACTGGGTGCGTTGGCGGCTCCCCGTCGGTTAGATCCCAGCATTGTCGTGCACTGTCTACCAACCGTCTGCGTACTAGGAATTGTACTGGGGGTAGCTCATAGTCATTCTGCATTTGGGCATACGTCTTCAACCGTCCGTCCTCGAATAGCGCCTCCATCTCCGTCACCTCGCTCTCAGTCTATATCCGTAGGGTTCCGGATGTGAAATAATTCTCTTTCTGTGGGAACCCCACCAGCGGGAGTACTGGGGAGTAAAGAGGCTGTCCCCTCGACATACGGTGTATGCGCATCATGCATTTGCGAGCAATCGCTATCTGTAGGGGGTGTGTGCTCGTCAGCCTGGTTCCTGGCATCAGCAGTCGTCGAATAGCCGGGCGGGGTAACTGACCGTTATTAGTTACCGTCTCTTCTATGTGGCGCTCTGCTGTCCAGTGGGACAGACACTGCAGCTGTGCCGCCAGAAAATAAGCTTCGAACGAGGGGGCCCCTAACCCTCCTTGTGTTGTGGGTAAGTAGAGGGTTCATAGAGCGACTCTGTGTCTTCCCCACACCCCCACATATTAATGTTGTGAGTAGTGTGTCAAGTTCCTGGAAAAAGGAGCAAGGGGGCAGCACCGAGAGATTAGTAAAGAAGTAAAGTAATCTGGGTAACATAATCATTTTTGCTAGAGCTACTCGCCCTATGTGGGCCAAGGGCAGAGTTTTCCAGAAGGCTACTGCCGCTCGAAGTCCAGCTAATACTTTGCGATGGTTCCCTTCATAGAGGTCTTCAGGGGAATGGTACAGTCGCACTCCGAGGTATCTGGGTGCCACCGCACCCCAATCGAGCGTCTGGGGTCCCAGCCTGATCTCCGGGGGGAGCTAGGTGTGGGCTGAGAGGAAAGACCATTGATTTTTCCCAATTAACTTTGAGCCCGGAGACATCCGTCAAGTTCTCTAATATTGTCCATATGGGCGTGAGATCTCTTGTGACATCTCGCACATAAATTAAAAGATAGTCGGCGAACAGCGATACACAATGGATCGTGTTAGCTATCGGGATACCCCAGTCGTTTCCCTCCTGCCTTAAACGGATAGCCAGTGGTTCCACTGCCAAAGCAAACAGCAGGGGGGACTTGAGCTTGACACAGTTGCCCTCCACCCAGTTGGCGACCTTCATTATGCATCTGTGGAAGTTGGCTCTGGTGGTGGAGCGGTCTTCTGACAGCGAGAGGATGAGCTGGGTGTCATTGGTATAGGAGAGGATGCTGAGTTCATGCAATCGGACGGTGTAAGCCAGGAGGGTCATGTACGGGTTGATGAGAGTGGATCTGAGGGGCGATCCTTGGGGGATGATGCAGATGATCTTCTTGGGTTCCAGGGTGAATGGTGGGAGACTGATTCTCTGGGTTCTTCTGGTGATGTTCAAGGGAATCTCCTTGGATTCCGATGTGGTGGAGTCTGTTGCTCAAGATGTGATGGGAGACGGTGGCGAAGGCAGCTGACAGGGCCAGGAGGATGAGGGCTGCCATTTTCCAGGAGGGTCATGATGTTGTCAGTGGCTGTGATCAGGGCTGTCTCTGTGCTCTGCTTGGCTTGGAATTCGGATTTTGAGGGGTCCAGGAGGTTGTTGTGTTCCAAGTGTTTTGTGAGATACTGGTTGATTTTCTACTTAAGAATCTTCGCTGGAAAGAGGAGCAGGGAGCTGGGCCAGTAGCCCTTTCGTTCTGCTGGGTCCACGCTTCAGCAGATGCCTCACTTCTGCGTGTTTCCAGTCCTCTTGAAAGGAGGCCGAGGTGATGGAGTTGTTCAGGACTTTCTTGAGCTCGTCGCCAATCGTCTTGCTCTTGAGGTTGAAGATGTGGAGGGGAAAGGGGTCCGTAGGTGCTGCAGAGTGCATGGAGTTCATGATGGAGACTGTGGTGTCAGAATCGGTCTATTGTGGGCCGCTGTCCGCGCAATGCGTGGTGTTTGGGTGACCTCAGGCTTTGGAACTTCAATTCCCATAGGGCCAAGGGTTAAGCGACGTAGGATGATGCCGCGCAGTCCCGGAACTTAGGCCTGAACACACGGGAGAACAGAGCCGATAATTCGCCGTGTGGAGCAGAGCTGAGGAGAAGTTCGTCAGTTCCTTGGGGAAACCGTGAGTAAGGAGTTTCCGTGTGTTCACCGGCTGGGAACACACGGCGTAGAGACAAGTGGTGCATAGTATTATTTTGGTCAGGAACAGGACGAGGCAACGTGTGTCCCGTCTTCTAAAATACCTGACTGAAGTGCCTGTGTTTGTTTTCCGGGGTGAAAAGAGACTCGCGGCTGCAGTCTCTTTCAGGAGTTTACTTTGGATAAAGCCCCATTTCGGATTGAATTGGTCATATGACTATTGTGTTTATCGGACTATGAACTGTGTGTGAGAGAAACTATTTTCCCCGATACACAAGGGAAGTATCGGACTGGTACTTGCAGAAGAGTGCCGTGATCACTCCAACTAAGGGGGTGCCAACTCTAATGAGTGTATTCATTTATTCTTTTGTTGGCGGAGAGAAATATGATTTAAAGGTGCAGTGAACCTTCAACACAACGTTTATGCTTGGTACTTTCGACAACCTCTTTGTGCTTTGTTTTATGGTACAGGAGAGGACCTTGGGGGTGCCTAGTTATATTGGAAAAGTGGAGTAAGGCAGAACAATGTCAGAAATTGGTAGGTGAGGGGTTGCAAGAAGTGCATGGTATTAGTGAGATTGCAGTATCCCTCATGTACATACTTTTGTTTTTTTCTATTATCAGATTACTACCACTGATAGGACCCTACCAACCTCTCCTGTAGACAAGATTATGTATTTTCCTTTTCAGGTAGGATTGTGTTAAAGTATGAACAAGAAGCTACCATTTAAATAGAGTTAGAGTTCTAGAGCAGACAGGGAGGGGTGTGACTCTAACACCTTGTCTTTGTCGTTTCAGATCTCCCTCCCCGCTGTCCCATTCCTTTCCCGAGCTCACGGAACCATCCTCTTGGTCTGTGATACATACCGGGCCACGGGGTGGTTGCGTGGGTGTAGGTATAGGTCTCTCAACACAGCCCCGAGGAGAAGTGTGACGGAGCCTGACATGTGGCTTGAGATGTGAGAGGGTCCCAATTGGTGAGTAGGTGTTTGCGGTTAGTGTTCATGTGTGTGAGCGGCAGCCCAACTGGTATTAAAACTACCAAGGGGGTCAGCGGCCACAGAAGCACTCAGAACCCTCCATTGGCTGCCCATACATAAAAGGATTCTCTTCAAAATCTTAGTAATCCTCTTTATAACCATCAGGGCAACAGGACCCTAATACGTAAGGTCCAGAATTAAACCATATATCACTCAACGGCTCCTGCGATCGTCCTTGGAAAACCTTCTAGCACCTCCCTCCCCTTCCACCTGTCATCCAGAGGGGGAAAGTCAATGGCAGTCCTAGGAACTAAAGCCTGGAATAGCTTGCCCATCCAGCTGAGACTGGCGCAGTCTGAACTCATGTTTAAGAAACTCTTAAAAACATGGCTTTTTGCTGCCCCAAACCATATAGTGCTATCACTCATCTGATCCTTATACCGGACTGGGCTCACTAATTTCCTCACCACAGACTCCCCGCTTTCGATAGCACCATTATGCTCTTCGGAGTGAATGCTCTGCTTTATAAATGCTCTCATTCATTCATTCATTCCGAAGGTGAAAAGAGACTGTGACTTGATCAAAGGAATAGGAATTATGGCAATGAAGAGCTCCCTTGCCAGATACCAGAAGATCTTTCTGCTGTCGTTGGTGTGTTTTTGCTGCCTGTAAAACCTCTTTGTTGAACATTCATGGTGTTATACACAGATATTTTAATTAAGGGGTGGTTCAAAACATAATATAATTTATTTACACACTATGGTCAAAAAGTCCTACAGCTCAATCTTCCTCATGATCCCACAACTGAGGCATGGCTGGTGACCAAATGAGGTCACCTTGATTCAGCTCCCTTCTATCATACATCTTTAAGCTCCTTCAACCTGTCAAGACAACGTGGCACATATCCTTTCCTTGGTCAGTGAGAGCACTTCTCACTTCATGAGTTGTCAGATATCCACAGTTTTTTCTGTTAAAAGTATTGTCTCAATGTCCAAAATGCAGCATATTTGTTTGAACCTACACAAACATGAAAATAAATTTGCTCATAACAAAATAGACAGTAAATTAAAAGCTCTTTTAATAGTCCACCCTGGGCATGCCACCATATCCTTGTTTTCAACAGTTGGGTAGAATTTTGGTCCCACCCAGAGCACACTATGTCTCACTATAATTATCAACAAACAACAAGATTTCATTGTTTCAATGCTTTACGACTCTTTTTTGGAAACTAGATATCTTACCTATAATTCGCTACAGTAAAATTGTGCTCCATCAGAACTTCACAAACGCCCATAACTAAAATGGCGTAGATATTGTTTTTGACACCAACACTGGAGGTCGATGAGAAATCTGCAGATTTATCCTTAAACAAAAAAGCAAGCAATTAAAAACTGGAATAATTTTCCAAAATAATATTGTAGGGGAAAGTAAATATCATCTGGATATCTAAAATAGTTCTACATACCAATTCAAAATCCTCCAAATCACTTTTGATCATTCGTCTTGTGATTGACTCCAGCATTTCATCCAAGTCATGTTGTAGACCCATGTGATCATCATCATCATCATCTTCATCTTCTAACCCTTTAGTCTGACGCACACGGTTGTTGTACCAGGCCAGACAGTGCTGGACACAGCATATTAAATGTGCCTATTTCAGACAATGGTGAAGCTATTAGCACACAATTATTACTAACATAACTAATAATGCCACACATACAAAACTGCATAACTTGAATTGCATAGGCAGGAAGAAAATATACTGCAGAAGTTTCTCATTCAAAAATTTCTATTTCAAAACATTTATACAGTTGTGTAGCACAAAAAGATGGAGAGGCAGAAGCAAAACCTTCTTTAAATCTGGAAATATAGCTGGGGCTGTTTAACAGTATAATAATTTGCACACTAAAGCGCTGCAGACCGGACATTTCCAATTCCTTAGGATGAACTCCTACAGACGAAAAGCAGAAGAATTCAAATAGAAAAGTGGAAGATTTGTTTGAAGTATCTTTAACGATTGGCAAGCACAGGGCACTGATGGCAATATCACAATCTTTATCTCCTAACAAAGGTTGATGTTAGGAAGATGGTGAGAGAACAGGTAAC
The DNA here is from genome assembly GCF_964263255.1 of Lissotriton vulgaris. Classification (NCBI taxonomy): domain Eukaryota; kingdom Metazoa; phylum Chordata; class Amphibia; order Caudata; family Salamandridae; genus Lissotriton; species Lissotriton vulgaris. Next base: position 1,954,635,238 of record NC_141687.1, read on the forward strand.
ACAAAATACAAAAGAATTTAGGCAGGTAGAAAGTGAAGGTGCATTCACTCCTATGGAGCTTTCAATAGTTTTCCCCAGAGTCCTCATCTTCCATTTTTTTAACTAGTACAACAACAAAGGACTTATTCACTAGCATGCTTTCTCCCTTTTATTTCCAAGTCAAGAAAAGATAAGGTTGTCACCCTCAGGGGGAAGCTCTTTAAATGTCAATAATGCAAGAAAGGTTATTGTGCCTAATGGCTCAAAAACAAGATTATTACCTATCAAAGCTACATATATGGGAATGGGAACTAACAAATTCACCATTAGCAACAAAGTCAAGAATAGGAACTAGGATCAAAGCCACAGCATTCCATTTCTTGGCTAGGAAGAGTTAAATGCAAAAAGAATACCCCTTTGTGGGTAGGGAAAACACAACAAGATTTGGGAGTTTAGTAGTTGGCATCTCTAAAATAATGGCTTTGGAAGGAGAAGGTGAACTGAAGAAATTCTCTCAATTGCAAAGAGTACAATATGGCCCGCCCACAGGAATAAATAGCTACAGGACGGTCAAGCCTTGGAGACATATTGAAGACACAAACTGGAAGGTGCCCTTAATGCACTAAAGCAAGGATGTGTAATTCCTACAGCCCGACGGCCAGGACATGGTCAAGGGACACCTGTGGGCTGCCAGTTTGCAGTACCACATTATGGATCAGGTAAGGGCACCGTCTGCAGTTAAGGTAATATTTTTGTCCATATGTTAAAGCTGTTCAAACTTGTATTTATGGTTCATTAATTGAAAGCCTTTATTAATAGGTTGAGCACTCTAAGTAAATGTCCTAAGCTCCAACTGCACTACTGACAGTGGTTCCAGTATAAACATGTGTACACACGTTATCAAAGTTTAACAATACGAGGCTATATATAATGCTCCCAGAATGCTATCGGATTTGTTGCAAATATTTGCAGAAGCTTGAAAGCAAGATTGATGATTCTTTGCTTTCAAAATAAAATGTACATAAAAAATGAAAGCAGGAAAAAAAAGTTTTGCTAAACTACTGTAAAACTTCAGGTACCATTTCTTTGCAGCATCATTTAGTAACATGAATTGATGCATGCTAGTATTTCCCAAAAATCATTATAATGGGAAATCAGTGTAACTAGTTTCAGTAAGATTATGGTAAACACAAATAAACAAGCATTGGCAAAGCCAGTAGGTTTGAAATTGGTGGTCAGTTATTTAGTTATGTCAATGTGTGACTTTTTCTGGCATGGTTTTTGTAAAACCTTATTGGTGTGGGAGCTGCCGTGCCCTAACCATTATAAAAAAACACTGGCAAAAGCAAAAATTGTTTTTGGGTCTCAAAAAGCACACACTGCCACAGTAGTTACTGGCACTGAGCAACCTACTTTGTGTGCCGATTTGCTTCTTGTGAAAGAGCAGTGAAGCCAAACCATCCAGATAGAACAACAAAAGTTTCATAAACACAAAAGTTCACCGTCAACACCAGACCAAATTAGGGGCCATTTATTACAGAAAGTCCCAAAGGTGCACCCATGGTATTTGTCCTTGCACTAAGTGCAACTATACGGCTTTCGTGAATTCCCAAAAATTCACAGAAGTAGGCTAAGGAATAGTACTCCTAGAAAATATTTGTGAACTGCACTTTAGCATGACCAAATATGCAGGTGTAGATTTGCTCCTGCAAAATTCTGAGTGTTGGGGGGCGCAAGAGTGCCTGCATGCAAGATGGCTGCACTTGTGTGAAGCTCCGGCGGCCTGGGCTACTCCATCCAAAATAATGCCACTCTGCAATGTAGACCAACGGACCAAAACTACTAAATTGGATGTGGTATCCGCAGCAGCACCGCTAGCGCTGCTAAGGGAGATTTTACCCTCCAGCGACCTTGGTGGGCCTGGATGAATGGATGGCCCCAACCATGCTGCACAGTTGGGGAGTGGTCTGTGAGAGGGGCTTTTTCCCCCTAGACGAGAGTCGGATGAGTGGTGCGATCTGCATGGCAGCTGGCACGCAAGGAGTGAGGGCCATTAGAGATATCGGCCTGGCTGAAGTGGTCGTACTCTGCACCACGGCCGAGGACATGAACTGACGGAGACGGCTACTCCCTGCATATACATGGGCTGCTGAGCACACCGATAAATAACTGCACCACACAAGAGCTGCGGACACTGCAGCGTCCCCTGCGGCACGTACAGCTGCAATTCGTGTCCTAACTTCCACCCGGGGACCGATGGGTTGATCCGGCTCAACGCGAGGCCTGGTCTGATTCAGCTCTGAGACCTCTACCGCGACTGGAAGAGCTATTGGCAACTCCTTTGGCATGGCGGGCCGGTCGGTGTCAATCCGCACAACAATACTGCACAATAACACTAGACCCGGGATAACCAACACCCCTCCGCAGCTGTAAGTAGCAAGAAGCAATTTGTGAAGCTAGAGGTGACCACCATGAGACCAGAGGTGGAGGGCAGCCACAAGAGGCCTGAGCTCTGAATTGAAGTGGCGCCCCCCACCGAGATTGGTCAGTCTTCGAGAGTGAACGTGGGATGCTGTAGAGGGAACTGTGGCACTTGTAAAGCCATCCTCTGTGTGGGGGTGGCGGTCTCCCTGTATGTCCGATATTGTGATTAGACCATCACAGAATCTGAGACACGACATGCAGGACATATTAGCGTTGGCGGCCCTCGCTATCGGACAAAGGTGGTGACCTGGGCCTAGCAGCCCAGATCGTTGGGATAGCTACAATCTAGAAGGCCAAGGCAAATAACCCCCCCAAAAAAAGCAAAAAAAGAGGCAAAAGAAGCAGTGATCGAGGTGAAAGTGTAACTGGTCTAAAACGTACAATGGGCAGAACAGAAGCGAAGCAAGCTAAATTGATGTTTAAGCCCTGAAATCTGCCCCGACGCTAGGGAGACGTGGATCAACAAATGGCAGCCCAGCCTTCTAGACCTCCGAAGTCCTCCGACAAAGACCATAAGACCCTCTTAACTTCAATAGAAAACCAAAATGGACTTCATGTGTAGTCGTATGGACTTCATAGCCCAAAAATAGGAGAAACATGATGGTCCAACTAGAGAAGCAGAGCAGAGAATTTCTGACCTGGAAGATACGTCCACAGCTAGTAAAACACAACTAACGCAAATGGAGAGCTTGCTAAAAGTCATAGCCGCCACAAACGAAGACCTAGAAGTGTGGTCCAGGTGCAACAACATTCGTATCCTTAGAGTGCCAAAAAGCGCCAATACTGGACGCAAGGAGGACTACGTCGAATGCATGCTACAGGCCATATTTGGAGCACAGGTCTTTTGCACGCTACCAGTGGTCGAACAGGCGCACCAATCGCTTGGACCCAGGCCCCATTGGGGGACTGCTCTCAGGCCCATCATTGCCCATCTGTTCAATTTTCGAGATCGCGACACGATCCTCTGGCTGGCCGGATCAAAACAACGAATCACATTTGATGGATATACCATTGAGTTTTACCCGGATTTCACCATGACAGTGCAAGAAGCCAGAAAGAAATTTACATTGGTGAAAAGTAAGCTCCGTCAGGCGCAAATTGATGATACGATCGTGTACCCAGCACGCCTTAGAATCACCTGTAAAGGGAAGCAAAATTTTTTCACCAATCTGCAGCAAGTGGAAGACTTCCTGAAGCGCATCAAGCAGCAGTCGGCCAACGGAGGTACGTGCAGCCAGAGAGACCACTCGCCATCTTCGATGTCGGAGGTCAAGTAACTTCATTCTATGGAGATTGACAGCGTGCACCTCAGAAGACAACGTAAAGAATGTCGGGACTTAATTCCGAAGACTAGACGGTTGGTAGGCAAATGTTCTGCAGTGGACATGAAGTATTTCCTTAATGTTATTGTATATCGAATTATGATTTTCTGCATCTTACTGAGTATACAATGTATTATGCCCAGTCACCTGCCTCCCTTGCTGTTGACTCTGGCTTGGGGGGTGGAGGTTGCAGTGCCCTCAGGAGAAACCTCGTAAGGAGATCCCTTATCACTCTTATTGCTACCTCTTCCCCTACGACCCATCTTTTCCCCTCGTTCTCTTCTCCTCATTATTTCCTCTCCTTCTCTCTCTCTCTCTCTTAACATTCCTGTGGCTACTGACACCAACCTCATTTGTTATTTATTACCAGGGAAAGTCAGTTGAGATCTTTGTTTACCTGGCTGTTACCGGTTTTTGTGGGGAGGGGTGGGAAGAATGGCTCCGACAAGTTTGGGTTGTCGTTGTGGGTAGGGGACATGAGGGATGGGGTTTGTTTGAGCATATAATATACAGCAAAGTTAGAAATGCATCGTTGTCTCTAGAGCATATACACATGGGGATGCATTATTTGGGACAAGACCCAACTATTAGCCCTCCCTTGTTACTCCGATAAACGACCAACAAGAATTAGATATACGCTGTATGACCTGGAATGTGCGGGGGTTTGGAAACCCACGCAAGTAAGGGCACGGTCTTGCTTATTTAGATAGGCATGATATCAAAATAGCTATGTTGCAGGAGACACACCTCCACCCTGGGACACCTCCCACATTTGCAGCTAGATGGGCAGAACAAAGATGCCTTTCTTCTTACTCTATTTATTCCAGCAGCACAATGATCCAGATTAAAAAGAATACACTGTACGTAGCCGTAGGATCTCTGCAAGAAAGGCAGGGTTGTTATGGCCTTATGTGGGGGACACCAGTCTCGTATTCTGTTGCACTAGTCTGCTGTTATGGGACCAATACGGAGGACCCAGTCTTCTTTGCCACTCTATGGGGTAAAATAATGACCACTGGATTTACGTATGTGATTTGGGGAGGAGATTTCAATACAGCATTAACACCCACAGTTGACAGGTCACATCCCCAACCGCATCACTCTACTACCACTGAGCATCAAGTACAAGACATTATTACAACAAACTGTCTTTTAGACGCCTGGAGACACCTGAACACGGGGCAAAAAGAGGGAACACACTATTCCACCATGCATTTTACATGGTCGCGCCTTGACTATTGGAGGGTGTCCAAAGGGCTAGGCCCCGGGCTGTCAGGAGTTGAACATCTTGCACGTACACTTTCAGACCACTCCACGTGGAACTGAGATTAGTTCTTCCGGTCTCGCATATCCAGCACCCGACTTGAATCCAACAACATTACTGGACACAGCGTTCCGCACAGAACTGGGGAAAGATGTACAGGACTTTTTTTCCACGTAACATAGATTCTGTTAGCCGATTGACTATAGTATGGGAGGCTTTTAAAGTCACCATGAGAGGGATTTGCATTGCTAAGGGGAAGGGGTCTTGAGGGACCTAAGCTCAACACTCGCTCGGCTGGAAATAGATATCAAACAGATGGAACAAGAGTTGTCCACTCCCCAAAAGCCTCAACGTGACTTAGACTTAGGTGCAAAGTGTCTGAATATGGAGACGCTGCAGAACGCAAATGTCTTTTTTGCGGGAAATACTTTAAAGCAAGCAGGTATGTCGAAGGGGAACGGCGAATTTTGGAAATTCAAGAGCTGGGGGGAGTGATCCTCAGAGACACGCCTGATATATTACAATCATTCGCAACTTATTACACTTCCCTTTACACTACGAAGAGACTGCACCCAATCCCAATTTCGCCATATTTGGAACAGGTGGCCTTGGGCTGGCTGGAGAAGGCGCAAAGAGAGTTTCTGTCTGCTGAGATAGAGGAAGAGGAGATCCGAGGTGCAATAATGCAGCTCAGATCAGGCGGAGTCTCTGGACCCCACAGCCTACCGGCTGAATTTTATAAAACGTAAGTAAAATATCTAGCCCCTATTTTGAAGAGAGCATATGAGGAGGTCAAAGAAATCGGTATACTTCCACTAACCACGAGAGAGGCTGACATTATTTCAACACTGAAACCTGGGAAACCAGCCAACAAATGTGAGTCATATAGACCACTTTCTTTATTTAATTGTGATATAAACATGTTAGCCAAAATAGTGTCTCCTCATGGAATAGCTTCTGCTACCAGGCCAGGATGGTTTTGTTCCTGGATGTGCGACTTCGCACAACCTTCACACTCTTTTGTCAGTAATGCAGGACATAGACCTGGAGCTGGAGGCTGTTGCATTCTTCTTGGATGCATCAAATGCATTTTATTCAATACAATAGGATTATCTCTTTGGAATACTTCAAAGGATGGGGGTACCGCATGGCTTCCTCTTATGGATACAGTTATTATACCAGCAGCCCCAAGCAAGAGTATTAATAAATAGTGAGAACTCTGCTCCTTTTCTTATCTCACGTGGCACGCGACAAGGGTGCCCGCTCTCCCCTCTATTGTTTGCGCTGGCCATCGAACCATTGGTGGCTAAGTAGAGCCAACAGCACAGAGTGGGCCCTTCGCTACCCCACTTGGCACATACTGGTGTCACTCTATGCGGACAATGTCACATTATTCGTCTGGGAACCACAAACTAGCCTCAATCCCATATTGCGAGAGTTGCACTATCAGGAGTAAACATTAATTGGGAGAAATCCAAGATATTACCGCTCACAAAGACTGCCCACCCTTTTCATGCTAGACTATCCTATTGTCTGGTGTGCCTCTGAAGTGAAATATCTGAGAATGATGATTACTAGAGACAAGGTGGAACTAATTAAGACTAATTATGGGAAAGCTCTCGAAGCACTGGCACATTCAATCACTAGATGGATTGTTCTGCCTCTGTTTATGGCGGGGAGGATTTCCCTGATGAAAATGGTTATCCTTCCTAAGCTGTTCTATATTCCTCAACATAACTCACAACCCGGGTTGTAATTTTCTCAAAGCCTTGAAATTCCAAATAATACGACTGTCTTGGGGCGGTAAACAGCCTAGACCGAAATAGAAAACGTTGACATTGCCTTTCTCGCATGGTGGTTTTGAAGCACCAGATTTTGAAATTGTATTACTTGTGAGCACAGGCACACTTTGCAGCGTACTGGTTCAATCCCTATCCATATATGCCACACCTTGCAGTTGAGTAATGTATACATGGAGCCAACACCGTTGTCAGGATTTATAGCTAAAAAACCGTAAAAAAGGGAAGCCGATCCCACCACATTAGCATGCACTATGATTGCCTGGCAGAAAATTGTGAAAAGGCTCAATATATCAATGCTATATTCCCTCTTACGCATCATCCTGATTTAGAAGTGACCCAGGAGCCACCAAGTCGTCAATTGCTATATAAGGTCAATGTTCAGACCTGGGGAGACCTGTTTACTAACGCAGTTTTCTGATCGAGAGAGACTTTCTTTCAAAGTGTAGAGCCCACGCCAATGGAGTTATTCATGTATGTTAGATTAAGAAACGGTGTTAGAGCCGCTATGCCCACATTCCCCCACAAACCTCCGACACTACCTCTATTACACGGCTGATACAAAATGCTACGCCGGCACGTGCGATGTCCCTCCTATACAACAGCACACAGATTTCACAAACTCAAGGCATAGTGAGCTTCCGCATACATCGGGAAGCTGAACTGGAGGAGCTCCCAACTGACAAACCATGAGAGTACTGCTGCAGCCAAACTGGGCGTATATCAGCTAGCAGTCGCTTCCGCATCATACATTATAAATTTCTGCACATGCTATACTACACACCTGCCACAATGCATACATTCTAGCTACGCAATAATGACGCCCGTAACCGCTGTGGCCGGGAGAGAGCGGGCTTTCATCTAGCTTGGAACTGCGCACCCTTTAACCAGTACCGGCGCCAGATATTCGAGGCATTAGGGCAGATGACTATGACCCCATTATTGGCATCGCCAATCACAGCACTACTGGGCTACACAGAGGAACTCCCATCTACGTCTAGGAGGTATGTGTCGCTGGGATTGCTGCTGGCTAAGCATGGAGTGGCATTTAGATGTGGTAGCGGTAGGGCACCTACATTTAAAGAATGGATGCAGGATCTCTTTTTCTGGCAAGAGCAAGCATTAAGCTATGCCTAGTTGCTCCCCTTATCCTCTAGACCGAAAGATGTATGGGACCCCTTACGTGCCTACCTGTTGGCCAATCCTGATATAAGGTAGCAGGACGCACCCACCAAAAGCGAAGAATTAATGACCTGTAATCGCATCACTGAGGTAAAATGACATGTTGACAGTGGATTATGAACATTTTTTTTATCTCCTAGTTGCTTTGCTGGAGTACTGTCTCTCTACTGTACATGTTATCCCCTGGCATAATCAGAGAGGCTATATCAGAGATCTTATATAATGAGATTGCTGCCATATTTTGTCGCTGCATTACATGGCACCAAAATAGCAAGTAGATTTATGAAGCAACCGGCACCATGGACAAGTATATATTTTATTAAATTCCACACCCCTGACTAAAGGGAAGTAAATATTCGAGCAGGCCAGAGACTGAGTAACTAGAGTTACTCCACAAGCCATGCTAGCATAGAAGCAGACTGTATATGATGGACTTGATAATGCATGCCAGATGTTTGAAGGACTGTGAGGGAACCTTCTTACGCATCACTTGGACATGCAGAAATATTCAATGTTTTTGGGATGAGGTGGTATCTGAACTGTTGGTAGTACTTGATACTTTGACATCACTGACACCACAATATACCCTACTGGACATTCCAAAATGACGTCAACCTGAGCAGAAGTAGGCTAACACTGTGCTCACATCACCCATCACTACGGAGAAATAGTGCGCTACCATGGATCAATGCATGGAGACTGAGAGCTTAGCTTATCAAAGCTGATGATGCCCTCAGAAATTTGAGAAGATATGGGGCCTGTGGAAAATCCTTTATGGCCTAGATATGGAAGGAGTAAATGACAACAACCTCGGAACACTCCAAGGAGGAGAAACTAATAGCAGGCAGCTACTATATGTAGATTAGAGCAGAGAAAAGTAGAACTTAGGTTTCAGACCTCACTTTCGCCATGAACTACTTGTTAATGTGAATGGGTTTAAACACTGCAACTTGAATTTAAAATGTCTTGTGAAGTGCTTCCTATTCTTGATTGATAATTTCTGCAATATGCATACGTACAAACTTTAAAACGCAAATTATTAACTTATTAAAAATGTGCTCTAACTTTGTAGGAATAACCCAATCCTAATATACAATTATTTTGATATATTGAGCTTTTCCTCAATTCCATCCACAGAATGTAAAGAAAATGTAAAGAAATTCACTTATAAATTCTTACATGTAGGAACTCCTTCAAGGTCTTGCTAAAAAAAGGGGATAATCCATTTTCATCCCTAAGACTACTGCAATGGCAAGCAAGTAGATTTGTTGCACAAAGGATAATACACACCGAGCCTAAATACCTCTACAAACGCTCTTTAAAATTGAAAATTTGCCATGAACAACAAAACTTCTGTACACAAATAAATGCTTTTACATTTAAAAGCCTGTCATAAAGCCAAATAACTATATATATCTGGAAATCCTTTCAAGCTTGACCTAAGATCCACTTTCGACCAATGGAAAAGTAGGAATGAATGGAAATTTAGAAAGACCTAAGGTCCTTATGTATGAACACTTTTTCCCATAGACACAGAATGGGCAAAACCCTTTGATTCATCTGGCCCTCAGAAATGTTCATTTAGATCAAGGTTTTGACATATCCTCTACCCTACAAGATCATTCAAGCTCAGGATCAGACTGTCAGTGCATCTGTAATTATACTTTTACAACACTTTGATACCCAACAAAGAGTCCGTCTCGTATCTCCACACTTGTAGACGTACAATGTGTAAAAGCGTGAAATTCTCTCCCATATTGCTTTATCAGGCAGGGGTCATGTGGCAGCCTATAAATCATTACAATTAAATGTGTTAGTTCTTAGCAGAATTCTCTTCTTTTTGTCAGTTACGCCAATTCTAGTAATTTAGTTTAAGACTTCGTGTATACATTTTTGCTTAAACTAGCCTTAAATAAGTACACGAATTGTGAAACCATTGCTGCTGTTAACGCTCCAGACCGCCACTTAATTCTGTAAGAACTGCAAGTTCTGTTGAGAACCAGTTTGTATCAGGTGAATGAGAAAAGTCCTGAAATAAACCCATGGTATACTGTACTTTTATGAACAGCAGATTAAATTGTAACTGAAAATCAAACACAAGAAAACTGTACTGTTGTTTTCATGCATATTAAGATTGCACAAAAAGTCTCAGACAGGTGTGATAAATGTAGAAAAGAGGCTAGAAAAGAGCATGTGTGGAAGGCAAAAATACAAAGAAAACCAGTACTGGCAGAACTAATACGGTTGGTTTATAAAACTGCCTCTTCATTGCTTGGAGACCTCGTGTGTGGTATTGTGGACAGGTGAGTAGGTTAATGCAAGAATCGCCTAATGGGTGGATGAATAGATGCAAATACGAGTTAAACAATTAATGCATTTCAGCATCTATTTTCCCACCTATTGACTCATTTTGCAATTGGTGTCTTTGTCCATACACAGATACCGGCCTCAATCGATAAAGTGGTAATTTCAGTTATGAGCCAGATTTGTTGGCTTTGTTATTCATTGTTTTAATCTGCGTTGACACACGCAGTATAATTTTGGTATTTTCATTGTGAACACAAAACTGTTAGTGCTCCAAATGCACAGAAATCAAGTTCTGGCTTTAGTGTGCTAATGCAGGCAAACAACATTTGCATATCTGCCTTTGTTAAAACATTAAAGTGAGACACACTGCGTTTGTTAATGCCTATTTATAAGGGCTATCCATATTTTTAGATTCTGTACAAAACCTAATTGATTAAACCAAGCCTCTGAGTTTACAGTTATCAAGATGCCGACTGTATCTATGTATGATTCCTCCAAATACTAGGATAAAGGTTTTCTCTTCAATGAAGAAAACGTCATTAATAAAAGTATACGTAGAAGTCCAAAACAGGCTGGGCATGAACCAGGTACGTTATTATTCTCATAGCAAAATGGAATTACCAAACCACAATCAGCAAGCCCAGATGCAAAGAAAGTCTGCATATGATGGATCTTCGATATATGCTCCTACACTGCAAATTTCAAATTGATCTTTCAATCTAAGTACTTCTCTTTCAAAAAGCAGCGCAAATTGGTATGAGAATAACAGTCCGTGAAATGCACTTTGGCGGGTCCATTATGCAGCCAATCTTTGGTGAAAAAAACTAGAAGGGGATGCTCAGGAAAGAGACACTTCTCCAGAGAAGTAACTAAGCTCCGCAAGAAAGGGCAGAGCCCGGATAAGTATCTCCATGGTCTTCCATAAATGTAGGTTCTGTGCCACCATCAGTGACTTTTCCTAAACACAGGGACCCAATTGCTCAGAGCGGATGTAGGAAACTTTCCTACAGAGGCAGGAGTAGACAGTAAAATGCTGGTCTAAAAGTCTTGCGTTTTGTCCTCAAATTATTTGTGACTTAAGAGGCTTGGTATCGCCTAAGAAAGATATTACTGCCTACCTCCTTCTTTAACTACACAGCAAGCTCCAGAAGGCAAATGCTTCAAGTGTAGGGAGGGGATGGCAAGTGGTTTATTGTTTGGCTTACTGTTATTTTATTTGTATTTTTTATTTTTTCTTTTATTTTCTCTCCTAAAGGAGACCTTGGTCCTGGTAGAATGGACACTTCGACGATCGGGGGTGGGGGGTGAAGGTTCTCATTTTTATCAGTGTAAAGCAAAAACTATCCAACTTGATAGGTCCTCTCTCTTCTACACTGCCCTTGTCTTTTTCTAGCACCTGAAACCAAAATGAAGAGCTGATTGTCTTTCAAATAGTCCTCAGTTCCGCTGATATAAAAGCTGATATAAAAGCTTACTTTCTTCTTTGGATCAAGGTTATTGAGCTCCTCCTCCTCCTCTTTCAAGCAGTGAGGTGGAGAAAAACATTTTGGCAAAGTGATTGACGAACATGGAAGGGTGTCACTATGTTAGGAATGACTACCAGCCTAATTCTTAGCACAAACCTTTCAGAAAGAAGGTGGTGAACCAACAGTGCCTGCTGTTCACTCATGTGAGGCCTATCAGTCTTAGGTTAGTCTTCCCTCAAACATTTTGCTGATCTCGTTTTTCCTGGCCTTAGGACTCTGCACAACTGACCACTTCTGATGAGTGCTAAGGAGCAAGTGCTCACACCTTAAAACATTAGCTTATCCCCAATGATCATATTGAATTACTTATAAATCCCTAGTAAAGTGGTTCTACGTGTACCCAGGGACTGTAACTTAAATGCTACTAATGGGCCTGCAGAACTGATTGTGTCACTCACTTAAGTAGCCCCTTTAAACATTTCTCAGGCCTGCCATTGCAGCCGGTGTGTGCAGTGTTTAAACTACCATTTCACCGTGGCAAAATAAACCTTTTGCTAGACTCAAAGCTTCACTTTAATACAAATAAGGCGCGCCTTGGGTACGCCCTAAACAGCCCAGAGGTCAGGGTGCAGTTTATTTCAAAGGTAGCTCATGTACTTTTAAATTGTACCTGTACTGGTAGTTAAAAACTCTTTAAATCGTTTTTCACAACTGCAAGACCTACCTCTCCCATAGAATAACATTGGATTTACCTAATTACATTTAATAAGCTATCATTTCAAATTGGAGGTCAGAAATCAGTTCATGCGTGGTGTCTTTGGGATTGTAATGAAAAGTCCTCCCATGCTTAGGTCAGATTTTAAATTACAATTTTGAAAAAGTTACTTTAGAAAGTTAGCATTTTCCTGTTTTTGCCATTTAATGCCTGTTGCCTGTCCCTAGGTCACAAGACTGGGTGTAATGGACAGTCGGGTTTTGTGTATTTCTTCTAGACATCGACACACAATAGAGAGCTTAGGTGTGTCTGGATGGGTCATCAATGGCAGGATGTGAGGGCGGAACTGGGCACAGCCCTACGTACACTTGACTGGGCTCTGTACTGCCTCCACACAAAGAGGTGCATACCCCGGGTAGTTAGTCTGTAGTCAGGACACGAAAAGCCAGGATGCCGGGGGACTTGAAAGGGGAATCTCCAGAAGCTTCTCCCACCTTCCAGAGGGAGGGCACCAGGTATAAAATATTGGACCTCAAGCACCACTTCTTCAGTACACCTCTGGACCTGTGGAAACTCTGCCAGGAAGGACTGCTGTGCTGCCGAAAGGACTGCCACTCTTCTGGACTGCTGCTCTAAAGGATGGCTGACCTGCTGTAATGATCTAAAGCCCTCTCACCTGGGTGAAAAGGATTGGACCTACATTTGTTGAACCTAGGACCCCAAAGTGACTCCAAAGGCTAGAAAGGCCTCCTGACTAGAGCCTCGGGGACAGAAGGCTCTAACAACCTTGAACCCGACCCCTGGACTCTACTATCTGTGAGCCTACACTGGCAAGTAGTGTTACCCCAGTCCTGGACCCTTGGAAGTGGGCCTAAGGTGCTCTGCCAGCCTCTGTAGATCCAGCAGAAGTGAAGCAGTTCCTCTGCTGCATTCTTCAACCCCGAGCAGAACCGACGCATCACCACTGCTGCGAGGATCGTTTCCATTGGAAAGACCAGCATCGAGGTCCATCGCCTCATCAGAACCGCTGCTGCACAATACATTGTTGTGCAGGCCCTTGTATCTCTCGTCCGTAACCACAACGACATTGGACTCTGCCTCGCAGCCTCACAGCTCCTCAAAACCAACTCTTCACCCGAGTGTGTGACATGTCTGGAAGCCGGACTTCACATCACAAGCCCCCATTGACAGGATCCTCGAAGATGATGCAAGACCTTGCAGAATTGCATAACAGATGCATCATTTCGGCTGCACAACGCATTTTCGATGTAGGCGACAATCTACAAGGGCTTCCCCAGAGGGAATTTCCACCCACTGGCTTGAGCCAAGCTTGAGTGTAGAATTTCCAGGCAGCCTCTTCAGAACGCTCCTGGACCTGAGGAAGATCAAAGGAGAAGCAAACCCAATGTCTGCAACCTGAGAAGAGCTCTTGAGGGCTGGATTTGCTCTTTCCTGTACCCAGGACAACAAAGAGAACTCCAAAGGGCACATGGCTAATCTCTTGTTAAAGCTAAGTAGCAACTGGACCTGGGCTGCACTGGACTCTCCTATTGGCCTCTGACTGGCACCCTGTCTGTCTCTCAGTGCCTCCCCTGAGATTCTGTGGGGCTTTGAAAGGGTACTCCTGTGGTGGAGTTAAACTGAAAGGACTACATCCTCATAAGACTAAATAGGTAACACCAGTGTGGAAACAGCACTGACATGCAACAGGAGCATTTGTTATGGAATTATCTTTGCTGGCAATTCACCGTTGTTGTAACGGATGCCCCTTACGGTTACCAAGGGGCACCAGAAGTTAATTTCTAAAACTTGTCCAAAACACCACTGTTAAAAGTAACAGAACATGCAACAGAGGAAGTTTGACATCTAACCTCACAGTCGCAATAGTAGCAATTGACAGTTTATTAAACCTTCAAGAGAGACCCAATACAATATGGAACCAAAATCTGTTTCATAAAGTCACATACTTGTAATTATAAATCAGAACAATTTTCTTAACTCCTTAAAACATCATGGAACCTAGCTTGTACATTGATCATTGATTCCTCACCTAGAAAATATTGCAGTTCATAATCTGTATTTAATCCCATCTCCACAACTCAAAATCTCATTATCCATGTTGTCTCTGTGAGACACAACATAAGTTCACAATTGCCTCCCCTGGTGTGCGCCTCCACTACTTCAATGCCATGAAATGATAATGGTATATGCAGGATTTTAACCCCTTAAGTGCTGCCTCGGTGCATTGGCCGACGGCAGCACTACCTCCCCAGTGCTGCGCACGACCATTGGACGTCCATTCAGCACTAGTTCCAATAGACAGCGCAGCACTGGGGAGGAATGTTTAATAGCATCTATGAGGCTAGATTGGCAAGACACTCTGTGTACTGTGATAGGGTATCTTACATCCTATCTTTACAGCTCTCAAATGTTCAGAAATTATTTCTCATAGTGTCCTAATGGTGCTCCTTACATAGATTTTACCACAGATGCACAGTAGAATATGTACCACATACTTAGTGTAACAAGTCATATTGCTTGGAATTGTATATGGTTTACTTCCATTATAATTGAACATATTTTTCTTATCAACTGCAACTTTATAAACAATACATCTCCCACATTTGTAGAAGCCATTAGTCAGGGAACTCCATCAGTCTGGATTTTGACTATGATTCATACGGTAACTTGGGGTCAGAGTATTCTGGATAGTTTCTCTTTCGAAAGGTGATACTTGATTTTGGGGGAACCTAATCCTTTATCATGTTATTTTGTGTGAGTATACGCCAGTACTTGTTCAATAATCAACTCAATCTACCAATATTCCTCCCATAATTCATTATCATTCTCACCGCTCCTCCCTATTCTTGTTTTTGACAGTCTCCCTTCTCAATGTAATCTTGTTCGTCTTAAATCTTTATTCTTGCCTGCTTCAATCTACTGCGATCTTATCCTTTAACATAAAATCTGTGAGCAACGTCATTAATATTTTCAATGAACTCCTTATTCCCACTACAGTTTCTCCAAGCCCTCGTCATTTCTCCTAAGGGAATAGCCTTTCTCTGTGAATGTGGATGGGAGCTTGAAACATGTAACATCACATTACAAGATGTTTTCTTCTGGAACATCCTCCTCTCAAGTTTCAAAATGTTAACATAGAACTCCATAATCAGAAAAGTTATTTTAGTGTCCTGAGAGTTTGCTATGACGGAACCCTTTAGGCTCCTGATGAACTCCATAGAACTATGGCGTAGTTGTTAGAACAGAATGCATGAAGGCTGAATTACAATGTTGACTTTGCAGTTACACGCTAAAGAAAAAAGACGTGTAATACTAAGCTCTGTGTCTAGTGTAGTCATTTGCAGGTACCCAGGCTGGGGAAGAAGCTAAAGGTATCTTCTTATTGTAAGTCAGAGTAAAATTCAAGTTATAAGCATTTTGATCTAAGTATGAGAAGAATTCCAAAAGATTATTTTCACTTCCCGTCAAGATCAAAAGAATGTCATCTTTGATTCTTCCCACTAGTAGATTTGATCTAACCATTTTGTACCGCCAGCATCCAGCTAGAACCTAAGCCAATATGAGCATCTTAAATTTCTCTTTCCTCAGAAAGAAGTTGAGGGGGCAGATATATTATAGGGCGGGGTCCTCCGTTCTTTTAGGTGCCAGAAATGAACAAGAATAACAACCATGCCCTCCTTCTGGTGCGGGCACCCTCTTGATGGCTTCTTTAGCCGAAATAGCCTGCACTTCCTGATGGTCCTCAGTCAGCTGTCCTTGGGATGTTGAGAGGCTGAGGTGTTTTCACAAATGGTAGGACGTAACCCTTCAACATGATCTGACGAAACCACTTGTTGGATGTAATCGCTGACTACTGAGGAAGGTGATGCCTGATTCTGATGCTAACGGGATGGCTGTGCTGGTTGGAGGGCATGTTAAAGGAGGTTGGAAGCTATGGGAGCCGGAGGGGAGGGGACAACACATTCCGACTGGCTCTCAGATCCTTATTGGCTCTGTGGCCCTGTCCTTGAAATTACTGGGCAGGCTCCAGGAGTGAGTATGGCAGATACTGAGGATGCACAGAGTTTCCACTTCTATGTCTGCTGTAGTGGCGAAAGGTCAGCTGTTGCAGCTGGGTTGATAAAGAAATCCCAAGGGATCTGGCAGTGGCCCTCCTCTTGCAAAAGCAATCAAGAGTTCTGCCGGCCTCATCGTCAAGCAGACAGGAGCAATCGAAGGGAATTTCGATCTGTAATCACTGGACATCTCCCAAGAACCTAGTAAAACATAACCATGGTGATAGAACCACGTCCTGTGCATACGTTTTAGGATGATGGTTTTAGTGTTAAAACCAATATTAAACAACTTTTCTTGCAGAAATTATGAGGGTCGACATCAGGAGTATCTTAATGGAGATTTTTTATATCAATACAGAAAGAAAAACCAGCCGACACATGTTTCGTCACAACGTGGTACAATTGTGACTCTTCAGGGCTGTAATGTAGCAAAATTGTGGCGCGAGAGTCGCAATACCGGTGATTATTCCAACTCGGTAACAACACGGGTTTAACTAATGAAAGGACAGGCGGGAAGGGTACAGGTAGTCCTTCCCCGGTGTCTCAGCAGTAAACTGAACACCGGAGCGACCGGACGTGTCAGTCCGTGTGAAGGAAGATCTATGCTCCTCTGTTACGGCGGGTGGTAGTCGCGTCTCAATTTCCTGGGTAATGGACTGATACTGAGGACGCACAGAGTTGCCACTTCTATGTCTGCTGTACTGGTGAAAGGACAGCTGTTGCAGCTGGGTTGATAAAGAAATCTCAAGGGATCTGGCAGTGGCCCTCCTCTTGCAAAAGCTCCTGTCTGCCTCATCGTCAAGCAGACAGGAGCCATCAAAGGGAATTTTGATCTGTGATCACTGGATCCCAAGAACTTGGTGAAGCATAACCATGGTGATGCAGCGCTACCCAGGGAGTCTGTGGTGTACAGTCCACACCAGATGGTGACTTTCGCGGCATCTCTGCTGTTCACCAAAGCTTGGTTGAGGATGGTGGAGCCCTTCTCAGACTGCATGGGAAGCAGTTGTGCAATCAAGTCCCACAATGCATGGAATATCGTGACAAGAGACATGCAGTGTTTCCAGACTTCAAGGCAAGGAAAAGAATATGTGCTTCCCAAAGGTGTCTAGCTCATGGGTTCCCTATCTGATGGAGTTATATGGAACGCGCTTGGGTTTACCTTCGCTTGTGAGGCCTGCACCACCACGCTCCCAGGGAAGGTGTTCTGAGAAAGGAAGGATATAACTCCCCGGCAGGATAAAGTAGACGTGCAATCATTTGATGCACAGGAGCCCGTGTGCAGGGTTTCGCTTATGCCCCCAGAAGCGAATCAGTGAGGGCTTCATTAAAGGGGAGCAGGGGCTCAGGCGAACCTGACCCAGGTTGAAACACCTCCATCAAGACATTGGACTTAACCTCAACAACAGGCAGCTAGAGATCAAGGACCTTTTCCGCCTTGTGCATCAAGGTGGAAAAAGGTGCACCTTCCTAAAAAACCTGGCCTTGAAGGGACAGCATGCCAGAGTCTGGGGCAGTATCCAAGCAAGTGGCTTCAATCAGCTCCTAATACCAGTTTTCCTCTTCAGTATCCTCCTTCTCGTCTCCCTCTTCACTGAGATAGGGTCTGTTAGGGGATGGAAAGTACAGGGGATAGCAGAGCCAGAACGTCACTGGCATCGACACGGAGCTGTGCTGGGGATTATGATCAGCTTATCATCGAGCGGTGCCGGGTAGAAAGGAGCCGGGCTGGATGGAAGCATCCATGGTGCCATCTGTCCGAATCCTGGAGTGAATCCGGAGGGCCCGACTGGCATTGAGGGAGAAAGCATTGAGGGTAACCAAAAGATGGCATGCATGGCATCATAGAATTCCTGAAATTGGACAGGTGGCGTGCGCCTTGAAATTCAGAGTTGTGCAGAGTGGGCACTGAAGTTGGCTCCACTGGTGGAATGTTGGAGAGGGGCCTAGAACCACGAGGTTGAAAAGATGAAGCAAAAGAACACTTCATCGACTTCTTGTGCTTCTCCAACTTATCCCACTTCGACAAGGAGGTCTGGAAGCGGGAAGACGATAGGCTGTGGGAATGGCTCCAAGAACAGCCCGAAAATCTTCAACGTGAACATCACAAAACCTTCTTTTGCTGTGCCTCCAAGAGCTACACCACCTGTTTGCGAATCGCCTTCAGGTACATTGACCTGCACTCGGCACATGCCTTGAGGTTCTGTCCCAATCCCAGGCAGCAGAGATAGACAAAGTGAGTATTGGACACAAACATCTGCCTGTGACAATCCCCACAAGGATTGAATCATGAAGGTTTTGCTAGAGACATCTCTAGCATATCAAGAGCGAAAGTTCAAAATTGCTGACAAAAAGGATTGGTGAAAAAATGACCAAGGTAGTTCTTTGGATTCACACTGTTGGATTTGAAAGAAAGGACTTGATGTCAGCACCGGGGGTGGAACCTCCATGGGCACCGTGACATGACTTCCAATGTGGAGCCAAACAATGCCCCGGACTTGTGCACAGAGTTACGGCTCACACTTGTATGGATCCAGTATGACACCTGGAGACTGTAATATGGTGAGGAATCTGCAGTTAGAAGTCTCGATCAGAAAGTATAATAATTCATAAATTGAATCAGGACACAGGTTCCAATCATCAATTGCGACTGGAACAGACATAAACAGTGATGCATCAAGGAAATGGACAAAGGAAGTACAATCACACAATTACTTGAGCTCAATTAAGCATCAAACAAGAATGCAGCACTTCAGTGTGTCTTGCACTAGGTATCTTCTAGAGTAACTTGACTTCTACTAAAATGTCAAAAATGTTTGGTATTTGAGGATGTACTAATGGATGCAATTAAAATTGTTTCAATGTGCATCAAACATTTTGCACTTTTTGTGCTTTTGAGACTGTACTGTCCTTTCTAGGGTTCAACCAGACTACTTCACATATAGTTGATTCCATCCACTGATTGCAGAATAAGCTTGAAAAAAACAGAATGACATGCTATTCTGTGTGATAACATTCATTCAGGCATTTCTATCCACTGCATTTTGCTTATCAAAAAGGACTCGTTAAGGGAAACATCTATGCAGAAAGTACACCACACCTCGGAGTCAGAGTGGGGTTTAAACACAATTGAGATGGTCTACATTTCAAGTTACATTGATCCATTTGGCATGGAGACGAGATTAGTTTGCATATGGTCAGTCGCTCCCTGTAATAGCAAAACAATGATACTAGTTGAATACCAGCATTTATAAGGCACACACTACTTTGTTAGATGTCTCTAGGTCCAAGACTTTGTGAAGAACTAAAAGAAATAGCCCTACAGCTGGGAAAGGCTGTATTACACTGTTATTTTGGAAGTGAAATCCAAGCATGGATCTAGACAATATGTTTGCGACTAGAAGAAAAAAAACAAAGTTTGTTAGTACATTCTTGTGGAAATGTAAATTGTCACTCGTATTTTTATGGTTTTCATGAGCAAGGTCCTTTGTGCTTAAAAGACAATAGGGAGAGGATAGGCTTTAATTTTGGCAGTTGGTATAAGAAGTTTCCTACTATCTTGACCATCTAGGGATCCAGTAACATATTTCAGTAAAACATGAAACCCAGTTTTTAACCTTGGTGTATTCAGCAATATAGGGATATGAAACGATCTCTCATTACTTTACTCCAAAAAATGATACATTATGATTTAACATTGGTCATCTGAAGCACACTCTTGTGGATTCACCATTGATTGTAGCTAGAAGTACGAGTACTTGCAACACAGTTTCGAAAATCTGATTGTACACTTGCATGTCATCTAAGCAGGACTGTGCTTGCACTTCTGAGTTAATAAGCAGCTTGAACAGAAGTTCCACGTAAATCAGCAAACAGAATTTGGTATAATCTTTTATTCTCTCCAGTGAGTTCAATATATGTCACACACCAGTTAATGAGAAATAGCTTTATTCTTCAACAACAATCAGACTCTCATCCATTCCAGTCTTGATGATATTACAAGGATTGTAAAATTAAGCAGAATGTAATTGCAAAGCATTTAAAGAGAAAAGGAGCAGATGAAATGTACAATAAAAGCAATTACCTCATTACCAGATTTTGTTAACCGAGTGGATATACTATAAATGTTCTGTCATTTGTAAATTAAATATAAAGTTGAATTCATGTTTAATATGGTAATACATCGCATAGTTTAAGAGAAAAATAAACCAGCTTTGAGAGATTAGAACACAGTGCGAGATCCTTACCAGTGGTTCTTGCAAAAAAATCTGGTCCCCTTGAGCTGTTATACATGCCTCAAGTTTAAGGGGAGGCAAAAGGTCTGGCTTCGGCTCAAAGTACCGCTTCAACTAGAAAAAGAAGATCAAGAAAGGAGCTTATTAAAAATCTCCTTGTCACAATGTTAACTCTCTGTGGTATGTCCTACATTGAAAAGCCCTCCCCACTTCCCTTCCACCATCAAATGCCCAAATGAGACAGCTCCTCAAATTAATGCCATCTCCATAAAACCATCTTCTGAAGGATAGCTCCCGACTCCAACTCTTGCTTGAGAAACACTGTGGTGTTGTCCACTAACAATCTGGAAATGATGCAGTTCTATTACTTATGCAAATAAGAGTTATACAAATTGAACAGTTGGGTGGTCGTGGTAAAAAGCTGCAAGGTACACCCCGAAACCCTCATCCAAGAGGATTTTTCTGTTTCACATTTTATTTGTTAGCTAAGGGTTTGAAATAAGCGTATGATCTGATTTTGGACAAAACCTGAAATTCCGATCCATGGTCTTAACCACGAAAACAATATTCAAGGTCTACCATAACACAGAATGGAAATAATTGAGAAGTATCAGTTTGGCATGATGGTCTTCAACAAGGGATGTCTGTCTGCGCATTTGTGTTCCTCTGAAAGGTATTAATCCTGAATAGTGATCATGAAGTGGGTTACTGTTGTAAAGAAACCCAGTAAAGGGTGGCAGACAGGAAGGGTCAGGTATGAAAAGAAGAAAAACAGCTAAAGGATATTCAGGATTTATTGGTCATAATGCTCCTGAGGTGCATTGTGGTCTGATTAGCACACTGAATGGCTATTGGTACTGTAGATCTTCTTGGTGTCAAACCATTCACGAATAATAAAGTGTTTCTTCAGAGGTGTTTTTACTCTGGCTCCCCATGAAAAGGTTTAACATCTTAGAAACAGAAAAACAGGCTTAGCATCCTCCAAAGACATACTCTCAAAGATTAGGATGGGAATAGATGTATTCAGAGAGGTAGCACTCAGTGAAACTAAATTCATGAGCAGCAAAGTCATTGCTCAGTGATATGGTGAAGAGCAAATGCTAGGTAGAATTCTTGGCAAGGGTCACGAAAGGTAGGATTTTTAAGATGTTATTGTTATCACAAAGTAAAGTTCAATCGCAGGTGTGATAATATATACAGCTCATGTTTATTTTTATAATGCCACTGAGATCTGGCTGGATGATAAATTAAAGGGTATAACTAAATGAGCCGATTGCAGACACAGAGATATGCTGCTAAAGATTTGCCAGAGATGGGACCCTCCGTCTCGATGGCTTAAGTTGATCGCTAGCCCCCACTGTGTCCCAAATGTAGACAGAATGATGTGACATATCACCATCATACATAACGGTGTCCCTGAGAGCAGGAATTTTGGAGACAAGTAGCAGACACTTACAAAGATAGGTTACAGTTAGACCTGTGCTGTGGTCCGCATTGCCACTGACCAGAAGGCGGCGTGCCATCCACTTGTGGAGCCCTACGATCCTAGCGATATCCAACTGGTTGTGTTATGTGGCTGAGTGGTGTGCCAGTACTATAAGATTTCCTCCAGACAACCGCCCACCAGGGACCGACACATAGCAGTTACACTGGGACCAAGGTCTCCTATGGCTGGTATCATGACTCTGAGGTTGCACTGACACAACTTCTCTACCGAGGGTCCCAATAGACTTGCCGAACGAGCAGGGCTCCTGACGCTGCTCCTTACCTTCCCTCCTTCCCCACCCAGACTGTATTGGGTGTGTCATATATCCTGTCACACTTCCCGGCAAGAGACGTCCTTGTTAACTGTTATGAATGTATGCATTTACTGCATTTCTATGTGTCTTGTATGTACGATGACAAACCATGCAATATAATATATATACATACATTTTTTAAACCCGCTAGTGCCACGTCTACTAGCAGTTCCTGAGGAGGCTTTGACTAATGAACACACTGCCTGATACAACCAGGGAAATCGATGGTAACATAACTTCTCAAGAACAACACCCTAAGATAGCCATTGGCCAGGATTTACTCATTTATATGAACAGAGTATACTGAAAACTACAACGAGAATAGAACAATAAATGCCTACATACGTTTGGAATGATCAATCG
The DNA here is from genome assembly GCF_964263255.1 of Lissotriton vulgaris. NCBI lineage: Eukaryota > Metazoa > Chordata > Amphibia > Caudata > Salamandridae > Lissotriton > Lissotriton vulgaris. The sequence goes on from NC_141687.1 coordinate 1,954,658,229, forward strand.
AATTTATTCTTTTTGGATTCACACCAAATGATCTTCATAGATTGTTGGATGTTCCACAGACAGATCTTGGTATAATGATAGTTGCATCAAAACAGGAAGTAAAAAAAGCAAGCATTTCTATTAAGTAATATTTAACTTTAATGTGTGTTGCCGGTTTTTGAATGGCATTGGTGAAGGAATTGTACTCCGATATTTCCCTTGCAAGATTATGCATGAATAATGGGTTCGTTTGGACATCTTGTGCTACGAGGAAAACAAGACACGATAACCCTGGTTCTGTTACACTTTGGCACTGCAACAGAACCACTTGTTTGATGCTTTACACATAAACAGGCAGATAAGAGTATCACACTTGAAGCACATACATTTATCGTCTTTCCATATGTGAACATGATTGCTTATACCAACAAAATCAAGTGAACTCTACCCCGATAGAAGTTGATTTTGCTTTTCTTGCAGGTTTATGGTGCTTTTACAAAGATTAAATACTACAATATGTATGTATTATTTTGGTATTCTTGCTTCTGTTGTGCAAAAATGGATAGATAGAAAGAAGATCAATATATACACACAGACAGAGGGACACAGGACCAGCCACCAGGTAGTAGCATGCCATTTAAAATTCATGGGTTGATCGTTACGGTCATTTCTAAATGCCAGTTAATCATGTCACTGACACAATTTCCAAATTGTTTTTAGTGATTTTGTGACATATTAACCAGTTTATGCAGTAACCAATGATGAAATGGGCATTTAAAACTGGCCTCCACACTGGTGGACATAAACTACACTGTAAGGCTGAGCTGTATGGCTGACTTTATTCAACAAATGACGTTTCTCCTTAATGAAAGCATTAATACTATAGAAATATTGTAAGGCATCCAACTTGGGTCCAGGAGGGCTGGATCTGCAGCAGATTTTTAGGATATCCATGTAAGATACATTTAGATATGATGAATCTAAGTAGAGCTTGTGTACATAATTTGGCACTGATCAGACCCTTCGGGACCCCTGTTGGGAATTCTTGATGTATGGGTTCTTATATCACCATATTTGCAGTTTAGGCTTCAAATATGTTAATAAGTAGGTGTCTCAAGTTACTGTATCACAACGTGTTTGAGGTTTACCAAGCAAAAATAAAGACATATATACCAATTTGCAGACATACAGACGAACGATGAATTTCTAGGGCATTAAAGTAAGTTAAGAAAGGTATGTGTGGAGGAGATGGTGCAGTATTAGAAAGTACAGGATGCAGCAGGGAAGAACTGAGTTGCACAACAGGTCACGGTTAAGATAAATTGACAGCTGTTATTAGGTCACAGTCTAGATCAATGGGAAGCAGCAGCATTTAAATCTATCTGCACAGCTGTGAGTTACCACCACTTAAATGGCGGAAGGTATTGCAAGAAAGGATTGTGCTGCATTAGCAGAGCTGTGAGGCACAACTGCTTTAGAACAGGTGAGGGCTGAAAGTCAGGATTATCTTGGACTGAGAGGACAATAATTGATTAGGCATGCAAAAAAACATCCATCTGAAAATGTTTGAACATAAAGACACAAGAGATTGTATTGTACTGCCCACGACCAAGTGCCCAAGTCCTGCTTCTTTCCATCCTTTGTATCCAAGCCTTTAGCAACCATTGGAAATGTGGGAACATACATTGTATTGCATTTCAGCTGTGTTTTTTTTAAAGATATGTGCTACACTGCAGGATGCTCGGGGCTCAAAGCCTTGGATTCAACTTATTGGGGAATTTCGACAATGAAGGGGATAACATTGTTATTTACTGGAAGATGGGAGTAGGTCTGTATTGCAAACAAGAGCAAAGAGAGCAAGGGTGTGAGGGGTTTGGGTTATTTATTGTTTCGGCTTACGAGTGTAAGCCATACAATATAAAAGACAATAATACAAAAAAAAAATCACTTTGCAAATTAAATTTGACTAAACAATGTCATATAATATTCTTCTAACAAAATGTTTAAGACAGCAAAATAACACACAAATATACTACAATCTCATCCATGGCATCTGGGATCACCTTGCTACCTCCCTAAAGTGTAAAGTGTGCTTAGATGTTAATTTATTATTCGATTTTATGTAGCTAGATAATACCAACTCTGTACAACATATTTAAAAACATATGGTAAGTGCCTTCTGGTAATAAAATTGCACTCTTTCACTCATTTTCACCCTAAAGAAGTGCTTGCGTCGAAGATTCTCCATAGAATACAAAACACCTGCATTTTAACAATAAGCCATTATGATTACATGACTTCAAACAATTTTAGTTAGCCGCAAGTCTATGATCAAAGACAATGATATAATTAACTTTAGATTTTGAGGCTGAAGCGAAATGGTTAAGTATCAGCCCACAATTATGAAAACAACTTAATTTACTCAAAGCGATGGCCACGTGGTTTTCCAAGCTGCGTACATAAAAGAAGCCATTGCATCGAAAATAAGCACACTCAGATTAAAAGGCATAAGTTCATAGCAGTATTACAGTGTCTGAAGTTATTTTATTTTTTAAATAGCGGACGAAGATATAACTTCCTTGCTGAGTGCATAGCAGCATAAAGTGAATTAAAGTGTTTAACCCACCTTGCATACAATTGCAGGTAGTATTGCGACTTCTATTCGACCAGTTCCTTGCAAAGGTCTTTACAGGGAGGCATCCTAACCTACATTTTATAAATAAGGCTCTCTTTGATGGCGGGAAAAGTTGATCCAAGTAGCTCTCGTAATAAGGAGTGGGGTTGATTTCCTGACACAATGTAAAAACCTTTTTTTAGACAGCCAAGACAAATACTTTTCTTTGATTTCTTCCTAAATTGAGGGAGCCATGGTCTCAGGGTTAGACAAAACTTGTGGCATTCCATGTTGGTTAAGGATCTTCCTAAGGTACATCTTGTGAGTTACTGCTTTGCCACAGTTCACGAATAGGCTGGAGATACGCAACAAGGTTTGGTCTGTTTAGTCCATATTCGGTGCCAAAATAGGACTGGTTTAAGCGCTGCAACAGCTTCAATGTTATTCATACCCAACTCATGTCTTAGGGCTGCCACTGGAGCCATAGGTGAACCTGCTCCAGGTGACGCAAGAATTGTTTCTCAAGTTTCAGAAGACCTGGTGTCGTATTGCGTCCCCAAAGCTCAGCCACGTACAAGTCAGCTGCCTGTGCTTGCATAGCTGCCAAGGTTTCAGATTGCCATGTGTGACATTTTACACACTTGAGTGAAATTATGAGTGACATTTAAACGGCTATTAGACACTTTCTCGCAAGCAAAAATCATGCAATGAGGACGAGGGAAACTTTTAAATATCAGAAATTACAGCCATTTGAACAACAAGAAACTCCAAGAACTTCTTGAAACTGTTGCAGAGCACCAGAAATAGAAGGAACCTAACCCTATTGCTCCCTCCTGTAACCGGACGGTACTGTAAACGAATGCATAACCATGAAGCCCTCGTGAGTTGAACGTTAGCGCAGGCTTTAGGTCACCAATTCAAAGTCTTTCACAACCGGTCAACACCTAAACATCCAATAGTCAACATCTGACACCAGCTCCGTGCCTATCACTGCAAACCCAAGCCCATCAGAAGACAGTTCCCAAGGAAACCTTTCCCTGTCACTGTTGTAACCGGCATCACCTGTTCTACCAAGGCTTCCTGACTCATGACCTCATTTACCCTTAAAGTAGGCAATGAGAGCAACAGAACAAGAGTATGAGAGAGAAAAAGGAGAGGTGCGAGAGAAGAGGGCATTATAACACGGAAGGGAAAAGCCTAAATTAGTTTAAAAAGGGGGTGTGAGCAGTATAAAGGGAGAAGAAATTGAGGGATAAAGGAAGAAGCTACCCGAATACACAGAAGAAGTGTGTATGTGAAAAGAAAAAGGAAGAAAAACAACATAGGTAAACGTCACAGGTGAGTCATGTGCCCTACACTAGCTAATACATCCCTCTCTTATCAATTGTAACTGATTTTGATCACTGTGCCGAAGTACCGTATTGACAGTAGGACTATGGGAAAGGATGGGCACGATGGAAATTATCCAAGAAGGCCGGGCGAGAATGGAAAGTGATGTTGCTTAGACATCTTACTCTAGTCTTTTATACATCACTTGCTTCCGGTTTCAGTCTGTAGAACGTGCTGTTTTTTTAAGAGTGAGGTTTTTGTACCATCTTGACCGCCGTGCTCATAATTGCTAATATAGACTTTGCTAACTAAACGTTACACCTGCATCAGTCAGTCAGCGCTACCTCATTAAATACAGGGTGTCTTTCATTTCCACATTTAGTTGCCACACTTACTTTTATCTCTTGCTGTAGTACCTATAATTTTGCAAGTATTATGCATGTGCTATACATACTGACACCGGCGTGGACTTTAAATCACTTACTTAGAAGAGTTCAGAGACTGAGAGTGACGACCCGACTGGTCACTCACTGCACTGCTGCCCAGCCACTATGTGCACTCTGGCTGTATCTTCTGCTTCATCCAGGCTGCTCAGTGCTGGCCACTCGCGATTCGTCCCGGGCCGCCCCCCCCGGCGCAGCCGCTCCGGTCACGCTGGCCAGCTGAGCTCAGCTGACCCACTGACTTTCACCCCGGCGCCTCAGCTACCAGGTGAGGTGCTGCAGTGTTTTGGGTGGCCCGGCAGCCTGCCGCAATCAACATTCATGCCTCTTGCGCTGCATGCCGCCATCAGAGACTAGAGTCTCGTGTTGCACACCTCTGACTCTGATGCGTCCCCCACTGTTCTGCCTACTTCCTCCTAACACGGCATTGACTCTATCGGCACATCCGGATGAATCCCGGCCCCCATGGTGTGCCACAGTGATAATTGACAGCAGTATCGACTGCTGAGAGGGCAGCCCCCCCCCCCCCACCCCACCCGCTCCCTCTGTGTGGTTGTGTGATGAGTCTGAAAGCCGCCGGCGCCACAGCCACTATTTGCCGGATTGTTTCCAGGCAACACACAGCAGGCAGCTGGGCAGAGTGGATACATTGTAGCGGCTAGTACTCTCAGCCACACCACAGAGCTGAGAACAGATCGGTATAACTATTTAGGAGCTCAGCAGCAAGCAGCACTTCTCTTGGAGCACCAGAGTGCCTGTGGACAGGCGCCACTGGTGGCGCGCTCTGCCACATGGCAAAATGCTTGACAGTGCATTTCAGTGCGGTGATGCGGATCACCGCACTGAAATGCGTGAGCATCACGGCTGATGCGTGATACTTGGCAGGACTGCGCTTGGTACGCCTATAAGGCTGCCTTCGTCAGTCTTCTGTAAAATTTGCAGCTGAAGTGAAACACAGCATTTGAGTACTGGGAGAGGCTGGCTTTGCTCTTGGGTTTCTGCTGGGCTCAAATCCTTGTTATCAAGCTTTATTCCCAAATAGTCATAGAAGTCTACCTAGTCAGGCACCTGGTAGTACATTTTGAATATTTTTCTCAAGTTGTGCCGAGGGGTGACCAACATGTACTTTGTCTTGGTAATATTAATTATGACATTCTTCAGAGAGCAATAATGATCAAATCCCTTGAATAATTTGAGCATATAGAGCTCCATGCATACTAATAATACGGCAGTGTCAGCAAATAACAGGATTGGGGATTTGTTCCCACCAATGGTTGGGACATCTAGATGTAGGGCTAAACAGTGCTCATCAAATTCATTAATAAACAGATTAAAAAGTAGGGGTGCTTGAACACATCCTTCCCTCATACCTGATTTTATAGCAAAAATTGACATACAATCCCCTTTTCAGACGAATCTCACTGCAGCTCCGTTACCCTGGTGAAGTTGTTTCACTGCACTCATGAAATTGGTATTAATTCCCAGTTTCTGCAGGCTCTGCCAAAGGGCTGGACTGTCCACAAAATCAAATACCGTTTTAAGGTCAATAACATTTAAAAAGAGCGCAGAATGTTTTATGAAGGTATTCTGTCGGCAAGCACTGTACAATATGGACACTTGATCGATCGTTCCTTGTGATTTACGGAAATAAGCTAGGAATGGTGACAAAATCGTGTAGTCTTCAACCCACGATTCTAGTCGTATTAACAGTAACTTAGCATAGATTTTGATGGCACTGTCTAGCAGTGAAATCAGGCAGCAACTAGCCAGATTGTTCAGGCAACCTTTTTTTATTCAGCGGTAAAATGAGCACAGTTCTCTAGGATGCAGGACCCTCTACAAAATCCCAGATTGTGTTAAATGCTGTGGTTAATATAGGCACTTTAAGTAAATGGCTATTTTTGTATGGTCACTCTCAAGTTTTAAAACTAAAGCTGCTGTTTTTTTTTCTTTTCACATAGGTCACTGAGGCCTGCTAACCAGACCGCAGTGCCAGGGACTTGGCCCTAAAGCGTATGTCCAGTTGGCTGTACCCAATTGGAAATGGCTAACGCACCTCTAAGTCCCTAATAGAAGGTACCCTGGTACCCAGGGCATGTAAGTTAGAGGGGTACCCAAGGGCTGCACCACTGGTTGTGCCATCCTAGAGGTCCCCCAAGAAAAAAGTTCCCAGCCCACCGCTGCGGACTGGTAGAGCAGTTGTGCACTCCTAACCGGACTTTGCCATTGAAAGCAATGGCAAATTCACCACTTTCCCCGAACTTGTGTGTAAGTCACTCTTCTGTCAGGCCTACCGTGTCCTAAAGGAGGGTGCAACATATGACACTTTAAGCACATGTATTTTACATGTCCTGACAGTAAAACATTCAAAACTAAAAAAAATTACTGTGAAAAGAATTGGTCTCCCAATTGGCAAGTACAGGGTTACACGCTGATCCATCAGCTGTGCTAACTCCTGAACAGTGAGACCACCAAACTGGACACTCCAAGATATCAAACAACCTGTTACATTATTCCAGACTTGTATCTCAAGTTGAAATAAATTTTACTTGTTTTAGTATGCAGTTATAGCAAAGCTGACACTTTGTAGCCTTTAAAACTCTTGTCCTTTCCACGAGAGCACTTCCAGCAGAGACATGCCAATGACTCTCAGGAAGGAGAACAATGAGGGAGTGTAGGCCATGCAGTTGTCACTTCCCTCCTGCAGGAAGCCACTTAGGTGTTAGCTCCAAATGGCAGGCTTTTATGGTGGAGCTGCCTTTGAAGGGCAGATGTAAAACCTCAGGGGGGAGGGTTGCCCCGTTGTTGAGGTAGACAGGCTGGCACAGGGAGCAGAGAGGGGAAACCAGTGGCTAAAGTGGCTTCCCCAGGGGTGTGTAGCCCTGGGATAGCCCCACCCCAGGGGTGGGCTAGGGAGGTCTGAAAACCAAGGGAGGGTGCTGCCATCTTGGGAGAGGGCAGAATGGTTCATCCTGAGATAGCCAGGTACCACACTCCACAAGAATGAGGCATCAGGTGGGAGGGAAATGGTAGCCCATTGGCTACCAATCGCATCCTGCCCTGAGGAAACTCTCTGAGCATAAAGGGTACACCCCTTGCACCCAGACCTCAGCTGCTGCACCTGGTGGCTAGCAAAGAGAAGGACTGTCTGCCATATCCTGCTTATAGAGGAGTTGTCAATCAAAAGTAGAGGACCCCCAGCATCAATAGAGTACCGGCGCTGGGAAATGCAACATATTAAAGAAAAACCCATGTCTTCCCATAATCTCCTCATGCATTGTCATAAAATAATATATGCGTAGAAATACTCAATCTCTATATATACAGTGTATTCATACTAATTTTCAACTTCATTCTATGTAACAGGAATATTGCACAATAGACATTAGATAATTTACAAATTATGACAAAATATTGCACAGTATATCACAAACTTCTTACAATGTGACTAAAAATAATCTGCAGATCACCTGCCAACAAAAGTACCTCTCTAAAACCATTACATCATCCTCTCCATCATTCATTGTACACACCACCTGTCACTCCCAATTACTGCAATCTAGCATTCTAATAAAAACAATGTATCAGATTTGCAATCCATTCCTCATGTAACACAACTAAATGTGATTGAACTACAAACTTGTTTAATATTACTGATACATAGAATAGGAAATAAAATGTATATATAAAGAATGAGTCTTTCTGAGCATATCCTTTTGTAACTTTATTGAAGGAGGAGATTATGGAACGACGAGGATCTTCGTTAATAAAGAGTAGTTGTCTCCAGAGCTCAGTCAAGCCAAGAGACTCCAGGGGCCAGTCGACTGGCCTCCGGTTTGCAGCACAGTGACACAACAGCTGAAGAAGCCTGCTGGGGACCGTCAGCAGCCAAAGTCTTCAAGCCCCTACCACCACTGCTGTGTAGCACCAAGGACCAACACCAGAAGCACAAAGTTGCACTTGAGTTGGTTGAAGCCGAGAATGCTGCAGGAGGTTTGCTGGGCCCTACAAAAGGCGAGTTATCTACTCTGAAAGGATTGCCTGCGACTATGACAACGGGCGACTGGTAGTCCACTGGTGAAGGCACTTTGGCCAGACTGGAGAGGATGTCGTGGAAAGACCTTGAAAACAGGACTGCTCACGGTCTTTGTGGACCGAGGAATCCCTGCAGGAAGTCCCCCATCAACCATATTGCATTCACAGCATCCTTGGAGCATATTCAGCATCCTTCATCCCTATCATCTGGGATGAAGGAATCTACCATAGGAATCCACTGCAACACGGATAAAGTCCCTGAAACTGCTGAAGGACTGCTTCTTGTGTGAAGGTAACTGTTCTTGAGGACCTTGCTGGTCTCCCTGACTAGCTCCCTGATGGAGGTGGTGGCCCCAAGTACTTCTAACCGACTGCATTGACACTTACCTAAGTTTTATTTGAAAACGTTTCTGAGTGTCCAATTCGATGACTTTGCCATGGCTAGTTCGTGGATGGGTGAAATTGCATTGATTTATTATTGCTTGTAAAATCTATATCTCCAGAACCATCCAGTGGACCTTTTTCCTTCTAGTGTTTAAATTCTTATTAAAAATGCAGTCTATTTTTGTACATTGGTGTCAGATTCCTGAGTGTTGTGTTGATTTCTTCTTCAATTGTGTTGGTGCTGTTTAAATGTGTTACACTTGTTCCTCTGTGTAAGTCTTGTTGCTTAGTGCCACAGCTACCTGGGGTAGCGCTGAGGGTTTTACAGACTAAACCTAGTGAATGTAAAGTGGTTGGTAAGTATATTATGTTTTGAGGTTGCACAACCACACCATATAGGACCCCATTTCCTCACAGGCGCCAAAACAGTCAAGTTGTTACGGTAGGTGTCTGATGAAATTCTATCTGGGCCAAGGGCTTTAACTGTCTTTTGGCTTAAAATGGCAGCTTGATCTTCACTTTCAGTGAATGCTGCACATGTTTTGTCATGTTTTTCAATGGCTGGAGTCCAGCAGTTGATGCAGGGGGAACAAACCCTGAGGATTGGCATTGGGGGCAAGGCCTCAGTGGTAGGTGGTGTGGTCTCAAAGCATTGCTAGCAAAGAGCAGCAAAAACAAATCCAAAGGGATCAACAGGTGCTGCCAGTGTAACCTACCTCATAGTGCATGGCGTTGGACAAACAAAAACACGGTGGGGAATGGCCCCAGGGAATATTTTGAGACCAAGCCTGGACACAGTCCCTATTATCACTGTATCACCAAAAGAGTATCCATGGGCCAATTATAATGAACCTACTACCTTACAAGATGCAATGTGAGAAACAAACCAGGATAAAGGAAAGTGTGACTAGTCCTGGAATTATCCTAAATGATAAGGATACCCATCAGTCACCGCACGGTAACGCCCTTCATCATTTGGGACACATTATGGACCTTCCCATATGTGAGACATAAATGGTGCGAAAGTACGAGATAAAATGTCGTACATCAAAATATGGCTCACCGTACGGTCCTTCTGATATTAGCTGGTATTCTAATCTGATGGGTGACAAAATTGCAGTGCATGTGAGTGCGGAAGAAAGTGAATTAAAATTGGGTGAACGAGTAACACTGTATTTTAATATTTTACTCACTCCTCCAATGTTAAAAAACCAGAGCAACCAAGAGCAGTTTTAAACAAATATCTGCTCAGATGTAATTTAGGTCGACATGTTTCAGCAAAATGGATCCTATTGTCCTTGCCTTCCTCAGGACCTTTGTGAATGAGTGCTACTGCAATGTCCAAAATGTGAAATAAGATGGTGAAAAAAAAAGAAGATTAAAGATCGTTATCACCTGAAGTCCTAGGTGTCTATTGATTCCTTCCTGAACATGGACTGATTTGTCACTGAGAAGGAAAAACAAGTGTTACTATGTAGTGACATGCATCTCAAACAAAGGTGTAGGTAGATAATCAGGTGTCTAATAGTGTCAACCTCCTGATGTTACAATAAAAGTGAATCACAGTGGCATATTGCTCAAGTCCAAATACAATTGTCGTTACATCATGTATTGTCTTATAACTAGGATGTAATCCAACCCCTGCTTACCTATTGCACAGGACGAAAGAGCCTCAGCTCACCTGGCTGCGGCTCAGGGAGAGGAAGCACCGCTCCAAAATCAGGGGAAAAAAACAGGAAACAATGTTAAATGCTCTTTTCCCACCCGGCTGCTTGTACATTTTGAATAAAAAGCCTCTCTTTCAGTCCCTATAACGCAATCTCTAACGATCATGTTTAGGAATCCTGTTACATGGATTAACAGTAGGAATCGGTAGTAGGGCACACCTGAGTATGATTGCTGTGCGAGTCTGGTATTCTTGTTCTAAATGTATAGATAAAAATATCACTTTATTTCATGCCAATCACCCATTATGATCTTGGGTAGTAGTAGGCAAAGAGGTCACGTGATAGTCATGCACGTACCCACTTAACAAGGTGAGATAGAAAGAATAAGAGAAAAGTAAGCCTTCCATCATTATTCACCCCGTTTGGCGGCATCGCGCCTTTCATACTTGGTAGCTGTCTAGCCCCTATAAGTGTGGGAGGAAAGCTTAGGTCGCAAGTTTAAACAGACACTAACAAAAGCTAACGTGGCATGGTGTAAGCCATAAACTGCTTCCCGGTATTGCCCCGTATCGCGCTTACCAAAATAAACAGTGCAGTAAATGGAAGCTAAGCTTTAGATACTTGAAATAGCCTTTGACACAAAATTAGCGCGGCATGGTCTGAGCCACGGAAGAGTGCCCTGATCTTGCCCGTATAGCGCTACAACAATGTGTAGTGCCTGTGGAAGTTGTACCTGTGTTGGGAAGTTGGAAACCAAGCTTTTAACTAACTTTCTACAAGTTTTATCGTATCCCCGACATAGCGAGAAAATTCCCGCCGCTACGAAAACCGAGATCGTCCCAGCGCCTGTCGTCGCTGCCTGAAGACGTCACATTCTTCGTTTGAGGGAAGATTTCCATTGCTGCGAACATCGTCGCAGAGCCTGTCACCGCTGGGTGAGATCACGCATCACGTCGCTGCGAGAATCGTCGCAGAGCCATCGCATCAAGGAACCGCAAGTGAAAGATAGCCGTTGAGCCGCACATCGTCGCCCCGGAGATCGTCGCAGTCCCTAAAGATCGTCGCATCGTGTCTTTATTTAAGTGCCATAATTGGACCCACTGGTGCAAGAGCTAGGGCATCCAGCTGATGCAAAGTTGTACCACTTCTGCTGTATTCAAATGTAAGCTCCTGCATCAGTGAATTGCATATTACATGTTACAGTTGCATGTGACATAAACAATAGCTATTACACTTGAATGACTCTACATTCTATAAGGAAAAACAAGGCAGTATACGATTACCACATGTATCCTTTAAGCAAAGAGAAAAAGAAAAAAGAAATTGCAAAATGTAATAATCAAACTTTTTAGGTACCTTGGCAGTGGCTTTTTCGTAACAGAAAATTATCAACAGTAGAAATCTGTTGTACAGTAGATTCAATGTGGTGCATGTCAGAATTGGTACTAGTTCTACTCACATTGGAACTTTGAGGATGAATACAAACATTGTGCTTCTGAGAAGCACATTCGGTACCTTTGTAGTCAAACCATACATTATTGTCTTCAACTGTTTCAAAAAAATATTCTTGTGTAGAGAGCTAAGGCATCGAGCTGAGACAAACTCCAACCACTTCTGATGTAGTTAAACATTGAAGCTCCTGCATTAGCGAATTGCACATTATATGTTACAGTTCTATGTGACCTACACAATAGCTATTAGACATGAATGAATACATTGTATAATCAAAATAAAGGTAGTTTACGATTACCACAATGTGCCAACCAGTTCCTAAACAAAGTCTTTTTTCATTTTTATTTTGAGGTTCTGAGCAGAGGTTGACTTTGAGTAAATTTGTGTGAAAGGGCTTTGTGAATAACAGGGAGGCAGAGAGGTGTGTGCACAAAGAATAGACTTGGTTTCTAAATGGGTGTCGGGTTTAGGCTAATTTAGGAAGTAAATAGCGATTTGCATAGGCCATACATCACTGATCCCTAGTTAAAGTGGAGACGTAAGGGGCAATAATGAAGATAGAGTTCAAATGTCTGAGTATACTTAGAAAGTTGTTATATGAAAGTATTAGGATTGAAGTGTATTATAAAAAATGTAAAGGATAAAAGTAAAAAAAGATGGAAAAAAATCCATTTGAAGAATAACGTGAGTTTCTTACAAGTCTTGGAGATTCCAGTCCAGAAGTTCTTCAGCAGCTTGAGATGCGTAATGTTCCAAGAGGCTATTGTTGCCATCATCTGAGAAAAGCGAAGCAATCCAATTTATATCCTCAAAGGGACAGTAATGTTCCTCGAATGTTGGATCGGCAATTTGAATAGCAGGCAATCTGCGATGTTGTGAAAGGTCGCACGTTGCAGGAAATCTTTCGCAGCTGCGCAGAAATCCCATTCCGCTGCGATTCCTTTTTGCATTGCATTCGCCATTGCTCCACTGCCAGAACAATCACGTTCATGGTTTTCAAGATAATGCATTACCTGCTGGATAATGGCAGCGATTGTTGGATGTTGGCAAGTCAAACATCCATTCGCCAGTCAAATGGGCAAGTTTTGCAATCAAACGATGGTTGTACGCATATTGCATAAGTGTAGATACATGTTATGTTGTAGCTTGCTCCGATAATAGATAGAGGTAGGTAGCTGAAAAGTTTTTCCGTTTTTTTACAGTATTGATGTAGCTTGGCGTAGAGGCGTATTCTGTCGGACATAGTTGTTACCACAGAGAGCGTAGCCGTTTCTAGAAGTAGAATTAGTAGTAGGATGGCCGCAAAGAGAGCGAGAATTATGGGCACTGTTCCTGCTATTCCAGAGATGATCGAATGAATGTAGTGTGGTATTAAAAGAAGAACAGTTTGAAAGCGTGTTAAAAAAGTGTGCCAGAACTTGAGTGTGGCGTGTTGAAAATTGTGTTACAATTCACAAAGTGTAATTGGCGGTTCGTATTTAAAAGGGAGTCTATTTTACTAAAAGTTCGTGGTATCTGCAGTCGATAAATTTCTTTTGCAGAAGTGAGGGAGACTTGTGTTCTGAACAAAAGTGCTTTTAGTTTGGTTTGTTTCTTGAAATCGGTTTTCAAACTAGGAATTGAAGGCCAAGTTGAAGTTTGGGAGTTAGTTTGTGTGGGTGGGAATACACATTGCCACAGGAAGTTACTGTGTTTGAAATAGTACATGTGGTGTGGCAGCTCACATTCCGTAGGAGTGCATGTTATTGAGAAGCAGATAACTGCCGTTAGAAAGCTGTGTGAATGTTGGTCTGATTGTGGGAGTTGGCGTCCTTTAAAAAAAGGACGCAAGATTGGGGGCTGTCAGCTTAGAAGCGCTGTGTATTAGACGTTCTTGGATAGTAATGAATGACTGCCATTGTGGTCGCAGTTTTCTCCTGTGAGAAAAACTTCTGTATGCTCTTTAAGACAACGATACGTATATGGGAGAAACCACTGCTCGTGAATAAACATGCTACCTTATATAATCACAAACAACATGACAAACAACATGTGCACCTAGCAGACGCAGCAACACTACATACTGTGGGAAACCTGGCTAGCCATGTACACAAACTAAACACGGCATGGCACCTCTGCCTCACAATGCAGAATGCGGAGAGAGATGGGAGCAAAGTATGTGCGAAGGTGGTAAGTAATTATCGATTATAAAAGTATATAATGCAAAGTCTTGAGGAAAGAGTTGAGTATGCAGAGCACAAACATGTACATGTCAACATACAATGATGGTCTATTGAGTGAAGTGGACGCAACCATGACAATAAAGTCAGTAGGGAAGATTATGGAATGGTAGCGCGTATGTCCCCCCTTCCCCTAAATGTTGAGGGTAGTGGACTGGCTCGGCGTACGGAAGACTAGCGTAGGGGTTTAAAGAAGAGGCACGTTTCTCTGGGTGTGGTTCTCTTCCGGATTGGCGAATGTGTCTGCCAGGTCTGCGCAGATTAAACCTCCACGAGGCTGACGCTATGAGCAAAGGTGGCTGCGTGAATGATTCTATTAGCATGCTGGTATCCAAAAACCGTCATGGCCGCTGCGACGGATATATGCTCCACAGTTCACCTTCCGACACCGCTGTATGTGAAAGAGAGCCCACCACGTGCCGTCGGAAGCTCCTGGGCCGAGGTCTGCGAGATTGGCTGGCTCCTGAGATTAACGATGGGTACGTCGACACAGGCAGGCAGCGCCCAGCCTGAGGCCCAGCACTGTGGAGTGTTCTGTATACTACTAACACAGTAGTCTGACAGGTACCAACAGTGGAACAGTGTTTTTGATACCATAGTGGGCGATGCTAGAACTGTATCTGAGAGTGGAGATGAAGGTACTCCTTTCAAACAGGTTCAACCAACTCTAGGTCCCAACAGTGGAACGGTGTCGTTCCACTGTTGGGACCTAGAGTTGGTCCCAACTATGTCCGATATTACCTTCTGCTTGGTTTTCACTGAACTCCTTTCGTTGAGGTGCGTCAGACTCTGTGATTTCGTAGTTAACAGTTGCATATGATTATTGGGCTTGGTTGACTGCAGTCGCTGGAGTACACCGCAGTACAGCAGGCCCGAACAGTGAACCGGGGTCTTAATTATATGAATGAGGATATCAGAAGTTAAAGTCTGTGATGATTTGTGTGTACCCCCTCCGATCAGGTGCAACCAGCTGTTGCTCACAACAGTGGAACTGTGTCTTGATGCCACAATGGACGATGTTAGAACTGCATCTGAGAGTGGAGATGAAGGTACTCCCTTCGACCAGATGCAACCAACTCTGGGTCCAAACAGTGGAACGATGTCTTGATCCCACAATGGACGATATCCGATATTACCTGCAGCTTGGTTTTGATAGGACTCCCTATGTTGAGGTGCATCACAGTCTGTGCTTCCATAGCTAACTGCTGTACAGGATTATTGGTCTTTGTTGGCTGTAGTCGCTGGACTACAGCGCGGTACAGCAGGTCCGAACAATGAAACAGGGTCTTGATTCTATGATTGAGGATGTCAGAAGTTAAAGTCTGTGATGATTTCGGTGTACCCCCTCCTATCAGGTGCAACCAACTCTAGGTACCAACAGTGGAAGGGTGTCTTGATCCCACAATGGACGATGTTACAACTGCATCTGAGAGTGGAGATGAAGGTACTCACTTCGACCAGCTGCAACCAACTCTGGGTCCCAACAGTGGAACGGTGTCTTGATCCCACAATGGATTATGTTAGAACTGCATCTGAGAGTGGAGATGAAGGTACTCCCTATGACCAGGTGGAACCAACTCTAGGTTCCAACAGTGGAACGGTGTCTTAATTCCACAATGGAAGATGTCCGATATTACATTCTGCTTGGTTTGTACTGAACTCCTTTCGTTGAGGTGCATTAGACTCTGTGCTTCCGTAGTTCACTATTGCTCATGATTATTAGGCATGGTTTACTACAGTTGCTGGAGTGCACAGCGGTACAGCAGGTCCGAACAGTGAAACAAGGTCTTAATTCTATGATTGAGGATGTCGGAAGTTAAAGTGTGTGATGATTTTTGTGTACACCCTCTGATGAGGCGCAACCAACTCTAGGTACCAACAGTGGAACGGTGTGTTGATTCCACAATGGACGATGTTAGAACTGCATTTGAGAGTGGAGATGAAGGTACTCTCTTCAAACAGATGCAACCAAATCCAGGTCCCAACAGTGGAACGGTGTCTTAATCCCACAATGGACGATGTCCGATATTACCTGCTGCTTGCTTTTCTCAGAAGTTTGTGTGTTGAGGTGCATCACACTCTGTGCTTCCATAGCTAACTGCTGCACATGATTATTGGGCTTGGTTGACACTGGTCGGTGGAGTAAACTGTGGTACAGCAGGTGCGAACAGTGAAATGGGGTCTTAATTGTATGATTGAGGATGTCCTAAGTTAAAGTCTGTGATGACTTCTGTGTACCCCCTCTGATCATGTGCAACCAACTCCGTGCTTTCAAATCCAAAGGTATGTGGCTGTGAGATGTTAATGACCACTGCATCTGGTCTAGACTGTGGTTCGCAGGGTTCACAATTTAGATTGAGTGGTGATTGTTTAATTACAGAATCCAGTAGTTAAGTCATTAGAACGTCTATTGAAACATACACAATATTGTTTTAGTAGAACATTGGAATGTTGGGAGCTCCATTGAAAACAATGGAGTAGCTCCGGGCTTATAATGGCTGGTATAAGCCTGGAGTTCCAACATTCTAATGTTTCTTTGTTCACTGCTCTGGCTGTGAACAAAGGCTTCAGGGAGCCTGAGGGGATTCCAATCCCCTCGCGCTCTCTTAAGGCTTTGCTTTATTTGTTAGACCATTCTACCCTCTGGTGGCAGAATGTTCAAATAGCCTTATAGCCCTTCGTAGCTGGGCTATAGTGGCTAATAAAGTCCCTCTCCCTTGTTAAAGGCCCTTGCCTTCAGCCTTCGCCTTGAATGCTGGAGAGGGCCTTTAATAGCCGGTATAGTCTGCTCGGTGGGCTATAAGGCTATAAAATACTTGATTGAAGACGTTTTTTTAGATGAGTTATAGGTTTAGTAAAATGACCAAATTCATCTTGCAAGTCCAAAGGAATAGTGTAGACTGTGGACAGATGAAATCGCAATTAGAATTGTTTTGATTTATTTATAGTAGAGTTTTATGTAATTTATGTTGTTATATTTTGTAAAGAGGAAGTGAGAAAAAGTATTGATGCTTATGTGTGTGAGTACTGTCTTCAATTAACAATGCAGACAGTAGTGTTCACAATTCAGATCGAGTCGTTATTGTAGATGATGCAGTCCTGTAAGAGAAGAGATTGCTGTAGTGTGCTCTGACTGCACCACTTGTACGCATCATTGCAGTCTCCGCACACGTTTTCTTTGTTTCGCGTATTGCAAACTGTAGAGCTCAAGTCAATGCAACGTGGCTGTGGGCCCTTGCTGACTGCTCTCTTTGGCCTACACTGCAGATAGCAGTGTTCACAATTGAGATCGAGTTGCTATTGTAGATGAGGTAGTCCTGTAGGAAAAGACATTGCTCCAGTGCGTACTGTCTGCACCACTCATATGCATCATTGCAGGCTCTGCACACTTTTTTTTGCTTCGCGTATTGCAAACTGTAGAGCTCAAGTGAATGCCACATGGCTGTGGGCCCTTGCTGACTGCTCACTCAGGCCTACACTGCAGACAGCAGTGTTTTCAATTGAGATTGAGTCGCTATTGTAAATGAGGTAGTCCTATAGGAAAAGCCATTGCTCTGGTGCAAACTGTCTGCACCATGCATACGTATCATTGCAGGCTCCGCACACGCTTTTTTGTTGCTTTGCTTACAACAAACTGGGCAGCTTAAGTCACCTATGTAGCTGCAGACAGTAGTGTTCACAATTCAGATTGAGTCGCTATTGCAGATGATGCAGTGTTGATGGCAACAGATATTGCTCCTAGTAGGGCCTGTCTACAGCACGCATTATCGCTGGCTGTGCACATGCTGAATGCTTATGATGTGGCTATGTGAGTGCATTATAACTGATGGAGCGTTTATGATATAATCTTTTTGTGTATTATTTCAGATCTATTGATTGTGTGTCAGTATACCACAAATTGTGGTTCTTTTACAATAGAATTATTTCTGTTATTTCACATCTACCGTCCCTACCTTACTGCAGCACAAATTATTGATTCTTTTAATATGTACTCTGTCTGTTGTAGTTGATGCTAGCAGTAACCATTCCCCGAAGGCTGGTTTACACACAGCCTACACGCATCCAGCACAGATGTCACTCTAGTAATAACAAGCATTTGCAATGCAATAGGTCTCGCATTATTAAAGCTAGAGCTATTGGCATTGTAAATGGCAATGCCTTTTACTTATGTTTTTGCTTTTAAAACATAAATAAAAGGCATTGTCATTTGCAATGCTAATAGCTTAAACTTTCGCAAAAGTGAGACCTATTGCATTGCAAATGCTTGTTTAAAGGACGCCCCAGACACTTCTTCCCCAACCTACCAACCTTCAGCGATAGGACAAAACTGCAAGCTTATCTTAGCAAGTCCATACCTGAATACAGCGAGCTTCGAAGAGCAGCACATGCGCTGCTCAGGATCGACCTAAAAAGTCTCTGTTTTAATAGCATTATACAATATGCTCGGGTATACAGGAAAGAGCTGGCAGTGTTGGATAGTTGTCAAGGGCTATTCATTCGTTTTTGTGTTAAGCGCTACACATTTAGCAAGTCCATACCTGAATACAGCGTGCTTCGAAGAGCAGCACATGCGCTGCTCAGGATTGACCTAAAAAGTCTCTGTTTTAATAGCATTATACAATATGCTCGGGTATACAGGAAATAGCTGGCAGTGTTGGATAGTTGTCAGGGGCTATTCATTAGTTTTTGTGTTAAGCGCTACACATGGAACATTGTTTAATGTAATTGATACCTATGTTAATTTGTCCTTTTTTTCAGTGACTTTGTGTGCGTGCGTGTGCATATATGTATGTGTGTGTGCGTGTGTTTATGTGTTTGGGTTTGTTTGTATGTACGTATGTGTGTGTGTATGTATGTGTATGTATGTATGTGTGTGTGTGTTTCTCTGCAGATTATAGGTTCACATCTCTGCTGGGCAGCCTCTGCCTTTCATCCTTTGGTGTCATTCTCCCTCTGACACGTCATTGGTTTCACACGAGTCTCACTGTGGTGAGAGTGCTGCAGGAGAGTATCAGGGGTACTGGGTCTCTGGATGACAGTTTGTGTGGAATAATCTTTTTACTAGAAAAGTGCTTTAGACCGATGACCCCAGAGCCTGCTCCCTTCCAGTGTGTGGTGAGATTTTTAGGATGTGGGGGCTCTGAAGCGACAAGTTTTATTGAGCTTGGGAGCGCTTCATTTCCCTGAAGCGCCTGGGAGCGCTTTGTTGCAGGAGGCCAGTGCCCACCCAGCATTGGCCGTGGGATTTGCCTCCTTAGCGCTTGAGAGCGTTGTGTTTGCCGTTGAAGCGCGTGGTGCTTCAAGCCGGTGCCCACCCGGCATTTGCCCCAAATTGCGGCGTATTTCCACTTGTAGCGAGTGTCACCTCGCTTTATAATTAAATTCTGGAGGGAGCCTACCCCTCGTGTGTCCCCCCGCATCACCGCCGCAGCCCGGTACAAACCGAACATCGCCGCCGGCCTGCGACCAGGAAGTCAGGCAGGCCGGGCGGGACCACCGGAAACCGGAAGTAGGAGGGCGGGAGCCTACCCCGCCTCCCACGGAACAGCCGCGGCTGTTTTGAGCACCGGAGCAGGCAGGAGCCTACCCTGCGCCCCGGTGCACTCGCCCTGAGAAGGAGGGAGGAAGAGTCCTGCTGCCGGCGCCTTCCACGAGGCTCCCAGGAGTGAGGGAGAGCCCGTGGTAACCGGCATAGAGGAGCCCTGCAGCTGCCGATGAGAGGTGAGCCGCCGCACCAAGGAAGCCGGTGAGTGGGGCTTTGTCTTGTTGCTGAGCTGCGAGGGCGGGGGGCATGTGTGTGCGCGTGCGGCGGCGGGGGGCTGTGTATGTGTGTGAGTGTGCGTGTGTGTATGTGTCTTGGAGTCTGTGTGTATGCGTGTGTGTGTGTGTTTAAAAGAGGCCGATGACTGTGGGGGGGAGGGGGTATGTGTGAGCTAGTGTCTGTCTGTCTGTGTGTGTATATGCGCTCGCATGTGTGCCAACTTCAAGACATCGGAGGGATGTGCACGGCGCAGCGCGGGACGGAACACACCCAAATCCGGCAGAAAAGCTCGTAACACCCTCTTGTCCCAAATTCCCCTCAGACGGGCGGCTATATGTCTCCAGCTGGACGCATCGAGACCTAAAAAGGAGTCCAGCGCACGTGCCCGTACCCACTGCCACTATCTATCTGTGTCCATATGTTCATTATCTATGCATGATACTGTCTCTGGGCCAAACTATATTACGTTGTGCTGTGGACAGCGTATGCAACCATATTACCTCTGGTATTGGAAAAATGTTTGGTTATGTAACGTTTAGGTGTATGGCTATCACAGGTGGAAGGCTACTTTACAGAGTATGAATATTGATGTAGATGATAGTTGCACGTTGTGCGTAGTGTAAGATATGTGTATATTGCAAAAAGTTTAGAACAAAGCTCTCTAAGCAGAAGAGTTGTGTCTCACGAAATGCAGTACACATATTGACTAAAATGGGTGGCGTTTTCGAACTTTTATAATGGGAAATGTTATGAACTAATGAAATGGGTTTTTTTTATGATCACATGGCAATTGCGCAACCAGTGAGCAATGAGATCGCACCGATGTGATTTTGAGGAGATATATTTACTATAATATAAGTTTATTACAGTTAGAAATATATAACTGTTTAAAATATTTTTAATTATCACTTGCTCTCATATACACTTTAAAGTTATTTATATATAGTTTTGAGACAAAAACAAATGAGGGAATGGTGTATGCAGCGCGATATCGTACATCTATGACATAACACAGCGCGTGGCAGCGTGCATTAGTTGCATTCGGAATGCGCAGCGGGTGCCACCACATACGTACATGACGTAACGCGCCGCTTGGTAGTGCATAGCGGTCACATACCACAGAAGCAGCTGGTGCGACCTCATACGTACATGTTGTTACGCGGGACACGGTGTCACAAACACGTCGGATACGAAATGTGCATCATTTACATGTGGTGTATAGGATTCGCGTGCTCTTCGAGGTTGGTAGACTACCGGTACGGGAGTGTAGTTTTCTCAACAACAAAAAAAGAAATTGATATGCATATTTTTGGGGGGAATGCTACAAAACATTACATAATTTTTTATGTTCAAAAAAGGATATTAGAGTTGCAAAATATTAAAAAACAATTAGAAAAAATGAAGGTTTTATAAATATTAAAATATGAAATTAACATTTTAAAAACCTTTGAAATTCACTGAAAAAACCATAGGTTTTACAGATGTTACAGTTAGGAATTAGCATTTAAAAAAACCTTAGAAATTCACTGAAAAAAAAATAGGTTTCAGGGACGTTATAGTTAGTTGGACATTTGACTCATATAAAACCAGAGAAATTCGCCAGTTATAGTTTGTCGAGCTAACTATAACTCGCGCGCCCGCAATGCACTGCTGATGACGTCGCATATTACATCATTCATGACATGGTCAGTGACATCACTGATGACATCTCAAATGACAACACTAATGATATCACTGATGACATAATCCACATGATAATCTGATGCACATACTGATGCTCTAATATAAACTATGATACACCCACTCTAAAATAGAAACTATTATTTTTGAAACCATACACACAAGAATGCCAGATACTACATAGCACCGACTATTTCCCAGGTCTATACACACATCCAGTGTCTTATACATACAGTTACTCATCAATACAGTACTATAATATGTACTGATACACCTATACATACAGTCACACTATCACTCATCCATAGAGTTAGTGTGTACAATGTGTATACTCCAACACTGACATATACTGCCTTAAAACATATGTACTTATTTACACATATTCCAGTGAGACATTCATTCATTCACCAACACACCCATACACTCACTAATTCACCCCTACAGCCCATCACAGATGCACTTTTGAATCCATACAACTAGTGAATCACCCACTCAGACATCTATGCACAGAGTCACACACACCCCCGCCCACCCACACAGACACTCAGGCACCCACACAGATACTCAGACAACAAATCAATAACCTATATAGACACTCATGTAGCTACTCACCAACCCATGCAGCCGCTTACACACCAACTGAGAGACTAATACAGACTTTCACACAGTTTAGTGACCAAGCCATGCATTCAGTAAGCCACGTTTAATCACTCACTTATACAGTCAGTCACGCACCTACTAAATAATCCATTCAGGCACTTGTAAATCCACTCATTCTTCAATACACCTTGGCATAGATATATACGAAAAATATTTAAACTTTACAGAAACACACATTCACTGAATGATGTCTTCAGTGATGTCATTTGAGATGTCATCTGTGATGTCACTGACCATGTCATGAGTGATGTAATATGTGACGTCATCAGCAGTGCATTGCGGATGCGCAAGTTATAGTTAGCTCAACTAACTATAACTGGCGAATTTCTCTGGTTTTATATGAGTCAAATGTCCAACTAACTATAACGTCCCTGAAGCCTATGGTTTTTTCAGTGAATATATATATAAATATACACACGCGCATCCATACACATCATAAGGGTACGTAAATGTGTAGTTAGGAATAGTAAATATATACTTACCTTTGTGATATCTTGGTAGTGGATATTCTGGCTACAATATTTTTGCATATATCATTAATACAAAAAGAGCAACCCATATGCTCACAAAGGCACCAGAGTATCTACCCATCGTCCAGACAGTGATGATTCGCACTAAGGATGCCAATCGCCATTGGGTCTTTCTTTTTAATGCTGTTGCCTCTCCTTGTAGACCTGTCTTCACATTTGATTACAGGGGGCTCTGGGGCACTAACTCGTTGGGCCTTCTCTAACTCATTGTAGTGACTATTTGCACTTCCTGGTATATTACAGATAACAGTGGATTTACCAGACTTCATTCTTCTCAGAGGACATTTGACCCCAGTGATGTTGGAGACCATTCTGGCTCCTGCATGACTATGTTGTTGTTATTATTACTTTATTATCATTATTATTATTACATATATCAATACTCTGTAGAGTAAATTGGACCCTGCTGATCTGGGAGACCATCCCGGCTCCCTCCACAACCTCTCTCACACATTATTTGGATGTAAGCCATTCAAAGGATCTTTATAACTTTACATCTCTCATTACCCTTATGTCCATCTCACTGATGAGTCACTCTGTGGAACAGAGTTTTTATTTAGCTTAGCTATACTATTTGGTGTCCTAAAATAGTCCAGTCCTGAAGATGACCTTATAATTTGCATGCAAAAAGTGAAGCATTGTCAATATCATTACGAACACTCCATTAATTCTAACACAAATAGAGTTGTAACATTAAAGAGAGTTGGAAACACATCCTCTTATTGATATGTGCTTTAGTAGTTTCGTTCATATACATTCTTTAACTCATCATATCTGTATTTGTTTTGTGTAAAAGAGTGTGGGGGAGGTCTACTGTGTAGGTGTCTCTGTCGAAAGCAGCAATATTAAATGGGGGTGCAGTTAAACGTAGGTCTTTCCTATCATATACCATGGGGGTAATCAAGAAATCAACTTCCATTTTATGTTGCTTAGAATGATTCTACCATTGCTGCAGCTTTCCTACTGCATCAAAGTTGTGTTACCATCCATCCATCCATGAAATTATCAGGACTAAACCTCTTCAAACCCTGTCAAGAAGGGATAGGACCCCTCTGTTCATGACCATTAAAGATCAGATTTGAAATTCCTGCCTTAATGAAGCTTGATGGTTCTAGGAAAGTGACAGTAGTGCCTCCTAATATAATGAGAATAGAATCAAAGAGATAACTTTAAGTACAAACCAGAGTTGAATCTATAAAAGGAAATTCACGAGAACTCAATACCGCACAGACAACAAGAGATATTCCATAGCGAAGATAACAAGGAATACCTAAGCAATAATACTAGTCTCCTGATGGTACAAGAATTCCAATGACCTCCAAGTTGAACACCTGGGATTTCAGTTTCAGTGTGGCGCTCATTAGAACCTTAACCAAAGGTACTTTTACTAACTACTTGTATCTTGTCAAAATTGTCCCCTTCTAGTGATCTGGTTCAATAAGATCAGATGTACCCTTTACCATATTCCGCTATCCTTCAAAAAAACTCCCCAAAATGTAGTAAATCACTTACAGATTCAAAGGAACGTGGAATGTTTGCTACTCCTTTTGAGATGCGGGATTGTGGCAATGGCCATGTTCCATATTTGGGATTTATCTCCATTTGTCAGTAGTGGCAGCTTATATTTTCAATATCAGAACACAGAGGACCCCAAAGGTCCTCATAGTGTTGCAACAAGGCTCCTAGGCAATTTACATCCAATTTCTGCATCAGGGGGTCCAATCAAATCTCTAGTCTGTTTCATGATATCCCATAAAAAGCATTTTTCATAAATTTCTCTTTCATTCTGTGAAGCGTGAACAATAGGGATGCTTAAGATTCACATCTGTACATTACATTAAGGGAAACTACACACAGCAAAAATAATAATGAATGCCTGATAGCAGGATAAGGCCTGTGCTAGAAACTGGTAGGAACTTACCCAACAAAGGAAAGGAAAACTCACCAATCCTGTCACTTACATTTAAAATGAGGCACTGGACTTTTTACTGCATTTGATTAATAATATAAATAAGACCAATTTTCTTAAAGACAGATATTATTCACATACTTCAAAACAAGATTATACTTAAAGGTTTCAGTCATGTTAAGACGCAGTGTACCTGCAACAGTAATGTCTGCATGATGGAGTCTGCAAGCTGTGAATTCCGACGAAGAACATCATAAAAACCCTATGCAAAGAAAATAACAAGAAACAGTGAGTGTGTGGTAGACCAAACACTAAATATAAAATTAACAAGTTACTGATCTTCAACAATGCCTGGAAGAAACTATCTAACTATAGATAACACACCTTGTGAATTTCCCAAGTCGCCAGACTGAATCTGAAAAGTTTTGCTCACAATCCCCTTGTGCGTTGGAGGTGGTGTCATGCACTCTGCATTGGATCCATCCTGCCCCTCCATGTCACTGAAATCAGAATATGGCAGTTTGAAAACTTCCAGATATTTAGGATTGTATCAATGGGCTGAATTAGACCATTCCACAGAACTGAGAGGAAAGGGGTATCTGTTAGGAATGTGTGGCTAGATAGAGTCTCTACCAGAGAGATGTTACCAAAGGTAAGTAACTTATTCTTCTGATAGATACATATAACTGCACATTCTTCACCTTAAGAATAGATATCAAAACAGCAACTCCCAGAAGGAGGGTCTTTTGAAAGGCTGAGATCAGGAAAACCTGCAGGACGGATTGGGCAAAGTACCTGTCCCCCTGGACATGGCTCTACAGGGAGTTTTAGAAAGTGGGCATTTCTCTGCTCTTAACTTTGCTCTGTGTGCCTGAAACTTGTCTCCAATACATGTCTCCAATACATGTCTGGGCTGGGTGACTGCTACTCTTTGCGCATTCACTCTAGACAGCCACTAACACAGGAAGGATGGGGTGTGACAGAGGACTCATCTGCATTCTGATAGACTCACTGTGTAGGAAGGGGAGAGGGATCTCACACTTACACTTCAATATTTAGTGTCATGTCCACACACAAAGCACTGATTTACCTCCCACAGATAGCCTGACAAAGAGTACTGGATTGAAAGGGATCCTTGTGCACTTCAGAGAGCTGCTTTGAAGTCACCCCTGCATCAAAGGCACTTTTGGGTACATGTACTGGGTCTCTGCCTCCCTAAAATCAGACACTTGTGGATCGTGAACTGAACCTCTGTCAGAAGGTATGCTGTGCTGCCTAGAGGACTCAACAGTACTGCTTTTCTGGAAAGACTGATTTTATGCTTGTTGCCCTGCTGTCTGCGACTCCCACAATCTGCTGAAGGAGTACTGGACTCTGCTTTCCCTCCTAAAGATCTCCAAGGGTTTGCTGGCTTGCCTCCTGTGTTCTGAGGTCTCAGGGATACAAAAGACTTCCTGCAATTCTGCTAGTGCTGCTGGACTCTGCATTCTGTGGGTCCTACCCTTGCATGAGGAGTCATCTCCAAGTTCAAGTTCTGGGCCTCAGATGTAGGCTCTGCAGATTTTTACTACGAAACTGACGCATTGTCACCACTGGGCTGTTCGGAAGCGACGCATCAAGGATTCAAATTGGGTGAACTTTTTTTCTGAAGGTTTTGTGTAGAACATCCCCAAAGTTATTAAGAAAACAAAAATGCCTTTGCTATGGAAACTCTGACCTAACTAGAACTACATTGACACTAGACACTGGCACTGACACACACAGTGAAAGAGTCAGCGTAGTTATGGTGGTGTACTAGTTTACATAGGAATTTATTTTTGTTAGCCTAATAGCTTTGGGAAGTTTGACAAATCTAGACAAAACTTATTTTTTTTAAAGTTGTTTACTTTGGGTCCTTCAAGGGATGATTCACACTGATCATTCAAGTCGGGCCAAGAGAAAATGGGAAAGGGTCCCCCAAAAGTGTGATTTCCCATTTTAATTCCCAAAGGGTTCTTTGCTCTTCGATATAGAAGAACCAGCTGAACAGAAATGCACTAAAAGGGCCACAAAGTTAGCACTAAGCTCAAGGATTGTGCTTTTGTTGGTTTAATGTAAATTTGTTCAGTACTTTTTGAGAAATTAGGGTTTAAAGACATGCTCCGGATGGGCATGAAGAGGTTACATTTTAGAGCTATCTTGACAGTTGGATAGCTGTATTCTGAACTTGTCCATAACTTTTGCGCTGCGCTGTTGGAGGAATTTGCATAAAATGTAGCAGATATTTAACTTACCCTCCATATTTTTACATTTCTTCAGATTCGACAAGGGAGTCACACTTAAAAGTGTGGTCAAAATGTGTCATATCCTAATAATAACGCATCATTTGACAAATTTACATGAAAGTTGCCATATTGTCAGTATCTTTATTCTTCTGTGGGAATTGTTTCATGCAGGTCCATCGAGGAGTGGGTGGTACAGTCGAAAACAATGTAATGTGGTAATAACTATGGTGCTCAGTAATATATCCACATGAACATGACATTTGACTGGCTCTTAGTATATAATTCCAAGCACAGGAATCTCAGGCTTCATACAGATGCTAGAATGGGGGCGGGGAGCAACGTAAAAGGGGGTGCAAAAATCATTAATTTGCTAACGTTTGGTGCAGTTTTACAGATCTGAACAACACAAGGCAACTAACTACTATAGTTAGCTTACTTGTAATATTTTGAATTTCACGCAAGCCCATCGAGAGAAAGAAGCACACTTTATGGGGTAGTCAAATAAGCAGCAGTTTCTGTTTTAAACTCCCATTGGGAGCTTTTCTCTCTCCTAAGAAGCCCTGAGGAATTATAGCAATCTTGGAATGAAAGTGAAACATTACTCATACTCAGGGAAATAATGTTGCTTGCTTTGAAGAAAATCAGTAATTTTCAAGAAACGTGCTTACAATAATGCTTCAGTGGGGCTGAAAAGGTTCAAACCCTAGATCTACATTTAAAAATAAAAGCCTTTGTCTTCGAGGGGGCCTCAGTTTGAGACCTGGAATAGAGACGTTACCATGTGGGCTGAGGCAGAAGGTAGACCACTCAGTTGGGAAGAGTTTAGGGGCATGAGGAAGCACCCAATAGACGAATAATGGAGAGAGGTGATGGTAGCATGGGAAACCCCTGATGATGCTGCGAATGAGGAGACTGGTTCAGAGCCTGGCAGCGAGCCGTACCCTGAAAGCAAGCAACGTGATACCCTCCACGGCCCTTAGTAGGCCCGGAGCACTGAACTAAGCGGCAGATGCCTGTAGAGAACTAACAGGCAGAGGCTTGCTGATCAGGCAAGGGAGTTTTGACAATAGCCGGGAGGCCCTCCCCCTGCCCTCCAGCCTAACAGGAGGTCCATTTATATAGCGATTTCCCCCTAAGTGTACTATGTCGGATATGATTTACTTCACCTCTCTGCACCGGTTTTATTTACTCCTTTTTCAGTTTCATTTCTCCTCTTGTTATGAGGTTTGTTTTTAATAAATGAAGTAGTACTTTGATAATTACGAATGTTATGCACGTACTCAGGTTTGGGGGTGGAAACTCCCACTTATGAGTTCTTGTAAACAAACTTAAATGGAACATGTACTAGAAAATATAGTCATCACCTGCAGTTGTTAGTATGATGGGCTAATGTTTAAATGTACTCTATTGTGTATCCAGATTCTGAGATAAGTAGTCGAACCAGCTTTCGGTTTCACCTTTGGACATTGAGGAATGTTAATTTGAGATATGATATAACTGCCAATTGGTATACTGACTCTAATCATAATGTTTTCTTTTCTGTATCACGCGTGCTTAATATTACAAAATGGCAAAAAAATACTTAATGCATTTTTTTCTTTTAAGCCTTCATTTTAAAATTTCAGCATTTATTGGCCATTTTGAGTCCGGGGTTCTAAAGTTTAGTTTGCAAACTTGGCATCACAATGTCTGTGCATAAAATACCTAGCCAAGCTACAGGCCAGGCCTTTAGGACCAACCCTTGCTATCCATGTTTGAAAGGCATGTAAAACAGGGGTTGACAGACTGCGTTAGGATAGCACATTATTAGCAAATGAACACTTTGGCACTTTTTGATAAATTTGCATGGAATTAAATATACCTACGATAAAATAAATATGCTACGTTTCTGCCAAATGTCATACCAGTACGATACAGCACCAAAGATATCAAACAAATATTTTTTACCCCACTTCAACACAAAATCAGAACAGCCATGCAAACTATAACTTGCACTCCAAATGGAATAACCATGATCTCAAAATATTTATAGTAATGATTAACAGGTAAAAGGCAAATGTAGCAACATATACTTAACCCAATAAATAATCCTACATTCATAGTCATCTCTTTGTATGTAGTAAGTAATATGATATGTAATTTAATATGTATGCTTATTTATAACTTTTGCAATTACATTTGTCATGTTAAGGGGGAGGGCATGAGAAATGTATTTTGTGTGCGGGTTTTGGATGGTTTGCATGCTGCTGTGCAAAATAAATAAACATATATGTAAAATGCTACTTACCAGTATGCATCTGTTCTTGGCATGTAGAGCTGTAGATTTGTATACTTGTGCATAGATCGCAATCTGGTGTTGGGCTCGGATGTTTGAACTTTGTTTTTGTCTTGGAAGAAGTCACGAGGTAGGGGACTCCTCCTTAGGACGATAGTGCACATAGGCATCGACTCTATCTCCAGATTATTTTGCCATGGAGGGTTATAATGGAGTTGGTAAGAAATAGAAAAGGATGTCCATGTGTAATGCATCTAAGTTGCATAGTACTGGAACAGATAGAGGTATCCGGTGAGGCGGGTGGGCGTATACAAATCAACAGCTCTACATGCCAAGAACAGATGCATACTGGTAAGTAGCATTTTCAGTTCGAGGCAGCATTTTCCGTTCGAGGCATATAAGCTGTAGATCGTATACTTGTGCATAGACTATACAGCAGTTAACTCCTTAGCAGTGGCTATATGGATCTGTTGCAGTGGTTTGATAAAATGTTCTTAATAGAGCCTGGCCCACATTAGCTTGTGTTTTGCTTGCACGTCTATACAATAGTGTTTTGTGAACGTGTGTGGTGTAGACCAAGTTGCTGCTTTGTAGATGTCATCTAGGGGTATGTTCCCTAAGGATGCCATAGATGCCCCTAGTTTACGTGCGGAGTGAGTTTTAGGGGAATGGTTAAGGTGCATTTGGCTTTAGCATTGCATATTTGGATGCATTTAACAATCCACCTTGCAATCCCTGTTTTTGAGATAGGTTTGCCTTTATGAGGTGGGTAGAAAGCCACAAAAAGTTGTTTAGTCTTTCTAAAGGATTTCGTTCTTTCAATGTAATAAAATATCGCTCTTTTTGCGTCTAGCGTTTGAAGAGCTCGTTCTGCTACTGAGTCTGGTAGAGGGGAAAACACTGGGAGTTCTACAGACTGGTTAAGGTGGAAAACAGACATGACTTTAGGTAGAAATTTTGGGTTAGTCCTAAGAACCACTTTGTTATGATGGATTTGCAGAAATGGTTCTTGTATGGTTGATGTCTGGAGTTCACTGACTCTTCTGAGAGAGGTGATCGCAACCAGGAAAGTTACTTTCCAGGTGAGAAATTACAATTCGCAATTATGCAGAGGTTCAACTGGGGGACCCATGAGTCTGGTAAGTACCACATTTAAGTTCCATACTGGAGAGGGTGGAACTCTAGGTGCGTTTTTTCTTTTGAGTCCTTCCATAAATGCCTTGATAGCTGGTACCCTAAACAAAGACAAGTGTGGTCTGTTTTGGAGATAGGCTGCTATTGCAGGGAGATGTAGTCTAATGGATGTATATACTAGGTTACATTGTTGTAGATGCAAAAGGTAACAGATGAGGTTTTGAATAGAAGGATCTAGTGGGTTGATTTTGTTATTTGTACAGCAAATTATAAATCTTTTCCACTTTGCGGCATAGCAAGTCTAGTGGTAGGACATCTGTTATGTTATGTTAGCTGAGTTTATATAACGCGCAGCTGACTCAGCGAAGAGGCGCCCTGGCGCTGACACAAAAAAACCAAGGAGACTAAGAGACTGAACAGGTAGCCTCTTTAATGATGTTCATGGTGTCTGGCAGGAGATTAAGGTAGCCAAACTCTAAGATTTCAGCTGCCAAATCGCAAGGTTGAGTTGACTGGGATTTGGATGCCTTATCTCTCCATGGTTCTGAGTGAGAAGCTTGGGTAAGTGGCGTAGCTTTTGATGAGGAACTACTGATAGCTCCAATAGGGTTGTGAACCATGGCTGTCGGGCCCAAGTTGGAGCAATCAGGATCATTGTGAGGGAATGCTGTTTGAGCTTCGGAACCACTAGCGGAATGAGCGGGAGAGGCGGAAAAGCGTAAGCTTGGCGACAACTTTGCCAGTCTCTGGGTCAATAAAAAGAGTCAATAAAACTCAATAAAAAGAGTTTTTAGTTTTGGATATGAAAATTCAGTTGCGGGCTGTGTGGGTAAAATTAATTGGTTTCTGTGCTGAAGATTTTGGGTCAGAATTTTCTTTGGACCAAGTTTCTGAGGCTTTTTGCTGGGTCTTGGACTACTTAGGTTTTGTTCTAGGAGTTTGTGGCTCAGAGTCTTTTTTCGGCTCTGACGATCTTTGGGCCTTTAAAGCTGTTTTCAGCTCTGAAGATTTTTTTCGGTTCCAAATGTTTGTCCTTGGTATGTTTCGACGTCGAGGGCTTCGGTGTCGAGGCTGTCTTTGGCATAGACGAAGAAGGGTGTGGCACATCTTTGGTCTGGTGCTTCGATGCCGAAGGTGACTTTTCGGCACCGGATTGGGGCTGACTCGAGCCCGAGCCGTAAGGCTTATCTTTGGGTTTCATAGCCGGGCCAGAGGGTGGTACATCCGAGACATGTTGCCGGTGTCGACCCGAGGGGGAGGGTGTTACTGGAGCATTCGGTTTGGTTTTTGGGAGAGGGGTTTTGGTACTCGCGGACCGCTGAGACGGGGTGACTGTCTCCTCTTCGACAGAGTAGTCGGCCTCGGAGACGAACCCTCTGACTCAAAGTGTGAACAATTGTTGGTAACATTGTGACAAGTACTAAATTGTGACCTTTCTAGATGTGAAAAAGAGGCCATCCAATCAACGGAGAGGTGGGAGAGCGTTGAGGACTCTGCAGTTACTGCATCCACCAGTGTTATCGAAGGTAAGTAATTCGCTCTTCAGATAGATACTTCTAACCACAGATTCCTTACCTTTGAACAGATATGAAAGCAGTACCTCCCTGTGATACGGCGCCCTCCCCTACCTCTCTGATACAGAGTCATCCAGGACGGTCCCCTTTCCCGGAAGCGTCCTTGACAACCTGGACTCAACGTCCTTCGTTGCAGGAACCAATCAAAATCGGAGTAGGACCGGAAGTACTCCCTCATGACCCGGGAAGTTCCGCCCTAATCCCGGAGTCCGAAACTGGAAAAGACGGTGCCGAAGAGAGAGAGGTGTGCAATACGGCGAACTCGTGGCAGGAGGCTCGGGCGAACACAGCACAGGAGACGGCGGTCGAAGATGATGAGGAAGACGTGTGGAGTGAAGACTGGTGGAGTCCACAGGAAGTGGCTGGGGAGCGGCCGCAACTCGCGGAAGAGTTGCGGCGGGGTATTTGAGTACCAGAACCTAGATAACGTACTCTCTAGCACCTTCTGTGCATTGTCTCACTGGGAACATAGGCGCACTGTAAATCGAGTCTGTATAGCATCGTTGGAGCCGTCACTTGATCACTAGTGTAAATATCCGTGCACGAACCCTCACCTAAACACCCTCCCGTCTTTCAACTCTTAACCTCCCATATTGTGCCCAAACCTCTCCCTTCCTCACATTCGCTTCCATTTCCACGCACCCCTTGGTGTCGGTTTCGGTACCCGATTATCCCTGTCCAGGTGGACTAATACCTCTTTTCTGTGTCTCTACTCCCTTTAACCTCCGAGGACGACATCTGGAGCAGCTCTCCCGAGACCAGACCTCCCGGTGTTTCATCAGAAGAAGATCCGAACACCCATTCCTTCTACATTTCCCAGAGAAGAGTCTGCATCTAATTCTTCCACCTTGCCCGATTGAGCTGTTGTACCATATAATAATAAGAGACATCGCCCACTACATACGGCCTCCACGCCGGTTATTCCGGTCCACCACACCCACACGATTATACTCCCCAAGGAGGAGTGTGTGTGTAGTGGGATCAGACCAAAAACAACTTGCACAACCGAGCAGGCAAGCAGTTATTCCAGCCGCACCTGGCTGTCAAATGCAGTAGTGCTTCATAAGAGAGGGGAGCGGAGTTGGCCTAACGGCTTGGGCGGTTGACCTCGAATCTGGGGAACTGGGTTCGAGCCTCGGCAATGACGCCGAATATCCTGTGATTCTGGGCAAATCACTTAATCTCCCTGTGCCTAACAAAACTGAATGTTTCCTTATATAACGCAACTGATGCTATGTAAAGCTCTCTGATACCCGATACCTTTGGGTCAAGTTTGCGCTATATAAAACTCCATAAAATAAAAAATAACCATATGCACCGATGCCCATGATACAGCCTAGCAGATATCAAGAACAGCACCTCCCACCCGCTTTTGCCCTTCCCTCAGGAAATGGAACCTCAGTCCATCTAAGGGCTGCTTCTTGGCCAGTGCATTGCAGAACTTAGAACTACCACCTCAAAAAGGTTATAGAAGTTAAAGCTACCACCTCCAAAAGGGTCCTCTTCGGCACAGCGTTCTCTTTCTTTGCTTGGACAAACCCACAAAAAGTTTATCGCCCACTCAATAGTCCTTGGTACGTACAGTCTATGATAAAGCTTAAAGTCCTTTTGTGATCCGACTGATGAATCCTCTCCTCATCTTTCAAGGTGTGAGAGGGAACAAATGTAAATGTAAATGTAAATGTAAATGTAAAGGTATTTGTAGAGCGCACTGTCACCAAGCGGTTTCCTGGCGCTATTACTCATACCGCTGTGGAACCCTTCCTGGCTTTCCCTGTGAAGTGTCCACTCCTGGGCACTCCCAAGGTGGAGGCCAGGCATCCTAGCGCTGTTGGGGCCGTTGTGGAGATTAAGCAAGCTCTTGCCCAGAGTTGCAGCATGGGGCCCATGATTAGAATAGGCACCAAGGCGAGAATTGTCAGGTCCGAGGAAATTGAGCCCAACACCCGCCGAGGTGGGAATTGAACCCTGGTTCCGGGTCAGAACTCTGCATCAGGGTCTGCCACTCTAACCATTGAGCCACACTCCTCCACAAAGAGCAGTGGTTGAGAATTTCATTGCCCAATGTTGAGAGGATTCACAACATTAGGTAAAAAGGCAGCCCATGTTCTCAGCACCAGTTTGCCCAGAAATAAATGTGGTCTGGGTTGGTTGCACTGATAGTGCCTGCAGTTTACTCACACAACTTGCTATGCATAGGCTCAAAAGGCACACACATGAGAAATGTCAAGATCAAGTTAAGGTCTCTATGAGGCATCACAAACAGCTTGGGATGGACAATGTGCATCAAACATTTAATAAATCTGAATTGAACGGAACTGAATTGAACTGTACAAGGATGGTTAGTCCGGCATACATAGAAAGGCCAAAAGAGCAGACAAACAATTGTTTACATTGTTTGTTGCAATACCTTGCTTAGATGAAGACAAAAACAAAACATTCAACAGTTTTGCCTGGTAGAGGTCATTGGTCCGAGCACCACACCAGCCTACAAATTTGTTCCAACGCCCAATATAAATGGACTTGTGGAAGGGAGTCTGGTAGAAAGGATGACATCTACCAAGTCAGGCAGCAGATCAAAAGCTGTTAATTGTCGCCACTCAATCGCCAGGCATGTAAAAGTAAATTGCATAGACCCAGGTGGAGGACCCTTCCCTGCTGCTGAGAAAAGAGGTTTTCCCAAAGTGGTAGCCTGATCGGAGGACAGGTGCTCATGCTCAGGAGTTTCAGATACCACCCTCTCCTAGCCCAAACCGAAGCCACCAGCATGTCATTGCCCCAGTCATTCTTGACCTTCTTTAGAACATGAGGCAGTAGAGGTACTAGCGAGAAGGTGTACAACAAGTCTCTTGTTCCATTCCAGATATAACGTGACTCGAAAATAGTGTTTTGGGGGAAACCCAATGAGCTAAATTATTGAAACTGTGTTTAACGGTGGTGAAAAGATCTTGTCAGGGTTCCCCCACTAGCGAAAGAGGCTTTGCGTTACCTCTGAATGTAGAGGCCACTAGTGATATGCCAAATTACATATGCTCAATTAGTCTGCTGTGGCATTGAGTAACTCCATTACGTAGCTGGTATCCTTGAACTCTAGCACCTCCAGAGATGTAAAACAGAGGAACTAGGAACCCATTATGCCCTCATTGTACCAGTATCCCATGGCAGTGGTTTTGTCCATTAAATACAAAACCTGTGTGGGGGGGGGGGGTTTTGTCCATGACAACTGCATTAGTCTCCCCTTGATGGGACGGTAAGGCCGCCAGGAGCAGACAAATGGCCTGTAGCTCCAGTAGGTTGCTGCGGAGACTAGACTCATATGTTTTTCACCTCCCCTCCAAGAGACACCCCCCTCCACAACACAGAAGTGATGCATCTGTTACCACTATCGGCTCTGAGTGGGGCAGGAGAAAGTGGCTTGCTACAGGAAACATTCTGATCTGTCAGCCACCACTGCAGATCTTGAGTCATCTCCTCAGACACCTGGATACAATCGGAAAGAGGCAATGAAGATAGGCCAACTGGGATTTCAGGTTCCACAGCAGGGTTTGCCGAAACCACCTGGGGCAGTTGACAAGAAGAATGCAGTAGCCTAACTGGCAAAGATGCCTCACAGCCATCCTCAGGATCCCAGATCGATCCTGAAATATTTGGATCATAACCCCAATGTCCTGGGCTCGTTGCTACGATGGAAAAGCTTTGAACATGTCCACGATAACCTCACTGAATGGAAGCCTCTGTGATGGAATCAGATGCAACTTTAACCTGTATAAAGTAAACTCCAACAATGCAAGTAGTTTCGCAGGTGTCCAGAGGTGGTCCATGACTGGCTGCAACAAGCCGGCCTTCAGCAGTCAATCATCAAGATATGGGAACACAGGAACTCCTGACCACCAAAGATGGGCAGCAACCACCACCATCACTTTCAATAACACTTGATGGGAGCTGGTGAGGCCAAAGGGGAGTGCGGCAAAGTGAAAATGCTACTGGCCCACCTTGACCCACAGGTAACACTTGTGGGACTGTCGAACATGTATTTGAAAATAAAGTCCAATAATACCATCCAGTCTATCAGAGCAGAGAATATGTGACCCAATGTCAGCATTCTAAATTATTTGTCTATCTGCAAGAAGGTGTTGAAGGGCTGGAGGTCCAAGAAAGACTCAGGCAACCCTCCTTTTTCAGATAAGGAAATAGTAGGAACAACACCACCAATCTTTCTCCAAGTCTTGTACCATCATTATGGCTCCCTTGGAGAGTAACAGGTGTACCCAGGGGCATAACACAGGCCCCCACGGTGACTGGGGGCCCCCGAACTGCAGGCAGCCCTCTCAGCACAGTACTCAGGCTGACAGCTCCGGATTAAATCTGGAGTGGCGGCTCCTCCGTGTACCTTGCAGGGGGGCCTCCTCAACTTTATTTTCTCCACTGGATGTACCTCCATTTACAGAAAGAACATACACTCTATTGAAATATATTATGGTGTGAGAGGGATATTGGGTGGTGAGGAAAGAAAAGGTAGAGTGTAGCTTGTTTGAACAATTTGCAAGACCCATCATCTGTCAGACATGATGGATCGTCAACCCGGTAGGAAATGCTGGATTCTACCATCCCACTCGTTGGGCATGTGCGACAGAGGGCAAACTAAAGTAGTTTGTTGACCGCTGCAGCAGGGGAAGAGGAGTAGGAGGACAGGTGCTCTGCTCGATCGCCTGTTGCTCGTCAGACCCGCAGCCCTGATGGACTGGACTGTCTGCTGCATAATCTGCTGGGAAGGTTGTCTCTGACTATTAGTTGGAGCTTTGGAGTAGTCCCTAAATTTCTGGAAATTCTTTGGGAGGGTTTAACAGCCCCAAAGAGCATGCTGTAGTACTGCTGTCTTCAAAGTGCTCCAAAGCGGAGTCCGTTTTGTTCTTTGAAGAGGCGAGACCTGTCATAAGGACATGTCCATCAGTGAATCCTGTACATCGCAGGACAATCTGGTGGACCTCATCTAGGCATATCTACGAAGGAGAACAACTGCCCAGCAAATATAGTCAATGGTTTCCAAACCAGCATGGGTAGCATATGTCACTCATGTATTGCCAAAGAGGCTGTCAGATCCTCTGGGACAGCAGAGAAGCTCCCACTAGCCAGGTTCTAAAGGGCATGTGCCTATCGACCCAACTGAGAGACTACATTTCAGGATTGCAATGCCAAGCTGGCAGAGGAAAACAGATTTCCAAAAGGCATCCATAATTTTGAATCCTCTGGCTAGAGGATCGGTTGGATGAGAGTTATGGTTCACCATACTAGAAAAGGCCTGTAAAAGATTCTCTAGAGTAGTGCGCTTGGTGAGAAAACTTGAATCACGAGGCGCCGCCCTACAACATCTGGCTGTCTACTAGCTAACAGGCAGGAAAAAACATTGGGCATATTTACTAATAGTGCATGCAGCATAGCACAGTAATTGTACAAAAGACAGAGCCACCCAATTATCCCTGGAGGACTGGGTATATTAATGATAAATCTACAAAAATGTCCCCAAAGGAATTGTTTTTTAGTTATTTGCTATTCATAAACAGTCACATAAAGTGAACATTTATTGACCAAAAACATGGGATATATCTCAATTCTTGTTTATTTAGATCAAGATTTAGTACGGCAACAACAATACTACTAACATTATAAATCCTCGTGTGAGTAGTATATAACACCTTTTGCTTTTTGCATGGACAAACAATATACCATACATCATAACATTTTCATCCAACATATGACTGACGCGTTTTGCATTCAAGAGAGGGAGGAATTTGAGAGACTGTCTAGTCAAAGCCTATAAAGAACCTCCATCTAGTACTATTCAGACACAATGGGGTTTAGCCCCTATCACTGGTCATTATCCCTGTGGGAATTGTGCTGCCTGTGCTACGACATGTATAACAAAAGAGTGTGTTGTGAATGGCAAAAGAATCAAATTATATCATCACTCAAATTGTCAGACCAAAAATGTTGTTTACTGTCTTTGCTGTCTATGTGGATTGTATTACATTGGTAAAACCACACAGGAGGTTAAGAAACGCATCTTGCAGCACCAATCCTGCATAAATGTAAATGTAAATGTACATGTATTTATATAGCGCAAATCGCCCACATCGCAGGCATCTATGCGCTTGCTTAGGGAACCCGTCCTGGTATTCCCCTGTGAGATACCCCGGCAGGGTATCCACAAGGTGAAAGCCAGGCATCCCGCCGCGAGGGGCCGTTGTGGAGATTAAGCAAGCTATTGCCCAGAGTCGCAGAGTGTGAACCCGTGAGTCAAGTAGGCACCGGAGTGAGAATTATCGAGTCCGTGGAATTATTGAGCCCAACCCCCGTCGGGCGGGGAATTGAACCCTGGTCCAGGGCCGATCTCAGCTTCCGGGTCTGCCGCCTCTAACCCCTGAGCCACACTTCTCCACCTAAGATGCAATGTAATCACTGCTCCGTTGGTAGAACATTACCAACTAAAGTCACATCTACCTTCTGATATGCAATGGTTTGTCCTAGATAAAGTCGCCAGTACTAAACGATATCATAACGTGG
Organism: Lissotriton vulgaris; assembly: GCF_964263255.1. Taxonomy (NCBI): domain Eukaryota; kingdom Metazoa; phylum Chordata; class Amphibia; order Caudata; family Salamandridae; genus Lissotriton; species Lissotriton vulgaris. The sequence goes on from NC_141687.1 coordinate 1,954,696,699, forward strand.
ACCGGCTGCTCACCTTAAAAGAAAATAGGTGGATTTGGTCCTGTGACACCGTAGCGAAGGGGTTAAATTCTCTCATTGAGTGGCATACTTTGGCAACTTTGTAATCTGGAATACATATATTAGCCTATGCCTCCATCTATCCCCCTATGTCGTATGAGTCCACTGATTCAGGAACGTTTCTATAGTACCTCCTATATGATTAAAAACACCATTGGGGCGTTACTTTGTCGAGTCTCCCTCGCCTATTATTATTATTGCTCCTTGGTATATTACATCTTTTGAATTACAATGAGTCTTCCGTTTCTAATGAAAGCATACACACATTGTTATAGGCTTTTACTTTTCCAAGATGACCGCGATTCTATTCATGAGCGTCCATAGCACCTCCATACCTTCATGATTTAAACTTTATTCTGGGCTTTACTATGCAGAGTGTTCATTATTGTTCCGTGGCACACTACATCTTTAGATTTCCATTGAGTATTTCGGCTTCGCTTTTTTCAATGAAAGCATATAAAGGATTTTCTAATGTAAGGGTGCACACATTGTTATAGACTTTTACCACTCTAAGATGGCCGCGTTTCTAGTGCATGATCTGACGTCAGTTTGGGACACCTTTAACAACGGCGTTTACCGGACCCGATTCAGACGAGGATTGTCGGCTGATCTACGACGGCGGGGTTGCTTCCTTACTCGAGTAAGTTCCTTCCCCGTGTTAATCAAAATAGTGTTAATCAAAAAAGCGTTAGGGATGGCTTTCCTTTGTTATAGATAGCTAACACGCTTCCCTTGTTCATAGGTGCACAGTAAAGACACAGAGTCGCTAATAGTAAGTTATTTGTGTTGGTTTTGGTTACGCTGACATGGGAAACAAGTTGGAATACCAATTGTAATTATATGCCATTTTACCTTCACAGAGTGAAATATTCGTTTTGAGCGCGTAAGTTCTGCCTCTTCCTAACTGCTTTTGTGATATGAGCAAAGTTAGAGCAGGGTACAAATTTAGTTTTTCGTTTTTCTATGGTCTTTTTGTACAGGTTCAACTATTGTGGACATCAGCTCTGAGTGAGTATAGTACTAAGGTGGTTGAGCTTTACCATTTTTTACGTGTGAGAGAGCTCAGCTATAATTGATAGGTGGCTTTTTCCTTTTAATCAGTTTTTAGATTGTTTGGACATTGTGGTCCGTTTGACAAAAATATACTTCCGGCTGGAAGTATTAGGTAAGCCTTTAACCAATTATCTGTTGCCCTGTACATATTGAGTTTTTTTTTGTTGTTTTTTTTTTGGAAAACCTTTATTTACCAAAACAAGTACACCGCTATTCAGCCGTACATCCCGGAGGCCAGGCAGCATCACATAGCAACTCGGAAAATGTACAAAAACAAGGCACAGGAGTGGTCAGGTTTAATTTTACAATAGAAAATATTAAACTAACAATAAATATGACCCAAGTCAACAGAGAGAAAAGTAAAGAGAGAAAAAGAGGAAGGACCAGAAAAGATAGTGAAAAAGAAAGAAACGAAGCAAGGCTGAGGACAAAGAGGATAGACTAGGCATATATCACGGGGAGGGGCGGGGTTCGCACATCCCATCAACAACAGGGTACATGACAGACAAATGGACGGGGAGCAGAGATTCAGGATACAAAGCTTGGAACCTTGGGAGGGGGGGAACTACGGAGACAGGCGGATATCAGGCTGTGTCATCTCCGGGGGTGCACAGATGTCTCCCCTATACGAGTTCCACGCTCCCCATATCGACCCCCACATCCTGGGTTTGCCCCGAGCCAAGTAAACAGTCTTTTCTCTGAGCATGCACCAATCCATGTTGGTCTTCCACAGGTCGACAGTGGGGGGCGCGGACGCACCCCATTTCTGGGCAATGTCCCTTTTGGCTACCATATTACCCAGGGTGACCCAGCGGGTCTGAGCTACATTGTAGTCGTTCGGGCCCCAAACGTTCAGGAGGCAGCGCCGGGCCTCAGCAGGCAGGGTCACACCGGTAACAGCTCTCATCACTTCATGCACACGCCCCCAGTACGAGGCAACCACCGGACACTCCCAGATTATGTGCATAAAAGTTGCCACCACACCACATCCTCTCCTGCACCGTCCATCCTGAGAGAGCCCCATGTGTATCACCCTCGGGCCCGTGACATAAACCCTGTGGAGTATCTTCAACTGAACAAGTCTCAACCTGGCCGAGATCGCCACCTCCTTAGGGGAAGAAACTGCTGACTGCCACTCCTCTTCATCCATCTCAATTCCGTCGTTCACCCAGAGGTCTTTCAGTTTCACCAGCAGATCAGTCCGCACATTGATGAGCTTCTTATAGGTCAAAGAGATGGCGCTATCCGGCATATGGCCGTCTAACACCCTATCTTCCAGCGGAGACGACTCAGGCACTTTCTCCCCCACGGGTATAGAAGATATGATAGCGTGCCGCAGCTGTGCATAACGGAAGTATTCCGTTGAACCCAATTGGAACTCGGCCTGTAGCACTTCGAAAGATTTAACCTCCCCCCTAGCCATCACATCTACCACCTTTGAAATACCGATAAGATCCCATCTGTCGAACCCTTTGGAGTGCCACAGTTTCCCAAGCAGATCGGAATCGTACAGGGGAGTAGCCATAGTGAGTTTGCCCTGCCAACCCAAAGTCTTGGTCACCGCCCTCCAGAGGTGCACCGCCGTTTTAGTAGGTCCAGTCAGTTTCCGATCCAGAGATCTAGAGTACAATGCCCTGTAATAATTCCCATCATTCGTAAGCCAGCGATCCATGGCATATCCAGGATTGACCGCCGGACCGTAAAAACCATGATTAACTGCCGCCAGCTGAGACGACCAATAGTAGCGGCGCATGTCAGGCAAGGCGATGCCGCCATCATATATATATAAACAAAGAGATTCTATCAAAGTGTAATGATTTTTATTATTTTTATTGTTTTCTGTGGGTGATAATAAATGAGCTCTCTCTTAGGGTGGTAAAGATGAGAGCACAGTGTGCTTTTTAAAATACCCCTCACACACTAAAAAAATCCAATAGTGTCATGCTTCATCATTGGGGTCTTCCCGTCCCTCTACGGGGCGGGGCGTGCTACGACCTGACCGACTACGCGGGAGCACTAATATAGTGACAGGACTATGTGACTGTGCAAGTGTGGGTGATGTCAGTGAAGTGTAGGGACCTAATTATGTGTGGGAATAAAAAAGGTTAAAAATCCTCTGGCTAGTGGAAAAAAACAATTTATTCACTTCCCTAGCTGGGGACGTTAAGAAGGGGGTTTTGTTGAGGTAGAGCGATTCGCTACTACCTGGTCTAAATGTTTCGTAGGCAGTCCCCTACTGCCTACTCATCAGGACCTTCTAATGGTCCCTAAATAATAAAAATCATTACACTTTGATAGAATCTCTTTGTTTATATATATCTGATCGGAGGGTGATTCTGTCAATACCTCTTCACTTCCTCAATTGTTTTGGGATGCCTCCATCATACCATGGAATAGTCAGCTTGGCAATAGAGATCCGCGGCCTGCCATCCCACAACAGGGTACGCTGCAGGCTTTCAACCTCTCCAAAGTACTTGGCTGGCACTGGGTCTTGCGTATTCTGGAGCGCATAGAGGAACCGCGGCAGGGACATCATTTTAAACAATGCTGCCCGACCCAGCAGAGATATCGGCAGTTTCCTCCAGCCCTCCACATCTCGCCGCAACCTCACCAAAGGAGGGAGCAAGTTCTTAGTGTAACGAGCACGGGCATCCTTTGAAATATAAATGCCCAGGTACTTGAAACCATGTTGCGAAATCTGTATAGAGCAGCCTCGAGGGAGGCGCGGAGTATCGCCACACAGCACGTAGAGGGAGGACTTGGACCAATTGATGACCAGGCCCGAGTAACTACCAAAAGTGCCAAGCAAATCAAACACCATAATCAAGGACCGGCAGGGAGAGGTAAGGTATAAAAGGATGTCGTCTGCATAGAGCGATATCCGATCCCCAAAACCAGGCGACCACGTGATACCTGCAACGTCGGGATGCACCCGGATCCAGGCAGCCAACGGCTCAAGCGCTAGAGCAAATAGGAGCGGTGACAGCGGGCAGTCCTGTCTAGTGCCCCTGCGCAAGGCGAATGAGGCAGACAACCGACCGTTCACCGCCACATTGGCAAGTGGGGAAGAGTAGAGAAGCCGGACCCAGCCGATGTATTCAGGTCCAAACCCAAGTTTAGTAAGCACGGCCCAGAGGTAATTCCACTCGAGCGAGTCGAATGCCATTGTCGCGTCTAGCGAGGCAAGTACCGTTGGCTTCGTGATCAGGTGTGCCCGCGCCATTACCGCATGGAGCTTTCGAACGTTAAGGGCTGTGTTACGGTGCGGGATGAAACCGGACTGGTCCGGGTGAACCAAGTCCGCAATCACTCCCACCAGCCGGTTAGCAAGAAGCTTCGCCAAAATTTTTGGCTCGGCGTTCAGCAGGGAAATGGGGCGGTAGGAACGGCATAGGTCACAAGGTTTCCCCTCCTTGTGAATGACCACAATAGTGGCCAGTCGTTGGTCAAATGGGAGCTCACCAGCCTCACGGGCCGCCAGGAACATATCTCTCAGAGGTGCAGCAATGGTATCAGCCCTAAGCTTATACAGTTCCACCGGGATACCATTGGGCCCCGGTGCTTTACCGGAGCGCAGCGACCTGATCGCCAGTGCTAGTTCGTCAGCCGTCATGTCCCGGTCCATATCCTCCCGCACCGCGTCAGACAAGCAAGGGAGCTCGATCTCCTCCAGAAAGGAGGCCGAGTCAAGTTCGGACCGGTCGGAAACGGACGTATAGACCATCTCAAAGTAGTCCGCAAACGTCTCGGCAATAGCAGCGGGGTCAGTGACGACGAGCCCGTCGTCACCCAGGATCTCTGGTACCACTCGGGACGCCAGGTCCTTCTTATCCAACCATGCAAGAAGCTTACCCGCCTTATCCCCAGCGTCATATATCCTGCCCTGCTGTTCCCTGCTCATCGCCTTAGCTGCGTCAGTAGCAGTGGCCCTAAGTTCCGACTGCTTCAGGGCAAGAGCGTGGAGCAAATCCGGAGTCGGTCCCAGGGCCAGCTGGGAGTTCAGATCGGCAATATCCGACTCCAGCCGAACCAAGTCTTCATCCCGTCTTCTGCGCGCCTCGGCTATCAAGGAGAAGGCTTCCCCTCTGAGAACAGTTTTGAAGGCCTCCCAAAAGGAGACGGCCGAATCAACAGAGCCCGAGTTTTCAGCAAAGTACAGCTCAATGGACTTCGCCAGGAGATCGCGGGTTTTGGGGTTAGGAAAATACCAGGGGTTAATAGGTGCCACTCTCGATGTCGCCACAATGTGGAAGTCAAAAGACACCCAAACCGGCGAGTGGTCAGAAATACCCCTGGCCAAGAGACGAGCGCTGGAAACCGACTGGGCCGCGGGAGTCAGGACATAATCAATACGGGAAAGACTACCGTGGGCCCCGGAGTGAAAAGTGTATTGTCTCTGAGCGGGGTGGAAAAGTCGCCAACAATCAACCAAGCCCATGGTGGCAATGAAGTCCGAGAGCCAGGACTGAGCACTACGTAGATCTCTGGAAGGGAAACGGTCCAAGTCACCCGAAACCACAGAATTAAAGTCCCCCCCCAGAATCAGCAGTCCCTCCGGGAGACCCAAAATGGCGCCACTCAGATCTTGAAAAGTGGATGTTTGCAGCCCCGGGGGGACGTAAACCGAAACTAAAACCAGAGTGCGCCCCTCCCACCTGCACACCACTGCAACGTATCAGCCCCTATCGTCAACCAGGGTAGACTCCACCTCTAGGGGAAGGGACATGCGCACCATGATGCCCACCCCACGGGACCCCGTAGAGAAACCCGAATGGGCCACCATTTTAAAACCTCTCCTGTTCAAGGCCCTACAGGTGTTACCAACAAGATGAGTTTCCTGCATAAGAACGACATCTGGGGCACAACGTTTAAGCATCTGCAGAACAACACCACGTTTAATGCGATCCCCCAACCCATTAACGTTCCAGCTCAACAAATTCAATGATTTACCCCCCATCATCGAGGACGCCCCCCCCCCCTCAACACCCCCCGGAATGCAGCCCATGAGCAAAGACCATCAGAACAATAAAACCCCAGCCATGACGAGTTTGGAAAGAATAGAACAAACAAGAAGAACACGTTCCAACTACCCCCCACCCTGCACCCCTGCATTAGACTAGAAGCCACCCCAACTAGCAGTGTGCCTGTCGCCCCTTAAACTAACCTACAAGAAGCCCCTAGAGGAGAAAAGAGACATCCTATCCCCCCGTCACCCTCCATATCAAAGTGCAGAAGTGACGAAAACAAAAGAAACAACAGTCAGAGTCGGTGCCAGCTGCAGCAACCCTCCCAGAAAAAAGTCACAGGCAGAATGTTCACTCCCGGGAACCTGATCCTCCTGCGGCATCCTCCGTCTGATCATCCGGCTCGGTCCGTTGTTGAGGCAAAGTGTCCAACCAGTCCTCTGCCGCATCTGGAAGGTCAAAGAACACTGTCCGGTTACCATGCTCGATGCGAAGTTTAGCAGGATAGAGCATGGAGTAGCGCATCCCCAACTCCCGAAGTCGCCTCTTTACACCAGTAAAACTTTGCCGGCGCTTCTGGACAGCCTGAGTAAAGTCAGGGAAAAAGTTGACGTCTGCATTCTGGAATCGCAGAGGGCCAGCGCTCCTCGATGCCTGCAAAATGGCGTCCCGGTCCCTATAATTAAAGAGTCTCGCAATGATGGGGCGAGGGGATGCACCCGACTTCGGTGGGCCACCCGGGATCCTGTGAGCCCTTTCGACTGAGAAAAACTTGCTCAGACCTCCCGGCGCCAAGTTCTTAACCACCAAGTCCTCCACAAAGAGTTCCGCCGACCCCTCCTCGGCCCTCTCTGGCACTCCCGGAATGCGGACGTTCTGGCGCCGTGCCCGTCCTTCGAATTCGTCAAGCTGGCGCGCAAGTATCCCATTAGCCGTTTTCAGGTCACGGACCTCAGTATGCACGTCCGACATGTCGTTGACTAAGCTCGATGTTTTGAGGTCCAGGGACTTCACCTTATCATTTGTCTTGCCAAGATCAGCTCTGATAAGATTAAGTTCGATCTTTAAGGTATCCACTTTGCTGGACAGCGCCTCGTGCAGGCTATGCATCTCAGCCTTCACACCAGCAATGGCACCCATCACGTCCCGAAGCGTAAAGTCAGGATCCTCAGGGGACACGTCCCGCAACGAGTCTTTTGTTCGGCCCGTCATAACCGGTGATCCCTTAGATTGAGAGAAACGTTCTGGAATAGTAGACTGGGAATGAGTCGGTTTCCTGCTGACTCTTGGAGGCTTTCCTTTGTCCGAGTCCCCTCTACCCGCCATATTGAAATGTTATGGCAGGATAGTCCGGGGGAGGGGCAGGTCACCAAACGCTACTGCAGTCAACACCAGAGACACTGCAATGGGAGCCCCAGGTACCATCAAAGGGAGAGTGCAGCGAAGAGTGTCCGGGCCAGCTGGTCCAGGCAGTCCGATAGGCCCGAACGGGGAGTCCCGCGACAGGCCACCTCTCGGTCCCAACGGTGTCAGCCAATGACGCAGGCGGGGTCCGCCAACTTCACGACGGCATAACTCGGTCCGGGAAGATCGGATTTCCGATCTGAGAACGGGCGCCGCCTCAGCACCGGCTCAGCTAATGATTCCCACCGTCGTGGGACAGGATAGATGGCAGGATCATTGCGGAGGATCGGGAGGTCTTCGGAGCTCCGAGCTCACGCGGCCATCTTGGTTGCCCGCAAAGCTCCTCCCCCCACATATTGAGTTTTTGATGAGTTTTTGATTAGTCCTTGATCACTTTTGATCTTTCTAACTCTTAGTCACATGCTGGATTAGCACTTTCTATTTTAACTCGCACGGTGGCACAGGGTTAATTCCCGGTTTTGGGTTCACCTTATGGGTGTCTTTTGTGGTGAGCAGACGATACTTTACACAGGGATAAGAATATTTATCAATTGATTTTGTTTGTTTATTTTACATTGTAATTAGGAATGTGCAACATCTTTTCGTCCTGAGGATGGTCCTGGGGAATGTTTTCACCATTATCGGACCGAAACGTCGACGCTCTTAACATCGATTTGCTTTATAAAGTGAACCTCTGTGTCAGCTTGATAACAGTCATATGTTGGATAAAAATGTTATGATGTATGGTATATTGTTTGTCCATGCAAAAAGCAAAAGGTGTTATATTCTACTCACACGAGGATTTGTAATGTTAGTAGTATTGTTGTTGCCGTACTAAATCTTGATCTAAATAAACAAGAATTGAGATATATCCCATGTTTTTGGTCATTAAATGTTCACTTTATGTTACTGTTTATGAATAGCAAATAACTAAAAAACAATTCCTTTGGGGACATTTTTGTAGATTTAGCATAGCACAGTAAGGCAGGTTACTGTGCCGCGTTGCATGGACTGGAAACTGCTGAACAGTGCCATATTAACCAAGATACGGTGCTGCTTAGATTCCTCTATGTTCTGGTGCACTTGTAGCTGTCTAGCACTCACGCAGTCACCCTTGGTGCAAAGGTACCTGAGTAACAGGCATGATTGTTTTTGTGCAGGAAGACTTACCTTCCTGCACAGAAAAAATACCCCAAGGGATATTCCCCTTTCTATCTGTACTGCAGAATGCAGCACACATGGAAAGAGGAAGCAACTAGGAGAAAAGATGATATTTCTTCTCCTTGAGCCCCTGTCGGGTAGGCACACCAATCTGGCACAAATCCAAATTTAGAAATCTTTGTAAATCTGGGCTTATGTTAAAATACATGTGTGGATGTACGGGAACGCCCATGCCCCATCCATGCAGCGCCTACCCGATGCAAAGTAACGCAAGGCGCTGGGTTACTTTGTATTTACTAAACCACACAAATCAGCTTTGCGTGGTTTCGTAAATGTCAAAATGGATTTTGCGTCAGGCTGCACCACAAACGCAAAGCCACCCAGATGCTAAATGATATAAAATCGGTGCTATGGTTTTGGCTATGTAGGAATTAGAATATTTGTGAAAGCATCATTCAATGGAAACAGTGGCTTACATTTTGCTGGCCCAAGTTGTAACATGTCTGTCAAAACATTTGCTTTAGTCTGTATGAAGGACAGCTTTAATTATAGTACCTCAGCAGTCGTTAAAATAACCCCAGAAAACAAAGCACTTTCTTTCATTGGTGGTCAAATTCAAATTCAAATTCAAAATTAGCTTTATTCGATTTGTTTGGTAAAAATCATAAAAGCATACAAAACATTTTATACAGCAATTTTTCCCCAACGAAACTTTTATAAAAAGTCGATAAAGCCATTTTCACATGATAAGAACAAGAAGTCAGTGATGACATTTCAGAAAATCGACCTCGGGTATAAAAATTACAGCATAGAATTTCTAGATTTCATTACTGACTTTAAAAAACGAGAAACAACAAAGATGACATACACCTCATCTAACAAGAGTAACTTAAAATAAGCGTTTTTGCATGTTCTTATGCCCCAGCGTTTGATAAATACAGTTTCCTTGGGGCGGAATACAGTTTGCAAAAGAACAAAACATGGATGTTACTTTGTGATGAGTGATCATCGCACGGACAAATTAGATTCGAGATGGTCCAATCGTTTTGTTTTGGTAAAGTGACCATACGAAAGAAAGTACCTAAGCGGAGTCTGGTAAGTAACATACGGGGATAAGGTGCAGTTTCGGTCCTGAGATACAATTGCAAACCTTCTGTGGGAGTGATTGTTTGGTAGCTCAAAGTAGTGTTTTTGAGTTTCTCAACATCCCATCTAATACCCTCCAAATGGGTGATTAGGAGTTTTCTGAGGGATGACCTAGAGAGATTTACTAAGGACTCTGGATCGTCAAAGTATTCAGGACGGCCAATCTTAGAAAACATCAACCGGACATGTCGCAGCCACTTTATTTTGGATGCGGCGTCCAAGTTCATACAATCAATAATCAGCTCTCTGTTAAGTTGGCATTCCTTAGTAGTCCAGATTTTGTGCCAAAGCAAGCACGGGGACAGGTTTATGGAGTCGCTAAGATATTTGAGGCCAGTCTCAATGTGAGTGAAGAAAGTAGAAGTAGTTTTACCCACACCCAATAAATAGCGAATAAAAAGATTCTCGCAGGTTTGGAGTGAGGACACATCTTCAAACCCCCATAGGCCTGCTCCATATGTAACTGTTGCTACACACTTTGCCTGGTAAATCTGAATCATCTCGGCAGTTGGCTTGCCCCCTATTTTCGCTGCAAAAGTTCTCAGGGCTCCAATAGCACGCGTAAAGGCAAGCCTCCTAGCCGATATAGCGTGCTTCCAGGCTCCTTTTCTCCCAAAGACAACCCCCAAATAACAGAAAGTATCTGTGCTCTCAATTCTTTGCTCGTCAAGGTATATCGAGCATTGTGGCCTTTTACTCTTTTGGGTGCACGGCATAGAGAAGGTTTTGGAAATATTCACTTTTAAGTTTCTTTTTCCCATGTAGGATGAAAATTCTCTTACTGCTCGCTGCAACCCCATCATGGTCCTAGACATAATAGCCGCATCGTCGGCATATAATAAGATGGGAACGGGCCTATCATTAACAACTGGATAATCATTTTGGAAACTTGTCAGGTGGTCTACAATAGAGTTTATGTAAAAACTAAACAGAAGGGGGGCAAGGATACATCCTTGCCTAACCCCTCTGTTTATGGGAAATTTCTGTGTACATTGTCCCTGGGTCCCGAACCTTACTCTGGCACCAGCCTCTCTATACAGTTCTTTAATAAATACAATGATGGTAGGGTCCACCCCAATGAGCTCCAATGTTGACCAAAGCTGCAGATGATCCACACAGTCAAATGCTGAGCTAAGGTCAACAAAGGTAACAAACAGTTCCCCTTTTTTGGCCTCAGTATATTTTGACATCAGAAGGGACAGATTTAGACATTGTTCCTGGGTGCCCAGGCCTTTTCGGAAACCATATTGGAATTCCGTAATGATCTTATTTTCTGTCTCCCAATACTGAATTCTCTTGAGGATAATCCTTCCCGCAATTTTCATGAGGCCATCTAAAAGGGATATAGGGAGATAGCACGCCGGGTCGTCCCTACTTCCCTTTTTAAAGATGGGGACAACAATGGCTTCTGACCAGGTATTAATTAAGCCACATTTATTACCCATATTCAAGACATTGGTTAAGAGTGGAGTCCAAAGTTCCAAATTTGCTTTATAGACATCAACTGGTGTATAGTCCGGACCTGGGGCTTTCCCCGATGGGCTTTCCCTAATTGCAGTTTCCACTTCTAAGGTAGTGAAGACCAAGTCGATTGGATAAGGGGAAGCTGGGGGGTCACTTGCCTGATGAAGCTGCGTAGATTTATTCAGGGGTGAAGGTGCCCTTTGTTTATTTGTGTTGTCCCCCTGACTATTGGTATAAAGTTTACCATAGTGTTCAACCCAGCGCTCTGCTGTGATTGCTACGTCTATACAGTTCTCAGTACCCTTGGAGTTATAAACTGATCTAATCACTTTCCAGAAAAGGTTGGTATCCTTATTCCTGGCCGCTTCTCCCAAAGCTTCCCAGGCCTCCCGTTTCCTAGTTGCTTTCCTAAGGTTAATCTCTCTCCTATACTCGCGTCTAGCCTCAGAGATTAGGACCCTGTTTTTCGGGATAGCATTTAGAGCTTTCTTCAGGTTCTTTAAGGCAGCTGTACACCTAGAATCAAACCACCCGGTGGCGCGTTTCCCCTTCTTTTTATGGCTCTTGGTAAGAAGGCTTTTTATGTGCTCCTGAATATTAGCAAAAGCTGCCATAATCGCTTTAGGCTCAATATCTTCTTCTAAACAGACAGATATGTCTGCAAAGCAGGAGGTTATTAGGTGGTAGAGGAAGATTGTAGGGTTTAGGGTCTCCCACTTGAGCACATAGCCGTTTAACTTCGTTAAAGTAACCTCCAGAGGATAAAGTGGGCCACTAGGTTCCTTTGCTTTCTCCTGTGGGAGCCTAACCCCAAAGGTAATAGGGTAGTGATCACTCATTGGTTCATCCCCTATCTCCCAAAAGGTTATAAAATTAGGTGTAGTGGGGGATATCAGTGCAAAGTCAATTATACTTTCACAGCCTCTTCCATTATACGTTGGGGCGAAGGGGACTGGGGAAGAGCACGCCTGGTTAATGAAAGTAAGGTCGAAAGTAAACACAATACTGTTAAGGAGAGACCCCAGGTTGGTGTGTGAGAAATGAAAAGGAGCGTCCTCCTCTCGATCTGCAAGGCCGCACAAACCTAACTCAGAGAGTGGACAGACGGTACAATTAAAGTCTCCCACCCACAAAACTGTATGGTCTCCCAGGTTTTGGTGGTCAAGTGAGATGTCAAGTTCTGTCTACGGGGCGGTATAAAGGCCACTGGTAGTTTGTAAATCAAGGTATAAGACAACGTCAGTTTAATCATCATCATCCTCATCATCATCCTCCTCCTCATCCTCATCATCATCATCATCCTCCTCCTCCTCCTCATCATCATCCTCCTCCTCCTCATCCTCATCATCCTCCTCCTCAGCCTCATCATCCTCCCTTCTCATCATCCTCCCTCCTCATCATCCTCCCTCCTCATCATCATCCTCCCTCCTCATCATCATCCTCCCTTCTCATCATCCTCCCTTCTCATCATCCTCCCTTCTCATCATCCTCCCTTCTCATCATCCTCCCTTCTCATCATCCTCCCTTCTCATCATCCTCCCTTCTTATCATCCTCCCTTCTTATCATCCTCCCTTCTTATCATCCTCCCTTCTCATCATCCTCCCTTCTCATCATTCTTCTTATCATCATCCTCCCTTATCATCCTCCCCCTTATCATCATCCTCCCTTCTCATCTTCCTCCCTTATCATCATCCTCCCTTATTATCTCCTCATCCTCCTCCTCCTCCTCCTCCTCCTCATCATCATCATCATCCTCACCCTCATCATCAACCTCATCATCCTCACCTTCATCATCCTCACCTTCCTCATCCTCACCTTCCTCATCCTCACCTTCCTCATCCTCACCTTCCTCATCCTCACCCTCATCATCCTCACCCTCATCATCCTCACCCTCATCATCCTCACCCTCATCATCCTCACCCTCATCATCCTCAGCTTCATCATCCTCAGCTTCATCATCCTCAGCTTCATCATCCTCAGCTTCATCATCCTCACGCTCATCATCCTCACGCTCATCATCCTCACGCTCATCATCCTCACGCTCATCATCCTCACCCTCACCCTCATCATCCTCACCCTCATCATCCTCACCCTCATCATCCTCACCCTCATCATCCTCACCCTCATCATCCTCACCCTCATCATCCTCACCCTCATCATCATCCTCACCCTCATCATCCTCACCCTCATCATCCTCACCCTCATCATCCTCATAATCCTCCTCAGATTCAGAGCCAAAGAGATAATGGAGTCTTTACTGATAGCTACCACATGGAAGAGGCACAGGATTAGTATCAGGGTGCAGGGCAACAGGTTTCACATTTGTAAAGTAATAGTGTGAAATTGGTCAAACTCAACGAAATGCGTTTCTAAGATCTGACACGGACGTTGATGCCAGATCAACAGGGCTCAGTTGCTGGGATCTTGAGGACAGAGTGGAAGCCTGCACTGGAGTGAGTATGGGCAAGGTAAGGGGTACCTGAAAGGTGAGATGATGTTGGGAGAAGCCAGTCAGCGGTAGCCCAACTGGAGGCTCTTGCAGTTCTGTAGGTCCTGAAGGCAAGCCAGAGGAAGCTGGAAGCATATTGAAAATGTTCAACTTGGCCTCATAAGACCTCCATCTGCTAAGGAGTCAACAACGGCCCAAAAACTCAGGTCGCATTGGGACAAATTGAGGCACAGGCTTCATGGGCAGCGATCTTAAAGGAGTGTGAGTGATACCTTGACACATACTCTCTTTTCTGTTTGGAGTCAAAGTCTCCACATGTGGCTGAGTCCCACTTCAATTTTTTAAGCTTGTGCTTGGACTTCGACTGCTCTGAGTATTTCGAGCAGGGTCATCTGAACAGCCCCATGGCTGTGCCCGTGACTTTGAGCGCAATCAGTGCGAAGGCCACAACTTTTTTTGTGTACGCTGACATAGAACTACGCCTCCTGCTCTTGATTCACCTTCAGGTGTGGTAGGACACATTCATCACACAACTTCAAGTCGTATCTGGCACACCTCATGCGGCTCCATGACTGACATCCGTTTCATGTAGTTGAAGAATGCATAGAGTGAATTCTGCGATTTTTGGTGGGAATATTTTTCATAGAACACAGTGGAAATGTTTTGGATGTGTTAAAAGAAAGGGCAAAGTCAAGAGCGAAGCTCCAGATCCATGTTGGAAGGCACCAAAGGAAAGGAAATGCTGTCAGCAAGCAAGGGTAGCGCTTAAATGCGACTCCAATCTGTCAGTTCCAGGGCAGTATAGAGCCAGTGTGGAGCCTAACAAAGCCACCTAGTAGCATTCGTGAACCCTACTACAAAATTCTCTGCATCCGATCTAGCGCTTGGCGGATATTCAAAGGTGAGAAAACACACAAAAACTACATATATGTGTGTGTGTATATATGTGTGTGTGTGTATATATATAAATATATATAGAGACATATATATACAAACATATATACACACACTCACACGAAAGAGAGATAACATGTTTAGGTGCTATTAGTACACAAACTGCAGTGGTGGCAAACTCACATTTGACAGGGAACTGTGAAATATGGAAAATACATCATGGTATCCTGTGAAATATAGATTTTAATAGCATAATGACAGCCCCTAAAGGACTCTGTAGAGCTTTATCACGGTCATTGTGCACGGAGGACAATAACCTGGATGCGACTACGTTAGTGGCGAAATAGGCAACTGTACCTCATAAAGCATAAACCTGACATCAGCCTGTTGGCTGAGGCATCGTCTCAAACTGCCCAGAATTTCCAAACAGAAGGCCTCATTAGCAGCAGAGTTGTATCTCATGTGAACATCGACCTGCACCTGAGAGAAGGATGAAACAAACAAAAAAACACATTCAAAACTAGTTATTGAGTAAGTCGAAAAGAAGGAAAGTGTCATATTTGTCAATTATAGCTCAGAAAGGTTGGGAACCGACGTCATTTATGATTGGTATTTTTTTTGTGTTGCTATGGTAATTAAACTACTCCCAAAGATTTTGACCATGGGTGAACATTACCAAGACAATCTCTCAACTTTAAATTAATTTAGCTCATAAACTATATGAAATGACCTAATGCTGAAACGTCCTCTTCTTAAATGTATTTATTAAATGTATTAGTTTTGTAACATGATATGGTTATCATCTTAGTTAGTACTTAGCTAAGGGCCAATATGACAGTTCCAATTTCAGGAGTTTTTTGAAGCACAGATGTGTGGGAACCTCCCTGGGAAAAGGATTCAGATTGTTGCAGGGTTATGTTACCCCCCAGGCGTCTTGTTCCAGGTGTTCGTAAACATAAATATCTCTACTACGGGTGTTATGAAAGATCAGCTTTTCTAATTATGATAGGTCTTTAGCCCAAAAAGCATGGTGGGTAAAACTTTGAATTACAGTTCTGTTTCACCAGGAGCCAGAGGAGAGCTTTAAAAAAAGGTTTTGCCTTGTCTTGTTTTCTAAATGTGAGACATATTACTGCATTCTTTGCATCTCTCGGTTAGTTAATTGGGAAGACCAGTGTCTTTTGATGTTACAACGGTGAAGGCAATCCATTACAAAGTCTTTGATTAGGATTCTGAAGCCCCTTCTAATAACGTTAAAAAAATCTCTTTCCAGAATACTTGGCTCAAGTTCAGGAGGCTCAGATGGGCAAGGTGACCAGCACAGAAGTCTGCTGCCAGCATCAGTGAATGGTGCCGTTAAGCATTCTTAGGCCCATGTACTTTCTGCCAATTACAAAATCATAAGACGTTAACTATAACAAACCAGGGCTATACGTATGTATTAACCCCTTTGATGCTGATGACGAGCTCAGCTCGTCATCAGCCACGGGGGGTGTGTGCGGATGACGAGCTGAGCTCGTCATCTAACGCGGCTTTTGTAAAAAAGCCGCGCAGCGCAAAAATGACCGCCGCAGCGATGCGGTTAAAGACAAGGGGGGGGTCAATAGTTATCTTCTTCGGATGACGTTAAAGATGAACAACTAAAAAGATCTGCAAGAGAGAGAGACTAAAGGAATGCCCTATTCACACAGCCGATGTCTCTTCTTCAAAGTTTCAACAGATCATTTGTTGAGCTAATGCATGCAAAAATATTTTTGGGCAACCCTGTACTGCATAAGGCTTGCAGTACCTGAATCATAACTATTTCTCTACCAGTATCAATTAGCATAAAGTAATCTTCATGTAGAGCAACCCCACAAAAATGAAACATATCTCACTGCCTTGTATTGTACTACAACATTTGTATAGCAGTAACTAGCTGTGGGGGTGCTGAAGCGCTTGCCTACATGCTAAAACGATTAGGTTGTGTAGTTGGAAGTGGGTTCTTCGTTTTGAATCAGTGAGAAAAAGTGTTTGAGTCTGCCGTGAGGACCACTGAGGTAAAGTTACCATTTTATGGCATGCAGTGCTGAACAGTGTGATGGGTGAACAAATGTAACAGACAGTCGAGCAGTTTATGGTTTTCAGTTAGCTACCTGCTCTGAGCACCTCTGCAGGTCCATCTATAGTATTTCTTATGTTCATAGTCCACGTAGATGGTTACTAGACTGAGTTGTCCATTCTCAGGTATTCTATTCGAATTTATGGTCCTGAGTAAACATAGTTAAAGAGGGAAATGGTGGCGAGGTCTGACTCCTGCTGCGTGCACAACGAACACAAAACCTGGATCACTCAATGTCCACATACTCTCATATTCAGCATATTTCACCAGTTCTGTAAAAGATTTGAATCACAAGACACTGTAGTTACCCGGGCTGCCCATTCCTCAAAGCATAAATCAGGCGTGCAACGTCCATTGGGCTAAAAGGGTTTCAGCCTCCCCATCATGAAGCCTTGGCTACTGCAGCTTTCAGGACACACACCGTTCTTTAGCTGATGTGTGCCGAACTGTGCTGGAGATTGGGCCTCAGAAACGGACTCCTCTTAAGTATTTACAGTTCATTCAGTGATTAAAAAAAATAGGAACTGTGATCCCGAGTGCAATCAGGTAGGTTCAGAATTGGGGTTAGAGACAGGGCTAAAAAGAACAAAATACTTTTCAACTATTTTTTTGCCTTTAACCTTCAGGTAAATACATAAAAATTAGTATGCAATAAATCCAAATGAAGGTAATGATGGGCAATGCATTGTTTTATCTTATGAACGTTCAAATGGTTAATGCAATCACTGCACATCTTTGTGTGTGTAACCAGACAGTCACAGTACTGAATACTGGTTGGAGCACTAGGGAATAGTGAGATGTATTTACAGTGCTATGAGAGCTCCCACCTGGCGACTGAAACCATTGCAAATGTGTAAGTCAATATTTTAAAATGGTATTACACACAATAGAAGAATAGCCTGCCGCAAAAAGTATGAACATATTTAGGCCCTCATGACGATTCAGGTACGTCAGAATTACCTCAGCTGTTTTTTCAGAGTGTCGTAGAACTAGACCATACTTTATTGTGCAGCAATTATACAAGCTAAAATTGTATGAGGCTTTAGCTGTCAAAGCAGCCAAGCCTCACTTTTCAGTTTTTTTCTTGCCAGGGGCAAACATACAAGGCTACCCCTGCCAGATAAAACCTTCCCCTTCTCTTCCCTAGTCCACCACCATCCGTCCTCAGCGTCCACCCCATCCAGTGGTCCCTTCATATAATTACCACCTACTCAGAGCAGATAACAAACATATGCGAGAAACCGCACGGAATTGGGAAGGCTGTGCGGTACTACTGATTGATTTCAAACAGACATTCCCCATTTCATGAGTTTTAAGTAGTAGTTTCTTACCTGTAACTCCAGTTCTGTAGTAGGGGTATCTCTGTGATAGTCATAATCTGTGAATAGTCCCACCCATGTGCGGGGACCCCGGAGCAATCAAAAAAGTATCTTAAGTCGTCTTTTTCTGCAGTCCTGCATAGGCACTTAAGAGAAAATGAAAGACAAATAATGCAGCCTGACATTAACAAGGCTACATTGGCCAGCACTTCATCCTGAAGTGAAAAGGATAGCCAAATAACATCATTACATTTACACATTTTACAGAGTTTTACCACACATAGAGAAACTCTCCTTCACAGAACCCTTTTACATGATAGAGAGGAAGGGTTGAACAGACAAGCCTCATAGGCTGCCATTATGTGCCTGGAAATGGGATATTGTGCCTTTAAGGAACCCTCCAGAGACCTTCGGTATCCCATGATGCACAGCCAAAGGCAAGTTACTTTCAGTTATTTTTATAGGTCCCTTAAAGCCAGGCCTGTAGCATCCAAGAAAAACGTTTTCTTCCACCGGAGAGGAGGGTGGGTCGATTATGACTATCACAGAGATACCCCTACTACGGAACTGGAGTTACAGGTAAGAAACTACTCCTTTTGTAGTAGGGGATCTTAGAGTATAGTTATAATCTGTGAATAGAATGGCAAGCCCATCCCAACAACCAAATCCAGCGGTGAAAGACAACTAGAAGAAAAAACATTACTGAGCAAATAAATTCCTCAGCGAAGCCTGCCCAACTTGCGCATCTGTCCTGGCACCAGAATCCAGGCAGTAATGTTTAGCAAATGTGTTGACAGACTTCCACGTAGCCACCCTACAGATGTCTGCAATGGGAACGTTACGTAGCAAAGCCGCTGTAACCGCTTTGCCTCTAGTCGAATGAGCCTTACGCTTACCCCTAGAGTCTTGTTAGCCTTCTGGTAACATAGTTGCATACAGGACACAATCCACCTAGATATGGACTGTTTGGAGGTGGCAAGGCCAGTCTTGACTGAACCGTAATTCACAAACAACTGATCTGACCTACGAATGTCTTTGGTCTTATCTAAGTAGAATTTCAACACCCGCCTCACATCAAGTGAATGAAGGGACCTCTCCGCCGGAGAGGAAGGATGTTGAAAAAATGTAGGTAACGTGATCGTCTGGTTGACATGGAAATCAGATATCACTTTAGGGAGAAACTTAGGGTGAGTCCTCATGAAAACCTTGGAAGCATGAAATACAGTATAGGGGTCCTGACAACACAGAGCCTGAATCTCACTCACCCTGGAAGCCAATGTTATAGCCACAAGGAAAGCCGCCTTCCAGGACAAATGCTGTAGCGAAGCCTTATGAATAGGCTCAAAAGGCTCCCTCATCAACCTTGACAGCACCACATTCAGCTCCCACGAAGGTGAAGGACGCCTAACAGGGGGAAATACCTTCTTCAAACCCTCCAAAAAATCTTTAATTACAGGTATCCGGAAAAAGGATGTTTGTGAAGGGCATTTCCTATTTCCTAATGTGCTAATGCTGCGAGGTGAACCTTAATAGAATGGAAATAAAGGTCAGATTTTGCTAAATGCAGGAGGCATGGAAGGATGACATCTTCTTTGCAGGAGACCTGGTCAGCATTCTTGGACGTGCACCAAATGCAGAACCTTTTCCACTTGTAGGCATAGGAGGTCCTGGTGGATGGTCTCTTAGCATCCTTCAGTATTTCCATGCAGTTGTCAGGCAAGTTCAAGTGTCCATACTGCACTATCTCAGGAGCCATGCCGCCAAACTCAACGATAAGAGGTTAGGGTGGACCATCTGCCCCCGAACTTCGTTAGAAGGTCCAACCAACATGGAAGCCGCAGATGGGGTTGGAGAGACCGGTGGAGCAGGTCTGTGAACCACCATTGCCGAGGCCACTCCAGAGCAATGTGGATCATTCGCGCTCTGGATTGAGACAGCTTGATGAGCACTGCTGGAATCAGGGGAATGGGTGGAAAAGCGTACAGAAAGATGTTCGACCAGCTGATCCTTGGTGCATTCCCCAGAGTCCCCAGCTGGTAAAACCTGAAGGCGAAGTTTCGGCATTTGCTGTTTTCGGCGGTGGCGAACAGATCTATTTCTGGAGTGCCCGATCTTGCGAAGATGTTTTTTAGCACCTCGTCGTTTAGGACCCACTCTTGGTTTTCCTGAACGAGTCTGCTGAGTGCATCCGCCTGAGTATTTTGCACACCTGGTAGACGAGTAGCCGTTATCGTCAGTCTCCTGGCTAGCAGTCAGTGCCAGATCAATTGCCCTTCCTGAGACAGTGTGCGTGATCTCGATCCCCCCTGCTTTTTGAGGTAATACATTGTGATTGTATTGTCCGTCTGTGCAAGCAGGGAGCTGGTCTGGAAGGACAGATAAAAGACTTTCAGCGCCAAATGAACAGCTCTGAGTACCAGAAAATTGATATGATATGTGGACTCCGCCTGTGACCTCGTTCCTTGGATCTGCAGATGGTCCGAATACGCTCCCCATCCCTGGAGAGAAGCATCCGTTACAATGGTCTGTATTGAAAGTCCTTGTGGAATGGAACCCCCTAGAGGAGATTCTCTGCTGAACACCATCACTTCAGGGACTGCTGAGCGTGCTGAGACAGTGTGATCCTGTCCTCCCAGCTCACTCTTTTCTGGTCCCATTGATCCTCCAGACATTCCTGCAGTGGTCTCATGTGGAGGCGTGAATGTGGTGTGAGGAAGCTGCAAGAAGCCATCGACCCCAGGAGAGACGACACTGTCCTCACCGTCGTTGAAGAAACGGACATGAGAGTCTGAGCCTTCCAAAGGATCGATAAGCGTTGCTTCTCCGAAGGACACACGCTTGCTCTGAGAGTATCGATGGAGGCTCCCAAGTACTGCAGACACTGAACAGGAGTCGGAACGGACTTGGACATGTTGATGTGCAGACCCAGTTGGTTCAACAGAATAGCCGTCCTGTTGAAATGCAATTGCGCTTCCTGGAAGGTGGAGGCTTTGATCAACCAGTCGTCCAGGTCCAAATTATATGATATGATATGATAAATGGGATTTGTAGAGCGCACGTTCACCAGCAGTTTCTTGGCGTTTAAGTGGAAGGGCTGAGGGACAAATACCTTGTTCTTCCTCAGGTGCGCTGCCACCAAGGCCATGCATTTCGAAAACGTCATGGGTGCAGACTTCAGACCAAATGGAAGTACGGTGTACTGATAGTGGTTGTTGCCGACTAGGAAGCGCAGGAACTTCTGATGTTTCTGTGCAATGGGCACATGGAAGTACGCATCCTGTAGATCTATTGTGCAAAGCAAGTCTCCTCGATGCAGCTGAGGATAAATCTGGTGCAAGGACAGCATGCAAAATTTCTCTCTGCAAATCCATTTGTATGCTTGTAGCAAATCCAGAATGGGCCTGAACTAGTTTTTGTCCTTTTTGCGCACAAGAAAAAACCTTGAGTATAGACCCTTTCCCCTTTGAGACAGAGGGACGCCTTTTAGCGCCCTTTTTTGTAACAGGGTCTTGGCCTACGCTTGAAGTTCGCGCAACAGGTACTGCGAGCGAACCGGTGAGATAGCTGGAGGAGGGCTTAGAAAACGTAGACTGTATCCATTACAAACAATATTTAGCACCCACTTGTCTGAGTAATTTTTCTCCACTCTGCTGGGTAATTCTGAATGCTTCCCCCCACTGGAGTGGGTAACAGAAGAGGGGGTAGTAATCCCTCAGGGCTTAGACCCAGCTGGGCCCTGATTCCCCAATGCGCACTGCTGGTTGCCTCTGCCCCTCTGACGCTTCTGGAAGGGCTGCCTCTGGTATTGTTGTTGCTGCTGCTGTTGTCCAGCTTGGCGACCCTGCCCTCGCTGGAATCGCTGGGAGAAGTAGCGCCTTTGGTATGGACGGAAAGACTTCCACTGTTCCTTTGGCTTCTCCAAGCCCACGGCCTTCAGCATTTCAACTTCCGCCTTCATGCGGGCCATTTCCTCATCCGCATGGGTCCCGAAGAGGGTGGACTCCGAAAAGTGCAAGTTGGCAATCCGCTGTTGCGCCTCTGGTTTCAGAGAGGCAAGTCGCAACCAGGAATGGCGTCTCAAATTCACCCTGTGGCAGTACCCATGAGCCGCCAGGAGAGAGATGTCTGCAGCCACGCTGATGATTTGATTGGAAACCATCATGCCTTCATTCAAGATTTCTTGAAAATCTTCCCTTCTGTCCGTCGGGAGGAGTTCAATGAATTGTTGGAGTGACTCCCATAGCGACCGGTCATAGCGACCCAAAAGCGCAGTTGAACTCGCTGCTTTCATGGAAGTGGCCACTGTACTGCAGACCTTCCTTCCCGCCGAATCCATTTGACAGCTCTCCTTATCCGGAGGGACCGTAGACGAAGGAGCAGTAGAATGTTGCTTCTTTGCCGCTGTCACAATGACCGAATACGGTGCAGGATTTGTTCTCAGAAATGCAGGATCCGAATCCGGGGGCCTGTACTTCTTCTGATGTCGAGATGGAGTAGACTTCATCGAAGCCGGCGTCAGGATCAGCACCATGGCCGGTTCCTCCAACCCTGGCACCAAAGGTAGTAACGGACAGGAGAGGTGCCTACGCTGTAGCGTTTCGAATATGACAACGGTGGACGGAGTAGGCACCTTCAGTGCTATCCCAAGTTTTGCTGTTTCCCTCAGCAGCACGTCCTGAAAGGAGTAGTTTCTGTCCTGTAACTCCAGTTCTGTAGTAGGGGTATCTCTGTTATAGTCATAATCTAGTGAATAGTCCCGCCCATGTGCGTGGACCCCGGCAATCAAAAATAATCTCTTAAGTTGTCAAAATAATGCAGAAACTGCAAAGACACTTAAGAGAGAATTTAAAGACAAATAATGCAGCCTATATCCACAGGCTACACTGTCCAGTACTTCAACTAGAAATTCCACCAAAAAAACACCACACATAAAACAGCCTGCAGTTTCTACCATAGAGAAACTTGCCTCCCCCATTCAAAGACTCTGGAATGATAGAGAGGAAGGTAGGGACAGACAAGCCCCATAGGCTGCCATTATGTGGCTTAAATAGGATACTGTGCCTTTAAGAGAACTTTCCAGAACTTCTCCCAGTATCCCAGAATGCATAGCAGGTCCCTCTACTTTCAGTTCTTTTTGAAGGCGAAGCACGCCAGACCTGTCGCATTCTTTACATGATGAAAAATCTCCACCGGGGAGGAGGGCGGGCGCTTATGACTATAACAGAGATACCCCTACTACAGAACTGGAGTTACAGGACAGAAATTACTCCTTCTGTAGTAGGGGATCTCTGTGTATAGTCATAATCTAGTGAATAGAATGGCAAGCCCATCCCCACACCAAAGCGGCGGTGGAGAATAATACATAACGCCACTACTGTGCGAACAAATTCCGCAGCGAAGCCTGCCCAACCTGAGCGTCTGCCCTGGCATCAGTGTCCAGGCAGTAATGCTTAGCAAAGGTATGAACCGACTTCCAAGTGGCTGCCTTGCATATTTCAGCAATCGGCACGTTACGGAGCAGAGCCGTCGTGGCAGCTTTGCCCCTGGTGGAATGAGCCTTAGGCTTACCTCCTAAGGTCTTATTAGCTTTCTGATAACACAATTGTATGCCGGACACAATCCACCTAGAGATGGACTGCTTAGAGGTCGCAAGACCCGTCCTGACCGATCCATAATTGACAAACAACTGGTCAGACCTACGAATATCTTTGGTTTTATCCAGATAAAATTTCAACACCCTCCTCACATCCAGGGAATGGAGAGACCTCTCCGCTGGGGATGAAGGGTTCTGAAAAAACGTAGGCAAAGTTATAGTCTGGTTGACATGAAAATCAGAAATAACCTTGGGAAGAAATTTAGGGTGAGTACGCATAACAACCTTAGCAGCATGAAATACAGTATAAGGTTCATTACAACACAACGCCTGAATTTCACTCACCCTGCGGGCCGATGTAATGGCCACGAGGAACGCCGCCTTACAGGACAGGTGCTGCAACGAAGCCTTATGAATAGGTTCAAAAGGCTCCTTCATCAATCTGGACAGCACCACATTCAATTCCCAGGAAGGTGAGGGAAGCCTGACAGGAGGGAATACTTTCTTCAAACCTTCCAGAAAATCTTTGATCACAGGGATCTGGAAAAAGGAAGTCTGTGAAGGGCATTTCCTGTAGGCAGTCAATGCAGCAAGATGTACCTTAATGGAATGGACATTAAGGCCAGACTGCGCCAAATGTAAAAGGTAAGGAAGGATGACATCTTCCTTGCAGGTCGTAGGATCATGGTTCTTAGACTGGCACCAGATACAAAACCTCTTCCACTTGTAAGCATATGAAGTCCGAGTGGAAGGTCTCTTAGACTCCTTCAGTATGTCCATGCAATCATCGGGCAGATTCAGATGGCCATATTGCACTATCTCAGGAGCCATGCCGCAAAACTCAAAGACGAGAGGTTGGGATGCAACATCCGCCCCCCGAACTTCGTGAGAAGGTCCGGCCTGCACGGCAACCGAATGTGAGGAAGGAGAGACCGGTGAAGCAGGTCCGTGAACCACCACTGCCTGGGCCACTCCAGGGCGATGAGTATCATCCGAGCTCTGGACCGGGCCAGCTTGATGAGCACCGCCGGAATCAGGGGAATGGGGGGAAAGGCGTACAGAAAGCTGTTTGTCCAGCTGATCCATAACGCATTCCCCAGCGTCCCTTGCTGGAAGTACCTGGAGGCGAAGTCTCTGCACTTGCTGTTTTCGGCGGTGGCGAACAAATCTACATCTGGAGTTCCCCACCTTGCGAAGACTTCTCCTAGTACTTCGTCGTTTATGACCCATTCGTGGTTTTCCTGGAGCAGTCTGCTCAGTGCGTCTGCCTGAACATTCTGCACACCTGGTAGATGGGTGGCCGTTATCGTCAGTCCTCTGGCGAGAAGCCAGTGCCAGATCATCTGCGCCTCCTGTGACAGAGTGCGCGATCTCGATCCCCCCTGCTTGTTGAGGTAATACATCGTGGTGGTATTGTCCGTCTGTACAAGCAGAGAGTTGGTCTGGAAGGACGGAAGAAAGGCCTTCAGCGCCAAGTGAACAGCCCTGAGTTCCAGGAAATTGATGTGATACGTGGCCTCCATAGGTGACCACGTGCCTTGGATCTGTAGAGTCCCGGAGTGCGCTCCCCATCCCAGAAGAGACGCATCCGTCACGACAGTCTGCGTGGGAATGTCCTTGTGAAAGGGAACCCCGCTGAGGAGATTCTCCGCCGAACACCACCACTTCAGAGACTGAAGAGCACGCAGCGACAGGCGAATCTTGTTGTCCCAAGATCCTTTCCTCTGATCCCACTGGTCCTCCAAGCACTCCTGCAGCGGTCTCATGTGCAGCCGTGCGTGTGGCGTCAGGAAGATACAAGAGGCCATCGATC
The DNA here is from genome assembly GCF_964263255.1 of Lissotriton vulgaris. NCBI lineage: Eukaryota > Metazoa > Chordata > Amphibia > Caudata > Salamandridae > Lissotriton > Lissotriton vulgaris. The sequence goes on from NC_141687.1 coordinate 1,954,722,118, forward strand.
CCAGTAGAGAAGACACCGTCCTCACTGTTGTAGATGGAGTCGTCATAAGAGCCTGAGCCTTCCGAAGGAGTGATAATCGTCGCTCTTCCGAAGGAGACACGCTTGCTGACAGCGTATTGATGGAGGCTCCCAAGTACTGTATACATTGGACCGGAGTCGGGACAGACTTGGCCAAGTTGATGTGCAGCCCTAGCTTGTTCAAGAGAACGCACGTCTTCTGGAAGTGTGCTCGCGCTTCCGAGAAGGAGGATGCCTTGATCCACCAATCGTCCAGGTACGGGTAGACGAACACCTTGTTCTTCCTCAGGTGTGCTGCTACCACCGCCATGCACTTCGAGAACGTTCTCGGCGCAGACTTCAGTCCGAATGGGAGTACTGTGTATTGATAGTGATTGGTGCCGACTTGGAATCGCAGGAACTTCCTGTGTTTGTGTGCAATGGGCACATGGAAGTAAGCATCCTGTAGGTCTATAGCGCATAGCCAGTCTCCCTGTTGCAACTGAGGGTAAATCTGATGCAACGACAGCATGCAAAACTTTTCTCTGCGAATCCATTTGTTTGCCTGCCGCAAATCCAGAATGGGCCTGAACTCGTTCTTGTCCTTCTTGCGAACCAGAAAGAACCGGGAGTACAGACCTCTTCCTCTCTGAGACAGAGGTACGTCTTCTATCGCCCTTTTCCTCAACAGGATATCCGCTTCCGCCTGAAGCTCGCGCAGCTGAAACTGCGAGCTGACCGGGGGAATAGCTGGAGGAGGGCTGGTGAACCGAAGACTGTATCCATTGCAAACAATATTCAGCACCCACTTGTCCGGAGTAATTTTTCTCCACTCTGCCAGAAAAAATTGGATGCTTCCCCCTACCGGAGTGGGTAACGGATCCGGGGGAAGTAGGTTCCTAGGGCCTAGGGCGCCTGAGCCGATTGCTGGCCTCCCCTGCCCTTCTGGCGCTTCTGGAACGGCTTACAGAACTGGTGTTGCTGTTGCGATTGCCCTGAAGCCTGTCCCCGTCCTCGGCCTTGTCCGCCGAACCGCCGTTGGAAAGGGCGGTACTGCTCCTTGGTCTCTTTGGGCTTTTCCAGGCCCACAGCCGTCAGCGTCTCGGCCTCCGCCTTCATGCGGGCCATTTCATCGTCAGCATGCTTCCCGAAGAGGGTCTCACCGGAGAACGGCAGATTGGCCACCCTCTGCTGTGCGTCCGGTTTCAGGGACGTAAGCCGGAGCCATGCGTGGCGCCGTTGGTTGACACCGTGGCAAAATCCGTGAGCCGCCAACAGGGAAGAGTCCGCTGCCGCGCTGATTATCTGGTTGGCCACCAGCATCCCCTCATTTAGTACTTCCATGAAGTCTTCACGCTGCTCCCGAGGTAAATGCTCCGCAAAGCGCTCGAGGGAGTCCCAGAGGGCGCGGTCGTATCGGCCCAACAGAGCCGTGGCACTCGCCGCTTTCATGGAGGTAGCGGAAGTTCCACAGACTTTTCTCCCCGCCGAATCCATCCACCTTGACTCCTTATCCGGGGGAACCGTGGAGGAAGGAGTGGTGGCATGCTGCTTGCGAGCCGCCGTGACGATGACAGAGTCAGGCGGAGGCTCCGTTCTCAAAAAGGCCGGATCCCAATCAGGAGCCCGGTACTTCTTTAGTATTCTTGATGGAGCCGCCTTCGTCACCGCGGGGGTGAGAAACAGATCCATAGCCGGTTCCTCCAGGCCCGGCACCAGAGGCAGGAGAGGACGCTTTTGATGTAGAGTCTCGAAAATGACCGACGTCTTCAGAGTAGGCACCGTCAGGGAGATGCCCAACTTCGCAGCGCCCCTCAACAGGACGTCCTGAAATGCCCCCAGGTCATCTATCGGGGACACTCTCGTGTCCGGTGACCCCGATAGGGTAGGGGAATAATCCCTGGTCCCAGAGGACCTCGTGTGTGAGCGGGATTCGCGCCGCCTACGGCGGTGACTCGACCTTGTGGATGATCTGCGTCGTGCTCTCTCCTTCTTCCCAGAGCGAGAGCGAGACCTGCCTGCTCGAGGGCGCTCCTTCGGTCTACGTGGAGGAGACTTCCTTGGATCCTCACGGGGATTCGTCGGTTCCTCCCGGGGTTTCGGTTTCAGGGTCCCCTTAGGAGGAACAGGCAGGGACGGCAGGGAAGTGGACCTCGGAGGAGGAACCTTCGGCTGCGGGGTGGGCCCATGCGGAGGGACCGGAGGTGGAAGAGGGTCCCCTGAAGGCTGTGGCGGTTTGGGTGGGGGGTCCTCCTTAGGAACAGGAGGAGGAGGAGGAGTCCTGGGCCGAGATGGTGTGTACACTTCCGAGTACAATGTGCCCGTTGACCCTTTAGGCGAAGGGTGCGGAGAGCCAGCCCCATCAGCAGGCGACCGCTTCCTCTTGCGTCCTCCACTGGAAGTAGCGTGACTTCTGGGACTAGAATCCCTCTTGCGCCGTTTTGGAGAGGGTGACCGACTCCTAGACGCTGACCGCTGTCTGCTGGATGCAGAGCGACGCCTCTCTGGCGTAGAACGACGCTTCCTGGACTCCGGCGTCGATCGCCGTCTCCCCTGCGTCGACCCTCTGCTCCTCGGCGTCGACCGTCGACTCCTCGACGTCGACCTCCTCTTCCGCGACATCGTACGTCGTCTTCTCGACGTCGAGCGTTCCGTCTTCGACGACGAACGTCGCCGTCGTCTTGATGTTCTCGACGTCGAGGAACCCCTCGACGTCGATCGGCGGTGTCGCCTCGACGGCGATCGACGGTGTCGCCTCGACGGCAAGCATCGGTGCCGCTTCGACGGCGAGCGCCGATGCACGGCGCTTCGCCTTCGGCGTCGGTAGGAAGATCTCGACGTCGACGAAGACGATGACGGCGGCTTCGACGGAGGCTTCCCCCTCGACGTCGAGCCGTCACGCCGTCTCGACCCGGAGCCCCGGGGAGAACGCCGCCGTCATCCCTCTCGACGTCGTCGTCGATTCAATCGACGTCGACGGAGAATGGGACCGTTTGCTGGACTTCCTGCCCCTGGGGAGCCCCCCAGGGGCCTCAGCAGAGGCAGAGGGAACCATCCCAGCCTGCCCAGACCCACCTGCAGCCCGCAGACGCCTATCCTCCAGGCCAGCCAGCCTGATCTTCAATCTGTCCCTCAGAGTCCGAGCTGAAAGCTGCTGGCAGATGACACACTCCTCAGGGACATGATCTTCTGGAAGGCACACGATGCAGACATCATGGGGGTCACTCTTGGCCTTCTTCCTCTCACATGCTGGGCACTTAACAAAAAGGCCAGGCATTTTAGAGCCCTAAAACGCCTAAAACAGCACAAAAACAGGAGAAGAGAACACCAAGAAGTAAATAGGAACACTTTTAAAAGTCAAAAGTGTCAAAAAAATCCAATAAACCCTTGAAAAAGGGAGAGCTCAATGCCAGGGTCCTGTAAGCAGGAGCCGGAAAAAAGAACTGAAAGTAGAGGGACCTGCTATGCATTCTGGGATACTGGGAGAAGTTCTGGAAAGTTCTCTTAAAGGCACAGTATCCTATTTAAGCCACATAATGGCAGCCTATGGGGCTTGTCTGTCCCTACCTTCCTCTCTATCATTCCAGAGTCTTTGAATGGGGGAGGCAAGTTTCTCTATGGTAGAAACTGCAGGCTGTTTTATGTGTGGTGTTTTTTTGGTGGAATTTCTAGTTGAAGTACTGGACAGTGTAGCCTGTGGATATAGGCTGCATTATTTGTCTTTAAATTCTCTCTTAAGTGTCTTTGCAGTTTCTGCATTATTTTGACAACTTAAGAGATTATTTTTGATTGCCGGGGTCCACGCACATGGGCGGGACTATTCACTAGATTATGACTATAACAGAGATACCCCTACTACAGAACGTAACGATGTCATCCACTGGCGAAACTCTCGTAGGTGGAGAGTCCTATAAAGTAGGTGAATAAATCATGTCACTGGAAGAGTCCATGTACCTGGACAGTGACCTTTCGCTACGACGACGATGTCGTGATCTGGTCGAAGATCTGCGCCCACTGCAAGAGCGGTGTCTCCCCCGGGTTTTGGTCTCCTGGGCTCCGCAGGAACCACAGGTAAAGGTGGTTGCGGAAGAGGCGGAGGCTGAGCCGGAATCAACGGCCTTGGTTGTGGAGGCAGAGGAGGAGGCCGGAGGAGGTGAAGGAGGAGGCGGAAGAGGGGGCGGAGGAGGTATTTGAGGAAGAGGAGAAGGAGGAGGCGTAGGTGTCTCAGGCCGTGAATGCGAGTATCTCCTGGAAAAGTCAGAATCCGGAGACTAAAATACTCTCAATCTTCTTACGAGCAGGCCTCGGGGAAGGTGCTCTGGAGGTCGACTTCCCTAATGAAGAGCGCCGGCGCCGCCGCGACCCGGTACTCTCTGATGTGGAAATGCTAACCACAGAGGATGAACTTCCACGAGACACTGTTCTGGGCGTCGACTTTCTCTTCGACGTCGACTTTCGTCGGGACGTCGACTCCTTCCTCAACGTCGATCTACTCCTTGACGTCATTCTTCTCCTTGACGTATCGACCTTTGTGTCGACGTTGACGGCGAACGGCCATGTCACCTCTACGGCGAACGCCGATGTCTTCGGAAGTGAGCATGACGACGATGGTGTGTCGACGTCGTCTGTGAAGTCCTCAACGTCAACCTCATCAGAGGTCTCAGCACCGATTGTCGACGTTGCTTCGGGGAGCATATCGTAGTCATACCTCTCGACGCTGACGTCGTAGCCATCAACGTCGCCCGGGACCGGTGCCATTTCTGGGCCTTGACTGGGAAGCCCCCCAGAGACCGATGCGTGGGCAGAGGAAGAATAAAGAGTCCCTCCATGCCCAGAGGTCCCACCTGAATCCTGATGGCTTCTCTGCATCAGGGCCTTGAATACGGATCTTCTCCCTGTCACGGGGGTCCTACTGGAGAAAGATTAACAAATATCACAGGAACAGGAATAAGGAACATGTATTTATGGAAGACAGAGTAGGCATACTCGGTGTGGGTCTGACTTGGCTTTCTTCCTACCATACTCAGGGCACTAGTCGAATAAAGCTGGCATTTCGACAGGAAAGAGGTGGTCTACAGCTCAAAAAAGCAGCAAATGGAAGAGAAAGGCCCCAGACGTCGAATGAAACACTAATTAGATCAAAAAAGCTCCAAAAATTGAAGTAATACCAATAAAGGTCGAGCTCAATGCTCCTGGGTCCTGCTAGCAGGAGCCGGAAAAAAGAACTGAAAGTAACTTGCATTTGGCTGTGCATCATGGGCTACCGAGGGTCTCTGGAGGGTTCCTTAAAGGCACGGTATCCCTTTTCCAGACACATAATGGCAGCCTATGAGGCTTGTCTATCCAACCCTTCCTCTCTATCATGTCAAAGGATTTTTGTGAAGGGGAGTTTCTCTATGTGTGGCGAAACTCTGTAAAATATGTAAATTTATTGATATTATTTGGCTATCCTTTTCACTTCAGGATGAAGTGCTGGCCAATGTAGCCTTGTTAATTTCAGGCTGCCTTATTTGTCTTTTATTATCTCTTAAGTGTCTATGCAGGACGAGAGAAGATGACTTAAGAATCTTTTTTGATTGCTCCGGGGTCCCCGCACATGGGCCGGACTATTCACAGATTATGACTATACACAGAGATCTCCTACTACAGAACTTTCAATTACACATTCCTGGGATTGATTTACCATTCAGTAAAAGTAAATTTGAATGTGGATTTACTGTGTGGTATACACACCCCAGTGCCTTGCAACTCGTAATGAAGGCTTCAGTGTTTAAAATAAAAACAAATGCATTAAAAATGAACAAGTTACTTACTGTCGGTAAACCTCTCTAATGGATACTCTATTTAACCGCAGATTCCTTATCCTTAGAATATCTCCAGATGGCAGACTGGATCCAGAAGATTTTTCAGCATAGCCCCTGAGCACCAGTACGGGGCATTAAGCGGCTCCACAACAACCTTCTTCTGCCACAGAGTAACGGCGATAGCATCACCCAAGTGCGTTGATGTCACTTTCTTTCTCAACATTGCCCTCGTGCCCAAACACTAGTTAACTGTGCAGATCTCATCTTTGGGACCTTTTTAGATGGAAAAGAGGCCATCCCACAGAACAGGGAGGTGGATAAAGAATCTGAGGTTAGAGTATCCACCATAAAGAGCGTAATCAAAGGTAAGTTACCTGTGCGTCTAATAGCTACTTCTAACCACAGATTCCTCACGATTAGAATAGATCTCAAACCAGTACCTACCAAAGGCACGCTGCATGTCAACACCGTGGTAGCCGCCTAGGCCCTCCATCCTTCTGGAGGCTGCTTCATGGCCAACACTTAGCAGATATTAATGCAGAGGACTAATAACCTGGCCAAAGTCCTTTGCTGCACAGCCTTGCCTTTCTTGTCTCAGAGAACCCCACAAAATGCATGGGAAGAGGAGTATCCTGAAGTATTTTGCGGAAGGTTGGGCATACTGAAGGGTTTCACACGCAAATAAGAGTGATGGCTGATGCACGCCCTTTGCCTCAAAGTTAGAAGGGTGCCCTTAGCCTTGCGCACAGAGTTAAAGAAGGAATTTCATAAACTATGTGAGCAAGGAGTCATTGCACTCGTGGAGTGTCTGAACTGTGCTGCTACCATTGTCTTAGCATGCAAGCCTAATGGATCAGTTTGCATGTGTGTGGACTTACGCAATCTCAATTAAAAAAAAATATGGATTAATCAGCACCCCCTTCCCAATATCATGGAAATGGTATCTACATTGAAGGGGGGCAACGTTTTTAGTTTGCTTGATAGGACTTTGGCGTATCATCAAATTAATTTGCATCCTAGTTCCAGACATCTAACACCTTTTATAACTCTGGGGGGCCTATTCTGATTCAAGCGTATGCTGTTTGGCTTGGCATCGGCCTCCGCCATATTTCAGAGGGTTGTAGAACATTTGTTTAGGGGCCTAGGAGTCATCACATTCCAGGACAATGTTCTAGTGTTTGGCAGGGATCAAGGTCAACATGACAGGACAGTGTGTCAGGTTTTGTCTATATTGAGAGAAAGGGGGTGACACTGTGTGAAGTGCAAATTCTACTCGCTCATCATTGAAATTTAGGATACAAGCTATCTGCAAATGGTGAAGAACCCAAGTCAAATTTAGTAAAGGCAATCGATGATTTTAGACCTACAGGAAATAAGGATCAATTACGATCTTTCTTGGGTCTGATTGAATTTCACACTAGGTGCATCCCAAAATGCACAGAAAAGAAATACAATATGAGGAATGTAGCTAAAACGAATGGGAGATTTGTATGGAGTGCGGTGTGCAATCAAGAGTTCGAACTAATTAAGGAGGTAAGGCATGCCATAGCCTTGAGACCATTCGACACTCAAGAAGATACGAAAGCATAATCATGACTGATAGCCAAATGGGGCTAGGTGCTGTTCTCAATCAACGTAGAGATGGCAGAGATAAAATAGTTGTTTTTGTATCTAGGAGTTTGAGGGGGGCTGAATCCTCTTATTCTGTAATTGAGAGAGAGGCTTTAGCGTGTGGGTGGGGCATTGTTCATTTTAAAATGTACTTATGGGCTCACGTTTCACTTTATGAGTTGATCACAAGCCTTTAGTACACCTTTTTACTACCAAAGGTATGGAATGTGCTACACCTAGAATTGCCAACTGGCAGTATAGGCTTCAGGAATATGATTATTGGGTGGAGTTTGTACCTAGAGCTAAAAATTTGTTGCATGTCTCGCCTTCCTGGGTGTGATCAGAATGAGAATTGTGAAATCTTAGACAACGTTGAGTTGGAGGAGAATCTAGTGTGTGCTGTTAAACATCATTGTGATGGTGCCATATCAGAGAGTGAATGGGTTATTGCATGTGATCTAGACAAGCAAATAAAGGAAGCATGAGAGTTATTCTTCAAGGATGGTCTCTATGGTAATCAAATGGGAAGAGTTTTGTGTTCAAGTATGCCTTTGAAGAGTTGTCTTTTATTAATGGTATTTTGTTCCAGTCTAGTTAAGTGCTAGTAGTGCCTGAAGGAATAAGGAACAGAATTATGGTTTTGGCTCATGAGGGGCACATAGAAATGCAGGTGATGAAGACAAGGATACGTGAGAATTTTTCGTGGACAGGACTGGACAGTAGTTTAGAGCACTATGTGAGAGAATGTATTAATTGTGCTAATTAGTGATAAATCACAAGTCACTGTTCCTAGTGCGGAGGAGGCAATAGAAGTGCCAAATAAAGCTGGAAGCAAATTGGCCATCGATATCATTGGTTCCAAGGTTCTTTCTGATGGGGTGTTAGAGTACGGAATTATTGACGTGGATTTTTAGAGCTCTTGGCCAGAAGTTAAATGTGTGAAAAATCTCCCAACGGTTCAAAGGTCATTGAGTTTTTGGAGTCTATTTTTGATAAGGAAGGTATTCCTGAGAAGATTTTGTCTGACAATGGCTATCAATTTACAACTCTGCAATTTCTGAGTTTTTACATTTTGGGGGAATTAAGCATACTAAGACTTCACTATATCATCCCAGGCGTAATGGTCTCGTTGAGAGGTTCAACAGAGTTATCAAGGACAAAATACAGTTAGTCCACGGGTTGAACTGAAGGGTGGAATTAAGAAAGTTATTGTGGGCAGTACGCACTACTCCTAACACGAACACAGGTGTGTTACCCTTTGTGTTATTGAGAGGAAGGGTTCCTGCGTACAAAAATGATAAGACAGTGGATGGGGAAATTTGCTATTTCCAAGCACACAATGGATGATGCGGGTAGGAAAAGAGTAGAATCTCAGGATAGGTATTTGGGCCAGCATAGATGGAAGTCTAAGGTGATTGCAGGAGTTTATGTGAGAATTAAGATTCCCAGGATTGTGCCCAAAGGTGAGTCCAATTCTCAGCACCCAAGAAAGATGAGGAAGAGTGTTGTGAAACTGGAAGAAGGAAAGTGGTGGAACAAGGATAAGGTTGCTTTAACTCACAATGTTGGAGTGGAAAATTTTGATGGTGGGAGTAAGAAGTGTGGAAAAAGTCTTGAGTTGAGAAGTCTGATGGAGCAAGGAAGGAAAGCATGGAGCGAAGAGTGTTCCCCAGAAAAAGGAATCTGCCAAGCAAATTACAGGATGTTATTCTGAAATAAATTGGTCCTTTGGGTACCATTATGTACAATGTTGTGATTAGTTTATTGTCATCTGTTTTAGCTTTTTTTGTTCTTATGTTTAACTGTAATTATTTCTTGTTAAGTTATTGAGGGGAAGGATGTGTTGGGGGTCTCCCATCTAGCCTTGGAATGTGTTGGCATCCTTAAGGAGGGAATTTTGAAGCCTAGGATGTCATTTGGAAGAGGGGCATTGGAGGTGAAGGTTGTAAATTCGTCCTGCTGCCTGAATTATCTTAAATAAATAATATGTGTTTACCGTCTTGCATTTTTGTAGGCGGTTGGTCCTGGGAAAGCAAAAAGGCCAGAAAACTGGAAATAACTCTGAACAGTTACCGATACAAGGCCTTTCGGGGCGAAAGACAAAGCAAGCAACAATACATCTGACAGGTTGGCCTGCAACAGGTCCGTACTGCAGGTGCAACACTAAGCCACAAACTCGTCCATAAAATCAGGTGAAAAGAAATTTGTAGAAGGAGGTCTAACGGAAAGGATGATATACACTACTTTGCGAGGGAGAATGAAAGTAGTCTACTGCCACCACTCAGTCTCCAAGCATGAAGGTGTAGATTATGTAGGCCAGGGTGCAAGACCCAGCTGCTGCTGCTGCTGCTGCAACATAGGATGCTCCTGATTCAAATATAGATGCTCATGACTAGAACTCATACCACACTCTCCTCGCTGAATCCAGAACCACTAGGATGACTTGGACCTGGTTGTTCTTGATGCTCTACGGAACTTTATGGAGGTAGTGGCACGAAAACATATAGGAGACCCATGCTCCACTGTGGGCAGAATGGGTCTCTGAGAGACAGCCTTCTGGGCAACACCAGTGTGCAAAAGTGGTAAATTTCAGATTCTCAGCAGTGGCGAAGATATTGAGTCAGGATTCTTTCCATTGCATTGGGTGCAACTGCCATTTGTGATCCACTAGGCGTTGCCAGCTGAGTTTCTAGACCTGGTGTCTAAAATTCTTGCCAGGTGGTGTAAGATCAGGGAAATGCCCTGACAAGTCAGTCAGTTCCAGAGGTGCAACGCCTCATGTACATATCCTAGAACCCCCCCCCATCCCCCCCCCTGCATGTTGTAGTATCACAAGGAAGGTGTTTTGTTCATGAGCAGCTGAACCAGACTATTCTTCAAGGATGGCAGGAAGGTTTTCCAAACTAAACAAATGCCCCACAACGGCAAAAGGTTGATGTGGAAGTAGTCTTTGCCATAGACCAATCTTCTAAATCTTCAACTTCCCCAGATGACCTTGTCAACCCAGCAGTGATGCATCTGTCACCCCCATCAGCTCTGGGTGGGGCATGGAGGGGACCGTTGCAGGTCCAATTACAGTCGAGCAGTCATTACTGCAGTTCTTTTGCAGTCCACTCCAAAGCTTGGATTGAATTTGACAGGTTCCATTGGTGTTGGTCCCACTGAGACATCTGAACCAACTGTAGAGCCCACATATGCCACCCGGAATGGTCAAGGATCAAGATACAGGAGGCCAGTAGTCTAAGAAGCCTCAGAGCCACCCTCACCGAGAACCAGAACCAAGTCCGAAAACATCAGGATAACAGCCAGATTGTCCTGGACTATAGGATCGGGAAGTAAGACCCAAAAATGCACTGTATCCAGGGTGCATGAAAGGACGTCTAAGCCAAGGAGTCAGGTGTGACTTCAGAACATTGATAGTAAACCTAAACAATATCAGGAGGTTCTATGTCATCCAGAGCCCACCATCAACCGCCCATTGTAGAGGTAGGGAAAAACAGGTACCCCCAATCCTCCAATGGTATGCTGTAACCATCGCCATGACCTTCCTGAACACCCAACAAGCACTGGTGAGGGCAAAAGGGAGCACAGCAAACTGCCAATACTTGAATTGCAACTAGTGCCTTTGGGCCGGCAGGATAAGGTACATGGAAATAGGCATCCTGCAGGTCCAACACTACCATCCAATCTCCTGGATCCAGGGCAGGTAGAACATGGGCCAACATGAGTATCTTGAATGTATCCTTCTGCAAAAAGAGAGTGAGAGGTCGGAGATCTAATATAAATCGAACTCCTCTTCCCTTTTCAGCACTAGCAAATAATGGGAGTAGCATCCAGTTCTGATTTCCGAAGGCTTGGTCCCTCCCTACACCAATTTTGCTGGAAGAGCCTGACTTTCTGCAGCAAAATGGACAAGTGCTCCTCCAAATGCTGCTCTGATGTTGGTTGAAGATGCAGCAGGTCGGAAAGGAATGGCAGGGCATAGCCCCCGTGATTTATCTGCAGGACCCAACTGCGGATGTTATGGCCTGCCTAAGACTGAATCTGCCTTTTCACCTTAACAGGCGAGACACATTAAAAGGCATATCATTAATTTCCCGGTGGACATCACCTGAGAAACACACTAATCTCATACATGTGTAATGCCTGAATACCACACTACTCCCAAATGCTCTGCCTAAAGATTCGGTTGTGTACCGACCTTATGACATATTAGGCCGCATACTGGCTATCCTGAATGGTCTCTGTCACATTGGTGAAAATTCTTCTAGGACTGCTCACAGGATCTTTGCAACCATGTCGCATAATGCTTGGGAGTACCTCCCCAGCAAGCAGCTTGCAGTGACTTACAAAAGGGGGAGGCTAGCCGAGAGGAACAACTGTTTCCCGAACGCCACAATTCTCCTGTTCTCTCTGTCTGGGATGCAGGTTGTAGGAAATACATTTGGGTTAATCCTTTTAGTGGAAGCCTGAACTATCAGGCTCTTAGGAGTAGGGTGTTACTTTAAAAAAGATGAGTCACCAGGAGAAGATATGTGGCATCTTGCTACCTGTCTGTTTACACATGGATAGGACAAGGTTTAGCCCAGGTTCACATGAGATTGTCAAGCAGGGCTATGTTGAAAAGCTTGGAAGAGGTCTGCCTAGGCTACAAAACTTCATTGACAACATTAGTTGTAACATCAACCGTAAGTGCAGGTCTTCAGCTGCTCGTCTGATGACCACAATAAATGAGGCTGTCTCTTCTATTGAAGGAACCAGCTCTGTGTCAGTGAAAGAGTCTAAATTGGCTTCTTGAATATTCAAATAGAAACTGTCATCACCATATTGCGGAGGAAATCCCCCATTATTTCAATTGTCAACAAAAGGATAGCTGGCTTTGGTCTGAGTCCGAACCAAAAAGTTGAAAGGGGTGTTTTTTCTGAATCAGAGGCGTGTCTGGATTGTCCTAGGATGTCATGGATTCAGTTCTGAGACCGACAGGACAATAGGGTCGGCATCCTCCGACTTCATCGGCACAGTCTGGGCTGGCGTCAACATGGTAGGGGCTGGAATGGATAGTGGTGCTGGATGTGGAGTCAACTTCTAATGCCCAGATTGCGCGGAGGACGGATCTGCTGGAAATAACAAGACAAGTGGCTTCCAAGGATCCATACTGTCGAAGGCACGCCAGAGGGAGCCGAGCAGGGTGTCAGAGATGTGCAACATTGCTTCCTTGCAAGTCTTGATCTTTTGAAACATCACCAACTACCCTGGAAAGTTGGGTGCTTTGGGATCAGCTTCATGATTAGCTTCTTGCAAAGGGACCTGGAGCAGGACCCAAGGCCATCTTGATGTCCTAGTGACTTCTCAGAGGGAGAGTGGCAAGACTAGGGCCAGTCCAACTTGGCCTTCTAACATTTCTTCTGGGTCTTTGATTTACTTGAAGATTTGGACAGCGATAAAGACCTCATGCGGGAGCAACCTCAAGAGCAGGCATAGGTCTGTGCTCTCAACTTTGAGCAGGGTAGCGCAACTTGCTGAGGTGTCCAGCGACAAATAGCTTGGCTTTGTGAACCTGGATTGGCCTTCAGATGCATAAAGGCGCAACCCTCGTATGACCTGCATGAATGACCCAACCATCAGAGACACACCTTGTGAGGTTATGTCACCACAAAAATCTGCTTGGGACACCCTACAAGGTTTAAACCTTGTGATTTTAAGAGGGGACATGTTCCCTAGCACACTTGGAAACAATTTGAGAAAAAGAACTTGTCAACTAATGATAAAAAAGTTAAGAGCTATCTACGGCTCGGCATACGAAGGCACAAAAAGAAAGTAACTGAAGTCAGCATGCTTGAGTAATGCTTATGTGTGGCTCCAGCTGTCATTTTCAAGACAGAATAGGGTTGACACTGAGTCACACAACGCCAACTACCGGCTTGCAGTCGCTATGTTGAAAAATCTTCCAGATCCAGTCTGGTGCCTTCTAAAGGTCCGGAATCTGCAGATGGAAGTATCCATCAGAAATATATTTAAATTAATACGCAATCAGACAGCTGTAGTGCAAATCTTTTTTAATAGGTTTCCATTAAAACAATGCATTCCAGAACTAAGATAGTCTAACTTTACCTCTCAAAATTGATAAATCTTTGTCACTATCTAGTCTCAAATGCTGCCCATCTATTAAAGCTATATGCTGGCTCCCAGTAGCCTACTGATTTGTTGATTAATCAATTTCAAACATATACATTTCTTTAAGGTAGAAAGTAACCTGCCAAAATGGCTTGCTTCTCGTGTCTTGGTGTGCTTCTCCCTTGGTTTCAGAGAGCAGGAGAACCCTTCCCTTCCCTTCCCCTATTACGAAAGGCATGGAAAGGTCGGCATTATCCATTCTGGACAATGGGAACATTTATTGTAGAAATTTTAAAAATTGGGAATGTCGTTTCAAATAGATTTTGCCCACTTTAATCACGGAGGCCAACCAAAAGCCATTTACAGGTAAAGAAAGCTTTATTTTTTGATTGCTTTTTTCACCTCACGGTGTTGCATTCTCTCAGCCATAAAAGACATGGACCCATGGGGACAAATATGACATTTGTCATACGATGATGTTATAAGTGAACTAATGCTTTCTACTATGTATATATGTCATCGATGATTTCACATGCAGATTCAATACATAGGGCTACTCCTACACGAAATAATGGATATCCTGGCACATGCAAACGATGTTGGAACCAGCTGTACTGTGTTATGTAATAAAACACAATAAAGTGTGATTAAAATACCCCAAAAACTACAGAATGCACTAATTACTATCCCTATTCCACATAATTTGGAATCATGGCCTTAGTCTCCATATCTGTCTTTGTGCTTCTATCATGTAGATATCCATAGAGGTACAAAAAGCCTCAGTTTGTGGCCACCAACCTGTTGGGTATGGTGGCATGTTAATGTTTCCTAGTAAGTGGAAGAATGCTATGGCAAAAAGGTTCCTGGCTAGACAGTTGCTGCCGGGACTTGTTCGATGGTGGTTGAAGAATAAACATGTTCCCTTAAATGGTACTGTCTTCTCTTCACATACCCACCTAGTTTTTATTTCCTACCTATTGTAACCTCAATAACTCTAATAAATCTCCACCTCTGTCTTTACCTTGACAATTACATATTATAAACAGAGGCGGGGCATTGGGACCTAGGGCCTGGAAGAATGTGTGTGTGGGGCGTAAGTAGGCCGTAGAGTGACAGGGCCCATCTATTGTGTCCATTTTCATGCAGTTATCAGCATTGTCTTTGCTCTTGCATAATGACAACATCACAGAGGATAGCTAAATACTCAAGATCATGTATAAATATTGATGATATTCGAAGACCACCAGATTTCACCTGATATGTCAAATGCCCTACCTACTATACCTTGTAGACTATGCTCAGGGGGGCATTTAGAACATAGTGGATAGTCATCAGATCGGCAAAGGGGCTAACTCCATCACTGAGGAAGAGAATCATCCACCCTATTTAAAGATCCCCATCAGCCTGACTGGGATGTATGTGTTGTGAGGACTGTCCCTGTGACAACACCCCCTTCAGAGCATTACAGGCTGCTGAGTGGGCACCATTTTTAAAACACCCTCTTGGCAAACTTCTTTGTATTGAAACAATTCTCAAAGCAAGAGTTTTCTCAGTATAAAACACAGATGACCAGATGCAAAGAGGCTATCTCCTTGCATGTCAGGGTTATTCTACAATTTCCCGGTAAATAAGAGACGGTAGCCCTACCCTCAATTGGGTGGGACGACAACCATTGTGACTTGGAAGCCCCGTGGCAGATGGACATGTAAAGATGTACATGTAGAGGCAATCATAACCCGCTCATACTGGTGCTTAAGATACCCTCAGATAAGGTCACACGGAAAACGCCTCAGCCACAGATAGAATATAGTGGTAATAAATTATCATGTATTAAATGGGGGAAAATTGATAAAGAAGCTTTACATAGAGATCTTCTTATGGATAATCAAGCAGAAACAGACAAAATCCTCCAAAAAGACGCAGTGTCAACAGAAGTAATAACTGCATTTACCAGGCTGAATAATTATATGGCAGATAGATTACCAAAGGTGCTGCAAAATCCAGTCACAAACGAAGGTGAAGTGCTGGAACCTGATCTAAAGAGCCTAGACTTTTAAAGGTTGCGTTGAATAAACGCCCACAAGATCAGCCAGGAATGACTAAGGCCAGGGAAATTTATAAAGAAGCAACCACAAAAAGAAAGAAAGAGATAAAGGAAAAGGCTTGGGAGGATCTCAGGATTGCAAGCGAGATGAAAGACTCCCAAGTTTTTTGGCAGACAGTAAATTCTTCGAACGCCTTGGGTGAGGCTCCCCCAACAGTGGAATGTGTTGTTCCAAGCAAAGATGGGTGGCCTATTTCTCTAAAAATGTTGGCCAAAAGAGCAGACTGTGAGTGCAAGCCCTAATACCATAGTTAACTGCGATCGGGTTGCCACCCTGGAATTAAGCAGCTCAATAAAAGTGTCTGATGTAACCTTAACCATCAAGAGCAGTCCCTCTGGGAAAGCCCCGATAGAATTCCCCCGGAACTGATTAAATCCCTTCCACAGTTCTTAGCACCCTTAATAACAAGTGCTATAAAATGTGCAACCATAGGTACTCTGGTTAAGACCTGACAGGAGGCTATCATTGTCCATATTTTCAAAAAAGAGTTGAGTCAGCCTCACTGCTATCACCTGATATCCCTCCTAGACAGCACAGTTAAGATCCTAGAAAGGGTACTATTGGCCAAACTAGAAAGCTGGGCTACAGAATCACATGGGCTCTCAGAGTTACAGTTCGGTTCTCGCACCCAGCCTGGGTACCGCTGAACAATCTTTAAATCTTTCCTAAATTATTCCCAAATATATACTAAGGCCAAAAAAGGATGTGTCCATCTCACATTTATGGACTTAACATGCACTTTTGATATGTTAGAGACCCCCCAAAGTTATGGTCCGTAATGCTTCACTTAGGCATTGACAGCGCAATAATCTCCCTGCTCAGTAGGCCATATGAACATACTATTATTATTAATATTATTATTATTATTATTATTATTATTGCATTTATTGAGCGCACAGCTACCCGGAGGTTTCCCGGCGCTTGCCTTGGGAACCCGTCCTGGCTTTTCCCTGTGAGATAGCCCCTACAGGGCATCCCCAAGGTGAAAGCCAGGCATCCCGCTGCAGGGGGGCCGTTGTGGAGATTAAGCAAACTTAATGCCCAGAGTTGCAGAGTGAGAACCCATGATTAGAGCAGGCACTGAAGCGAGAATTATCGAGTCCGTGGACATTTGAGCTCAAGACCCTGCCGCGTCGGGAATTGAACCCTGGTCCCGGGTCTGACCTCAGCTTCCGGGTCTGCCTGCTCTACACCGTGAGCCACACTTCTCCACAGCTACTAGCTTGAAAGACCATAAAAGAGCTTCAACAACTGTCCGGCTGGAAGCACAAGAAGGGGCCTACCGGAAATCGGACCCAACTACTTGGGAAATAGGTGAGTCTTCAATTCCTGACAAAACCTCACCTCAGATGGTTCCTTACGGAGCTCAATCGGAAGTGTGTTTCACTGCTTACTGGCAAGGTATCTAAAAGAGCGACCGCCCATCCGTGCTCTGTAAATACGCGGGACCTGGACAAGAATACTACCTAGGGATCTCAGTAGCCGCTTAGGATGATACATGGTCAGCATATTTTGTAGGTATATAGGTCCCTTTCCCTGTGCAATTCCTTGTGCCATACACATAGTTTTGAACACAATACGTTCCCGGATGGGAAGCCAATGCAAGGAGGCTAAGGCACGGCTCCCGGATGACTTCCGGGGGAGATTCAATGCCAACCTAGCAGCCGCATCCAACTACAGCCAGAGTACAGTATAGTAGTGACGTAGATTTATCTGAGAACTTTCCATCCATCACTGGGTTTAGACAGGGCTCTGTCTTGGCACCTTTGCTCTTCTTAATTTATATTAACTCTCTGGGTGAGCACCTGATAAAGGCTGGGAAAGACCACACAAAGATCAATGAGAGAGAAATTCTGGTGCTGCTTTATACAGACGATCCTGTCCTCATTGCACACAGGGCTGGACTGGGAACCGAAACCGGCCCTGGCAAACTGCTCGGCAAGCCCCAGAAGTTTTCGAGGGCCAGTTTCAGGCCAATTTTGATACAGGGGGCCGATATTGCTGGCCCTCGGTAACAAAAACGGCCCGCAGGAGCCCAAAACCAAGACCTCACACCCCCCCCCCCTCCTCCCCCCCTTTAGTAGCAGCCCACCGGGGAAACACCCGGTGCCCGCTACGGCAGTCCGGCCCTCACTGCACGAACTGCTAATGGTGTCCAGATTTTACTAGATGCTTTTAATAGTTTTGTGAGTAGTTTAGGACTAAAGACAAATTGAACCAAGTCCTTTGTAATGAAATGTGGCCTCAAATTAAGGCAAATTTAAAGTTTACTAATCAGAACAATTACCTCAACTCGTTCTCACAGATAACAAAATAACCTGGAATAAAAAGAAAACCTCTTTACAGCATTACAGAAGGTCGCTGCAAAGCTGAAGTTGGTGAATCATGAAACGTCAGCTAAGTGTCACGGGATTAGCTCTTTTGGGCAAGATCAACATACCCCTAGATCTAACTGCTGTACCGCAGCAGCAGTTCTGACGTGTAAGCGTACCTGACTAGCACCAATGGCTTGGCTGCACTGTGAAGAAGACAGACTTCCCAGAACTTTAAAATTCTTCAGTAAAAGCAAAAATCCAGCAACTGCAGACTTCCGAGCATCAATCTGGCTAAAAGAGGCAAATAACAAGTGTTAACACACATCAATAACAATTAACATATGCGATAAAAATACAACAGAAGTGATGACAAATTATGCAACTACTGTCGGCTCTGTTGACACACTACATATCAAATTCAGGGGGAGGCTGTGTTACACATATATGACAGACCAGAATAACCTTTTATTTAGTACATCTAAATAATTTCTCTTTGCATGCAAATAATCTCATTCAGCGAAGGGTAAACAGGCAACAAAAAAAAACAACACTCCTGCAGTAGAACTGTAAACAGAGAAAGAAACCCTGTTTACAAAGGTCATACGGTTACAACCGAGATCACCATTCCTGCCCCTGCCAGGAGTTCTCCAAGGGATTCCTGGCAGGCAGAGACCGATTTATGAGATTTAAAAACAAATACAAACAAGAAAAGAAATGATTTTCGGGCTGTATTTATCTGTAAAAATCAGTAAAAACGGGTTACTGGGGGCCTTAATTATAATACCATCATCAGCTTCATCAGATTTATTTTCGGGCAGAAAAATGCAACTACTCCCGAGGCCGGGCTTACATCTCCCCCACCCTCCCAAAAAAATAACAGTGGGGAGCCACGGGCAATGGGTCAAGGGAGCCGTGGGTCGATAAAGTTTGGGAACCACTGCCCTAGCCTGTGCAGTAAAGTACAGGGCCGACTGTGCAGGGGACTGGCATCTGGGCTGGGGAATGGAGCACGTAAGACTGCTTGGTTTCTAGGCACTGCTACGCTGACCTTCTGCCTCGGGTGGGAAGCGCAAATGAAAGGCCGGCATGGGTCTTGGTACCTTCTCCAATCTTTGACAACCTTAGAACGGTATGAGGACTCGGGGAGTGAGGCAGAAGGGTGTGGGGCGGGGGGACCTAGAACATCTCCCTCCACCTACACGAGAGCACAGAAGGGAGAGACTAGAGAAACAGAAATAACTTCACGCTTTTGCCTTCCTCCTTCCATAACCTTTGGCACTGAAAAAGTGCAGTAGAAAAGGGCCAGATGTGGTAAGCCCAGAGTGAAATTAGTGCAGTAGAAAAGGGGAAGGTCATGATGTAGCAACACTCAGAGTGAAGTAGGTGAAAGTTTGGACGATTAATATTAATTCAGCAGTGACCTACTCAGAGTAATACATGATTTGTTTTGTCAACACAACACCATGGACATCTGGAGTCAAATAAAGTTAAAGGGGCACAGATATATGCACATAATTTCAAGTGAAAGAGCTCATGATGCATGAACTATGAGAATGAATGTCACTAGAACTCCTAGCTAGCCAAACACCTTTACATTTCCTACCACATACCGAAATACACATTTGTTCAAATCTTAAACATTAAAGCTGAGCTTACCTGGAGAACATAGCTTTCCTAAGAACTAGGATCAGAGAGTCCCTCATAGACATACTGATTTTCAGCAGGGGCTGAAAGAGAATTGAAAATAAAGTACAGAATATTTTTAAACCGAGGCTATACAATTCTGGAACTTGCAATATTATGTGCACCTTTTAAACTATGTTCTTTGTTGTTCCACAGCAATCCCTTGCTCATAAAGCTTACGCAATATTAGCAGTAAACTACCCCAATACATATTCCTCTCATCTCATCTCTTCTGATCGATAAAAAAAACTAATGTGAATCCTATTGGTGTCAGACCCCGTTTGGGGGCCATTGTTGTGTTGTTTCTAAAAATACATAGGATCTACGCTTTTAGATAAACAAATGGATTGGTGTCCAGACTGATTCCAGACACCTCCAAAGGATAGGTTAGCCTTCAGACCAGCTAGCTCACAGTGCCACCATAAGCCCCCTAACCTAACTAAGAGCGAATAGTTTCTGGCAATTATCGAACATGACAACCCTTGATCCTTCAGGGATTTTGGAAACAGTACTGCACATTTCACTCACTCAATCATGCTCATAGTCTCAGTCTCAGTTTGGGCTGTGTTCCTGACCCAATCTGGGGGGTCTAGCTGACAGACCCTGGTTAGAGTCCCAACCGACACTCCATCTTTACTAATACCCGAGACTGACAACATGGTCGCAGCTCAAGAAATCCTTTCGTGTATTATCATTTTAATTACTGATTACTTATGATTAACTACCAGATCCTTCCTTCTGATGCAGTTCGAGAAATCTTTGGGTGTTTAAACTTATTGACTATCAGTTCCTATCTTCTGACACAGTTCAAGAAATCCTGCCATGTATAAACTTTTCGATTACAGTTTATGGATGGATGAACCTGTGGACATAAGCCAGTCCTCACCCACCCCAACCCCTATGTTCCCCCACTCTCCTGTATCACATGTCTGTTCAGTATTGTATATGCTGTGAAGCGCTCGGATACCCTATGGTCTAGCTAGCGCTATACAAAACTACTAAAATAAAATTAAAAAAATAAAAATAAAAGTGTACCTACCATGTATGTGGGTGTATAGCCAAGAATCTCCCTAGGAAAGAGCCAACCCCATTACCTGATGGAAGAGAACAAAGGATCCCGTCTTGGTCTCAAGTTGGACACCCTGCAAGGGATGTCAGACCACTGTGTGCTGGAGTGTCTGTGGGCAGGGAACTCAGTGTCGTGTCAGTGTGGAAGCTTCTCCTCAGTCTATCTAGTGTAGGTATGGTTCTTTTATACCATAAAGATAGCCTAGGGGTTCCTAACACAATTGATGCGTTCTTAGTACGAATATGCAAATGAGCCTAAATCAATACCTGCAATTATGTAAAGTAGTTCTATCGCCCTAGGGTGAATGACCATGACCTTTATACAGAGTATGTTAATCCGGTTATGTACGACGGGTGCAGGGGACTTTTCTAAGAATCCTAATGCATAATAAAGGAGGCTAGTTTCAAGGAAACTGATCAACATTTATTAGGCACATAACTGAGTAAAAGGTCAGTGCTAGAACAGTTATTCAGAGCAAGGTAGGACAAATGCAGGTGAGAGGTCATTTTGCTATTTAGGCCTATATTGGGGTACATTGGGGCAAGGAGGGGCTACTGAGCCTCAACCGCGTCTTTTGCTTCTGTTGTCCCAGGGTCCTTTATAATATAGCTCTACAAACTAGGCTAGATACAACCCTGTCAGAAGTTGATTCTAAGTGGTAGAGATGGCAAGCAGTCACAGGCTTCTCAGCACCTCAGAGCTCAATGGCCACACAGCAGCGCAATTAACAAATGCCCAATCCTGAGCTTGACTTTCAAAAAAGAAAAGTCCTGTATCACATTGGAAAAGAATACCACACACGAGTACAGTTGCAACACAATTAAGGCCTTCATTACAAGGGTAAGGTATCAACCACACATGACAAACACCATTACCCCAGGGTGAGCATTTGCCATGCGTGGTGAAAAAACATTATTCAGAGTTTTGGAATTTGAAAATGAAACATAATATGAAGAATTTGTATTCAATACACAATATTCGACATTTCTTTTTTACCTGTCTTTTGCCCTGATAAATGCCTTTTTTACATGCCTTTGGTACAGATAAATGTTGACAGGGTTGACCTGCCGGAATCTAACAAGGGAAAACTGTGAGGGTCTGGCAGTTCAGGCGATTAATGCATTGACTGAAGGGATCTGTGTTTAACATCATGGTCAGATGTTCAAATCCAAGTGAGTCAACTCAGCCTTTCAATTTTTTCAGAGGTCAATAGAAGGATTACCATTGAGTTTTTACAGTTTTGTAGTACCTACGGTGGATCGGTCTTCCAGAGAGCTGCTGGGCTTCCATGGCAGCCCACTCACCCTTTTTCTGCTTCTCGGTGGTAGTTCTTTTAACAACCCTGTCTGAGATCTCTGAACTAGTCAAAAGAAACAAAAAAGAGGGCTCCTGACAAATGGAAGGAATAGAGGAGAATGCAGGGAAAAATAAGCTTCAACAAAAAAAGGAAAGAATCACCAACCCTATATCTAATCTACATCTAATAAACTAATATTATTTGCAATACGTATATTGAGCCTACAGTAACAAAAATCTGAAGAAATCTTAGTATATTTTCTCCCAATACTTTTAATTCAAAATTATTTTTCTCTTCAAAATATTGTTATACTTTAAGCTACGTATTTCATCATCGCTTGTGGAGCTTGTTACGAAGTAACGAAATGCAACCATGTGAACAACACTTTTATGCAAAGTCTGCTCATTTGACTTTTTCCTACGAATTCTCTTTTGGATACATGATCAAGGGAAGGCTAACAACAGAGGCGGTTTTATAAAAAATGTTGCTTTATGAAGTTTGAATAGTTTGTCAGAAGATAGACTTGGGCATTCAAGGTCACATAACTCTTATTACCATCCAAGCATGTGAGCATTTTGTAGTGTTGAGCCTGAAAAAGCATGTGCTAACACATGCTTCTCACTTGTGAGACACTGCTGTATAGATAAAAGGGCTTAGAGCCCTCCTGTGGCTTACCATTTGTCTACTGCAGCATCACTCTTCTTTGCATTTCAATTTATTTCTGTATTCTTAAGAACATTTACCCTACCTAATCCTATTTTGTTTTTCTGTCTCCCTTCCCTGTGTGGATCAATTTCAAAATGTTCTATATATCACTCTATTCCTCCTTAATTCTCTGTGTCCTGCTGTATTTCCATCACATTCCCCCTCTTGCTGTTGCTACCTATTACTTCAATTTCCTCCTCACACTGATTGTATTGTATTGCAATATTTGTGTAGCACTTACTACCTATGTCGGGCTTGGAAGCGCTTGCCTACATGGGTAGCACGCTGCATCTTGTAAGGTGTGTATATATTTTGTTTTGATCCTATGTGGGAAGTGTTTCCGTGTTGTGCTGGAGGTCCACCTAGGTGCTACGATCTTGTTATGGGACACATCACTTAGCAAAGTGATGGATGAAGAAGTGGGAGAGAAAGGCACACAGTTCAGTTGGATCCACACAAGTGCACAATGACAACCCCCTGAAAGCATTAGTTGTGAGACTCAATCAGTAGGCAAGCATAGCATCCTTAGATATATTGAGTTATCTTACAGTTATATTTCTACAGTACAACACCAATGTGTAATGTTTACAATCTTCAAAGCAGACAATATATTTACTGCATTAAAACATACAAATGTGAAGAACAAGGTTTCTTAAATAAAATACTTACGAGGCTAAACTGTAATCATTTGAATTGAATTGAAAAAAACTTTTGTGGAGACTGGAAACTGTGTGACATTTAAAAGCATATTCCATTACAACCCAGGCCTACAGGTGTATGCTAGGCAACTGCTACATCATATTTGAAAATAAATAAAGGTCCCTCTTGTATACCTGTTTACAGTTTCCGGCTGAAGATTTACACAAAGAAAGCGTGTTGGGTTGGAATGTGAATACTTGGGGGCATGCTGAGGTAAAAAGCAAAAAAAGCTCCCTACTGAGTAGCAAAGTTGACTTTACTGAAAAGCAATGAACTTTTCAAGGCACGCACATGCAAGACTGACGTAGTGCACTCGAAAAATGTAATATGCCAGCCCATTGAAGTCATTTTTTAATCCACGTTGTGCTGCTGAAGCTGCTGCTGCTTTGAATGCATGACTCGGTCGGAGCAGAAATGTAGAAACAGGTCACCTTCCACCCTAGCTACCAATTACCTGGCCACGCTGGACCCAATCCGATCCCAAGGATGACTACAGTACAAACCTTTTATGGAAGAGTACTCAACTGACACAAACAAGAGGAGACAAACGCGTCACAGGGAACAGGCAGAGCTTGAAAATTAAAACTCCTGGGCTCTGAGTGTGTCTGAATTTACACAAAGTTAGTTCTCTCTTCATCCTAAATGCTCCACAAGTTTCCCACATTTCGTAACCCTGCTTCCTCCAATCCTGGCCTCCTGTTCCCAACTCGTCACAGCGCGGAGTGGGGTCAGGAAGGCTGGCTGATCCACCCCACTCTGTGACGAGTTGAGAAAAGCGAACCCACGATGACTGAAGCACTGTTTTGAAAAGCTCAGTCTGCAGCCTGAAGCACCCAAATGGAGTCAATCAGCGATGATGGTGCACTTCACAGTGGATGAGTGGCCCTACGCTCGGGCAGGCCACAGAAACAAGGGCTCAGATCAAGTAAGCCCTAAACATTCTACGACACCGCACATGCGCAGTAAGTGCATGTGCCTGTCAGTGCTGCTATGACTGCCTGACCCTCGCACAGAGCGAGGGTCAGAACTTGAAGATTTGCTGAAGGATCAATATTTAGGGAAGCAGGTAGGATGCCTTTATTTAATCTAAAAAAGTATTTAAGGAGGCAACAACTAGGAGGGGGGGTGGAGGGGGGTGGGGCGGCTAAGCCCCCACTCACATACATAAAAACTGCCCCTACTCCAAGGACTACATCTTCCTCAGCAACCTAAATGTCCATATTGATGAGCCCAATGACGAATATACAGCACACCTATTTGACAGTATAAGCAGCCTCGGGTTGACCTAGATCATCCATGACCCTACACACACACCGCAGGACACATAATGTACCCAATTTTCACCTTCAGTAACCGCGTCAAATACAGTCATGTCATAGACCTTACATGAAACAATCACTCCATCGCTCACTTCAGCATTTTCGGCACATCCACCCTAAGAGGACCAATACCCTCCACCAGAGACAAGCTGGGTGAATGCCCGCAACACCTCCTACCCTGCTACCGCCCCCAACCTCAAACTGGGATAGAAAAACTTCACCACCTGGATCACCAATTGCTCAGAAAGCATCGTCCATGTCAAAAGTAACACCCAGAGAAATCCTCTAAAAAGACCAGCTGGTACACCCAAGAACTCAGAACAGACAGCAAACAGTTGGAGAGGAGATGGCGCACCAGCAAGGGCACCTCTGGCCAGGCAGAATTCAAGAACTTCCTCAACCTCTACCACTGCCTGCTGAGGGCAACAAAGGAGACAGCCATTGCAGCACACAACAAAACCAGCATCAACACCAAGGAACGTTTCAACATTGTTAAGAAATTCTCCAACCTGGCTGCCAGCAAAAACAACATCACACCCTCACAGGAGCTTGGCGACAACCTCGCCCACTTCTTCCATGAAAAGTTCATAACCATATGCATACATTTTTAACCCCAACTTACACCTATGGACTTCCTCGACAGATAAGGCACAACCATAACCGACACAAACCACACACTGCCCACCTTGAACATCTTCTCCACCCAGAACACCACCTCAACCAAAAAAATTAATCTACTCAAGAGCTCCAACGTACCCATGCCCGTACGACATCTTCAACTTCGGAAACTGAAGGATCAGACAGGAACGCACCACTCTACTCAACACCTCTATCACCACCAAAACATCTCCTGATGCCCGGAAGCACACCAAAGTCAGACCACTATTAAAAATCCCCTTCACAGACCCCAGCAAACTCAAATTTTACCAGCCAATCTCCCTGCTACCATTCTCAGGGAAGGTACTGGAAAAGAACGACAATCAACTTATGACAGATCCAGCTACTCTACGTCTCCCAAACCGGCTTACACAGCAATCAAAATTGACTGAGGAGAAATAGCAGCTTCGATCCTCGTTCACCTCTTGACAGCCTTTGACACCACATCCCACCACACACTGATTGAAAGACTCCACCAGATCGGCATCCATGGGGATGCACTCAGATGGATCGCTTTCTTCCTCACCGGAAGAACCCAGAGGATCCATCTCCCACCTCTCATCTGTGAACTCAAGGATATCAAATGTTGTGTCCCCTCGGGCTCATCCTTCAGCCCCACACTCTTCAAGGCATATATGACCCAGCTGGCCAACAGTCTCAACATAATTTCCCACGTTGACAACACCCAACTCATCCTCTCACTCACCTACGATACTACCGCCACCAGAACCATCTTCCACAAATCCATGACAAACGTCGCCGAATGGATAAAGAACAACTGCCTACAGCTGAACACAGACAAGACAGAAGTACTGATCTTTTCCAACAGCAGCAATACATGGCACCCACTACCTCCAACCACGTCAGAAACTTCAAAAGCATCATTGACAGACAAGTTATTTACCTTGGGTAATGCCATATCTGGTGGAGACATGAGCTAGCCACAGATTTCTAACCTTTGAATTCCAGGCAAATTTTGATAAGAGTACCCCTGCGCACCGGTAGGTGGCATCGGTCTATTCCACATGACGTCATAGTAGGCATCGTGTTAGTTGTTGTCGTAACATCCGCGTCCTCAATATAACCACCACTCAGCCGCCCTGACATCAGAACTTTTCACGACTTTCGACGCCAGAAGCGTAGAGCCATGAAGTGTGCTAAAAAAAGCAACTAGGGCCCTGAAACGAAAAATCCCTTGACAATAAAACCAATTCGCAGCGGGAGGATGGGTGGCTCAGTTAAGAATCTGTGGCTAGATCATGACTCTACCAGATAAGGGGTTACCAAAGGTAAGTAACTTCTCCATCTGTTAGAGACATCTAACCGCAGATTCCTTACCTTTGAACAGATACCCAAGCAATGGCACCCCCAGAGGCAGGACTGCAGAAAGGTTTAGACCAGAAAGTCCAGTAAGACAGAGCAACCAAACAGGCTTTCTCTCCGAACCTGGAAATCCTGGCAGTAGTGTCTGGCAAACATGCGCAGCAATATCTATGTGGCAACTTGGCAGATATCAGAAACTGGAACACCATGCTGTAGATCTGTGGTGGCTGCTTTTGCCTTGTGGAATGGGCTCTAAGCCCTTCAGGAGGATCTTTCTTCGCTAAGGCGTAACAGATTTTGATACAGAAGGATATAGTCCTCTTCTGAACAGCACACCCTTTCCTTGCACCCACGTACTATATGAAGAGTTAGTCATCCACCCGGAACTCTTTCGTTCGATCGAGTAGAACGAGAACGCTCTTTTTGAATCCAGATGATGGAGACGCTCCTCTTCCTTGGAAGGGTGCAGAAGTGCATAGAAGGTGGGTAGAGGAACCGACCGCCTCATATGAAAGGGTGTTACCATCTTTGGTAGAAAAGATGCCCTTGTGCGGAGCACCACTTTATCTGGAAAGACCGTCCGGTAAGGAGGCTGTGATGATAGTGCCTTCAGTTCGCTCCCCATCCTGGCAGAGGTTATTGCCACTAAGAAGGCTGTTTTGATTTTGAGCAGCCGCAGAGGGAAGTTGTGCAGAGGCTCAAGCAGTGCACACATCAGAAAGATGAGAACCAAATTAAGGTCTTACTGTGGCACAATAAAGGGTGAAGGGGAAACAAGTGGGTTAACCCCTTCAAGAATCTCTGCACCAGAGGGGATTTGAAAAGAGAAGACAAATTAGGCAGCCGAAGAAAAGAGAAAAGGGCCGAAAGATAGCCTTTTAAGGTGCCAAGTGCAGAGACCTGCTGGGCCAAGGAAAGTATGAACAGGAGGATATCAGATAAAGATGCAAATAGAGCGTCAATAGACCAGTCTGTATAATATTTACAACATTTGGACCATCGGCAGGCATATACTGACTTCGTGGAGGGAAGCCAGGCTGCAAGAATAACCTCACAAACTTCGAGAGGACGTTCGAAAGCTGTCAGCTGTTGCTGCTCAATCTCCATGCAAGGTGGCAGAGTGGTATCAAACAGGGGGAATAGGGGTGGACGGTTTTTAATGGGGTCCAATGTACTCGTCCTAGGAAGCAGCAAACAATAAGTATTGTACAAAGTTCCCCAATAGGAGCTAGAAAATTAGCTCAGCATAACTTCTCTCTCACTCAGTGAATTTTGGGGGTTAAGTGCATGGTGTAGACCCTTTTCAGAATGTAAGGATACCTCACACAGACTACCGGCAGGACCACAGCTGTAGTCCCAGCCGATGACCGTCCAGCGTCATCATCGGTATCCTGCTCCAACGGCAGGCTGGCGGTGCAATGCCCGTCGGGCAGCAAGGGAAGCTGCACTTTGGCGGAGATCTTCTATTCCGAGCCAACGGGTGTGTGGGTGTGAGGGGCCTAAAAAGTGCAATAGTGAGCGTGGTGGTGAGGTTAAAAAAAGTCAGTTGAGTCCTAATGGGAATTTTATTGGTCAGGCTCACTGCTTTATTAAAAAGGTAAAGGGGTATTAGGGAGTGGTAAACAATGGGACCAACCCTTATTCAACCCTTGTTGTGTAAGCGGTCGACATGTTTCTCGCCCTAAGGGCGATTCGTCAGGACCTTCGTGCTCATATGATTGCTTCGATCCTCCCAATTAAGAGGACACTGGTATACGACCTGTAAAGTGTCGTTCCGAAACGGTTCCGTGGGACGTACCTCCTGGAAACTGAGGAGAAATAAGCAGACACAGGATGATGCCACAAGTCAATGTAGACCAGACTACATCATATTTGTGCCTATGTTTCAAGTGCCAGAAAAACACGTGCCCAGGGGGTAACGATCTGTCTGGACAGTGGCAGGGTCAGGTGCTACTGTGAGAGAGAGAGGGATAAAAGATTAAAAATGAAAAATTACAGTGCGCGTGAGTGAACCGCACTGCGTTGTGCTGCCATGCTGGGTCGCTATAGCATGCATTAAGGTGGAGGCGCCGTTCACTCGGCTATGTAATGTACTAGGTAGGGTGGATCATCACATTACAAGACCAGTGATAGTGATGTACCCTCGCTTAGTCGAGCGACGTGTTGTGCCAGTCTTACAATGTTATGTAAACACAGGTAGGCTAAAGTTTTTAAGCCATAAATGATGAAAAAGCCGCATAGAAAAAACCATTAAATGTGATTTGACACTCTGATTCCAAAGCAATTCAACGCTGGCGGGGTGAATGTGTATACCAGCGAGGAAACAAGTAAATGTGCCATGCTCAACGAGTGCGCGTGAGCAAGGCTGATCTATCGATCTATAATGCACTTACCCGTTGTGATTCCTCCTTAAGGCCTCACGAGCTGTCCAGGTGGGGCCAGCAGCGAGTGAGGAGTTCCTAGGGGGAGAGAGTAAGGCATCCCACGAGATCATTAGGGAGCGATAAACCATCCGGTAACCCGTGTGCGGGAGTGGGCTGGTTGCGTGTACAGGCAGATTAAAAGCTGTGTATCAGGGCTCAGCTCGACACCTTACCTCACAAGTCGCTGGTGGCAGGCATCTCTGCACCTACCCCTCCCACAGGAAATCAGATGACTGGACAGCCGGCACGGTAGTTAGGCCATGGCCGGTCTAGATAAAGAAGAGTTGCGCGCGCACCGAGGGGTGTGTCCCTCTAGTTACTAGGTTACGGCACGCGGGAGTAAAAAAGCACAGACGGGTTGGCTGGAGATAGCGTGGCCCGAGCAATCTAATGTGGGGGCCATCTTGGAACGGGCCGAAAGGCATGTGAAAGCACTTGGGAGTAGACAACAAGTCCAGAATAATGACTATCTGGCGAGTGTCGTCCAGGGCACCCCATCGTTTAATCCCAATTCATCGCAATGTAATCGGTGTATCCATCTCTGTTCATGTCTGAACAGGGCTTGTTGATTCAGATTTGGTAAGGATTCAATGACAGTCCAGCGGATATTCTCTGGTGAGTGATTGTTGTCCTTGCAATGTTCGTAGAGCTTTGTGTGTGTCTTGTGACATCGAATATTACTATTGTGCTCCATTATCCGTTGCTTCACAGGACGCATTGTCATCCCGATGTACATCAGATCGCACGGGCAGATCAACACATAAATGCACCTGGAGCTATTGCAGTTAGTATGTTTGTTCATTGTCCAAGTGAAATTGTTATTGAGTACAATGGTCTTGCCCTGGATAGTCTGAGGGCAGACGACACAGGAGCCACAGCGATAGTGTCCCGTCACTGGGGGGAGATCCCAGAGCGTATTAACAGCTTGGGTGCTGGTTTTCTTGGGACGGGTGTGGATAAGAGTATCCTTCAGGTTAGCCGTCCTCTTGAAAGCAAACCGTGGACGCGGTAACTCCATTCCTGCGGAGTTGAGAATGCCCCATTGTGTGTTAACAGATTTTTTGATAAATGAGGAGTTTCTTGTAAATGAGGTAACACAAGTAATCTTGTCATCTGGCTCCTTGGGGTGTATCTCAAGCAGGGCCTCTCTATTATTGTTGAGGGCTCTTTTGGTAGAATTTTTCAGAAGCCGTGCGGGGTACCCCCGGTCCAGGAGTTTGGTTTGTAGGGAGTGTGCTTGTTGTTTGTAGTCGTTAGTTGAACTACAGTTTCGCCGAAGGCGGAGAAATTGTCCGAAGGGTAGGTTGTCCCTCAGGGATCTCGTGTGGTGGCTGGTGTAGGGTAACAGACTGTTCCTGTCAGTGTCCTTCTTATAGAGAGTTGTGCTGATCGTGGTTGGCTCCAGGACTATGGTGAGGTCCAAATAGGGTATGGACTTATCGGAAATAGTGCCTGTGAACTTAAGGAATGGGTCTTGTAGATTTATCCATGTGCAGAAGGCCTCACATGTCGTCCGGTCCCCCTTCCAGAACACCAGGATGTCGTCGATGTACCGACGCCAACACGTGAGATTTTCACGGAATGGGTTGTGTTCAGGGGGGTAGATGGATTTTTCCTCAAACGATGCCATATAGATGCATGCCAAGCTCGGCGCAAAGGTCGAGCCCATCGATGTCCCGCGGATCTGGTGGTACAAGTTGGACTCTTATTTGAAAAAATTTTCAGTCAATGCAATATGTGCCAACTCCATTATGAATGAAACCGGAGTAGGGGACAACCACTCCTCTTGGCGTAGGAGGGAGTCCACTGCTTCCAGCGTTGCATGTTGCGGTATATTGGTGTACAACGCTTCCACGTCGAGTGTCAAGAGGAGATCAATATCCTCCCTGCCATCCATATCATTGATCAGACGAAGCACATCTCTCGTGTCCTGCAGATAAGACGGGATGAGTTTGACCAGAGGTTGAAAAAAAGCATCGCAGAATTGGGAGAGGGGTTCAAAAATTGAACCGATGCCCGACACGATTGGTCTTCCTGGGACTGGAGTAGTGCCTTTATGAATTTTGGGCAGCGTATAAAAGTATGGTATGACCGGGTCCGTGGTTACCAAAAATTCTGCCTCTTTTTTACTTATCCATTCGTTGGTCTCTGCTTCAATGACCAGAGACATCACGGTGGTAGTCAATCGGTTGGTTGGGTCCTCTGTAAGTAATCTGTAGTGGGTCGTATTTGCTAGTTGGCGTCTGCACTCTTTATCATAATCAGCATAGCTTTGTATGACAGTGGCTCCCCCCTTGTCAGCTTGCTTGATTACTATTGAAGTGTCCTTGCCAAGGGAGGAAGCTGCCTGTCTTTCAGCATTGGAAAGATTGTTAAACGGTTTGATTAAGGGTTTGTTCTGCATAGATCGCAGCACTGCTCTTTCAAATGTCAGGACCTCCGGTGGTACCATCCCATCAGTGGGGGTGAAGGTGGAAGGTTTCCTAAGACCCGTGTCTTCACAGGGTATGTCTGGCTGATTATCAAAAAAGGCCCGAAGACGTATCTTCCTGAAGAACTGCTTCAGCTCAATCATTTCCTGGAATGAATCGGGGATCGGTGTAGGGACAAATCCCAGCCCTTTTTCCAGTACATTCTTCTCAGTAGTAGTCAGGGTTCGATTGGAAAGGTTCACAATCAAACTCTTCTCCCTCTGGTTGTCGCGCTCCTGGTTTCCACTCCCGTCGGCTCTGGCATCTGGTCTTGCCACTGTACACCCTTGTTCCCGCCTCGCTTTCGCCCTCTTCCTCTGCCCCAACCTCTGCCTTGAAAAGGAGGCGGATTAAGGGGGTAGAATTGCGGGGGGCCCTGAGGGTAAAAGGGATATTGCCACGGTGGTGGTAAATGGGGTGGGCCATGGAACACTGGTCCTTGGTGATATCCTTGTTGCCAGGGGCGTGTGGGTCTTGTATTTCTCGCAGGGAAGCCTCCGCTGGAGTCGCTGCTCGTGGAGCCACGCCTGTTGTCCGTGCTCGAATTATCGTCCGAAGAATAATTGTTCTTCTTTCCTTTGTAATCATCCTTGAGATAGGGGTATACTTTCTCCTTTGCAAATTTGGCTATGTCTTTCTCCAATTTGGTGGTTTTCTGTTTGAGCAGGAAATCATGATGGTCAGCCATCTCTTGGTTAATCTCCGCGAGTTTTGTCGTGAATGCTGATTTATTATTTTTTGAAGTCCCATTTTTCATAGTTGCTTCTATGGCAGAGATTTTCTCTTGGAGTGCTTCAGACAATCGTTTGGCAGTCTGGCTGATCAGAAACAGGAGGTCCTTGGTGCATTTCCAGGAGACCTGGCACCAGTCCACTTTAAAACGTTTGTCATCCAGGAATAGCCTAGGGACGATATTAACAATTAGGCCCTGTGGTGCTATATTGCTCCTTAGGTACTCCGTCATCATTATACCATGGATCGTTATCCTGATCAGTTCTTTTTTCATCTCACTTAGTGTGGACCACTCGTCAGAAGAGGCTCCGGATGCGGCAGCTGGCGGATTATTGAGTAATGAAGGAGTGTTTTTTAATGTTTCAGCTATAGTGTCTTCGTTAAAGCTGAGACCCGGGACATCCTCCATATTGATGTGCGGTAGGGACGGGGTGCCCTGTGCTACGTAAGCCAGAGCAGAGTGTCAAATAACCTCCCAACAGGGTGGACTGGAGGTTTTACTATGCGGCTTGGTCCACGGGACGAGGGATACTCGCCGCTGGTAACCTAAGACAAAAAGATTCCAGTGCAAAGTGCACGCTGAAACTGGTATCAAACAGGGGGAATAGGGGTGGACGGTTTTTAATGGGGTCCAATGTACTCGTCCTAGGAAGCAGCAAACAATAAGTATTGTACAAAGTTCCCCAATGGGAGCTAGAAAATTAGCTCAGCATAACTTCTCTCTCACTCAGTGAATTTTGGGGGTTAAGTGCATGGTGTAGACCCTTTTCAGAATGTAAGGATACCTCACACAGGCTACCGGCAGGACCACAGCTGTAGTCCCAGCCGATGACCGTCCAGCGTCATCATCGGTATCCTACTCCAACGGCAGGCTGGCGGTGCAATGCCCGTCGGGCAGCAAGGGAAGCTGCACTTTGGCGGAGATCTTCTATTCCGAGCCAACGGGTGTGTGGGTGTGAGGGGCCTAAAAAGTGCAATAGTGAGCGTGGTGGTGAGGTTAAAAAAAGTCAGTTGAGTCCTAATGGGAATTTTATTGGTCAGGCTCACTGCTTTATTAAAAAGGTAAAGGGGTATTAGGGAGTGGTAAACAATGGGACCAACCCTTATTCAACCCTTGTTGTGTAAGCGGTCGACATGTTTCTCGCCCTAAGGGCGATTCGTCAGGACCTTCGTGCTCATATGATTGCTTCGATCCTCCCAATTAAGAGGACACTGGTATACGACCTGTAAAGTGTCGTTCCGAAACGGTTCCGTGGGGACGTACCTCCTGGAAACTGAGGAGAAATAAGCAGACACAGGATGATGCCACAAGTCAATGTAGACCAGACTACATCATATTTGTGCCTATGTTTCAAGTGCCAGAAAAACACGTGCCCAGGGGGTAACGATCTGTCTGGACAGTGGCAGGGTCAGGTGCTACTGTGAGAGAGAGAGGGATAAAAGATTAAAAATTAAAAATTACAGTGCGCGTGAGTGAACCGCACTGCGTTGTGCTGCCATGCTGGGTCGCTATAGCATGCATTAAGGTGGAGGCGCCGTTCACTCGGCTATGTAATGTACTAGGTAGGGTGGATCATCACATTACAAGACCAGTGATAGTGATGTACCCTCGCTTAGTCGAGCGACGTGTTGTGCCAGTCTTACAATGTTATGTAAACACAGGTAGGCTAAAGTTTTTAAGCCATAAATGATGAAAAAGCCGCATAGAAAAAACCATTAAATGTGATTTGACACTCTGATTCCAAAGCAATTCAACGCTGGCGGGGTGAATGTGTATACCAGCGAGGAAACAAGTAAATGTGCCATGCTCAACGAGTGCGCGTGAGCAAGGCTGATCTATCGATCTATAATGCACTTACCCGTTGTGATTCCTCCTTAAGGCCTCACGAGCTGTCCAGGTGGGGCCAGCAGCGAGTGAGGAGTTCCTAGGGGGAGAGAGTAAGGCATCCCACGAGATCATTAGGGAGCGATAAACCATCCGGTAACCCGTGTGCGGGAGTGGGCTGGTTGCGTGTACACACACTGGGGCATTCTCAACTCCGCAGGAATGGAGTTACCGCGTCCACGGTTTGCTTTCAAGAGGACGGCTAACCTGAAGGATACTCTTATCCACACCCGTCCCAAGAAAACCAGCACCCAAGCTGTTAATACGCTCTGGGATCTCCCCCCAGTGACGGGACACTATCGCTGTGGCTCCTGTGTCGTCTGCCCTCAGACTATCCAGGGCAAGACCATTGTACTCAATAACAATTTCACTTGGACAATGAACAAACATACTAACTGCAATAGCTCCAGGTGCATTTATGTGTTGATCTGCCCGTGCGATCTGATGTACATCGGGATGACAATGCGTCCTGTGAAGCAACGGATAATGGAGCACAATAGTAATATTCGATGTCACAAGACACACACAAAGCTCTACGAACATTGCAAGGACAACAATCACTCACCAGAGAATATCCGCTGGACTGTCATTGAATCCTTACCAAATCTGAATCAACAAGCCCTGTTCAGACATGAACAGAGATGGATACACCGATTACATTGCGATGAATTGGGATTAAACGATGGGGTGCCCTGGACGACACTCGCCAGATAGTCATTATTCTGGACTTGTTGTCTACTCCCAAGTGCTTTCACATGCCTTTCGGCCCGTTCCAAGATGGCCCCCACATTAGATTGCTCGGGCCACGCTATCTCCAGCCAACCCGTCTGTGCTTTTTTACTCCCGCGTGCCGTAACCTAGTAACTAGAGGGACACACCCCTCGGTGCGCGCGCAACTCTTCTTTATCTAGACCGGCCATGGCCTAACTACCGTGCCGGCTGTCCAGTCATCTGATTTCCTGTGGGAGGGGTAGGTGCAGAGATGCCTGCCACCAGCGACTTGTGAGGTAAGGTGTCGAGCTGAGCCCTGATACACAGCTTTTAATCTGCCTGTACACGCAACCAGCCCACTCCCGCACACGGGTTACCGGATGGTTTATCGCTCCCTAATGATCTCGTGGGATGCCTTACTCTCTCCCCCTAGGAACTCCTCACTCGCTGCTGGCCCCACCTGGACAGCTCGTGAGGCCTTAAGGAGGAATCACAACGGGTAAGTGCATTATAGATCGATAGATCAGCCTTGCTCACGCGCACTCGTTGAGCATGGCACATTTACTTGTTTCCTCGCTGGTATACACATTCACCCCGCCAGCGTTGAATTGCTTTGGAATCAGAGTGTCAAATCACATTTAATGGTTTTTTCTATGCGGCTTTTTCATCATTTATGGCTTAAAAACTTTAGCCTACCTGTGTTTACATAACATTGTAAGACTGGCACAACACGTCGCTCGACTAAGCGAGGGTACATCACTATCACTGGTCTTGTAATGTGATGATCCACCCTACCTAGTACATTACATAGCCGAGTGAACGGCGCCTCCACCTTAATGCATGCTATAGCGACCCAGCATGGCAGCACAACGCAGTGCGGTTCACTCACGCGCACTGTAATTTTTAATTTTTAATCTTTTATCCCTCTCTCTCTCACAGTAGCACCTGACCCTGCCACTGTCCAGACAGATCGTTACCCCCTGGGCACGTGTTTTTCTGGCACTTGAAACATAGGCACAAATATGATGTAGTCTGGTCTACATTGACTTGTGGCATCATCCTGTGTCTGCTTATTTCTCCTCAGTTTCCAGGAGGTACGTCCCCACGGAACCGTTTCGGAACGACACTTTACAGGTCGTATACCAGTGTCCTCTTAATTGGGAGGATCGAAGCAATCATATGAGCACGAAGGTCCTGACGAATCGCCCTTAGGGCGAGAAACATGTCGACCGCTTACACAACAAGGGTTGAATAAGGGTTGGTCCCATTGTTTACCACTCCCTAATACCCCTTTACCTTTTTAATAAAGCAGTGAGCCTGACCAATAAAATTCCCATTAGGACTCAACTGACTTTTTTTAACCTCACCACCACGCTCACTATTGCACTTTTTAGGCCCCTCACACCCACACACCCGTTGGCTCGGAATAGAAGATCTCCGCCAAAGTGCAGCTTCCCTTGCTGCCCGACGGGCATTGCACCGCCAGCCTGCCGTTGGAGCAGGATACCGATGATGACGCTGGACGGTCATCGGCTGGGACTACAGCTGTGGTCCTGCCGGTAGCCTGTGTGAGGTATCCTTACATTCTGAAAAGGGTCTACACCATGCACTTAACCCCCAAAATTCACTGAGTGAGAGAGAAGTTATGCTGAGCTAATTTTCTAGCTCCCATTGGGGAACTTTGAAGGTGGCAGAGTGGACAGATTTGGGTGGAGAACCCTCCCCTGCTGCTGCGACAGGCGATCTTCCTGAAGGGGCAGCCTGATCGTAAGATCGATGTTCATTGCCAGATGCTCGGGATACCAGACTCTCCCTGCCCAGTCGGGAGCCACAAGAATGACTTGTGCCTGGTCACTCCTGATCTTCTTGAGCACTCTGGGTAGTAGGAGTATGGGCAGAAAGGCATACAGGAGGCTGAAGCTCCACTCTACGAAAAGTATCGTCGAGTGAGAGCAGCCTTGAAAACTCCAGCACGCACAACTGCTGACATTGCGTGTTCTCTGTGGAGACAAACCGATCCAACCAAGGCTTTCCCCATCGCTGAAAGAGTCCTTGTGCCACCTCCAGATGGAGACGCCACTCGTGATACCCTAGGCACCTTCAGCTGAGTTTGTTCGCACTGGCGTTCAAAGAACCGTTCCAGCCAAGTCCAGAGACGCAAAAACTCTTGACACAGGTTCCATGACCCCACCCCGCCTTGCTTGTTGCATTACCACATGGCGGACGTGTTGTCCGTGAACACCTGAGCAAGCCAACCCTTGATGGACGGCAAGAAGGCTTTTAGTGCCAGCCAGATCGTTCGATGTTCCAACAGATTTATATAGAGTCAGGCCTCCGCCGGAGACCAGAGTTCTCTGATTTTCACATCTCCCAGATGTCCGCCCCATCCCAGAAGGGACACATCCTTCACTACTGTGAGGTCTGGATGCGGAAGGGAGAGGGGTCTGCCTCTGACCCAATCCCGGTTTGATAGCCATCACTGCAGGTTTTTCGCAGTGTCTTCCGGGTTCTGGACCAGGTGGGTGAGATTTTCTCGATGTTGCGCACATTGGAACTTCAGGTCCCATTGGAGAGCCTGCATGTGCCATCTGGCATGGTCCACAAGAAGCCTGCAAGAGGCCATGAGGACCAGCTGCCTCAGGCTCATTCTCACCGAAATCCGGGATAGAGGCTGAAATATCGGTATCATAGCCTGAATATCCTGGACTCGCGATCAAGAACTGCTTCAATAATGGGGAGCGCCTGAGAGGGAGTCAGGTGTGACTTCAGCATATTGATAGTGAACCCCAGCGAATGCAAGAGTTTCGTCTTAGTCTGCAGATAGGTATTGACTGCCTGGGACTAGTCCGACTTCAACTACCAGTCGTCGGGATAGGGAAAGACTGGAACCCCTGATCTCCACAGATGAGCTGGGACCACCGCCATCACCTTGGTGGCACTGGTGAGACCAAAGGGGAGAACAGCAACCTGAAAGTGCTCCTGGCCCACTATAAACCGTAGATATCGACGATAGGCTGACATGACAGGAATGTGGAAATAGGCATCCTGCAAGTCCAATGCTACCATCCAGTCTACCGGGTCTAGGGCATACAGTACCTGAGCCAGAGGGATCATTTTGAATTTCTCCTTCTCAAAGTAGTTGAAGGCCCTGAGGTTGAGGATAGGATGGTGGCCTCTGTCCTTCTTTGGAACCAGGAAATAACAACCACAGCCTATTTCTGGCCTGGGAACGCTTTCTATCGCTCCCTTGGTCAAGAGAGCCTTGACGTCCTCGCGGAGTAGCGCAAGATGATCTTCTGTTAGCCATCGTGAGTTGGAGGCATAAAGGGAGAGGTAGACTCAAAGGGGAGGGAGTATCTCCTTGTGACTATCTGAAACACCCAGCTGTCCGAGCTGTCCGAGGTAATGTCGCGCCAGTGGTGGAGGTGATGGCATATCCTGTCACCCAATGAAAGCTCGTGACCGTGAAGGACAGGACTAGGAATGTTTTGAGGTGGAGATGGGAATGGTGGCTTGGCTTGACTTCTAGCCTCCTGACCCTAGAGGACGGGAAGAACTACGGTCACAGCCCACAGAGGCTGCTGAACTTGTAGAACCTGCTACCTGGAATAGGGTTGGCGCAGTTGGAAGGCCCTTCCGTAGCCATGAAAGGAGCGAAAAGCAGTCGCAGGCCGGGGTGTAATACTGAGGCCCAAGGTTTGGGCCATAGTCCGCGAATCCTTGAAGCACTCAAGCACTGCGTCAGCATTGTCTCCGAAGAGATGTAAGCCATCAAACGGCATGTCAATGAGGTTTGCCTGGACATACCCGAAAAGCCAGACGTCCTTAGCCAGGAATGGCAACTGATGCCCACCGTTGAAGAAATCGCTCTGCCCAGCAAGTCCGTCGTGTTCAATCAACAGTGAAATGGCGAACTTCGCTGCATCTCTCCCGTTCTCCTCCGAGACCCTCCGCACCTGCGCAACCGTAATAGGAATAGGAATAGGAATAATGGCCCAAAAGGCATGCAAGGCTGGCGGAAGAGGACATTTTCTTCCCAAATGTCTCCAGCCGTTTGGATTCCCTGTCCGGAGGGGTGGAAGGGAACATGCCATGGCAAGTGGAAGCCTGGACCACCAATCTTTGGTGGTGGGGTGGGCAGTGGGAAAAACGTGGTCGCCCGCTGCAGGGCGCTGGTGGAGGGTGATCGTTCTACTCACAGGAGCTCCTGTGCTGGGTCTGGACCAGGTGCAGAAAAGCACGTCTGTTAAGGCCTCGATAAAAGGCAGTAAGGTTTCCGATGAGGAGACAACAGGCTGCAGGAACACAGTCAAGACATTCACCTTGACCGCCACTGTAGGCAGCGGCAGGTCTACGACATATGGAGCCCTACGCCTCCTCCTCCATGGCCAGGTTAAGTGGAGACAGCATGTCAGAATCTGGCGAGGTGTCCAGGCCACTTAAACCAGACTGAATTACTATTCTGTGAAGCACTGTGCATGTGTATTTTTATATTGCGCTCTGCGAGCAAAACGGCTCGTTTTTTAACGAACTTTTAGCGAACTGTAAAATGGTAGATTTTCATTCTGCAATGCATCCAGCATACCTTTAGAATATTTGCACGCATTTCCGACAATCTTTCACGGCGCTAGCTGCCGTTTGGGCTTTAAACCGGGTTCAGGCTTTTCTGTACTCGGCGGCCATCTTAAGTTGGGGCTAGAGTGGTGGCAGCGCTCTAGTGCACCATATAAAAGGAGCCCTGAAGCGGCGCTCGCAAGTTCTCTCACTTAAACCAGACTGAATTACTATTCTGAGAAGCACTGTGCATGTGTATTTTTATATTGCGCTCTGCGAGCAAAACGGCTCATTTTTTAACGAACTTTTAGCGAACTGTAAAATCGTAGATTTTCACTCTGCAATGCATCCAGCATACCTTTAGAATATTTGCACGCATTTCCGACAATCTTTCACGGCGCTAGCTGCCGTTTGGGCTTTAAACCGGGTTCAGGCTTTTCTGTACTCGGCGGCCATCTTAAGTTGGGGCTAGAGTGGTGGCAGCGCTCTAGTGCACCAT
This sequence comes from Lissotriton vulgaris, assembly GCF_964263255.1. Classification (NCBI taxonomy): domain Eukaryota; kingdom Metazoa; phylum Chordata; class Amphibia; order Caudata; family Salamandridae; genus Lissotriton; species Lissotriton vulgaris. Next base: position 1,954,762,091 of record NC_141687.1, read on the forward strand.
ATAAAAGGAGCCCTGAAGCGGCGCTCGCGAGTTCTCTCACTTAAACCAGACTGAATTACTATTCTGTGAAGCACTGTGCATGTGTATTTTTATATTGCGCTCTGCGAGCAAAACGGCTCGTTTTTTAACGAACTTTTAGCGAACTGTAAAATGGTAGATTTTCACTCTGCAATGCATCCAGCATACCTTTAGAATATTTGCACGCATTTCCGACAATCTTTCACGGCGCTAGCTGCCGTTTGGGCTTTAAACCGGGTTCAGGCTTTTCTGTACTCGGCGGCCATCTTAAGTTGGGGCTAGAGTGGTGGCAGCGCTCTAGTGCACCATATAAAAGGAGCCCTGAAGCGGCGCTCGCGAGTTCTCTCACTTAAACCAGACTGAATTACTATTCTGTGAAGCACTGTGCATGTGTATTTTTATATTGCGCTCTGCGAGCAAAATGGCTCGTTTTTTAACGAACTTTTAGCGAACTGTAAAATGGTAGATTTTCACTCTGCAATGCATCCAGCATACCTTTAGAATATTTGCACGCATTTCCGACAATCTTTCACGGCGCTAGCTGCCGTTTGGGCTTTAAACCGGGTTCAGGCTTTTCTGTACTCGGCGGCCATCTTAAGTTGGGGCTAGAGTGGTGGCAGCGCTCTAGTGCACCATATAAAAGGAGCCCTGAAGCGGCGCTCGCGAGTTCTCTCACTTAAACCAGACTGAATTACTATTCGGTGAAGCACTGTGCATGTGTATTTTTATATTGCGCTCTGCGAGCAAAACGGCTCGCTTTTTAACGAACTTTTAGCGAACTGTAAAATGGTAGATTTTCACTCTGCAATGCATCCAGCATACCTTTAGAATATTTGCACGCATTTCCGACAATCTTTCACGGCGCTAGCTGCCGTTTGGGCTTTAAACCGGGTTCAGGCTTTTCTGTACTCAGCGGCCATCTTAAGATGGGGCTAGAGTGGTGGCAGCGCTCTAGTGCACCATATAAAAGGAAACAGTGGTCTCCTGCGCTAGCGGTCGCGTTTGCCGGGGCGCCGTCCCTGCGCGGGAGTCTTGCCTGAGTCAGCCCGTCTGCGCCCGTCCGCGCTGAGGACGTGCTGCAGGACGGGCTGCCCTTTGCCATCATGACCTCAGGTAGGCAAACTCCGGATGGCCGCGCATACTACTCTTCCACGGCACTACTTTCACTGCGACCCTGCACCCCCACCTCTTGCACCTCTTGCATCTTGCCTCGTCATTACTTCCTATGTGCTGGTTGTGGTTTCTCTACTGGCAAAATGCAGCTCTCTAAGACACAACAGAGCGTTAAGCATTATAGGGGAAAAAGGAAGCCTACCAAGGGTCATACTTCTTCTCCTTCCCCGCTCCATTTTTGGAGCCTAAATTGTAGATCGCTTCCTAAGAATAAATTAAACATCTTCGATTTCATAACTGAGGAATCTCCTGACGCTCTGTTTCTGACCGAGACTTGGATACACGCCAGCTCGGGTCCGGACATTGCTGCAGCTATCCCTCCCAACTACGTTGTGCTGCATCAGGATAGACCCTCAGGTAAAGGTGGTGGAATCGCAATCATTTTTAAATCTATTTACCAATGTAAACTGGAATTATTACATCTTCCAGGTAGTGAGGCAGCATTGTTTAAACTTATGATTAATCCTCGAATGACGCTCTCCGGTCTGCTAATTTATCGGCCGCCCGGAAATGCCGCGCCATGAATTACCTCACTCATTGATTGCCTATCAGCAACACTACTAAAATCGAATAATTTCACCATTCTTGGTGATTTAAACATCCACTTAGACGATGTCAATAATCCCCTCAATAAATCTTTTCTTTCCGATCTTGAGGTTTTTAACCTCAAACTTTGTAATTCCGGAGCTACTCATCTTGCTGGTCATCTCTTGGATCGAATCATTTCCACTCTCTCATTTGACTGCACCTACTCGGCGCGTCCGCTCGTCTGGTCTGATCATTATGCAATACACTTCGTGCTACCACCTGGTCTATATTCGGCCAGTGTTTATGTGGAAGAAATTAAATCATCTTATCGCTGGGACAGGCTTGATGTAGCCGCTTTTAATCTGCGTCTGACTGAGACAATTCCATCCTTTATAAACACCGAGCAGAATCTGAATGCTCCCATTTCTGGTTGGTTGACAGATGCAGTGTCGGCTCTCGTTCCTCGGTCTAGCAGCAAATGTAGATCCTTGCGCCCACCAGCACCTTGGTACTCGGATGAGCTGAAAATCCAACGTGCCAAATGTATAGCCCTGGAGAGGAAGTGGAGGATGTCTTACTCCGCTCCTTCTAAAGTGATTTACAAAGAAGAACTAAAATTCTATCACGCACACTGTAAACGTGCTAAGGCCTCTTACATCGCCTCCACAATCACTTCAGTGCAAAATTGTCCCCGGACTCGCTTTGCCACAGTTAAGAAACTCACAGGAGCTGATACCACTCCTGCGCTGCCGGCTTTAGATGGTATACAATGTAATGCCATTGCAGACTTTTTTTATATCCAAGGTTGAGGGCATTTATCAATCTTTGGCCTCCCTTCCACCACCAATTGATCTCTCTCAACTTTCTGCGTTCCTTCCGTATCCCCTACTAAGTTCACTCACAACTGGACACCATTTGATGACTCCTCCTTCCTGTCTTGCTTAAAAAGCATCAGGTCAGGTTCCCCGCGGGGCCCAGTCCCTATGAAGATACTGAAACAACTTGACCTTGAACCACGGAGATTCCTAATGAGGCTACTTAACATCTCTCTCACTGAATCTCGGGTGGAACAGGACTGGAAACATGCCATGGTCGTTCCCCTGCTTAAAAAATCTGGTGCTTACATCACAAATCTTGCCAACTTCAGGCCTATATCCCTGCTGCCAGCCTGTTCCAAAATATTGGAGCGCCATGTTAATACCCAGCTCAATGAGTTTGTTGAAAACGTGGGATATCTTCATCCATCCCAATCAGGCTTTCGCGCTAATTATTCCACCGAATCCGCACTCCTTGGGGTGACTGAGTGACTCCGACATGGTATCGATGGCGGTGAGACCTTTGCGCTTATTCTTCTTGATTTAAGCGCTGCTTTCGATACCGTGTCCCATTCCATCCTATTGGAGTCTCTCTGCTCCCTTGGTGTTGTTGGACCTGGCTTGCCTGGGTGGCCTCATTTCTCAATGAACGCACCTTTCAGGTTTTCTCAAACAAAGCTGAATCTGCGATTCACTCCTCTGCTTACGGCGTCCCTCAAGGGTCTATATTGAGCCCTTTGTTGTTCAATATTTACATCAGACCACTTGCTTCTATCGTAGAGGACGCCGGTCTGTCTATATACTCATATGCAGACGACACGCAGATTGTGTTTTCTTTGTCTAGCAGCAGGGCTCAGGACACTTCTGCCCTTAAAATTGGCCCTTCTCGTGTTGTAGCCTGATTGCAAGCGCATCTGCTAAAGCTCAACGGAGACAAGACCGAGGTGATTATACTAGGCAAACAAAGATCTGTGGGGCTCTAGACACTGGCCCAGTGATATGGGTCCGCTGCCTACCCCCGTGCCTGTTGCCCGTAACCTCGGTGTCCTGATTGACGATAAACTCTCGATGAGGCAGCAGGCAACTAAGGTCGCTGCAATCTGTTTCAATACTCTACGCTGGTTGCAGAAGATCATATGGATGTTGCCTGAGTCCACTCGTAGAACTGTCGTACAGGCCCTTGTGATGTCCCGCATCGACTATGGCAATGTGCTTTATCTAGGAGCAGATAAAGCCACAATCAATAAACTCCAGGTTGTACAGAACTCAGCTGCTCGCCTGCTGCGCAATGTTCCTCGGAGAACGTCCGCAATGCAAGCCCTGCGTGACCTTCAATGGTTAAAAATTTCTGATCGTGTGGTCTTCAAAACTTTGTGCTTCCTATTTAAGATTCGTCAGGGTTCTGCTCCCATCTACCTGCACAATCTTGCCCAGCCATATCAGCCTAGCCGCTCTCTTAGGTCATCCAACAATGGCGATCTTGTGATTCCTAGAATCCGACTGGCAAAAATGGGATGCCGTTCATTCGCATATCTAGGACCCAAGATGTGGAATGCTCTCCCGTTGGCGCTAAAAACAGAAACTAGTCTTCTTGCTTTCCGTAAAAAATTGAAGACTCTTCTGTTCTAAGTTCTTCGGTTCTGTTTTTCTTTTCTCTCAGCAATTGCTTGTTTTCTTCTCCAGTCTGTCCCTGGCGCCGGGAAACCCACTGCGGGTAGCTCTGCGCAATACAAGTTCAATAAATAAATAAATAAAATGGAATCACCCAGCTACTTGAAACAGTCCATGTCCTGGGGCTGCAGGATTTCTAAGGGATCCTGCTCCACCTCCCAATCCTCTTCTTCCAACCCTATATCTTCAGAAAGAGGCTGGTTAGACAGTATGAAGCTGTATGGCTCCGTCCTGGGCAGATGCCAGACCGGCTCCGTATAGACTGGAATGAGGATGGGGAGGCATCATCTGCAGGCGCCAGAGACCTCGACGTCAGACGCGTTACCAGGGAAGGTCGCTGTTAAGGTGCGAACGGCGCCGGGCCAAACCTGGGAACGGGTCCATCAGAAGGCGTGACACCGGAGCCTAAGGCGCGGGACCCACAGGATCTCCTTTGCCGGGGTGTGCGGGCCCGAAGTCGGGCCGGCAGGGTCAGGCTGCCTAAACACGGTGCACATGGCGTCGTAAAATTTCTTACATTGGGAGGGGTTCTCTCCTGTCCCAGAAGGGAAAGAGACGTTGAGTGGACCCAGGTGCCCGCTCTGCGGAACGGGGCCTAGAACGCCAAGGGTTGTTTGTCTCGCCATGTGGTGGACGGGGCAGAGTCGGCGAGCGCTTTGACGTTTTGTGCTGTTTGTGGTGCTTCTTACTGGACAACTTCGACGAAGGGGACTTCAAGCCCCTGGAGCGATACTCAGAACCTTCCTCTTGACCGGGAGCGAGATCGGCAAGGCAACCTCTGCGGTACCTGCCGGGCCACGAGTAGCTTCAGGGACCACTCCCTCAAAGCCTTTGGCATAATGGCCCGGCAATTGGAGTATGACTTTGTGTCATGGTTGCGCTCCAGGCTCCAGAGACACAAGAGGTGGGGGGTCCATTACAGACGTGGCAAGCTGACAGGCGCTGCACGACTTGAGCATCGTAGCCTTCCTACTGGACATTCCTAACACACCAAAATGAGTCAACAAAAGGTCAAAAAACATTGTCAAAAAGTGACAGGGGGTAGCTTACTTCAACAGATCGGTACTGGTTGGCGCGGAAAGAAAAGAAATGTCAGTATGCCACAGTGGCGGTCATTTTGACGATGCTGACGTTATGACGCCAATGAATATGACGCCTATGATGTCACGCAGAGTCGACCAACGCCACCTACCGGCGCGCATCGGATACTGCTAGCAAAAATCTACTGGATCCAGCCTGATGCCTGTAAGTTGAAAGGTAAGGAATCGGCACCTAGATGTATCTATCAGATAACAAGCTCACCATGAAATCACAAATCAACTCCATCTCCTCTGCCTGCTCCCTGACTCTGCGCATGCTCCGTAAGATCTTCAAGTGGCTACCCCTGCACACGAGATGCACAGTGACACAACCCCTCATCACCAGCCGACTGTGCTACGGCACTGCCCTCTACGTAGAAATTGCCCCACACCTTCTTCACACCATACAGACTACCACAGTCAGACTCATCCTATGCCTTTCCCAATAAACCTACATCATAACTTACCTCAGGAAACTTCACTAGCTCTCCATACAGAAGAGATGCCAATTCAAGCTCCTGACCCACGCGCACAGGGCTCTACATAGCCAAGGACCGGCCTACATTAACCATCTCCAGAACTTCCACCAACCATCACCTCCCTTTCACTTGCTCATACTCCCCGCATCTACTGAAACAGAAGTGGAGGACGCTCCTTCTCCCACATCGCAGTAAAGACCTGGAACAGCCTCCCCACGCACCTCCAGACCATGACCTCACTTCCGGAATTCCGAATGGCCCTCAAGATCTGGGTGTTTGAATAAGCTTCCAAGGCCTACAAGTACCTGGATACCTTACTGAGTGATTAGCCGTGCTTTATAAATCCTGATAGAATTATTTTTAGTTTGTGCCATTGTCAGAAGGTAGTAACATGTGAAGGAGCTCCAGTCATTGGTTTTGATGGAATGGCATGATAAAATTAAAGAAATCAGTTGATGCTCGCTACAGTGCAATAACACGATTTCTCTGATCTTAACTGTTTTGGGGTTGCTGAAAATAACACCTAGAGCAGGACCAGTTGTGTGAGTAGGTCTGGAGAGGATTTGATAGAGGTTGCCCAGCCAAATATGTTTTGGTTTGTCCAGCCAAATATTTAGGATGCCCAGGTTATTGTGCTTCATAGATATGTCTGATAAGGCATTTAGGAGGGCATCTGAGATGGTTCCATTACTTGTAAGTGGTCCGCAGAACAGCACTAATATGCATAAGAAAGTACGGTTTGGACTGAATCTTATTAGCATAGACTCCCAGTCGGATAGTTGCAGGTTTTCCTTGAATATTACTGCTTTTTCCTTGTCAGTTTGTTGTGTGGCTTTGATACCCTGATGGGATTTCCTTATTGAGTAATGGTGCCATGTCACCCATTGGCCATATTTCAGTAGCAAAGAACAAGTCAGTCCTAGTCAATTATTAGATCCAAGATATTTCATCTATTGTTGCTCATAGGTCGGTCATTGACCTGAAGGAAGCTTAAGCTGAGATGACTATGAGTTTGGGGGAAACAGGTTGTCTGGAGTGAAGTACAGTTTCTTCAGCGATGAAAGATAGTATGTGGTTGGAGATTGTGAAAGGCTAATATTTTTATTTGCACATGGGACTTTACACTTGTGAATTGCGGTGGCCTAATAGAGGTGATAAAGAACGGATTGCGAAAGGGGTTTCTTTTTATGCCTAATGTTAGGAGAAGAGTGTCCGTTAATGGGAGTGGGCAGGGATTAGGATGTGGCTTGAGTGTCCTGTAGTCTAATATTGAGGTTGTGTATTTAAATCTGTGCTGTATAATGGGGTCTGAAAGGGCGAGGGTGTCAGTTTCTGAAAAGAGGCTGGAGTTACTGGGTGAAGATTAATTGAGAACTTGTTGTGTACTGAAATGCTTGCAGTTGCGTGGCTGACAGAGGCAGGTGGTAAATGAGTAGATTTGGTAGTGGTACCTCAACCTAGAGGTTGAAAATGAGAGGAGACAGTATGGAACCATTAGGGATTCCCCAGGTGATAAGATTATTTTGGGACATGGAGTTGCAGATGTGAAAAAACTGGTGTTCGTTGGAAAAGTAGGAGGTAAACCATTGAATGACATCGCAGGTAATTCCCATTTGAGATTCGGACATACAAAGTGAATGATCAGCTATGTCAAAGACAGTTGAGCTGTCCAACAATATCGAGAGAAAGCAGTCATCATCGTAGGTGGTTTGGAGGGCTTAGTCTACGCCGTGTAAGGTAGAGGTCTCCATGCTGTAGCTTAAACTGGGGCCAGACTGGTACTCATGCAGGAAATGGGCATTATTGTGATCTCGGAAATGAACATAACTGCCTTTTCAATAATCTTGCAGATGCATTGTAGATTAGTGATGAGCCGGTAGTTGGTGAGGTCATCCGGGTAGGTTTCGTTAGAAGAGGGAGGATCTGACCTGTCTTTAGAGCTTAGGGAAGAATCCTTGAGTGAGAGAGGCATTGACAATGTTGGGTAGGGGTGAGCGAGCATAACCAGATAGAAATCTGATCAAGAACGTGGGTAAGAAATCATCTTCATAAGAACTATATATATTGCGTCATTTGGAAGTCCCAAAGACCAGAATTGAAGAGGAATAAAACATTGAGAATATGAATTGTTTCTGAACCATTATTACGGGCAAGCAAAATAGTGAAATGCTTTTGTAATCTTATTGTAAATATTTCAAGACATGGATAAACGTCTACCACTACAGTTGCTCCAACTGACAGTCCCCACATGCTGCAGTCATATGCATGAGTACTAACTTTATTGTTTTCATTCTCTACAAAACCACGGTGCAACAACTTAGCATGTGGATAAGTTTGGCTGTACCTAACAAAAGTTGTGGCCACGCCTAAATACACACACTCAGATAAGTAACTTTCTAAAAATCATTCTGATCAGCCAAAATAATAATTGAGGTGAGAAAACAGCTTATAAAGGTGAGACTGTACAACATGGCTTAGTGATATAGCTTCATACAAGTAGATGAATAGGAACAATTGCAAAGTATGTACTTCAAATAGTTACACATGCCTAATGGTGGAATATTTTAACAAGGATGTGACTATATTGAAGATTAAAATCTGGTGAAAGAGAGATTGTGATATAGTAACAAAAGCTGTATTCTTCTTTCACTATAACCTGATAGGGTATGGTGCTACATAGTGTATATTTGACTTCTCCATGAAATTATTCTCTCTCAATTACAATGTAAAACTATGTATATCTAAATTCAAAAAGTGAACAATGCAGTAAAAAAAAAACTGGAAATGTTAATAGCGAGGACAATACGCAAACAAAAACACATGCCTGAAACACTAGCCAGGTGTCATGATTACGAGTATGCATACAGCCACCATCCCTCACCTTTCCTGGTTTCGCCTATCACGTATGTATGCATCAGGGACTACATCTCCCACAAGGCTTAGGGGCCTATCACAGACTGACAGGATGGAGCACACTCCTACTTAAGCCCCGCCTCCAATGGAAACGGTGCTTGACAAACTGCCTGACGGAGCCTTGGACCTGTTTGCCGTTTCTACGTTTCCCTGTGTCCTGCCAACATCATGTTTCTGCCGGGATTGGGAACGCGCTTCTTGAAGCGCGACCGTGCTTCCTGAACACTTATGCGCTTTTCCTTCGTTTTGCGGTAATACCGCAGAACCGGTTTGGAGCCCACGTCTCTGTTCAAAGGAGCCGAACAGGAGACGCTGATATATTCGCGCTTCTTGGGAGCGTGTCTGACAACCTCCCTTCAGTCGGAACTCTGAATTACCCGAAGCACCTCTATGCCGACGGTGCAGTAAGTCTCGGTTCAGGAACCGAACCGAAGAACTTTATTTTTCTTGATTTACTTTGCTTTCTTGACTCTGGAATTGAGTGGGAGACCAGAGAACTTTATTGTCCCCTTTCTGGTTGCGAGTTCGCTCCGGAGTGAAGTGAGCCACGTGAGAGTCGGAGACTGCGCATAAAGGCGCTCTCCTCTCACAACATGCGAGGATCTTCCCAGCAGTACTTCTCCCGGAACCCTCCTACCCTACAGGTATACAAGTACCCATTGAGAGTCGGAGACTGCGCATAAAGGTGCTCTCCTCTCTGCGTAACCTCAAACATTTCTATAACAGTCCTCTGGAGAGAGATCCTGGACTAAATTCCTGTAAGTGTGATGGGGGTTGTGTCCTTCTGTGTGCTGGTGGGGAGTGTGTTTGCGGTACTTCTCATTCTGTTCTTGTTTTCTTCTATATGCAGGGGTCCCAGAGGGCGTATAGAAGACGGGCACTTATTCCTGTGACGGAACAGGATTCTTTTGTTATTTTGTTCCATTCCCCTTTTCCCTTGAATACTTCACTACCAATAATGCGCTGATACTTTGTGGAGAGTTTAGTGTTTAAGGGACATTGGGAACTACTCTTCACGGCATCGTTCCTGCTGGCCGTACATAAGGTTAGTGGCTTATTATTCTTGGCGCTACTGACACCTGACAGATTGTCAAGCCCAAGCTGATAGCCAGCCCGATCGAGGGATACTATCGCAGTACTCACCTCGCTCTTAGAAAGCTTCAATGCTTTACAGCATGAGGTACAATCCTCTAGACTAGAAAACCAAGAACTCAAGAAAGAGATGAGCACCATTAGAAGAGAGGTGGCGGGTATCTCAGACAAGGAGGTAGATCATATATATGTGAAGCAATCCTACCCCCTCCTTCTCAGGCTGCACAACCCTCAACCTCTACACCTCCAGATGGAGGTTTCTTTACTCCCAATTCTGTCTTACCTCCAGCTGTTGGACCAGTCCCAACGGTGCACGTTCTTCAGCACACAGGAATACCCTTGGCCCCTCCCGAGCGGTTTTACGGGGATCCGAAGAAATTCGAAACGTTTCTGAACCAGTGTCGCCTACATTTCTTATGCAAACCTGCGGTTTTCCAGGAAGAAGCAACCAAAACCGCGTTTATGATGTCATATTTGGGAGGGAATGCGGCGAGGTGGTCCATTCCTCTAATGGAACGCAATGATCCTGTTTTACAGAATTTTGCAGGATTCTGTCAGGAGATGAGGAAATTGTTTGATCGCAAGTCACATATGCTAACCTTAGACCGGGAGTTATTAACCCTTTGTCAGGGTTCTCAAGATCTCCTGTCATACATCACCACCTTCAACCGACTAGTTGTAGAATCCGATTGGCCACCAGCAAAACAGACTTTCCTTTTTTATCAAGGGCTGCGGGGCGAACTAAAGGATGTTCTCTCACAGGTGGTGCAACTGCCGCAGACTTGCGAGGAAATGATCGATCTCACGGTGCAACTGGATCACCGCTTACTCGAACGGAAGGGCGACCGATCCAAAGCCGACGTTCGTTTCTTGCCTTCCAGGCCAAGACCCCATCAGGAAGAACCTACTAAACAGAACGAAAGACCTGAACCCATGCAGATTGGGGGCATCAGGGGCCCCCTTACAACGGAAGAGCAGGACAAACGGAGGAAAATGATGCTCTGTATGTATTGTGGGAAGGCGGGCCATTTCATCATGGACTGTCGAGCTCGAGCCCAATTGCCTAACCAAAAATCGATGCAAAAGGGACAAGCAGTGATCAGAGTATTGGAGGGGACGGGAAACGAACAGGCTTGAACCAGGGGGAGGTCACTGATTCAATAGGCGCCTGGACAACGATCTCTTCAGTGATGGCAAATACCCTCCTGAGTACGGCAGCTCATCTCACAGTGGAAGTACAGTTGTATCAAGACGAAACCCATCACATTGTGGTAGCAGCCTTGATAGACTCAGGAGCAACCGGCAATTTTATTGACCAAGCATACTCTTGAATGATAGGAGTGGAATGGCAGAAGAAGAAGGCCCCCACTCAAGTCCACGCCGTAGATGGAAAAACCCTCACATCGGGACCTGTCTGGTATCACACAGTCCCCCTCCTTATGAAACTGGGGGAACATCATTATGAATCCATCCAATTCGATGTTATAGATGCCCCGCAGTTTCGTCTAATATTAGGCATGCCTTGGCTCATAGTCCATAATCCTACGATCGGATGGGCAGAGCGCTCAGTGAAGATGGAATCCTTGCACTGTCTCGAACAATGTACACATAAGAGGAGTTTATCAGAGAAGCAACATGAAGGCACCAAGGCGGTCTTCTTGGCTACTGCTTGCCCTCCTTTGGAATACTGTTGTACTACGACCTTGCCCGGAGAATACGAAGAATATCAAATGGTGTTCGATAAACAACTGGCCACACGACTACCCCCTCATCGGGCATATGATTGCAGAATTGAGCTGACCTCTGGAGCAGAAATACCATGTAGCAGGGTGTATGCACTAACTGAACCGGAAACGCAATATCTCCGTAATTAAATCAATGAAAACCTTGCCTCCGGGTTCATCACACATTCTTCCTCACCAGCTTCCTCGCCCCTCTTTTTTATCTCGAAGAAGGATTGCGATGAACTTCGCACATGCATCGACTATCGGGCCATCAACCGTATCACGATAAAAAATCGATACTCATTACTGTTGATACCGGTTTTACTAGATCAATTGAAAGGGAGCAAGTACTTCACGAAACTGGACTTGCGCGGAGCCTACCATTTAGTGAGGGTGAAACAAGGGGACGAATGGAAGACTACCTTCAGAACCAAATTCGGACTCCTTAAATACAGAGTGATGCCTTTTGGGCTCTGTGACGCCCCCGCGGCGTTTCAGTACTTCATGGATGAAGTACTGAAAGGACTGCTAGACACAATCTGCATCGTCTACATCGACGATATTCTAATCTACTCCACCACTCTTCCTGAACATGTACAGCATGTGAAGACCGTACTAGAACGTCTCCGACTCCATTCCCTGAACGCCAAATTGGAAAAATGCTTGTTCCATGTCCGAGAAATAGCCTTCCTGGGTTACATCATAAACAAAGACGGATTCCAAATGGAAAAAGGCAAGGTTGAGGCGATAACCTGTTGGAAAACACCTTCGAATGTGAAAGCGGTCTAATGTTTCTTGGGATTCGCGAATTATTACAGACGCTTCATTAAAGACTTTTCAAAGATCATCCAACCCATCTCAAGTCTTCTAAGAAAGAATACCCCCTTTGTATGGGGAAATGAAGCTGAGAGGGCCTTCGAGACACTCAAGGAACGATTTACACAAGCGCCAATCCTACAACATCCATACACTCAATAGCCTTTCATCCTAGAAACAGATGCTTCCCAGTATGCACTCGGAGGAGTGCTATCACATAGACATCCTTCCACGGGGCAACTTCACCCAGTAGCCTACTTTTCGAAAAAGCTTACTCCTAGCGAAATAAATTATTCCATGTCCGACAAGGAGCTGCTCGCGATAAAGAGGGCATGCGAAGAATGGAGACACTACCTTCTTGGGGCACGTCACGTTGTTGAAATCTACACTGACCACAGAAACTTGTTATTTCTAAGGACAGCGAAGGCGTTGACACCTCGGCAATTGAGATGGACGTTATTCTTTGCCGACTACGACTTTGTGATCAAGTACAGACAGGGGCCCCAAAACGGGAAGGCGGATGCCTTGTCGCGTAACGAAGACGTTCACGAAGCGGGCCAGGGAGAAGGCACTGACATACCCTCTATTTTACCTGAAACATGTTTTCCTGGATCTCAGCTAGCGTTGATTGAGTCTCATGATTTCCTAGATGACCTAAAGGTAGCGATCTCAGACCTAAACAGCGACGCCTGGATCCAAGAGAGTCCTGAATACCGCACCAAAAAGGAAGATCTGCTATACCATTCACAGGCACTATATGGCCCACAGTCCACTCTCCAGAAAAAGGTTTTAGCATGGGCTCATGACTCCAACCTGGGTGGGCACTTGGGACGGTTTAAAACCATAGCCAATATAGAACGCTCATTCTGGTGGCCATCGCTGCGTAGTGATGTGGAGAAGTATCTGCTGGCCTGTGCAGTATGTGCACAAGGAAAGGCAAGCCATGCAAGACCAACAGGACTACTACGCCCTCTGCCCGTTCCTCCTAAGCCATGGCATACAGACTCTATGGACTTTATTGTCGAAATGCCACCATGTGAAGGGTTCACCACTATCTTAGTTGTTGTGGATCATTTATTTAAGATGGGCCATTTCATACCACTCAAAAGATTACCCACTTCTTCGGAGCTAGCATTCGTCTTTCTTCAGAACATTGTACGGCTACATGGGATACCTAGTGTCTTAATTACAGACAGAGGGTCGCAATTCATATCCCGCTTCTGGAAGGCATTGTGCAAATCCATGTCCATTGAAGCTAAACTATCTAGCAGCTATCACCCCCAAACAGATGGGAAAACGGAACGCGTAAACCAAACCCTGGAGCAGTATCTCCGTTGTTTTTCCTTACAGAATTCCACCGATTGGTATCCGTTGTTATGGGCTGCAGAGTTCACATACAACAACGCTGAACACGCTACGTTAGGGTGCTCCCCCTTCTTTTGTGTCAACGGATTCCACCCTAATATGCTCCCTTTTGAATGGCCTATCCAGTCTCGTCTGCCAAGCGTCAGTGAACACCACGCTCACCTTAAGGCAGTGCTGGTGGATGCAAAGCGGCATTTGCTAACTGCCCAACGATCTCAAAAACAACAAGCAGATAGGAAGAGGACTCCTGAACCCGCCTACCAAGTAGGGGATAAAGTCTGGTTGAGCACTAAGAACCTGCCCCTGAAAGGCGTGAACAAACTCAAACCTCGATACGTGGGCCCCTATGGCATTGAGGAAGTCACCAATCCAGTATCTATGCGACTGTCCTTGCCTGTTTCCTGGCGCATCCATCCTGTTTTTCACGTCTCTCTCCTCCAACCATGCCTTGTTAGCACAAGGTTGTCAAATCGTCCTTCGCCCATTGAAGTGAAGGGGTGGGACGAGTATGAAGTTCAGTCCCTCCTGGACTCCAGGTTGGTGCGGGGGAGGGTTCAATATCTGGTGGAATGGAAAGGGTTCGGCGTGGAGGATCGAACCTGGGAACCTGTAGAGAACCTTCATTGTCCCGAACTGATAGAAAGGTTCCATACGGCCCATCCGGGGAAGCCAGGTTGACCACCGAGTCGGCGGTCCTTGAGAGGGGGTTCTGTCATGATTAAAAGTATGCATACAGCCACCATCCCTCACCTTTCCCGGTTTCGCCTGTCACGTATGTATGCATCAGGGACTACCTCTCCCACAAGGCTTAGGGGCCTATCACAGACTGATAGGAAGGAGCACACTCCTACTTAAGCCCCTCCTCCAATGGAAACGGTGCTTGACAAACTGCCTGCGGAGCCTTGGACCTGTTTGCCGTTTCTACGTTTCCCTGTGTCCTGCCAACATCACGTTTCTGCCGGGATTGGGAACGCGCTTCTTGAAGCGCGACCATGCTTCCTGAACACTTATGCACTTTTCCTTCGTTTTGCGGTAATACCGCGGAACCGGTTTGGAGCCCGCGTCTCTGTTCAAAGGAGCCGAACAGGAGACGCCGATATATCCGCGCTGCTTGGGAGTGTGTCTGACAACCTCCCTTCAGTCGGAACTCTGAATTACCTGAAGCACCTCTATGCCGACGGTACAGTAAGTCTCGGTTCAGGAACCGAACCGAAGAACTTTATTTTTCTTGATTTACTTTGCTTTCTTGACTCTGGAATTGCTGGGAGACCAGAGAACTTTATCGTCCCCTTTCTTGTTGCGAGTTCGCTCTGGAGTGAAGTGAGCCACGTGAGAGTCGGAGATTGCGCATAAAGGCGCTCTCCTCTCACAACATGCGAGGATCTTCCCAGCAGTACTTTTCCCGGAACCCCCCTACCCTACAGGTATACAAGTACCCATTGAGAGTCGGAGACTGCGCATAAAGGCGCTCTCCTCTCTGGGTAACCTCAAACATTTCTATAACAGTCCTCTGGAGAGAGATCCTGGACTAAATTCCTGTAAGTGTGATAGGGGATGTGTCCTTCTGTGTGCTGGTAGGGAGTGTGTGTTGCGGTACTTCTCATTCTGTTATTGTTTTCTTCTATATGCAGGGGTCCCAGAGGGTGTATAGAAGACGGTCACCTATTCCTGTGACGGAACAGGATTCTTTTGCTATTTTGTCCCATTCCCCTTTTCCCTTGAATACTTCATAACCCATAATGCGCTGATACTTTGTGGAGAGTTAAGTGTTTAGGGGACATTGGGAACTACTCTTCACGGCATCGTTCCTGCTGGCCGTACATAAGATTAGTGGCTTATTATTCTTGGCGCTACTGACACCTGACACCAGGCTATTGACTCCATGTCTATCTTGCTTTAACAGTAGAAAGCAGAACTAAAATGTTCATGAATATTTTACATTCCCAACATCGTTCATTTTTCACAAATAGAAGCTGTGAATAGTGCTCTCATGTGCTGAGACTTTCTCAGGTTGTTGGGGAGGGTACACATTTTCCATGTCGCTGACCACCAGTGGCGGATGTACAGTCATCATAAGATTTCTATTTATGGAGCCAGCTGACGCTCCACCATGGGAACTCAAACGGACCCAGTCACATGAAAAAGAAGCTGGGGAACTGCATGGTGTACAAATATGCATTAGTCAATTTTGGTGCATGCCATGGATCACTCCTCTCCTCAAAGTTGCTCTACAGGAAAGCTGCAACAGAATAGCAACTTACCTGTATGGCTTTGAGGAGGCCTTGTACGGTGTTCAGAGGTAGAAAGGACAAGTGGTCGAAGGCCTCAGTGACCTTGGAGGAGCAGCTCTGGAGAATGAGAGGCGCAGATACAACAATATCTGACAGCAAATCTGAAAGGCAATATGCAATGTCAAATCTAAGCTCTTACAATTTAATTAACCCACTATAAATATTTGCTGCACTATACCTGCAGATCCCACTACTATGATCTTAGGTCTAAGACAGTCAAATCAGGAGAAAGTTCACAGAAGGCACTGGAAATTGATTTACCAATTGTTATAAATTGCCAACCTGATGCTAGCCAGGCAATGGGACCAACAAGACAGTCCAACTGGCACTCACAGTGTTGGTGAATTAGGGATACATTGGTTGTTGAAAGGCTAGCCACACCTAATTCTAAAGAGAGAGATAACTTCAAGGCAGTATGGCAACCAGTTTTCTAGTATACGAATGAGAACTACCAAGAGCTAACGTGTCCACCAAGTCTGAAAGCCCTTAGAATGTTTAAGGCAAAATGGATCAAGTGCTATATATTTAAGGAATCAAGAAAGGGAATACATGCCATGCATGCTACATCCACCTCGTGTGTGGAATTAACATTACTGCAAAGTTTAAGTTTTCTGTTTTGTTTTTTTAATACAAATAACGGCATCCTGAAAGTAAAGCACTGAGAGAGCTGTAAGGCTATAAAGAAGTCTGTATTGATTATGTGTGTGCTACTATACATTTGTGTGAACAAAAGAGGAATCTCAATGAACAGAAAATTAAAAAAAATAGGAATGACAATCTACAAAATCTGATACGTAACAGCACAGTAGGCCACAAGTCAAATTCTCAACTATGCGTACCTACATTAAAATAATTAATATATAAATAGCAATTATTTTTATTTTGTGTTACCAGGAAGCAGTTGAACCAATAATAATTGTAACAAAGTATTTGAAAAAGAAAAAAAAAAAAGCTTTTCAACGCACCCTAAAAGAGAAATCTATTGACTCACCTATGCAAATCCATCTGCAACGTACTACCGAAATTCAATGAATGTTGCATCTTAAGCACACCACTATTCAAAGCACCTATGGAGATCAGATCCCCCTCGTATGGAAAAACTGTTTTACATGTAATATTCTATTGGTATTTAATAGCTGTCACAAGGTGTAAGATTAAGCAGGGGGCTACACAGTTAAAACCTTGCCTTCCAGGCTTTTGGTGCAGAACACAGGCATGCCAGACACAGTAAACAAAGCCTGAGCATGAGAGGCCCACAGAACACAATAGTAGACAGCTGTCATGTAGAAGCCATGTACAGCACCACATTCCCTTACCAGAAACACTGTTGAGCACCCGGTTCACACCCATGAAAAGTAATACGATAGTTATGAGTTGGAAAGGCAGTCAATCAAACATATTTGTTTCTGGTGGGTCAGGAGAATGCTGGCAGTCAGAGAGATTGACAGGCAGAATGCCAAGCCATGTCGAAACAACAGCCCAGGAGAAAGGTGGGAAAAGCATTTTTAAATGAAGTTTGTGCTAAAGACAAACCTAGAAAACGTTGCCCTATCACCTAGACTCAAGGGTAATAGACTACAGCTCTTCTATGCTGAAACAAAGAATGAGAAGAGAAGCAGGGAGAAGAGCAACAGATCCTGGTAAATACATGGTAAAAGCAGTTTCTAATTTCTTCCAGGAAAGTTGGACTTTAGCAGTTGGAAAAGGACCCACATTAGGTTATGCAAGAAGGGAGACAGAAGACGGCAGCAGGGAACCTAGTAATTCCCTGACAGGAGCACCTTCTTTCTTCCACTACAAGAAAGGCCTATAAGAAAGGTCAGTAGACCTAGAATACATAAGGACTGGATGCTAAGCACTTCCCTGAAAAAACTCTGTTCTATCTAAAGGAATGAATCTTATGGTGAAGATTTAAGACCATTCTTTCTGGTGATTTCTAACAGCGATGGAGATCGATCAACTCAATGTGATCTCACATAAAAGAGAAGAAATAAAGGATTTTCATACTCAGCAAAAATGGCTCTAAAGCATTCAACTATCACACCAGCCCACATTACACTATAATGTGCAATACAAGAGCATAGGGAAGGATTCAGACTCATTTACATAAGCAGTATACAACAGAGCACCTATAGCTACTGGGGAGGTCTTTTCTGTTGAGTCAACCCAAACTATGTTGAATGAGGTGAACCTTGAAGAGGCAAGTTTTCATTTCTTTTCTAAAGTGCAATAGGAATGGAGTAGGCATGATGTTTGGTGAAATGAAGATCCAGGCACTGGTTCATGGCCTGAAAATGAAATGCTTTCTTTACTTTTCATTTTTAACTTCAACAGTGTGGATATCTTGCCTTCATGTGCTGCAGAATCCTCTACAGAAAGTGTATTCTTCAGTTATGGATGACGCTTTGGTTACTACTGCTTTGTGCTTCAAGCAGCTGATCTTGTAAAATGACACAGAACATCAAAGGTTGTCAGTGCACAATGTATAACCACTTGTTATACTCCCATGGAGGTAGGGATTCCATCTGTAGGTTTTTCTAGTTTTTTCCACTAAAGGATGATATACAAAAGTAATCCACAGTTATGGTTTTCAGTTTCTTCTGGTCACAGAGGTACGTAGTGTTTGTTTGTGGTCTAAAAACTAGAAATACCCAGAGCAATCAAAAGGGCTACAGCTAGCTAACATTTGTTTTCATTGTGTTTCAACCATGAATCAATAAATGAAAAAATAGATATGAAGGAAATCTATGCATTTCTGAAAAGAGCTGAAGAATCTGAGTTGAGGCAAAAGGATTATTCATACCATCCTGAACTTGGGGTTACCAGGATATCTTACTATTTTGAGGGCATTTTACAAAATTTTGGTTTTGTGCCCATTGACATACATTTTTTTTTTT
Organism: Lissotriton vulgaris; assembly: GCF_964263255.1. NCBI lineage: Eukaryota > Metazoa > Chordata > Amphibia > Caudata > Salamandridae > Lissotriton > Lissotriton vulgaris. The sequence continues at coordinate 1,954,780,952 of NC_141687.1, forward strand.
TTTTTCACAACAAGTTTATTGATAAAAATGAGCATATGAAGTAGGGTGGCATCCCACAATCAGGACGATACCACCAGGCATTTCAGTTACGATTACAATATAGATCTGAGCGTTAAAGCAAGAAACCAACGGAATCTAGGATACATGGAAACAGTAATCTCACCTTCATCTGTTCAATTATCTATCCACCCAACTCCCGGATCCCTCCCTGGAACCCGCCCCCTAACCCCGTGCATGTGTGTGTGAACTGTGTTGACGGAAGCTCTTGGTGTGTCTAGCATGTGTGTGGGAATGGGTTTTGCTGGGTCATACAGGGCTACAGGTCCTCCTCTTGTTCTACCGGGGGGTCTAGTGTCAAACCTCTGTAGTCTGCCCACCTCTTCCATATTTTAAAATGTTTACAAGGGCATCCTCGCGCCTCAAAGATTGGCCTCTCCAGACCCATACAGAAGTCCATACCAGCCTTCCATGCAATCAGGGGGGGGGCCTCACAACCTTCCACGCTCGGGCCATGTCTCGTTTGGCTACCACCAGCCCCAGGAGGAGCAGGTGTCGCTTATATATATTACCCCCAACCCCATCCATGATCTGCAATAGACCCAAGCGGTGAGTACGGGGAAGGGTCCAGCCCAGCACCTCCGACAGACAGCCCCATACACCCCTCCAGAAGCCAGCTAGTTTGGAGCAAGACCACACTGTGTGGAGCAACGTACCCACCTCTGTCCCACATCGCAGACACTCCGGGGACCCAATCAGGCCCGCCTTCCACAGACGCTCTCGGGTATAATAGGCCCTGTGTAGAACCTTGAACTGTATGAGGCGAAACCGTATCGCTATAGCCGCACCCCTCGGGGATTCTAGGGCCTCTCGCCAATCATCCTCATCTAATGGTCCGATATCGGCCTCCCAGTTCGCCTTCAGCGGAAGAAGGTTGGAGGAGCAGTGGGTAACCATAGTCTGGTAAATGCGTGACACTTATTTGTCCCCAAGGTCACCCATGAAGACCTTTGCTTCGATTGGGCTGAATTCAGGGAGTGAGTCAAGGTTGGTTATACTGGGCGTCAGAGCATGCCGGAATTGTAAATATCGGAAAAATTGAGACTGGTGCATATCAAATTCGGTGCGAAGGGCCTGAAAGGACTTGAGAGTCGTCCCGGACAGTACATGGCCGAGCTGCGATATGCCTATTGAGTCCCAGCCATCAAAGCCTGATAACCTAGATAGTTCCGGTAGTAAGCCGTTGCGCCATAGCGGCGTTTCTGCGGTCAGTCTGCCCCACCAGCCCATGCGACGCAGTGCCTGTCGCCATACCGCAAAGACAAGTTTAGTGACCCTCGGCAGCGGCCGACGTAGTCGGGATGAGTATAGGATGGTGTGGAGCGAGTTATCGCCCATCAACGCACGTTCCAGGGCGTATGCTGGATCCCCACCGTCACCATACCACCATTCATTTAGAACAAGGAGATGGGCGGCTTGGTAGTAGGACTGTATATCCGAGGTGGCTAAGCCCCCACAGTATGTGGACAAAAAACAAGTGCGCAGCGCCACTCTGGCAGCACCTCCAGCCCAGAGGAAGCGACCCAGCACTGAGTTAACCTGCCGAAACCATTGGGGTGGGATAGGGTATGGATGGTTCTGTAGTTGGTAAAGTAGGCGCGGCAGTGCAACCATCTTAAAAATGGCAGACCGGCCAAAGATTGACAGGGGCATTCGAGACCAAGTTTTAACATCTGTCTGGACCCGCTCCCAGACGGGCAGTAGATTGCGCTCCCAGGCAGTATCCGCCGAGTTTGAAAGAAACACCCATTGACATACATTTTTGAAGTCAAAAACACACAATGCAAACGCCATTCATCAAATATTTTGTGAGCTGCATTAACTCCTGAATAGAGGTGTTTGTGGAAATGAAGCAGACACAGTAAGAAGGGTTCTAAATGTATTTCTTACAGCCCCACACGGAGTGCGGTTAGAAGTCAGAACTACAATATTGTTATGACAGTTGGGAGTAGGGAAGGAGAGGTAAGGGCAGGGTGGAATGTTGAGGAGCCAATGGGAAGCGGTGGATAACAATGGGTGCTCTTGTGTAGGAGAGCCAGTGAACAGTTACTGTCACGCGCTGGCAGCAGCGCGTGACATTGCATATGAATAAATTACAACACATCTTACTCTCTTGAATGTTTAACAACTATTCACAAACAAAATCATCAAGACGTTTGGGTTTGTTGATGGCTCTGCCAAACCTTCCTCTGAGACTATGATGGTCTATCACAACCTCAGTGTCTGAATGGGGATCGCTATTGGTCCTTTCAAACCTCCCCTGAGACCCTAACTATCAAATGCGACATCAGAATCAAAATGTGAATTACCATCACCACTCCGATCAAACTCAGGAGCACGTAAGCTGATATCATCCAGCTGGTCCGATGTGTAACATAGTGGAGTCAGAGGTGGGTGGAGGACTGTGCTCTTGCACATCTTCATTTGTGGGACCCCCCCAATTGTTATAGGGCATGGAACTGTGATCCCTTTCAGGTTTGTCGTAATCAACCCACAAATCTTTACAGGTACTGTTGTGCTGGCATAGAAATGACCCATCTCTATTGGCACTATGGGGATGATATTGGTTCGGCTCTTTTCCTGTAGAATGACATTTGGCCAATCTGTTCATGTGCCAAATGTTGCCATCACTGAGTCGGGCAGCGTTGTTGTACAGTTTGCTAATGTGCAGGGGAGCGGCGAATCTGCTTTCTCCCTTCCTGACTTTCCTTTCAAGGCAAATTTTGACCTGTTAACCAATCTTAAAAGAATGCTCTTTGACACCATGTCTGGAGTCGTACCAATCTTTATCACTCATTTGTGCCTTTTCTATGTTGTTTCTGATGGTTTCAGGTGACCACTCAATCTGTTTGGAAGCGGGCATCCATCCTAGGTCTTTGCTCAAGGGTTGTCTGCTCCTCATCAGGACAAAGGGAGCCTCATTAGTGCTGGCACATGGGGAAATCCTAAATGCCCAAATGTATTTATTTATTTACTCATTTATAGAGTGCAAACGAATCATCCCCGAGGGGATCTCTCGGCACCTCGAGAAATGAGTACTCATAGGCAGGGCCCACCTAAAACAGCCAGGTTTTTAGTAGTTTCTTAAAACTGGATAGCTCGGCACAAGACCGAATATTCTGCGGTAGGTTGTTCCAGTAACTGGGAGCCAGCTGGGAAAAGGCTCGTCCCCCCCATTTTGGCCTTGTTTATTCTTTGTGTGCGCAAGAAATTGCGATTGCTAGATCTTAGCTGTCGTACAGGTTGGTACCAGGTACGTTTATTTTTGAGATAGGCAGGGCCTTTACCCTGTAGTTACCTGAAGAACACGCAGAGCATCTTAAAGATATCTTGTTTCTTAACCGGAAGCCAATGAAGTTGGCTCAAGAGGGGCCGGCTTATTAAGGGCAATGCGGGCTGCAGTGTTCTGCACCAACTGTAGTTTAGATAGTAGATCTTCCCTTATTCCAACTACCAACGAGTTGCCGTAGTGAAGTCGACTCACCAGGAGTGACTGGATAAGGGTTTTTCTTGCTGAGAGTGGGATCCAGGGAAAGACCTTTCTGAGCATCCTAATTGTTCCAAAGCAGGTGCCTGACAGTGTCTTCACCTGCTCCTCCATTGATAGTTTATTATCAATCCTGATGCCAAGGTTCTTGGCCCAGTTTTTGAGGGAGGGGGCCACTCCCAGCTCTGTAGGGGACCAGATTTCTTCGGCCTTCCCGAACAGCAATATATATCAGTTTTAGATGAAGTGAGCTGTAAAAAGTTCTTCCTCGTCCAACTTGCGATGCTAGACATGCAGTTTTTACATTTTGATTGAGTTGATGCAATGTCCTCTTCAATGGGGACGATCAACTCTGTATCGTCGGCGTACGAGATAGTTTCAAACCCATAGCCTCTGATGATTTCAGCCAGGGGGGTCACGTACACATTGAATAGGGTGGGACTCAGGACAGATTCCTGAGGAACTCCCCTGTCCACCACTATGGTCTGTGACGCAAAAGAGTCCAACTGGATACTTTGGGTGCGATCAGATAGATAGCTTTGTAACCATTTGAGGGCCGGGCCCTTGACACCGATCCCTCGCAGTCTGTCAAGCAATATCCTATGAGAGATGGTGTCAAAGGCTGCCGACAGATCAAGAAGGACTAGGATCACCGGGGCCCCCCTGCCCAATGTCAGCCTTATGGTATCCTTAACCTCCAACAGTGCATCTATCGTGCTATGTGAGGCACGGAAGCCTGACTGGGAAGAATCCAAAAGGTTGTTTTGTTCCAGATAGTGGGATAGCTATTGGTTAACCAGTGGTTCCATTACCCTCGAGCAGCGGTCAGTCTGATCCGCTAGCGCCTTTTTAAGCAATGGTTTCACACATGCGGTTTCCCACTTCCTCTGGAATGTGGCAGTGTCTAGCGAGATGTTATAGCAGCTAAGACCGGGCTGAGTACTGACATGACAGTCGGTGGTGCAGGATCTAATGGTGAGCCTGATTTCACGAGGCTTAACAAGGAGCCCACTTGCTCACTTGTGACATGAGGGAAGGATTCTAACCCAGAAGGAGTTGGCATTTCATGTGGAAGATCTATGGGCGAGTAACCTCCCACCAGGTCTCCTTCCACCAAATCAAAGGAGCGATAGATTGTATTGATCTTGTGGGTGAAGTATTTGGCTAGGTCGTCACACAACTCCTGAGTGGGGGGTGGCGACTGATTGTTAACCTTCGGATTGGTGAATTCCTTCAAGATCTTAAATAGCTCCTTAGAGGAGTTCTTTGCCTCCATGATCTGAGAGCCCAGATGTGCTCTTCTTGCTACATTACAGCTATTGAGATAGGCTCTATGTGCCCTTCGATAGAGTTGTTCATCTGGCTCTGCCTTGGACTTCCTCCATTTTTTTCCAGGGCCCTGCATGTAGCCTTTTCTCTCTTAAGGGTGTCTGAATATCAGGGAGCCGGGGCTGCCCTCTCCTGAATTGTTACCCTTTTGAATGGGGCTATAACGTCCAGAGCTTCTCGAATTGAGCCCTCCAGCCTTCCCCAGGCTGAGTCAGGGTCCTCGTCCGAATTGAACGAGGGAGCGCTATAGACTTGGCTGAAGGCGGCAGAGGTTACCCTTGTACAGGGTAGAGGGAGGTCCTTCCAGCCTTGCGTACGTGCGGCTGGGGTCAAGGATGACATCGAAAAGCTCTGTCCAGCCTAAAATTTTAGGGGGTTCGACCCCTAGTTTGGGAATGTTTGAGAAAATGGTGTCCAACATATGGCCCACACTATGAGTGGGGCTAGTGACTCTAGATGATAGATCGAGTGATTCCATCGCTGCCACTAAGCTGGCAGAATCCACGTTAGAGAGAATCTCTAAATGATGATTGAAGTCACCAACTACTAAGAATTTGTTAGTATTCAGAGTATATGGAGCCAGTCTGTCGAGTAGAGATGTGCAGAACTCTTTCTTGCTGCCACCAGGGGGATTATATACTAGCGCTCCCGTCCACTCTATGGTTAGGTCGCGCTCTACTCTGAATATCAGGAGCTCTAGATTTGGGGAGGAGACCGTAGCTAGGGTCTTGATCTGATATGGGGGCCGGGAGGCGATAGTTAGTCCGCCACCCCGTTTAATTGGTCTATCCAACCGGATGACCACGTAACCTGCCGGGAAGGTCATTGCCAGTGCCGGGGTAGAATCTTTGTTCAGCCAGGTTTCCGTAAAGAGACATATGTGTGGTTTAATATCATCCAGAGGTCCCAGATCTCGGCCACATGTTTTGGAATGGATCTAGCGTTCAGATATAGCCACTGCATACGTACTCTCTGTCCTTCCATGCTGTGCACCTCTGTTCTCACATTCTGTTTCCCATTGCAAGTTACAGGGTGAGAATTGAAGGGAGTTTGCTGCTGTGTGATCAGGGCCCACCCACAAAGTGCACACTTCTCACCACCCTCCAGCAGATTGACATCAACTACTTGGATTTTGTTATTGACCCCCCCCCCCCCGGGCACGAGGATGAACATCTGTACATCCACAGTGCTTCTCGAGGGTGGATTATCCTACAGATAGTAGGTACCTGCAGCGAGACAGGAAGCATCCTCCGGCAGCTGGCAGCGTCCCGGCGCGGACGGGCGCAGACGGACTTGCCTATGGCATGCGAAAGGCACGCTCGCTAACGCTGTCGAATTTATGCCGCAGGCGGGCTGGCCACTAGAGCGCTAACCGCTATAATGGTGCCCATTGTGAGGAAGACTAAAAAGATAACCTCTCTCCACTCAATCAATCGCTGAGCGCGATTGCAGTGGACCGGAGAGTATGCTAGTTACAGGCAATGAGGTAATTAAAAACAAAGCAAAATTTCCCCAAGTAACAAAAGAAACACTTTTTAAAAAGTGCTTCAAGTTTAAAATCAGGCTTAGAGGTCGCTGCCCCTGGGTACCTGTTTCTCCGTATGAGTTTGAATACTTCCTCTTCCCAGTTGAGGTTGGCATTCCAGGATTGTTGTATATGCCCTTTGATGACTCAATTGCATCGTTCAACGAGGCCATTACCCTCGGGATGGTAGAGTGAGGTGGTGAGATGGGTGATACAATTTATTTCTAAGAATGACTTGAATGGGGGGCGTGGCTTCGCGAGCGGCAATGGCGGTCTCAGCTTGTTAGAGCTCCCGCCGGCCCGCGCATAATCCGGCAATTTATCCTGGCCCCCGAGCTCAGAACCCACGACCCAGGTGGGGCGGACATCGCTGCCGGGGCCAGGGATCCACCGGTGTGATTGGCGGACGTCCAGAGTAATCCGGCGCCTCGGATCAGCGGAACGGGGAGTGCGGCCTGGTACGCCGAAGAGAAGCCGGGGCCTCGAGTTTGGCGCTCCCCGGTCGGGAGGTCTCTGTGTGGGTCGGCTGGCCCAGTGACTGCCCTCGACTTTCGCCACCCTGGGGGCCGAGAGACAGCTGGCGACTCTTCACTGGAAGCCCTGCTGGAGGTGTGCAGCTCCGGGGTGCTGGGGGCGTATGGAGTCGGCTGCGGCGGCCCTGTGATCCGAGTGCAGCCGCGGCCTTGGGCTCCGCGACCTCCGCCGCAAAAGATACCACCCGCATCGGCCGGGAGAGCTGCTTCCCTCGGAGGGGGCCTCCCCTGCTGCCTGCACACGAACGGAGGTCCTGAAGGCGGTTGGATGGTGGCGGGGGGATCGAGACACCACTGACTAGCTGCACACCTTGTGCCAAACTGTGAGTACCCCCCCCCCCCCCTGGGCCCCGGGCACCGCAGGAGTAGAGGCCGGCGCTGGGGAACGAAGGACTGGCGTAGTGGCGCCCAAGACGTATGGCGGAGCGACCCTGATCGCAACACAAGCTGGGAGAAGCGCTAACCTTGTTGGGCAGGGAGCGGATCTCAGGGCCTGCCTTGACCCGGCCCGGGCGCCTGGCTGCACCACAGACACAATCCTCTAACCCTTACAGTGGAAAAGGGGCTGCTGTATAGCCCTTCCATATTGGACCTAGCGGAGGTGCTTGGGGCCCCTGTGCTGCCGCTCCTACATACACAATCGGCGGCCCGCGTGCAGCTTGCAGCCATGACCAGGGGAGGTGGCGGCCTCACCAAGCAGACGACAATAGACAAGTTCACAGGGCCCAGTGGGGGCCCCGGCCCATCGGGAGGTGGACAACAAGGAGGGGGGCCAGACAATGCAGCCCTTATGGCGGCCATCACCCAGTCAAGAGACATGCTAGACGCCAAAATAGGTGCGGTGGGCGCAGATGTCACCCTGCTGCGCCAAGACTTGCGGAATGCAGTGGCGCGGATCACGGAGGCCGAATCTAGGGTGTCGGTGGTGGAAGACGACGTGGGCACCCTCAAGAAGAAAATGGCGGCAATGGAAACTGCGCAACGGAGTCTAGCGCTCAGACTGGAGGATGCTGAAGGGCGCGCACGCCGCCACAACCTCCGCTTCATTGGCTTTCCAGAACGATGTGAGAAGGGCAACATGGAACAATTTCTCAAGCAGTGGCTGGAGACCTGGCTGCCCCCCGGGGCCCTGTCCAATTGTTTCGTCATTGAACGCGCACACCGCACACTGACACAGATGCCACCGGAGGGCGAGCGGCCTAGGGCGGTGATTGCTCGGCTTCTGAACTACCATGACCGAGACGTCATTTTGAAGGAAGCAAGGTCTAGGGAGGCTATCCTCTACGAGAATCGAAAGATAATGATCTTCCCTGACTATACGAAGCTGGTGCAGCAACAGCGCCAATCATTTACGGCCGCGAAAGCGAAGTTACGAGGTCTTAAACTCCAGTACTCCCTGCTGTACCCGGCGCGGCTGAGGGTAATCTTCCAATCACAGACGCTGTTTTTCGACACTCCTGAAGACCTTTTTAAATGGACCGATGAAACAGTGAGAATCAGGCCGAACTCTCAGCCGGGACTGAACCCAGGCTCTTCAAGGGGATCATCGCTGGAGCGGGGAGGTCAGACGACTAAGAACAGGAGAAACCGGCGCTCTAAATCACGGAAGCGGTCGGCTTCCGTTCATGGCACGCAGGACAGTGGTAGAACCGAGGACTCTGATCATTACGGTACAGATCATGGACGACTATGAGGACTCGGCGCCCTTCTGTTATTCACTTGGTGTTTCAGGTCCTGGCTACCAGCGACAGAGCTCTTGAGGCTCAGTGGACTGGATGCATCGTCGCTGCCTCGGGATTGCTTAATGACTGATCACTGCTTATGAGTGGGGTTGTGGGGTAGGGTTCGGGGGCTACATATTAGGGGCTATTGTTCTCCTACTGATGTGGGAGGGGATAAGGGGGAAGGGATGAGTTTGCTGTTTTCTGGGGAGTTGGGATCCATTGGCATGGCTGGTCTCGGGGTTACCCATGCCGCGACAGGTACTTCATAGTTCATTGAGGTATAGGGGGGCAGGGGGGGATAGGGTGGCCAGGATTGAAGCCGCCGAGTTGGGACTGGGACACGTTCAGGAATGTGAAGACAAAGAGTTGATGGTTGGTTGGGGGTAGGGGGGGGGGAGGGCGGGAGCTGTTTACCATGATGTTTTGGGGTACCAGGGTGGGTGGGAGGGACTGCACGTGTTATTTGCGAGAGTGTTCCATATAGTGCGCAATGGGTGGCATTGGCGCAGAGGGCCCGCTTTGTGGGTCCCACTTGACTATGGCTGAAACAACGCATAGTCTCCCCGAGGAGACTTTACGAGTGATCACGTGGAATGTCAGGGGGATGCTGGACAAGATTAAACGTGGGGCGGTACTGCGCTGGGGGAAAAGAGAGGTTGCAGATGTGCTCTTGCTCCAAGAAACCCACATGATGGGCTCGAAGGTACTAGGTCTGCAGAGATTTGGCTATCATCAGGTGTTTCATGCCGGGTTTTCCCGGGGTTCCAGAGGGGTGGCCATCTTGATACATCGCAGCGTGGCCTATGTTCATGAGAAGCAGTGGGTGGACCCACAGGGTCGCTATATTTTTGTTAAGGGCTTGGTGGGCACAGAGTCGGTGGTGTTTGGGAGGGTCTATGCCCCCCCCCTGCAGTGGGCCATTGGTGAGAAACTGTTCACGGTGTGGGAAGACATACCTGAATCCCTAGCGGTGGTTGGGGGAGATTGGAATGATGTGATGGACGTGTGTGTGGATCGCCGGAGGCGCCAGGAGGTAGATGAGACCCCCCCCCCCCCCCCACCGACCAGACTGCATGCTATGAGGGAATGGGCTGGATGGATACCTGGCGACACATGCACCCTACAGCACGCAAGTATACGTATGTGTCGGCAGTGCATGGCTCCTTCTCACGGTTGGATTATATGTTTGTGCCCAGGGGATGCTTGTGCAGGGTGAAGAGCGCCGACATCTTGCCGAGGGGCCTGTCGGATCACTCCCCAGTGTCGGTTAGGGTAGAACTCCGTCGAAAGCGCCAGCCGTTCAGATGGAGGATGTCCTCGTGGCATCTCCAGCAGCCTGCCTATGTGAAACACTTGCGTGAAGCGATCGTCACTATTGGCGAGAAAATCTAGTAGGTGACATTGACGCTGGGGTGGTGTGGGAGGCCATGAAACCCACTATACGGGGGGTGGATATCGCGTGGTGTACTGCGGCCCGTAGGAGGCGTCGGGAACTGATCAGGGAAGTGGCCACACAGGTGGAAACTCTAGAGCAGCAGAACCGGGAGGGGGGTGATGAAGCTGGGATGCGGTCGCTCCTTCAGGCACAGCAATCCTATGCTTCTATTTTAATTGATGAGGCCAAACAGGCGTGGCTGGCTACACGTAGCAGAATATACCAATGGGGGGACAAGTCATGTACGATGCTCCATAGACTCTGCCAGCACAACCTCCAACCGATACGCTGCAGGGTCTCACGTCAGACGACGGAGCGGTCATTACTGACCCGGTCGAGCTGGCGGCGAGTTATGCCACGTACTTCACAACCCAATACGCCCCGTGCGACCGACTGTCGGCTGATGACGTGTCTAAATTTCTGGATGATAGGCCACCTAAGGCGGTGTCGGACGAGACCAAGAGGGCTCTCGATGCACCACTTACAGCAGAGGAACTAGGCGACGCCTTGGGGCAACTTAATGCCGGGAAGGCCCCTGGTCCGAGTGGCTACCCAAGCGAGTTTTATAAAAAGTTTCACGTACAACTGGGACCCCATTATCGCCGGGCGCTTGAGACAGCGCGAGCGCTGGGCACATTGCCCCCAGACTGGCGCCACGCTGAAATTGTGGTATTTCAGAAACCAGGTAGACCCCCCGACAGACATGACTCGTATCGTCCCATTTCTTTACTTAATATTGAGGCTAAGATCCTGGCCAAGGCCCTGGCAAATCGGTTATTCCTGCACGTCACAGACCTCGTACATCCGGACCAGGCCGGATTCATGCCTCACAGAGCGACACGACATAATATCCGGCGCGCACAGGCAGCGATCGATGCCATGAGCGCCACGGGAGAACGAGCGGCTCTGTTGCTGGCTGATATTACCAAAGCCTTTGACTCGGTCAGCTGGGAGTACCTGTTTGCACTTCTGCCCCGTCTCAATCTAGGCCCAGTCTTCTTGTCCTATGTCAGGCACTATACGGCCTTGGTGCGTGTCGCGGGGGCGGTATCGGAGACATTTCGCGTTGGACGGGGGACCCGACAGGGGTGTCCGCTCTCCCCCTACTTGTTCGCCTTAGTCATGGAGCCCCTGGCTGCCTGGGTGCGTATAGATGAACAGATGCGGGGCTTTGTGTGGAACAGTAACCTGTTGGATAGAATCACGCTTTATGCGGACGATGTCTTTTTCTTTCTTACTGACTTGCACCGCTCGGGGCCGCGAGTGCTGGAAATTATGCGAATATTTGGGGAAGTCTCAGGCCTCTATCTGAACCTGCGTAAGTCTACTCTATGGGTACTGGGTGATAGCACCGTGGCGGACCCCTGGACGTCGGAACTACAGGTGGCTACTGACGGTCTGAAATATCTGGGGGTGTTCCTGTCGGAATCGGCGTGCACGGCCTGGGAACGCAACATGGTACCCGTTTGGGACCGAGTTCAGACAGATGTAAAAACTTGGTCTCGGATGCCCCTGTCTCTATTCGGCAGATCTGCGATTTTCAAGATGGTCGCACTACCGCGCCTCCTCTACCAATTGCAGAATCATCCCTATCCGATCGCACCTCAGTGGTTTCGACAGATTAACTCGGTCCTGGGCCGCTTTTTATGGGCCGGGGGAGCAGCCAGGGTAGCACTGCGTACATGCTTCCTGTCCACTTACTGTGGAGGCCTGGCCACCTCGGATCTGCTGTCCTATTACCAGGCCGCTCATCTGCTAATCCTGAACGAATGGTGGTATGGAGACAGTGGGGATCCGGCCTATGCCCTGGAACACACATTGATGGGCGACAATACGCTTCACACAATCCTATATTCAGCCCGATTGCGCCAGATGTTACCGAGGGTCACGAGACTTGTCTTTGCGGTATGGCGGCAGGCCTTACGCCGCATGGGTTGGTGGGGTAGGCTGACAGCCGAAACGCCACTGTGGCATAATGGTTTATTACCTGAACTATCAGCCTTATCAGGTTTCGATGGCTGGGATGCGATCGGAATTTCGCAGCTAGGACATGTAATGTCTGGGACGACGCTCAAGTCCTTCCAAGCGCTCAGCACGGAATTCAATATGCCTCAGTCCCAATTTTTTCGGTACTTGCAATTCAGGCACGCATTAACACCCAGCATTGCCAACCTGGACTCGCTTCCTGAATTTAGTCCGATTGAGGCGAAGGTCTTTATGGGCGACCTGGGGGATAAAAAAGTTTCTCGTATTTATCAGACGATGGTCACTCATTGCTCCTCCACCCTCATTCCCTTGAAGACAGCTTGGGAAGCTGATATTGGTCCCTTAGATGAGGATGATTGGAGGGAGGCCCTGGAATCCCCTAGGGGGGCAGCCATTGCCATACGGTTTAGATTAATCCAATTCAAAATTCTCCATAGGGCCTACTACACCCGTGAGCGTCTGTGGAAAGCAGGCCTGATTGAGTCCCCGGAATGCTTGCGATGCGGAGCTGCAGTGGGCAATTTGCTTCACACAGTGTGGTCGTGCCCTAGACTGGTTGGCTTCTGGAGGGGAGTGTGGGGCTGCTTGTCTGAGGTGCTGGGCTGGATTCTTCCCCGTACCCATCGCCTGGGCCTACTGCACATCCTGGAGGGGGTTGGTGGGAACATATACAAACGCCATTTGCTGCTCCTAGGGTTGGTGGTGGCCAAGAGAGACTTGGCGCGAGCTTGGAAGGACGTGAGGGCCCCCCCCCCTGAGTGCATGGAGAGCTGGAATGGACTTTTGTATGGGTCTGGAGCGACCAATATTTGAAGCACGAGGATGCCCCCGCAAGCATTTTAAAGTATGGAAGAGATGGGCCGATTATAGGGGGTTGACATTAGACCCTCCAGAGCAACTTGAGGAAGATCTTTAGTCCCCAGGTGCCTGGCGAGCCCTTGCATTACGTCCTGAGTGCCATGTCACGACTAAGCACTGGAGCTACTTGTATACACGTGCACGGGGTTAGGGTGGGATATAGGGAAGGGGGGGGGGTTGGGTATTTGGGGTTGTCAGAGGTAGGGGCGGGTATAGCTGTTTTTTTTCTCTCATATCAATGTATTTTCTCGATGTCTTGATTGGACGTGTGATCCTGTGATTTAACTGTACCAAGATGCCTGGTGGTGTTCTCCTGACTGTGGTGAGCCACATTGATTACCTGCCCAATCCTATCAATAAAATTTGTTGTGAAAAAAAAAGAATGACTTGAATGCCTCAGAGGAGAATTGAGGGCCATTATCGGTGAGCAAGAATTTGGGTAATCTCTCACTCAAGAATAGCTTCTCTAGAAATGAGATGACCGAAGAGCTGTCAATACTTGAAAAAAATTGTTCTCACCGGCCATTTGGAGAAGTGATCCATGACCACCAGAATATTCTTGATCACTCCATCAAAGCCTTCAATGGGCCCGGTGATGTCCAAACCTATTTTGTCCCATGGCATTGTGGGAGGATTGAGGGGAGACAGAGGAACCCTAGAAGTTTTCAGACTCTTGTACAAGTCATTGCAGTTCACGTAGTCTCTAATTAGGACTTTGATCAGCTTGTCGATTCCAGGCCACCAATAATTGGTTCTGACTCTTTGTTTGGTTTTTGAAATACCTAGGTGACCTATGTGAAATAAGGATTAGTTTCTTACCTGTAATCCTAGTTCTCGTCCAGGGGTATCCTCATCAAAGTCATAAGCACTAGAATATTCCCGCCCATGCGCGGGACCCCGGAAACACAATCATATATGTGCCCCACATATATATGCATCTCCATATATATATATATACATATATTTATATAGAATAAATAAGCAAACGCAGCCTTACACACTAGAGCTGAATAATGTTGTAAGTAGTTCCCATTACATCATAAAAGAATACATTAGAAACAGGGAAAAACAACAGCAGAACATGTTTAAAAACTGTTTTAATGCTTAGCAATCAGCACAAACTCTCAGATAGGACTGAAAGCATAGACAGCTCCCAGGCTGCATTGCAGAAAACATAGCCTCAAAAATCTGAAAAGCTAACTCATAGCAACATAGAGATAAACTGGCACCGTGCCTTTAAGGCAGTCATGACCCCCAGCTTCCCATCATGCCTCAGGGGTGACAGTTAGGTCAGTTGTTCTTTGCGGTGACTCAAAAGCCATAACACAGAGTTACCTTTTAAAAATACAATGATCCTTTGCCCAGGGAGGCGGGAGGGTTGCTTATGACTTTGATGAGGATACCCCTGGAAGAGAACTAGGATTACAGGTAAGTAACTGATCCTTCTCTTCCAGGGGATCCTCATCAATAGTCATAAGCACTAGAATAGAATAGCGAGCCTCACCTCATCCCCCTGCGGGCAAAGGAAACAGAACGGTAAATTAACCAACCAGCTCAGATAACTAAGCCTGGATAGATATATCACTATCCGAACAGATTCCTCAAGGATGCCTGGCCCACTTGAGTATCCGCCCTGGAATCGGATTCTAGACAATAATGCCTTGTGAAAGGGTGAACCGATCTCCAGGTTACTGCCCTGCAAATTTCTGACATTGGAACATCATGCAAGAAAGCTACTGTGGCCCCCTTTCCCCTAGTGGAATGTGCTTTAGGAGACAACAAAAGGGGTTTATGTGCCAACTGGTAGGCCAATTTTATACAGGACACTATCCATCATGAAATGGATATTTTGGAGGCAGGGAACCCTGTTCTCATGGCACCATAATTCAAAAACAATTGATCTGATTTCCTTATACCCTTTGTCCTCTCCAAATAGAATTTGAGCACTCTTTTAAGGTCTAAGGAGTGGAGAGACCTCTCCGCAGGCGTTGCGGGATTGGGGAAAAAAGGACGGTAGGGAGATTGGCTGATTAATATGGAAATCCGACATAACCTTTGGCAAAAAAGGTGAGCCCTTAACACTACCCTGTAGTGGTAAAAAACAGTATATGGCTCTTTTGCACACAGCGCTTGGATATCTGTGCGCTGATTTTGTTGCCACCAGAAAAGTGGTCTTCTACATCAGGTGCTGCAATGTGGCTTTATGGATGGGCTCAAAAGGAGGACCCATCAATCTAGACAGCACCAGATTCAATTCCCAAGGGGGAGAAGGAGTTTGAACCGGGAGATGCACTTTCTTCAACCCCTGTAGGAAATTCTTAACCACCTGCAATTGGAAAAAAGAAGGTTGGTTGGGTGATTTTCTGTATGTCGTAACGGCTGATAAATGAACCCTGATCGAGGCATATTTCAACCCCGCTTTGGCCAAATAAAGGAGGTAAGGAAGAATGACCTCCTCCTGCCCCTTTGTAGGATCAAAATGATTATCAATACACCATAGGTAGAATCTCTTCCACTTAAAAGCGCACAACGCTCTCGGGGAAGGCCTCTTAGCCTCTTTCAGGATGTGCATGCAGTCCTGCGGCAGATTCAAGTGTCCGTATTGTAGGACCTCAGGAGCCATGCTGCCTAGTTAAGAGAAGGAAGGCTGGGATGGAGGATCTTCCCGACCATCTTGGTCAGCAGGCCCGCTCTGTAAGGTAGTCTCCTGTGGGGGAGTACCGACAACTGCAGAAGGTCCGGGTACCACCACTGACGTGGCCAGTCTGGAGCTATCAGAATCATCTCCATTTTGGATCTGATGAGCTTGGACACCACCTTCGGGATCAGAGCAAGAGGAGGAAATGCGTATGCAAATGTCTCTGACCAATCCATCAAAAGCGCATTCGCCCTTGTCCCTGGACGGTGGAATCTGGATGCGAAGGCATGGCATTTTTTGTTTTTGTCGCCTGTAAACAAATCTATTGACGGACGACCAAACTGCTGGAAAATATCTGCCACCACCTCGTCGTGCAGAACCCAGTCAGGCTGATCTTCGAAGTGCCGACTGAGCGCGTCTGCTCACACGTTCTGCTCCCCTGGAAGGTGCACTGCCACTATGGAGAGGTTCCGAGCCAGAAGCCAGTGCCAGATCGCTTGAGTCTCCAGGGAGAGAGGGCGAGAGCGCGTACCACACTGTTTGTTTAGATAATACATGGTGGTCGTGTTGTCTGTTTGGATCAGGAACAAGCTGGACATGATCGATGGCCAAAAAGCTTTCAGAGCAAGATAGACTGCTCGTAGCTCCAACATGTTTATATGGTAGGACTTCTCTTTTGTGGACCACCGGCCCTGCATTTGAAGGCACCCCCCATGTGTCCCCCCCCATCCTTGCAGAGATGCATCGGTTATTAACGATTGCACTGGAACTGGTTGATGGAAAGGGACTCCAACCAATAGGTTCTGCGGCCGAGTCCACCACCTGATGGACGATTTTGCTGCTTGAGAGAGAATAATCCAGTCCTCCCAGCAACCCTTTGCTTGGTCCCACTTGTCCTTTAGATCTTGCTGCAACGATCTCATTCTCAGCCTGGCGTTGAGAATGAGAAATATGCAAGAGGCCATTGACCCCAGCAGAGATGCCACCTGCCGGACTGCTGGGCGATCTGTCTAAAGTAGAGCCTTGCACTGCTGCATTGAAGAAAGTCTCTCCTCCGAAGGAAACACTCTTCCTTTGTTTGAATCCAGAGTCGATCCCAAATAATGGATTGTCTGGGTGGGCTATTGGACTGACTTCTCCATGTTCACATGAAGCCCCAGTCTGTGGAGCAGATTCAGACAGACTTGGAAATTGTTATTTACTTTCTGAGGAGATGGCCTTTTGAGGAGCCAATCATATAAGTTAGGGAAGACAAACAGACCTTTTCTGTGTATTGCCGCTGCCACCACTGCCATGCACTTGGTAAAGACTCATGGGGCAGATTTCAGTCCGAAGGGTAAGACCTTGAACTGATAGTGCTTGCTGCCGACCACGAATCGAAGGTATTTGCGATGACGTGGAATGGAAGTACGCATCTTGGAGGTCCACCGAACACATCCAATCTCCTGCTTGTAGATGTGGACATATTTGATGAAGGGCCAACATGCGAAACATCTCCTTCATGATGACTTTGTTCAGCAAGCAAAGGTCCAGGATAGGTCTGAACTTGTACTCCTGATCTCTTTTAGGCACAAGAAAGTACCTGGAGTAAACTCCCTTTCCTCGCTGCGTGGAAGGAACTTCTTCTATGGCCTTTTTTCATAGAAGGTTTATCACTTCCTGCCTAAGCAACTTTAACTGGTGAGGACGAGATCTTTTCGGAGGAATGTCCTTTGGAGGTACACGAAAACGTAGTGCGTATCCATTGCGCAGTATACTGAGCATGCAATGATCTTTTGTTATGCTGCACCCCCTTTCCAGATGATGTGTAGCACTTCCTCCCACTAGAGTGGCCAACAGCGCCAGAGGAAGCTCCTGCTCATTGCTTCCTTGCCGATCTGGCCGTGTTAGAGGACTGCTGCTGGTGACCTCCTCTACCTCTGTTGGATTTACGGCCTTGATACTGCGATTTGCCTTGGTTTTTGCTTTGGGACCATTGAGGGGTTTGAACCCTCTGTTGGTAGCCCTTTGTTGGTTGGGTCTGTACCATCGTTTAAACTCTTTCTTCTTCTCCAATCCAACTGCTTTGAGGGTATCAAGCTCTGCCTTCATCCTACCCATTTCCTCATCTGTATGGGTGCCAAACAGAGAGGAGCCGGAAAAAGGGAGATTTAGGATCCTCTGCTGAGCATCTGGCTTGAGAGCTGTTAGTCTTAACCAAGAGGATCGCCTGGTGCAAATCCCATGTGCATATGAGTGCGCCGACAGTGTAGCACCATCCGCTGCTGTACTAATCACTTGGTTGGCAACAAACGACCCTTCCTTGATGACCTCCTCAAAATCCTTTTCATCTTCCTTTGGCAACTTTTCTTTGAAGCGGTCCAAGGAGTCCCATAAGGCCCTGCCATAGCGACCTAATAAGGCAGCTGCACTGGAGACTTTGAGCGATGATGCTGCAGATCCGCAAACCTTACGTCCCCAAGGGTCCTGGGACCTACTTTCTTTATCAGGCGGGACAGATGAAGACGCAGTTACTGCATGAGTTTTCCTCGCTGCCGCAATTATAACCGAGTCTGCAGACGGATCCGTCTTCAAGAACACAGGGTCTGTTGTGGCTGGCTTGTATTTCTTTTGAATCCTAGCCAGTGCAGCCTTAATCGCAGCTGGTGTAAGGAAAATGTCCATCACCAGCTCCAGCAGAGGAAGCAACAGATGAGAAGCTGCTCTGTGATGCAGTCTCAAAAATAACTGTTGTTGCCACCTGAGGAGTAGACATCTCAATGTTCAGCTTCTGATCCCCTCTCTGAAGCACGTCATGATATGTGTTAATGTCATATATTGGTGACACTCTTGAAAAAGGGCTGTCCGATAGAGTAGGAGAACAGTCCCTCTTCGTGGATAGTGTGGAAGAGGAAGACCACATAGGTGACCTTCTTCTTTTGCGATGGGAACTATGCCTACGCTCCTGTGATCTGCCCGTCCGCTCTTCACGTCTGGGCGAGTGCGATCTATCCACTTCCTGCACCAATCTTTGCAGAGGTGATCCTTGAAGAGGACTGGCGTATTCTCGCATCCGTTGTGATGCTCCTGTATCTTTACTCCAGTGATGCAGGGGAAGGAGCCATCTCGGTGACAAGTGCACAGCAGGGGAGCCTCCCTGTGCTGTGAAGGAGACCTATGACTTGGTCTGCCTGAACGCCTTTCTGGTGAGGCAGATGGTGAATGCCTCGTTGAAGGATGTCTTGAGGAGTGAGAGGAAGAGTGTTGTGACACTGATTCTGTCACTAGAACCCCTGAACTTCTCCAGACCTCACTGAAGTGGTTCTTGACGTCGGGCGTGCGCTTCTCGATGCCGACCAGGACCTCCTTCTCAACGTCGATGTCCGGCCTGGTGTTGGAACCAGTCTCGCCGTCGACTCTCTGTTCCTCGACGTCGAGTGCCTTGCAGAGGATGCCGAAACATCCCTTTGTCTCGACGTTGAACGTCGATGAGCCAACGACAGCGGAGAGTTTCTGCTCCTCGACACCGAACGTCGTCGTGCTGATGAAGACGAAGGGCCTCTGCTCCTCGACGCCAATCGTCGCTGCGTTGATGACGGCGGAGGGCTCCTCTTCCTCGACGCTGATCGTTGCCGAGACGACGGCAGAGGGCTGCTGATCCTCGACGCCGATCGTCGTCAAGACGACGGCAGAGGAGTTCCGATCCTCAACGCTGATCGTCGCCGGGTTGACGGCGGCGGGGGACTCCTGACCCTTGACGTCGATCGCTGCTGGACAGACGATGACGGAGGGGTACCCGCCCTTGACGCCGAACGCCTAGCCGGCGAAGGCGGGGGACTTCTGCTCCTCGACGCCGATCGTCGCCGGGTTGATGACGGCGGAGGGTAACGATTCTTCAACGACGTACCAGAATGACGATGTCTTCTCGACGGCGAGCCCGCCCTCGATGGTCTTTTGTTGGACAAATGACCCACCGGTGGTAGATTTTTCAGCGCCGAGCCCGACGCTGAAGCAAAAGAGCGAGGGACCTTACCTTTGCTTTGGATGGAGATCTCGCTCTCTTGGAGCCCTTCCTCACCAGAGACCTACCTCTGGAAGATGCCTTTTCTGCCAGCTCATAAAGAAGGATCCTTTCTCTGTCTTTTAAAGTCCTTTTGGACAGGGACTGGCAATGAGGGCAAGTCTTGGGGACATGGTCCTTAGGTAAACAAAGAATGCTGACCTGGCCTTCTTTTTTCCACTAGAAGAGCAGGGGTCAAAAAGAGATGGCATTTTGAGAGGAAAAAATGCACAAAACTGGCAAAAAAAAGACAGAACCTTACTTCAATAGATGAAAGACGTCGAAGTAAGTCAAACTTTCCAAAAAAGTGAAGAATACTTCTGCCTAAAATCAGAAAGAAGTGGAGATGTGTAACCAGGATCCTTCCTGTAGGAGCCGGAAAGAACAACTGACCTAACTGTCACCCGTGAGGCATGATGGAAAGCTGGGAGTCATGACTGCCATAAAGGCACAGTGCCAGTTTATCTCTATGTTGCTATGAGTTAGCTTTTCAGCCTTTTTAGGCTATGTTTTCTGCAATGCAGCCTGGGAGCTGTCTATGCTTTCAGTCCTATCTGAGAGTTTGTGCTGATTGCTAACATTAAAACAGTTTTAAAGGGGGCGTGGCCAAGATGGCGGCTTAGGAGGACGTTTTTCGCGGAGGCTCCCCGTCCCCGATCCCCTGACCGGGCCTAAAAGCAGATTACCTCGCCACCCAGCCCCCTTGCCGACTGCCGACGGTGAGCGGGACATCTACTGTGCACCCAGAAGTCGCGGCGAAGTTCGGGGGCGGAGGCGTGCCCGCGAGCATCGGCCGCTACCAACCGGAGGCGCGAATGACGGCCCGGCTCCTGAAGCGACGGGAGCAGAAGGGCCTCTCACGGCAGCTGGGAGGCCGCACTGACACGCCAGAAGTTTCCCTAACCTGTGCAGCAGACTACGGGCGGCGAGCAGTGGCGATCCGACCGCGGGCACTTGGGGTGAGGCCCGCGAAGTAAGACGCTAAATGCGTCGGCGTGAAGAACTACCTGAGGCCCAGGCTTGGGCCTACCGGCGGTGAAGCAGCGGCCGCGGGCAGAGACAGACAAGACCGCCACCGCATACAAAGGTGAGGAGTGCGACAGAGCGGACCTGGGGGCAGCAACCCGGGGGGCAGACACTCGAGCCCCCGGCGCTTATCGAGCCTGGACTGACGCCGCTTGGGCCCTGGGACACGGCCACGATCTGGGTGGCGGCGCCACGAGGCCTATTACAGCTGGGCCACACACAGAGGGCAGTGGACTTGTCAAAAAGGGTGCGCAACAGAGGCGGCCTCAAGGGCAGAAGGAGAGAGATCGGGGGGCACCAAACGGGCCCCCGGAGAGTGCCCCGGGTGGACCCCTGCCTCAAACCGCGGCATAGCGGGTGGCCCGCATCACAAGCACCTGCCACACGCCAACGCAGCCGCCCCGAGGCCACACCCTGGGAGCGGAAGATAAAGGGAGCCCTTGGGAACAAACAACGAAAGGAGAGAGATCGGGGGGCACCAAACAGGTCTCCGGAGAGTGACCCCGGGCGGACCACTGCTTCAAACCGCGGCGCGGCGGGTGGCCCCGCATCGCGAGCAGCGGCCACACAAAAACGCAGCAGCCCTAAGACCACACCCAGGGATCGGAGGATAAAGGGAGCCCTTGGGAACCACTACCGGGGCACGAGGTGAGGACAGACCCTGCCGCCGGCCTGGGACATTGTTCACCAGTTGGGGTTTCATGTTTGGAGTTGGGGGGGTAGGGAATGGGATGGGGGGGGGGGGGGAGTTCCGGGGGTACGCTCAGGTGTGTTTCATCCATTCAGGCAGCGGGACCAGGAGGGGTGGGCGATTTCGAATTAGAACACTGGAAGAGAGTGATAAGGTACATATCCCCTCATGGCTGAAGAGTCTATCCAGGTTCTCACCCTTAATGTTAAAGTGCTCAATAACCCAATCAAGAGAAGAGCGGTGCTCTCCTACCTAGAGAGCTCCGGGGCGGCGGTGTGCCTCCTACAGGAGACGCACTTATTGGCCAAATATTGGCATCGCATGAAGTCCAGGGCGTTCCCAACCCAGATCTACTCCTCCAACACGGAGAAAAAAGCAGGAGTGGCCCTGCTCTTTGCTAAACATCTCAAAGGCCGGGTGGGGGACAAAGTGGCGGAAATCAAAGGCAGGCTATTAGCCCACACAGTTCACATCGGGAGCCTGTCGGTCACGGTGGGATCCATATATGCCCACAACACCAAGCAGGAGGCGTTTCTCACAGGGGCACTCTCGGAGGTCATGGGTACTAGCTCGAGGCACATACTGATTGGCGGGGACATAAATTTGGTCATGGACAACGAGAGGGATCGGTCAGGTCGGAGGTTCGGCGATTCCGGAGCTCTCTCTACTGAGGGGAAGCGCTGGCTCGCCAGCAGGAGGTTCTTGGACGCATAGAGGGAGGCCCACCGAACAGCCCCAGGGTACACCTTTTACTCTCATGTGCACCGTACATATGCCAGAATAGATCACTTTCTTAGCTCTACTGACCTGGCCCCTATGGTGCGGGATTTGGAAGTTGCCCCGGCGGCTCTATCAGACCACGATGCAGTAGTAATGCGCTTACAGGTTCCGCGACTGCAATCACACAAGGGTAGTTGGCGCCTCCGAGAAAATCTGCTCTCCGGTAAAGGGGTCAAACAGCAGCTCTCCCAGAGAATCACGGACTATTTGGGCCAGAACAACACAGGGGAGGTGGCAATGACAGCGGTCTGGGGGGCGCTCAAGGCGGTCATTAGAGGAGAGCTGATAGCACTTTCGGATGCAGACAATAGGGAAAGGAAGGAACGCTGCCAGGAGCTGACGGCACAAGTGCTGGAATTGGAGCGGGCGCACAGCCGGACGGGGGCCCCTAGGATCTGGCGTAAGTTAAAAGCAGCCAGGGCGCAGCTGGCGAGCCTCGACCTGGATCGGGCGGAATATGCGGCACTGCGCCTCAAACACACGTACTACGTAGGGGGAGATAGGACGGGCCACTTGCTCGCCAACAAACTCAAAGCGGAAATCGTCTGATCTAAAATCCTGATCATCCGCGAGGAGGGGGGCCGGGAGCTCCGGGAAGACGACCAAATCGCGGAGGCATTCAAGACATTTTATGCCAAACTCTACAAGGCTGATTCAGCCTCCGATGCTAAGGCGGGAGCAGCATACCTAGAAGAAGCTAAGGTGACAGCCCTCAATGAGGTAAACGCCCTAGCTCTCGATGCCCCCATACGACTGGACGAAGTGATCTCCGCTATTGCACGCCTCAACCGCTTAAAGCGCCAGGCCCGGACGGATTTTCCGCTGGCTTTTATAAATCCTTCTGCCCCCTCCTGGCCCTCTCCTGGCCCCAGTACTGACGAAGCTGTTCAATTCTTTTCAGGGGCCAGGATCGATCCCTCCAGAGATATTAGAGGCCGACATTATTGTCTTACCGAAACCGGGCAAGGACAAGACCCAATGCGTATTGTTTTGAGCCACAACGGGCTCGATCACATAGTCCGCTTCACTGAGCACTTTCACTACCATATTGACAGAAGATCCGCCCTCTCCCCCCTGAATCACGTGTGTTCACAAGGACTTGATCCCAAACCATTACTGCACCACCTTAGTTCACCCTGTATACCTGACTAGTGTTGTGTTGCACACTGGTCACACATAAGTCACTGGTTTTACTATGTGGACGCTGTTTTTGTACTTAATGTGAATATTTCCTCTTCCTCCCTTTAGGCATTTAGAGGCTAAATACTTTAAGGCTTTTCATTGTATCTGTCCTGATGATGGACCCTGTGATTTACTAAGGGTCCGAAACGCCGTCGACTTTAAAAGCACTGAAACCGAACTGTGATTACTATTGGATGTTAAGTGCTCAGTTGTGATACTCTGTACAATTGTATTGTTGATAGAGTAACTTGTTTTGCCGTACAAAGCCCTTCTTTGCTGTTTATATCAACCCTTTGTACCTACTCTGTTAGTACTGGACACAGGCTTGTGGTCCACTCTGGCTGATTTCTGGAAGGTACTTCGTGTGATTTGAATACATGAATTCTGAGTAAAAATCTCTGAAAGACCACTGTCCGGCTGGACATGCCTTTCTAAAAATATAGATTGACTCTGTCTATATTTCATTTTGTGCGAAAATTTTCAATGTTGGGGACCAATGTTGTTTGATAAAAGTATGCTCCCCGAGGTCCCTGCTGACTATTTTGGGGTCCCTTGTTGTTATTGAATTAAAAGACCCAATGCGCGGCATATCGGCCGATTACTCTCCTCAACCTAGATTTAAAGCTCTTCACGGGGATCCTAACCGCGAGGCTGGGCCCATGTCTCCCGGGTATAATAGAGCCGGACCAGGCGGGCTGTATACCCTCCCGCCAAAGCGCAGATAACACCAAGTGTCTGTTGCACGTGATCGATAAAGCACACTACAACGCCACAGACGCGGTCCTTCTGTCCGTCGATGCCGAAAAAGCGTTCGACCGGGTAGACTGGCTCCATCTAGACCAGACGTTGGCGAGATTTGGAGCAGGCGAAAGGTTTAGGTGAACGGGACGAGCTCCAAGCCGTTCGCCGTTCGCCGAGGCACGAGGCAGGGCTGCCCGCTTTCGCCCCTGCTGTTCGCCCTCTATATAGAACCTTTCGCCCAGCGCGTACGGGACAACCAGGCCATCACGGGCATTACGTTCGGGGGCGAGAAACACACTATAAGCCTATATGCGGACGACATCTTGGTCGTCGTGGACAACCCCAGAGTCTCGATGCCAGCCTTCCTGGAGGAAATGAAACGGTTCAGGAGGGTGTCGGGCTTTAAAATGAATGTCGGTAAATCGGTAATTCTCCCCCTGGGGTGCAACACCCGCCAAGCCAATAGAGGCTCGCTGCAAATGGGAGGACTGTCCACACAAGCGGCGCTCCCATACTTGGGGATCGAACTAACGCCCACAACAGCTCAGACAGTTGAGTTGAACTACACCAAACTTCTCACGCACATCCAAGAGGATATTCGGAGATGGAGACAGCAGCCTCTTTCGTGGCTTGGTCGGGTAGCCGCGGTCAAAATGTCCCTGCTGCCAAAAGAGCTGTACCTATTTCAAACCATCCTGGTCACCCCTCCTATAGGCATGATCAAAAAGCTGCAAGACACAATACAACATATATGGGCCGGTAAACGCCCTAGGATGTGGCGTGACCTGATCACGCGGGTCCCCGCAGAGGGGGGGTTGGGGGTACCTGACTTACAGCGGTACTTCCAGGCAACACAGATGCGATATCTCCTGGAATGGTCCAAGCCGACGTCAGAGTAGCGCTGGCTATTCCAAGACAGGGCCATGGCAGGGATGCCGCTCTGGAGAATCCTATTCCTAGTGCAACCAGATAGACCAGCATACATCAAAAAATCACCCATCACCAGGACACTCCTCCAGGTCTGGGATGCGGTAGCGGTAGCCAGAGACCTCACGTCCTTTCCCTCGCCAATGACGCCGCTATTTGACAACCCGGCGTTCCCGCCGGGAACGGTCCCCGTTTCCTTCCCACAATGGAGACAGACTGAGTGCAACTCGGCTGGCCACTTGTTTGACCCACAGGGCTTTATGACACTGAAAGCTATAAGAGATGGGTACTCCATCGACAAACCGCAACACTTTCAATATTTTCAACTACAGCACTGGCTTACCCAAAAGGATGTCATACCACACGTAGGCCGCGTTCTTAAGCCATATGAGAAGTGGCTCCTCGCCAAATCCACGGATAAACGGGCGATTACGGAATTGTATAGGTTGTTGACCCCCCCCTCGCCAATGGCTAAATCTGCGGGACAACAACGGTGGGAACGAGAGCTGGGACGCGCGCTCACGGACAAGGAATGGCAGGACATCTTCTACCGGGCACACCACACGGCTCGTAACGTAGCTAGTCGGGAAGCAGTGGTCAAGGTGGCATACTATTGGCACCTGACACCAGAGAGGCTACACCAGAGCAATCCCAGCCGAGACCCCATGTGCTGGAGGGGTTGCTGACAAATAGGGACCATGCTCCACCTGTTACGGGAATGCCGGACAGTGCAGGAATACTGGGAGGAGGTCCTTTGAGACGTAGATGGATGTTTTGAGATGGAAATTCTCCGCTTCCCCGCATACGCGATCCTGGGCCTACCCAACAAATTCACTTTCCCACTTAAGTCCATTCGGGGGTGCCAAATGGGGCTAGCACTAGGGGCGGCGTCGCAACATAGCCTTTCACTTTGGGGCACTCCATGGAAGCCCACACACATAGGGTGGCTCCACAGGCTATGGTACATAATGGGAATGGAGCGGATTACAAGCGTCTCTCACGCAGACTTCGTACACCTTTAGAGAAACATGGTCATCTCTAATCTCCCTGTTGTCACACGAATTCCGTGAGCTTACTTGCCCAAAATATCTCAAAGTCCCCAGACTAGTTGATGAGTTCCACAGGCCGCCAGGAGACAAGACGCGAAAGGTCTGATGAGGGTCCATTCGTATGCCATAAACCTGCACAGCGGAATACACCGGAAGGGGTGAGAAAGAGGGAGGGGGGCAGTTGGGGTTAGGGGGGGTCTAGGTAGGGGGCTGGGTACGAGAGCTCTTAGAGGTAGTTTGTTGCAGGGCAGGACTTAAGCCCCCTTGCACGGACTCATGGCATCTTGCCCCAGAGATCAGCCTCCAGACGCTAAATACGGACCAAGGGGCTACAGACGCATTGGGTACTGTGAATGTCTGATTGTTGCAATGTTGTGTCTAAATGAAAATAAAAATAAATTTGATCCAAAAAAAAAAACTGTTTTAAAACATGTTCTGCTGTTGTTTTTCCCCGTTTCTAATGTATTCTTTTATGATGGAATTGGGAGTCTTTACAGCATTATTCAGCTCTAGTGTGTGTAAGGCTGCATTTGCTTTATATATATATATATATATATATATATATATATATATATATATATATATATATATATATATATATATATATATATATATAGAGAGAGAGAGAGAGAGAGAGAGAGAGAGAGAGAGAGAGAGAGAGAGAGAGAAAGAAAGAGAGAACAATCCGCCGCATCATTTGTTCTGAATGGCCAATTGTCCTTACAGATCATATTCTAGGCTCAATTCTTCCTAGCCTGCCACCTATCGTATTCAGAAGGGCACCATCTATGCGAGATGCTTTGGATAGACCGATGCCGGAGGTTTTACCAAAAAAATCATGGCTCATTAAGACTGTTTTTTTAAATGCACTTCGTGTCGCGCATGTACTTTTGCATGGAACTGTACATACTATACTACAGCTTTCAGCGACACCAAAATTCCAATAAAAGAGTACTTAACCTGCAGGTCGGAGTTTACAGTTTATAAACTTAAATGTACCTGTAATTTGGAATACATTGAGAGCACAAAACTCCCTGTGCATAAGCGCATCTTACAAAACATACGCGCCATTGTGAACAGCAATAGCGACTATCCGGTCGCTAGACATTTTAAAGCTGTTCATAAAAACTAGTTAAAAGACTTAGAATAGATAGATAGATAGATAGATAGATAGATAGATAGATAGATAGATAGATAGATAGATAGATAGATAGATAGATAGATAGATAGATAGATAGATAGATAGATAGATAGATAGATATATATGGCACATATAGGATTGTGTTTCCGGGCTCCCACGCATGGGCGGGAATATTCTAGTGCTTATGACTTTGACGAGGATCCCCTGGAAGAGAAGCTGAGGATTGTATTTCTGAGCGTGACGGGGGCTATTCCTTTACCTATTCTATACAATACCCCGTTTTCCAGACTTATTTCATTTCTTATTTCCCAATAGACCTTGGCATTTTCATCAGGCCAGGAGCTGTTGTTATATTTGCACAATGTCAGTAGGGTAGGATCTTTTGACATATGTTTTTTCCACTCCTCCGCCGAGATCCCGTCTAGGTCTGAGTTGAACCGTAATGCTACTTTCTCAGCTTCTTCTTTGTAATTTATGACTTCATCGTGGGGTAAGGGTAACCTGCTTAAGAAATCAGCTACATTGTTCCTAACTCCAGCCCTGTCTGCGACTGTGTAGTTGTAGTCCAGTAGTTTGACAAACATCTTACTGAGCCTGTGAGAAGCATTCTGGAGGCAGAGAGGATCTTGATCAATGGTTTGTGATCATGCGCAAACGTATATTGTATCCCCAAACATACGCTCTGAAATAGTTAAGTTATATTTAAAGGTCACCAAGGGCGCCCATACGAGTCAGCACAGGACCTCGGGGAACATATTTTACAGTGGTCCCATGCATAAGCAATATTCTGACAACAATCAATATAGACACAATGGATACTATATTAGTTATGACATGTCCAGATGGACAGAGGTCCCAAACTTTTACTTTTTGGAAAAATCATAGACGAAATTCCTTCAACAATTCTCCGTAGAGGGGGCACAAGCCTGTACCCTAACACATACAAATTGGCATGGTGTAGTAAATAACAAACAAACAGAACAGAACAGGATTTTTAGGCAAAAGCTTCAGATTTCTGTGATAAGTAATGTAACAGAAATACAAGTCACACCATTACAAGCATATAACACATGGTATACATTTTTAGTATATGGTGCTCACGAAAGTCGACGGCGTTTCGATCCCACTATTTAGTCATGGGGATCATCATTAGGACATTAATGAAGTACCCTAATAATACACATGATGTGCACTTTTGAAACTTGCCAGACCCACAACGATAGCATCTACGTTCAGTGTCATCATTATATTTCTTGACCTGTTCGTGTTTCTTCTTGTTGGGTTCGCTTTTCTTGTAAGCTTCACTAGAATTCTGGCGAGAACTTCCTTTGGACCTTCATTTGCTTTCATCACATTGGGCTCGTCAAAAACGGCGTTAGCACATCTGCCTGTAAGTTCCGCTTTTTTAACTAAGGCGACCACTTCTTTCAATGGTGACTCGCCGTTTACCCAAAGTTTGTCTTGGATGTTGGAGTTACTGGCATGCATAATTACCTGGTCGCGTATGAATTTTTCATGTAATTGCCCATATCTGCATGCCAAGGATAAAGTATTTAAAGCGGAGACATATTCATCAATGCTCTCGTCTTTGCCCTGTTTCCTTCTTGAAAATGTATAGCGGTCCACAGCAACACATACTATGGGAAAAAAATGTGCATCCAAGGCGTGCTGGAATACATCATCACCCTACCTGACATTCTTCTCAATTCTATTGTACGTTTTTAAACCTACTGGTCCCAAACAATACAATAGTACTATCTTTTTCTTCACAGGAGTGAAATCTTCATCCTCCACCTTTGAGTGGAAGAAAAGCTTGAGGTTGAGAAAGATTCAGTGAGCTTAAGGCACACATTTATTAGCAAAAGAGTTCAGTATACACAATGAAGAGTGGTAGCTGACAAAGGTGTGCGAGTCACCGTGAGTGATAACGCACAGTTGTGAATAGAGCGTATTGCATTGACAGGTAGCGCACAGTATTTCCTTTTTTTTTCATTATTTGAAGGGGAGAAATGGTTCCAATTGGTGAAAGTGTGCGTGTCACTGTGGGAAGGAAATGCACTGTAGAATTGTAAATGTGCGCATCACTGAAACAGGCAACGCACAGAAAATGTGAGCATGGCGATGAAATTGGAGAACATGAAGTGACACATACGCTCTAAAATAGTTAAGAGCCCATGAACATGCAAGCATCTCATGTTCAATCACCGAGTACCTCTCCTCAGCCGAGGTGAGTGATCCCATCCTCGTCGCCACTTGTGGAAATGAAGCAGACACAGTAAGAAGGGTTCTAAGTTTATTCCTTACAACCCCACACGAAGTGCGGTTAGAAGTCAGAGGTACAATATCGTTATGACGGTTGGGAGCAGGGAAGGAGAGGTGAGGGCAGGGTGAAATGTTGGGGAGCCAATGGGAAGGGGTGGATAAGGATTAGTTACTTACCTGTAATCCTAGTTCTCTTCCAGGGGTATCCTCATCAGAGTCATAAGCATTAGAATATTCCCGCCCATGCGCGGGACCCCGGAAACACTATATTATATGTGCCCCACATATATATATATATATATATATATATATATAAATAATATATATATAAAAACAAGCAATAGCAGCCAAATCACATTAGAGCTGAAATATGCTGTGAAGAATTTCCACCATACATGTATAATAAGCATTAGAAACATGAGAAACAACACCAAAGATTGTTTAGAAATTGTTTTAATGCTCAGAAAGCAGTAGAAATTCTCATAACTCACTGGAAGCATAGGAAGCTCCCAGGCTGTATTGCAAACACAGAGTCTAAAAAGACTGAAAAGCTAACCTGTAGCTGAATAGCAATAAACTGACACCGTGCCTTTAAGGCACTCATGACCCCCAGTATCCCATCATGCCCCAGGGGTGACAGTTAGGTCAGTTGTTCTTTTCGGAGACTGAAAACAAACCCAATAACACATAGGTTAACAATATCTCCTTATTAAAGAGTATCCTTTGCCCGGGGAGGCGGGAGGGTTGCTTATGACTTTGATGAGGATACCCCTGGAAGAGAACTAGGATTACAGGTAAGTAACTAATCCTTCTCTTCCAGGGGATCCTCATCAATAGTCATAAGCATTAGAATAGAGTAGCGAGCCTCTCCTCATCCCTGCGGGCAAAGGAATGATAAGACAGTAATCTCATCAATAAGTCTGAGTAGACGATAGGCTACCCAAACAGATTCCTCAAGGAGGCTTGCCCTACTTGAGTATCAGCCCTGGAATCAGATTCGAGACAGTAATGCCTCGTAAAGGTATGAACTGATTTCCAGGTTGCCGCCTTGCATATTTCCGACATTGGGATGTCATGCAAGAAAGCTACTGTAGCGGCCTTCCCTCTAGTGGAATGCGCTTTTGGAGACATCAACAAAGGTTTGCCTGCTAGCTGATAGGCCAACTTAATGCAAGAGACAATCCACCTGGAGATGGACCTCTTGGCCGCTGGAAAACCTGTTCTCATCGAGCCATAGTTCACAAACAGTTGGTCCGTTTTCCTAATCCCTTTAGTCTTTTCCAAATAAAACTTAAGCACTCTCTTAAGATCTAAGGAGTGAAGTGACCGCTCGGCTGGGGTCGTAGGATTTGGAAAAAAGGAAGGGAGGGAAATAGACTGATTTATATGAAAATCAGAGATGACCTTAGGCAAGAAAGATGGGTGAGCCCTTAGGACTACTCTGTTGTGGTGGAATATAGTATATGGTTCCTTCGCACAGAGCGCTTGTATCTCACTTACTCTGCGCGCAGAGGTAATCGCCACCAAAAAAGCTGCCTTCCAAGAGAGATGTTGTAAGGAAGCCTTGTGGATGGGCTCGAAAGGTGGAGACATTAACCTTGATAGAACTAGGTTCAATTCCCACGGGGGAGAAGGATTTCACACAGGGGGATACACTTTCTTTAACCCCTGGAGGAAGTCCTTGACCACTGGAACCTGAAAGAAAGACATCTGATCAGGTGATTTTCTGTACGCTACAATAGCTGACAAATGCACTCTAATTGAAGTGTACTTTAAACCAGCAGTTGCGAGGGAAAGGAGGTATGGTAAGATGACGTCCTCCTGCCCCTTAGTCGGATCCAAATGATGATCCCTACACCACAAGTAGAACCTTTTCCACTTGAAAGCATAGGACGCTCTCGTGGACGGTCTCTTAGCCTCCTTTAAAATGTTCATGCATTCGGGAGGCAAGTTCAAATGTCCATATTGCAGGACCTCAGGAGCCATGCTGTTAGGTTCAATGATGGGAGGTTGGGATGCATTATCCTCCCGTTCATCTTGCTCAACAGGTCCGGCCTGCAAGGGAGTCGTTTGTGTGGACACACAGACAGATGTAGAAGGTCCGGATACCACCACTGCCGAGGCCAATCCGGAGCAATCAGGATCATTTCCATGTTCGACCTGAGGAGCTTGGAAACTACTCTCGGAATCAGCGCTAGGGGAGGAAACGCGTATGCGAACATCCCTGCCCAATCCAACAGTAGAGCGTTCCCCTGCGTCCCTGGCCTGTGGAACCTGGACGCGAAGGCGTGGCATTTGGTGTTTTCGTCGTCTGCAAACAAGTCTATGGATGGACGACCACAGCAACGAAAAAGCTCTTCAACTATTTCGTCGCTTAGCACCCAGTCTGGCTGATCTTGGAAGTGCCTGCTGAGTGCATCTGCCTTGACGTTCAACTCGCCTGGAAGGTGCACTGCCACTACTGTGAGACCTCGAGCGAGGAGCCAATGCCAGATTGCCTGAGCCTCTCAAGATAGTGGGCGAGATCTTGTGCCTCCTTGTTTGTTCAGATAGAACATGGTGGTCGTATTGTCCGTCTGAACCAGGACTGAGTTGGATGTGATCGCTGGTAGGAAAGCTTTGAGAGCCAGGAATACCGCTCAGAGTTTCAGCATGTTGATGTGGTATGTCTGCTCCTGCGCACACCACTGGCCTTGAATCTGAAGCGGACCCATGTGCGCTCCCCAGCCGTGCAGGGAGGCATCCGTCACTATATACTGGGAAGGAATCGGTTGGTGAAACGGCACCCCCACCATAACATTCTTTCTCCGAGTCCACCATCTGATGGTTTCTTTCGTCGCCTGGGAAAGATTGATTCGATCTTCCCAGCGTCCTGTTGTTTGGTCCCACTGATCCTCCAGAGCCTGTTGTAGAGGACGCATTCTCAGCCTGGCGTTTGGGATGAGAAAAATGCAGGACGCCATGGAACCCAGTAGAGATGCTACTTGTCGGGCTGTTGGAAGCCGAGACTCTAGCAGAATTCCACATTTCTGTTTCATGGAAAAAAGTCTCTCCTCCGAAGGAAACGCTTTTCCCAAGCGTGTGTCCAGAACGGAGCCTAGGTAGTGGATGGACTGTGTAGGCCGCTGGACTGACTTCTCCAGGTTCACATGGAGGCCGAGCATGTGTAGCTGGTGCAGGCACAGTTGCAGATCGTGCGTTACTTGTACCGGAGATGGACCTTTTAGGAGCCAGTCGTCCAGGTATGGGTAAATGAAGAGACCCTTCTTGTGAAGAAAAGCCGCCACCACTGCTATGCATTTGGTGAAGACTCGTGGTGCGGACTTGAGACCGAAGGGTAACACCTTGTACTGGTAGTGTTTGTTCCTTACGACAAACCTTAGGTACTTGCGATGTTGTTGCGCAATCGGGATGTGAAAGTACGCATCTTGTAGATCCACCGAACACATCCAATCTCTGGCTTGAAGATGTGGACATATTTGGTGAAGCGCTAACATGCGGAACTTTTCCTTGACGATGACTTTGTTTAATAGTCGTAGGTCGAGTATTGGTCTGAACTTGTCCACCTGATCTTTTTTGGGGACAAGGAAATATCTGGAGTAAACTCCTTTTCCTCTTAGAGCGAGAGGAACCTCTTCTATCGCTCTTTTTTGCAGCAGGATTTTCACCTCTCGTCGGAGCAAGCTTAGCTGGTGAGGGCAAGAGCTCTTTGGAGGGATGCTCTTTGGAAGAACACGGAAACGTATCCTGTATCCATTGCGCAGTATACTCAGCACCCACTGATCTTTTGTGATGCTGACCCACTCTGCCAGGTGTTGTGAAGCACTTCCTCCCAGTGGAGTGGGCAACGGCGTCAGAGGAAGCCTCTGTTCAGGCCTTTCCTCCTCTTGTGGTGTTGGAGGACTGTTGGTGACCTCCTCTACCTCTGCTGGGCTTGCCACAGAACTGGGGTTTCCCTTGAGTTTTGTTTTGGGACCACTGAGGGGTTTGAACCCTCTGTTGAGCCCATCTCCCCCTGTTGGTCTTGAAGCGGCGCTTGAATTCCTTTTTCTTCTCCAAGCCCACCGCCTTCACCGTATCCAGCTCAGTCTTCATTCGGGTCATCTCTTCGTCCGCATGTTCTCCGAAGAGAGCGGAACCCGAAAAGGGAAGATTCAGAATCCGATGCGGAGCATCCGGTTTCAGACCTGTAAGGCGCAACCAGGCCGATATTCTGGCACAAACTCCATGGGAATAGGAGTGAACCGAAAGCACCGCCCCATCCGCGGCCGTGCTTATCTGATTCGCCACCAGACACCCCTCTGTAACAGTTTCTTCAAAGTCTTGCTGGTCCTCTTTTGGCAGCTTGGCTTTGAATCTTTCCATCGAGTGCCATAAGGCTCTGTCATATCGTCCCAGAAGCGCAGATGCACTAGCGACCTTGAGGGTGGAAGCAGCAGAGTTGCAAACCTTTCGACCCCAGGAGTCTTGAGTTTTGCTGTCCTTATCTGGCGGGACTGAAGAGGAACCAGCCACCGCATGTGTCTTTCTCGCCGCTGCCACAATCACAGAGTCTGCTGGAGGGTCAGATTTTACAAACACCGGGTCAGAGGCCGCCGGTTTGTACTTCTTTTGAATGCGGGCCGGTACTGCTCTGATTGCTGCTGGGGTTAGGAAAACCTCCTTGACAGGGTCCATAATCCCCGGGACCAAAGGCAGCAGAGGTCTGGAGATGGCTTTTTTGTGTAAAGTTTCAAAAATGACTGTCGTAGTTACTTGAGGGACAGACATCTCGATGTTGAGTTTAAGCGCACCTCTTTGCAGCACATCCAGATACGTGCCAATGTCATCCACAGGGGAGGACCTGGACGCAGGACTGTCCGTCAACGTCGGGGAGTAGTCCCTTTTTGACGATCTGGTAGAAGTGATTGAAGAAGTAGACGGAGTACGTCGATGTCTACGGTGAGCACTGAGTCTCTGCTCCCGTGACCTTCTTGAACACTCCTCCCGTCTAGGGGAGCGAGATCTGATCCGATCTTCCGTCCGAGGTTCCTTTCTAGGAGATCGGGATGTTCTGGGAGATCTGGCTGGTGATCTCACGGGCGATTTGCCCCTAGGAGAGCGAGACCTCATCCGACCTTCCATTCGATGTTCCTCTCTAGGAGATCGGGATCTTCTGGGCGCTTTGGTGGGTAGTCTCACAGGGGATTTGCGCCTGGGAGGGCTACGCCTGTCCATCTCCTCCACCAGATCTTGGAGAGGAGACCTGTGGTGTGGGCTGGCATATTCCTGCATACGCTTGGTAGCCCCAGCATCTCGCCAATGGTCCAGAGATCTGTACCATCTAGGTGACAGCCTGATTCGTTCGGCCGATGGATCTGGTCGACGCTCAGGAGTTCTGTGTATAGGGCTTCTGGACCTTGAATGTTCAGTTGAGGAGCCAGAAGACCGATAAGATGAATGATGAGACGCAGATTCCGTCACCATGATTACATCTGAATGCCTCGACGTCGAGCGTTCTTTTCTCGTCGTCGAACGCCTTCGGGGAGTCGGAGGATCAAACAATCTCGACCCCGAATGTCCATGAGAGGATCTGTAGTCTCTCGACGTCGAGCGGCGATGAGTAGCCGTCGACGGAGCTCTCTGCCTCGACGTCGAACGACGATGTCCTGTCGTCGACGGAAGCTTCTCTCTCGACGTCGAACGACGCTGTCCTGTCGTCGACGGAGTCTTCTGCCTCGACGTCGAACGGCGATGGTCGGCCGTCGACGGAGATCTCTGCCTCGACGTCGAATGCCTGTGCGACGACGGCGGAGGGGTATTGGGCACACTCGACGCCGAGCGCTGATGCTGCACTGACGGAGACTGCGTCCTGGACGCCGATCGACGAGCTACTGTCGACGGCGGAGGGGTCTTGGTCCTCGACGCCGATCGCCGCTTCTTGGACGACGGCGGAGGGGTCACACTTCTCGACGCCGGTCGTCGCCTGGTTGACGACGGCGAAGTGACCTCCCTCGACGCCGGTCGTCGCCTGGTTGACGACGGCGGAGGGGTAATGGATCTTGACGCCGACCGTCGCCCGGTTGACGGTGGCGGAGTAGCCTTCCTCGACGCCGATCGTCGCCCGGTTGACGACGGCGGAGGGGATTTCGACGACGAAGCTGGATCTTTCGACGTCGTCGACGTACCTGGTCTTCTCCTCGACGGCGAGCCCGCCGTCGACGGTAGTTTTGAAGAGGAAAACTTCTCCTGTGGTTTTTCTTTCAGCGCCGAGGCCGACGCTGAAGTTGAAGGGTATGAAGACTTCTTTCTTGAAGATGTATGAGTCTTCTTGGAGCCCTTCTTCACTGGAGATCTTCCTCTCGAAGCCCTGTGAGCCAGGCCATAAATTCGAATCCTTTCTCTGTCCTTGAGAGTTCTTCCAGACAGGTTCTCACAATGTGGACAGGTGCCTGGATCATGATCTTCAGGCAGACCAAGGATACAGACGTCGTGGTTGTCTGATTTTGCCTTCTTGTTGCCACAAGAAGGGCATTTATCAAAGAGTGAAGGCATTCTCAGAGGAAAATGTTCACTAAACTGCTGAAAACAAGCAGTATCTTACTTGACTAGATGTTAAATGTCAAAGTAAGAGTAAAAGTTGTCAAAAAAGAAGTATTTTTCTGTCAAAAACCAGAAAAATAGTGGAGCTGTGTAACCAGGGTCCTTCACTGAAGGAGCCGGAAAGAAGAACTGACCTAACTGTCACCCCTGGGGCATGATGGGATACTGGGGGTCATGAGTGCCTTAAAGGCACGGTGTCAGTTTATTGCTATTCAGCTACAGGTTAGCTTTTCAGTCTTTTTAGACTGTGTGTTTGCAATACAGCCTGGGAGCTTCCTATGCTTCCAGTGAGTTATGAGAATTTCTACTGCTTTCTGAGCATTAAAACAATTTCTAAACAAATCTTTGGTGTCGTTTCTCATGTTTCTAATGCTTATTATACATGTATGGTGGAAATTCTTCACAGCATATTTCAGCTCTAATGTGATTTGGCTGCTATTGCTTGTTTTTATATATATATTATTTATATATATATATGTATATATATATGTGGGGCACATATAATATAGTGTTTCCGGGGTCCCGCGCATGGGCGGGAATATTCTAATGCTTATGACTATTGATGAGGATCCCCTGGAAGAGAACAATGGGTGCTCTC
This sequence comes from Lissotriton vulgaris, assembly GCF_964263255.1. NCBI lineage: Eukaryota > Metazoa > Chordata > Amphibia > Caudata > Salamandridae > Lissotriton > Lissotriton vulgaris. Next base: position 1,954,817,542 of record NC_141687.1, read on the forward strand.
GCGCAGGAGAGCATGTGACCAGTTACTGTCACACGTTGGCACCAGCGCGTGACTTTGCATATGAATAAATTACAACAGTGTTTGCAGGATTTGGGCCTGAATCTAGCCAGCACTCAGAGAAATTTACCAATACCTGACATTTCTGAAATCTAGACACTCCGGGACGCCAGGATGGTGTGGTTTGCGAGGATCACATATTTTCTTACCAGAATACCTTAGAAGCATCTTGACTATGCCTAAGGTCACACAAATCTGTTTCGCTGTTGACTGGTCAGCCGGCGACCATTGAACCCTAGCAGACCTGAGCTTTTCTGAAAACTAGCGACCCAGGGTGGTGTGGCTGGCTTCCATACATCCCAGTATGTTTTCCTCACTATCAAGCCCTGCATGTAGTGACAACATAGTCTTCATAGACCTTGTTTAGGTCCAGTCTATCACTTGCATTAGTTGCTAGCACACAAATGGGGTACTGCTTTTCTTGGGAGGCAAATCTGAATGCAGGATGGTTAGAGTTTGGGTAAAGTGCCCAGTTTCTGTCACATAAATATAGGTAACTGTGTTTTTCAGACCATACATTGACATTCTCAGGGTATTCCGAGTAAAACAAACGCGAGGATTCAAGAAAGTCATACCACCCTAAATTCCTATGGGTCTCTGGGTTTCATGAATGCCGAGATTTGGTAGGTTTGCCTATGTAAAAGCAGACTTAGAACCCAAATATACCAGTAATCCCCGATTGCAGGTAAAGAGAGGAGATTGCGATATCTACAGACATAGTTATGACATATGGGCCTGTAAAGAGGGGGTAAACACTCCATTCAGCTTCCCCAGACGGCAGAAAAACTGGTTGTGAACCTGGCAATTGGCGAGAAGACTGGCCCCCAATCTCGTAACTTTTAAAAAAAAAAATCCTTGACTGTCTGGTCAGCTTTCTGCACTTACAGTTTAAGCAGATATGGGTATCTACACGCCAATCTGCTCACTGCAACGTAGGGGAAGAAAGCCAGCTCACCCAGGGAAAAAAGAGAAAAGGAATGGGGTCGGAAGCTTGTGCATCATGGCATTGAGCTGCATGCCCAACCTCGGACACCTGATGGTCTTTCTGCCTCTTTAGGAAGGCCGACTGGAGGGTTCACCTTCAATATTTCCTCTCCAAGGGCCAGGAAATTTACTAGAGAGCAGGGATTGGTGTTCACAAAAAGAATGTATGGGGTCCCGGCCCATCATGGGATCAGGCCCCACTCCCGGGAATTAGATAGTCTACAGGTATTATTTCCATTGTCTTTCTGCTGCTTAGGTGGAGCAGAATTGGATTAAACCCCGCCACCCCCATCCAACTGCCATGGGACAGGGGACACTCATAAAGACAGTCTTGGCATTGTCTTGAGGCCTAATGCCAGAAGAGGAAAGCCACTTTTTTTCATTTTTTGTAAATTCGTTCACTGGTTTCTAGTGGGCTTTCTGCCCTCTGGAGAGGGGAGGTTGGGTTTAAAATTCCTAAACTCTCAATCAGGGGGCAGATCGACTGTGTTGGCCCAGGGTGCTAGGAAGAAGATGCTAGGACAAGCCTTGAAGTAGGGCTTGAACTGTGATTCTTAAGTCCCTTTCAGATAGGTATGTTAAATTTTCCAGCAGCGTGATAACAGATACAATGCTGTCTGATTCTTTTTTATGGACATAAGTGTTGAAGGATAAACTGAAATTGATGAGGAAGCCAAAGAATATTGTAAATATCAAGAAATTAAGGTATGAAGCTGCAGTCAGGATACTCCTGCATACTACTCACTTCACTGTTGTTTTGTGTCTCCAAAACAGACATTGACCTGTATTTCCTAATTCAGAAATTCCAAAGTCTTTCTCTTTAAGGTCCTGTGTGAGAAGCTAGTTTTGATACGGACAATGTAGATGAAAAATGTAAGGTTTAAATGAGTGAAGATGACTGAAAACAGATCAATAAATTTTGCAGAAACAAAGCATGACCCAGCATCATAAAGAAGTCAATAATGAGCAACTGAATATTCCACGAAAAAGCAGAAATATTTTGGAACGTAGTCTACTTCTAGATCAAAGACTGCAATGATTGATCAAATCCTCGTGATAATACTTATACTTACAGATATGCTTTGTGCACAAATTGAATCTTAGTAAGAGAAACTATGCCCATTCATCTAGGCACTCCACTGTAAATTTCATAATGCAGCGATCCTGAGTAAGTGGCAATCCTTTCTGGCATAATGTCTATCGTACATGGTGTATCCCCTGAGGTAGTGAACCTAATCAGAAGATGGCACAAGGTCTAACATCTAGACTGCATTCCCTTGCAGGGTGAAGTTCAGTCATAGCTAAATTTGAATCGTTCAGTTAGAAGAGCATTCTCCAATGTTGGCACTACTTCCAGAACTTTAGCCACTTTTATTTTTAGGCATTTCTGTGGGATTTCAACATACAACTACAAACTGAATAAGTGACAGCTCTTTAGTCATTCGGAATCATTCCATGTAGCAAGAGATATCCTCATAGTATTACCTATAAAATGGCTGTTGGTACCAGTTGCCTTGGTGATAACTCTGTTCAATACCTGCTCAAGGATCTCACTTCTGATGGGTTCATGAACCTGAAAAACATAATTTAGACATTATGCCAAGATGCAATAGATCAAATTGAATGAATTCTTCTGGCAGAGGCCAACCAATACTAAACTTTATGACTATCAATTGATCCACATAGTGACGCTTTACAGTACTGCATACAAAATATACCACACTGATACCTAGCAAATGACAATGGGACAACACCCAGCAAAAGTAATCCATACATAAAAGGGTAAGAGAAGCTATGAGGATCAACAGAAAAGCACATCCGATTGAGAGTGCTCCATTAAACACATTGTATAGTGTCAGCATACCTTAAATGTTTCAAGGAGAATCTGAGCTCCAAGTCTACAAGACTGTTGGTTTGGAGTTTTACAAGGGCCACCATTAATTTCTGCCACTTTTCCACCAAACATTGCTTTTGGGCTAAACGAATCCATTAAAATAAATCCAAGTTCCACCAGTCCTTGAGTGACATGATCCCAGCCATATACACTGCAAAGGATATAAAAATGACATTAAGTACTTACATGGATAAGTGGAAAAATGCATTGAAAATTAGAACAATTCTAAATCTTGCCATGAACAACAAATTATGGATGGGATGAGGCTTTGACAGATCAAAGACAGTTATGAGATTTATGTATATGCTGGTGGCAACCATTCCACTCTTTGCTGCTCACTGAATTCAAAGAACTCACCTGTCCCAAATACCTCCGCCTACTGAGGCTCACGAGCCCTACTGCACCGACCTCTTGAGCGGATAAGGGATCTACCTCTCTCGCTAAAGGGCCACCAAGGTAGACGGCTTGGGGAAAAGACCTGCGCACTGGACGATGGGTGGGCGGGGGGGGTCGGGGGGATTGGGGATTTGGGAGTTGGGGTTTGGGGGGGGTGGGGAGTTTGTGAAGGGGAGGTAATTTAATACTGTAACAAGGCATATCCTTCACTGCTGCTGCGGACTGGCCCACGATCGAACTGTCCTTTGAAGATATAGCACTGTGGGTGCGGCCTTGTCCGCACTGACCTGATGCCTCATACCTTTTGTATGTTTGTCCATTTATGTTACACCAAATAAAATACTTTAAACTTAAAAGTGATAAAAGTTACTTCATATAATGACAGGTAAGAATGTCAAGATTTCTGGTGGCTACGAGTTGACTATGATGTGGAGAGGTATGTGAGAAATTGTATGAGTAGTGCATGCAGCGACAAGACGAATAGAGCAAAGTGGACACCAGTTGTTCCCGTTTCATTTTGGCTTGGATATCAGTGGAAGTTTGCAGTGGTAATGGTGGACTAACATTCAAAGTGGATGGAAGGAGGTCAAGTCGCGAGGTATAAATGAGTTTTGCAAAGAAGTGTGGAGAAGAGAAGAGTATCCTGAGGAGGTAGTGATGGACAATGGGCCTCAGTTTGTGTTAGAAGAGTTCAAGGTATATTTGGCACAGTGTAGGGTACAGCTCCAGGGCACCCTCCCGAAAATGTACTAGAGGAAAGGTTTAATAGAGTGTTATGAGAGAATGTGCAATTGGCATCACAAAATGGGTTAGAGTGGAGAGAGGACTTGGAGAATTTGTTATGGAGTTATTGCACTACCGCACATTCCACTACATTAGTGACACCTTTTGTACCAGTGCGTACCAGGATATTGGGAAATGTGAGAAGGGGGCTATCGAAAGTGGTTTGTCGTGAAGCGGGCGATAGAGGTAAAAGGATACAGTGAGGTGTTGGATGGAAAAAAGGTGGAAGATGGAAGGAAGAAAACAAGTGAGTTTTGTAATAAAAAGAGGGGTGAGGAGAAGTGAAGATGGCATAGGGTGAGAAGAAGTGGAAGAGATGTGAAATCTAAGAGATTATTTGTTAAGTAAAAAAAAAATTGAAGGTAAATATAGAATGTGTGTTCTCTTAGTGATATGTATATAGGAGCACATGCATCAAAGTCGGCTTTTGCGAGTCTTTAATTGCGATTATTAAGAAATCGCAATTAGGGACTCTCAAAAGCATATGCATGTAGAAATCGCTATTAAAATAGTGATTTCTAAACATTCCTTAATTGCCCCTCGCAAATTGCAAGTCGCAATTAAGGAATGGCTTCCCATTCATTCCTATGGCCCTTTAGGCCCATAGGAATGAATGGGAAATTGCATGCGCAATTTGCGAGTATTAATAGGTACTCACAAATTGCGCATGCAATTTCAAGGGTGCAAAGGTGTCAAAATGACACCCTGTTGCACCCCTGAAATTGTGATGTTCACCCATGTTGTGCACACACATGCCCCAAGGGCATGTGTGTGTAACTTGAAACCTTGAAAAATGCACTGAAGTGCATTTTTCAAGGTTTTTGTAAAATACAGACCAGAATAATGTAATTGTATTTTGCGGCCCCAAATAGCGAATTCGCAATTTCTAAGGGGTACATGCATTGCATTTAAGGAATCGCAAATTGCGATTCCTTAAATGCAATCGCAATTTGAGAACTCGCAATAAATTGCGATTTCTTAAATTGCGAGTGCCTGACACTTTCATGCATAGCAATAGGCCTTTTTGCGGGCGCAAACGCACGATTTTTGCTCATTCTTTGAGCCTCCCCAATATCACTTTTGAAAACAGTTTTTCTCCCACGTCAAGGATGTTAATTAATCAATAGTTTTTGGGCTTCTTAACATCCTCTTTTTTATATATCAGCCTTATAACTTCATTCAAGCTGTTCGGGATCTATCCGGATGCAAATATTTTCTGGAAAACTAGGTAAAAGAGTTTAGCCCACCAATCTACCTTGGTTTTGATCATCATAGCTGGCAGGTTATCTGGCCCCGCTGCCCTGGTTAGTTTTAATGAGCCTATTGTGTCTTTAACGATCTTGAAGGAGAAATATATCCTAATTTCCTCAGTTACAGTAGTCAATTCCTCCCTTTCTTTTACCATCTCTGCACATCCAGTACCATACATATCTTTGAGGTGCTTTACCCATGCTGCTTGCTTCTTTTACCACACACCTGAATGACCCACGTTCCTTTCCGGTGCCTTCCTGCACCAGCTGCCAGAACTTCCTCATATTTTTCATTTCTATCGCATCCTGCATGCGAGCCAAGCATTTCTCCCTACAAACCTTTTTCCTATCAACTATTCGTTTTTTATATTTCCACTTGGCACTGAGAAGCTGAGAGACTATCTCATGATCATACTTTATCTTCAAGCTCTTCTCCCATTATTCTTACCTGACTTTTTAGGTTTCTGCATCTCCTATCTACCCATGGGTTCCCTTTTCGTATACCTACAGCGACCCTTTCTTGGTTGTGCCTTGCAGTATATTTTCACCTCTAAACATTCTACCGCCTGGGAAATTATATCACTATACCAAGCTATGATGTTTTCAGGTGTATCCTCCCACTGGATCGCATTATAGTCTGTTGTAGGTTGGCCAACCCCTGCAGATGCTCTTCTGAAATCCAGGTGATTAATCGTTTTGGGTATTCTCCCTGTAAAGGGACTACCTTTTCTTTAGAGCTGGTTCCATCTGATATGACTTCCAAATGCAAGAGATAGTGGTCACTTCCATCCAGTTGCATTAGGTTAAAACTGGCAATTTTGTCAAAGAACCATGCATGTAAAAAGATATAATGAATAGCACACGATTGATTACCTATTCTCGTGGGACTATCTAGCTTAGTGTAGTCATTTATACTAAACATTCTAATTTGGCTCAGATATTTTACCAAAGCAGCCTTGTGCATTGTAGTTTGACAAGTAGGGAAACTTGCAGGGTATCTTTGACCAAGGGGCAACAGTTTCTCGGATCCAATTTATGACTGAGATCACTTGAAAATATGATCATATCCTTGCAATAATTTGTGTGAAGCCAGTTCAGGTGCTCCTTTCAGATTCCTTCCCTTACCCAACATCCTACGCGCTCCCTGTGTGGATATATATATATTAATTATGATCAGGCCATCGTCACCCTTTTCCTTAATATACACTTCTACTCGTCAGATCACAGAACACTTACTTTTTGCCTTTAATTGTGTTGTTTTTTTGTGATCTTAGCTGAGATCAGCGTTAGAAGCCCCCCCAGAAACCCATCCCAGGCCCCCCTTTTCAACTTTATCATTAACCTGCAAAAAATCATCCACAACAGGAGGGTCATCGCACGGCTACGTTTCTTGCAAGCTGTAGGAAGGTGGATACCTGACTATGGTTGCCCCCAACTTTTTGCCTGGTGTTTTGCTGGTTTTCCGACTTAGTTGACCTGGGACCCTGCTTTTCAGGGCCCCAGGCCTACTGCTCTCTCTGTAAAATGGATTCCATGTACCTTAGGTACATATCTAATTGGATACTGAGTCACCTTATCAGCCCCTGTACAGTGTACCTTAGGTACCCAGGGCATAGGTGTACCCAGGGCCTACCAGGGGCTGCAGCATGTATTATGCCACCCCTGGCTGACCATCTAAATCTGACACAACTGGCTGCACGACAGCTGGGGCAAGGTGGTGTAATCACCATTTGCTTTAGATATAGTATTCCTATATTTAACCCTAAAATGGACACATGTATTCCTATCAGTCACTCCTATGGCAGGCCTTATCAACCCCCGAAGGCAGAGTGCTTGGAATTATGTGAGATGGTGCTCTGGCATGAGCTGAGCCCGTTTGCAGCTTGCGGAACCAAGTCCTAATAGCTGTTCCATGATAACGCGTACCATATACTCTTAAGTGCCTTATAATCCTCGCGGTTATTTGCCAACTTTGGTATCGCTTTGTCAAAACATGTCGAGTAAGGTGCCATACGAATTGGAATACTAACCCCTCGCTAATTCTGGCGACGGGGTTAGCATTCCACCCTTCTAGAGGGACACGACATGTATGTAACTGTGAACCCCGGTTAAAGTTAACTCGAGCCTCAGCATCTTTCAGGAAACTTCTAAAAACACATCTTTTCACGAGCTAACTTCTCTGGTTGCTGCCTGTCTCTTCTTCCGCCTAAGTAATACTCTCTCCTTAGCGCGGGGACACGCCGGGAGGCGTCACCAGGCGCTCTATAAACTCCTATAATAATAATAATAATCACAAAATGGATGCTGCCACCACAGACACAAGTCTGACCTCCTGCTGCTGGGAGTCCTTCCAGCGAGGAGAGCTTGGACAAAGGGTTTCCTGTCAGGGGCGGTGCTAGCACCATCCCAGACAGGGTTTTGTGTATCCCATGTAGGCAGGGCTGAGAGGAAGGTGACTGCAAGTGGCACCCCGGTGCTCACTGTGCATATGCCGGCTCAAACCAGTTCCAGGGGCACACCAGCCCCTGAGCTGGGGAGAGACTGGACAAAGGAGAGGGGTGTAACCACCCCCCTCCTGGTCCCACCCATGGGCAGGACCTAGTCGCGGGCCAGCCCCTTTTATTAGGATAAAGGTAGGAGCAGGCCCCCTTCCCAAATTAGATAATTCTGAATCTTGACTACTTTCCACGAAAGAACTCTTGAACATTTCTGAAGACTCTCCCTTGTGGCTAAGGAGTAGCCACCCTGCACCAGCGGGCACCATCTAAGCGCAGGCGGTTTGCTGCAAGTCCATCCTCCGGATCAAGACTGCCCAGCTCGACGAGACCCGGATTCCCTGCCATCTCTGACCTCTACCTGCATCATCAGCCCAGCTGAGATTCGTGGGTGTGACGAGACCCGAGGGACCGGCCATCTTCACGACCTGCACGACGCTTATCCAGCACGACCGCCGAGGGATCCTCGAGTGAGTGCTTTGGGGTTTGAGAAGCCCTAACCCTGAGCAGCTCCAGCACCGAAGTCCAGCCCCCCAGCATCCACGAGATCTGCGTGGGGCCCTTCTGCTCTCTGCTGCTCACCGCGTTGTCCGGTCACTTGCCTGCTGGCTAGTGGCCCTCCTGACGACGAACCACGACGATTACATCGCTGGTCTGGTTGCTCTAGACTGGCCCTTGCTCCCTTCCAAGAGAGAAGCACCCCGGACCCTCCTGGTCCACTCCAGACGCCATTTTGAGTCCACCACGTGGGCTTGCCTTTGCCAAGGTTTGTTGCCCGTCCAGCATCGCCGACAGCAGACACCTTCGTGGGACAGCTCGCACCTCCATCCTGGTCGCCGACAACGCCTCCTGGTCCGAGAGACTGCAGAGCCCAGCGTCACCCACTCACCTGGTCGAGGTGACTTCATCCGGTGCCATCCTGGTGCCCACCTAATCACTGGCTAGTGATTAAGAACTGAGTCCCCTCTGCTTTCAGGTCGTCTCCATCACCGATCCAGGCTTGGATCACATCGAACTTCATCACTGGTCGCCTGCCAGCAACTTCTTCTTTCAGGCTCCATAGACTGTAACGAGGATTCCCGACGTCTTTTGAATTCTATGAGCCGCAGCCCCTGGGCTAGGTAACCTGAGCATTTTGGTGCTGCAACGTAGGTTCACTATCTAAGTGTCCAGATCCTTTTTCGTTTTCAGCCTATCTAGTCGGATTCGTCCGATAACTGTAACTTTATGAAATCTAGCATCCATAGACTTTGTCCCGCATCCCGCGTGAGAGTGCACACTCTGCACCCGATCTCCCTAGGCCTCCTGCTCCTAACCTGAAGGTTCTGTAGTGTAGTCCTAGCGATCCTGAAGCCTCTGGATCTTGTTACTTACCTGCTAGTATTTCGCATTCCACTTTTGTAGTATATGGTTTTTCGTGCCCCTCGGGCATTTGTGTAAATTGTGCAACTTAAAGTATTTTCTTAAGAGTTTTGTTGTGTGCTTAGCTCCCTGACTTATAAAGAGTTCAGGGTAGACTTGTTATAAATAAATATCCTTTTATTTTCATAACAACTTGTGTGGTGTCCTTTCACTTGGTGTTCAAGGGGTATATGTGATGGTATAACAGCTGGCTTAACACGCCCTCTAGAGTTTAGCCTAAAGACTGCTCTTGTCCATGCTACTAGGATAGCTGGTCTATAAGGTTGACTTACAACCAATCATCAATAAGGGTCGTTTGGAATGATACAAAGTGATCACTAGAATAGTGAGCACTATATATCAGGCCAACTTCTCACATTGGTGAGCAGCGGTTGGGATTTGAGCTTGCTGTTGTTTTACCACACGTATCCTAAGAATATCATTTGAAAGATCACATAAGTACCAAGGTACATATAACTTAGCTTAGAATACTCTGAGTTCTACTGACCCAGCTGTTGTAGTGTAACAGGGCTTAGCACACCCTGACTACAACTCTAGCAAGGGATCAGTAGGCAAACAAATAGTGTAGGTAAGTGCACCACTTACACCTCACTAGAAAAGCATGTCAGACAAAGGAGGGAACTCAGAGGCCCCCCTTGTGTCAGTTGACCCTCCACAGGTCATATCAAGATATGCAGCTCTTAGCTTCCAGGAGATGAGACAAGTGTGTACCTCCAGGAAGCTAAAACAGGGTTCTAACCCTACCATCCCATTTCTGATTGGTCTCTTAGAGACTTATGATGCCAGGAGGGCTTTTAACACAGGCCCTGCTAATCCAGATGGGAGCATGCCCCCCTTAGAGGGACCCTTGGGGACCCTGACCTCAACCTCAATGGAACAGGAAGTGATGAGGAGGAAGAGGAACAGGAGTTGTCAGGGGATGAGGCAGACAAGGGTCAGGTAGAAGTCAGTAGACTCACCAGGACCAACTTAAGCAGGCATGAAAATGGACTTGGGGGACCCCCAGGCCCACTCTCAGGCAGGCTTAACATTGGGAGTGGACGAGTTAGGTCTCTATCCAGAGGCTCTAACAGATCCATTCGAACCAATGGCTCTCAGACCTCTTCTCACAGAGGGATGACATCCCCTCAGAGGAGAGAGCATGAGGCCAAGATGAGGGAAGTCAATCTGAGGATTGAAAGGGAAGAACTTGCCCTGGCCAAAGAGAGACTTGCCTTTGCTAGAGAGCAGAAATTGAGTGGGGCAGACCCCACTGGTGGCAGCATTTTACCTAGAGAAAAGGACAGGAGTTTAGACACTAGACACCTGAGTAAGATAGTGCCCCCTTTAAACAAGGGGATGACATCCACAAATGGATGACTGCTTTGGAGAGGGCCTGCACTGTCCAGTGCGTCCCCCAGTCAGTGGGCAGCTATCTTGTGGCTCTCCTTTGAAGGCAAAGGTAGAGATAAGCTCCTCACTACTAGAGCTGAGGATGCTAACAATTACCAAGTCCTGAAGAATACACTGATTGACGGGTTTGGCTTAACAACTGAACAGTACAGGTTGATGTTCAGAGACACCCAGAAAACTCAGTCTCAGGATTGGACTGACTTTGTTGATTGTGCCACTAAGGCTTTTGAAGGCTGGCTACTGGGAAGTAAGGTTACTGATTTCAAAGGATTGTACAATCTAATTATGAGAGAGCAAGTCTTAAATAATTGTCAGAACCAGAACCAGCACCTGGTAGACTCTGATCTGACCTCTCCACAAGAATTGGGTAAGAGGGCAGACAAATGGGTCAGAACCAGGGTTAGGCCTAAGAACCAGGGTGGTGACCAAAATAAGGAATCAACCAAGCCTCAAGAGAAGGGTGGGAATACATCTTCTGATCAAATCCCAGGGCCCCAAAACTCCTCTGAAAAGGGTGGGTCCCAAAATCCTTCCAATACCCAAAAGAAACCTTATTGTCATACCTGCAAACAGGTAGGCCATTACAAAACTGACAGCAGTTGCCCAAAGGCCAACAACAATAAGGAGAACATACCCCCAAGTAAAAATTCCCAGACTCCTGTTACTACTAGTAGTAATCCCCCAGGTGGTGGGAGTGCCCCCAAGAATCTGGGTGCATTTACTTTGGGAGTTCCTGGGGACTCTGGCCTAACCAGGTCCCCAAACTTAGATACTCTTGTCTGTGAGACTGGCATGGGGTTTACCAACTTCACAGCTTGTCCCAACACGTTGGGCAAGTACAGACAGGAGCACCTCATCAATGGCTCAAAAGTTGAGGCCTACAGAGACACAGGGGCTAGCATCACCATGGTGACTGAGAGCCTAGTCCCCTCAAGGCAACTTATACCTGGGGCCACATACCAGGTAACCAACATTGATGGAGTGCAGAGAGATCATCCCATAGCAGTGGTCAATCTCAGCTGGGGAGGTGTCACTGGCCGCAAGAGAGTGGCAGTGTCACCAAACTTGCCTGTAGATTGCCTACTGGGGAATGATTTAGAGATCTCAGCCTGTGCTGAGGTAGAGGAAGAAACCCATTTTAAAATGGTAAACCTCCATGGTAAGGTTAGTGGGGCAGTGATAGCCACAGCCCCAGTCCAAGATGTCCTCCCTGAACAGGTCAGGAGGGCTGTGCCAGTCACAGCCCTATCCCAGAAAGATGCCTCTCCTGAACAGGTTGGCAAGGCTGTGATGGTCACAGCCCATACCCAAACTGAGTCCCTTCCTGAAAAGGTTGGTGGAGTTGTGATGGCCACAGCTCAAACTCAGACAGATAATAGTGTTGTGAAGCCTGAAACTATGGATCACTCCACTCAGACAGAGAGCATTGAGGAGGAAGAGAAATCTCCCTCCCACCCGACTTTAGGAAAGGATCAGCCTCCTCAGGGAACTGATCTGACCCCTTGTGAAGAAACTGCCCCAGAGGTAGTCAGGCCTAGCCTGGCAGAACCCCTGATGTCAGTGGACCCTTAAGGTGGGACCCAGTCTGGAGCAGGTAACCTGCCCCTCTCTACCCTGCCTCAGTCAGCCCAGGGCTGTAGAGGTCAGGGAGGCCAGTGGTGGACCCCAAAGGGCCCCCTGTTCAAAAGAACTCCCCAATCAGCAGATTAAGGGCACTGAAGCTAGTAATCCAAGCCCAGTGAAAATAAAACAAACTCCTGAGGGATGCCCCTTGAAATTAGCTAGGGACCTCCCACAGATGGACACTGTTGGGCACAGCCAAACCTGGGGCCTAAAAACCCCAAACCTGACCTGTCCCTCCAGTAAGCCACACAGAGGGACTCAGCCTCCAGCTTTAGGTAGCCAGAGGTTGACCCTGAGAGCTCACAGCAACTCAGTCCTGGAAAGAAAGGCACATATGGTGGATAGTGATTGGAGGAAGTTGAGCCCAACATTAGTGGAGTCTCACTTCAGTACTCCATTCCCACACCAGCCTTTTACTTTGCCAAAACACACCACAGGTAGAGATTCCCTATGGTGGAGACCCTCAGATACCCTTAGGGTGAGGGATTGCTTAGTGGACCATGAGATAGGGGGTAACCATGCCAGTGCATATACCACCTCATATGGCCACTCAGGCAATATAGGCTTACCTGGTCAAGGATAGCCTTATCTCCTTTCGTTTGGGGTGGGGGGGTGGTTATGTAGGAAGGTGGATACCTGACTATGGTTGCCCCCAACTTTTTGCCTGGTGTTTTGCTGGTTTTCAGACTTAGTTGACCCTGCTATTCAGGGCCCCAGGCCTACTGCTCTCTCTGTAAAATGGATTCCATGTACCTTAGGTACATTTCTAATTGGATACTGAGTCACCTTATCAGCCCCTGTACAGTGTACCTTAGGTACCCAGGGCATAGGTGTACCCAGGGCCTACCAGGGGCTGCAGCATGTATTATGCCACCCCTGGCTGGCCATCTAAATCTGACACAACTGGCTGCACGACAGCTGGGGCAAGGTGGTGTAATCACCCTTTGCTTTAGATATAGTATTCGGATATCTAAACCTTAAAATGGACACATGTATTCCTGTCAGTCACTCCTATGGCAGGCCTTATCAATCCTGAAGGCAGAGTGCTTGGAATTATGTGAGATGGTGCTCTGGCATGAGCTGAGCCCGTTTGCAGCTTGCGGAACCAAGTCCTAATAGCTGTTTCATGATAACGCGTACCATATACTCTTAAGTGCCTTATAATCCTCGCGGTTATTTGCCAACTTTGGTATCGCTTTATCAAAACATGTCGAGTAAGGTGTCATACAAATTGGAATACTAACCCCTCGCCAATTCTGGCAACGGGGTTAGCATTACACCCTTCTAGAGGGACACGACATGTATGTAACTGTGAACCCCGGTTAAAGTTAACTCGAGCCTCAGCATCACAAAATGGATGCTGCCACCACAGACACAAGTCTGACCTCCTGCTGCTGGGAGTACTTCCAGCGAGGAGAGCTTGGACAATGGGTTTCCTGTCAGGGGCGGTGCTAGCACCATCCCAGACAGGGTTTTGTGTATCCCAGGTAGGCAGGGCTGAGAGGAAGGTGACTGCAAGTGACACCCCGGTGCTCACTGTGCATATGCCAGCTCAAACCAGTTCCAGGGGCACACCAGCCCCTGAGCTGGGGAGAGGCTGGACAAAGGAGAGGGGTGTAACCACCCCCTCCTGGTCCCACCCATGGGCAGGACCTAGTGGCAGGCCAGCCCCTTTTCTTAGGATAAAGGTAGGAGCAGGCCCCCTTCCCAAATTAGATAATTCTGAATCTTGACTACTTTCCACGAAAGAACTCTTGAACATTTCTGAAGACTCTCCCTTGTGGCTAAGGAGTAGCCACCCTGCACCAGCAGGCACCATCTAAGCGCATGCGGTTTGCTGCAAGTCCATCCTCCGGATCAAGACTGCCCAGCTCGACGAGACCCGGATTCCCTGCCATCTCTGACCTCTACCTGCATCATCAGCCCAGCTGAGATTCGTGGGTGTGACGAGACCAGAGGGACCGGCCATCTTCAAGACCTGCACGACGCTTATCCAGCACGACCGCCGAGGGATCCTCGAGTGAGTGCTTTGGGGTTTGAGAAGCCCTAACCCTGAGCAGCTCCAGCACCGAAGTCCAGCCCCCCAGCATCCACGAGATCTGCGTGGGGCCCTTCTGCTCTTTGCTGCTCACCGCATTGTCCGGTCACTTGCCTGCTGGCTAGTGGCCCTCCTGACGACGAACCACGACGATTACATCGCTGGTCTGGTTGCTCCAGACTGGCCCTTGCTCCCTTCCAACAGAGGAGCACCCCGGACCCTCCTGGTCCACTCCAGACGCCATTTTGAGTCCACCGCGTGGGCTTGCCTTTGCCAAGGTTTGTTGCCCCAATCCTGGGTCCAGCATCGCCGACAGCAGACACCTTCGTGGGACAGCTCGCACCTCCATCCTGGTCGCCGACAACGCCTCTTGGTCCGAGAGACTGCAGAGCCCAGCGTCGCCCACTCACCTGGTCGAGGTGACTTCATCCGGTGCCATCCTGGTGCCCACCTAATCACTGGCTAGTGATTAAGAACTGAGTCCCCTCTGCTTTCAGGTCGTCTCCATCACCGATCCAGGCTTGGATCACATCAAACTTCATCACTGGTCGCCTGCCAGCAACTTCTTCTTTCAGGCTCCATAGACTGTAACGAGGATTCCCAACGTCTTTTGAACCCTATGCAGCCGCAGCCCCTGGGCTAGGTAACCTGAGCATTTCGGTGCTCCAACGTAGGTTCACTATCTAAGTGTCCAGATCCTTTTTCGTTTTCAGCCTATCTAGTCGGATTCGTCCGATAACTGTAACTTTACGAAATCTAGCATCCATAGACTTTGTCCCGCATCCCGCGTGAGAGTGCACACTCTGCACCCGATCTCCCTAGGCCTCCTGCTCCTAACCTGAAGGTTCTGTAGTGTAGTCCTAGCGATCCTGAAGCCTCTGGATCTTGTTACTTACCTGCTAGTATTTCGCATTCCACTTTTGTAGTATATGGTTTTTCGTGCCCCTCGGGCATTTGTGTAAATTGTGCAACTTAAAGTATTTTCTTAAGAGTTTTGTTGTGTGCTTAGCTCCCTGACTCATAAAGAGTTCAGGGTAGACTTGTTATAAATAAATATCCTTTTATTTTCATAACAACTTGTGTGGTGTCCTTTCACTTGGTGTTCAAGGGGTATATGTGATGGTATAACAGCTGGCTTAACACGCCCTCTAGAGTTTAGCCTAAAGACTGCTCTTGTCCATGCTACTAGGATAGCTGGTCTATAAGGTTGACTTACAACCAATCATCAATAAGGGTCGTTTGGAATGATACAAAGTGATCACTAGAATAGTGAGCACTATATATCAGGCCAACTTCTCACACAAGCATATTATCATTTATAATTCTAGAATTTCTTTAAACACAGCTAGACGTAGCATTTGTATTAAACCTGACACAGTGCAAGATAAGATCCAAAGGCTTGACCACCTTCTTTCCTAGTCCAGCTCACTCAGCCAGCCCGACTCATTATAGGCAGGTGAGGCTATGATCACACTTCTTTTCCCTGCTCCTCTGCTTTCTCGTCATGTTTGAACTAGTACTGTGGGACCGTGACTTAATTTCCCTCTTTACTGTTCTCTACCTGCCTTCTATGCCTATTCCCTTGTTGGGCCATGCTTGCTTGGTTGTTACCTAACCCTGAATGGTGCTTCATAATGGGGCTGTTCGAGTGAACCTCATCTACTATTTCATCCTTAGTTACTCCTCTTAAGCTCTCAAAAATGTGTCTTTTACAATTTCCGAGTAAAATAAAACTTTTGCAACCTCCTTCCCTTCTTAGCTTTTTGTAAAGCCTACTTGCCTTATATCCATTGACACCAATGAGTTCAGACTGGGACACTTAGGCAGTGAGAACAATAACTGTAAACTGTTTAAGGGAGCTAACTTCCAACTTTTTTTTACCTCCCCTTGCTCTATAGGTGGGCTCTAGTTATACCCATATGTGGTTTCCTAACAATCTTTCCTTTTCGGTTGACAGATCTAGGTCAAATCCTCACTTAACCCCCCTTCCATCCTCCTTCCTCCCTTTAATACCCTACCCATGTTGGCTCACCTGAACCAAAATTTCGTATTTGCTATGGCTCCCCTACGGAACGCGGTTGATATACATGACAAAAATATATAATGAAAAAGAAAAAGAAACATTTTAAATGGGGGCTTGGGCTCAGAGATAAAACACATTGAAATCTAACTCTTTAGTCTCAATGTTGTCATTGCTCTTACATTATAAGTACTATAATGTTGTATAGATATATCAAACTAACTGTGAAAATAGGATTCCAACATTGATGCAACAGTATTTTGCTTTTGTACAGACAACACAATTACTCACATTATTTGTGTCACAAGCCCTTAGAATGGCCATTAATTGAGTTTGCTTAGTGGTGAGTTTTTTATGGCAGTCCCTCCTCTGGTTTAGGACTGTTGTCTCACTGGTTCAGGCCTGTTCATTTTGGGTGTTCACATTACTCCTTATTCGTGACTCTAAACATAAATGGGTTTCTAAAAATGAGTGTCGCAGGACCCTCCTGCTCTTCAGCTCTCAGGTGCAATTTAAATAAATGGCTGGCCAATTTATCACAAGATCATCTGACTGCCCATAGTCAGACCAGTAGAGCAGCCTTCTGCTACTGCTTATGATGGGGAGGCATTTAAAGTCAGGTGGGCCCTCAACCAGCCCCTGGGTCTAACAGTGAGAATCCATGTTCTCAATACATTAAATGATACAATCCTCTTCCTCATGAATCTACACCTAGAATCTCTGGAAGAATGCAAATTTTTGTTGGATAGCACTGTGCTCAGATATCGCATTAGGGGGAAATGATTTTAAAATGGTAGGGATCTATGACCTCACAGAGGTGAATCCAGTCTAATGGCTATTTCACACATTTTCTTCCCCCTAAACCTCTGATGATCTTGGATGCAGTCATAATGAATATCTGTTCTGAGACAGCTGGAATGGAGCCTGGGTTGCTAAGCTGTGGCCTAGCTGGCTGCCGGGATGGTGCATCTGGTGCATCTCCCTTATTCCTAGGCGACTGTGGTGTGATATTCGTCAGTGTTTCTCCTCTTT
Organism: Lissotriton vulgaris; assembly: GCF_964263255.1. Lineage (NCBI taxonomy): Eukaryota > Metazoa > Chordata > Amphibia > Caudata > Salamandridae > Lissotriton > Lissotriton vulgaris. The sequence continues at coordinate 1,954,834,928 of NC_141687.1, forward strand.
TGGATCAAAATATATCCCAAAGCTTCAGTAAGAAAGCTTATTGGCAATCGGAGCAGTTCCCTGCTCTGATGAAATGGAAACTGGGCTGCTGAATTGCGGCCAGACTCAGATTCAATAACTGGAGCTTGGTGAGATTCCAGTTGTGCTAGGTCTTCAAACTCAGAGGCCTGTCCTTGTGTAAAGATACCTTTTTGGTTCAAGGCTGATCTTTCTTGTGGGATTAGGTTGGTTGTAACCTCAACCAAAAAGTTGGAAAGTACTTCACCTTAAGCATCACTTTTTCTTGGGTGGGTGTGTCTTCTAAAAGTTGCTCACTGGGATGAGTTTTTTTTTTAAAGGGTTTTGACGTTGGTATCAAAATATGCAATTGACTTGAGGCCAATAGTTTAAATGTGGATCTCGAATTCCTATAAAATCTATTCATCAAAAGCTCCCTTGGGGAACTAGGTAGCAACTTCCAGCATCATAATGGTAGAACAGGCCACTTATGCATTCTACTGCAAAAGATTATTTTAGCATTGAACTTTTTGAAGCACCTGACACATGGTGGTGTTGTAATTCCATGCAAAAGAAGGATTGTAAACACTATTTTGTCTTTCCACACTTGCCAAGCTTTACAATGAAGCCAGAACCTAAAAAGGAGTGTTTCAAATATTTTCATTCTTTTACCCCCCGCTCACCCTCCCCCAAGTCGTTCATATATGACTTAAGTCTGTAAGCATTGGTGAAATGGAGAGAAAAAAAAGAACACAGTTGCCGATGTTTACAGGTTAATATTGATGTCTTGATGCATTGCTCCGATTCTTCAGTGAAACGTTATTAAAAATGTCTTTGTTTCCACCTTTGGAAAAGAATGTAGTCTGTACACCAATGCTTTAGGGGCTTTTGGGGACATAGGATTAGTCTTTGAATTATGCTGCATGCTCAATAACTACTTCAAGATAAACAAGTTTTACTTTTTCAAACCTAAGGCTAGATGGCAGAAGTATGTGCGGTTTATGAACCGCCAATACAATACATGATGCAAATATGGTTTTCCTTCAATACCTCAAGGACAGAGAAGAAAATGATGAATGTCGTAATGGAGGACGAACCAAGAGTTAGCAAAGAAGAAAACTGAGAGAATGGGCACTTGTAAAGCTAAAGCTTTTAGACAATGTTAAAACATTAAAAGATTGAGGAAGAATATTGATGAACAATGAATACTTGGACAACAAATCTCATTTTAAAGTTGATGGGAATATGAAGAGGCATTGATTACTAAATGTGGTTAATGGATGAGGGTTCAATGGTTCACCTAGCAATATGAGAACGTATTATGACGTTAAAGATTGAGGCAAGGATACTGAAAGGGGGAGGTGAAGATATCTATAGATTTAACACGTTTTAACAGGGAACAACTAAGCTCCTATCTGCAGGACCACGACGGCGTTACCTCCAGTCTTTCAACACTCAAATACAATCTTTACCAATGTTCTGACAGAACATTCTGTGGTTACCACTTGACCAATAATCAGATTAGAAATAATATAACAGGGGCCAGTAAGAATGCTAAATATTTGATTACATTAGTGTGTAGGACATTAGAGCAATATTATACAGATCAAAGCTTTGTGTTAGGTAGCCGTATAACAAGTTTAAGCTATATTAAGTTGGTTTGTAGCAAACATTGTTTAGATCTGTAATCACAAATCCATGAAGCCTGGAACATTTGCCGGAGTTCACTGGAAATGATTGCATGCATACTAGTACTGCACTCTTATAATTTGCATCATGATATTGAGGGAAGCTTTAAGTAAATGGATACGATCTGCCACAATATTAACATATTGAAAAATTGATGCTAATGCTGTATGTACCATAAATGCATTTACAGTTGTTTGAAAAATAATAATACAGATTCAAACAAAACAATAAAGATCAAAGCTTTGTGGGCCATGAATGCCAGCCTCAGTTCCGAATGTTGGAGTATTTGTGGTACGTTAATCAACATCATTGTCAGGCTGCCTGCATCTGTTCAAGGGTGCCTTAATTTTGTGTTGGTACTTGAGGTATAGTCCATATAAACTAACACAATTAGTGCACTTTCGAGACTTGGTCTTTTAAATCAGCAAAAAAACAAAATACATAAGAAACATGGTACATCTAACGGCAAGAGACATTTGAGAGGAAGGCAGATTGGAAGAAGTGGTACAAAACACATCAACCTGCTAGCATGTCATGTTTTTGGACAAAAAACACATTATTTCTTTATCTCAGATGATTACCTGTTCTTCACAGTTTCCAAAATCATTGCTGAGACGCAGCTTGGCTTAGGAATTAGATCCTGAAGGCATTTAGAGCCCGCCTGAAACTGGAGATCTCTGAAACTTTTAACAATTGCCATTTTTAGGAATTCGAACACCTGTAGTTATAAAAAATAAAAGGTCTTAATGTAAAGGGAACACATGACCTACCATTACAGGATATTCTCTGACAGACCAAATTGTACTTTCATATCATAGACATGAGGTTTTTTTTTTGTTGCACTCTGCTTCACAGCTACATAAGTGACATATTGGTGAAGGCGCTCTGCAAACTTATGGTAGATGTTCCAGTTTTGTAGACTGTAGCAACATATAACAGAAAAGGATTGCATTCATATTGCCCAACATGTCTTCCTCATCTCATCTTCGGTTTCATTGGGAGGGCACAGGGGTGAACATCTACCAAAGGACTTTGTAACTGTAGACTAAGCAGGAAGATTGTCTTTTACTACAAAACATATAACATTTAATGAAAAAATGACACAAACATGACAAACATTAAATAAGTGGAAGCAGAGATACGAATGTTTAAAAGTTTAAGTAGAAAGAGCACCAAAAAGCTCTAAGCATCACTGATAGCCTATGTTTGTGGTAGATGGGGATCTAGTCGCAATTTCAGGCTGACCGCGAATGAGCGTCGGTCGGGTACACCAACCTGACTCATCCTAGTCAAAGATATTACATTCTGATTTGGGACCGAATTTAAGTCCTGGAGGACAGCTAGTTGTTCCCCCAGGGCGACGGAGTACATAACTTCATCGCCCAGGTGGAGGGATCACCCGCCAGATTTATAAATGACACCATGCTGGTGGTCATGTATAAAGAATTGATTGGAACCGCCACCACAGCAGTTCCTGTCAATGCACTACGCTGTGTGGTGCAGGGCTCCATCAGAATGACAGATCCCTGCACCTAACAGTTTTATTTTTTTTATTTTCACAAGTAAAATCTGAAAATGGGATTTTCTTTTTGGAAAAAAAAAAAAAAGAAAATGCCCCCCTCGCCATGAGAGCCCTCTTCCATGGTGAGGGGTGCATTTATCAGTTTTCACTGCCCGTTACCGCCAGGGTTTTCCTGACGGTGGCAAGCAGTAAAAACTGACCTCTAATTCCGCCCATCTACATTAGGGGGCAGAATTACAGGTTTAACCGCTTCAGCGCGGCGCGAATTTTCGCGCTGTGCTGAAGATTCCAAAACGGGCGTGGTCGTGACGGAACGGTTCCGTCACCAGCACAGCCCAACCGACGCTCGTGACGGAACTGTTCCGTCACAAGCATCAAAGGGGTTAAAACGGAGTAGTCCCTGCAATGCCTAAACCTATGGTCCACTCGCATATAGATTTGGTGGGCAGACCATTATCTTGGTAGTATGTATACTACCTCACCACAGAGTATACAGATCAACAAGATATAAATCAGGCCCTTAGTCTTCAATCAACCACAGGAGTATACTTCTAAAGCCCCCACAGGGCCTAAGTAGAGGCAATTTGGAATGTCAGCAGTGGCCAACAGCAGGGCCTAGTACATGCCCTGTTACCGCTGGTCAGCTCGGTACTTCCAGGAAAAGGCCTTTTGAAACTTGTTGACTCCATGTAGCTACACAGAAGGTCAGCCATTCCACTTATTTGTCCTGGATACAAGAGGGAGGAGGTCCAGTCCTTCATGGTTCCTCTCAGGTCACAAACAGCAGGTTCAGTACTCTTCTGTTCTTATGCAGGTCCAGAAAGTGTTATTAAGAGGGTACCTAGAGGTGCCATATATATGCCTAGAACCAGCTACAGTGTGGGATGACTGCTGGGCAATCTCAAGGCCAATCCTAACCACTTTTTCAGTAGTTCCTGCTTGATTTAATGCAAACAGGCACCAAAATACCATGTGGCAAGACACTTTAAGATGGAGAAAGTCTTAGCCACACTAAACAAACAGGGGATCCACACGATTTGTCTTGGCATCCTGTTCTCTCCCTTCCAAGAGTGACCCAAGTTTTGCAAGTGGCTAAACAGACCTATCAAACAGGATCTGACCAGGTGCTGTCAAAAAGAACCACTCGACCCCCACCTTGCACATTCTGTAGAGTTCAGAGGAGTCATTTCTGTCCATTCAGGACAGCCTATTGTTTGCACCTATTCAAGGCCGAACACAGGCTGAGAGTTGGCAGAGGCTTATGCCAATTAGCCTTTTGGTCTTTCATGCTTTCTAAAAGTTACTTTTCCTTAATGTGTATTAAAAATACGACATCACAATTAAATTGGATTTCTAATAACTTTTAAAAATAGTGGTTTAATAATTTTTCTAGCTGGTCCCATTACTGAGATACAGTATTAGCATGTTTATCTGTATTCTTTTTTTATATAGGACAGCTGGGCCTGCCAGATTGAAAATAGCTTTCAGTAAGGTTTGGGGTCAATGGGTGACATACCAAGACGAATGATCGGATGTATGGTTGTACGTAGGGGCTGAGGGCCAGAGGTACGACAGTTTTTCGCAGTCGCAAACAGGTTTTAGGCCTGTTTGCGACCGCAAAAAACGTGTGGCCCATGTACCAACCCTATTTTACGAGTCGCTAATCAATTAGCGACTCGCAAAATAGGATTAGCAATTTGCTATTAGGAAGGGGCATTCCAAGGCCATCCCTTCCTAATAGCGACTCCAACACCTATGTAAGAATGTTTTGCGACCGCAATTGAGGTCGCAAAACACTCGCAGTTTACCACACTTCTCAGAAGGGTGGTAAGGCACTTGCAAATGGGACAGGGTCTCCAGAGGACCACCTCCCCTTTGGGAATTCATGCACAATTATTTTTTAAGGGCAGGCAGTGGTCTCAGAGACCACTGCTGCCCTTAAAAAATCAAATGAAAAAGTTTTATTTTTTAAATGCAGCCCGTTTTCATTTAGGGAAAACGGGCTGCATTTAAAAAAAATAACAGATTTATTTAAAAGCAGTCCCAGACATGGTGGTCTGCTGACCTCAGCAGGCCACCATCCTTGGGAGTGCCAGCCATTCCCTATGGGTTCTCAAATAGCGACAGCCTCATTAATATGCATGAGGCATGCAATTTGCAACCCCAATTGGAATCGCAAACAGTGTCACATTTATGTGCATCCCAATTTGCGACGCACAAATTGCGGGAAGCAAATACGACACAATTTGCAACTCGCAAATTGGTGGGTCATACATCTGGCCCTTGGAGATATACTGGGATGCCTGAAGTGCTGCCATCATGCGTTGTGACAGACTTAGAATAAGACGCCAAGTCCACCAGATTTGATGTAACTGTTCCTCGCTGATTATACGATGTATAAATATCTTTCCTCTACCATCTGAGCTTTTGAATCTATAAAGCTGTATGTGTAAGCTGAGAATTTGTATAACTGAATAAAAAGATGCTCTTAAAAAAATAGCTTTTGTAGCCTCATCAGTTTAGGGACATGGTAATATTAATTTTCTACATGTCATTCTTTTAAATTCCATGCACCTTGATTGAGGGCTACAAGGCTTATGTAGGAGTAACTTACTAATATTTAAAAGGGAGGTTTTTACCTGTCAAAAGAATTGCTTTAACAGGCTGTATTACAGATTTAAACTGCAGCAATCAGACTACAGTTGTAGGCCTGAAGCCATGTTTTCCTTGTCACACTAGTGGTTGTCACAATAAGTGCTACAGTCCACAAGTAAAATCTTGCCCATGGATGCACTCTTTACACTATATACTAGGAACTTACAGGCAAGGTAAATATCGCAGTTAGGAATAGGCCAATTCAATCATTTTTATTTTATTTTTATGTAACATAACAGGGATCGTATTCCAAGTATGATAGGCCGCAGGTTCGGCTGTCGGCGTTGAAGTGGTAGCTCAGGTAGCCAACTAACAAAACAACATGTCAGCATGTAAGAGGTCAGTGAAAGGCAGGGACTTACTCTCATGGGAAACATGCTACTGAGCAGTAAATTCTAAAAAGAGTCACAAGCCGAATAATAGTATGCCAGGGTAGGGTCTAATAAAGGAATCAAAGTGGTTGGCAGTCCGGGCGAGGAAGGTGGGGATGTGCATATAGTGGAGGAAGGGTGAAATGGACTTGTTTGGAGTCACGGTCTGCCATTGACCTTTGTTGGGGGGATGGGGTTCGGTCTGTCTGTCTGTCAGGGGTAATGAGGGGAGGTTAGAGGGTAGGATTGGGATGATCCTGTAAATGCTAAAAAGGAAAAGAAAAAAGGGGAGGGAGGGTTTGTCATGTGCTGTCCCTGGTTCATCCTTTTTTGTCAAGCCTGGTCGGGTTGGAGTGTGAGGAGGTCCGAAGGTGGAGTCTTAAAGGTTCAAGAAGGGCGACCAGAAGAAGATTTCCAACAGGTCAGCTTTTACATGTAGTCGATTACTAAGTTGCACACACAATGCTACCTTAACATCTCAGCTAGCCACTCGTCATATGTAGGCATAAATTGTGAGCACCAGTGCACAGGGTACAGAGTTTTGTGCTGGCCATTGCCAAGAGCCGCCACTTGTGGGAAGTGAGGTTGCATGTGTCTTATGCAGCATGTTCATGGGCCATGGGAGTGGGGAGGGTAGCGCGAGTATGAGGCTAAGGGTGTTGCCTAATAAGGACCAGAGATGGGTGATAGCAGCAGAATTGCATAGGATATGGGTTGTGTAGCCCTGCAGTTGGAAACATCTCTAGCATCATGAGTAGGGGAGAAGGCCCATGGTCACAAGTTTTCAGGGGTCCAGTACAGTTCTGAATAGTTTTAAAGAGGAAGAACTTCATTTGAGCTTTATGTTCCCCGCCATCTAGGTCTCCCATTATTTCCCTCCAGTCCAGAGTATTTTGCCAGGTCATGCAGTCAAGAGAGGGCGGGAAAGGAGGTATTGGAACAATAGGTTGTAAAACCAAGGCATGACTCCTTTGTAGGTTCTCCATATGTCCAGGTATTGGCATACAGGAAAGGTGGGGATGTCCCATGCAAGGGGATTAGTGCAAATGCACCTGTAAAATGATAAAGGGGGTTAGCTCTCCGTATCAGCTGTGGCTTCCCTTCTAGTTGTAGCTCCTCTTCAAGATAAAAGATCTGCTTACCCCTCTAACCATCCCTCCTCGCCACCCATGCCCCATCCCGCTCCCTTCTTCTCTCCTCCTCTGCACTCTGTCCCTCCCCTTCACACCCCCCTTCTTTCAGCGTCTATCCGCTCTTACCTCCCCCATTCCAGCCCCGTAGTACTGAATAAACATTTCTGTTACGTTAAGCCTGAAGATATAATCAGTTTTTCTCTCAAATTCTCTGTCCATTGAACAAGCTGCCGGCCGTGGCAGAAGGGTTACAACTGGGAGTGCAGTGGGGCAGGCACAGCCAAGTGGAGGGGGGTCATAGAGTCCGTGGCTGGCATAGGTCCTTGGAAAGAATGAGCAGTGGCCCAAGGTCTCCGCGTGGACCTCGCTCCGACCGTGATGGTGTGAGGGTCTGACCCAGAGTCCTCCACTCCAACAGATGGGGGGCGGAGGGTAGTGGTCCTAACAGTCCTTTGGTGAACAAGCCGCAGGCACCTGTGTCAATAAGCTGCCCCCATGAGATGCCAGAGAGGGGGCCATGCTGAAGGAGTCGCTGGGCCACTTTACTAGAAGTGGAATTGCCCAGCCTAGTGATCTAAGCCCTCAACAGTAGTATCCTGAAAGGGGATGGGGTATTTGAGTCCAACTACAAAGCAGGCAACCGGCTCTCCCGCTAGGCCTAGAGAGATAAGGCACAAGCGCCTTCCTACCCATCTGGTAGATTGGGAGGCTTTGGTAGGGTCTAGTAGGATTTGGGCTCCCACCATTCTATGGGCATCTAGATACCAGCAGGCTCAATCCAGCCAGTGAAGCAGTGCGTGGCTCAGCGGGGTGTCAGCGACTTTCCGTCTGTGCTGTACAAAGTTGTGAGATCACAGAGGAGCCAGCGGGTTCTCTCAGCAGAAGGTGAATACAGCCACAGGCGCGCCGCGTTCGCCACTTACATTTACCAGCGCTTGGTCCTTGAAGCAGACTGAATGGTGGTGGCAAAGTCGTGAGCTTCTGGAGCACATTGCATGCCCAAGTAGCCAGATCGTGTTTCTGCACCTTTCCCGGAGGGCCAAGGTGGCTAGCGAAGAGGTGCACGTCTAATTTTCTCCCGAGTGGAATAGGAGCTCAGAGGAAAACACCCATCTTAGGCTACAGCAAGACTCCACCCCCCAGGCTCATTAACTAATATTTAAAGGAGGAGCACAGGACTTTGCTCAGGTTAGAAGGAATGAAGTGCACAGAGTTCTAAAGCTAGCGAACTAAACAGGGTCCAGCAATAGGTTCTGGGGTGACTATGTACAAAAGGCAGATTTCCAACATCCATAATGATCAGCTGTAAATCAGCAGCACTGACTGAGTTCTAAGAAGGTAAAGGGAATGGGGAATAAAGTCCTTAGGTATGGCATCAGTCGAGGAGTCTAAAACTGTGGTTCTTAACTGGTCATCCGGGGACCCTTGGGAGTCTGCGACCGCTACTAATAGGTTCTGGAACTATTTTGAAAATTAAATAGTGGTAACAGATTTATAAAGTGTATATAAACAAGGATGCAATATCAAAAACAATTTTTTTTAAACGTTCTGCAAATGTGTGTAGAAGTTTGAAACTGGAGCCTAAAAGTTAAGTTGGTGTCCTCACACTGATTCGTGGGAGCAGTGCAAATCCATCAAACAGAGTATAGTAAGGAAGATGGGTAGCCTCAGTTCAATTTAGGAAAGCCCCAACCTTCCCATTAGAATGCAAATTTTCATATTTTATGTTTGTGATTTAAGAAAACATTTCATCATTTGTCTATTTGTTTATTGAATACTTGTTTCTGTATTGTTGCATATCGTTTTGCGGATCAAATCATCAAATTTGATTAAGTCTGGGTCCCTGACTTCAAGTAATGGCTCAGTGGGGTCCCCCGATTCCTATTAATGATTCAGTGGGAGTCCTCGAATTCAAGTAATGATTAAGTGGGGGTCCACAAAAGTCAAAAGGTTAAGAACAATTGGTCTAGAAAGTCGAATTATGTCACAATGTAAACTGAAGTAGAAGATTCCGTTCCTCTGAAAAGCCAAGGTCATAATTTCATATCTACAAAACTCAAGCTTGTACGTATATCTGCGTCACAACATGTTAAGGTACTACATGCTCTGTTTAAAGTGAACAGGGATAAATAAGGAGTTAAGACTTGTGTAAACTTCTTCCAATTAAAAATAACCACTGATAAACTGTAGTGCATGCCAATAATTAAAACATGTAAAATGTGCTGGTGATGCAAGAAATATTCAAAATGTTATACCTGTTCCTCAAATCGGTGTATTCTTGCCACAGAGAGAAGAAGAGCAACACTGAAGGGGCAAATTATCTTGCTAGTGTCGCCTTGCTGTCCAGCCTAAAAATGTAATCAGAATTAGTTGATGCATTTTAATGGGAGGATATAAATGCAAATACATATCTTATGTTTTGGCTGCTCCACATTAAACAAAGAAAACCAAAAAACTTAAATGATAATCACAAGATCATCAATGAAAACTAGGCAGTAGACCACTCTTCACTTGGCTAGTAGCCCGATTAGGTTTGTCTTTATATTAAACATGTTAGACTGGGCTTGTGTGTTACGGTAGAGCCCTGTGCCGACATCCAGGATACTAAATATCAAGTTAAAAGGTTTGTCTAATATGGGCATTTAAAACAGGGAAACACTCTGAAGCCACTCACATGAGGTTGTTGTGGGTCCAAGTTTGGCACTAGTCAGAACGTGGTTCCAGCCGGCCCACAGATAAGCCTTAAATAAGTAAAAGGCCTGAATAATTATGAGACTGTCAAGAATATGAAAATGTATAAATGTTTTTCCCTATCCACGTAATGCATTATATGTAAGCCAGTCTTTGGCTTGACATCAACTCAAACCTACACCTAATTCCTTGGGTGATGTGGAGTCCTTTAGAACAGGAAAATGCAACACAAATAAGGTAGGGAAACTGTTTACAAACAAGTATTGTCTCTGAGTGTGCTAAACTTGGACTTTGCTGTACCTTAAGATATTTGACAAGCTCCCGGCCTAAGTCTTGATCCAATTTGATAGCAAAGACAATGTGCAGGATGACCGTGCCTTCCACATGCCGAAGTTGGTCTTGAGGAACAGTTACTGTTTCAAGCTCCATTGAACTACAATAACACAATGTATGAATTACATGAAGGAAATTAGTGAAAATGTTGTTACTTCCATGATTTCATAAATCAACAGTATCACATGAAATAACTTAAATGTTGTCAACATTTAAAAATACAACACAAAATTACATAACATGTTTGCAAAATAAACTACTCAATAACCAGTCCAGGTGCAATGAACCTGCTAATGTTGAATGTATACATAAATACACAGTAGAAAGAGATAGCATTGGATCAACAGCATATCTACACACATACACAGTGGACAGAGATAGCACTCGACCAACAACATATTTATGAATGAACAACAAAGCACTGTTGCCACTCTAAAATCCTCTGATTGTTTTTGTTCAGTGTGGCTCAAGTTAACTCTTCAGGACTGTTATGAGCTGTAATCACTAGAGGTGCCGATACTTGACATGAGGTGTCTGCAGATTGGTTAGTCACTAGTAAAACAAGGACATGTCCACAATCAGAGGTAATTCTAAAACACTTCAACTGTAAAGACGTGCTGGATTACTTGCAGGAGTGAGGAGTTTGCCCAAGCTGACATGTATTAGAACTGATTTTACAATACAATTAGTATTTTGGTTTGAAATTAGCTTTGCAGGGAAATCTCAGTTTACAAACTTCAAGGTCATACATGTGCTTGATGAAGGTGGAACAAGAGGTCATTTAAAGAAATTTGCCCATATAAAACATACCATGGACATAAAGGAGAGCATGTTTTTACACAATTTCACACCATGGTAAGTCTAGTCATGGATCACTACTTCCAGTCAGCGAGAGGTTATACAGGTACATTTGGGTTCTCGATCTTGGGACGGTTGATGAGTGTCAGCAACATTACAAGTTATGACCAGTGGATAACCTCAGTGAATTGGACACTGGAAACAGCACAGAGACCAACAAGTCATAACTAGAGTGCTTTAGCCACAGGGCAAAGCAGTGAAACAATTGAAATTCGTTCAACCCTATGACTCCCCAAAGAGGTGCTAATACACAGCGCAATAGAACTTACTCCACGTTCTGTTCTTGTCCTTTATTCTCTTGATCCAGGTTGTTGAAAAAAGCAATAACACCTTCTAAAATATTCTTCTTACATCCCTAGAAGATAAAAAATAATATTTGTCCATCATCTGACACTATCCTTCAGTAGATTTTATTATTGATTAATATTGGCAAGTCCAAATGTTCACACTTATTTTTTCAACACAGAAAACCACCTGCTCATAATTGTGAGCTTATTAAACATATTTAAAACATCTCACAGGATTCAGGCTAGAGAAATCAGAGTTTGCTCACCCGTAGTGTGACTCCAAGGTGAAAAAGTGAGGCATAAACTATCATTGTATTGACTGTGATACTACATAAAAGTAGTGGCAATAATCATAATGAAAAACAATAACATTTCACACCCAAGCTAATGAGGGATAATTGGTATAATCCATGACACACATTTTCTATTGAGAGACACTTCTGTACCTATAAAGTGATTCAATAAATAAAAACTGCCAGCTCAAAATCCTACATAGAACTTACCTATCTGCACATACACTGGTGAAAATGGGGCGTAGGCCGGATTCTGGGTGCCTCAGGAGGTGACCAGCAGAAGGTACATTTTTCCACACACTCTGGGACTGCCCAAACCTCCAGCTGTATTGGGAGAGAATCACCTCCACTCTCGCGAGGGTAAGCGGGAAAAGCATCACTTACTCCCTGCGCCTTTGTTCACTGAAGGTATGGGAGGCCACCGACCTGACCCAGACTGAGCCCACGTGGGCATCACTGGGATCTGTCCTTGCTAAGAGGAATATAGCTCAAGTATGGGGGACTGGGGACTTTGGAGACTAGCCTACATATCAGAGATGGGCTAACAACATGGTCACTACGATGATAGCAGAAAAGGCTGTTTTCAAACACAGGGTCTGTCCCAAGAAATTGGATTGCAAATGGGCTAAATGGAATGTATCACGTGGTGAAATATGTGTATCCCCAACAGATGAACTGCGTAACACTGAAGTGCACACGGATCTCAACCCCGCTTAACGATGTACAGAGAATGTGTTTTAACTGTAAAAGATGGTCATTTGTCCTTTTACCACTGTATGTCCTTGTTAGGTGTCCTAGTGGCCTTTCACTGTACTATCATAGCTCTTCAATAAAAGGAAAAAGAAGAAAAAAAGAAGGAAAAAACGGTAGAATCGTTGCAAGACAACAAGGAACTCTTACCTTAGCAGAAAGAAGAAGCAGCTGGTATACGAGTGGAGGTACTTCCTGTAGCTCCAATTTGGGAAACATTCTTTGAACCTTTTCCACAACAAAAAGCAGCTCTTCTGAGTTAAGCGGGACATCTCTACGAAAAAAATTCAAAAGGTGTATTTAACATTTACCTATGTTGATTTTGAATACCTAGAACAAACAGACATACATATAGATTACAGATTCTACAATTTTCAATTGAGTACATCTTTGTCTCTTCCTCAGCTTAGATCACATGTGCAATGAGTTTGTTAGTCCCAGCTCAGCCTACATCATGCAAAATAATATAATGTGTCACCTATTCACAGCACTGCGAGAGCCAGGCCAACAGTTGCAAGGATACAGTTTTTTTAAAAGTGTTCAGACTTCTACATGATGTTAAAAAAAATAGACTTCAAGTTGCTAGAAAACACAGAAATGGCCAGGAGATAAGTCTGAACATGGGTTGAGCAGGAAGGGGAATTAACATACCTCCTTTGTTGTGTCGTTAGAGGCAACAAGATTCTTCTTAAAACACAGAAAAGGGGGTGAAAGAAATGGCAATAACCAGGTCATTGCTGCTACAGTAGGAAGATGTCAGAAAGAAGTAGTGACTGTGAACAACATTGAGCTGACAGTTCCTCTTTCAGCAAGTCAATAGGCAGAGAGTCAGCGGGTGGGACAGGGCTGGGTATATCTCTCAAGCATTATGACCCGAAGAATAAACAGAAAATAATTATCAGCAAAGAGAAAATGTTTCATTTCATATTCTTGATATCAGGAAAAAACAGAAAGGCCATCAAGATGCAGAGATGGGAAAACCCAGTAAATGTTATACATGTTCACTGTGCCTACAACTGGCACAGAGCAAGATGCTGTCTGCCCACAAGAAGGTGCAGGTCAATCAGCAGGAGAGAAGTAATACTTACCTGAACATTGACGCGAGGCTAATCACACACTGTGGATCCCACCTGTTTAAGTAAAATGAAAGCAGCCTTGTTATTCGATTCAATGTCAAAAGCTGTCCCTAAAAATGTATTTTTAAACCAAACATATACAGAGAGACCAAAAATCTAAATTAATATAACATCTTTAATATTCAAGGCTAGCCTTAAGTATATTTAAAACCCCTAACATTAGAATTTTAATTGTGAATTGGGTGTGGATTATGAATGCACTGAAAACTAATGTGCTGATACATTAAAGCCTTGCTACTTCAGTCAATATTAGATTAAAAAAAATTATACAGTATAGATTTCAAACCAGCAGTTACCTCACCACTGCTATCTTAGGTAAATTTGACACTCCTTTGTTACAGTATGAGATGAAATACTCTTAATACACTCTGCAACTACATTGTCTAGACTTCATCTACACTAGATGTGTTTTGGACTGAGGTTGTAGACGACACCGCAACGACTATTACTAGGATTCATATGGCAGAAGTCCCTACAATCGTCTACGGAGATTAATTGCTGAAAACCTCCTGTATGGATAGATTTTTTTTAGGTCTGGCATTTCTGTTAGCTAAACTATGCATCACCAGTCGATGGGTTTATGTACAGTTGCCTAGCTATACCTCCTTAGTTAAAGATTTGGCCCTTTGCAATTAACAGCAGGATTGTTTCGGAGGCCTCATCTAGTTACCACATTACCCAAAAGATAAACAGGAGGCCTATCCGAAGTACCCTGGCAAGAATACAGTACTACAAGAACTCTTTTCAACCTGATGTATGGGCAGCTATTTGATTTTGTGGGGTGGTGGGATTTCTCTTGATGCTGTTCGCAAGGTCCAAGAATTTTGATATGCCCAACTGAAAACAGCAATGCCCATTCAACCCAAACACCTTGTGAACTTTAGTTTCTTGTGGAGTTTTATTGGTTACACAATTGAAAAAACTAAATAAAGTTTCAAAAACCAAAATGTTTTAAAATAATCTTCCAAGCCCAAAAAAGAAGGAAGACTACGATCTCTCACCAATGTTTTTTTTTACAATACATTCCTTTACTGAAAACGTAATAATATCATATGAGAATAACAGCTATAAAATGTGTCCTCACAAAGTATTCTGCTCTACACAGATCTGCTAAACGACATAAGCTTCCAAAAGGAAGAAAATGATCACTAAAAACATAAGTAAAAAAAGAGTAATCTTGCTTAACCAAACACAGCACCGAAACCGCCCTCATCGCAGCCACAGACGACATCCGAACACTACTTGACAGCGGAGAAACAGTGGCCCTCATTCTACTCGACCTCTCCGCCGCCTTCGACACAGTCTGTCATAGCACCGTCATACAAAGCCTCAACAACATCGGAATACAAGGAAAAGCGTTGGACTGGATCGTCTCGTTCCTCGCCGGAAGAACCCAGAGAGTACGACTTCCCCCATTCAAATCAGAGGCTACCGAAGTCATTTGCGGTGTACCACAAGGATCATCACTCAGTCCCACCCTCTTCAACGTTTACATGAGTCCACTCGCTTCCATCGCGCGTCAACACAACCTTAACCCCTTCCACGCTCATGACGAGCTGGGCTCGTCATGGTGTAGCCTCCTCGTACACTCATGACGAGCCCAGCTCGTCATGAACAATGGGTATTTTGGTTCTTCAGCACAGGGGGGGAAAACGCATAGCAGCCATGGAGTTAACATCATCTCCTACGCTGACGACACCCAGTTGATCCTTTCCCTCACCAAAGACCCTAACTCCGCCAAAACCAATCTTCACGAAGGTATGAAAGAAGTAGCCGAATGGATGAAAAACAGCCGCCTAAAACTTAACTCAGACAAAACGGAGGTGCTCATCCTAGGATCATCCCCCTCTGCCTGGGACGACTCATGGTGGCCTTCGGCTCTGGGCACAGCACCCACACCCACAGATCACGCACGCAACCTGGGCTTCATCCTAGATTCCTCACTCTCGATGACCAGACAAGTCAACGCCGTCTCATCCTCCTGCTTCAACGTACTTCGTATGCTCAAAAAAATATTCCGTTGGATCCCCTCCGAGACAAGAAAAACTGTCACCCACGCACTAGTCACGAGTCGACTGGACTACGGAAACACCCTCTACGCCAGAATTACAGCCAAATTACTGAAAAAACTCCAACGTATCCAAAACGCATCAGCGAGACTCATCTTGGACATCCCTCGCCAAAATCACATTACCGGCCACCTGAAAGACCTCCACTGGCTCCCCGTCAACAAGAGAATAACATTCCGTCTCCTCACCCACGCACACAATGCCCTCTACAAACTAGGGCCCGAATGCCTCAACACTCGTCTATCCTTCTACACACCCACCCGCCAATTAAGATCCTCCAATCAAGGCCTCGCCGCAATTCCGCGTATCCAAAGATCCACCATGGGAGGTAGATCCTTCTCCTACTTGGCGGCCAAGACCTGGAACTCACTCCCCACCCACCTCCGCCTTACACAGAACCACATCTCCTTCAGAAAAGAACTTAAAACCTGGCTATTCGATAAATAATGAACCCCATCCCCAAGCGCCTTGAGACCCTCTGGGTGAGTAGTGCGCTATATACATTCTTGAACTTGAACTTGAACATACATGTGCGGGGGTGGATTGGATAGTAACATTGTGCTGTGAACCTTGGAATATGAAAATGGAAAACCCAATAAAGTTTGTTTTAAAAAAAAGACTGATTTGCATATGGCAGAGTTCAAACTGAGGTGAAATGGTGGGCAAAATAAAAATGAGTTGCAATGCTACCCCGAGCGACTGGCAGTGCTTAGTCAAGTTTCAAGCATTCTTCCCATCACTTTTTGAGAGTTTTCTGTACGGCCCTATTTGGCAAAGGCATGCCCAGACATGGGTCCTGTGCTCACTGTATCACTGGAACCAAACTACACCTGACTAAAGGGCCCCAATCAGGGTTAAACCTGTCTTGGTTGTTTGTATTCTCGTGCAGGAAGTACCTGGCCTTGCAGTTCGGGTTGGACTACTCCCTAAGGATAAGCATTTGGCTGGGTCCAAACTGAGGTGGCATGATGGGCAAAAGAAAGAGTTGGAATGCTACCCCAAGCGATTGCCAATGATTTGACAAATATCAAGCCATCCTCGATCACCTTTTGTGTGTTTGGTGTTTGAAGAAAGAGCCATACTGAAACCAAGGAACTTCTACAGGGCAAAGAGTAAAGCATTAAAAGAAATGCAACAAAGTTTCAAATAAATCCAAAAGTGCAAGGTAAATGAATCAGTCATTGTATATTACACAAAACCAGGAAAAAATGTTTTTGGGGAGAAAAAGCCACAGAAGGCTAAATTAATACAAAACTGTACTGCATCCAGGCCTGAAATATCAAGAGCATGAAATAAAAATGAGACTGAGGATAATGAGGTCACCGCAGACCTGGAATCAATGAACTGGCCAATGTGGGGGGCATGGAATGAGGTTGACAGGGGGATCTAGGTGGAGGTTCTGCAATCACAGAAAGAATGAAGAGCATGATTCTTCGTGTGAAGCAGAGTTGGTAGTAGCACAAAGCTTCATAGCGAGGCGCAAAGAGGAATAGAGAAACATCCCATAGCCCAAGCTTGGGGCAAATTATTATAAGAAACAACAAAAAATAACTACCTCTCCCTTCACCGCTTCCTCTGGCAATATTTTAAATAGTAACGCCGATGGTTACAAATCCCCACCAATATATATTGAACACGGTTTTCTTCCCCACATTCACCATAAAAATAAATCCCTATTTTGCGCACCTTACCTTAATTAGCTATTAAGACGATGCCAACTGACAGATTCAGCTTACAGCAAAGACATTGATCAAGCAGTTTTGGCTCAACAAAGCAATGCTGGATCTTCCAAATTGAGAAAACAACAGGTTCGATGCAAGGGACTAGACACCTCATGTTAGCAACCAGCAAATGCATGTTGGTTAGCAGTTCCAACCGACAGAGTTTCACATGCATAGGCATACTCCTATGAATGCAGGTATGTGTGGCTAGAAGTTAAGATGTGTGTTGTTTAATATATGTCCCTACTGCAAAGCAGGACAGTTCCCCAGAACTACAGCGTTAATCTTCACTAATATGGTCACTTGACTAATTGAACAAAAAATTTATCCGTGCAGCCCTCCATATATAATTAAAACAACACAGTAGGAGCTCTGATGCGTATGTTTCATTGTCTAGTGCTTTTATGGCAATTTCTTGACAGTTGGAGGACCAAGATTTCACATATTGATTCCCCACACCAAGAATCTGCCAGGTGAATGCCTACGAGCGGACAATGGTGTACTTCACGCAATGTAGTTGTACTACAATCTGACCCCCTGAGGTGTCAATGGACTCGGATTGAGTGGAGGGCTACCCTATTTTTCTATACTCTCTTAGCTCCTTTTTTTATTGAGTTTCTTTCCCACATTTGTCAATAGCCAGAAACATGGAATAGAAAAGGTTCAACCCCCTTGTAGCACAATACCTAATTGATTCCCATCTCAAAGCACCTAGGCCTACTGGTGGCTGATGTATAGCATTCCAGAAGGAGGACAAAAATCAGGCCTCAAATTCATTAGGTTGAATATTATCTGCAATGAGTAGTTTAATTCTAAAAATTAGGATTAATTAAATGCGGAGCAAAAAAAAAACACACACAGTAATGTATGGTCTGCTGTGCTGTATTTAAAGTGAAAGATGAAATAAACCAAAGGGGCACATTAAGTTGCATGCACATTGCTCTTGATGAAATGACTTTTTAAAGATTTAGCAGTATATAGCACATAGAAACCTACAGCGCATTTTGGGACATCTGGTGGCGCTAGACTGGGACAAAGTCAAAGTTTCGGGCCGACCGCGATGGAGCCCTGCGCGGCTAACCATGGCGGTAGGCCTTAGTCATAGTTTTTACCTTTCGACGTAAAAACTTTTCTGGAGCTTTTTCTACCGGGTCCCTCGAAGCTCTCCACCAGTCCAGATTCGGTGAGGGTTCGCCAGCCTGCCTTGCGGCAAGGTCCCAGTCATAGCTATGAAAGTCGTACCTCTGGAGCTTTCCAGCGGAACGATCCAGATAACCAGGCAGGCTCGCAGTTGAAGGTGGGCAGCTTGACTCTCATGATTGGTTCTGGTCACCTCTTGTACCTTCAAAATTAAAAACGTTTACAGAGTTTTTTATCCCAGGGACCCTCAATTCTCTTCATTAGGCCAGATCCAGTGAGGGTCCGCCAGCTCGCCTTGCGATGAGCTCCAGGTCAAACCTGTGGAAGCCAGACCCCAGACCTTATCAGTGGGACGAACCTGTAGGGAAGGGCGGCTCCCGGTTGAGAGTCGCCGGCTTGGCTGGCCAGGGCGAGTCGGTCCACTTATGGAGTTTTTTTTTTCAAAGTTGCTCCAAAGTTCTGGAACTTATTCCTGAAGTTCTTCTGAGAGTCTCAAAGTGTCCAATACTTATTCCAAAGGTCTGAAAGCTCCAAGATGGTCCTTGAAAGGTTCGGACTTCAATTCCCAAAATCCACTTGGACAAAACCCTTGCAAATACACTGGAGTCACTCCAGGCTGGGGTGAAAATCGAACTTCCAGCATGGACCCTTCTTCTTACTTTAGTTTCTAGCAGCAGATCTGAGAGGCTCTGACCCTCTCAGATACTTATTCAGTGTTCCCTGGGCTCACACAGGACACTCCTGTCCTTGAGGTGCAGGGCAACATCCCAGAGCATTACCATTTCCTCCAATGTATGGCACTATTTCCTCCCAGAGAGCACCAGGTCTCTAAAATTCATCATGGCTTATATTTCAGCAGGGAGAGAAGAGCTGGCTCAACACACCTCTGTGATGGCCTATCTCCATAGCCTCTCTCCCTTGCATCTGCTCATTCCTTCCTTAAGCCTAGCATCTGGATGGGTTCAAAGAGGAGAAGTGTGAATGAAACTGGTGTTTTCTACCCGTCTCCTCCTTCCATTGAAGTATATTTTTTATGACACCTCCCCCTGCTCTGGCATTCCTGTGTAGCAGGACCCTGCCCTTTCGGGAGAGCTGGCTACGCTCAGGGGCTCTTTATCACCGCATCAAATGAGCCTGGCTAATCCACATAACTCTGACCAATCAGGACAGATCACTGGTAGGCTGAATTTTGGCTTACAGACAAGAACGTCTTATAACTTCTTTTATGTACATTTCAGGATAAATTAAACAACAGCATATTGTTGGATTTATCAACACTACTATCCTTGAATGATATTTTTCTGTAAGGCCTAGCGTTAGTTATTAAAAAATTAACTGATTGCCATGTTAACCTATGTGGCTGGAGATTGCCATGTTAACCTATGTGGCTGGAGATCTACAATGGGGAAAATGAACTGGGCAATTTCTCCAACACCAGGGCTTATAAAACATCTTTTATACAGACCCTACCTATATCCGCAGTCCCCCACCCCTGGGACACCTAGGGCAGACTTTAGGGATTCTGAATATATAAGAACTACGTAGATCCACACTCCACAGTGCTCCCAGCATAAAAATAGATTTTGGGAAGCACTTTACTACAATGTGGGAAGGGAAATGCGTAATTTCACTATCGACAAGGCATATAAAACTTATTTTAGAAGGATCCTCCTAATAAGTACCTGATCCCCCACTCTTGAAAGACCTAAGGAAGACTCTGGGTATCTTAATATGCCAAATTATTGTAGTGTATCAACTGTTAAGTACCCCAAACACCAAAGTCAAGTTTGGGCACCATTTACATGTTAAAAATAGTCCTGCAACACAAGGCTGCTATTGAACTGACCTCAGGCGTCAAGCAGTGCACACATGAAAGTGCAGAAAGGCTGCAGGCCTCTAAACTACCATGCCCTACTCTAGATTAGGGACTTAAAGGTAGTGTCAATCCCCCTTCTCTATTATGTACTAACGTCTTATAGAGGAAGTCAGGCCAATCATAGGGGTACCCTAACCTATAGTATACACTTGTGTATGTTAGTGTTTTCACTGTATTCTAAGTTTGTTTTCAACATAGCACTGGCAATGGGCCGGGTTAGGCAGAGCCCAGGGACAATCAGGTACCACCAGTACCAGTCAGAAATAAATGGGGGTACCCAGGGAACAGGATGACGTTGCAACAAAATTAAACCGGTGCAATGACTGAACCCTACCGGATCCACCCATCCGGATACCCCCAAAGAGGTAGTTTTTAAATCAGTGAAGGGACCAGCCAGCCACAAGGAAATAATTGTCCTGTGGTAAAGCACAGAAAACATCATGGATAGAACGAGGGGGACCAGCAAAGAGCCACCCCGACCTCCCAGCACAGATACAGCACTATAGACAATCTACGGGGTAACCAGGGCCGGACTGGCTGTACAAGGCATCGGGCATTTCCCTGGGAGGATGGAAGTGTGGCGGCTGGGTTTGCAGTGGTGGGGCTGGTTTTCTTACTGGAGGGTGGTTTTGCAGCGTAATGGAGCTCTAATCACAGAGGTGTCATACAGAGGATTTAGGCTTTTCACTTCATGTACTTTAGGATACGGAGTATGAGACAGTTGGTGTTACCAGTGCCTGAATACAGTTGTTTCTCTACAAATTAATACATTGGAGTTCATCAAGTTAAAAACTAGAACACACTTACCTGCTCGAACAAAGACTGTTAATAAGTTGTTTCTTAAATTCTGGTCCAGTGAGCTCCCCTTGAAAGGAAAATTAATGCAGTGAAAATAAACAAAAGGCAATTTTATAATTGCACACTTCTGATAATATTTTTCATGGAGTGGTTGTACCTTTGCCATAAGCTAGGCTTTCCTTCGAAGTCAGAGCAATAAGAATGGTTGGAAATAACTCCAATGATTTTCCATTGGGCATACTCCCTCCTTTGATACCTTCAACGAAGAGATTCGCCAGCTCTACTAGTGATGCTCCTGGGAAGTGATGGGCCTAGAAAACAAGGGACCGACAAGTCAAGAGTGTGTTGAATCATTATCAAGTGTGCTGTGGTGTTTGACAGTGAACATAATGATGCTGTGCAGGACAACATAAACAAATAAAGGCATTCATGTTTGCTACTTATTCGGGATGGGTTTTGAAGTTTACATGAAGGAAGTTCCAGGATGAGGAAGGAGCGGATCTAAGCAGAGGGATTTCGAAACCTAGATGGCTCAATCCACAGAGCATTCCTACAGTGGAGGCTTTTTAAGTCTTCGGGATATCTAGGGGAGTACAGAGGGAAAGAATACTGCTCAGCTTTATTGATTTATATACAAAGCAACAAAGCTGGCATGTGATCCTTGCATTAGGCAGTAGTTAGTGAATTTTACACAGAATGGGGAACATATAGTCAAATTGTTCTGAGGAGGTAACCAATCTGACTGTAGAGGGGAGGATGGCAGAGGGACATTAAGCGGAGACAGGTGTGACTAAGGAGCTCGGACTAGAATAAAGTTGCAAAATCAAGGGGATGGACCACAAACTGTAAGTGTTCCTTGAGAATTAGATGTCTCACTTTTTCGAGAGTGTGGGAGAATAAATTAGCAGCATTCACCTCAATGGCTATTTCAGGTAATAGTGCTAGTAAGGGGTCTACGCTGAAGGCGAGGAATTACACACAAGTCAAGTAAGTTGAATGGAAGGCATCCACTACCAGAGGATAAGGGAAGTTGGGATTTAGACTGTACCTGACAGATGGAGAGAAGGAGAGTACATTTTGACTTATTTCGATTCAGTAAGAGTCCACCTGACACATGGTTTGACATGCATTCTCTTAACTTACACCAATTGTATTCATGCCATTTAAACACAGTGAAAATAGAAAAAAAAAAGTATTCAATGTTGGTAAGCCTGAATTTCACCAATATACTTCAGCCTTTCAGTATAGTTACAAAGCATAATGGAAAATGCAAAGGGGGTCTGTTTTCCCCTCTATGAAGAAAGCTTGGCTGATATCCTAATTTATAGCAAGTCAACCAAACTTACCTCTAGCATTAGCAGACCTATAATTTCAGAAGCCACTTCTGGCCGCAGGTCTCCAGATTCAACCAGCTTAATGCAATGCCTATAAACATGTAGTCTTCTCCGAACGCCCACATCCTCGGAGTAGGGAGATCCTGTGGGAAAAGGAATGATGTAAATGTTAAACTACAAAATGCTACCCAAACTGACAGGAATAAAAGTATTCCATCATCATATATCGAAAAAATCGAAACCATCAGGTATAGTATTCCCTTTACTGCTCACGTGAAGTCTCTAGATGACAATCCTAATAACTCATCTACTATGAATCAATTCATGGCCATATGTCCTGACATCTTATTGGAGTTAATGTCCAGAGTGAAGTCGGGCTCTCACAAAGACTATTGCTCTCCCTCTTTTCTGAGGGATATTTTCTCAGCCTTACCTCATAGTATTCTTCCTTTCCTTAACGAATCTCTTAGCAAGGAAGAAGTACCTAGAGCCTTCAAAAATGCTACATTAGTCCCTCTTCTTAAGAAACCAGGAGCAGATCCCTCTAATTCCTCTAATTACCGTCCTATTTCCCTTCTTCCATTTTTCTCAAAAATCTTGGAGGCCCACGTGGCTAGGTGCCTTTCCAAGTTTATTGAAAAATCTGATTACCTCGAGCCTAACCAAGCCGGATTCCGGCCTGCTCACTCTACGGAGTCAGTTATTTTGGCGGTGATGGATACCTGGAGGGCCAACGCTGACACGGGGACCCCGCAGGCACTTGTGCTCCAGGATTTGTCGGCTGCGTTCGACACGGTCGACCATAACATCTTGCTGCACTGTGTCGAACAAGCTGGTATCCGGGGCACGGCCTTTACGTGGATAAAGTCTTTTCTTACTGACAGAACCCAAGCAGTGGGTCTTGGGAATTATACTGCCCCTAACTTGTCCACTTCATGTGGGGTTCCACAGGGCTTGTCCCTCTCCCCATTATTGTTTAATCTTTATATTCGGCCTTTGATTTATTCACTTAAACACCAAAAAGTAAAGTTGGAAGGTTCCCCCGGTTCTATTTACAGGGAGGGGAGCAAGTACAGTAAGAAAGATTGAAGGAACCCTGTAATTTGTACTTGGTCCTTGCATACGACCAGTGTGTGTGTAATATGTAAACACTGTGTGCTGTATGGAGGGCGGGGGGGTGGGTTCCTAATTGGAATTTTCTAAACTTACATCTAACAGTTAGACCAAAGGGTGACACAATTCAATATGAAAAACAAATAAAATAAGAAATATGTTAAAAATATATAGTGCAATTTATTTAGGTACCTCCCTATTATGGGTTACACTCTAAATTAAAAACATCTGTTTAAAAGACAATACATTGTATTATAAAAACCATAAAGCAGTCAAAAACAAAAGTCGACGAGGCGTTTCGGTGGTTTGTAATAGTTGCACCTTCTTCAGGACGTTTTTACTAGAAAGATTCAAAGTCTAAAAATAGAACAACATTCTTTTAGATACCTATTTCTATGCATCAACATGTAAATTACAGTAAAGCTACACCCATTCATTTGGACTATCTCCACCCCATTGCTTATATAAGAGAGACTATCAACACCTCCAGCTTGTCACTGTATATATTCTTAGCACACCTTAGTTTATACAAGAACGCTTAGTAACTTTTATAAAGCATTTGAGTAAACATATTTCTGCCAGAACACTATTTTCCTTTATGACTAATATAGTATTCGAGTACCTTAGGATTGAGGACTTGTATGAAGACAAGACTTTCCTTTAGTGTTGTCGGTAATCTTTAAGGTGAACAATAAGGCCTTTATGAGGATAGAAGAAAATCATACTGATATTTAATACAATTAAACTTAAGTTTAACAGTTTCCTATTATATTCCGCTGTATGTTTTGTGCCTTTACCTTAATAAGGTTATTATATTCCTTATTGCGACACAGAGGAGCCACCATTTACTTATTCTGTGGGTTGTGTCCGGTATATCGCTAGGGATTCCTTCTTTCCATTGGAATCACTATTTAGGGTGAACCAAAAAACATTATGTTGTTTGTAAATATAATTTACCCTTTTTATTTATATTCATTATTTGATGCTTTGTAGGTCTTGCGTACTCACCAGAAAAGAAAAACTTCTCGCTTATTCTGCTCGATCTGCGGTGATTATTTCGCAGGTTGAAGTTGGCAAGCCACTCTCTCTTTGTGAAAATAGCCTGTCAATTTAATGAGTTTTTCAAGGCATTAGTTATATATGCAGTATGAAAAAATGGAATTTTAATCCCCTTTGTTTTTAAATTGACCCAGAGCAGTCCATTATTTATTTCGCTGTTCTGGTGGCGCTAGAGTTTGTATATGTTACATCAATGATTAACTCTGGCCGATGGCTCTGCCTTCTATTGCCTCGCTATTTGGTCAAGTTTTGATAGCGGACATAATTTAAAAAAGATCTCATTCGGTGATTAAATGCAGTTTCCGGTTTAAATCTTCAGCGAACTGAAAATAAATCTCGCCTTGCATTTACATAGCATGTAACTTTAGTTAGTAGGCAACTGTATGAGAATTTACTCATTTACAGCTTCAGTAAGATTTTAAGTCGTCTTACAAACCTAAGTATTAACTCAAACACCCTCTAGAGCATGTTACCTCTAGCCCCCTGGGATAAAAACGAGGACGCACGGAGCGTTTCCTAGAAATCTATATGTTGTTGATGTTTACATACCTCGTTTATATGAAGCGGCTTCCCTGCTCCTCTGTGTCCGGGTTCTTCATAGGGTAGTGATAACATACCCTCTAGGTCGGTTTTTATGCTCTGATTGAGTTCACCCGGAAGTGAAGAAGACGAGCATTATTTTTCACTATTTTTCCACATAATAAGTCAACGTTTTTATCATTTTTTTGCTCTAAGTATACCTATGAGTATTGCACGATATGTAACCTCAGTGAATCTTCCCTAAGAGTTACATTTAGTGCAACAACCCTAATGACCCGGAAATACTCTGTCTTCGATGTAACTGTTTATTTCTTAGATTTAACGCTAGTTTATTATAAACACGATGTGATATTTGACAAGTTCTAATTTATTATCTTGTGTTTTTTCCTCGAAGTGGGGACATTATCTGTAGTGTACCGATAAGGTGTTTTATGCCGACTTTCGAATTGGGCGAAATTTTGGATTGGGTTCCATATATGAGCTGGCATTCATAGACTGCGCTCTTTTGTATAGATATTTTTCGGGCTCAAAAATAATAACAGTAACCCCCGTTTTATCTTTTCATCTGGAGTTGGTATATTTTTAGAAAAACACACGTATCATATGGACATTTATATAACAACACTGTCACTGATTTACCTAAATGAACATTTTTGAAAAAAACATACATACAATTTGGGCACTTATATCTTCACTTCGGTATTTAGCCGACATTCTAGCCGATTTGTCCAGATCCCCATGGCACAAAATTATTAATAAAGCAGGGCCTATGAATACAATATATATATATACACTTGCAGTCACAACCATATTTCCAGAAGACAGTTTCTTAATTCAGGCATTTTTCTTAAGACATTTTTTTGCTCAAGACATTTGCTGAAGACATTCGATGTCTACATCTAAGATAGTCTAACCTAATATTCATCACATAGTCTTCAGATTAACAGAAATAATAACATATACAGCATAATGTAAATCATGAAGTACTATATCAATGCAGTGTGTTCGCAATATGTCTATCCTCTATGTATACTTGAGGGGTAAGCCTGGTTAGAGTAGTTTTTCCCAGTCTTCTTTATTATTTAAACCGGTTCTAAATGTGTTGAAGAGGGACATGTAAAATTGTTCCCTCTTTTTCCTTTTTATTTGGATGTTACCGCCTCTCATGCTCTGCTGTATTACTTCTATCCCACACCACTTTAAATCTTCTAATTTGTGGTTATGGGTTAGCCAATGTTCGACAAGTGGTGCTGTTTTTTTCTTTGTCCTGATTGCGGATTTGTGCTCTGTAATACGAGTTTTTATTTCTCGTGAAGTTTCGCCTATATAGGCTTTTTTACACGGGCATAAAATCAGATGGATTAAATTTTTGGTTTTGCAGTTGATGAAACTCCTTATGGTGTGTGTCACACCATTATGGGTTACTTTATTGATTTTCATCTGGGTATCGCAATTAGTACACATATTGCAAGAGAAATTCCCTGTTGGTAGGGGATTTTTATCTATAGTAGTTTGATTTTCTCTTTTGTCATCTTTGTATGTGTGTACTAGGCAATTTCTTACAGTTCTGTTCCTCCTAAAGCTGAACATGGGTTTCTGAATTTGTGTCCCATCTCTTTCATTTAGTAATGACCAGTTCCTATTAATTATGTTCTTCACTTTATTGCTCACTGCACTATAGTTTGTGACAAATATCAATTTATCATTGATTCTACTTGCTTTTTCATTGTTTTTGGAAAAAAGAGAGTCTCTGTTATAATATTTGGCCCTCTTGTATGCTTTTTTAATCAAATGGTTCGGGTAACCTCTCTCTCTTAGTTTTTGCGATAGTTCATCCGCATACTTAACCCCCGATGCGGCCCATTGTATCCAGTATCGACTCAGTAACGGAACCACTGAGTAAATATGTGGATAAATTCCTACAACCCCACGTCATTGCACAAAAAGCCTATATCAAAGACACCACCAGTATGATAGAAAAGGTAGAAGGTCATCCCTTCAATTCCCAAGTCCAATGGCTAGTGACGTTTGACATTGAGGCCCTCTACACTAATATTCCACAAAATGATACCATCAAAATGTTAGAGGGCCTTCTTAACACAGGTGAGGGGGATTTAGATGCCCATGCAAACTTTATAATAGACTGTACAAATATCATTCTAAAAATCAATATCTTCCTTTTTAAAAAAGACTTTTACAAACAAATCAAAGGCACCAGCATGGGAGCCACCTGTGCTCCCAGCTTAGCATGCCTATATGTGGCTAGTTTTGAAAACAAACATATCTATAATAATGCAGCTCCCTTCTTCGAAAATATAACCTGCTGGTCGAGGTTCATCAACGATATTTTCTTCATTTGGACCGGAACCGAAGAAGTTCTGTCTGATTTTATCACATGGCTGAACCTCGGGGATTCCAACTTACATTTTACCAGCAAATATAGTAAAGAGACAATTGAGTTTCTAGATATCAGCATAAGAAACAATAATGGAAAACTGGAGGTAGTATTATACACGAAACCCACGGACCGTAATACACTTTTGCATTACAAAAGTAATCACCCCAAAAGCCAGAAGGATAACATCCCATTTGGACAATATTTACGTATTAGACGTAATTGTACCAACATGCATGATTTTAATAAGTATGCGGATGAACTATCGAAAAAACTAAGAGAGAGAGGTTACCCCAACCATTTGATTAAAAAAGCATACAAGAGGGCCAAATATTATAACTGAGACTCTCTTTTTTCCAAAAACAATGAAAAAACAGGTAGAATCAATGATAAATTGATATTTGTCACAAACTATAGTGCAGTGAGCAATAAAGTGAAGAACATAATTAATAGGAACTGGTCATTACTAAATGAAAGAGATGGGACACAAATTCAGAAACCCATGTTCAGCTTTAGGAGGAACAGAACTGTAAGAAATTGCCTAGTACACACATACAAAGATGACAAAAGAGAAAATCAAACTACTATAGATAAAAATCCCCTACCAACAGGGAATTTCTCTTGCAATATGTGTACTAATTGCGATACCCAGATGAAAATCAATAAAGTAACCCACAATGGTGTGACACACACCATAAGGAGTTTCATCAACTGCAAAACCAAAAATTTAATCTATCTGATTTTATGCCCGTGTCAAAAAGCCTATATAGGCGAAACTTCACGAGAAATAAAAACTCGTATTACAGAGCACAAATCAGCAATCAGGACAAAGAAAAAAACAGTACCACTTGTCGAACATTGGCTAACCCATAACCACAAATTAGAAGATTTAAAGTGGTGTGGGATAGAAGTAATACAGCAGAGTATGAGAGGTGGTAACATCCAAATAAAAAGGAAAAAGAGGGAACAATTTTACATGTCCCTCTTCAACACATTTAGAACCGGTTTAAATAATAAAGAAGACTAGGAAAAACTACTCTAACCAGGCTTACCCCTCAAGTATACATAGAGGATAGACATATTGCGAACACACTGCATTGATATAGTACTTCATGATTTACATTATGCTATATATGTTATTATTTCTGTTAATCTGAAGACTATGTGATAAATATTAGGTTAGACTATCTTAGATGTAGACATCGAATGTCTTCAGCAAATGTCTTGAGCAAAAAAATGTCTTAAGAAAAATGCCTGAATTAAGAAACTGTCTTCTGGAAATATGGTTGTGACTGCAAGTGTATATATATATATTGTATTCATAGGCCCTGCTTTATTAATAATTTTGTGCCATGGGGATCTGGACAAATCGGCTAGAATGTCGGCTAAATACCGAAGTGAAGATATAAGTGCCCAAATTGTATGTATGTTTTTTTCAAAAATGTTCATTTAGGTAAATCAGTGACAGTGTTGTTATGTAAATGTCCATATGATACGTGTGTTTTTCTAAAAATATACCAACTCCAGATGAAAAGATAAAACGGGGGTTACTGTTATTATTTTTGAGCCCGAAAAATATCTATAGAAAAGAGCGCAGTCTATGAATGCCAGCTCATATATGGAACCCAATCCAAAATGGCGCCCAATTCGAAAGTCGGCATAAAACACCTTATCGGCACACCACAGATAATGTCCCCACTTCGAGAAAAAAACACAAGATAATAAATTAGAACTTGTCAAATATCACATCGTGTTTATAATAAACTAGCGTTAAATCTAAGAAATAAACAGTTACATCGAAGACAGAGTATTTCCGGGTCATTAGGGTTGTTGCACTAAATGTAACTCTTAGGGAAGATTCACTGAGGTTACATTTCGTGCAATACTCATAGGTATACTTAGAGCAAAAAAGTGATAAAAATGCGGACTTATTATGTGGAAAAATAGTGAAAAATAATGCTCGTCTTCTTCACTTCCGGGTGAACTCAATCAGAGTCAGCATAAAAACCGACCTAGAGGGTATGTTATCACTACCCTATGAAGAACCCGGACACAGAGGAGCAGGGAGGCCGCTTCATATAAACGAGGTATGTAAACATCGACAACATGTAGATTTCTAGGAAACGCTCCGTGCGTCCTCGTTTTTATCCCAGGGGGCTAGAGGTAACATGCTCTAGAGGGTGTTTGAGTTAATACTTAGGTTTTTTAAGACGACTTAAAATCTTACTGAAGCTGTAAATGAGTAAATTCTCATACAGTTGCCTACTAACTAAAGTTACACGCTATGTAAATGCAAGGCAAGATTTATTTTCAGTTCGCTGAAGATTTAAACCGGAAACTGCATTTAATCACCGAATGAGATCTTTTTTAAATTATGTCCGCTATCAAAACTTGACCAAATAGGGGGGCGTGG